>NC_043970.1:9572214-10887214 GCF_902148855.1 Sphaeramia orbicularis
TTTAGAAATGTCAAGTCAAACATGCAAACTTAAACTGCCAAAAAAACCAGGATGACCTCTTTTTTTTTTTTTTTCGCCATTTCTACAATTAGATATCCCTAAATCCTCTTGAATCTGGGCCTTTTAAATTGCAGTCATTTGCTATTATATAACCTTGTAGGCAGATATTATTACTTGATTAATTTTTGCAGCCCTAGTCTGTCATTGGTCAAAAGGAGCATGATGACAACAAAGTGGAGAGACTGCAGAACCTGGGTTTATAATGAAATAATGAAAACTTGGTTGCAACTGAATTAAACATCAAATTGAAAATTTTTGTTACATTTTTGCAAAACCAAATAAACAAAATCATTAAGAAAATGTCTTTAAAATGTCCAGTAATGCAGTAAAACATACTCTTTAATTGTTGTGATATTATAAAGTACTTTTTCTGACCTTTTTGGATTTCATTTATAACAAATTCAATGTAAAATCAAGCCTTCTGAAGAAACAAACCAATTAGCAAACAGGCTTTTGGACTCGCAGGAGGTATTAACTAGCTATCAAATGAATCACTTACTTTTTTGATATTTAAGTATTTTTAAGAAAGAAGAATGATTTTGCTGTTTCATTTCAATATTTTCTATTTTTTCTGTTGCTAACAGAAAACTGGGGTTGTGGTCAAAACAAATTTGACTTCACCTCTGATCAACAGTTTTCACCACTGTCTGAACAAACAACTAATGGAGTCATGGAAAAAGGAAACTGCAGAGGAAGTGACAATAAGGTTAATTGTTATCAGCAGCCCTTCATGCTAAACTAATAGAAGAGAATATCTTTATTGTCATTAACAAATACAACAAAATTAAAAGTACCACCCAATCTGTACATCACATTTAAGACATGTATTTTTTATGATTAGATAATGGAAAAGAATTAAAAATAACTGATCAAAAACTATATGTTATAACATCACAGAGAGCTGAGAGGTTTGTCCTATAGACAGGCATGTTGTTGGACTTGTATAATGTAGTAACAGTCTTGTGAAATCCAGACATTTTCAACACTCTGACTGTACTGATGTACACTGATTTTTCCTCTAAAATCAAAACAGCTGGTGTGTTGGGCTCATCTAAACTTAACCTCCTCCTCTCCATGTTCACATCTTCCACTCAGCTCAACACATCCCACCCCTCTGGTGCTTTGGCCTTTTAGCTGGGGTTCAGGTAGTTTCCCTTTCAGCCTGAGGATTTGTTTGCTCTAAAGCACCATAAAATGGCTCATCCAGATGAGCGACTCCTTACTCAGAGCAGCTTGTCGAGCCAGACAGATTTCAGGAAAAGGCCTTGCTGTGGGTCTCCACATTTAGTATTATACGGTGTAAAGCTTTCTTTTATTTTTAGTTTAATCCAGCAGCGGCTGCATAATCATCAGACACCTGCTTAGTCAACATCACTAAGATGATGCATCATAAAAATGGAGTCAGCTGGTGAATGTTGGGGCTGGATGATATGACCAAAATCCCATATCTGTGTTGGAAATAATAAAGGCCATCAGGGTTATTCAGGACCCTCTCCGTCCTGCATCAACCTCTTGGGGTTATGTCACTATTCAGGACTTGCAGCTGACGTCACTGGTCATGTGATTGTTGTTTACACCGCCATATTGGTAGGCACGCTATCTGGATCAAGAAAGTTGGAACTGTTGCTTTATATTGTGTTTTTCTTTGGAGTCGCGTTTGCGTGTTTTGTTATTTGCGAGTGTGTCTGCTTGTGATAAAGGTACCATAGGTGAGTGTCAATGTTTACGAACAACAGTGATGCGCACGCAACTTGGAGGCAAAAACATGAGTACCAGCTACCAGCTGGCTCACATCAGCCCCGTACACCTCCAGGCTCTCCCCTGGAACTCATGAACGAGCCAATATGTTAGCTCTAAAACGGTCCATTAACTGTCTTGGTCCAAAAGCCGATCCCATCTTCTCCTTCACGGCCGCATAATTTTACTTGACCGCATTGGGAAGGCTGTCCCATAGTAGAAAAGCAGACTTGCACAGACAGGTGGGGAGTATTCTCACCAGCTGAACTCACCGGTGTTGCCCGCCATAGCTCCGACTGCCACTTCCAGGTGCCTCACCCAGCTGAGGAAACTCTGGCTGCCATTGCTGGCAAAGGGAGCAGGTAGATCCACAATCACTCTCTCTCTATAGGGTGATAGGCCAAGGGAAGCCCTCCTGGTAGGTTTGAAGGGGTCTTCATCACCATACCACATAATGACAATTCTGTTTTTTCCACGCCGCTAAGTCCAACAGGCACACAGGCTAACTATACTGAGAAGATACGCTAAATGCGGTGATGAATATAAACAGCGGTCGGCAGAACAGAACCACCGCTGCCACCAATGGAACTGAGCGGTCTTTATGCCTAACTTATAACTGGTGAAAGCTAAGTAATAAACGGCACACAGGAGTTTAGCAGGTCCATCGTTTAAAACGCTATGAACTCAGCGTGACTTCCGCCTCCAAGACTAAATGTATGCATACGTCACATGAAACTCATCTATTGCAACCAACCGCAACACATGTGGTTACCGTGATCACACTGCTTAAAGCTTTATGTTATTGTAGATCTACATAGGAGAAAGATAAATATCACCAACAATGGGCAATCGTACGATCCAAGGAAAGCTTGCCTACCAATATGGTGTCATGAACAGAAAACCACGTGATCATGTGACGTATGTGCAAAACCTAAATATGTACATTATTGTGTATATCTCACAGCTACTTACTGAGAAGTGATTTGGCCAAACATATTGATGCAACAGTAATTTTATTGCTTTTATGTGTAATACACAACAGCACTATTTCTTTGGGCTACAGAGAGGGGAAGCCCTGCCTCCTCCAAATTGTGTCCCATAGGACCTTATTTCAGAAAAAACAAACAAACAAACAAAAAAACTGTACTGCAGTCAGTGACAAGATACTTTTGATTCTGTTTATGCTGCCATTTGCACATATGATGTTTGCCCATTTTAAAGATACCTTTGCCCAAAAAGAAAGTTGCATTTTGTTCTAAAATTGTTTAAGTATCAAACAGCGAAAATCCATAAATCAAAACATTAACATGTGAATAACAGACCAAAAAGACATGATGATGAGGTCATAACTGTCCCTCTGTCAACAACAGACACAGCTCTGAACAGATGTTCAGAGTTGTGAAGATGTCTGTGCAACTTTACCATGACCAGAGTCATCGTGATTTTTACCTCTTTTAATACTTTTTTACACTTCACTTTTTCTTCTCAAAGATTAACATTAAATCTCAATAAGCCCTCAATACATACTTGAGGGCTTCCGGTGGTGTTGCCCTGCTTGTGACCCGGACTCCTGCTGCTGCTGCTGCTTTTAGCGTTTTTAACGTTCGTATTGTATCATAAATGTGCAGCAATAACAGCCATTTTGATATTGATAATGTGTATCATGAAATGAGAGATGCAGTCCACTGATCTATGTCACGCAAAACTCAATGTTACCTCTATCTCTTTTTGAGGACGTGGAACTTTTTTATTTTTTTATTTTTAAGTTATTATATTTTAAATAGACAGTTTATGGCACAGTATCATAACATTTTCTCTTTCCATTGATCGCTATTCATGGGGCAGAACAGACATTCTGTCATATAAAAATAACAGAAAGTGGAATAGAACTAGATGTTTATATACAATTACTATATGAGAAGGCAAGTTCTTGGTACATTACATTAAGATGCTCAGTTCTAGATTTAATGCTTTATTGATTTATTAATTTAGTTGTTTATTGCTTTGACTTTGATGTTCAGTACAACTGTTACATAATTTCTGATGTCAAGTTCATTCAGAACACTGTTAGTGTTTCTTTTCAGCGTTTGGCAAGTTACAATTAAGTATATAAAACAATGTAAAATCCAAATAGGTAAGATATTTAAAGGTAAATCGAAAACAGTTCAACCCAATTTAAAATGGAGCTAAATTGTGGGTATAGGATATGTGTATAGTGTATACTGTTGATGTACTGAATACCAAATGTAAACCTGGAAAATGCTGAAAAAGTCTACAGCAGCCGCAAAATAATCCTCACAATAATATAACATGTAAACAAAGCTTTGTATTTGTATGCGTGGTAGAACACATTGTCACTCAAATGAGAACAAACTGCCGTAGTGCGAATTGTGACTCAGCAAAATAAAGAAATACAACAAAAGTTGAAACAACATAATTTTTTTTCTATTGTCTGTCAGTATGGTGTTATTATATCTCATGACTAATGATCATATTAGTGTGAGGCCAGCACAGTGATGCAAAGGCTTGTAACACTTTTTACCTGCATCAGCTGATCTGAGAAAGAAATCTTCTGTTTATTTCAACTGTTTTCACTGTGTGACTTTAACATGTTTTGCAATGAACCAGCAGGCAAACAGTAACCAAGTGTTTTCTGTGAGAACACTTGCTGTAGGCCTCAGTCACACACACACCATGTCAAAATAAACATTCTGTTGTTAAAGGCAGAGATATTCTCTGCCTCAAATGCTGCTGAGTCTTCAGGGTGTGGTGCTTTGGTTGTGTTGTGCTGCTACAGCCCTCGTAGCTATCTTAGTCCTTTTTTACAGTAAGAATCTGAGGAAGAGACTTGCAACCATTTCCCCCTTCAGAGCATACTCTAATTGATTTCAGGAATGGCTGCACAGAAACCAGAGCCATTTTTCCATCCTCCCACAGGAAACTGTAGATGCGCTGGCTGTGTAGGGCTTCATCTCCATGGAGAGAGATAATAGTGGTGATGAGGGAGCTGGGTTTTAATCACTTCATTGCATGTTGCTGTGTGGACCTCCACCAGAGAGGCTGATATGGAAATTATGTAGTAGGTCTGGCAGGAAATTGTTCGTTCCTTGAAATAAATATGGAGAACAAAGAATGACATGGGGGAATTACAGTGTGTAGAGCATGTGATTACAGTGCTGGATCACATGGATTCTCCTGCAGTTGAGCGAGGAAAAAACACCACAAGCAGTACTCATTATGTAAATGGAACAAATTTTCAGGTCACTAATGGGAATGAAAGTCGCAATTTTACATTTCTGTCTGAATTTATAACAAAAAGCTCCTCACTTTTCAGAGAGATTAAATTCCTGTTTGTGAGAAAGGAACAGTTTTATGATGTGATTTTCCTTTTTAGCTCCCTGTCCGAAAGGCGATGAGTTATTGTGAAGGCACTGTGTCTGGTGTTGTCTTTGTCAGCTATTTCGTCAAACATCTCCTCTGACAAAACTACTTGTCTGATTCATTTCAAATTTTATGTGTAGCTTCCTTAGTACAATGTCCACAAAGTTTGTTTACAGTTTTGAGAAATTTTGATTTTTGACAAATTTTTGAAATATTAAAAATTTGCGTTTACTTATAATGGTCCATATGTTGATGTTTTATATCATGGGAATGGTTAGAAATATCAGTATAGTTATTATTGAGCACTGCTGGGAAGTTGTATATGGACCTTCATTTGGGGCCATGACCTTTGACCTTAAATGACCTTGAAGGGTCAAACTCAAGGTTGCCAATGTCCAGATTTCAGATTAATTTACGTTGTTTAAGTGTACCTTCCTTGGGACAATGTCTACAACATTTGTTCACAGTTTTGAGAGATTTTGATTTTTGACAAATTTTTTTGATCTATTAAAAATTTGCATTTATTTATAATGGACTAAATTTTGATGACAAATATCAATATAGTTACTATTGAGCACTAATAGGATGGTGGACTTTATTTAATTTGTTGAGTTGTTCTCCAGTGAAAGTACTACCCACTTCTATTGGGAGATTGATCTCCATCATGACCACCGGACTCCAACATAGCGGTGTAACCTGACAACCTCACAAATTCAAGTTGTTGTTGATGTTTGATGAACATGCCGGTGAGATACAGGGCCATTGGTTCTATTTTTAATTTTTTTTGCACTTATTCATGGGTTTGTTTGTGTGTTTTCTTCAGGCTAAAGAGATCTTGACCAAGGAGTCAAACGTCCAGGAGGTGAGGTGTCCGGTGACAGTGTGTGGCGATGTGCACGGGCAGTTCCATGACCTCATGGAGCTCTTCAAGATCGGAGGCAAATCTCCAGACACAAACTATCTGTTCATGGGAGACTACGTGGACAGAGGGTACTACTCTGTAGAAACCGTCACTTTACTAGTAGCACTTAAGGTATGAGGAATGGCCCAGATTCTTGATTCAGATGATCATTAGACGTTTGTGAGTCAATTAAGTTAGAGGTGTGTTTGTCTTTCAGGTCCGGTTCCGGGAGCGCATCACGATCCTTCGAGGAAACCATGAGAGCAGACAGATTACACAAGTGTATGGCTTCTATGACGAGTGCCTAAGGAAATATGGGAACGCCAACGTTTGGAAATACTTCACAGACCTGTTTGATTACCTCCCCCTCACCGCCTTGGTAGACTCTCAGGTGAGAATGCAGGAGGAACTAAACCGGTTTTCCTCTGTAGCCCTCTGTACTCAGCTTTAGACTTAAATATCACTCTATGGAAAGGTAATGAATTCTGAGAAAAATCACAACATTTTGTCAGTCCTTAAGAAAAACTCAGATAATGAATTTTGTGACTTTTAGACTTTAAAATGCTTTAAGATATCTTTAATGTTATTTCAACAGGTCTTAAAGGTTCTGAAATTTTTGTAATGTCTATAAAATTTCTTTAACTTCAGTCATAGCCAAATGTTTTTGTAGTGACATGAATTGACTTTTTGCATTAACATGATTCATTTCCCAATAAAGGTCTTTGAAGCTGATAATATCCTCCACTGTCCTTCAGTGTACGGCAAAAACACATGGAAAATAAATTTAAAAACCTGAGGCAGGAAAGCTTTTGAAAACACAGTTTGTGTCACTGCCAGTACTTTCAGTCATGAAAGTGCAACCAACAAAAACAATATGTTTTTTTTAATGTTCTAAGTTCTACTTAAAAAACAGCACATTTAGTACATGATTGAATACTTATTTAAAGCCTGTTGCCACTTATGCTAGAAAGCAAACTAAGAACATTGTGTATAAACTTACATATAACTTTGTTATTTGTATTTTGTACCAGTATGGACATAAAATAGATTTTAAATTGTATTTCTAATTATCTTAGAAGGGTCTTTAGAAACTCCTAAATCCTAACTTGTTGAATCCTTCAGAAACCCTGAATGATGAGGGAGTTAAGTTTAGAAATATGTGAAAAATGGAGAAGCTGACAGACTATGAAGTGCTTATGTATTCTGTACTGTTCCTCATATTTCCTTCTTTATCCAGATTTTCTGTCTTCATGGAGGCCTGTCACCGTCCATAGACACATTGGATCACATCAGAGCACTGGATCGTTTACAGGAAGTGCCACATGAGGTAATAAAAATGTGTCCGATTTTTAAATACAACTGCTCCACTGTCCATAATGTCAGAAATGAATGCTGTCAAGTAGAAGCTGAACTCTTCCTCATCTTCCCCTCCTCAGGGTCCTATGTGTGACCTGTTGTGGTCAGACCCTGATGACCGCGGTGGCTGGGGCATCTCTCCACGAGGAGCTGGTTACACTTTTGGTCAGGACATCTCAGAGACGTTCAACCATGCCAACCGCCTCACATTGGTGTCCCGTGCCCACCAGCTGGTTATGGAGGTGCGTACCTGTGTTCCCATCAGACTAGCTTTTACACTAATTGTTCACTGCAGCAGATTTGACTTAAATACACTTGTTGATTATGACACAAAGTGTTTTTTATCTTGCTGACAGTTACACCATGAGCTATTGTGAAGGCGCTGTGTCCAGTGTCGTCTTTGTTAGCAATTTCTTCCAACATCTCTGACAAAACTACTTGTTGGATTCATTTCAAATTTTGTATGTAGCTTCCTTGGGACAATGTCTACAAAGTTTGCTCACAATTTTGAGAAATTTAGGTTTTTGAAATATTTAAAATTTGCCTTCACTCATACTGGGCCATATTTTGATGGCTTATAAAATTGAAATGGTTAGAGATATCAATATATTTACTATTGAACACTGATAAGAAGTCATATATGGACTTTCATTAAATTAGTGGAGTTATCCTCCAGTGAAAGTACCACCCACTTCTGTTGGGACATTGATCTCTTGCATCAAGACCTCAGGACTCTAACTTTGCGGCAGAGCCTGACAGCCTAACAAATTCAACTTGTTATTGATTCTTAATAGAACATACGGGTGAGATACAGGGCCATTGGTCCTATTTTCAGAGCACAGTGAAATGTGCTGATTAAGAAAGAGCAAATGAGAATCTGAAAAACACAACCACTACAGTAATCTATGAGTGTCTCATACTTTGGCTGAAGAATATGTTCAGATTAGATTTGCATTTGCCTGAATAATGCATCCCCAGTGAATAATACATCTGCTTCCCTCAGGGTTACAACTGGTGCCATGAAAGGAACGTGGTGACAATATTCAGTGCTCCCAACTACTGCTACCGCTGTGGCAACCAGGCAGCTATTATGGAACTAGACGACACCCTCAAATACTCGTTGTAAGTAAAACAAAAACTGACAAAATGGAGGTCCAGCATGTACTTTTGCATAATTCTAGAGAAAAACAGTTTAGATGTTTTGTAAGTGAGATGGTTTTGTAAAGTTAGGATTAGGATAAAATCAGACCACATTTCTAAATGTGAGTTGAATGTTTAATCTAAATAATTGTTGATGAAGTGTTTGTATTTTCAGCTTTTTAAGTTTTTATTTCCTCTGTCCTGCAGCTTGCAGTTTGATCCTGCACCTCGCAGAGGGGAGCCTCATGTCACCCGTCGCACCCCAGATTACTTCCTGTAAAACTCTGACCTTTGACCCCTTGTACAGTCGAGTCCAGTTCTGCCGTGATATATGAAAGTACCTTCAACTGATAACAACATGAATGAAGACAGGGCGGGTGGGAGACAGGGTGGGGGTTGGGGGGCTACACAGCAGTGCACATTGTATATTCACACAAAGACCTATTTAAGCATTTAGTGATTTAAAAAAAAAATGTCTGTGTGTCTATGGATGGACCAAAAGGTGTGTGCCATAATCATTACAATATTCATTGCTGAGGACTTGGTATTGAAAATCTGCCCCACTATGTAAAGCAACAGTGTTTAAATCCCTCATCCTGTACCTGTGTAGCTGGACTGACGACACTGAGGTCCAAAAAAGAGAAAAAAAAAACAAACAAAACATGAATTTGCTCCTTCAAATGCGGCTGTTTGAACCCACATGCCATGGCTTCTATTTAGGAGATCTGAACATGATCTGTTTGCACTTTTGTAAATCTAAAGAAATGTAACATATGTCAAAAGATGAAAAGATTTCACACTACAGATGTTTTTTTCTTTTTGATTTTTATTTTTGAAATTAAAACAATAAAGACCCCATCCGGTAAGTTTTACACCAGGTTTGTCCTGTGTAAGTTTTAAGGAACAAAGAACCCTTCAGACACAGTTACCCTGCTTGGTGTATATATATATATATATATATATATATATATATATATATATATATATATATATATATATATATATATATATATATATATATATATATATATATATATATAAGACAGATGATGGAGCGTTCATCCACATCAACTCACTGACTTGCTCTGAACCACAGAGTCTGTATTAACCAAACCATTTGAATAATAAAGACAAAGGTGGCTCATGAATGTGTGTGTGCTTTTTTGTGATGATGCTAAAACGTCATTTGCCTACGCTGGCCGAATGAGAGGACTTCTGTTATAGTAGAGGTTCCTTTGACCTGTGTTTAATTTCCAGTTTAGTCAGTTGGATGTCAGCCAGTCCACTGGCCAGACTGCAGGTCAGCTGGCACGGGGACAGTTGGGGATTCAGTTCAGGATGTGTTTTGGAAAAGACAGATTACCCTGGTGCTTTTTGTTCTAATCCAAATATGTGATCATTACCAGAGAAGGGTGTATAATGTGACTCATGGGCATCTGGTATGGTTTAACAAGAAATACTGATTGAGAAAAATGGAACTTAAAAAAGGAAATACAAATGAAAAGATCAAATATTTATCTTGCGATTGAAATGGAAAAACATTGAACAGCAGTTTCTCTGTAACTAAGTGTGGCTCTATATATCATGAGCCTCATAGCATAATTGCCCGAGTCATATTTGACTAAATTGTGATATCTACATAACTTTACTCTCCAAACACTGCTGCTCCATTTTGGATCATTTGCTATGACCTGAAAAAAAGACAAAAACAATGGGGCAAACGATAGATATATATATAAAAAAAACAGCTATTAAAACCACTCAGTATTTTGATAAAGCATTTATGAGGGAGACTGTGGTAGTTCTGTATGTAAACATAGCGTAGGCTTTTTAAAGGGACAGCGTAAGTGGAGAATGCGGCACAAAGAACTTGGACTAATTTTAATGCAGAGCGACTGAGTAGGATGTGGAATAAGGATGAAGCGCCCCCCTATGGTCAGAGAAGTAACTACAAGAAAGTCTTGCTCATCTCACACTGGGAAGTGGGGCCGAACTGGACACGTTTGTAAACTGAAAGTCTTAAATTAATTAACCCATAATGTATAAATACAAAAACAAATAATAAATAAATTTGGAAATATATAAACGAACATAAATAAATAAATAGAGACAGAAGTGAATGAATTAATAAATTAATATCCCTTTTTATGATCAAAGTAAAGTATACAGGTATTTACCTGGCATTTCTTAACCTATTGGTGACCCATTGCTGAACGTCTTCATATTTTTTTTGTTTGTTATCTTTGTCTAAACCGGTGCGCTGACAGTCAGATGTCGACCCCCGGCCCTGGTGCAGATGCCCAGAAACGGCCGCTTTGTGCCCGTCACGCCGCCCCTCCCTCCCCTCTCTCCTGCTGCTGTGACGAAGCGGCAGGTTCGCTCGTCAGGTTTATCCGGAGACTTCAGCCGCTGTTTGGTTCCCCCGCGTCTGTCAGGCCCTGCTGTCGACTACAGAGGATTTTCACCTCTGGTTCCGAGTTCAACATTCACGGTACGTAGGATTGCGATGTCAGATGCGTTTTGTATACGTTTTCTGTGTTTTAGAAATATAGGTCAGATGGAATTTTCCAATATGTTTACATGTTAATGTGAATAGCCTGAATGTGAATGCTAACAGGCCTCGCGGACAACGCAGGCTACTAGCGATAGCTAATGCTATCATTGTGCATGGTAATGCTAGCCGGTTATCTTACAGTCGAGTTAACCTGCTAGCAGAGGATTGTTTTGGTAGTGCAAACAGAAACTTATATACTCGCTGACAATTCTTAATCAATAAATCCGTTGTTTCATGCTGTAAAAAGGTAACGATAAGCTAGTCAGTGACATATTTAGCACGACTACAGTTCACTCTATATTAACTAGCTTGCCAATGCTTAGCTTAGCATGTTAGTGCTAACAATTTGCAGATTTTTGCTATGACGACATCTACATAGATGAATTATACTTATATTAATATGACGTTTATCAAGTGGTTTTATGTAAGTCACATGTTTAAGAAGTTACTCGCTAGCAACGTTATTACAAACAAGTTATAGTAGTAAACGGACGTAGCTTAAATTGTTGTTAGCTGTGTTTGCTAATTGATCGGAGAACGTTCCTATACATTTGTCGCTAATGTGTTGAATAACCTATTTGTTTCTCTGTACAGATAATGCCCACAATAAAGTTACAGAGTTCCGATGGGGAAATCTTTGAGGTGGATGTCGAGATAGCCAAACAGTCTGTCACTATCAAGACAATGTTAGAAGGTAAATTATAGCATCTCATAGGGTGACCATTTTAATGGCGTCCCTGTAAATAAATTTGTCTATAATGCAGAGTATCATGTTGTGTTTGAGACTGACTGGCTGTTGTTGGTACCAGATTTGGGAATGGATGATGAAGGAGATGATGACCCAGTTCCCCTCCCAAATGTAAACGCTGCCATCCTCAAGAAGGTAAATCACATTCACACATTTGTATTCATTCAGGGCCAAAAGTTCATATTAACTATTTTTGTCATAACAACTGGGATCCACTATTTTGATATATATTTAACCCTCCTTCCTTTCTGAATATGTGTATGATCTACCACAATCTAAATTTTACACAGAGTTAACAGTACATGTTTCCTCTCAACACTGCTCTACTATATGTAGGAAAAGAGCTTTTGCTCTGTGATACAAAAAGCTATGCTACACTGAAGCTCTAATAATGGGCTTTAACTGGTAGAGTAATCTTACATTTTTAAGACTGACCTTTGACTAGCCATACCTTTCTTGGGACAGTAATTTGAATGTGATTTTTCATACCATCATAAGACTCAGAGATGCCGGATGTCAACATTTTTACATTAAAAAGCACCTACACTAATCAAACAGAAAAACTGAGACTTTTCTACCACTCTGGAGAGAAAAGGCAGCAATTAGCCTGGGTAGACAATGTTTTGTTTTTCTGGAAATTTCTCAAAAGCAGGGGTCTTTTATTGTTTGTGATGTAGGGATTGTGTGGGTTTGTTTTGTATTTCTTTGAGCCAATTCCCAAATATTGTAATAATGTAAGTGTAAAATTCTGCACATCTGTGTCACTTCAGCAAAAAATAAATAAATAAAGCCTCACAAAGCCTTTATAAACTTATGGAAAATGCTTTAGTAGCTCAAGTGTGTTTTGTAGGGGGGTGGTTTGATTCCTTGGTTATCAGGTTCAGTGTTGTAGGTCATATTCAATGATTAACAAAATGCATCTAATGAACCTGCTCACAGCTTAATATTAATTGTCCAGGAGAATCTTCTTAGTTACTTCTGTTGTATGCGTGATAAAATTATTTTGTCACCATGACATGACAACTTAACAGGTAACAAGGGATTATGTAACGATCGTAATATTGACTACACAAGATGTTCCGTCATCTTAGCAATTTTTGTTGTTGGTGTGTGAATCATACAGAGTATTTTTGTAGATGTTTTTTTGTTGGTTCTGTCAGTAAAGCATCTACTCTTACACTCACACTCCACACACTAACCAGTTGGACAAGTATAGCTTCTGCTGAAATGTTGCAGATGGATTCCACATATTTATGACCAATTAGGACTGTTATAATGAGCTGTTTTTGCTCAAGGTATGTTTGTGTGTCTGTGTTTCAGGTCATTCAGTGGTGCACTCATCACAAAGATGACCCCCCTCCTCCTGAGGACGACGAGAACAAGGAGAAGAGGACAGATGACATTCCTGTATGGGACCAGGAGTTCCTCAAAGTGGACCAGGGCACCCTGTTTGAGCTCATTCTGGTAAATACATGTTAATACTGTATCAATTTACCATGATACATGGGGGGTTTAACAGTCATGCCCCAACATTTACCCTAAAAAAATTATAAAATGTGCTAGTAGGAGGTTGCAGACAGCATCTGAGATGAGCTGTAACACCATGTGTGTTTATTAGGACACAGATATTGTATTAATAATCAGAATAGGAGCCCAGTAAGAAAAAAATGTGTCGTTAATCAAAGCAATCACGAAAGACAGGTCTGGTCAGAAGAGATTTTCAACCTTTTCATAATCCATTGAATAGGAAAATATTAGAGCCCCAATTATTCAGTTGCTTTTCTCTGGTTTGAATAAACATGTCCTTTCTTAGCATTTGAACACTATGTAGATTTGAGTGATATGTTTCCAGGAAGGACACAAAGGTAACAAAACAAAGTTTGTCTTTAGCTGATATTTGGAGATCTTAACAAATGTAAAAGTAGTGGAACGACTTCAGTGGTCAAAAGGCTCCAAAAGAAATGCTACACAGTGAGTTGAACCATTTGGCCTTCATCAAAAACCTCTCTATATCAAAAACCTCTATACATGTAAACTCCTCATCTGTCCCCTTTATGCATTGTCCATGTAAATGGTTAACTTAAAATCTCCGATCGGGATGACTCCAGTTGGTTTGATGAAATATCTCTCATGTACCATCTCTCTTTATGCAGATGCATGTTAGAGCAGTGTTTTGATCCCAGTAGCTGAGATAAGTGCTGGTGTTGGTTCACTTTAAACTCTGTCCACTCGGTAACAGGGTTTATTTTGGAACTTGAGCCTTTTGAAGTGGAAATGTAGCCACACAGTGTCCTTTCATCAGTCTGTAAAGGAACTAACCCATCTCCTGTCCACATGTTGCATATTCTGGACATCTTTAGTCAACAGGCTCTTGTTTCTGTGAAGACACACATGCATGTATGATGGAAAATGAGTGGGAGCACTACGTATCTCCGGTCAAATTAGACGGGGTGTCCACAAAGTCTCTTTACAATTGAAATTTTTTTCCCCAAAAGTAATTGATGAAATATGTTAATCACATATGTTCCATGTACTTGGTGGTTATCAAAGTGTTTAATCATATTGTTGGATCATGTGCAGTCATATGATTGCTCCATTTGTCTTCAACAAGAGAGTAATTACTGCCAATGTTTACCTTGACCTTTTGACTGAATATGTGGCACCACAACTGGGAGACCTTCAACCATCCATCATTTTCCAGCAAGATGGTGTACCAAGGGCGGGTTCCTAGATCAAACATTTCCAGACCGGTGGATTGGAAGAGATGGCCCAATTCCCTGGCAACGTTGTTCACCAGACATTACTCCCCTGGATTTCTTTCAATGGGATTATGTTAAAGATACTGTGTATCGAGCAGAAATACAGGACATCAGTGACCTGAAGTAAAACATCACTGATGCCATTGACACTGTTGATGAGGCTATGCTACAGCCAACATGGTGATAAATCCAGTACTGTCTTGATGTGCTTCGTGCAACAATTGGTGACCATATAGAGGTGGATTAAATGAAGTAAGTAAGTAAGTAAATTTTATTTATAGAGCACTTTTCACAGACAGAGTCACAAAGTGCTTTATCAATTCAAATCAGAATCAAATTAAGTTAACAGAGACCCAACAGAATCCTTCAGGAGCAAACACTTGTGATTGGTGACAGTGGCGAGGAAAAACTTCCCTTTAACGGGCAGAAACCTCGAGCAGACCCAGACTCCTGAAGGATGGCTGTCTGCCTTGACCAGTTGGGGTTAAAGAGAGATAGAGAGAGTAAAGGAGGAGAAAAGAGAGAGCGATAGAGATATAGAGAGACTGGGGTGGGGGGGGATGACACATGGGGTACGTTATGATGAATACATGGAGTGTAATCAGTTTGTGGTGGTCCTGGGTCAGGTGGGAGAATAAAAAGCCTTTTTGAACAGGAGGGTTTTGAGGTGTTTCTTAAAGCTCTCTACAGAGTCCATGGACCGTAGGTGTAGAGGCAGGTCATTCCATAGACGTGGTGCCAATGAAGCCAAAAAGCTTTAATATTTACTTTACATTTTATAATAATTTCCACAGATTTGTCTTTTCATTTGCCTTTGTAGTAAACTTGTTAAATTGGAAAGAGACTTTAATCACACCCTGTATATATTAATTCTATTTCAGTTTTGTTCAGTAGAAGTCTAAGACATAATTGTTTCTCTTGCTGCAGTTTATCTTGAATGATGTCATCTGTACTATTTCTACTCATCATTAAGTGCTTGAGAAATGCAGTACTAATGCTATGGGCCACTTTTAATGTGCAGAGACTATAAATAAGAATTAGTGCATCCCCAGACAGGCTTCATCCTGGCTATTCTTTAGATCTTGTGCTGCCATCTCTGTATTTAGTTTAACCCAGCCTTCATTTACTCCCGTGGAAGGACGTGAATTTGAAGGTGCACAAAAGTTGCCTAGCAATGACTGTCTGATTGGTGGATTGTGCACCTGTGGTACGTTGAATAGAGGTGCAGAGGAGAGACACAGAGGTGCCAGTGTTTTCTGTGCAGCTGACTGAGGTGAAGCAGTGCAACATGTGAGTGGTATATGTTACCACTCACATGTTTTTTCTGCCTCACTGACTGGGAAATAGACTTCAGTCCAGCTGTGGGCTTCCAGGAAGTGAAATACAAGTCACGGTGTCTGTCATTTGAGTTGATGAGCCCCCTCTGGTTGTTTGGAAATGTTTACGTGGACATGGTGAGAGGATGTCAAAGAGCGTCACATTAAAATGGAGACTTCACTGGAGGGATAAGGAACAATCTGACATGTTGTCATTTGTTGTTGTGATAATGGAAACACACACTACTGTCTTAAACATCTGTCCAAAGTCTCCTTTAGGTGTTGATTTGGTTTGAAATGTGGCGACAGTAAAGGCTGTTGTCAGTGACTTCCATCATTTCTGTTATGCTGTTCAATGAGTGCTGGTGCTCCTGGTGGCATGTGACTTGTTTTGTTTGCTCCGTAAAAGCCGAAGGGAATGATTCCAGGTTGTCAGAGTTCACTGCAGAGACACTGAACACTGTTGCTAAACAAATGTGATATCACTGACCCTTCCACTGACACTGAGGGGCTTTTCACAAGTATTGAAACTGAAACCTGCTCTGGAGACTGTCAGAGCTCTTCAGTCTAGTTTCATAATGAATATTCAGCTTTGGACTCTGTAGCTAAAAAACCCTTTGTCATTCCTTGGTGCCACTTTTAAGAGCTCATTAGCTGAAAACGGAGTCACCGATTTTTCCGAAGGCGCCATAGAACAGTTAGAGCTCGGATTGTTGTTACACCAACACAAGTGGTACATATGAAACAACGACAGAGCAGCAGTTGGTAGTGTACGGGGCCAGTAAAACACCATAAAATGTCTAAAACTTAGTAAATATTAAATCTTCAAAGGCATTTTTCTGAAGCAGGGGTGTCAAACACATGGCTCGCTGGCCCACCAGGGGGACCAATTCAGCTCGGGGGATGAATTTGCAAAGTGCAAAAATTACACTGAAGATATTAAGTCAAACTGGGTGTCAAACTCATTTTAGTTCAGGTTCTACATACATATGTGATCTAAACTAAAATAACGTAATAGCCTATGAATAATGAAAACTACAAATTTTCATCTTGGTTTAATGTGAAAAAAAAAAAAAACTATGAAAATATTTACTTTTACAAAATATCCTTTAACAATAAAATGTGAATAACTTAAATATGAACAACCTGAAATGCCTAAAGAAAATTAAGTGTTAACAATATTCTACCTGCTACTAAATGTTTTGTGTATTTGTAGATCTACTGTGATCTGTAAGTTGTTAATAATAAGCTGAAACGTAACAGTATTGAAATTGTTCTTATTTTAGTTCCAAACTCCAAAATTTTAACAATATTCAGCCTGTTACCAAATGCTTGTGTAACATTGTGTGTAATGCACATGTATAAATGATAATTTGAGGCATAATATTGCTAAAATTACACTTGTTTTGTTTTTTCAGGTTATTCACATCTTTTTTGTGAAAGGATAGTTTTTAATAGTAAATTTTCATAATTTAATTAGGGTTTTTTTTGCACTAAAACAAAAAGAAAAAAACTCTTGTCATTATTTACAGACTATGATATTATTTTACTGGTCAGGCCCACTTGAGATCATATTGGGCTGAAAGTGGCTCCTGAACTAAAATGAGTTTGACACCCTTGTTCTAAAGCATCAAATTAAATGTTACCTGATTATTTGACATTTTACAGTTGTTGAATTGACACTGATGTTTGTTTGTGCATGTCTTTCTGTTTTGTCACCCTTTGACACTTAATAATTTTCCCGGTATTGCAGTATCTGACAGATGTGGAACTAGTCATTCTTCTCAGTAAAGTGGTCGCACTGTGCTTTGTATCTCACCTTTTACATCTACGATATAAACTTCCACCCGTAGTTACAGTCCTCACACAAATAATTCTGTACATAAAATAATGCAGCAATGTGATTTTTATGTATGTATTCTGGAATTGAGGATTTTCTGACATTTACACTGTGACCCTTGTGAATCATGCAGATCCACCCCTTTTCTGCTCAGTTCTTATGGTGTAGCTCCACGGGTCCTTGCATCTCTAGTGGGAGGGCCGGGTGGGGTCCATCTGCATGACTCACGTGGGTAACATTGTCAGGATAGAATATGTGGAATATTGGAGAAATCTGGGAAAAATCACAGCTGGTGTAGATATATTGTAATTTGTAAAAAAAAAAAAAAAAAAAATCATCAACTAGGAAGGTCACACTTTCATGGTGCCAGACCTTGACACTTTTCATGTGTATAGTTCAGTAGAATAAAATGAGAGATGGCTTTGTAACAAAATTTAAGCCCCTATTAACTAAAAGGAATTTTTCCTTGCCTTGACCTTTGACCCAGAGTGGCCCATGTTTAATCATGACTGTCATCAGGAAGTTGGACAAAAACTGTCTGAATGATTTGTTCAGAACTTTGGATAATTCATTACAAATACACAAACATAACCTTCTTGTATGAAGTAATAAATGAAAGTATTTCAGTATCATTTTCAGTGTCGTCAGTAAGTTTTTCCCTCATGGGTTGGATCACGTGAATGTGGCTGTTTGATGAAGCTGAAGCTTTGATGAATTTATGACTCTTTAAGAGGTTTTAGGTTGAATTTCAGAACTTGCATAAAAAATGTATTACTAGTAAGTAAAATTAATTCAGTACAATCAAGTTCCTGACTTTTTAAGGATCCGCAGACACCCTGTGCATGTGTCCAGTGTTCAGAATTCTGAGGTATCGCTCTCTCTGTTCTGATCATCTTTCCTCTCCTTTCATAATGTCATGTGCTGTTGTGTTCAGGCGGCCAACTATCTGGACATTAAGGGTCTGTTAGATGTCACATGCAAGACGGTGGCCAACATGATCAAAGGTAAAACCCCAGAGGAGATCAGGAAGACGTTTAACATCAAAAATGACTTCACAGAGGAGGAAGAAGCCCAGGTTAGTCTTTTTTTTTTTTTTTTTTTAACACATTTACCACCTTGTCCTTGCCTCTCGTAACCAGCGTTGCACATTTCAACTTCTGTTTCCGTGTTTCACACACAGGTACGCAAAGAGAACCAGTGGTGTGAAGAGAAGTAAATAGGAAGATCCTGCCAACACTACCACACTGAAAAGGATTGTCCCTGCTAACTGGTTGCACTGGCGTTGTTCATACTTGTTAATATTTACATTTAGTATATTTAGATCCACACTTCCTCCCTCTCCTCTCCTCTCTGTTTCTGTATACTGATAGCATGACCATTTTAACCAGCCCGTGTGGTGTTGTTAATTTAAATAAAGCTCTTTCTTTGTTTGCACACTTCTGTTGTGTATCCACATAAAATGAATAGCCCTGGCTTTATGGCTTAGGAGACAGTCCTTTCAGACTCCCCCACACCTCCTCCCCCCCATCATTGATTGCTATGGTTGTCTTTTTTTACTGGACATGTTTGTTCTTTTAGGTTTAATGATTGAAATAAAAAATGGCTTTTTGGACATTGGAATTGAAAGGGTGAATATTTTATTTTTTGCTCTGTAAATGCATCTGTTTTGTGAAACCAAGTTAAGAGGAGACGGTCAGTTTTAAAGGAAAGTGAATCTGTTTTTTTTTTTTTTTGCCTAATGTTTGGACTCGATGTCAGAGGTGTGTGTGTGAGAACACACAGCACTGGATAACTCATTCCTGATTCATGTTGTATTGAATTGGAAGTGTGTCTCATAAGCTGGTTTTCAGGATGATCAAATACATTGAAGGAGCAAATAAAACATACAAAACAGTTGGTAGTTTTGTCATTTTTCCACCCAAGGTTTCCCAGTTTGTAAAGTACACTTTAGACACAGAGAAATATTAAAACACTTTAATACATCAAACAAAATAGTCAAACAAGTAATACATCAGGGGGGTTCAATGCAGCGTCAAGATACAAAAGACAGATTTGAGGTTTTCACTAGTGTGAATGACCTCAGCATTTTATTTAATTGTAACACAAGAGTGCCCTCTGCTGGACAAAAACAGCTGTACAAAAAGCTCAACTTACAGTATGACAACAGTCAGACACTGTAAGCTTTAAAGGAAATTAAAGCCTTTTAGTCAAAATGTATTTGTTACATTAAAGTTGGAACATGCACAAATTCAGAACAAGAGAACAAACACAAAATGTATTGCTTTAAGAAACAGTCGAAAATAGAATCTTTTTTTTAGTTGCGTTTTTTTTCCATTTTCCATAAAAACATATAAAAGTTTAATTATAACAGGGGATTCCAACATTTATAAAATTTTACAACACAATGAAATATAATAGTACCCATTTGGTCTTAGATTAGTTTACACAGCTGCAGAACTTTCAGTCATGAGAGAATAAGGAAAAAACTAAATTCCTTTCACACCAGCAAAACATTTGACAAAACCACATGGGATTCATATGAAAGAATAAAATAAGGAATAGACAAAAAACAAACTGAAAATGTAACTGTTGATCAGCGATAGCTCAGCCTGTGCCTGAAAGAGAAGGAACCTTTTTCCTGATCACAATCTACTGTAAATATCAAGGTAAACCTGCACAAATGTTGAAGTAAAGTCAGCTTTTTTAAAAGTGGTTGATGTGTGTTTGTCCACAGAGCTGAGGTTCTGCTGGTCAAGCTGGTGCTCAGTACATCTCATGGTTTATCGTTTACTTGTGACAGGAGAACTGAAAATGGCATTGAAATCTGAACAGAAAAGTGGATGAGAACACCTGGATGCTCAGTAACATCTGCAGAGGAGTTCGTTTGGAGTCTTTTAGGAAGCTGAGAGTCAGTGGGAAGAAGCTGAAATCAACATTAACAGTAACTGGGTTGAATTGAAAGTTGAAGTCTGTCTAATAAATACAGTGATCCATCCGATGTAATGTTAACATATTTGTAATGAGTCTGATCCACTGCCCTGATGATGTCAAACTGGAAACTGAGTGAACATTTCAGTTCAGTTTCAGGTTTTCTTTGTGGTTTTGGCTGCAGCAGCTGTGTCCCTTTCAGTCTGTGCTCTAGTTTTTAATTCCTCAGATACGTTTATGATTAAAGTTTATTCTTCTGGTGAGAAATATACAGCTATAGACATGTTTCTGTGCGTTGTCTCACAGTTTTTGCCAATGATAAACTATCCTTGCTTTGTAGTCCAGGCCACTTTTAGACTAGTTAGATTAGTCATCAGGCTTTGACCTTAAATGACTGAAAAAGCACAAAAAACATGAATCACAATCTTTTGCTTCAGCACTTCTTTTATCAGGTTTGGTTGTAGAAAAAGGAGTTTTGTCAGATAGGCTTAGAATTTGAAGCTTCCAGCTCCAGAATAAAGACTATCAAGATATCAGACATGATGGGTTTAAAGGTTCAATGTGTGAGATTTAGTGGCATCTAGTGGTGAAGTTGAATATTACAACCAACTGAACCCCTATCATTGTCCCTCACTAGTTTATTTAGTTTGTTCAGGGTTTTTTAGTTGAGGTAATCTCATCTCTGGTCCAAACTTAGATATGGTAGATGAATGGAATGAACATTTAGAAAAGGAAAAACAGAAAAAAACAGTCCCTTGAGGAATGCCAATTAGAACAAATTTAGTCACCGCAAATTCTACACAAACTTGCACATTTATCCAGCATTAGAACTTTTCTGCAAATTGTCCCAATTATTGTAGTTTCTGGCTGGTTTTTCCCAATCATAGCAGTTTGATGATACATGTTGAACCATATATTACCAGTTGACACATACTTTTGAGTATGTTGTTTTTTAGTCATTTAGGACATTTTTATTCTCTCTGGAATATTTTGTGATTTCACTGCAAAAACACTAATAATGTAACATGAATCAAAGCAGACATGAAATTTGGTGTTTGAGGTGATAAGAATCTGAAATATCCATCCTGCAAAACCTAGGAAAGACTGAAAGAAGACACCTGTTTGGAGCTACTGTAGAACCATGAACACTTGAACGCCGACTCTCTAAGGTATAAAGTCCTTTTCTCTGTTTAGATGTGATTTGACACTAATGAACATATTGATGACTTTGATCCTCCTAAATGTCCACACTGAACCTTCACGTGTCTTTTCTCCGTCCTGATCTGCCACAGTCAGACTCCGACACCACCGAACACAGTGGTGTGATGAAGATGAGCTCTGGTCATGAAGATGAGGGTGTGGCTTTGATCTGGGGCGATCACTGAGTCTCCGTTAGAACTTTGAGAGACAGTCCTGCGGCCTTGGCGGCGGACAGTGGCGTCACAGAGATGTGTGTCTGCTTGCTGCTCAGTTCCAGGTGTGTGTTGTGGCTGTGTTTGGGCTGGTGGGCAGAGCCTCGCTTGCCTGTGGGCGGCTCCACCGGTAGGCGTGTGTGCAAGCGTGTGTGCACTGGTGGGGACAGGCGGAGGCGTGAGGAAGGGGAGGCGGGCGGTGGCGGCGGGGAGCAACCCGGAGATGATGATGATGACGGCTGATGCTGCTGCTGCTGTTGGTGCTGGTGGCGGTGGTGGGAGGGGAGGAGACGGTGACAGATGGGGGAGGGGGACGGGGGAGAGTCTATAGCACTTAAATCTGAAGAAGTTGGGCTGGGGCAGCCTCCTCCTTGAAGGTAGCGAATGCACTTCTTTTTCCTCCTAGGGACAGTCAGAGAGAGTTATCTGTGAATAAAGTGTGGATGGGAAACGTCAGCAGAATTCAGCAAATGAGGAGACACGTGGCAACAAACAACACACATGGATTAGAACACATATGAAGATGTTGAAAACTACATGTAGAATGACAAAATGATCTCCTCACACATTAATTCAGAGTCTGATGACATGACGATGACGGTAGGAATGAACAGATAAACACTGTCAATCATTACAACACAAGGAGTTTTACTTATAGGACAGTGGGACCATGGCGGCGGTACATGGACTTATACATTTACAATTAACACGATCAAGAGGTCAGACCTGATCCTTTTAAGACTGCCATTAGAACAGGCCACCTTGGTGTCGTCATGTTTTCCTTACAATAAAAGTGTTAGAAAATGTCTTTTTTGCCAATTCTTTTGCACCTTTGTTTTCAGGAAGAACTTAACTTTCAATATCTGGCCAATAATTATCATCATTATAAATAATAAATGCTTTAAACAGTGTATTTTAGTAAAAAAGAAAAAAAAATGGATGAAGTATTTAGCATATTTATTATCAGAAACAACTGTGCATGTCAATAACAAAACTTTTTGAGATTGCAAAAATAAACCTTCAACTATTTTACATCTGCCTAAACATGCTTTTTGGTCTTAAACATTCAGTATCCATATTTCATACTTTTTTTTTTATTTCCAGGCATTTTGTAGCCTGTGTGGAAGTCTCTGAAATAGTTCCTTTTTACTTGTAAAACAGTCCCACATTGCTGCCATAAAGTGTTACGTAGCTTCGGAAAACTCAGGATCTCAGCTTTCCGATGCCATTTGAATTTTGTAGATTGCAACGGTTCAGGAGTTACAGTAATTTGAATGCTGTAAAGTGCAAAATGCAGTGCCAGAAAAGACTGCAGTTGTTAAAGGGTTAAAGGTTCGATGAGATTTAGTGGCATCGAGTAGTGAAGTTGCACATCATAGCCAACCGAACCCCTGTCATTGTCCTTTACTAGAGTTTTTTCAGTTCGTTCTGGGTTTTTTTGTTGAGGTGACCTCATCTCTGGTCCAAACTTAGATATGGTAGGTAAATGGAATGAACATTTAGAAGAGGGAAAAAAAGAAAAAACAGTCCTATGAGGAATGCAGATTAGAACAAATTTAGTCACAGACTTACAAATCCATCCAATCATTCCAACTTTTCTGAAAATTGTCCCAATTATTATAGTTTCTGGCTGTTTTTTTTTTAATATCATAGTTTGATGATACATGTCAAACCATATATTACCAAACGACTGCCTCTACTCTGGCTGTGATGACTCAGACACGTTTGAGTTTTAGTTATTTAGTACGTTGCACACGACTACTACAGTTGACCACGAAAAACATTTGTTGGTTGTGAGCAGCTACAGAAAATCTGGAGAAGCTATTTTAAGCAGCTTCAACAGGACATGACTGCGTGTTGAATACTTTTATTTGACTAAAGGAAATACCACTCAGTTGTGAAGTGGCCTGTTTTGACCAACTCTGGACCAAGTTCATGTTATGGAGCTTCAAAACAATTCATGCAAAAACTTAATGGGAATGTGCAAAGGCTCCCACTCAACTTTTCGATCAGTAGATGTATTGGAAGTCTCACCAGTTGCCTGTTTTTCAATGGATTAAATCCACGGTCTGACTGCAGATTTGACACTTCCTGTTAGGGAAGTGTTTATGTTCATTGCTGAGTTTACCATTTTGTAGCTTACCGGCCGACAGGCCATAAGCTATTGTCGTCATGCGGCGTCTGTCGTCGTCTGTCGTCCATTACAAAAATTTCAATCATCATCTTCTTCGAAACTACAATTCTGATTGACTTCAAACTTGGTATACAGCTTCAGTATGATGATGTCAACAAAAGTTAGTGAAATTATTTGGATCCAGATCTGATTCTGGATTTGGTGTGACTTTGAAACATTTTCCCATTATAAGAAATAGGAAGTGGATCAATGCAATAACTCAGTAAATATAAATGATATCAAGTTGAAATTTCTACAGTCCAGCCCTGATGGGGAGATGACCAAAACATAATGTCCACATGCTGATCAGGATCTTCTTCTGGATCCGGGAACTTACGGAAAATTTAACATGGGCTCTTATGGGGAAAAAATTTCAATCATCTTCTTCTCTGAAACTACAGTTCTGATTGACTTCAAACTTGGTATACAGCTTCTGTATGATGATGTCAACACAAGGTATTGAAATTATTTCGATCTGGATCTGATTCTGGATTTGGTGCGACTGAATCATTTTCCCATTATAAGAGATAGTAAGTGGATTGATACAATAAATCAGTAAGTATCAATGATATCAATTTGGAATTTTAATTTTTTACAGATCTGATTGGAAAATGACCAAAACATAGGCTATTTCTGTAATATAATAAATACACATAACTGGGTGATAATAAATGGCATCTGGATACATTTCCCAAAGCTTTTAATTTGGCTGGTAAGCTACAGGGCCATTGGTCCTATTTTTTATTTATTCACTTGTATTATCATTTATGGTGGAGTAGACTGTTCTAATCCAACATCTACAAATACACAAAACATTTAGTAACAGGCAGAATATTGTTAAAATTGCATAAGAACTTCTGGTTCATATTTGTTTAGACTATTCACATTTTTTGTGAAAAGATAGTTTGTAAATTTAAACATTTTCAAGAAATTTAACTTTTTTGACACTAAAACAAAGAGAAGAATTTGGAGCTGTCATTATTTATAGGTTATTATGATAGTATTTTACAGACTAACCAACTTCAGATCACATTGGTGTGTATGTGGAACCTGAACTAAAATCATTGTTAGTATTTTCAGTGTAATTTTTGCATTTCACAAATTCGTCCCACAGGCCCGGATTGGACCCTTTGGTGGGCTGGTTGTGGCCCATGGACCTCATGTTTGACACCTGTGATGTAGACTTTCAGAAGGACAAAAACAAACATAAGCCAGTGTTTTCTGTGTATCTGCCAATTGGCAGTGTTTGCCCCAGCATGTGGGGGCGGAGCTTCTGAAAGGAGTTATGCATTTGGTTTGAGCTCAGATATGAACAGTCTCACAGTATCATCTGCTCCTTTAAGCTATAGTAGAGGTTGTCTCTAAGATGACTGATACACTCTGTGTGCATCCATCTAGACAGACCGTGTGAGGTGTTGTACTTAAAAGCAGACTTGTGTACCGCTGAACACAGCATCAAAGCAGTTAACAGGATCCCATGATCATTACCAGAATATGATATGAGTCACCTGGTTTAACCACAAGGAAAGGCGCTAAGCCATATTTAGACAAAAACACAGGGAGACAGAGAAAGAGTGCAATAGAAAGTGATTTCTAAATGTCAGAGTTCACCATCAAAAGGCGCCCGTTACCACATTGCATGAATGGAGAAAGTTGAAAGCAGATGGGCATGAGAATGCTGTCAAAATGCAACGCTGCAGGGAGTGAGTGTCAGTGTGTTTTGTGAGTTGTGGTGATAAGGAGTTGCTCTAACCACATTCAGGCCCTTTGTTCTTGCTAACCGAAACACACACTCTTGGATTTCCATGACGTGGTGGTGGGGAGGACAGTGGGGTTGCTACAGTGCTTGTGGTGGAGGGAGCTGCTTTTTCTGCAGAACCACACAAAGTCCTGAATCCTGAAGCGAACCCCATCACAATCATCTGCTGCCACTGCATGAGGTGCTGAAAAGCTCATGCTGATGATTTATGTGCAAGTGTTAACATTTTTCTGCTTTTCTACAGCAGAAGGGAGAGGGGAGCTGGTGTTGAGGAAAAGGTCGAAGAACAGTGGGGTTGTGAGTGGAGATGTCAGCTCCGATTAGTCAGGAGTGAATTAACCCAGAAAGATCCAAATATTCACTGACAACGAAAACCATCTACTGATCGAAAATGTTTAATATCTGCAACAACTATTGCAACAACACATCATCAGTAGAGTAAAACTAACCTGTCTCACAACGATCTTAACCCCAGCTCACATTCCCTATTAGTGGGTGAACAATCCAACGCTTGGTGAATTCTGCTTCACAATAATAGGAAGAGCCGACATAGAAGGATCAAAAAGCGGTGTTGCTATGAACGTAAATAACTGGTGTAAAATGCAGATTGTCATCTTTTCATGGTCATCAGATACGACCCATTTGGACATTCAGAGGCTCTGCAGTTACCGTGGAAACACCACTGCGTTGATTCACCAGTAAAACCCATGGAGTTTGATCAGTGACAGTGGATGGAGACACTTGGTTTATGTTCAGTTAATGATATCTTTGCTAAAAAAAGTCACCTTTTCCTCAGTTTTCCCTGTTTTTGATATAATAACCCTCAACTTTATTCTGAGCTTCTATGAACATTTACATGATCAGTAAATTAAATATAGAAAAATACCCCATTCTCACTGAAAAAAGCTAAATACAGAGGATGATATTAAAAATGCTGATAAATCCCTTGAGAAAGGTTGAAAAAAAGAGAGAAAATAATCATTTGGGAACTGACACAAAAGTAGCATTGGGTCTTTATGGGTTAAAGGTCTGCGTGGCTCAGAATACAGTTTAAACTGAAACCAGGAGAGAAACATGTTGAAAAGATCAAATATTGGCTCCATTTGGCAACTTCTGCTGCCAATTAACAAAGCTTTCACAACTCCATGTCTCACTGTTTATTGGCCTTAATACTTCAGAATTATGAACATGATTTCACTATGACAAGAGTGTTAAACACAGGACCCGCTGGCCAAAACTGTCCCACCAAAGTGTCCAATCTGACCCATGGGATGAATTTTTGAAAGGCAAAATTTACGCTGAAGATATTTTAAAAGTCAAGGGTGTCAAATGTCATTTTAGTTCAGGGGCCACATACAGTCCAATTCAATCTCAAGTGGGTCGGACCAGTAAAATACCATCATAAAAACCTATAAATAATGTAAACAAAAAATGTTTACATTTACAAACACTCCTTTCACAAAAAAATGTGAATACCCTGAACAACTATGAATAACCTGAAATGTCTTAAGAGAAGTAAGTACACTCTTTATACCATGCCCGTTACTAAATGTAACTGAACTGTAAGTTGTGATGCACATGTGTAAATGATACTGTTAATAATATTGCAAAAAGAAGAAATTCCAGGTTTTTCATGGTTATTCCTGTTATTCACATTTTAAAGGATAGTTTGTAGATGTAAACATTTTCAAAATGTAATTTTACTTTTTTATTTTTGGAGTTGACATTATTTATAGGTTAATATGCTAGTATTTTATTGGTCCAGATCATATTGGGCTGTATGTTGCCCTTGAACTAAAATGAGTGTGACACCCCTACACTATGTGTGTTTTTAGAAAAACACTAGGATCAAAACACAACATTTCAAATACTTGACCTGACAGGCTCGTCAAAGTTTTTATAGGAGGTGTAAAATAGAATTAGCAGCTTGTGTTTGTTTGCCTCCACCAACCAGAAAAGTTACAACTGTCTGTACACACTCATACCCTGTATGTAGTAAAGACTGCGAGGGAGTTTTGTGGCCAGGATAGACTTTCCTGAGAAACATTTCCAGCGTCAAACGCACAGGAGATTAATGTGCTTTTTATGGGGAAGACTATTATGGAGTACACTGAAGCTGACCTCTGACCTTTTGGATCTAAAACGAATCATGTCTTTTCTTTTCAGTTCAGTTATGGCCCTAAGCATTTAAGTCTCATATTGATAGAAATTCTACTATAAACTGTTCACGTCAGTCATGATGAACTCCAGTGATTGCTCTTCAAACACTTTCTTTTCTAGTGGCATTTCCCTGTAACCACACTACATTTACAGGGGTCTGCATGAATGCAGTGCAGTGCAGCAGCAGTATAGAATTAAAACCACTTCTTACCTTGAGTAGGAAACATATCTATACCTTGGTCTGTGCTGTGACACATTCTATATTTCTAAGTCTCAAGTCAAAAATGGAGAATTTTTTACACTTGGATAAGATTATATTAAGTGTGTTAGGACTTTAATCCCTGCATTCTATTCATTTTATGTTCCTACTACCAAACCAGACTCTTCAAAAAAAGAGAGCCTGGTTTAGACCAGCTCTAAATGTAAAGTGTCATGAGGTAACTTTTCTTATGATATATATATATATATATATATATATATATATATATATATATACATACATACAATTTGACTGATTGGTTGACAGAAAAAAAATAAAAACAAAATGAAGGAGAGATAGTTAGTGACAGGAAGGCATGCAGAGCTCAGATTGTCCCCAGAGGCAGAAATAATCTCATTGGTGGAGTTAGATTGTCAGTAGTTGGAGTTTAGAAAGAATGAGATTACTGCTGCTCCACCTCGAAGAGAAGTCTAAGGAACTACTGATGAGCAGACGGTTCATGGGAGGATTAGGGATGACAAGATGGTGGGATGGTGGTGGAAGTTGGGTACACACCTGCAAGGACCACACCAGTCGGTTTGTTGGTTGAGGCCGAAGCGAGCCCGGCATTTCTTAGGAGAGCCTGGGTCTGACCACAATGCACAGCATGCACCAAAAAAAAAAAACACAGAAGAAGGAAGGAGAAGCAAGAAAGAAGAACAGAACAAGAATAAACAGGTGAAGAAAACAGAGCCAAGCAATCAGAAAAAAGCACCAACAGGGTTGTCTGTTCAGAGAAAGCATCAGGTTCAAACTGTTAGTAAGCACAGCAAAACATGAACCACCAGGATAACCAGCACGCGCACACACACACACACACACACACACACACACACACACACCACTGTTAAACAAGTAGGGATGCAGAGAGAGAGCAGTGAGAGCACTGCTGAGCCGAGGTGCTTTGTTAGTACAAGTCTGACAAGGTTTTCTTTATCTTAAGTAGGAGATTCTAAATAATTCTCCCACATCTCTGTTTAAAACTCTGTTGGGTTCCTCTGTTCCATCATGTTTCTAGACATTTCATCAGTTTAGATACAGCTCTGAAATTGGCTTGTTTCATCACCAGTTGCTTGGTTTCCAGCTGAACACATTCAATACCATTCATTCAGCTGTCAATAGCGGTGTCTGTGATGTCTTTTGATACCACAGACACAGAAGTCCACTAAGAACCATCGACTCCCCGACCTTATGTGTATTAACTGTTAAGTGTAACACCATCAAGTCAAACAGCTAATTCAGTATTATAAGATGTTCCCATTGACGCAGTTTCAACACTGGTTTGGAGACTAAGCCTGAACCAGTTCTTTCTGTTTTGATAAATGGAACCAATTTTATCCAGTTCTATCAAACATCAATAACACTTGAACTTGTGAGGTTGTCAGGTTCTGCTACTATGTTAGAGTCCTGTGGTCTTGATGCAGGAGATTAATCTCCCAATAGAAGTGGGTGGTACTTTCACTGGAGGAGAACTCAACAAATTAAATGAAAGTCCATATATGACTTCCTATCAGTGCTCAATAGTAACTATATTGATATCTCTAACCAGAACCATGTTATAAACCATCAAAATATGTACTATGGCAAAAGCCAATTTGTTATACTTCAAAAATGTGTTAAAAATTCAGAAATCCTAATTTCTCAAAACATACTTAGTTGACATTGTCCCAAGGAAGCAACATATAACATTTGAAATAAATCTGACCAGTAGTTTTGTCAGGGAAGATGTTTGAGGAAATTGCTAATGAAGATGACGATGACGAAGATGATGGACTTCACAATAAATCATGGCCCATCGGCCGATGAGATATAAATGTTTATCAACTAGTTTAGATGGAAAGCCGAGTGGGTGGGTGTTGACATCAGAGACACATCCTGCCTCAACAACACCAACATGCACCAACGCAGGCTCAGGTTCAGCTGAGCTCTACCAGATAAACGCCAACGTTCACGGTTTGTTTCCTTTTCTTCCTCAAACATTACACAGGATTAGACAAATTAACATTTTGACAATGAGTGATTATTTTTGTTTTTACCTGTGTTGGAGTCCTGCTGTTTCTCCCTTTTTCTCCTCTTCTTCTTGCCCTGTTTGAAGAAAACATAATCCAGACAGAGAAATGAGCTGAAATGACATGTCACAAATGTATCATTAAAGTCATCAGAGGTGGAGGTGATGAGCAGATGTTTTGGCCATGGCAGTGTCTTTGGTTTGTCTGAGGCGAAGTAACCTGATCCATTTCCCTTCTTTAACTTGCTTAAGTATATGATGAGGCCTTTGAAAAGCTAAGCAAGGTCTATGATGTGGTGTTTAAGAACAAAAGTGCAAAGAGAATAGCAGCAACCAGGTCAAGCAACTATCTTCAATGGCTGATAAAAGCAAGGGAAAAGCCAGTTAGAGTACATATGAGAGAGTACACTGCATTACTGCGCCAAAGTCAGTACAGTCATGCACAAACAGAAGACCACTCCCCTCGTTAAAATGCAACAGTCCAAAAATCTAAGAAGCTTTCACTGATTTTTGGTTCCCCTCTGCACAGAAGTCATGTTTGCAGTTGTGTATTACTGTATCACCAGGCTGACTGTACTGTGTGACTGCTGAGGTAAACATCACACTCGTTCACACAGATCCGGTGATGGTGAAGTGAGGCCTCATATTTGGGTGAGATGAAGGATGTGGGTACAGAACTCTACCGCCTACGCTTCAATGTCTGCCCTCCTCGGCTTGCTGTCAGCATTGTCTATGTGGTTACAATAACTCCTCTTTGCAAATGCACTTGACTGAAGCACAGTGTCTGTGGCTGGGTGTGCATACGTACTATATGTGTATTTCTCTTTCTTTTTTTTGTCAGGACATGGAGGAGAAACCCCCTACACCTGTGGGGGCGATAAGTGGAACTTCGCTTCCTGTTTTTGCTCATAGGTCCACTGTTTGAAATTCTTAATCTCAGTGCAAATTGTTCATTATGATGGTGTGTAAAATACTGTAAACTAACTTGTGGAAGTAGTATATAGATCCTTATTTAAGTAATTGTACTGAACTGGGACATGAGTGCAGAACTTGTAGTGGAGTATTTCCACCTTACTAAAGCAAACATAAATTACTGCTATAAGTGGCATTTTGAATTCTGCATTGATTTGTGTTGCAGTTTCATGGTTGAAATGTTTATAGTTGAGCTCTGTTGGAAAATTAATCTGAGATTACCAGGGTTGTGGTCATGTGAGACCCGCATGTGTCTAAAAGTTTGTGATCATGCTTATTCCACCTTATCTAAGATGCGTTTTAAGGGAGGGAAATTTACACTCAAGCCATAAGCAAACACAGGAACAGGAAGGTTCTGGAAAATGTAATCTGAAAAGAATCTAAAGCTTTACAATAAATTTAGTGGTGTAGGGACAATATTTACACGTTAATAAGGATAGAGTATCATAAAATGGAAATTCTCAAGAAGCTACTTCAAATGTATATTTGAGTAAAAGTAAGTAGTTATATTCCAACACTGCACACAGCTGCTAAAGACACCCTGTTGCTTGAAAAAAAAAAAAAAGCTGTTTTAATGGGATACAATGTAGGATCAGTAAATTCACCTTAACTGCTGCCTATGGTCATTTAAGTATCCTTTTGTTTAGAGAACATCTTAGAAAAAATAGGAGCTAAGATAATACAATATAAGCCTGATGTCTTCTAGCTGAACTACTTCACACGACTGGTTCTGGTCAGTAAGCCACCATGCATGGGTAATTCACAGCTGCAGCAAAGTCAGAACATTCGTCCACATAAAGTGAGCGAGGAGCATCTGCAGTGTTCATAGAGCACACTTTTGTCAGAAAATGCCCAAAGCCCATGCACATACAGCAGCAGCTCTACAGCTCCACAGTTTATTACGAATCTGTCTTTATATACTTGTATACGTTCTGTACCGAAAAGTCTGATAAAAATTCAAATAATTGTTTAACATGGTGAAAAAACCTGCTTTGTCAGCTGTATCCTTAAATGAACTAAAATACTATGATTATGATACTATACAGCATTAGTTAGGAAGAGTAATTAAAAGTACTGAGTTATAGACGTAATTACAATAAATATAACACTTACTGTATTTTAAACAAGGGACATGTAATTGTAACCAATTCCATCTGAAGTGTAATCTTGCCAACACTGATTAGAACACATAGATGACACATACATTACCTTAAATATAGTGATAGTCATAATGAATGTGTGATTAAATGTCTGCCATTATACAGACGTTAGCTCCTCAGAAACAGTAGCATGCAGCAAAGAAAATTAAATATTAACCAGTGACTAACCCTGACAGTAACTCAATCTACTCCATTCGCTATTAGAGAGGCTTTTATTGAGAATTACTGTAAAATAAAAGATATGCATGCTGTGTTGACTGTCAACTAATTACACTCATGACAAGTGAAGGCTCTGTATTGTAATGGTTTGCAAAAAAATTAAATGATAAACTAAGGCAGTGGGGTAGCGAGGCCAGCCATGCGGCCCTGTTTAGTTAGTTCAGCAAAACGGGTTGATTTATACCTCTGTGACACCCTTTGACTGTCTAGGAGTTGTAACCATGGCAACATGCATGACATATGTTCAGCATCCAAAACTGACAAATCAGTCAGATGGTTCGTCTTTTGCAGAGGCTGCTGCTTATTGTCGCCTGCGATGCTGTTGTATGTTGAGTCATTTTGACTTGTTGGGACAGTGCATGCAGACTTTGCACAGGAATTACCCACAACCCCCTCTCATGCAGCTCTTCACATACTCATTTTTCCACCACAGAGGCATAAATCCACCGTAAGATGTGTCCCTACCCAATCAGCTTTATTCTTTTCCCCTGCGACCCCGCTAAGGCCCGCCTCCTGCAAGAGTTCAACAGCAAACTGACAAGTGAGAGGCACACAGCAGCCCAGACACTCAACATCCCAAAAACATTGTCTGGACTCAAACTCTGGAAAAACATGCACTTTACAGCTGTTACAGATTTCCCCTTATTTTGGGGGAAAAAAAAAAACAGTGATTACATGAGAAATGTGTGTTATGTTAAATGACCTTTGACTGACAGGGCGAGGACACAAACATCATGCAGGGCACTGAGGCAGTAGTGAGTGGAGGAAGTGAGGTCTGCAGCTACTGGACACTGAGCTGGATCCTGTTATTCTTACTTTTTTAGTTTTACATGAAAGGCACTTAGACCAAGAGCAAAGACATCAAGCTGAATGAATATTTGATGAAAAAGATGTCTTTTTTTTTTTTTTTTTTTTTTTGCAGCTTTGACGTTTTATGAAAGACTCTTCTGCTTCCTGGAAGAAACAGGCTTTGGTAACAAATAAGGAAAAATGCTAATGTAACATGTTTATCTGATAATGATTACAAACATTAACAATTCTGTGGATGCTGCTGATCTCACTGTCTTTTCTAAATTGTCTAGCTTAATACAATGCACCACAGGATAGAAACTACTAAATCACATTTATCAGTAGTGATACATTTCACATTATTGTACATATGTGACAGCATATTATGTTATATATTAGTTTTAAACATCATAATGAAATAAGACCCACATTTCGTAGTAGTAAACAGTTTGAGAGAAGACTTTTGGCTGCTCTAACAGTTTTAATCTTAAAGCTTCAGTCAAACCCCCCCCACAGTAAACAAATTTGATAGAAATAAAAACACAAATGATGTTTCCCACGCTGCCTTTTGACATGAAGTACCTGAATTTGGCTGCAGAGTTTTAACTACACTGTTGTCCATAAAGTTGGAATGATTTTGTTTTCAGAAACATTTCCTCATTTTATTCCTATTCATACACATCACTAATCACATCACCTTTGACCGGGGGCAATGATTACATACTGAATCCCAGTTACACTTTACCTATCAAGGATAAATCACAGTCATAATTATTTCATGAGAAGAGGTAAAAATATTATATTCCAACAGTGCAGTTACCTCTGGTGTATAATTATATGAATTGAAAACCCACCTTTTCTGGTTATTATGTTAGGGAAAAAAAAGGGATTTCTTGTATTTAGTCCATAATGCATTCTAGCCATGAATGACAAAATAAAGTTATTACAAAATGCAGGTGTTATTAAATAGTTAAATTGTCAATTCATAACATAATGTGTTGTCACACAGATTTTAAAGTGCTAATATAAAAACAGAGACCAACCAAGATGTCCTCTCTTTATAAGGATCCTATTGCAGCCCTGCTCCATAACTCTACTCTATGTGAGCGCCTCCATGACGTTAGCGCTTCATGACTTCCTGTTGTTTTTTAGCAGTTCTTGCTGCAGTCATGTCATCTTTTCCTTAGTCAAAACTGTTTAATACCAGGAGCTTCATTATAAAGAGAGACACAGTGGAGGAAGAGGAGAAAAGACTTAAGAAGTTAAGGTGGAGGTCCTTACGTAGTTGTCCCTGGCAGACCAGGTGGGATAGAGCTGCATATGAAGTTGTCTCTCCTTCCTGGCCAACTCGTAGTACTTGGCCTGTTCCTCCCGGGTCAGTGCATGCCACTGCAGACATGAACAACAGACCAGACAAAAGTTTTCACATATCTGATTCATGCAAATATATACTGTAGACATAATGTTTCAAACTGGTGAACTATCCTTAAAAAATAAGCAATGACAGCACTGAAACCAAAGCTTTTAGCAACTGTTAAGAAACTTATCCATCATGGACAATGTTGTCCACCCTCTCCACCACACACTGGACAGACAGTGAAACACCTTCTCTAACAGACTATTACAGATACAGGAAATCTTTCCTGCCACATTCACGTTCCATTTTACTCTTACTTATTTATATACTTCCATCCTACTGTGAAGTTACATTTCACTTGCACATTACAGTTTATTATTGCACCTTACTGTTAAATTATCCAGATTTCTTACCCTCTTCTGTTTGTACTTATTTCTTGTTGGAGCCAAAATACAGTTTTGTTTGTTTATTCCTCTTTTTTGTTTTGACCTTAATTTAATAATTGTTTAGTGGGTGTGGCTGTGATGATTGCCACAGGTGCAACTCATCTTGGGTGTGGCAAACGTACATATACCTGCTGTGTGAGGTGGGCGAGGTGTGTGTGAGGACAGCCCCAAACAATTTTCAGACCATGAAACGTGAGATTGAGTTGGTCTGCATTTGGAATGTTTTCTTTTGTATTAAGAAGCCTATTTTGTTTATATGTAGAGAGTATTTGGAAAGACAATTGTGAACTGTGATGAACTCCTGAACTTCATACTGGAAAATAAATGGATTGGCATATTGAAACACAAAGAAACCCAGCCGGACATTCATTCATTCATGCGTCGAAAATACAACAGGTTGAACCGTTCCACACTGTTGTAGTGGCTAAAGGTAAAGCCACTACACTTCTAATTTATTATGCATAGTGTGTTTGCTCTTGTGTTCTATTGTTTTACTATGTTAAATGCTGTTGCTGCACTGCCATTTCCCAGATTGGGATCAACAAAGTAAGTAACTGAGTAAGTAGGTGAGTGTGCGTCTATCTACTTATATCATTACAAACATTATGTATATATGTCTCACCCTCCGTCCCAGTATCTGGTTGATGGCGGCGCTCTCCTTTAACGTGCACTCTGCAATGACCTTCGCCCTCATCTCCTTCATATACAGCATGAAGGCATTCAGTGGCTTCTTGATGACTGGCTTCTTGGGCTCCTTCTCGCGCTTGGCCTCCATCTGCGGTTTCCTGATGGGGTTCAGGTAAAGGAGGACAAAGGAGGAGCGGAATCAGGATGGCTGAAGGAACCTGAGGCTTTTGTGTTTGTAAATGTAGATATGCAAGTGAGGGGGAGACTAAGAAGAAGATGAAAAACGAAATGAGAGGTGGGAAAACTCAGAGGTGTCAGTGGTAACAATACTTACACATACATGCTCCTGTCATACTGGTCATGCTCCTGCTTGCCTGTGGGGGGAACTATAGCAGGGTGGGGGATTCCTGTCGGGTGCATGCCTGATGGGCCCAGCATCAGAGAGTGAGGGAACCTGGAGGAGGAAAGAAAAGAAAAGAAAACCTTTAAGTTAATGAAACAGAACTGCAGTCAGTCAGGGCGTAGAGGACAGTGAGCAACATGGCTGCAGTTTTGCATAGAGCCTGAAAGCATCAAAAGCATCAACAATCTGGGAATAACCTCAAAAATACTTTAAAAGTTATTTTGTTTTTGTTTAATTTATGGCTAAAATAATGGCAAAATATGAGTGGTTCAAACCATCTATATTTCCATTTTTGCATTTTTCTTATCTCCGTGGCTCATGTTAGAGCTGTAACCCTGAATGTAAAGCGGTGATGTTACATGTTTGACCGCTAGATGGCGCCCACATCACATAGACAAGAACGTACTCTTACTTCTCAGACATTGTTCAGTACACAGATAAAAATCTTAATTGTAAATTGCAAATTCTCCTTTTTTGTTTTAATTAATCAGCGGTTATTTTTCAGTACTGATTCTTTGCTGGAATACTGCTTAGCCAGATGATAGTTAATGTTTGATGAATTATAAACCTTGGCTTTATTAATAAAAAGTGGGTTTGTTTGAGCATATTTCCACATTATGATGTAAATAATGATATAATTTGTTATATCACACTCTGTTATGTAACAATGCTGACTGTCAAAAATCCAAACACAGCATGCTGTTACAATTGTGAAACCTAACTTAGGTACAAGACAAATTGAAAACAAACTATACGAAAATTAAGCTTAACAACTCAAATTTGAGCATCAGACTTGACACATTTGCAAAGCACTGTGGAGAGACAGCATATGCAACAAGCACCTATCTAAATTCAGCGAGATGTGTTTATGTGTACAGCAGCTAGAGCAAACAGACAGAAACAAAACATTTTCAGCATCATTTGGAAAACGCTGGAACTCTTTCAAAACTCAGAGCAAGGTCACTAATAATTACATAGTTCATACCAATATGCTCTGCATCTCTGAAAAGACATGAAATGGCTTGGTAGGATCTAACAAAGCATTAACTCTTTATTTTAAGGGTTGATCTGAAAAGCACATAAATGGGATAAAAACAAGCTAACAGGACAGAAACGGTGAGGATTCATAGCCAAACCCCAGGTGGTACAGGAGGAGGAGAATGAGCATGTGTGTGTTTGGTGTGCGTGTTCAATTCTGCAGCAGCAACTAGCTTGGCTTGGCTCTGTTTGCTTACACTCAGCTTGTTCTTGGCGAAACACTGAGCCCGTCCTGTTTACAGCACTTTTACAACAGCGAACCAGAGGACGCTGACACAAGAGCTGGATACAAGTCTGCTGTGATGAAAGGTAAACTGTAGCTCGGGCCTTGTAAATGTGCTGCAAACAGGAGGGGTCGACGAAGCACACACTGGGTCGGGTCGGTCCGTCCCGTTACGGTACCTGGAGTAGGAGGAAGCGCTGGAGAGGTTGGAGGAGTAGGACTGCCTGAATCCACAGGAGGACAGGCCAGGATAGACTGGCTGGCTCTGCCTGCCATAGCACAGCAGAGGACACAGATGCTTGAGTGGGGGCTTTTAACATCAAACTTTAGCTCATTTTATGTTAATATTCTGATCGTTTTACAGCAACACTTATAAAGGTCCTTGTAATCAACATTAGTTTACAGGTAATAAAGCCTTTATAGACACTAAAGTGGTAATGATAGCATCAAAACCATGTTTATTGTTCGGTTACAAGCCTTTTATAAGTCTCGACTCACACACTTGTGTATAATAGCATTATAAACATATATTTGAATTTAATTTACGTACCTACTATGCTATTGTTAAAGATTTTTTGATTGCTTCATTAGGAATAATTCATACATACAAACCTGCAGGGAAAAAAAAACTAATAAAGTGTGTCACTTCTAAGTCTTATTTATAAGTGTCTTACAATCAAATCATTTTGATGATGCTGTTATTGACACTTTTTTTAATGAATGCTTAACTAGCATCAATAAGGACATATTGTGTTTTATCAAACACTTTAATGTAAACTTTTAGCTCCAAAGTCACACTTCCAAAATACTTAAAAATTTCTTGACAATAAACCTTTTTAATAGGAAACCACTCTTCACACTATTCATCTGGCAGATTTTTCTTCTTTTTTCTCTTTTTAACACTTACATATTTTCAATTTTAAATTATTTTTAACAATAGTAACAATATTTTTAATTGCTGTATGAAGTTTTTCATTGCCACATGCAATTAGCTATACAAATAAAACAATCTAAATGGGCTAGTATCACATTTGTTTCATGGCTTAACACTTTTTTGATTTTTTTTTGGGGGGGGGGGGGCAGGAGACACTTCACTTCTACAGAAGTGTCTTTTGTAAAACCTCTTGTGATGCTGTGATGCATGATGATCCCATGTGGAGAGTCTGGATCAGCACTGATGACAGCTGTGTGTCAATACAGGGCTTACCAGGAGCGCACGCACGCACGCACACATACACACACACACACACCGTGGGGGGTAGAGGGTGGGGATGGGACGCCACTAAGAGCCTTTGATATGGAGAAAACCACACTTCCAACTCCTGAGAGCCTACAGGACCATCCCACCCCCTCTTTACTGAATCATCATTATGTTACAACGTATGCGCACACACAGATCCAGCTTTTAAATCCACTTTCCCATCGCCATCACACACTTCCATAAACTGTCTCTGTGCTTAATCACCTGGAGGCAGCTCTACAACATGTCAACCCTGCAGTGGAAAAGATCTAGCATTCAGAGGCCATAAATCTCACAAACATGCAACTCAATCCATCGCTTATCTTCCTTTCTAAGACCTCTAAGCAAAAGTCTCAGGCTGCAGCCAGCCACCGATGTCATAAACCTCCTGAGTGACGGCAATGCCGCAGTGCGTGAAAGGCATGGCTGGACAGAGGTATGCTGGGAATGAAATGGGGAGAAATGCTCTATTGTGCAGCTAGGCATCATTTCTTTGTCAGCGATTGAATGCAAGGGACACAGGGGTAGATTACAAGCCTGCGAAGTCCTAAATATGCAGCGTTAATGTTGTGTATCAAATATAATCCTAAACAAAGTCAAGGTAAATATTATCTAAAAAGAACTAGTTTACTCTCTCAGAATACAACTGACTGTAAAATTATGCTCTTGCTGTCCTGTGCTCACTTTTTGCCCAGTGTTTGACCTCACTGTCAGTTTAGACACACCCAATCTTCAACCTCCCATAATTCCAACAATCTGTCAGGAGATATTTCAGCACCAATACTTGAAATCCTCTTATTATCACAACAGTATGTTTGGTGATGTGTAATCTTTTCCTCTGTTTCTTTTAAAAAATACAGCTTTCATTTCTTTGTTTTAGTCTTACTTTATGTGATGTGTTATTAATTGTAAATTTTATATTGCAAAACTTGTACTCGTCTGTGTTTAGGTCAGAGTTTTTCAACCTTGGGGTCGGGACCCCATGTGAGGTTGCCTGGAATTCAAATGGGGTCACTTGAAATTTGCAGTAATTGATAAAAAAACAACAACAAAAAACCCATACTAATTAAAAATATATTGTGAGTTGAGAGAGACAATCACAATACATAAAAGACATGACAAACTCTGAAGCTGAAGCACTGTGGTACTGTTTATCTTTCAAAAGTTCATTGTGGCCGGTTTAAGATGCTGCAGCTCTTTCATAATTCATAATTCATAGTTTGAGTTATTGTTTTTTCAGTATTAATTTGCAGCCTTGTAAGTACAAGCTGGACTCACTACATATCCTGACCAAGGAAAATAAAATTATCACTTTGTGCAGTAATCTCAACCTGGCTTTTCTGCCTCCATCCAAAATAATATACATTATATCTACCAAATGTCATCTAAAATTAACATCTATTTGCAACATAGTATAGCAAACTATTACATGATCAAAACCAAACTAATTTTAGCAAAAAAAAAAAAAAAAAAAAAAAAAAAAAAAAAAAAAGGCTCCATTTTGAAGGTCTGGGGTTGCCAGAAATTTGTAATGTTAAAATTGGGTCACGAGCCAAAAAAGGTTGGGGACCACTGGTTTAGGTATTTTAAAAATTGCATATTCATAACCGAGTGCTACCTTTTAGGTTGACAATTTAACATTTGTCCAGGGACTGCACATGAAAAATAACCATGAGGCTAACTCTGGTGCATTTACAGCAATGTAAATTAATGTACAATGTCCCTGTTAAATAAACCAATAAAATAAATATGTCACATACAGGCCGCCATCCCACTGGAGGAAGCTCATGTCGTTAGTTGACACAAGTTCAAATTGAATTATAATGTCACTTCTCGAATGTCTCAGCAGACATTTCAATAATGCAACATATTTATAAAGCCATGATCCCTCCAGTGAAAATCTGCGTCTTTGCAAACAACAAAACAGCCTCAAATAATTCCTGCTTCCTCTTGTTCAGATACATCCACACAACCAGTCCCTGGGCCATGGGGGGGGACATATGGAGGTGGTCACAAAGAAACAAAAGACAAAAAACAGGCTAATTGTCAAAAACAAACAACGACTTGACATTTAACAATCGCACTCCATTTCATCCTCAAACAAAACAGCTCACTACAAGGAGCCAAAACAAGCAGATAATCTGGGTTAAAGGAGATTAACTGTTAATAATAGTTATGAAAATCCAAAGCGAAGTGTTGTCTGAAAAAGATAAAACCATCTGCAAGTCATGGAGCAGTGTCTGGACAGCAACATGGAAAAACAGACATTAACACACATGTAAAGGGAATGCACAAAAAAGTTTTTAAGCTTCCCTTTTCAAATCTCCATGACATTTGATGTAAGCTTTTAACAGTTCCTGCAGGGGATTTTGTCCAGGCACAGATACTGTAGGTTGTAATAAATGGATTTGTGTTGATCCATAAATCAATGGATGCCTGACATTAGAAGTTCACAATCAAACAGCATGACATTGCAAGCTCGTAATCAAAGTGATGGAAACGCTGAAGCCTTCAGGGACCAAATGTGGAAAAGCTGTGGCTTTGTCAATGTACCACACTGGGAAGTTTCCTGCACCCTCTTCGATATCATGAAACTCAAATCCAAGACAGATTCAAGTTCTGCAACCAAAAACACCAACAGACTTATTTTATATTTTAATCTGGGTCTTGGCTATTTTATTTAAGTGCTGAATAAACATTTTCTACAAGTTGTCCATAATATTGCCTGACTTTTGCTCCCTGCTGCTTCTTAAAGATAATATCTTAGCAACAACACCCACTTTTAAAGCGTGCACTGCCCCTCTATTGTTAATTAGATTTTATTAAGGAAATAGACGGAAATAGAATTTGCTTGTGACTCAACACTACAAGGATTTTCATACTTCCACATATTTAGTTTTTTAGTATTTGTTGCCATTTCTTTTGGGTCCAACAGTCCTTCACATTCCTTTTGTTCTGACCAGAGGTGAAGTGTCAGCACTGAACACTAATGTTGACAGGAGGTGGTGGTGGTTTCCATGCCAACACAACTTTCGGGTGAGCCACTGTGACACCAGGTGAGATGATGATGTATGGCCCACTGCCCTAGGTCACATTGGGTGTAGCACTGGATAATAAATGATGATGTTTGAGCAGTAATTTGTGGAAATTTACTGAGGACTCCTTGGAAAAATGACTACTTTGAAAAATGAATTTTTCGGGGTTAAAGGCTATGATAGATACAGGGGCTTTTCATCAGGAAAGTTTGGGGTTAACACTAAAGGCATTGTTGTCTCTAAGTTCATCTTTTAAAAAGAGTAACAACACTGTCCTTAATTTCTTTAAAGTGACATGTTTTTGTATCATAATCAGTAGGTAAGACATTCTAAAAATGTAGTGGTATTTAAATGCACTATGTGTCATTTCTACAACTAGAGGTTACAGCATAAAAACAACAGTAAAACACATCATTTTATGATATCACAATGAAAATTTGACATAACTCAGAAACAAATTAATGTAATATAGTTCTATTCACATTACTTGTTGTGACGGTCACACTGTGTTACTTCAGTCTGATGGAATAACTGAAAGTGAGGTTAGCTAATGTTAAATGCTATGTACACACACACATTACCTTAATACCATAGATCAACATTGAAATGTGTCAATAAGTTAGCTCTTAGCTTTGTTTCAAATGTAAGTAGATAAGACAAAAATGTACATATCCCAGGCCTGGTTAATTTATCATATTATACCATTAAGATACCTTTGAACATGTGCACTTACACATTACTCACAGTAACTACCACATAAAGTTAGATGTATTATAAGATACAGTATTCATGCGTGTTACTGTGTGCTTGTGAAGTTTGTGTTGGAGTCTGTGTTGTGCTGTGTGAGACTGTTTGTTAACATTAACAATCTCCATTTCAAGCTAGTGTTGCGCACTGTTGCCACTGTAGAGGAGCAGAAGAACTCAGGCTCAAGAGCTAGTAAATGTTTTTTTTTAATTGAAAAACAATGCGAGTCCTCTACAGAGAAATCAGTGTACAGGCTGTTTTACTGGATGGAGGCAATATAAACAGTCTGGGAAGATAGTATTTTTTATTAATATAATATTAATATTAATAAAAAGTACATTAACATCTGTTTATCATTACATATTAATTTCCTCAAGTGTTACAATTTGCACCCTTGCCTTCAGTTTTGTGTTATTGTTTTCCATTGACAGAGAGCCCTTAGCAACAAAATACTACCTGGTGTATTTCTGACACAATAGAAAATACTTGTGTTTTTACAAGGTCATCACATGTATGCACAGCACTGATGAGTCATAATTTGTTGAGCTGTGTATGTGTGTGTGTGTCAAAGCCTCACCAGCCCATAGAGGGAGTGATCTGTCCGACACCGCCTGGAGGGAGGGAGTAATACCCTGAGAGGTCCTGGGACTGGTGCCTGTGAACGCCTGGAGGACAAACACACAAACACACACATTGGCATTAATTAACGTTCATTAGCACAATTGCAATCTGGTTTTCCTCTTTGTTTACTGTCATTAAAAGGGTCATAAGGGTCACACACAGTTATTAAATATTGCAGTTTGTCTCTTAAGGACATTTGGACACACTCGTTACGTAGGGTCATTGGCCCCTAGAGTGCACACACACTGTCAACTCAGCTGCAAGGAACACTCTGGGAACCTGTTATTAAACACAGAGACACTCTTAAGACTGTTCTTTTTCCATCCTCTGTGTGTGTGTGTGTGTGTGTGTGTGTGTGTGTGTGTGTGATCTTCTACTGGCGACTAGTGTGAGCTGATGTCTCCAGTTGGTTTCACTGGTTTATTCGACATGACATGGTAAAAATGCCACATGGGGTCAGACATGCAAACACGGGTAAACACAGTCAAACATGCATAAAACAAAGTGTTTGCCTTCACATTCTTCATCTCTACATTTAGCAAAAATGTTTTCCAACAAAAGAAACACAGACAGTTCTGTGCCCCCACACAGTAAATATCCAGCCTCAGTCTCTCTCTTCTTTGTGCCCTTCAAAGGAAGTCATTTGTCAACAGGCAGCACCTAGCACTTAGCGTGGCCCGGCTGCTAACCTGTGTTTGCAGCAGAGGAATGCTGTAGATGACTGTAATTTGGCCGCGGCTCCGGGCCTGTTCAGGACCCCGAGCCGCTATAAATCTGGACAACAGGAATGTGACTGTGTCAGTCGACCTGTCTCACCACTCCGGTCCTTCCTCCCCTCCCTCCGTCTGTCCCGCCACGCCCTTCCTCCCACTCATGCCTCCTTCCTCCAGCTCGTGTTCCTCCCCCCTCTTTGTGCCCTCTTACTCACCCCTTTTTCTACCTTTTACCTATTTTCTCCCTCCCTAATGGTCATCCTCTGTTCTTACACTTCTTCATTAAAGCCCTCAGCTGTCCTTCCTTATTGTTCACCTCTCCCTCATATTGCTTTTATGGACTTGTTATTCATCACTGTCATCCTCTGCACTAAGCTGGATCTTTTTTGTTTGACAGCACAATCATGCTCATTAACCTCCAGTATCTGGGTGAGCGCATTATGCACACTTTGCACTTGATGTTATAAAAGGACATATTATTTTTCACAGTTTGTATTAGGTCAGGATTCCCAAGTTTTTCGTTTTTGCATGATTTTTAAGATTCTGACCCAGCCACTAAAATCTGCACATTGTAAACAATGAAAAATGCGCATTGACACATTTTAGCATTTAGCATTTGACCAAGAACAAAAAATAACATTGCACATTAACCAGTTAACCTGTTAATCATTGACATATGCCTGGCTGTAAAAAAAAAAAAAAAAAAAAAAGTAATCCAATTTTTATGTAGTATACTGGAAAAAAGAGGTTTTTTGTGTTTTTTGCATAAAAAAAATATTGCTTGTTTACATTACAAACCTGACATTTAAAGGGTTAAAAAAATGACATTTACTGAGTATTTGGTATTTTTGTTTATGGCTCAAGTTCATGAAAAACCAAAAAATGTAAAAAGTTAAAAACAAATTGTATGAAAAACATTTTGCCATTACTACAGCACTGTGCAGATTCTGCACTTTTGGGATAAGAAGGGCCTCTGGGCTTTTATTCATGTTTACTATTTCTATAATGTGGCCAGTGGGGATATTTGAGAGAACTAACACTAAAACTATCAGTCTTGTAAACTGAAATAAAACAACTAAATAAATAAAATTGGAACGAATAATGCATAAACATCTAAAATGACTATGGCACTGTGGTCACAATATCATTAAGTTTGATTTAACAGTCCTAATCCTATTTAATTCCATGTATTGTTTCATCAAAATGTTTCCAGCGTCCACAAAATCTTTCCTCATAATATCAAACACCAAAGCTGAATGAAAAAACTAAACAAAACCTGGTCAAGGCATTCCTTTTCCTGACATAACAGAAGAAAATTGTTTCTAAAACTTTAGAAATGTTATGTAAAAGATGTAACCAGACAAACATTACATAAAAATTATGTAAAATGTCCAACATGGCAACACAATAGACAAAAACAAGATAAAAGTTATGTTTTCCTTTCCCAATTACTCTGTTACACTTAAGAAAAGTGGGTAAATAAAATGAAATATGCAGTAATGCAGGATGAGTAAAATTTTGATATTCATGGTAAAATCAGGTGCATCAAAAAGGCTGGATTCTTAACATTTGAACTGACAGAATAAGATGACAACATGGCCAAGTAATTTATAAATACAAGTATAATGAAGTTTAGTATTTTTCAAATAGAGATAAAATCACAGGACAACATTGCTATAATATCAGGGCATTTGTGTCCTTGGTCCTAATGTGTCTCAAATACTTGAAAGAAATTGATTTTTCTTGAGAGAATTTGTCTAACTCAGTTTGACATTTAGAGGATTGAATCAATTTGATAGAAGGTAAATTCCATTTGCTGTAAAGGGTGCAAAAGACCATGTTCAGAATGACAATAAAAAGCAAAGAAATGCACAGATTTTTTTTTCTCATTTTTTGAAATGTAACTTAATCCTTGCTCTGCTTTTGCACGCATCATTCAAAATACTACAAAATGTGTGGTGTATCTTGCTTTTACCACATAGAACATCCTTTAGTATGCACATTGTGGCTTCAACTCTTTCGGTGCAAAGATTTGCAGCTTTGCAAAATGCTTGGTGGCGTTTAATATAATGTAATATAACATACAATATATTAACATGGACCAAAGGAAACATAGACCCTTCATGTTGCTCCAGTCAAGTCTCTGGGGAACGTAGGTCCTCTACAAATAATGTCCATTATGTCCTTCCACAGTTGTTGTTCTTTATTATGCATTTCTGAACGATTAAAAGTTGCTCCCTCTATAGAGATCATCTCCAGGAATGTTTGAAGCCAAAGTCCCTCTGTCAGCTGATTGGCATCCTTCCAGTTCATTGCTATCACTCTTAGCTGTCATGTATCCAGTTGTTAAAATTTGTTTGCTGAATCTGGACCAGGTATCTTCACCAGTGTAATTCAAGAGGCACAGTACTGGATCACAATGAACAGTACATCCAAACATTTCCTGGTGATTGTGTTATATTTTCCCAAAAGGTTTTTACCTCAGTACAAGCCCATACCATGTGATAAAAAATACCTTTTTCTTTTTTACAATACCAACAAAGATCAGAAATGGATGCACCAATCCTATGGAACTGAACAGGAGTGAAATAAGTTCTATGTGCAAAATGAAAGTTGATAATCTTGTTTTTTACTGATTTAGATACTTTATGAAATGTTTTCCAGATATGGTCTCATACTTCAGATCCCAAGGATTTCCTCAACTCAGTCTCCCAATTTCTTTGGACTGCATTCTACTTGTCTCCTACTGTTTTGCTCATCAATTTGTACAATTTTGATGCAATTTTGACCTTCTGCCAAACCATTGATTCTAGTATAAACTCAGTTTCTGTCAACTTGGGTATAACTACAGGCTCCCCTAAATATTTAGTTAATTGTGATCTTATTTGCATATATATATATATATATATATATATATATAAAATATGAAATCCTTATTTTCGATACTGAATTCAACTCTTCAATTTTCTGTTACGGGGGTTCTTCAAATCATGTAAAGTTCTAATACCTTCAGAATCCCAGTCCTCATTTCTGAGTGACATGCCATTCAATGTAAACCTATAATTGTTCCATAGTGGGACACTGGGAGATTTGCTAACTTTAAAATTTATCAGGTTCTGGAAAAGTTTTACCATAGAGCAAGAGAACTGAGTCAAAGGGTTATAAATGTTCTTACATATAGAACTATACCACAGCCTTTGCCATAACACCTTATTCTTTGGTATATCTAATGCTGGTAGCATCTAATATTCAATAAAAATCTATACATTTCTTTTCATATTTAAAGACTGAAGTGCAGAGGTAGTTTCTAGGTTTCTGTCAAAACAGAAATCCCTAATTATGCCCAGACCTGAGTGTGATTTTTAATCTGTCACACTTCATAAAAATATGACGCTGTTTTCTGTAAGTCACGTTTCAGCTTCAGCTTTGACACCATCCGTGCTGTGTTGCTGTTGGGAAACGTGAAGGGGGAAATTAGCAGCAGTAATGGGGCAGTTTTCTTTGGAATGCCCCTTTTTTTAAGCAACCTTCTAATAACAACTACAGCAACTATCTCACGGTCTCCAAAGTCATTGTCCGGGGGAAAACACTTCAAAGGGAAACCATTTGAGTCAAACCTGCTCTGCGTGAACTCAGTATCAGAACGTGTGCATGTTAAACTGAGAAGTTGAGGTAGCTGAAAATAGTATTCCTCTGCTGATAATGCGCCGTGCTGGTTCTAACCACTGAAAGTGAAAGCGCCGCAGCTTCTGAGCCTTTACATGACTTGACAATCAGCTTATGCGGTGGAAATAAAAGAGCTCAAGACCAGAAGGAACTTTGTAGTGTTTTGTTACAGTAAAGGTGGTGATGAGTACAGGAACACTTTATTGTTGAGACCAAACACCATTTCCTGGTAGTAGTCCATGTGGTCCATATTTTAAAGAGATTTCACAGTGTGACACATACAGTAAAATAAAAGCTCTGCCCGACATGAAATGGTAAATGCGGTTTGTCTTTTTGTCATCTTTGTCTCATTATCTATCACGTTTCATTCCTAATACTTGGTTTCGCTTTTCTCACTTTTTTTTTTTAAGTCTGAGTGACTCAGTCATGTTTAGTAAATCTGAAATATGTACAAAAATGAAAAAAGGAAAAAAACAAGATGTAACGATGCTGAAACCCTACACAAATATTTAGAAAGTAACCATGGTATTAAAAAAGTTGCGGTTTGAATGGTTTCTCAAAAAAGGATCAGAAAGTTGCTATAGGAGCTATCCATTTGCCTTGACTATGATAATTTAATGAATGCGGTGGAAGCGAATACAGAAACAAGTTCAAAAAGATAAACATGAATATGTTTTTTTAAGATGCACTGTTACCGACTGTCACCAAAAACCTGTTCAGGGCAAGTGGAATGTGTGAAATTAAACAACACTAGAAGACTACATGAAACTACACCAGCAGGTTCATTGTATACATGACTGCAAGCAAACATGTTTCATTTCTGGTTTTCACTTTGTATTTACTGCTCCCCTGTGAAGGCAAACGGTCATATCTACAAAACATTTGAGTGACATGAGTCTGTGCTGGAGCTCAGTGTTTTGTTATTACTGAGGTGACTCATTGACCAGCTGGACTGAACACAACATCTGACAGCTTATTAACATTATGACTAGTCAATGACAGTATGTGTGCACTGCTATTTGTGTGCAACAAACCAATCCTAGAGAAATCAGCACTTTTTGTCAAATTCTTAATTTCCTTACTAAGTGGCTGTATAATACGCGAGTTGGTTATGATTGCAAAATAAAGCAAAAATAATTATCATTGATTGATGTATGTTATCTATTACTTATACCTTGCGCACACTAATACTGATATTTTTCCAAACAGATACTTTCCTTCTCCATTAAAAATAAACAAAACGAAAACAACAGCTCTCTGTACACATGAAAATGAAACCATTGATTTGGGTTTTTTGATATAACAGTCGACAATGAACTCATTCATTTATTTTTGGAACCCACTTTATCCTCACTAGGGTCACGGGGGTCGCTGGAGCCTATCCCAGCTACTTACAGGCGGGGTACACCCTGGACATTTCGCCAGTTCACCGCAGGGCTGACATATAGAGACAAACAATCACTCTCACATTCACACCAATGGGCAATTTACATTAACCAATTAACCTATCAGTGCATGTCTTTGGATGGTAGGAGGAAGCCAGAGTACCCGGAGAGAACCCACGCAGACACAGGGAGAACATGCAAACTCCACACAGAAAGGTCCCACCCCCGTCTACTGGTGTTGGAATCTAACCCAGGACCTTCTTGCTGTGAGGCACGAGTACTAACCACTGCACCACCATGTCACCCCAACAATGGACAGTTATGATAAATATTTCTGCATTAGTTGACAATTACCTGTCTTGTAAAGTCATGCGCCAGAATAAATCTTCACTTTGGGGGTGTTTAAAAAAAAAAAAAATTCTTAATTTTTGTGACAGACCACCATTTGTGTAGATGAGGGAAACAAATGTCGTAGAAAAAAAGTCTGTATTGCAAAATCTGTATTACTGTTGAAAGGAACTGAAATAGAATAATCTGAGTTTGGTAAATCAAAAGATGGTTGGCTAATATTTATGAATTCAAATAATTTCAACAAAAAAATGAAAAAACATCATTATGACTTGGTGGTTGTGATTAGTTTTCAAGTTTTCATTCCCCACTGTGCTGTCCCGCGCTAGTTTGTTCAAAAGCACAGAGTTATGGTTTATTTCAGCTTGATTTGGAAAACAAACAGAAGAAGGTTGTGGGGGGGTTAGAATGGAGACCTACAACATCAGCTATTGTTAGGAGGTGACATAAGCAACAGAAGGGTTCAGGTGTTAAAACCTCTGTAGTAGTGTAACCACATTCAGAAATGTCATTAGAAAAAAACAACAACATTGTAATACACACTGATCAGCTATAACATTCTGACCACTGATAGGAGAAGGTAATAATAAGGCTTATTTCATTACACTGGTACCTTTCACTAGGTTGGATATATTAGGCAACAAGTGAACATTTAGTCCTCGAAGCTGATGTGTTGGAAGTAGCAAAATGATCAAAATAAGGACCTGAGTGACTTTGACAAGGTCCATATTGTAATGGTGATGACTGGGTCAGAGCATCTCCACAACTGCAGGTCTTCTTGTGTGTTCCTGGTCTGCAGTGGTTAGTACCAACCAAAAATGAACTAAGGAAGGACATCCCAGTCTCAGGACCGTTGAACACCTGTAGTAGATGCTGGACAATTAACCAGTGGTCAAGATGTTGTGGATGATTTATTAGATGCTACAGTTGATCTACAAATCAAACGGACAAAAACGGGGATTTCTTACACCAAGATGGTACTTCTCTGGAGTTCAACAATGAAGGAAAATCTATAAATCTATATATGTACTTAACGCCATTAAAAACGCACGGTCCAAACATGGCTTAATTTCCACAAAATGATTTGCTCAGGTGCGTTTTTTGTATATGTTGCTCACGAGATGAGTAACACAGTTAACAGCTGTATTTTTTTCATTCCTGATGCACACAACGTCAGTGTTTGGACTGGGTCGAATCTCTTGTACAGAGTCACACTTAACTGTTAACTTTAGATGTGGTCAATAGCCTATATAAAGGCAGAAAAGAAAACGCCGAAATGTTTTTGCCAGCTCAAAATGCCACAACTTACGATACACCAGAGAGAACGTGCCATTGGCATGTTACGAGCAGGTCTGAGCTGTGGTGAAGTCGCTTGCCATCTGCGCTGTCATCGCAGTACAATTAGTTGTCTGAGTGCCAGATCGGATCCGATCAGATCAGATCCCTCGGGACAGGGTCATGAGACTTGTCAGTTCCATGCCTCATCGCTGCACTGCTTGTTTGGAAGCCAGAGGTGGACACACCCGATATTGAATTATGGCTCTTTCAATTTCTGAGTACCTGTATTCAGTGCACTGAATAAACGTGTTAAGTTGATCATAATTTGTCCACAATTCATTCTCTAATGACCAGTGCTTCCCTCTTTAACATGAAGGTAACCCCAAACCAGTTAATTTAATATATCTCCAAATATACATATAATTCTGACCCGTGCGTTTTTAATGGCACTAAGTATATATATATATATATATAACAGAAAAGCAGGGGATTTTGAAAAAACAAACAAACAAATACTACAGTCATTGTCATTATTTGTTATAGGCAGAAGAATAGGAAGTAAACCATGCTGTGAGAAGAAAGTGACCTCCTTGAACTCAGTAGAAGTAGGTTACAGGAACACAAACATCAACTTTGGACTGAATTAAACTACAGACATTCCCTGATCTAAAATTATAAATATAAAAATAATTCCAAATCAGAATCAACACTGAGCTGCATTCAGGAAACATCTGATGCCATAGAAAGCATGAAGGACTACACGCTCCAAAGAAATTAAAAGCTTACCTTTAAATGACAAAGAGTAAGTGCAAAGCCTGTCGTCTCTCATCCCTGATCTGCATCAAACCACAAAGGGTGGACTTGACTCTGATAGAGGCTTTCATTCGATCACTAGTGTTTTAATTTAAGAAAAGAAGGACAACCCCACACAAAGGTTATTATTAGCTGACCTTTGCATGTAAGTGATGCATAGGTGATGTAATTACAGGCCCAGAGTGTGAGACCAGACCACAGTCCAGATCAAAAGGACCAACACAACACCACACTTTGAAAGAAAATGAACAGTCCAAACATGCTCAATCATGAAAAAAACAACTCTAGAAAACCAAAAACCGCGTGTATCCCTTAGAGTTCCAGATATCTAAAATTTATTTTACAATGACAACTGACATAATGTTCTGCTCATGAATGCATCTGCAATGCCAATAAAAATAACTCTGGATAGCCCGGGGCATGTATGAAGTCAGATGGGAACAGTAGTAGGAGATCAGATACACAGGAGGATTTGAAGGGATGATGTAAGGAAGCTACTTCAGAAGAGGATTAAGTAGATCTACTTATGTGACTAAATTCACTATTGTGAGTTCCAAGTTGCAACATAATCACCATTCATGTTGGTGTTTTATAGGACATTCTGATCTCATCCCATAAATGTACAGTATCGCATCAAATAAATTGAATTGAAATAAAAACCTGTTACATGTCCTGATAAAACCACTATTAAGCTGTTTTTTTTGTTTTCATTTTTTAAAGGCACTTTTAACCATAGTGAAATTTTCTGGTTTGCTGATCTCCTTAAATTCTGTAAAATCAAAATTATACTTTCTTCCTCATATATATTTTCCAGTTTCAGCCAATGTATGTCACTTTTTCTTTATCTTGCATCTACTGTTATGATGTGAACATTTTCAAAGTTCTCTTGGCAATTTAATTCCCATTTCCTTGAAGGAGTAGAAATACACGAGTCAATATATAATCGAGGCACTTTTGAAGTCCATGGGATATATCTTTCATACATTTTTATTAGAAGTAAAAAAAAAAATAAAAAAAAAAAATAAAAAAAAAAAGGTTTTTATGTTCATTATGATCATGTCTTTACAAATTCCATAATTATTTAATTATGGAAACAATCACTTATTAATAAAAAATGACTGGATACACTAAAATGTCAACTAAATAACCGTCTGAATTTAATAACAACCACCTTCTTATTAGCTAAACAATAATAAAATGAGCTCATTCAAAAATTGTTTGAGTGTGTTCTTTTTATTAAGTGGAAATAATCATGACAGATATTTCTTTTTTGGCAACACAGAAAATTTTAAATGTAAAATAACAAATTGTACCTGTGTCCAAGAAATCACTTTCAGCTAAGTTACCCATTACAAAAACACCTCTCAAGGAAGTGTGTTTATTCCAAATCATATGACCAGCATGTAAACTAGTCTGAGTCTGTATTACTTGTTTGTGTCACGATGATATCAAAAGGTCTACATTACATGCACTAAGAGATGGAATATGCAGTTTGCCAGCATACAATAATAACTAATATAGTTCATGATTATGTTATTTAATAAATACATTTTTCATGTCTAGTCAACTATATTACTTTATCAACTATGATACCATGCTGTCAACTATGTTACCATTATATTAATGACAAAAATAAGAAAACAAATTAAATTGTTCCCTAAACTCTAAGTAAAAAAAAAACTTAGAAACTTAGTAGCTATGAAATATGTAGCTCAGTATAATTTAATCAAGAAAATTATCATGAATCTCAGGAATTTTGGGAGAAAATATCTAGACCGTTACCTGCATTCTGTGAAATTAGGGGTTTTAATGCAAAAAAAAAAAAAAAAAAAAAAAAGATGCATTTTCTTCATGGGGATTATAATTGAAAATGTAGGTAAGTGGACACAGTCTTCCAAGAACATTGATTTGTTTAAATATCTGACATTTACCTTAAGTTAAACTTTACAGTTTTTGTCCATAACATAGTTGACCAAACAATAAGTTAACATCTCAGTTTTTTAAAGTAAATATTTGAAATCAGTTATGCCTGAGCCTGGCAATTACTGAAAACACAATATTTCAGGAATACTTTGTAAGGAAAAATAATAATGTATTGGAAAATAAAAAATAAATTTTCAAACTCAAAAGTCCCGCAATTATATAAGAATGCTAGGTCTAAGACACAGTTATATTTATGATCTGGTAGGTGGCAGAGTTAACTGTCATTACGTGCAGAATTGCCTGCTAGTAAATACAAAATAAACTATGTATTAATATTTTTTTCTAATGAAAAAATTAAAGGCAAGTTAGTAATTAAATGTTTGTGATGTGAAAAGTTTTTGCTATTGGTCTATCTACTAACTTAAAAATGTTCTAACGCAAGATCATGTTCCATAAAAATAAGTAGCAACCAAGAACAGTAAAAGCTACAGTTTAGATTATATTAGCACATTAATTTTACACTCATTTGTATATTGAGTGTAAAATGAGTGTATATGTGGCAAAAGAAATGACTTTGGTGCATTTTAATGAAAGGGAAAACACCGCTATAAATGTCTTATAATCCAGGAGTAAAGCTGTTTATGATGGTATTATTTCTTACATAGACATTACAATTTCTACACGTTAACAGTCAAGTTATACGGACTTTATTACTTATTAATAAATATATATAAAACAGGACACACATAATTTAAGTGTTACTAAACTCTTTGAACTACTTTAACTTTTCCTGCCAGTTTCAAACACTATGACAATGCAAAACAATTCACTCAAACACAAATTCTAACGTTTCCTCTGCAGTAACTGACCCTCTGTTCATACTACCAGCATTAGTGCTTAATCCTGATTTATTGCTCAGATTTGTTTTTTGTTTGCTTATTCATATTCATTTTTAATATGTGGCCGATATCAGACTCCCACGGGAACTGGTCACAGTCTAAACCACATGAACAAAAGCAGCGCTAGAAGTGTTCAGATCTGATTTTCCTTAAAAAAATACTACTACACACAATGAAAGCGCCCCTACAAGGAAAAGTGGTGCATTCAAAGCCTTAATTTTAAGACAATATATGAAAGCATTATTGATAATAACTATACAAAAAAAAGTCAGTACTTTACGATCAGATGTGATGTTTTTGCATTCTTATGTAGTTTTTTACTGTTGCAGATGTGCAAAGTCAAGCTTATTTGAACTACTAAAAATGACTTCTTCCAGTGCAGATGAGTCTAAATCTAGAGTGACGTAAAAATTTGCACAAATTCTGATCTGACTATTCAGAGTGAGGTCACATAGAAAAAGACCAAACCTGTATCCCATTCAGGACCACATATGCAAGTCGCCCATATCAGAGTTAAAAAGATCCTATTCCATGTGACTTGTGTTGTTCATGCTGAACCTGTTTACATGACCATAAAAATCTGATAACTGGGAGCAATCAGATAATTGTCATAATCAGATCTGGTGTGTTTACATGCACTTTAGAAATGCAATAATCCAAAACCCTGGTTTAAGGTCCAATCTATTTTTGGATTTGTTTCAGAGAACGTACAGACTTAGTGATGGTAGACTCAAACTTCCTGTTATTTTCTTGTGCTCACATTTGACTACGTAATTTCAGGTTTCTATGACTTTAATTGTGTTTACACATGTGCAGACGTAAAAGAATTAAATAAATCAGACTAACCTATATAGATGCAGGAAGACATTGGAGTATTGGAGAGAAATTCAGGTGTGAAAATCTGATTTCTCATAATCAGATTACTGCTATTATCAAATAAAACATATCAGAATATGCTGTTTATATGATCACTTGAATGATCTGATAACTCAAGAAATCAGATACTGATTGAAATATTAGTGTGCATCATCATAGGATAACAGATCTGAATTGTGTATGAGTGAAAAGATCAGATTTTTGCTGCTTTTTAATGTACCTTAACCTTTTAATATACTCTCTTTAACTTTAATCTTGTGTATTTATCCCAACACACTGACTGACGCTGACTTGAGTTTAATGATGCAGGTGAAGAGTTTGATGACAGGAGTGGAGACCAGTGACGTCACATGTGGTAAGCCTTACCTGTGATCAGCTGATGAGTGATACAAGGACGGAGGTAAGGTGGGGTTTCTAAGTGCAAACAGTGAAAATTCAGATGAGGATAGTGTGAGAAAGGTTTATTGTTGCAGCCAGGTGTTTGCAGTGCATGTGTGTGTTTGTGTGTGTGTGTGTGTATCCATGGCTGACGCTAGTACAGTGACTCAGTCCTTAATGACAGACTGGGCCACCTGCTTCCAGGCCTTTACACACACACAGAGTCTAGACCAGACAAGGAAAGTGTGTTTGGAGGAAAAGGGGATTTCCAGACGGAGATTGCCTGAGGTCACACTGAGTCTGATAACTAATCAGAGCTCAGAAAAGACTTGATGATGCATCTTTTTTGCCTCTTGTCCTTAAAAACTCTTCCACTTAACACTTTGAACATCCTTTGAGGATCTTGTTCAGACTCCAAAATGTTTTAGTTTCCCGTAGCAGTAGCAATTCCTCAGGAGAAAACCAGTCAGAGGATCAATGAAACCCACTTCATCCTATCAGAGCTGGGATTTTATGGGTGTCAGCTGTGGTAAATTGTGAATTTTCCAACGCTACACAATTACTACAAGCATGTGACTACTGACCTCTGGCTGCACTCCCATCTGTGTGATCTTCATGGAAGTCTTGCTGCCTATAAGTATTCCTGTGTTGTGTTTTGGGAATGTAAAAAGCACTTCTTCTAATAAGCCTCTGACTGATGAAATATGTATTTTTGCTGAAAGCGTCTGTGTGTTTTTGTGCAAGTGCATCCCCCCCAAAAAAGAAAAAAAAAACCTGAGGCCTCTAGAGGTGAAATATTCATAACATTTGACATCATAAAGTTGTTGGTCAGAATAAACAGCTTCCAGATACTTTTTTTAGAGTCAGTAGTACAGATTTACCTTGTAAACTCTATAGAGAGAAGAATGCTTGGCCTCCTCTAACTGGATACAGTTAGCTCTAATTTTGTGGTACCAAATGTATAGATAATTCTGCAAAAACTATAAATACGTACAGAAATGCTGATGGTCTTGTGATGCTTTGACCTGTTATGATACAAAAATGATTATGTTTACATGATCAGTTACAGTACTTTGCTTTGTATACTGCATGTATCTTGTCGAAATATGAAAAATGGCAAGCGTAAACACAACCTCCTTTCATTCTTTGGAAGAGCTAGGCTATATTTACACATTTTCATAAACCTGACATCTAAGAATTTCATAGGACAGTAGCTATGTTGCTCCTTCTGACAAGAAATGTGGACTTTTCCTTTGACCATGCATCTCTGCTTCACTGTGAAAAACTGATGGCAACTGTAAAAAAGACAGAGGTTGTGCCTTTCAAGCTGTGGTAATGATATTTCACTGATGGCATTGGCCTGTTTGTTGTTTTACAATAAAGGCTTTTCCATGATTTTGTATCACTGCATTTGAGTCTGAAAGACTCTAGGAAAATCTGTCTTAAACAGGGGATAAAAACAACACAAACAAAACAAGTGAAAAAGTGAGTAAAGCTCACTAATACCCCCGCCATCCTGCTCACAATACAACACGTCATGAGTATGGATGGACAGGACAGGTGTAACAACAGACAGAATTTCTGGTATATAGTATCTAACCCCCTTCCCATAGGGCGGGGGTATAATAAAGCAGTTGACCAATTTTTCTAACTTCAAATTTTTAGCTCACATTTTCAAAAATCTGTAAAAAATCCAAAAATTTAAATTCAGCCATTAAAACTTGGCATTGCACCTCTCCTAGTGATAAAGTTAATGTGTCAGATTTGAAAAGAATCGGGTGAATAGTCTTGGAAAAATAGGTTGGACAAATTTCCCAAGTTCAAACATTTTTTTTGAAAAATCCAAAAATTTTAATTTGAGATAGACAGAATTCCAGGTATTTACTATATTATGCCCCTGGGGGTATAAACAAACAGAAAATAACATTGATATTTGGCACAGCCACATTGTCACTTTAAAAATATAGCATTTGTACCACAATTTTGGGGGATTCGTTATTGATAAACGACTGCCAGTACAACACCCTATTCTGATATTCAATTTGAATATTCTGCTTACATGGCCTGTATAAAATCTGGCATATTGATATATTCAGATTAATAACATGCATGTACATTAGGCCTGTAACGATACACAAAATTTTCGGTTTGGTACGTTTTCGGTTTTGAAAGCCACGGTTCACTTGTTTTTGGTTTGGTACGGGAAGAAAGAAAACCCTTCAAAATGTCTTTAATACATTTATGAATTTTTGAACATTTTTCCCCCAATTTTTGGACACAATAGAATATAGAAAAACAGGAATAATATAATTCTGCTGCTATAAATCAAACAGAAAATAAAATAAATTATTAATATTACTAAATTTATTTTAAAACATTAGTATTGCACTCTTCCCTGACAGGTAGTTTTGAACAAACAAAAAAAATCTATTCACAGTTCCGTTAGTTCACATTCTGCATAAAAATATCAACAAAAAAATTCTGCATGAAGTGCAACATTAACAGGAGGGTAAACTGGTATTCTGTTTTAACAAACTGAAGAGCAACATTGACAACAAACTTAACCAAATTATTTATTTTAGGACAGCCAGCAAACAGTTTAGGCTACTTTGTGTACTTGTGTGTGCGTGCGTGTGCGCTTGTCTGGGGGATGGTTTGTTTGTTGTTTTTTTTTTTTTTTTGGTCGGAGCCGGGGGGGTGGGGGGTTGCGGTCCGGTCCATAACTAACGTAACTAACGCTGGCGTGAAACGAAAGTGAAACTTTATTTTTATATACTTTCAATGCCCAACTCCGAGTTCTATTCCTCTGTTATACAGTGTGCGTGAGAGAGAGAGACAGACAGAGCTAGTGTGTTTTAGAACTACCGTAGTTCAAAGGCGGTAAACAACGCTCATCTTATCACCATCTCTTTCCTCGTTGTTGTCTTTCACCGGGACCTGAAGTGATCCCAAACAGGACTGTAATGATGGCGGAGGGTCTTCAATATCTTCCTTCCAGGTTCACATCATATTTGTTGTTTTTTTAACCTTATATCAGCTGCTATTTCGTATTTCAGGTCAATGTGTGCGTCCTTCAATATGTCCGTGTGAAACTTGCGCAGATTTAAAGTTCCGCATCAAACAATGTCTTTTGTTCCTTTTTCTTTTTGTCATCATACTGTGCCATTTCGGTACAGCTGTGTACCAAACCGAACAGGTGTGTACCGAAACAGTTCGGTTCGGTATGTGTACAGTTACAGGCCTAATGTACATATACTAATAAGCATATCTTTCCAAGACACAGCTTGTCCTTGAAGTTATGCCCTGAGCAGGACTAAAGTCCCAGTGTTTAAATGTCGGGGTGTGTTTGTTTGTGCCTTCCAAACAGAACACACTGCATGTTTGTATGTACAGAGCTGGCTAAGGAGAACCTTGTGTGTGCTGCTAAGATGGCTTTTTGCGATTGTCACCCTAATTGTTTCCATCTTTGTGTGTGTGTGTATGTTTGTGCGGCTGGCGGTCCCTCCAGAGGAGCCGGCCACTTCAGAGCAGAAGTGGGACCGCCACAGGCTGACGGAGCCGATGCTGCCACTTCACACACTGCGTGCGTGCATGGAGTGTGTGTGTGTCTGTGTATATCTCCATATGTGAGGGAAGACGACACGGTGGTTCGAAAATGTGAATGTATTTAATGTGTGGGGGGTGTTACACAGAGAGACAGAGACGGAGAGACAGAGAGAGAGACAGAGAGAGAGAGAGGTAAAATACTACATATTATATTTAACTACATATACACACGTGTTTCTGTTTGGAGTTTTGGTGAAGTGAGACAACTCTCAGGAAAATAACAGGAATGCATTGTGCACAAGTGTGTCTGCATGTGTGTAAATGTGATGAATGATGTGCCGACAGCACAAACAGTGCGTATGTGGATGAAGATTTCCGCAGCAGTCTGGAGTATGTCTGTGTTTATTTATGTGTGTACAGTATGTGTCAGTTATGTGTGTGGCCTCTCTAATGCATACAGTCACCGTAGATCACTGTGGCTCCGGTGTGTGATTGGTCTCACCTGTCTTCTGGGTCATGTCTGTGGGCAGGTGTGGAGGACTTGGGCTGAAGTGGTCGTTGCTGTAGGGCAGGAGGGACGTCAGTGGGTGCATCCCGTGAGACTGCTGCACTACTGACACTTTGTTAGACTGCAACAAAAAACACAACACACAAGAATACACATTAACCAACCACTATAAACGTCAAAGGATTTTTTACACAAGCTTCAGGATGCATTTATCATATTTGGATCAAATATAGACTTTACACCTTAAATCCTGTCCTTCTGTGGTATTTACAATTATGTCAGTTAAAGATACAGTGATCCAAAGGAAATAATAGCATATTTCTGTAGTAATGGTTGTAAAAAATATAGAAAATACAACAGGATGGCCATCAATATGTGTTTGAGAGCACTCATTTGCTCAGTAAAACCTCTTGTTTGCTCATGGGCAGAAAAATAATAATAGCTAGCATCCGAGTTGCTAATAAACAAAGACAGATGAAGATCAATGGTAAGTTATGTTTGGAACACAACATAGGAGAAATACCACTAACATAGTTTCAAGGCAAAGACTTTCTTAGTTTGCAAATAACCGAGTTAAGTTAGCTAGCATTAATTAAACCCCCCCCCCAAAAAAAATAAAAATAAAAATAAAAATTTTCTAATACATTGCAGCAAGTAAGAAACCTCCAAAACTATTAGTAAGCAATAAAGATGGATTTGATCTGACACCTCTGCTCTTAAGATTTTGGCTTTGAAAAGGTGAAAAATGCAACATCTCCTCTAAACTTTAAGGATATCTGCTGTTGGGACTCACTGGTTCCATATTCACTGTGTTTGTCTTTCCTGTCCCTTCCTGTCCCTGGATATGGTTGCTGTTGCAGCACTGGACAGATTTCATTCTTGGTACTGGCTCAGTGAAGGGTCAGTTACTATTAAAACCAGTAAAATATCATATTCCAAGATCTACTACTAGCCAAAGGATTACAGTGAAGATGTACATTTTTCTTCAGGCTGACATAAACCTAAAACATTACAGAAAAAAGTCTTAAGTCTGTGTTTGCTAACATTTCCCGATCAACCTACACTCGTGGGGACGCCACCATTTACTTGTTGAGATGGAATGACCAACTGATCTAATGTACAAGAAAGAAGGCAGGACGTTTTCTACATAGTTGAACAAACAGATGGGCTGAGCTTGGCTCCTATTGGTTTTCAGTGGAGCAGGGAGAAGGAGGAGGAGGAGGAGGAGGAGGAGGAGGAGGAGGAGGAGGCCCATTTGATCGATAAGCCTTTGATGATCAAGTAAGGCTGCGTGCGAGCTTGTTTGCTTTCATGTTTCTGTTTACAAATGGCTTTCAATAACGTACGTGAAATCCAGTTATTGCTAATGCTCACAGCATGCTGGCTGACATATGATATGTCACAGCCGTTTGTAATGTTGGATGCAGCTAACCAGGCAGCCTTGGATGGAGTTACACCGCATATGTTTGAACTTCATCTGTGTGTGTGTGTGTGTGTGTGTGTGTGTGTGTGTGTGTGTGTGTGTGGACTGCTGGATAGAGTGTTTCTGTAGGAGCATGCTGTAAATCAGCATCTTTCCTGTGACTTTTTTAGTGGGTGGGTGGATGTGTGTGTTTATTTATTTATTTTCTACTTGTGTGATTTTATGTGAAATGGATCACTTGTGTATATGTATCTGTACAGTGTTTTTGTTTTTGTGTGTCTCCAAGCTCCAAGTCTTTGAAAGCTGGCAGAGATGCTGATTTTCATGTATATGAATATTTCTGAGTAAAGTTTTTAAGTTATTTTATTTTTCATAAAGATGGACAAGGCTGAGTGAGTGTGTGTGTGTGTGTGTGCTCTTGTGTGCATCTCCATTTGCATCTGCATCTGTGTGTGTGCATAAAGTGTGTAACATCAGCACTACAGAGGGGCAGATCTGCAGCTACTTGCTGGGCCTCCTGCGGAGTTACAAAGTGAATACCTTATCACTTAAAGGCAGAGCTTCCACACTCTACACCACATTAACACTCACACACACCCTTTCAACAGTGTCTTTCCTATCCATCAACATCTTAAACTTCTCACTGGCCATAAACACACACACACACACACACACACACACACACACACACACACACACACACACACACACAAATGCATCCTACTGTGTATGCTATGTGGCTAACTGTGGAGCTAAGATCAAACTACTTTTAATGTTCAGACACATGAGAACAAAACACACTGCCTCTGCAGCAGAGAGGAGTGCCAAAGGGTGGGAGGAGTCAGTACACAGGCATAAGATGGAGGTGGAGATACAATAAGGTGGACTGCATTTAATATGACCTACAGAAACACTCAAATTGAGAAAGAGCACTGCAGCTGAAGGAATTGGTAACATTACATTTAGACAGAAGAGTCTGATGGTGCTGCTACGAGATAAGAGCTAAAGCTAAGAAGTCAAACAAAAAGTGTCAGATGAGATGGAATGGTCACATAAAGAAAACAAGAGCCGGTAATAGACTGAAGAGATAAGTGTCAACAAATATATCAATGAGTTTTAACAGATGTAGGAGGGAATGATCACATGCAACTCATTCTGCACATGATGCATGACCAGAACATGGATACCCATTTATAAGTATGTTTACTCCAGACTGAGGGGGCAAAAAAGATCCTATTCATTCAAATAATCATATTCTTAACTTTCACTTCTTTTTCAAGATACGTATGATTTTGAATAACTAGTGGACGACTTATTATGACATTATTTTCAGATAATAGATTATCTTGACTTACTAATGCATTATTTTGATTTAACAACACATTATTTTCTCATGTTTTGAGATGACTAAATATTCTGGTGATTAATTTTAAGATACCAACTCATTTTGTGGTAATAGTGCATTGTTTTGTCATTATTTTCAGATATTAACAAATTTTTTTGCAAGAGTAACACATTACCCTGTCATTAGTTTCAGAGACTAACTTATTTTATGACTAACACACTGTTTTTTCATTATTTTCAGACACTAACTCATTATTTTGCAAAAGTAACACATTACCCTCTCATTAGTTTGAAGAAATAACCCATTTTTTGACAGTGACACATTGATTTCTCATTATGCTCAGATATTAACCCATTATTTTGTGATAACACATTATTTTCAGATAATACAATATTTTCAATTATTAATGTGTGTTTGATCCTAGTACTAAGTCATTATTTTGAGTTACTGATTATTTTGTGTTAGTAATACATTATTTTGAAACACTTACTCCTGAATTTGACTTTCAGGATCACCTCTCCATAACAGTGATGATAATGGGTTTCATAAGACTTTCTGGCTTTGTACAGATTCTACACCCATGTATGAAAGTGCGTGCTGATACATGCACACATATGTGCATGTACGGCTGCTATGAGCCTTCAAAAAGTAGCTGTGGCTCCGTTTCACGTGCTGAGGTCGATGTAGCTGTTTTGCTGTAACATTATAGCCACAAAATCGTCCATTTATGTTTCCTCTCTTCCTCGGGGTAATTAGCTGGCCTTGAAGTGGCTTTCGCTGCGCCTTCCTTTTTTTACACACACTCAGGGAGGCTGACTGCGAGCACTCATTTAACCCGTAATTATCAACCCCTCTGTATTTAACCTCCCCCCTTCTCCCCTCACCCCACCACACACACATTCACACACAAACTCACAACTTACACATAATTACCTTAGCTGAAACAGACGAGTGTGTACATGTCTGACACACACACAAAGATCAAATAACACATACACCATCTTTGAATCTGAAACATGTAGAAGAAACCCCAAAGAGTCACACATATGTTCAGGTGCACACATACACACAGGCAGATACACACATCCACATGGATGCAATGAAGGGAAAAGTTCACCCACCCTTTAATTTACAGGAGTCGAGTTACCCACCCTTGTAGGCGGACATAAATCTTCAGTGAATAAATTCATATTCTAATCAATAGTAAACACAGGGTTTTATCTGGTAATGCCTCAGCTGTGACTGACTGAACCCTGGTCCACTTTGATTTACTTGTTTTTTAATATGGAGATTATATGCATGAGGGCCGATTTGCACGGTTACAAGTCAAAGCAAATACATGCTCAGAGGAGCTGAGACAGTCTAAAAAGGGATTTAAAGTTTCTTTCAGATGCTCAAGTGGTGATAGTTTGAATTTTCCAGAGAAATTATAGTGGAGGGATACACACACAGACATCATAAATTACTTTATTTAGCTTAAAACCGACTAGACGTATAGTAGAGCTTCTATATGGAAGAACTGGTCAAAGGGCTATAGTAGAGATGTGCAGATGAGCAGCAAATGCTTTTTAAATTGCCTTGTCTGCAGCCTTACCATGCATTAATGATAAAAACAGTATAGTAAAGCCACTTGACTGTCTCAATGAGGGTCAGTGTTTTCTTTCTGAATGTTTAAACATTAAATGATTCTTGACTCCATCTCTGAAATCATTAATACTTGTAGCAGATGCATTTACCTACTGGATGTTTTATACTCCCCAAAGTGGATGAAATATTATGACCAAACCCACAAAAATGGTGCTAAATGAAAGGTTTTTATTCTGCTATGCTTTTGTTGTTTGAGGAGCAAAAGACAGGGAAATATAAATGACTTTTCCCCTTATTCATTGTGCTGGTGTGTTACGTATACATATCCATACCTGACATATTTGGATATCTGTGTAAGTGTGTTTCTGGTTTGTATGATAAAACACTGTATATCAGGGTTGTCGAACTCATTGTAGTTCAGGTTCCACATTGTGCCCAATATGATGCCAACTGGGCTGGAACAGTAAAACAATAACTGTGGAAAAAGTAAAATTACTTCATGAAAATGTTTACGTCTACAAAGTTTCCTTAAAAAATCTGAATAACATGAACATCCTAAAATGTCTTAAGAAAATAAGTGCAATTTTAACAATATTATGCCTCAGTACATCATTTGCACATATATGTTACAACTTATAGTTCACAGTGGACCTACAAATACACAAAACATTACATAACAAGCAGAATATTGGTCAAGTTACGGTTATGGTTACACAAATCAAGGATTGTAATGGTTTTTACCCTCAGCCACACTGGCCACAGGGCATTGTCATCAGTTGGTCGTCCATTTGTCCATGTGTCCGTCAGGCCACTTCGGCCAGTGGTGTGCCTGATAAGTCAGGCCGAGGGTTTTCAAGTGCACGCACATTATGTTTATTGATGAAAAGGCCTTTCATGAGTTTTGCTTTTGTCGTATAAAGGATTGATGTACGGTGGCCGATACTATCAGCCAAAAGCAATCCAAAAAGAAATGACTAGGAATATTTGTTTTGACATTTGACTAAATTTCCAGTCACTGAGGCCACTGTCTTCAATAATTTGCCTGTGATGTAGGAACAACTCAGGGTATCCCAAAACAAACTGACAACACTGAACTCAAGTTGCACACTGATCAAGGAATTAAGGCATTGCTTACTAAAATGTACAATGTTTAAATATGGCTCACCCCAAAATTTAGAGTCGGGGTAAAGGATGTGGTGGAATATAACTGTACTCAAATATGCTTCCTAACTTCAAATGTGACACACTTGTAAATCACCAACATACACTACTTTATACTTCTTTAAACATCACAATTTACATGAATTTGGGACCTTTAATGGAGAATTTGCACACTGTGATATTTTTACTTTTAATTAAGATATCCAGATACTTTCCCCCCTTCTGTGATCCGTTTTCCTTCACTGGTTTGTTTGTCTGTATATAGTGTTTTGAGGAGCTGGGATCTAAAGTATTCTCTATATCCTGGCATTATGAAAATTTTCCGTGCAATTATTGTTTAATCTGTATAAAGATAAACTTTAAGTTCCTTTAAGAGGGAACCCTTCCGTTGTAATGCTGACATTTATTGTATAATACAGTGAGGTGTTTTTGACTTCATTGGTGTATCACCTTTTTTAATATGAGGAGGGTAAAGAATACTAACATTATATTCACTATTTGCTACACACATGAAGAAAACCATTGTTGAACAGCAACTACATGAGTGCTGAATAATAAATCGCCTGTTTGTTGATTACATCAAAGATGTAATTACTTCAAAGACACAATTTCTTTAAAAATTCCAATTAGATATCAACATCTTTTTAAGTGCGTGGGGAAATGGTAAATGTAGCTCTCAGTGTCTCTGTAGTCTAATTTCACTTGAAAGGCCTTTGATTTATCAGCATATTGTTGCTGCCTTTTATCTCCGCTCTGTTTGAACAGAAATCTGCTGCTGAATACAAGAGTTAATGGGATCTCCGACATCACTTGTTTGTAATGTGGGCCCTTCGAGCTGACCCTGGTGCACACGCACTGTCATATGTATGCATTTTCACGTACACATGTGTGCAGAGAAACGCAACTGCATGCTTGTGTGTGCACTCATATGCACGCACATGTTCATTTAGAGGACCGTACGCCGATAAAACAGCTCTAATGTATTCTTTAGTTTTCAGATGACACACTAAGTAGATTTGCCTCTCTTTATTTGTGAAGCGGAAATTAAAGCGTCCTTTCTTTTGTCCCCCTCCCCCCTCCACAGTGCTTTGAGTCTAATGTCTTTAATCTCACATTTCATGGAAATGACGCATTAAAAAGACTCATTCACTCACCTCTCACAATCACATTACCCTGATGTGGTGGAAAAAAGGAGGAAGAAGAAAAAGAAGGACAGTCAGTGAGAATTAATGGTGGATTCAACTTGCTCTGCAATCCTTTCAAGTGGCTGCAATCAAACTGCTTTTCAGGAAAGAGCCTTTTCACAAAGAGATCTGAGCAGGACACTACCATGTTTTGTCATCAAATGAATTGAGATTACACTTAATAAAGCGTCCATCAAAGACAAATAAAAACAACCATTTATGAATCATGTTCATGAATGATTTCAGATCTGTGAATTAAACACAAGTTACACATCAGAACAAATGCACCATTTCAAAAAGATTAACAGTCGGTTTGGTGTTGAATTTTTTCATCACAATGTAATGAAAACTAGGACACATTTGGACCAGTGGTTCTCTTGCCCACATCGAGGTCATACAGAGGAAAAAAAAAAGGCTTTATTAAAACAAAATTACTGTTTTATTAAAAGGGGTCTGGTGGCTTTTAAGATACTGAAAATAATAGTGGTAGTAGTAATATTTGCAATTAACATATCTTCTTTTATTTGGTGGGCCCGTCTGCATCTCTGTCTTCAGTGGACACTCCAAGATTCAAGACTCAAAGTGTTTACTGTCCTGTGTACAGTAATCAAACAGGCTTCCCTGTACAATGAAAATCTTACTTTGCCGTCCCTTAGCATTTCAGAAAAAAAAAAAGAATTCAACCCATTACTAATTTCATATTATTTTCTAGTACCACATTTTTCTGCAGTGTGATGCATTCAGAAAATATTTATTCATAGTACAGCATTTAAAGCATTAATGATAATTGGGACCTGCCTTAAAATGATAATAAAAAAAAATATACTTCATCTTACTATTTTCTTGGAAATTCTGTCTCAACAGTCTCAGAAAAAAATGTCAAAAAGATAAGTTCTTTATCGTTGTTGAACTGTCTCGTTTTTGCCTGTTGTTTGTTTCAGGGTCTGTATCAGTGTTTATTTGTGTATAACCCTGTCCTGCTCTCTCATCAGGTTACATCTGTACAGTAATAAAATTATTAATTTGGGATTTGATCTAAGGTTCAAAACCTTCTTTGATCAAAATTGTTAAGTAACCCATCACACCTAGTGCACTTATATTGGAGGCCAAATTGCTGAACAGGACAAGTTTGGAAAAAAAAGAAAAAGAAAACTTAAATCCTTTAAAAGTCTTTTGTAATAAGCGTCTGCTCAGTTTGTTCACAGTTACACTGAACTATTGATCCTCCTTTATCTGGATATAAAACATATGAAGCTTTAACGATGTGCAAGGCTGGAAAATATGGCCTTGAGTGCAAGGGCTCTACTTTTACAAATGTAACATTTGAAGATCCTATTGGTGCAAAAAAAAGAAAAAAAGCAACTCTTTGTTCAATGATAATTTCACACAGTGTAAGTGAATTACAGTATTTTGTGCAGCAGTGCATGTCAAATGTCAGGGTGGTTGGAAACTTTCTTTACACTGCATTCATCGCTTTAAAAATTCAGTTGTGCTACTCTTTCTGCAAAGACACTTTCTCTTAGAGGGTAAAGGTTGGGCTAAGCTGCATGAATTCTGAACATACATGCACACACAATGAGGTGACGACAGTGGGTGTACAGCAGTGGAGAAAAATGGCGGCAAAATTCCCCACACCTGCTCACAAAGTGAAAGTGCAGAAAAGACTGAGAAAAAAAGAAATACAGACGGGGGAAAAAATGAGGGCAAAAAGTGTTAACTGAGATAGTAACTCCTCGCTGATAGACCTGAGAATCTCACAGATGGTTTGATCCCATGGAAAGTCCTGGCCTACATCAGACTTGATACTGGACTGGACTGGTATTAAATTCCACCTGATTAGAGCAGGGCCGACAGCCTCAGCTCCCCAGAGACCACATCATATATAGCCTATTAAGTGAAAACGCGCAGCTGTGTGAAGCAGCTGAACTGCTTTACATTGATAATGAACAATTTCGAAACTGCACTCTATGACTAAAACACACAAATATGATTCACTTAAAACAACTCATCTGTGAAGAAGTAGTTTCTGTTTTCACTGACAAGGAAAAGCTAATATGGTTTGATTTCTGACAGTGAAACTGTACAGTTTTATCAGAGACAGATGTATTTTCCAGAGCCTTTAAACCATCAAACATTCAGTTTAGCTCATATTTTTGTGTGTAAATAAAATTCGAGCTGATATTATAACAGGATTTGTATTGTAATGGAACAACCTGCAATTGTATAAAGCAGCAGAATGCATAATTGTTGAAGAGGTGAAAATGTTACAATGCTTCCTCAAAGGCATCAACTGCTGTTCTACAGCTGAATCTGAATGTTGTATTGTTGAATAAGGACATGCATGACAAATACATCAGATAAAGTACTTAAGATGTTTACATACATCATGACCTGAGCTATAGAAAACTACTCTGCATTCTGTATATTCCACTGGCCAATTATCAGCATATTAAACTGTGGAACTTTGTTAAGACATAAAGACCCAAATATCCACTGTGGACCAAATCATCTACTGATGTAAACTGTTTACCTATTGATCCACTACTCCTATCAATGCATGTAAATAATTAGTGTAAAATGTAGTTTGTCATCTTTTCATAGTCATCAGATACGACCCATTTGGACGTTCAGAGGCTCTGTTGTGAATGTGAAAACAATGTCATCTTCTACAACATTGATTCACCCGTAAAACACATGAAGTTTCACAGAGGACAGTGGTTGGGGATACTTGGATTATGTTCAGCTAATCATAGATTTTGCTGAAAAAGTCACTTTTTCTTTTTTCTCTTTAAAAAAATAAATAACCCTCAATTTTAATTTGAGCTATTATGAACATCTACATGATGAGTAAATTAAATATAGGAAAATACCAGATTTTCACTGAAAAATGCAAAATAGAAAGGATAATATTAGAATAAATGGTGATAAATCATTTAAGAATGGTTAAATGGAGTGAAAAATTCATTTGGGAACTGTCATAAAAGTAGTACTGGGTATTTATGGGTTAAGGCAGTGTTTTTCAACCTTGAGGTTGGGACCCCACATGGGGTTGCCTGGAATTCAAATGGGGTTGCCTGAAATTTCTAGTAATTGATAAAAATAGGACCAATGGCCCTGTAGCTTACCGGCCAAATTAAAAGCTTTGGGAAATGTATCCAGATGCCATTTATTATCACCCAGTTATGTGGATTATTATATTACAGAAATAGCCTATGTTTTGGTCATATTCCAATCAAATCTGTAAAAAATTCAAATTCCAACTTGATATCATTGATACTTACTGATTTATTGTATCAATCCACTTCCTATCTCTTATAATGTGAACATTTTTCAAAGTCGCACCAAATCCAGAATCAGATCCGGATTGAAATAATTTCAATACCTTGTGTTGACATCATCATAAAGAAGCTGTATACCAAGTTTGAAGTCAATCAGAACTGTAGTTTCAGAGAAGAAGACGATTGAAATTTTTTCCCCATAAGAGCCCATGTTAAATTTTCTGCAAGTTCCCGGATCCAGAAGAGGATCCTGATCAGCATGTGGCCATTATGTTTTGGTCATCTCTCCATCAGGGCTGTACTGTAGAAATTTCAAGTTGATATCATTTATATTTACTGAGTTATTGCATTGACGGACGACGACAGACGACGACGGACGACGACGACGGACACTGCACGACGACAATAGCTTACGGCCTGTCAGCCAGTAAGCTAAGCAGTGCTGTACTGTAGAAATTTACACTTGATATCATTTATACTTATTATTGAGTTATTGCATTGATCCACTTCCTATCTCTTATAATGGGGAAATTTTTCAAAGTCACACCAAATCCAGAATCAGATCTGGATCCAAAAAATGTCACTAACTTTTGTTGACATCATCATAAAGAAGCTGTAAACCAAGTTTGAAGTCAATCGGAATTGTAGTTTTGGAGAAGAAGATGATTGAAAGTTTTGTAACGGACGACAGACCACGACGCTGGACGCTGCATGATGACAATAGCTTACGGCCTATCGCCCGGTAAGCTAAAAACAAAAATTTAGTAATAAAAAATATATGGTGAGTTGAGAGACACAATCCCAATCCATAAAAGACATCACAAACTGTGAAGCTGAAACTGAAGCACTATGGTACTGTTTATCTTTCAAATGTTCATTGTGGCCAGTTTAAGATGCTGCCGCTCTTTCATAATTCATAGTTTGAGTTATTGTTTGTTCAGTATTAATTGTCAGCCTTGTAAATACAAGCTGGACTGACTGTACATATCCTGACCAAGGAAAATAAAATTCTCACTTTGTGCAGTAATCTACACCTGGGTTTTCTGTCTCCGTCCATAATAATATACATTATATAGCCTAAATGTCATCTAAAATTAACGTTTATTTGCAACATAGTATAGCAAACTATTACATGATCAAAAACAAATTCATTTTAGCAAAAACGTGTCTCCATTTTGAATGTCCGGGGTTGCCAGAAATTTGTCATGTTAAAATGGGGTCACAAGCCCAAAAAGGTTGGGAACCAATGGGTTAAGGTTAGCAACACCTCTTCAACATTCTGCATTACCATTATTAGGCTCATGATTGTACACAAGAGTATCAACAGTGATTCTGTAGGGTCTGTCAGCCTTTGATTTTAACCTGCACCATGTCAACAGTGAAGTTTTTACTACAAGAACACAGATCACAGATGATGACCTCAGAAAGTGTGAAAACTGCAAACTGTTACAGAAATGAGTCAAGAGACCAATCCACTCAGAAGGACATTGTTCTCTGGACGAGTTTATTCACCCCAACAAAGCTATGTGAAATGTGGGAGGCCTCCATTGCAATGGAAATAAAAAGACAAAAATGACAGAAGATGCAACAAGATGCTAGATGCTAAAACATGATGGACATGATACAAAAAACACAACAATACAAAAGAGCACAAATAACATGTAAAATGATATATAAAAAAAAAAAAAAAAAAAAGACGTTCAGAGACAGAGATTTGATGTTGGATGGAAATCTTTTAGTCTGAATCACTGCTTTAACCGACTTGTACCATCTTACTGAAAGCACTTGATCAGGCATTTTGGTGAAAATCATTTGTGATATGCATCCACTTTTATTTATCTTTTCTGGCTTTAGCCTGTATTAGGGCTGTGCAATTAATCGAAATTCGATTACGATTTCGATTATTACACGCAACGATTACAAAAATTATGTAATCGAGAAAAAACGATTATTAATTTTGAGTTGTTTTAATTCACGCGCACGCAAGCTACCATGAGCTGCTCTGCCCCGCCCCCCTCTAAGCTACTGCTGCCTGCTAGCCGGCAGGTCCATCGCAATAGGAAAGTTGTACCTAGCGGTCTGGAAAAATGGCAGGAGAATCACAGCAGAAGTGCTTGTTAAACAAAAAAGGCAAGTCAAATTCAATTGTATGGAATCACTTTGGGTTTGATGAAGAAGACGAAGAGCAAAAACACATCGCGTGCAAAAAGTGTTTCGTAGTTGTGTCCGCACCGACCGCTAACACAACAAACCTTTGTAACCATCTGAAGTTTAACCACCGCCACCTTTATCATATTCTTTATCTTATGAAAAACTAAAACGCATAAAAACAACTTCGTCCGCAATGCAATCTTCAGTCTTCGAATCTCTTTGCGCTGCAACTCCCGTATTAACCTAACCCTAACCCGTATAACCCTAACGTGCGTATTCTACAGGGTGTCCCATAAGTCTCCATACATAGGAAACATAAACGTTTCTTGACATAAACCATTTTTATTTCTATAATATGCTCTATATGACTGCCATTTTGTCGGGAACACATTTCAATGCGTGTCCTCCACTGCTGAAGAACTATAAAGAACAAATATAAAGAAATACATGTTAGAACAATATGTATTTTGTCTCCTATGTATGGAGACTTATGGGATACCCTGTAGATGGCTGATGTATACAGAAGGCCTGAACTGAAACCTCACAGCACGCCACTGAATTTACTATGTTTCATACTACATTGAACATACTTGAATTTATAATTTGCACTTTACGTGAGTTTTTTTTTTTTTTTTAATTGCTACAGTTCTATGGTAAGTCTATAGCAGTTTAATTACAGTGCACTATTTGTTTACAAAAGGAAACATACAGGGGCTGGACAAAATAATGGAAACACCTTCTATGATGCCACAATGTTAGGTGTTTCCATTATTTTGTCCAACCCCTGTACTTGAATTTACAGTACACTTATTTGATTTCAAAGATTTTTTTGTTTCGTACAAAAGTGAAAATACTTTGTTTTAGTGGTTAAAAGCTTTATTTATGTTTAAAGAGTATATTTTACATTGTTTTGCAAGAAAAAAATAAACAACTTTAAGGTTAACAAATAATCGTTTTTAATAATCGTGATTTCAATTATTGCTAAAATAATCGTGATTATTTTTTTTTGCTATAATCGAGCAGCCCTAGCCTGTATCTTGAAATTGTTGAGATATATATAAACTATAAGGAAATATTGATGTTCATAAACTATATGGACAAAAATACTGGGACACATCATGGCTACAGCTCATAAGATTTGAGATATAAACATCAATATTTAAAATTTAATGGGAGATTTTTTTCCTAAGTGAGATGTAAAGAAAATAAATGGTTAGTTGTGGTAGAAAATGATTATTTACAGTCAGGGCACAAAAACATTTTAGACATTTAGAGAAAGAACATTTAAAATCATAGTCATGAATTAAAAAAAAAAACTAAACCAAAATAAAATAAATGTTGAAAGAAATTGAATAAGAACCATCTCTGAGGCATTTTGGAAGCAAAGATAATTAAAAAACAAAACAAACAAAAAAAAACTAACCCATGCAATGCAATGATACTTATCTCAATATAAAACAACATTATGATGTTTGTCATTATTCTTTTGTAGCTCAGACCCCTATTTGAAAAGAAACACCTTAAAAACCTGAATAACATGAACCAACTGAAATGTCTTAACAAAAATAAGTGCAATCTTATCAATATTATGTAGTTTATCATTTACACATGTACATTACAACTTACAGATCACAGTGGATTTACAAATACACAAAACATTTAGTAACAAGCAGAATATTGTTAAAATTGCACTTACTTCTCTTAAGACATTGTAGGTTGTTCATATTTGTTCAGGTCTTTTTGTTAAATGATAGTTAAATGTAAACATTTTCATGTAATTTTACTTTTTTACACTAAAACAAAGAGAAAACTTTGAGGTTGTCATTATTTGTAGGTTATTATGATAGTATTTTACTGGTCTCATCTACTTGAGATCGAATTGGTCCGCATGAACTACCTGAACTAAAATGACTATGACAACCTTGATTGTTAATATCTTCATTGTAATTTTTGCATTTCACAAATTCATCCCACGTGCCGGATTGGACCCTTTGGCAGGCTAGTTTTGGTCCATGGGCCACATGTTTGACACCTGTGATATATGTTAAATCATCATTTAGCTTCTACCACCCACTCTCCTTTGTCCATCCTGCACCAACGCCCCCTCCTGATTAACCGTTGCACCAGTACCACCCAGATGACCCACTCTGCCCCTTGTGACTCCCAAAGCCCGTCACAGCCCACTCTCAGTCAGCGAGTACAGCCTCTCAATCTGGAAGTCATTGCCTTCTCCAGAGTCAGGAGCCCAAAATGAGAGCCTCTTAGTTGGAGGTTTGGGCAACATCAAAGCTCAGGCAACCATAACAACACAGCTATGTTTAAAAAAGGGCCAAACACCCCACACCCCCCTCAACATATCCACCCACTCCCCAATTACACACATACACACTAACACACACACGTATCGACACTTGTATGCATGCATGAGTGCATGTATGTGGAGACACACCCAACAGTGTGCATTTGAACACACAGACGCAGCATCGTCCACTGGTGCCACACACCACTGGAACATCTGGGCCGTGGCCATGATGAATCAGTAATCCCTGTGTGTTACTAACAGACAGAACAACTATGCATTACAACACACCAACGCAATTAACCTAAAATTAATGTTCAAAGGCACAGATGACTTCAGCTTATGACTCAACATCACATTTGTACTGCTTCTTTCTGCTTATCAGGATGTATTGGGAAGAGATTTAGGTTCACCTAGAAAACTTGGGTGAGTTTTAAAGGGTCAACAAGGAAGTAGCCTTTAGTTTGACATGGGCAAGTAATGGACTTATGTCACAAATCATGCTGTTTGAGTGATTATTTGTCATAATTTAGAGAGTATTTTGAGGTCTTTCCATGCACAATGAAAAAAAACATAGTGTGCCTGAAGGCAACATAAAAAAACATGAAGAGTCAATGTGTCAAACAAAACAAAGCACTAATTTCTACAAGAAGGGCTACTTTTGTTACACTGATGTGGTTTGGGCATGAAAAACCAAACTTCAAGACTTGTTAAATATTTAGAATACCTCTTGGAGTAATTTTTAGAGTCAATATGTTTAAAATAGATTAGGCAATGTTATTATAAAACAGAACAATGGAATTGAATTTCTTTATTGTCATTATAACAAGTACAATAAAATTTAAAAGTGCCATCCAATCTGTACATCATATATAAAACCTACTATGAAAGCAAAGAAAATTATTTTTTTTCTATAATCGAGCAGCCCTAACTACTACTACTAATTATTATTATAATTATAAAGTGTTATTACAGATTTATGCATGTTTATGTAAAAAAAAAAAATGTTATAACAGATTAATAAATCTTAAATTAGAAGGAATCCGAATGGTAAGTGGACTCTAATGTGGAGACAGTGTTATGAAGTAAAACTGTTTTTTCCTATGAGTAATATATAAATATAAGTAACAAATAACGACTATCTTTTCAATGATTCATTAAATTTCACATTTTGACCCCATACTGTATCCTGAAATCTATAGCCAATCAATGCTTTTGATTCTTAATAACCTAAATTTGGTTTTACTACTGTTGTGGGACTATTTTGCTTGTAGACCAGTGTAATGTTAACACAGCAACAGAAGAAGAAGGGTGGAGAAGTGTTAGAAGTGGCAGATGTCCTATGTATACAAGGGCTAGTTAGAGCTCCTGACAAAAAATACTACTATAAAAAAGGGCTACCGTTAAAAATAAAACCCAACAACAATCTAGCAATGAAACACAAAAGCAATGCATAACTACAGAACTGGAGAACTGCAGGTAAAATCAGAGCTTTCAGTATCATTTTCCCATCATTGTTCTCGGTGTACAAGAGTTAAATGGTCTTCCACAGTACGGAGACCTTTAGTTTTATAAAGGCTCATTTATGCTCTATGTTAAAGATGTATACGGACGAAGTGTTCTGTCCATTCTCTGTGTTCATTATGTCTGTATTTCTGTCTGTCCTCTGGGAGCTTGTGGATGCAAATGCTTACGGAGCAGTACCATCGGGAACCATGGAGGCAGAGTAGAGATTTGAAGAGAATAATTTCCAGAAATGGCAGAACTTTTCAAAGAGCGACTGTGTGAGTTAGTGAAAAACTACTGACATATTTATGACAACTATCCTTCTCCATATCAACATTAGTATCCATATTAGTAATACCTCCTCTGTCATTGCTATGTTTGTTATTATTGACTCTCTTCTTCTTGAAAAATTTTACTCTTCTTTATGGTATTCAGACAGTATGAAAATTAAGAGCGGCGCCCTCTGATGGATTGATTGATAAACGTTCATTCAAATGTAATGGATGCATCCAAGTATAAAGGCAGTGACACTTGATACTGTTTGTAATATATATATATATATATATATATATATATATATATATATATATATATATATATATATATATATATATATATATATATATATATATATATATATATTTATGGTGGGGAAGCAAAATTTACAATATTTTGAGGCAGGGATTGAAAGACAGTGTATGACCAATTAGTTTATGGAAAGTCATGAGAATTTATTTGCCACAAGAAAATTTACATAATAGAAAATGTTTTTATTCTATGTGTCCTCCTTCTTTCTCAATAACTGCCTTCATGCGCTTCCTGAAACTTGCGCAAGTGTTCCTCAAATATTCGGGTGACAACTTCTCCCATTCTTCTTTAATAGTATCTTCCAGACTTTCTCGCAATAGTTTTGCTCATAGTCATTCTCTTCTTTACATTATAAACAGTTTTTATGGACACTCCAACTATTTTTGAGATCTCCGTTGGTGTGACGAGTGCATTCAGCAAATCACACACTCTTTGACGTTTGCTTTCCTGATTACTCATTTGGGCAAAAGTTTCTGAAAAGGTATGGATAATAGTGTTAGGTATGATTATGACATCAATATATGGTAGGTTTCTAAACAATTGACGTAGTGCCTGCTGAGAAAAAACAATTAAATGTTCATTGTAAATTTTGCTTCCCCTGTACAGTGAGCATTAATGGGGGTTCAGTCATATTTAATATGCATTCATATTTCCTCATAAAACTTTTATTATAAAGGAAAAAAAAAAAACAAAACTATTACTAAAACAAAATAAAACAAGCCAAAAATAAATAAATAAATGTGTACTCAGAATACTACCTATGACTATATTTACTCACATTGTATGTATATACTGTAGATTTAGCCTTGGCTTGCACCAGAAAGTTTCATAAAAAGCTAAATGATCAGTAGAGGGAGACAGTAGGTGTGATAGCAGCATTGGTATTGAACACTAGAGGCAGGAAAAGAGACTGAGAAGTGTGTGGAAAGATTCACTTTTCACACCTAATGTGAAGTGGATGTGGATGTGGTGTCTATGTGAGAAAACACAAGCCCTCTTTGGGTCTGTGCTGCAGTTGGCTGCAGGCCACAAAGATGACTGTGTGCAAATGCAACCAGCCCGATGGCATTTCAAGATGAGTTATCACTCTTTTAATGAGTGGACGGAGACAGACAAGCAGGCAACTTTCTCTTCCGAGTGCGGTGATGGTTTCACTCTGCTGCAATGATCTCTAATGATCGGTGTTTAACTGAGCTAATTAATGGTGTAACTTGTTTATTTCTATCAGAAAGATCCACAATTAACAGCTTGTTTGTGACATTTGGGGCAATCGACTGTAACAAAAATATTGACACAGGGAGTTGGGAGGAAATGAGCTGACCACAGAGGACATAAATCCTCTCTGAGACACACTTCCTCCAGGGTTTACACAAACAATAGATACTACAACTGCTTCAGGCCGCAGCCATATTTGTCCGTCTTGTGGGAGCTGCTTGAAGAAGCAAAAAAAAAAAACCCCAAAAAAACTCCAGTGGTTTGATAACAGTGTTGTCAAAAAGGCACAAAGGGCTCTTTATGGCGGAAGCAGCGTATACATTTGCATTTATTCTCAGACAGTCGGGATTGTTTCCAGTGAGAAATGTCAAACTTCCACGGCTGTGTTTATCTGACCTGATTTATCTGGTGGCTGCGGTCAGGGATGAAAGTTTTTACCCAATCATCAACAAAAAGAGGAAAAGAAGTGACCTTTTGGCAGATCTCCTCCTCCTACCTACTGTATAGTGTTAAGGGAAGGAAAACACAGAGAGTCAGAGGTATCTTTTTTTCACTTCTCAAAGATCCCCTGTGTGATTACAATCCCGTCCACAGGGTTTTTATGTGGCCCCGTCCCTGCTGAGATGACTGAGCAAAGTCTGCCGCTCGACTCATTGTGAAACCTTTCCTCTACGGCTGCCGAGGACAGCTTTCACTCACCGGCTCAACCTAAATACCAGACTCAAATGTGCCCAAATGGGAAATGCCAGCACACATGAAAAAAACCCCACTGTGACGTGTTTCGAGTGTGCCAGAATTTATTACAAAAAGATGGCCACCAAATACCACAACAGAGGCATCACACAGGTCATTAAAGCCCTCCAGCAGATGAGGATATCTACAGATGAACTGAAGTCATCCCCATTTTTCGTCAATCATTGACCACTTGAACACACAACACTGACAAATCTGCGATTTCAGAAAATTCATTATGAACATAGGGCAATAATTTGGGTACATTTGGGTTTCAAAGCATGATTTTCAATTATGAATCAATGATGCTTGAAAATCAAACGTTGAGAACTGTGCGTTATTCTGATAGACCAGTGTTTCTCAAACTGTGGGGCAGGCCTTCCAGGGGGGGCATGAGATCACTTCTAGGTGTTTTTTTTTTCTTCAGATTAGAACATGTAGCAGGTGGAACTAATGTTTTAGTGTTGGAGCACCCTGGACTCATTTTAGGGACATACAACAAACAATTCTACTGTCATGGTGGCCTGTCACTAAACTAGAGAAAGAGTTTAGGTTTGGAGAATGAACAAGGATTTTACTGGAAAAGAAAAATGTGCAATGTTTCCGTTTTTGCACAGTTCGTACAGTTTACACTTCAATGTTCTGAGATGTGCAATGTAAACAGGCTTATTGCAGCCACTGATATTGTTAAAATGTTCATCTTTGTTACCAAAACATGTTTGTTGTTCTAAGAAAAAGTAACTTTATTGTCATAGTTGTAAGATAATTGCGCATTTTCTATTTTATTTTGGATATTGATGTTTCTTTCAATAAAAGTTATAATTGCACCACTGTTACACTGTTGTTGGGGTTGAGGGGAGCCTGGAGTATTTTTGTCCTCCAAAGAAAGGGAGGTGCAACAGAAAAAGATTGACAACCACTGTGATAGACAGAAGTGACTATTTGAGGGAAGACATTTGGGCGATGATATGAAGCAAAAGGCTTCAGACAGACTCATTCCCAGGTATGATATGTGCTGAATCAGGTGAGCTACTGGGGCTTATCTGGTCCTGGTAATGAAGTGTCCTTCTGAGATTAAATAAAACATGCTCGTCTCTGAATTATCAGTTTAGTAAATACAAACTAATTGAATAAAATGCAATATTGTTGTAATACATTTCATCAACCCTCACCAACCCAGCAGTTCCCTTAATATTTAATGACTTGGTCATAATGGATAATTAGACAATTAGTATATCGGGGGGTTTCAAAAAGTTAATGGAAAAAGAACATAGCTTTGACATAATTTTAATCTCATGGCCCTCAGTTTTACACAGATGGACTTAAAGGCTGGTACCAAAGCTTGCAGAAGTGTACTGACCTAGATGGAGCATATGTTGAAAACTCAACACCATAACTTAAACTGTTTTTTTTTTTTTTTTCCCAACTGTCCTTTTTCCATGAACCTTTTGAAGCCCCGTCATATACTAATTGAAGTCATTTTAAAAATGACAAAATCAGTCAGTTTAACTATATGGCAAATATTTATATGTAATGTTCCCTTTTTTTTTTTCTTTTTTTTTTTTTTAAAGCTTTTGCTACAAAAAAAAAAAAGCATTTTTTTAAAAAATGTTTGTTGACTGTAATCAACTTTGACTGTGCAGAGTGATGCTGTGGCTTGAGTTCAACACTTGGGAGGTTTTCTGAAACAGTGATGTGAAAAAGAATCTGCCTGATTTCTTACATTTTTTTTGCACATTTGTCACACTTAAGAATTTCAAATAATCAAAAAAATTATAATATTACACAATGATGACCTGAGTAAATAAAAATGCAGTTTTTAAATGATAATTTCAATTATTAAGGGAAACAAGATACGTAATCCTGTTGTTGTAATCCTGTTACGTCACAATTCACTGTGTTTAATCACTTAAAAAAAAGTTCAATACCATTAGCCACATACAGGCTAGACCAGTTGAATCAAGAAATAACTCAAACAGAACATGTCAGGCAAAGTGAAGTAGGCTAAAAGGTCTCAAAAAGCAACGCATCACGCCATGATCTAAAAAAATTCAAGAACAGATGAGAAACAAAGATAGATGTCAACTTTGTTGTCTGGAAAAGGTTACAAAGCCTTTCCAAGGCTGTAGAACTAGGGTAAGAACCATTACCCACAAATGAAGAAAACTTGGAACAGTGGTGAATCTTCCCAGGAGTAGCCAGCCTCCCAATTGTTGACCAAAAAGTACACAAAGACTTGTCTCACATTTGCCTAAACACATCTTGATGATCTACAAAAGATTGGAAAAATTGGGAAAATATTCTGTGAACTGACAAGACCAAAGTTGAACTTTCTGGAAGATGTGCATCATGTTACATCGAGCATAAAACTAACACACCATTTCATAAAAAGAACAACATACTAACAGTCAAACATGATTGTGGTAGTGTGAGTGTGATGGTCTTTGGCTGCTTTGCTGCTTCGCTGCTTCAGGACCTGAATGAATGACTGTAATTGATGGAACCATGAATTCTGCTTTCTACGAGAAAATCCTGAAGAAGAATATCTGGCCATCAGCTTGTGACCTCAACCTCAAGTGCACTTGGGTTCTGCAGGACAATGATCCGAAACACCAACAAATCCATGTCTGAATGGCTTAAACAACAAAATGAAGGCTTCGGAGTGGCCTAGTCTGGACTTAAATGTGATTCAGATGCTGTGGCCTGAACTTAAACAGGCCGTTCATGCTCAAAAACCCTCCAATGTGGACAAATTAAAGCAACTCTGTAAAGAAGAGTAAGTCAACATTCCTCCACTGAGATGTATAAAACTCAATGCCAGTTATCGTAAACAGTTATTTGATCGATTGCAGTTGTTGCTGAGGAGGGTGGCACAACCAGTTATTAGGTTTAGGGGGCAATTACTTTTTCACACAGGGCTAGGTATGTTTAGTTCCCTTTTTCTCCTCAATAAATGAAATTATCATTTAAAAACCGCATTTTTTTTTACTCAGGTCATCTTTGACTAATATTATAATTTGTTGGATGATCTAAAAAGAAATCAGGAAGGGGGTAAATACTTCTCAGAACACTGTATATATCCTATGAAGGGAAGGATTACTCTGTGCCATAATAATCCCTCAAAATCTGAGTTTAAAGGGCAGTTTGTGAAATCACAAACATTTTGTACTCAATTGAGATCTAGTATGCAGAAGATGTGATGTGGTAAACAAGTATTTTTTTTTCCACCAAAAGCACTAAAACCAGGTAAAAGGTAGAAAAAGTTAAAAATCCCTTCAGCTGTGTTATTTAGTTATGATTTTTTAATGGTAAACAAAAATGTAAATGTTTACTCGATGACATTGGGTTTAATTCCTCCATTCAGCCTATTTGTTTTGTTTTGTTGAGTATTAAGTGGAAATCTACATATACTATTTTTTACAAAACCCATTGTAAATATGATAGTTACATTTGATGTAAAAACACAGGCTTTGGTCCGATAACAGCTAAGCCCATGAGAAAACTAGAGAAACCATGAGATTTTTTTTAAAGCTGATGTCTTTTCTGCACCTACCTTAGAAATCTATCCAAAAATTAGTAGTATTAAACATTAAACAATTACATGTTAATATGTAGTGTGGGACATTAGTACGTTCTTTCACGAAGTAATTTGACTGTCAGTATCTCCTGTCATTGCATCTCGATTCATCTCATATCTTGTGATTTTTTTTTTTGTTTTTTTTTCACTCATCCAGTAGGAGAGTACAATTACCGTTATGGATCCCTGGTGTGCGACACCCTTTACTGGATGACTGAGAAGCCTTTTCCATCTCTCTTCTGGTACATGTGACTCTCATGTGTTACTGCGTGGTGGAAGGGTGTCGATGAGCCGGTCGTATGTGGCTGACTTTACATGTAGGCCAACTGTTGTTGAGGGGCGAGTCAAGTTTTTTTTTGGGGGGTGGGGGGGAAAGAGCAGACGACTCAATCAGCTTATACATGCTTCGTGCCCTCTGGGATTCACCGGTTCACTTCACGTCCACGGTGCCTTCTGTCTGATCTGCTGCTTTGATGTTTGTATCAAAATAATCTTGTCCTGCGGCGGTTGTGTGTTATGTGAGCATTGATGGCTACGCAAAATGAATACCTGGTGGGCAGAGTGTGTTCAATGGCCTTAACATCCCCAAACCCAAAAAGGAATATTTTTTGGATACGCCTTTTTTCTTTTTTTTCTTTTTTTTTTTAACAACTGTTCAGACAAATATACACTATGGTGTTACTATATAATAGGAGATTTTAAAGATCATTGAAATGTTTCCACAAATATCTGTTTAATTTTGTAACTTTTCAAAATATAAACTATGTGAATAAGTTGTGTACATGCATCAGTGTTCCCTCAAATCCTCCTATAATGCATTACTTCTCTGAAACACCATAATCTAATCTGTAAAAATTGTAGCCTACATCTAAGAAATCCAAATCGTTACTGCAGTAGAGCAGGTCAGAGAGTCAACAAACTGTCAAACTACTTTCAAGGACACTTGAAGCTGAAGTGTGGAAGCTGCTGTTGTATAAACTGCTCAGAGCATTGACCTCAGCATTGTACATCTGTGTTGAGGAGCTACAACAAAGCCACTGTCTCCTCCTTACTCCGCACTTAACACACATGGAGACACTTATTTAGCATCAAAGCAGTGTGAAGCCGGTCTTCATTAGATTATGCTGCTTCACTTACGTCGGTGACACGACTCAAAAAATTCCTCTCCTAATAATTCAGGATTTTTTTCCTTTTGTGTCATTATAAGAATGAGAGCTGAAATTATGTTTTTTTTGGATCAATCAGCCTAAGGTGGCTTCTTAATTGTTACAAATAAAAAAGTTCAAATAAAAAGGTTTTATTCTGATCAAGTTATGCTTACAGCCCTTCCTCCTTCCTGGCTTTAGAATGCATCTCCACATGTATCTCAAGAGATTGCATGTGATCACCTCTCACCCTTCTGCTCTAGACACAAACTAAACAATCTCATCTGTAGCCTCTAACATGATGTAAGCTTTCACTTCAAGTGTAACAGGCTGGTGTTATAAAAAAAGGCTCCAAGGCTACCTGCTGCTATTGAGGTGGAATGTTTTCAGTCCTGCTACTTGCTGCATGAAGTGAAGTTGTGGATCAATCAATGCACCTGAAATTTTGATGTTTACAACTTGTTTTTATAGGTTTGAAATTAGATGAGATGTGCTTTAGTGATGATCAGTCTTCAAGTGCTTAAAATATACATTTCTGATGGATATTGTAAACTGACAATAGTGCATCTCTGAATGTGTCCTAGGATCTCAAAGCATCCTCAAAGTGCACTGAGAGCATCCACACTATACATCAGAACACTTGTGATTCGATTACTCAGGGTACGGATCAATAGAGGTCTGAACCAGAGCTCAGATGGGCAGACTTTGAACCTGTATCTTTGTAGAATTTACCACTGTGTTCTGTGTGGTTAAAGGTGACATAGATCTAGATGTGATTACAAAAAGCTATCTTCTTTATTTTCTTTGTGTAATATCCACAGCCTAACAAAAAAAGAAAAAAAAAAAAATCAAAAAACAAAAACTAATATTTTGTTGGATTGTCTTTAGCTTTGATGGCAGCATGGTTTTGTTTTGATACGTCAGACACATAATGCTGCTGAACCTAGACCTGACCAACTCAAGCAACTCCAGATCATAACACTGCCCCCACAGGCTTGTACTGTATACACTATGCATGATGGGCAATCACTTCATCCACCACTCTTCTCACTCTGATGTGTCCATCACTCTGGAACAGGGTCAATCTGGACTCATCAGACAACATGAACTTTTTCCATAGAAACAGTCCAATCTTTCTTTCTGCTCTCTATCAAACTGATTGTCGTTTAAAGGCTACCTGTAGTGAATTTTCATTGTTATTGCTATTGCAATTTCAAAAGATCACATACAATACTAGCAATTCCGTCAGGTAGGCTCTGCCCCCACCCATAATTCATGTAATAAAAAGGTCCAGTGTGGCGTATTTATGGTGATTTTTTTTAACTTAGTTTGCACCTTTCTTGCTTATAAGTGATACACAAAGCACAATTAACGCCGTACACATGACCAGTACAGGTACACTTTAAGAAATGAGAAGCCACTCACTGCATTGTTTACGGTTAAAGAACTTGTTGGAGCTGAAACATATCAATCACTGCAGTAATTATCCAATGGAAGGATCTTATCTATATACTTAGTTAATTCCAGGTGGGTGTTTTTTTTTCCTTTTTGAAACCATGCTGTGTATATTTGCTTATTGTCTTTGACATTTGAGGAGGGGAAAAAAGGAGTTAAAAGAGGGGTATGGCTGTTGTCTTGTAAAGCAGGGATCTTAAACTCCCATTGCACACACACACTGTGCAGAACAGCCGAGTCATCAGATGACATCAGGGGCAAACTGGAGCCCCAAGGCTGCTGCGCAATCAGCTCAGTCCTTTCATCGTCACAGTCAAACTCAGGCCCATTTAAAGGACCATTCTTCACCAAAGATTATGGTTGTTGTGGCACGCAGTTCAGAGAAGCGGTTATTTATCGGCACTGATGACCGGTGTCTGCACTGAAGACAGACAGAAAACACTTCAAAGTTCTTCTAAAGGGTCCCCATAAACATTGACACTGTTCTTCATCTTAAAGAAGCGAAAAAGCCCAAAGTAATAACATATTCAAACTGCTTAGAACTTCCATTCATAGAAAGAACTGCTATAGTCATGTTTCCTTATTGTACACATTGTTTTCTCACAACACTGATCTTTTTTGTGCCCTGCAGCGGTCTATGAGAGGACTAAAAAATCAAGTCCATGAAAACTGTTCATTAAAAGAAAATCTGTTCTGTAAATGCCTGAAAGGTTTTTATAGATTCAAGGTCTCCATATGATGGAGAATAGTCGCTATGAAACCTTTAATATGTATAATTCAAAGCTGAAGATGAGAGGCAAAAACTAATTAGTAAATGTTCATGTCCAAGTTGCATCTCACCTTGTCAAAAGAGCGTTTCCTATTTAAAGCACTGGAAAAAGGGAAAAAAAATAAATAAATACGGAAATATTTTCATTCAATTAATTGCTCTGTCTCCACAATATTAAAAGAAACCACTGAAATAATCCCTAAAACTGCTGTTTGCTCAACAAACATTCTAAAACTCAAATTTATTACCACACCACAAAGAAAAACAGCAAATATTTGGACACAGAATAGATGCCAGAGCTACAGATTGATTTACCCATTGAATTTAAAAGAACTTCTTTCCCAGAGTAGAAACCATCCTTTAAGATCTAAACCAATGGACACCAACTGGAGGACTTTGCAGGTTTAGATCCACTCCACAACAGGCTTCCATCTGGACCACAAAGATTTATGACATAATGAAAAAAACATAAGCCTCTTGGTGCTATTAAATTGACTTTTTAACATGCATGATGGTTTTTATAACAACCTCACCTATCTTACAGATAGCTGGATGAAGTTGTAGAGAAATTTACAGGCTGAAAAAAGAACTTTTAAAGTTGACAGTGAGATGAGGTTTATACTAAGTTGCAGTCTGTGTGGTTGTAAAATAGTTGATGGGAACATACAGTATACAGACATTTAACTTGCAGTGCAAAAAAGTTCTATATCAGAACAAAAAATTAACGCTTAATTTACAGTCAGCCACCTTTCTTTTGACCCAGATAAACAGAACATCCCCCAAGAAAACCCAAATAAGAAGCTGTTTAAAGAGAATTCTTTATTCTTTCACATGCATCAGAGGTAAAATACTGCTCTTTGCTGTTACTCAGATTCATAAGTTAAAGAAGATGCGGGGTCAGATGAAAATGGTGCTCCAAGTCAGATATAATTTGTCAAACATTAGTAAAGCCAAGCCCAAAACATGATACTCCAAAACTTAAAACATCTTGCATTGTGTTTGTACTGTATGTAAGTGGTCTGTTGACTTAGAGGACCTCTCTCTACTTTAAAGGAGAATAGTAAAAACCATGAGATGTGATGAGAGAAGAGATGGAAAGATGGATGATGGGGGTAAAGCAGTAAATTGAGGACGGGAAAGAGTGATGGATGGATGTGCACAGGGAGGGTTGGATTCTACTCTCTCTCCTTTCATGTTCCTAATTTATTCTGTCTGATTAATTCTTTGTACCCCAGCGGCGAAAGAGCGATTCCTCTGGATATACAGCTCGCCCCACCTCCCAGCAGCTCCTGCTCTCCTCTCCGCTTACTGTCTCTCTCTCTCTCTCTCTACCTCGGTTGGCCCACCTGCTGGGCCAGTCCCCTCTCTACACCCTGCACGGTGCAGCGGTTGAGGAAACATAGCAAGGCATGTTGTAACCATGGTAACTGCAACATCAGCGCTGACTGCAGGCCTCAAAAAGTTCCCGTCTTGATCTACAATCTGTTGCTCCTCTTATTTCACTTGTATATGATGCACACTGATTGTGCTTTAAACTGTTCCGGGTGTGTGGATGTTTCCACAGAGCTTTTATTTGTTAAAGTGAGTTGAGTTGAGTTTTCAGGATGTTTCTCACCTCCACTTTTGATTCACTGTGTCTTATTCTGGTTCTGACCTCTCATTTCGATGACTAATTATTACAGTTTCTTTTCAATGCCTCTGCAAACACAGTTCTACCAAAACAAGAGAACAATGTACTTCACTAGACTAGAGTAAAAGTCCAGGCAGTAACAAACCACAGTGGGCCTTAAAATGAGAAAAACAGCCCAAATTCAAGCAAATGTTACATGCTTTGTAAACAGTTATTTCAGATTTCACGTGGTCTCACATGGCGCTGCAATAATACAAGGGTGAATTCACAACGACTTTGATGATCAGTAACCAGTCCAAGACATTTTTCTAACAAAACAAACAAACAAACAAACAAAAAACAAAAAAACTGAGAAACCCAGCTTCTTAAGTGTGAATACTTGCTGGTTTCATTTTTTAACATTTATAGACTGAGGAATTATTTGATTAATCGATAAAGTAACCATAAATTAAACAGACTATTAAAATAAGGTGGAGCCTAATCTCACTCTTTAAATTAGGAAAAATATGTTGTTTCTCTTTGAGATATTACACAATCCATTGTTTTAGCTCGTGATTGGATAAACCAGCAGTTCTTAGTATGTTCTTAATGGAACACTCTTGATCAGATAAAACAAAATAATTTCCCTTTTTTTTTTTTTTTTTTTTAAGAAAAACATGACCTGAGTTTTTGTTTTCAGATGGTACTTTTGAAGAGGAGAGACAAACCATAAAAATAAATGCCCCATACCCAAATGGAATGGATCAGAAGGGAGAGGGTTAAACATGTCAACCATGACACATTATAAGGTCAACTGTGACGACAGAGACCAGGGTGAAATGCTTCTGCAATACAATGAAATTATAATGGGCATGTAAGGCTGTGCATTAACAGCAAACAAATCAATTTCACAGCAAAACCTGGAGAACTCTAAAGAGTTTACTGAATCTGTGAAAATGCACGGCCATGTGTGTTTGTATGGAATATAAAAATAAACTAAAGGTTATAAAGGATCCCATTCTCCCGTTCTCCAGAAGTGAATGATTTCAGCAAATGATTTCAAAGACCATCACACTTCAGAACTATATAAAGCTGGATTTTTTTTTTTTTTTTGGTCCAAACACCTGGAAAAACAGCTTTGGTTTTCCTCTCCACTCTCATTTATCGTTATAAGTTGTTGTTACCACAAGTGGTTTTGGCTCGGTCTCGGGGGGGATTTGATACTTTTCTGTGTGATGGATGATGCCTGCAGTCAGTTACTGTTGTGCAGCTGCAGCTGGCCTGCTGAAGTGTCCTTGAGCAACACACAGAAGCCCTGATCTGGAGCCTCTGGAAAGTCAAAATCCAAATATCATTATTTTAAAAACACAAGAACTGCTTTAAGCATATTTACATATATTGGATTCATTGTCTTTAGGTAGCTGTGGAAAGTTGCATTTTGTTGGACTGTCAATTTAGTTTTATGTCAAATTTGTGTAAGTGTGCATACAGTGGTTTTGCTTTACTTCTTAAATTATAAAATCTAATATCCCCGGTTCTGCCATCTGCACAGTTCCCTCGTGTGTTTTGTATGAAAACAAAGCAGAAACACCATAAACATAATTTTTAATCTTTCACTTCAATGCTGGGAGATTTTCAGTATATCCTGTCCAAACCATGATGGTAATTTTTATTCTCTCTTTTGCTCTCCGATGTTCAGAGATGCACTTCATGTGTTTGGCAAACATCTCTGCTGTAGTTTGACTGGCTTGAATTATAGATAGGAGGCCCAAGCCACCCGCTGCTTGTTTGTTTGTAAGACTTAGAGTAAGCAGAAGGGAAGGCCAGAAAAGGCAGAGGCAGAGAGGGATGGAGGAGAGGATGGATGAAAAAATGACAAGAAAGAGATGTGACAGAGACAAAAAGACAGAAAGGAATGCTAGTGAAGTCATGACAACCAAGAACTTTAACAAGAATATGGGTTTGGCTACAGCTAAGGACACCTTTATGAGAAATCAGAACGTCATGGTACTAGGATGCAGTCTGGTACCAATCACAGTCAACACTTTTATTTTAAAGTTAAAAATACTAACAGCCACATATCTGGCTGGCTGGTTAGTAAGAGTATTTAAAAAAATGTTTAGGGTGATGTAGCTGATTTTCTGAGGAAAAAGAATCATGTACATTAAGAGAGCAAAAAGGAAACAAGAAAAAAAGATGGAGAGAAATATCGAGATACAGAAAATACTGAAAACATTTTGGTATTGGCCTCCATCTGTATCAGATTTTTATGAAGAAAGAAGCAGAAAGGAATTAAAACAAGAAGAAAGAAGAAAAAAATAAGGAACAAAAGAAAGAAGAAGAAGAAGAAGAAAAAAGGAAGATGAAAATGAGGTAGGAAGGTGAAAAAGATGAGGAAGGAAGGAAGGAAGGAATCTCTCTACTTCTTTTTCTCTCCATGTGTAAGTTACTCTATATCCCCATCTTCTGATAGCACTTTTCTTTTTTGCAACACCTCAAAAACTAACTTCAAATTTAGACTATAACTTGATGAAAATATCTAATAGTTTAAACATCTGCCATCCTTTATGGTCACATATCTTGCTGGTTGGTTTCATGGGTTGTTACTTCACATTATGAATATTTTGAAAAATGTTTTGGGGCTGATGTGGTTTTTTCTACATGAAAAGACTAGCATGCTCAATCAGAATCAGAAAGAAAACACTAGAAATAAGAAAAGACTAATAAATAAAAATAAAAGGGAACAAAGACAAAAAGGTTTTTGTTTTTTTTTTTAAAAAGAAGCCAATGACACACACGCTGCCATCGGCATCATGGTGGCAGAAAACAGTCACCATCCCCGAAGCCATAATTGTTATGAAGCGCTGCCTTACATCATTGACCACCCGTCCCTGCACTGCACCTCAGCAGTGGTTCTTCTAAATCCAAGGGGAACCCTCCTCTGCCCATCCAGATCACATTACACAGGGCTCAGGGCTCTGATGTGGCTTCAGATAGAGAGCATACAAACCCCGGCCCACAACCACATGGACCAGCTCAGTGCAGAGACCCGTCCTGTGGTCTCCTTGCTATGAAAGAATATTTTTGAATGCCTTGTACATTCCCTAACTATATTCCCCCCCTAACATGCTGCTCTCATTTAGATTTTTTTTTTTTTTGTCAGGAGGGGCATAAATGTACACCAAAGGAGCAGTTTTAACAAGTTACTCTACAGTGATACATGAACTGTTGTTGTTGAATTCTGGTAAAAGCTCAGGAGAACCATGAATAAATAATCAATATCAGTACTAACGGTAGGAAGCAGGTTATGCTGTGGCTCTTACTTAAAACTTTTCGACTCAAGATCTAATTTTTGGAGAGTAACCCAGGGAAATAAAGAGTAACTCGGGTAAATAAAGCCAGAGAAAAGCCAGCCCAAGAAAAATAATTACACAGCTTGAAATTGAAATAAAAACCAGAAACAAAACAAAACATAATCTTCTATCTAGAAATACTAAGTGAATAATGTTTTTTCAGGAGTCATTGTAATCTCAGTTGCTTTACTTGGACCCTCTAGGAACAATAATGGTGTACATTAGTGCTCTGTTAATAAGATTTTAGGGCTAATGAAAAGCTTTAATACCGGTTCTGCCATGTGAGCTTTGAGATTTGTGGTCAACAGTTGCCTGCTTGCCGAGTTGGATTTCTGAGGCCTAAATTTATAGATTAAAACACAACTAGCTCAAGAATTCCTGCTAACAAGACTGTCACATAAATTCCACAACTTGTTGTTGAGGTGGACTGAAGATGTATATTAGCCAAAGGTAAACTCTTGTACGATGCATCAAATGGTAACATTTATGTTAAAATTGTACATGGTCCCTCATAAGTTAAAAAAAAAAAAAAAAAAAAAAAAAAAAAAAAAGTGTATATTACTTGAATATAAGCTACATATCATTAGCCTCATAACATAATTGCCCAAGTCATATTTTTGGCCAAACTGTGATATCTGCATAACTTTACTCTTCCAAAATTGCTACTTCATTTTGGATAATTTTCTATAATATGAAAAAAAATATGATTTGGACAATTATGCTATGTGGCTACCAATATGCTAATCTTAACAATAAGACTGTAGACTATTAAATTGTGTGGTCAGCTAAATGGCTAATTTGTGTTTGAGCCTTACATAGAGTTAATGTTCATTATAGTTACTGTTATATATTGTTATTTATATACATGTACTGTATGTGTTAACATTTAGCAAATACCTGAAATTACTTGGTAGCATGTAGCTAACAAACATTTGGTTAGCAGAGTGGTCTGTCAGTATGTCAGTCAGTCAGTATGTTGCAGCGCTAGTTTGGTAAGTTTCACCTCCCCATTATGTGGCTCCACCCTCTCATCCAAGATGGTAATGGAACGACATCACAGGATGTCATTGGCACTTCTCCACATGCTAATGTTCCACCAAAACAAGCTCTACAAAATTTTGCCTAGGTACTGTTGCTACAACATGTGCTTGCTGCCATCCAAGGAGAAAGTGATTTGTTTAAAGGGTACCTGTAGTGAATTTTGATTACTAGCTATTTCAAAAGATCACATATAATACCAGCAATTCCATCAGGTAACTTGCATTATAACCCATTAACAAGTACGTGCGAGAACTAAGTCACTGCTCTGTCAGTAAGGCATGGTCAGCGACATGTTGCCTCCTTCACAGGCTGTTCCAGCACCAGTCATGATGCAGTAATGTTTTGTCCCATTAGCTGGGCTATGATGGACTGATCACAGACCCTGTGCAGCAGACACCAGTCTAAGATGACACATTATTGGCCAGTGTGGTGTCGCATCCCTAGGACAATGGCGGCAGGCAAAGCTTAAGGCTGCACAAATGACAACCACAGAAATCCAGGAAAACCACTCATTCTTTCTCACTGACTGCTGCTTGTTTACTTGCACTCAATCACCAGGAATCAACAATGGTACATCACTTCTGGCTGGCAATGGCTGCTCTCCACAGGTTCTGCACCCTCCCATAATTCACGTAATAAGAAGGTCCAGTGTGGTGCATTTCTGGCGATTTTCTACTGAATTTGCGCCTCTCTTGCTTATAAGTGATACACAAAGCACAAAAAATGTCGTAAGCATGACCAGAACAGGTACACTATAAAGAAATAAGAAGTAGCCCAAGTGATAGTAGATGGACCTAAAGCCAGAGCAACAAGTGCAAAGATAGGTCTTGCTATGGAAAACTACGGCAACTTGTTAAAATGGTAGCTTACTGAACAGCTAGAAGGTTCTGGGTTTAAAAACAGGTATACATAAGTTAATTCTCCTGTCAGTGTCCTTGACCATGGTACTGATGAAGATCTTGAGTAAGTCCTCAAACTAACTTCTAATGTGCAAAGTGCAATAAGGTATGCATTAACATGAATAAAATGCAGAGTCTGAGTTAACATTGAACTTTTGGGATGACAAGTGACTTTAAAATGTCTCCTTGGCCTACAGAAAATTTTGTGACTTTTACTACTTTTTCACAAATACAGAACCTCAATATCTTTTCAATTTGCTCTTCTTAAAAGTCTAATGTCTGCTGTTATTCAGCAGACTTGTCGTTAATGTTTCATAATGGATCAAACAGAATTAACTTGAAAAGCAGACAAACAAAAATTTAAAACACAGCTGAAAAAGAAATGAGAAAAACTTTTAAAAATAACAAGAGGATGCAAACACTAATGTAATGTGTCTAAAGATGAATATTATGATATGAACATTCATAAATATTTAGAAAAAAAGAGCCCTTCATTGAATGAAGTAAGAGTGTACAGTGGTTATAGAAAGACCATACACACACACACACACGCACCCTCACACACACACGCACACACACACACACACACACACACACACACACACACACACACACACACACACACCTCCATTACATCTCCAACTTTCACCTTTTCATCCATCTCCCTTCTATACATCAATTAAATCCCTCTCCATCAGCCAGGTCTTGTACCATATTAGCACCCCACCTTCCCTCCCTGTCTTGCAGCGAGTTTCTCTTTAATCTTCAGGAGATGTTCCCATTGATGGGTCTATTGATTTGATGTTGCGTGAGGCTTTTATCTCCAGGAACTCAAAGAGGTGTTGGAGAGAAGAGACATGCTCCCCACCAGGTTTAACCAAGCAGATTCTGTATGAGCCTAAAGGAGAGCTACACCCCTACCTGGGGGGCTAGGCCTGAATGAAGGGGTATGGGTGGTGTTACTGGCTGACTCATTTGTAGCTACATGAAAACCAAACCTTACTGGTGTTACTGATTTCAATGTAACAGCTAAAACTTCCAACATGTTCCTAAAAATTGAGCAAGAATATCAGTGAGATTTTAGAACAGAATTAGTGCTGACTGACATTTTCATGACGAACCTTTTTTCAGTGTAGCCTGCAGAAAATTCATCGGATCATAACAGCTGCTATTATTTATTCAAACTTATGTAGCTGCCTCATGTTCTGAAACAAGAGAATCTACCTTCAGTAAGAATTTTCTTTTCACCTTTTACTTGTTTAAACCTAGAGAATATGACCAACAATCTGTTTTCAGCTGCTAAGCATCTCTCAGGCGCCAATGTTAAGCATTACATACCAATCACTTCCACTATTACCAATCACATTAACACCCCCAACCATATCTGATACCTGATACATATATACCTGAGAATGATAACTATGAGCAATTCAGCAACACATATCTCAATAAAAAGAGCCAACAGTTTCATTTACATGTATGGCGATATACATTGATGTTTGTCATGAAGGATCATGTGACTAACATTATGCATTAATGGTAACTTTCCAAAATGTTTATTGTAAATGAATGTAATGGAGTCTATCTTTGAACAAATTACAGATTTATCTAAATGTGTATACCTTTGGACACATTTATAATGTATGCACTCAAACCAAGAAAATATAGAACGTCAGTGCAGCATTTTCTATGTATTTTAATTCAGAAATGCTACATACTGAGGGTTATAAACATTTACTATGAACACTTAACATATTGTAACTGTTTAGAAGTGACATTTTCTAGTTTTCTTTATAAGCCTTTTTTCCTCACAACAGAAAATATTAAAATTCCAGTGGGACCACGTTCACTACATTATTTGTCCACTTGGATCTCCAAGTTAAAAATTACTTTGAAGGGACTACAGAGAATAAGAAAACACCAGAAATGAGTATAGCCTGTGCCCAGAGCTTGGGACATAAACTGTGTGGCAGATTTCGACATGCAGCGCCCTGCAGTCATCTGTGTGTGTTTGGACGAGTGAAGAGAGGGCGCCACCATCCAGCTGACCACATGTGGAGATTGTCCAAAACTCTTGTGAGAGCCAGCGCTGGTGCGTTCCACCACAAAGCTGCATGCACGGGCCCAGGGGGCCTCACTGTGCAGCAGCATCAGAGGGACCGCCTGTCAGCGCTGGGCCTCCATGTTCTCTTTGTTGAACCGCGTGTGTGCGTGCAAGTGTGTTTATATATTTATATGTTTGTACTATATGTCCCGATATATGCATGGGTTCATGAGTTCATATATGTATCCATTTATCTATAGGAATCTGCATGCCAATGACAAAAATACTGTGTGGGCGTCTCTTTCTGTATTTGTGTGCTGTGTGTATGGTTATGAGGGTTCCCCTAGAGAGCATGGCAGGCCTGTGGTTTATGGAGCGCCTGCCAAGCTGCCCATTGGCTAACAGAGGGGGTTGATATTCTGCTATCGATCATCTGCACTAAAAACATAGTGACTCGCCCGTGGTGTGTAATTATCACCCCAAAATAAAGTGGCTGGCTCTGCTTAGGGACCTCTGCCTTTAAATCAGCTTTTGTCATCTGCTCGCTTCATGTTCTTCTTGCACAGAACGTTATTCTTTCTTGTATGCACCTTAAAGTGTAACTCCTCTGGCAGTTTACCCTGTGGGCGTCATGTGGGAACTGAGGTCGTACAGACCATTTTCTGTGTCAGGAACTCCAGCAATTTTCCGTCTCATGACCTGGAGAGATTTTTCTGTAGATCTTCTTCCATAGCTGTGGTGGGAACAAAAGCGCCGGCGGTGACGGTGAAGATGTGTTAAAATGTGACGACGCTGCAACACATATGATGTCTCATCTGCCATGTTTCCCGTAAAGAATGAAAAAAACAACCATGTAGCAGTTTTGCAGCACCTATTTTTGCCTTCCAACTGTCATATACTGTATGAAGTATTTCTACTTTAAATTTTTCAAAAATAACCTAAAAGCCTCATTAGAGTGTTTACAATGAAGAGTTCTGATGTTACGCCAAAGACTATATCAGTACTATGCAATTACATAAACTATAAGTTCGAACCATGGAAATGTGTGACTGCCTAGAACATCAGATGTATTTCACTGAACTTTTAAAGATGTAATATTTTGTGGTTTTCTCATTGAAAACCATATGTTTTTATGATGTGTGTATGTGGATAACTTTACATAATGGCATCATTAGGGGACAAGGACACTTATCCTGGAAGTGTGCTCACTGCATCATCATCATCATCATCATCATCATAAATAAATAAATAAAATACAGTCATAGCCTTCAAAGAAAATTAACAGTGCAACTTTGATTTTCAGATGCTTTAGGAATTGCTTTGTTTCTGTATAAAAGTCCAATCCATCTCGTCCTATTTTCATGCCCTCGTCCTAACATTCTTGTACCCATCCCTCCATCTCGTCTTTAAAAATGTCTGATGTTTATGTCTGTGGTCTGCTGAATTGTTTAGTCGTGATTTGTAATGTAAATATGTGGCTGCGTATGAGAGCATCGCTCCCTCTGGACGCCCTCTGAAAACACATACACAAACACACATACACACACTTAGTCACACAAACACTCTGAATATTCAAAGAACAACCAGCAGCTGCCTGGCTCAGCTCCGTTATTCCTACTAAGCCATAATTGTTCCTGGGCCTCTGCTCTCTCGGCGCTGGTCCACCAGAGCCAAGCAGCTAACCATCAGCAGTCCTTATGGCTGGCTTTGCCTCTGAGCTCCCAGCAGTCCTGTGATGGAGCAGATAGGCTCCACACTACATACAGTGACTGGCCAACGTTTAACTGTCTAAGACGACTGTTCCATTTCTAGATGATTTAATCATTTATAAAAGCTCTCAGGTGACGTAACACTCTCAGCCTCTGGGGCTTCACTGAAGATCCACAGCTTTTGGCAGTAGTGCACACAAACAAATTAAAGTGTACAAGTCGAAATCAGCAGCAGCTGTAAACACATTGACTACTTATCCGTTTAATTAAAAAACATTTCTTCCTGAAGGTCTGCTCTGGTGTACTTTCCTTGTTTAAAGGTTTTAAAATCTTAATCCAATTACATGAAAGATGAAGAAATAATTGTAAATCCTCAGATTTCCAGACTTCTGACTTTAAAGCAGCCTTTCAAGTTATGTTGAAGTTCTTGCTGCCCCTTTGGACTTTAGCTCTGTGGATACTTTGAACATGTTTCTAAAAGTACGTCCTGTCTCTTTAGACTATATTCATTTGGGCTTTTAGAAATCTTCTGTTTAATTCATAACTTGCATATTTTCAGTGTATTTTATGTTTATTTCAGAGGTTGGCTTATAGCTGATAAAGGCAGATATAATATTGATAGCCTGGAACAGGAAACAACTGATCAACTGTATCATCCTCATCTCTCCCGACCAGAACATCAACACTGAAAACACATTACGAATGTCTGAAATTACAGGGTACCTGTAGTGAATTTTCATTGCTGGCTATTTCAAAAAATCCCGTATAATACTAGTGGTTCCGTCCAGTAACTTGTGTTATAGCCCGTTGTCAAGTATGTGCGAGTACTCAGTCACTGTTCTGTCAGTCAGGGATGGTCAGCGACATGTTGCCTCCTTCATGGGCTGTTCCAGCACTGGTAGTGATGAAGCCTTTTGGTATTGTCTGATTACCTGAGCTGCGATGGACTAGTCACTGACCCTGTACAGCAGACACCAGTCTAAGATGACCCATTATCGGCCAGTGCTGGGTTGCGTCTCTAGGACAATGGTGGAGTGCTAAGCTTACAGCTGCACAAACAACAAACGTGAACACATGCTTACTACTCACTCACTCTCGCTCACTGACTACTGCTTCTTTCCTTGCACTCATCATCCAGAATCAATGACAGGTCCGTCACTTCTGATCAGCAATGGTTGCTCCCCATAGGTTATCCCCCTGCCAGTAATTCATGTAATAAAAAGGTCCAGTGTGGTGCATTTATTGTAAATGTTTTTTACTGAATTTGCACCTCTCTAACTTATAAGTAATACAAAGCACAATTAATGTCATAAGCATGACCAGTACAGGTACACTCTAAGTAGTAAACATCTAAGTCAATGTAATAAATACCTAAACAAAATACATCTGAGCTAATGCTATTCTTCAAAGTAAGATTTTCCCATTAAGAAGAGCCACCCTCTGCTGGTAATATTAGTTTGCAAAAACACACTACACTGATTATCTCTCTATTTTTTTTTGCCATTTAATGTGGAGGCTTTAGATCTGACTAATCTATAGAAGTGCTTTATAAATAACTATTTACTCATTTCTGTTTTACACATTTAATGTTGGGTATTTTTTTTTACTTAAATGACTTAAAACAATGAAACAGTTTACTAAATGCTTGTCTATTACTTCTCTTTTTAAACATATATGTGGCTCAGTCTAAAAGTCCCTTTCTATCTCACTCTCCGTCATGCGTTTCAAGTCAGTCCAAAAGAAACATCGTGGGAAACCAGACAAACCAAGCAGAAGGCCAAACCAGAGATCACTACTCCCATTGTGGACTCCTTCCCTCTCCTTGTCTTTTTCTGAATATGACACAGCTTCCAACCCATTACTTCAAGCATATTCTGTCATTCCTCCACAACTGGTACATGATGAAGTAGTAGTTAATTGCCAATTATTATTTAGGATAATTTCTTGCAGTCCAAATATTTTTTTTAAATCATTATTACTAATTTTACTTAATGATTTTTGTTTTTTCATGCAGCAAGAAACATTTCAATGCCCTTAATAATTTGTGAGAGCAGGTGGCTAATGCGCTAATTTGGACTGTTTTCTCTTTCATCATTCCTTGACTGATCAGCTCACATATAAACACATGCACAGCAACACCCAAATCAGTTTGCCACAAATCAGAAATAGGAGGATGTTCATGTCGGTGTCAAATTCAATCGTGTTCTGTTTCTCCATTGCAGGACAGATGTTTCTGCAGGCAACTGACTTCTAAAGTGGTGATTGGAAAAAGGAGATGCAGTTGAGCAAATGAACCTTTAAAATTTTCCATCAACACACAAGAGCAGCACATGGTAAGAAAGGAACAGAGTGTGTGTGTGTGTGTGTGTGTGTGTGTGTGTGCGCGTTGTTCAGGTGACAATGACACTTGAGGCCTTTATTTTCCATGGTAAACCACAACAGGCTTAACCTTGCCTAACTGTACACAACAAACACACACTTGCAGAGTAAGAGAGAGACAGCGCGCTGCACTTCAGAGAAGACCCTTATTGTGAAAGCTGAGTACAAATTTTGCCCTCAGTACATTTCTGTATTGCAAATATAAGACGGAAGTCTGGCACTCATCTGCATTTTAAATTAACTAAAAAGTTTCATTATGGGGAAAAAATAGCTATTTCCTTTTGGAAGCTTTCCTGTTTGTGTTTGAAATTCAAATAGCAAAACAGATGTTTTTATCCTGCTATAAATGTAATGATTTTGTGCTAAACATACTTTATATTAAAGTTGGGTGATAAAATGATTTATGTTGTTCATATAAAATTAGACTGAGATAAATATTATCTCCATGCAGATTTTCCTTCAGTCTATAGAGTTTATTTTGTTTCAATTATCAGTCAAAAGAAGACTCAAACAAAAACATCTAGACAGAAATGTTGGCAAGTGTTTGAAGAAGAGTTTAAAACCACAAATAACCGTCTTTTATGTCTTTTCCTCTAGTTGAATAAGAAATGGGATTGTTGGACTGTTTTGTAAAATCAATGAAAGAAAATGAACAATATGAAATATATATATACACACACACACACACACACACACATACACATACACACATGTATGTTTTGTGTTGTTACAACTTCCTGTCTTTTGTGTTAAGTCATTTGTCTTTTTTTTGTTTTACATCTTTCATATAATTTTTTTGTCTTGGGGAATTATGTCTTTCACACTTCCATCTTGTTACATTGTTTTTGTGCTGTTGCATCTTTTACATTTTCACCTTGTTAGATTGTTTTTGTCATTACATCTGTTACATTTTTGACATTTTATATTGTTTTTGCCTTGTTCCATTTTTTTTTATTTTCTACGTCTCGCTACATCTTTTGTGTTGTTACTTCTTTTACACCAGGGGTGTTAAACATACAGCCCGAGGGCCAAAACTGGCCTGTCAAAGGGTCCAATCTGGCCCATGTGTTGAATCTGTGAAATGTGAAGATTACATTGAAGATATTAAAGGTGGGGTAGGAAATCCGGGAAGAACAGTTCAAGCAAGCTACATTTTGAAAATAGATAATTCAGAAGTCCAAACCCCTTTATTCAGACTTTCCCCCAAAGCCACACCTCCAGAGTACCAGAACATGCAATGCTTGTTTCCGACGCAGCATTAATTCGCTAACCTTCACTAACTTTTTCTCATGGCTCATTCACAGGTAAGAAGATACCTGACAACATCATAATGAACCTAAACAACAAATATGATTATTGTTTCAAGTTATATTTATCAGTATATTAGATTAGAAGTTGGACTTTTCACTTGTTATTGTGATACGTGTTCTAAGTAATGTCAGGCTAGTCAGAACAGCTGATTGCAGCAAGACTGATGTCAGGCTAGCAGCCCACTAAAGTTTGCTTTGAACACTGTAATCTGTGCATTTCACTATTATGTTTGTTGGCAGAAAAGCCCCAATTCATACCTGGCTGGCTAACATTATATTCCCTTGTGATTTATGTTAATGACAAAACAGCTTGCCAGCGAACTTTACATCCTAATTAACGTTAGCCCACCTTGACGATTTATTCAAGTTTGCAATCTGTAACTGATCAATGAAAGTGTGATTCGTTTGACTTTTAGCTATGTTAAATACATTGTTTATTTGTTTAGAGCTTCCATGACGAGCGCCTCGCTGGCAGTTGACAAATGGCAGTTGAGTTTGATAGACATTAACCATTCAATCATTTCGATCGGTCGGTTAAAATGATTGGATGATGTTTTTTCAGTCCAGTCCATTCCACAGGTGACTAAATTCTTTTTTTGTGTGTGTAGGGCATTTAATTAGTTGGTTGCAATCGGGGTGTGAAGGGGATTTTAAGCAATATAGTGAAAAATACTCCAGGAAAACATCTCTTACCCTACCTTTAACAATCAAAATGTGTCAAAATCATTTTAGTTCAGGTTTCATCAATTCGATCTCAAGTGGGTCAGACCAGTAAAATACTATCATAATAATGTATTTATAAAGAAAACTCCAATATTTTCTCTTTGTTTTAGTGTAAAAAAGTAAAATTACATGAATATGTTTACATTTACAAACGATCCTTTCACAAAAAATGTGAATAATGTCAATAAATATGAACATCCTGAAATGTTTTAATGGAAGAGTAATTTTAACAATATTCTGTCTGTTGCTAAATGTTTTGTGTTTTTGTAGATTCACTGATCCACTGAAATGTACTATTGTTAAAATTGCACTTACTATTCTTAAGAAATTTCATGGTTGTTCATGTTACTCACATTTTTTAATGATAGTTTATAGATGTCATCATGTAAATTTACTGTTTTCATTGTTATTTTACTGGTCTGGCATGTTCAAAATCATTTTTGGCTAAATGTGGCCCCAAATTTAAAATGAGTTTGACACCCCTGTTATACACGGTTTAAACCTTGTTGCATCCTTTATCCGGATTTTTACCCGTTACACCTTTTATGCTATTTTCATGTGACAACATTTTCATTTAGTTGCATCTTTCAGGTGGTTTTATTTTATTATGTCTTTTTCAAATCACCTAAATCTATAAATAAGCATTTGGTTTCTTTATCGCTTGCTCAGAATTAAAGATCAACCTTTAAAGTTGAAAAAATATTGATTTAGAAGTTATGAGGTATGCAAAGTTCTTTTTTTCTATCATGCTGAATTATCACTTACAACCACTTATTTATGAGGGTCCACCTTTTTTATTATGAGAATGTCACCTTGAGATCAAATTTGCATTTTAAGTTATCATGTATAGAACCGAGTGGACCATGCAGTGAGTCTCTTGTGAGTCTATTCCCTAGAACTGAAGTTCATAACAACAAAAAGCAACAACTAGGAGAATCAAAAGTCGTCTGCCTTGTTTCCTCTAATCAAAACAGCGTACCACTGACTTGATGTTTAGCTAATGAATGTCTAACTGAAACCAGTCTTCTGTAAACTGGCATGGGATTAATGCGGCTCTGCAGGGGAATTGACTGGAGCCTGGATGGCACTCACGCTGCGCTGCTTGTTTGTGACAGTGTCAGAGTTATGACTGTCTTTAATTGGCAGAATTAAGACCCCATGAGAGTTTTTAAGACGGAACAAAAAAAAACTGAGTAGGAGATGAGGGAAAGAGAAAGGCGACGGGCGAGAGAAGAAACGCGACGCTGAAAAGTTGGAGTTGGAGAGGAGTGACAGTCGCCTGGATGGGGGGACTACGAGTCCTCTGGGGTCCTGACAATGGGCTAACTGTGCCTTTTCCTGCTGTAAATCTGCTTCTGTCTGGAGGGGAGACTGAGCGAGGGAATCATAAAAATGTCATGATGGAGTCTGTGTGTCTGACTGCATGTCTGTCAGTCAGAACAAATGCTCTCTCAATCACCCTGAATAACAGACAGAGATGTTATCAATGGCGCCTGCACCCTGAGTGTGACATCATGTGAAGTTTGCTCATATGCAGATTGGAAAAAAACAAAACAAAAAAAAATCCCTTTATCTGCAAGTCATATTTTGTTTGCACCATCTAATACATAGGTGTCAAACTCATTTTCTCCCAGGGGCCACATTCAACCCAATTTGATTTCAACTGGGCCAGACCAGTAAAATAATAGTATAACAGCCTATACATAATGACAACTTTTTTCTCTTTGTTTTACTCCAATAAAAAACAATAAAATATGAAAATATTTTCATTCGCAAACTATCCTATCACAAAAGAGATGTGAATAACCTGAATAACTGAAGTTTTGTAAGAAAAATAAGTGCAATTTTAACAATATTTTACCTCAACTTATCATTTGTATATGTGCATTACAGATCGGATCAACAAAAGGCACAAAACATTTAGTAACAGGAAGAATACTGTTAAAATTTTGGAGTTTGGAACTAAAATAATAATGTCTACAATATTATGTCTCAGCTTAAAATTAACACAACTTACACATCACAGTGGATCTACAAATACACAAAACATTTAGAAATGGGAAGAATATTCAGTGAAATTACACTTAATTTTCTTTAGACATTTCAGGTTTTTCATATTTGTTCAGGTTAGTCACATTTTATTGGAGAGGATAGTTTATAAATATAAATATATTCATGGTGTAATGTTATTTTTTCCACAATAAACCAAGAAGAAAATTTGTAGTTGTCATTATTTGTAGGTTATTATGCTCTTATTTTACTTTAGATCACATTGGTCTGTATGTGAACGAATTTGACAAAACGATTTTGACATCCTTGACTGTAATATCTTCAGTGTCATTTTTACACTTTGCACTTCCAAATTGGAACCTTTGGTGGGCCGGTTTTGGCCCCATGTTTGACACCCCTGATCTAATACGATTTACTGGACTGTTGTGGTTTAGAAAAATCAGCTCCAAGTATATTTGTCTAAAATGCATGTATGAAAGTAAAAGATTTCTGTATAGGCTAATGTGTTAACATTGGATGAGATGAATGTCAGAGATACTGTGAATTCAAAGGCCATGATGAGCTGCCTTCACACCGTACTTTCCCCTCATTTCCCGTAACCTGTAGGAATATTTAGTAACTATGCAGCTGAGATAAATAATCCTACTGACACACTAAGTAGATGGCTGTGGCATATCATAGGTGAAATAACTTCTCCCAAACATTCTATTTCACTAAGAATCATTTTAACTGCAACAAGAATCAACGTACTGTACAGAGAGTGTTGCATCATGGGTTGTGTGTAGCCTTGGTCTTACTAGACTAGGGAGTGTATTTATCAAGTCTGTTTGAGGTGATTCTTCAGTCAGCATTAAAAAGGCCTGTGTAATCCACATCGTATGATTATTTCCTGTTTTTGTTTTTTGTCCTCTATTGAGTTTATTAAATCAATCCCTGTATTATGTAAACCCAACTGACTTATTATATAAACTCAGTTAACTAAATAATGATCAATAGTAGAAATGATAGTGTTTTAATTGTGCAGATAGAGAAATCCTTTTGCTGTCTTTAATTCTTCTGGACTGTAAAGCATTTTTCTAAACAATAAATAATAACAACAAAAATATCAACAAAGAAATAAATGAAATGTAGATCACATCATGGATGATGAATGTGATTAATTTTTTTTTTTTTTTTTAAATGTGATGCAATATTTTCCAAGAATGAATTCTTAGACAAATTTTAGATTCTGAATATTTCCACAAAAGTATGCATCTCATCAGCCTCTTGAGTAAACGGTATAATTTCATGACTGACCTAGATGTGCTTCAAGCATCAGCTGTAAAACCAAAAGCTGGCATCAAAAGCTAGCTCAGATTTTGAATCAACATCTTGTAGCATCAGAATAATTTCTCAACCTGGTTTAAAAATGTTTTCAGTTGCGATCTTCGCAAGTTTCTTTCTTTTACTCTTTTAGAAACTGAATGGTGAAGTGAGACAGGATCTGTGTGCACATCAAAACATGTCTTTTTCTGTGAGTGGTTTTAGCTTACATTTTGTCCTCTTTTATTTTTGTTATCTTTACAAGAGATTTAACTTACACCAATACCACAAAAGTTGAAACAACAGTCCTATCTTCAGGGCAGGGAGACTAGTTTATAAGAAACATGCATAAAAAAAAAAAAAATTAGAGTTTCAATTTGTTAGAGGGATGAAATGTTTACGCGGAAAAGTTTTGCTAAAATAATTTTTGAGCCAACAGTCAGGTCGATACAAAATGAAAAATGGCCCTGCCTCTCATCGTTTTTTTTGGGTTTTTTTAGATCCGAGTGGTGAAAACTCTGCTGTCCTCTTGGGTTTGTCACTTTATTTCACTGGTAAACCACTACTTTAACTATTACTGTATATTGTACATATTCAGAAGATTATACATACACACATACATACATATATATATATACACACACATATATATATATATATATACACACACATATATACATATATATACACACATATATATACATATATATACACGTGTGTATATATACATATATATATACACACACACATGTGTGTATATATACATATATACACACACACACATGTGTGTATATATACATATATACATATATATATATATATATATATATATACACACACACACACATATATATATATATATATATATATATATATATATATATATATACACGTGTGTGTGTATACATATATATATATATATATATACACGTGTGTGTGTGTGTGTGTGTATATATATATATATATATATATATATATATATATATATATATATATATATATATATATATATATATATATATTATTTTACTTTTTATTCTATTCTATTTATCTTTTATATATTTTATTTTAGATTTTATCCTATTATCTTTTTTTTTCATGCTATGAACGCCAAGACCTGGATAACTATATTTCATTCTATTCTATTTCATTTGTCTATTGAGCCCATTTACATGCACACTAATATTCCGATCATTACCCAATTTCTGGAGTTATCAGATTGTTCAGGTGATCTTGTAAACAGGATAATCTGATATGATTTATCAAATAACAGCAGTAATCTGATTATGAGAACTCGGATTAACACACCTGGATTTGTCCCCAATACATGCCGGTATACATTAACCGGCATGTTAATTTGAATTATTTTGTTCTTTTACATCTGTGCATGTGTAAACACAATTAAAATCGTAGAAAACTAAAGTTACATAGTCAAACAAGAATGGAACACAATAGCAGGAAGTTTGAGTCTACTATCACTATGTACATTTGTAAATCAGATAATGGATTGGACCGTCTAACCAGGGTTTTATTGATAATCGCATTTCTGAAGTGCATGTAAACACATCGAATCTGATTATTACAAGTATCTGATTACTCCTAGTTATTGGATTTTTATGGTCATGTAAACAGGCTCTATTGATTGAATGACAGTAAAGCTGAGTCTGATTCCTTTTAACAAGTCCACTTCGTATAGTTTGAAGTCATAGCTGGCTTTCAAGACCTGAATTAGTCGTGGATTTTGTTGCTTTTTCCTTGAGTGCGGTGGTGAAACGGTTAAAGGTATTCTTAAGGTGTCAGAGTTTGTTTCAACTGAGGCTGTGGTTTGTTTTTTCTACCAGGTGCACATCGCGGTTACCGGCTGCTCATTGTTTACTGCTAACTCCCTTCCGCTACACTTTACTTATCTTCTTCATTTTTCTGTCTCTCAATCTCTCTGACTCTTTGTACAACATGTGACTTTTTTTCCCTGCACTTTCCCCTTCTTTTGGCTCCTCGTTTTTATTCTCCCTCACCTGATCACAAATCTGAACCCATCTGATAAATCAGATGATGAGTTTCCTTTGTTCTTCACTTCCTGCCCACCCACCTCTTTCCTTTCATCTGTCCTTGGTGTGCATACAGTGTTTCCCACATACATGTCCTGTACCATGTGCAACACCTACGCCATCATACACGCCCACGCGCCGTCACACACATACAAACACAGACACACAAACACCGACCACAGTGCAATGCTCCACAGCACACACATTGCAGTTGCTCTAGTTTTCTTCTGGCCTTGAAAAACGCTAGTTGATTTACAACAACACCTCCACACACACCCACACGCATACTCAAAACACACATGACGGGCTGCGTTTGCAGTTTTGTCACTAATTTAAGTGTTGTAAATGCCATAAAAGCATTTCCTTTCTTAATTTCCCTTTCTCTGTTCTTCTCTGCCTTGAGCTGAGACAATATGATCCCTCCTCGTTTCCTCAAGGCCAGCCTCCTGTCGCCACATTTCAATCAAGTCTCAAATCCTGACTCAAGGCAGGATCAACATTTTCTACTTTTCTTTGACGTCATGCGATGAAGACCGCTGGGAATAATAGTGTGCCTATACACCGTGTCCACCAATGTTTCTATTCTATCTCAAAAGTGTCTGAGTTTTCTATCTCTAGACCAAAAGGAAAAGAAAGGATCCCATGACTCAAAAATATGGGGATGGGTGTCTTTCCCTACTCAACAAAAAGAAGGGCAAACAAAGGTAGGAAATCAATTTGACGCATGGTTGAGCTCCTTCTGAGGAAACCTGTTGAAGAGGGAATTCCTCCCAGTTCCCTTTCTGGCTTAAAAATGACAGTAACACACAAACACAGCGCCAAAATACATTACTGTAAGAGAAAAAATGTTAACACTGCCAAGCAGCATGCCAGTGCTGTTCATTCATGAACACATTTTCATTCCATTATTTTAAGTGTACTGTTGTCTAATGAGAATTTGAGAGTCTGTATTTCTGTCTGTCCTCTGGGAGTTTGCGGATGTGAACCCCAATGGAGAATACAGAGCAGTATCACCGGGAACCATGGAGGCAGTATTGAGATATGAGGAGAATAATTTCCAGAAATTAAGGAACTTTTCAAAGAGCAAGTTAGTGAAAAACTAACTCGCTCTTTGAAAAGTTCCTTAATTTCTTAGTTAATTAGTATCCACATTAGTAACACCTCCTCTGTCGTCACCATGTTTGTTATTATTGACATTATTCATCTCAACAAACTTCTTTGTAGTACTCAGTCAGTATGTTAATTTGGGGCAGCTGGGGCTCAGATGTAGAGTGGGTCATCCAACAATCGGGTTGGTGGTTCGAATCCCACTCTGTCCTAGTCATGTGCCATTGTGTCCTTGGGCAAGAGACTTCACCCACCTTGGCTCCAGTGTCACTCACACTGGTGTATGAATGATTATAAATGTTTAATGCTGGTCAGAATGGCAGCAATGCTTCTGTCAGGCTACCCCAGGGCAGCTCTGGCTAGAAGTGTAGCTTACCACCACCAGATTGTGAATGTGAGTGAATGAATAATGGTTCAATAATGTAAAGCACTTTAGGTGCCTTGAAAAGGACTAAAGAAATCAAATCCATTATTATTATTATTCTTATTCTTCTTCTTATTATTATTAGTAGTAGTAGTAGTAGTAGTAGTAGTAGTAGTAGTAAGAGCGGCAGCCCCTGGTGGATTGATTGAGAAACGTTCATTCCAACGTAACAGACGCATCTAAGTATAAAGGGAGTGGCACTTGACACCATTTGAAATAGATGAAGCTATTTAATTACATAAAGTGAGCACGAAAGGGCCTATGCATTGCTCATCCATGCACTCTGTCGTGTTCCAGTTGCAGAAACAATCCGGATCAACGGAACCACCAGGACACAATAGGAGAACCAGGTCTGGCTGTGATCACACACTAACATGGTCAGTTTAGTTTTTTCTGTGGCCTGTTTCCACTCCGCCGGTCCCTGGCCCGTTAATGTTCCCCTCCAGACCACCCTCCCTTGCTGTAACACAGTGACAGACCATTCTGCACAGACTCCGATCAGACGGACTGGAGTTCAGCGGATCTGGACACAGTAGGTTGCAATAAACCATCATGTTCCATCCTGTGTAAAAGTCTTATGCTGCCTTCACATGCTACCAGGAATAGTAAAATTCACAAACCATCATATTCAGTCCTGTCTAAAAGTCTTATGCTGCCTTGACAGAGTGTTCTGTGCAGTCTCAGATCACACGGACCAGAGTTCAGCGGATGCAGACACAGGACAGCAGTGAGTTGCAATAAACCGCCATGTTCAGTCCTGTGTAAAAGTTGCTGGTCCACATCGATGTCAATACAAAATAAAACCGAGGGCCATTATATTTCTTCCTAATCTGTGTGTTACACCGTTACACCAGTAAGCTTAGTCAAGTCATCAAGTAATATGAACGTGATGAAGTCATACAGTAATGATGTAAAGCCCTTTCAAAGAAATGTAAGGCAACTATGAATGCATTCTTTTCTGTTACTTTTGATTTCAACACAAGACAAAATGAGGGCCAATATATTTTTTCCTCATCTACATGTTACACTAATAAGCTTAGCTCAGCTCCCCATTTTATCAACTCTACTGCTTCTAGAACCTGTGGATTCCCATGGGTCATGCTAGTTCCATTTAAAAACACAAGCATGGAATGGCAATATTGCCTTCTAAGTAAGTGGGTTGAAATGAAATGAGTAATGTTAAAAGTTAGAAATCACTGCTGTGTTAATGCTATGGTGAAGGTTTGCTTTGGTTAAGTTTAGGAAAAGATAATGGTTGGGTTTAAGATAAGTACTTTGTTGAAGCTATAGCAACTTTGTCGTCATGGTTACAATAATAAACATGTAGTTGTGGCTGCAAGACCCACTAAATTTAGCGGGTTTTATCTTAGGTGTGACTTGCATTATATATTCATTCTATGAGGAGATTTTATTCCTATTGTCTATACATGAAATAATGGGTCATAAAGAGGTGCAGTAGAGTTTTATGGTGGTATTTACTGTACATGTGTGTCTGTGTCAATGCGGGTGTGTTTATAGGGTATCAGTGTTGGATTTTTGTATGCACTATACACATGTCGTGTGTGAATCTATTCAGCACACAAAGGCGGAGGCTGCTTCTTTTCCTCAACAGATGAGTATCATATGAGGGAGGATTAGACTACTGTTGCTATGTATATATGTGTGTGTGTGTGTGTGTGTGTGTGTGTGTGTGTGTGTGTGTGTGTGTGTGAGATCACAGCCATGTGTGCTGGGCTGCTCCATGCGGCTGTGGAGGCTCCAGCTGGTCTGGGCAGAACTATGGGCACGGGGTGGAGAGGGGCGGCGAAGGAGGATGATGGGGTTTGAGTTTCATTTAGTCGACTATTTTTATGAGCACTATTTCAATAAGGTGCATATTAAAATGATGCTAAAGATTGGCTGTGGAGTCAGAGGTTTGGAGAGTGAGATGAGCAGAGAAGGAGCAGTGTAAATAATAATAACAAATAAAATCATTACAGGACATTATCAACCTGATGGATATGGTATGGGGGTAAATAGTCAGGTGTCAAAACAAAACTACAAAAATTCACCCATAAAGACCCAGTGCTACTTCTAAGGCAGTTCCCAAATGAATTTTTTTTCCATTTTTAATCGTTAATAAATAATTTATCAACATTTATTACAATATTAGCCTCTGTATTTAGCATTTTTCCAGTGTAAATTGTGTATTATCCCGTATTTAATTCACAGATCATGTGAATGTTCATGAAAACACAGTAAATCCAAATGTTAGCCTATATCAAAACAGAAAAAATTTAAGAAAAACTGACATTTTCTGCAAAATACATCATTCAATATTATACACTGAATGTTTAACCCTTAATGGACAAATGACAGTGGTCGGAGACACTTGTTATACAGAATTAATGATATATTTTGCTGAAAAAGTCATATTTCCTTCAATTTTCTGTTTTGATATGAAGACTTTTGAATCTACACTCAACGTTTATTAACATTTACATAATCAGTGAACTAAATATAGGAAATACATGATTTACACTGGAAAAATAGAAAAGATAATATTAGAATACATGATATATCATTTGGTAATGGTTGAATCTAGAGAAAAATTAATTTGGAAGTCACCACAAATGGTTAAGACAACAGTGTAAAAGTTGTTCCGACACCGACAGATGTAAAGATTCATTAACATCAAAATCTAAAGATCCACAATTAGACACTCATACTAGATGAAACAACTAGATGAAAAGTTTCCTTGTTCTTTAGGAACACACACATGCACAAACACATTTTCATCTCTCAGGAGGACAGCGTAAACAGGTTGTAAATTTCCTTATGGGGACAGATGAAAGAGGCAGAGCACATGGCAAATTGTCATGTACGATCACATATGGTCGTCACACTGGTGGTGTTTGCAAACAGTGGAAACACTCTAATGCACCATGCCAGTCTGAAAATGCACGCTTATTAAATGTTATGGTCAACATGCATGAAGGAAAGCAACTACTTTAGCTCTGAACTGAACTGAACTTTTTAAACAAACCAAAAATGTGCGTGATGGATGTTTTTTTGGATCGCCAAAATCCAAGAGTCAATTATGTAACAATGCTTGATGTGTGATGAACCCACAGAACTCAGATGTAGTTGTGTGGACCCGAACCAAAAAATATGATCTAAGATGGTTTTGATTGATAAAAAGCGTAGATGTTTAATGCATTTATTTAAATTATTTTTGTACTTTGAAAATACAGGATTTCTACACATTGAGCAACCAGAAGCAGGACTCAAGAACATCCCTCAACATCCATCAAATACTGCAGCAGGATAAAAAAAAAAAAAAAAATCACTTATTACAGGTTTACCTTTGTCCTCTTCATCTTTAATTCAAGGAACACTGTGTTTATTTTCTAGGACATATAAGAAAATGGGATAAATAAGGAAGATTGCCCTGCATATTTTGCGTCCACAGATTTGATAGTGATGGCCAAGATTCAATTAGTGATGTACTAATTGATGTAAATTCCATGCAATAACTCTGGATAATTAACATAAAATTAGGCATATAAAGAGTTCATTACATCTTATTGTGCAAAAATGCATTAATTTGTGACTGTGTAAATGCACCTGTGATTTTGATTCTTTAGGGGAAAAAAAGCAGTGTTTCACATGACTTGGTTTCCTTTTTTGGAAAGTACAGATATTATACATGTGTGAGTGAGCTGTTAAACATGGAGTGTGAACCTCTACTCATCTAGAGAGTTAGTGACTGCTTCAGGCCAATTATTGACCGTAATGAAGAGGAAATGAAACAAGACTTTAATTCCCATAGGTCACATGATTTCTTTAACAAAAACTCACAGAAACTCACATATACAATCAAATGAAAAGGCTTGATTTACCACCAGTCATGTGCAGTAAAAGTGGTGCGACCGTATTCCCCATTCAATTTCCCACTGACACTGTTTGAGATTCAAGAGTTAATTTCAATCAAATCCTTTTGTGTTAAACTAAACAAGTCAAAACACAAAGACAGAATCAGTGTTGGACGGGAAGAAGAAGAACGAGACAAGTGCTGAAAGTGAAAGTAGCTGAAAATAACACAATAGATTCATCAATTCGAGGAATTACTTCCTGATAGTATGCTGAAACATTTAGCTTTTAAGAAATCATAACTCTTTGTGGATAAATGATCAAACTAAGTTGGATAATTTAGAGATACATGTATTAAGATCCCTAAATATGTTAGAGACGTAGTATTTCACTGGCCGTTTACTTTTGGATATTAGGAGTTCCTTTATTCACTGGAGCAGTAAATGTCTTAATTATTAATGCTACATTTTGTCTGAAATGTGGAACGTACATTGATACAAAAGATACAACCACAATCTCTGCATTCAAGTATCATTTCCCTGATTTTGCATCCCCTCAAAGACAAACAGATAAGTGTAGGCCTTCACTCCAAAGTGTACTTTGAAACTTTTCATGGACAGAGGGTGGAGGATGGAACATGTTTACACATTGCTGAGTGTGGCCTACTGACCTATAAGCCCTGATCATGTGAGTGTGTGATCAGTTTGAAATGACCGTCTGAAACTACTTTTTCATGAGTTTGTGCGATTATGTTACATTGGGTGGGACAGAAAGTATTTAGAATTCAGTGATTTTTACTGATTTAAAACTGAATTTTTATACTTTAAGTTTAAGCACCAAGGGGTTCCAGCTAACATTTTATAAGATTTACATTATTTAAGTCAACACGTGAAAATTTCTATATAATTTGCATATATATGGGATCACCTGTGTTGTTGCTGATTAACTACAAGCATCGAGAGGTCTGTGGACAGCTCTGGTTGTAACCCTGCTCTGTAAACTGCGACACAACAGAAACCCGTTTGGTTTCACTTTACCGGCCAATGACTCACCTGGGTGCATCCTGAAACACACACACAGGCCCAAACAAAGCGTTGCTCCCTATCACTCACCTCTGTTCTCTTGTCTTGTGAAAGTTTAATAAAAAACAAAAAAAACAAAAAATAAATCCTGTCTAGCCCAAATATAAGTGGTTTCTTTGTGTAATTGAAAGCATTTGGTAAAATGTGACTCAAATTATACTAGAAAGCAACAATTGAGCTTGACAGACACGTTTCACACACTTATGCTGTCCTGATTTTATTAGGTCGTAGTATCATTCATCTATAAACAAACTTCTTCTGTTGTAATTTATCATGAAATTCAGTATTTAACAAAGTCGGTAACAGGACACCAACAGGGGTTCATGTCTCCCTTCCTTTTTCCTCCTCTAAGCAAATGCACTTAGACTAAATAGATAAACAAAAAGTAAATAAAGCACTACTTTTAACATGACACGTTCCCTTAATACACCTCCCCACACACACACAACGAGAAGAGAGGGATGCTAAAATGAACAGAGGAAAAAGCAGCACCAGACTCTTTGGAGAAGATACAAGTCGAGTAAATATATAAATGAGTGGCACTTTTAATAACAAGCGTCAGGACAGTTGGATATGGAGCAATAATTCAGCATTTGATGGGGGCAAAAGTGAAAGGCAGATGGAAAAAAACAACCACAACAACACACACAAAAAAAACACCATAAAACCGTTTGACCTCTGCTATCCTCTTTGAAACAGGAAGTGTGGGAGGGATTATGGGAAATGTGGTCTTAACTTTGACAAACCCTAGCATTAAAAAAATACCGCAATATGTTACCAACTTTCATGACCTCTTGTTTGTTTTTTTTCTGTAGCATGGCATCACAATTAATGAGATGTTCTACTCAGAGATGTTTGGTGTAAACAAATGGCTTGCCTGGCATGTTTTTCTGTCTGAATAGTACAGATAGAGAGAAGTTAATAATATCAATCAAACCATCCCACACTTCCTCTGCCAACACCTGGCTTTTACTCCTGTACTGCAACCCCCTCCTCCCTCCTGCACCCCACCTTCTCTCTTCACCGGAAAGAAATAAGTAGATGAATAATTACAGGTATAAACACCTCGGGGCCATCTGAAGGGGCTTTTTCTTCTTCCGATATTCTCTTAAATGTTTCCGCCTCTTGAAAAAAGTGGATGGTTTCTCTTCGGGTGCCTTCACAACTCACCACTTCAAAGCATGGCTGAGCTGAGGTCTCTCTTATGGCCATTTGTATTTTAATCTGCCCCCCTCCCCTTTCCGTTCCTCTAAAGTGCCCTCTTTACCTTCTCCAAATCCCTCTTTAAAGTTCCTTTTTGCTGTACATTTATCAGTCTTCTATTTTGATCTCATATTTCCTGGCCCTTAGTCTACCTGAGGCTGACTGAGTGCCACCTGAACCCCCACAAACAGATATACTGCACATATCAGCTGTAGGAAATTGGTATGGTCTTCACAGCAACAGAAAAAAAAATAGGACCAATGCCTCTGGCATGTTCTATCAAGACTTAATAAACTGAATTTGCTAAGTTGTCAGGTTTTGTGCTATGTTAGAGTCCTGTGGTCTTGATGCAGAAGATCAATCTGCCAATAGAAATGGGTGGGACTTTCACTGGAGAAGAACTCATCAAATTAAATGAAAATCAATATATGACTTCTTATCAGTGCTCATTAGTAACTATATTGACATCTCTAACAATTTCCATTTAATAAACCATCAAAATATGGTCCATTATAAGTAAAGACAAATTTTTTATGTTTCGTAAACTTGGCAAAAATTCAGACAAACAAACAAACAGCAAAATATCTCAAAACTGTGAACATACTTTGTGGACATTGTCCCAAGGAAGCTAGTGATGTCCCGATCTGGATTTTTTTAGGATTAGTTTTGCCGACACTGATCCGATATTTTTAGGCCCGAGCTGAGTAAAGCCTATTGAGTCTGCAGTGGGTGCATGGGGACGAAATCGCCAGTGACGCAGTCGCCTTTCCCCACTGTCACCACTCTCACTCATATTCACATTCACGACAGTCAGACCTTTCCGAACATGTACATGACATGGACACAAACCACATATTTACACTTGCTTGGAATGAATGGGAGTCAATGGGACACACCCAGTCGGGGTCAGTCACGTGTGTGTACGGGCACAACATGAGACACTGGACCCCACAGACATGTGGGGGACCTCCAGAGCTTTCAAATACGGCCAAATACGTGATTGCCACGAAAACGGATATATTGTTCTTGCTCAGATTATTATTAATTTTTTTTGTTTTAATGTTTATTTTTCTTTCTCCTGTGCTTTGAGCTCAAATTTGACCCCCTAAACATTTACGAAAACTCACCAAATTTTGCCCAAAATTCAGAAATGCCCAAAATGTAATTTTCATGTAGGTTTCATAGATGTCGGTAAAAAAATGCTGTGACAGCACCCCCTTGAAAAGTGGAAATACATTACACCAATGGGACCACGTGCAACGTAAAGTTTGTCGTAGAGCCACGAAAATCGGTACACAGATTCATCGTGAGGAGACAAACAAAAAATATTATTATGGCCACGCCCCTAAACCAACCCTTAGTCGGCCATATTGGATTGAAATTTCCAAAATGAGTCAGCGTTTTCGTCATATTTTAACTATCTCCGGTGTTTGGCCGAATGAGCTCAAAATCGGTGTACATTATCTAGAGAAGTGGGGCATTAAAAGTTAGCCAAATGTTTGGGATCGGTGTTACCGTTGTTGTGCGCCAAGGTCGCAAACTTTGCAAAGTTTTTTCTGAAATTTACCATTACAAAAATTGCTTCAGCTCGGACATATGAACACCGATTTGGCTGAAATTTGACTCAGACATCTATCTCCCAGGCCTACAGCCATTTATCAAAATAAATTGAAATTTCACACTATAGTGCCCCCTATAAATGTATTTTTATGAAAATTGCTTCAGTTTGGACATACAATCACCAATTTGGCTCAAATTTGACTCAGACATCTATCTCCCAGGCCTACACCCATTTATCAGAAAAAAATTAAATTTGGAGCTATAGCGCCTGCTACAAATTTACATTTACGAAAATTGCTTCAGTTCGGACACACTACCACTGATTTGGCTCAAATTTGACTCAGACATCTATCTCTAAGGCCTACACCCATATATCAGAAGAAATTGCCATTTTGCTCTATAGCGCCCCCTACAAATTTACCTTTATGAAAATTGCATCAGCCCGGACATACAAACACTGATTTAGCTCAAAATTGAATCAGCTGTCAGTCTCCCAGGCCTACACCCATTTATCAAAAGAAATTGCCATTTTGCACTCTAGCGCCCCCTACAAACTTACCTTTATGAAAATTGCATCAGTTTGGACAAATGAACACCGATTTGGGTCAAATTTGACTCAGTGGTACATCTCGCAGTCCTATACCTGTTCAGTGGAGTAAATTGAAATTTGCCACTATAGCGCCCCCTAAAAATTTACCTTTACAAAAATTGTCTCAGTTCGTACATACGAACACCGTTTTGCCTCAAATTTGAATCAGTTGTCAATCTCCCAGGCTTACACCCATTCGTCAGAAGACATTAAAATTTGGTGCTGGAGCGCCACTTGCTGAACGATGGACATACTTTTACTGGACGTGCCCGTGGCAAGGGCCTTTCAATCCCGCTTGCGCCTTTAGTTACTATTACATTTTGTTTTTATAACAAATATAAATTTCTGATGTATGGTTAACATCAAAATAGCTTCTCCCCGCATTAAAATTAAATGCAAAGTATTACCCAACGGTTATGTCTCATAACATATCCAACAACATTTTTTTGGTTTGTTTTTTAACAATCCTACACTAAGTCAGGTCATATGAAGCACCAAGTCCAATCTAATCCAGTATTTGTAGTATAATATACCTCATTAAAAAAGTACAACTTTTAACATCAAACTTTAAATATAAAAAAAAAAAAAAAAAAATAGCCAAGCAATCAGGTAACGTAGATTCTATATATTAAAAAATCAGGTAAGAACTAAAACTATTAAATTGGCTTTCATATTCAGCTTTCATTCAGCATTCACTCAACATTAAGCTTTGCTGCGAGTTTGTAGTTCCAATGTGATATCATGACGTAAATATACACTCCACTAATCAATGCATGAAATACCACACACTGAGGGTTCGGGTTAGGGATTAGGGTTATGTGAATTGGAGATCTTGGTGTAAATTGACACTTGATCAAACGGTGTTGAATAACACGCAAAAGGTCGACAATGCGTACATATAACACAACAAATGCCATAAGAACTGGTGTGACATATAACGCGATTTCATGAGATCAGTCTCATAGTTCTCATTAGGGGTGTAATGGTGCACTCGTTTGTACCGAAACCATTTTGGTTTGGGGCCTTCAATACAATATGGGGGAGTACCAAACAAATACATGTAGTCTATGTGAAGAATGCAAACACTCGGTAAGCAGGATGAACACTAGCAGAACCAATGTGAAGGGTTTCCTCGATATACATTCAGCAGTGGCAAATTCTCAGCCCTGTTGCAAAAAAAACCAAACAAACAAAAACAAACAAAAACATGAAAACTGACAGTATAACAGAGGCACAGAAGCCGGGTTGGACATTCGAAGCATGTTAATTTTCATTTTTGGTTTTCGGTATGTTGCAGCTTTGTGGCACAAAAGAGTCCACGAGTTCCTTTATTGCAAAAAGGTTTTTATTTTTTAACTGAAGTTGCAAAATCAAGTGAACCTGCTCCTCTTCTCCTTCACTGTGCCTGTGCTGTGGTGTTACTGTGAGGTCACTGTTCACAACACCTCAGGGAATACTGTGAGGCGTTCAAAAATACTCAAATTACAGTGTTTGCCATAAACAATGTTGAACATTCAAAAATACCTAACATGTGGGGTGCCTGTTGATGCACAAATGACTGAACAATATTTTGTAGAAATGTCCCGTGTCCCACAGGTAGTTATGGAGCGCACCCCCCTAAACCCCCTCTTCACTGGTCTCCTTCACTGTACTGAAAACATATCGAACCAAAGACCCCTGTACCGAAAACGTACTGAACCAAAATTTTTCTGTACCATTACACCCTAGTTCTCAAATTCGGTTGTGTGATACTTACGTAAGTGACGAATCAAATTTGTTGTATTAAAGTTGCTCCCTCCTCACGCAACTGCCAGTTTACACATCTTGCAAGTTGCTGCTTGACTTTTGTTGCTTTCTATAGAAAAGTATTCCCACACAGCAGACATGTTTTGTTTTTTTTACGGAAGCCGTTAATGAAACGACACTGAAAACTCAAGTGAAAACTGGATCGGCCCAATCACATGACTAGATCCGATCTAATCCAATCTTCTAAAAAATGCCAGATTGCCAAACGATACCAATCTTTAGATCAGATCGGGACAACCCTAAAAGAAGCTATGTATAAAATTTGAAATGAATCTGACCAGTAGTTTTGTCAGAGAAGAAGTTTGAAGAAATTTCTAATGAAGACGACAATGACAAAACACAGTGCCTTCACAATAGCTCATGGCCTATCAGCTGTTGAGTTTAAAAAAAAAAAAAAAATCACAGAACTCCTCCTCATTCGGAATATAATGGATTAACAAAAAAGCCTGTATGTAAATGATCTTGGGTTTGACCTTTCAAGGTCAAAAGTCATAGTACCAAATGAAAGCCCATATATGACTTCCTACCTATTGTCAATAGTAATTATATCAATATCTTCAACTGTTTTCAAGTTATAGCACTTTGAAATGTATCCCATTATAAACCAATGGGGATTTTTAAAAGTTCAAAAATTCATGAAACATTTTAAAATCAATATTTCCCAATTCTTTGAACAAAACTGGTAGACCTTATCCCAAAGATGTTCCACAACAAATATCAAGTCATTCTGATTGATGTTTTCGGAGATGAAGATTCTTGAAAATTATTGATGGATGGACGACGGACGGACGCTACCTGATACCAATAGTCCATTGGACCCTTCAAGCCATTGGACTAAAAACTAAATAAAATTCTGAAAAGAAAACCTGCCAAACCAACATGTTTATTAGGGGACCTTTCTCCACTGTCAGAAGTTAGATACAAGCATTTATTCATGTTTGGTTGAGGATAAAAATCAGGAATATCCTGTCAAGTGTTTTAACTAAAACTTAACACTTCCATACATCCCAAAAAATGTCATCCCATTTTAAAAATCCAAATCATGAATTTTAAGCTTGTATAAAACTATTCGTTTCCTGTGACATCACACATCGAGCTGGAATTAACATGAATGTTATTTTTGACTCTTGAGATGTTGAAGATTTAAGAGGAAATTACAGTAATTACATCTTCTGAAGAAGGAAGTTTTCCCTCCGACAGTGGCGTTCACTGCCTGCTAAGTGAAAGCTGCTTTTCTTTTGGCCTCTTAAATCTGAGTGTCGGGGTTTCTTATCGTAGCCAGTCAGAGACGGGGAGGCCCTAGCGTCGCTCATCCCAGCCCCTGGGTCTGCATGAGAGGAGTGGGTTGAAATGGGGGGGGGGGGGGGATTAGGCAGGCCTCAGCCAGTGTTGCTGCCATTGTTTACTGAGGGACTGGGGGCTGGCTGAACAACCCCCCTGTCAACACCACAGTACAATGGGAAACAAGGAAGTGGCAAGATCCTACAGACTCGTACATACACATGCCATTCCCTTGATCTGGGGAGGATAGAAGAAAAAAAAAAGGAGGAGAGTAGGAGGATTGGGAGAGGAGCTTGTTAAGCAACAGTGGTCAATTTGTGAATGAACAAGAGGAGGTGGGGAAGGAAAAAAAGTTTATAGACTGAAGAAATTAAACTTTACATTTCCCACAAAAAAGGAAGAAAAGAGAAAATTCAAAACAAAGCTATCAGGATATAATTAAACTGCCACTTCCTGGTATGATTTGGAATTTTTAACAAGGCTGGTCATTTTGAAAGAAGAGATACTTTCAGATACAAAAAAACCGTAACATAAAAAAAACAGTATAGCTTAGCTGTTTGAGTCCTAGAAATGACTAAGTTTCACCTCTATACTTCCCAAACGTATCAACCATCTCTCCGCCGTCTTCCTGTCAATTTTAGTCAAATGTCAAAAGAGCAGGAAATTCCCCCAAATGTGATGGCGACACAAGAGTTCTCACACGAAAACTCGTAAATTCCAGCGACTCTGCCTACAGTGTCTTAAACAAGCATTTATTAACATGATTGTAAATGAATCTTTGACAGTAAAGTACAGCTTTTTTCAGTCAGTGTCCAGGTAAAGCATGCGGTGTTTCAGAGCTCTGCATTGTCTCTGGAGTTTGTTGATGTCTGCATGTGACCACAGCTTCCACATCACAGGGAGTTTCACAGCCTTTCTGAGGCGAATAAAACCCTGTGCAGACTAATATCAAATGGGGCTTGCTTGCCTCAGTTTTCTAGCGGCCAGCCTCACAATCCAAACAGCATTGTGTTTAAATTACACTTCTTTTAACATGACCTATTTGTCAGATTTCAGCTTCAGTATGTACAACAGGGGGAACATTTGCCATATATCTTGAACAGATGATGACACTAAATCCATTAAAAAGTGTTTTATGAAGTCTGGGAAAAACACTATAGAAATATAACCCCTTTTAAAACCAGTTGCTGATTCTCCATGAGTCACTGGTCACTTTAGAAAAATGTAAAGCCTCTGTTTTTTGTTTTTAGAGGGAGGGGAAGCCACCAAATTCAACCAAACACTGATTTCAATTAACTATTTGGTGACATGCTTTTCTGCTCTATGATCTAACAGATATCACTGATATTAGAGATGAAATCCACCACTGCAAAAGGTCATTAGTACAGTGTTTCACATTACAATCTGGTCTAAAATTTAGTTCTGAGCAGCTTTTATTGAAAAGCAAATGAAGGAAGGGCAAGCAAACATCCGATATACTTATGCTTTGTTTGATGGTCAGATTAAACAGCAGTAAATGTTCTAACTGTTTTGTAGAGATGCAGAAGAGAAAAAGAAAACCCGGGGGTAGATGTTCACAAATGATCTAATCACATTTTCACATTATGGTGACTAGATTAGATCAGTTTAATGTCAGCTGTTCAGAAAACAAGAAAAGAAAGGATTTTGGCATTTGGAGTAACAGTCTTGGTTTTGATCGAGTTCAATCCTCTGACATATTTTTTCAGTTATTATTAAGATTAGGACAACTGTGATTAAAAAAATAGGACCAATGACCCTGTAGTTTACCGGCCAAATTTAAAGCTTTGGGAAATGTATCCAGATGCTATTTATTATCACCCAATTATGTGGATTTATTATATTACAGAAATAGCCCATGTTCTGGTCATATTCCGATCAGATCTGTAAAAAATTCCAACTTGATATCATTGATACTTACTGATTTATTGTATCAATCCACTTCCTATCTCGTATAATGGGAAAATTTTTCAAAGTCACACCAAATCCAGAATCAGATCCGGATCAAAATAATTTCAATACCTTGTATTGACAACATCGTAAAGAAGCTGTATACCAAGTGTGAAGTCAATCAGAACTTTAGTTTCGGAGAAAAAGACAATTGAAACTTTTTCCCCATAAGAGCCCATGTTAAATTTTCCGTAAGTTCCCAGATACAGAAGAAGATCCTGATCAGGATGTGGCCATTATGTTTTGGTCATCTCCCCATCAGGGCTGTACTGTAGAAATTTACACTTGATATCATTTATATTTACTGAGTTATTGCATCAATCCACTTCCTATCTTTTATAATGGGGAAATTTTTCAAAGTCGCACCAAATCCAGAATCAGATCCGGATCCAAATAATTCACTAACTTTTGTTGACATCATCATAAAGAAGCTGTATACCAAGTTTGAAGTCAGTCGGAATTGTAGTTTTGGAGAAGAAGATGATTGAAATTTTTGTAACGGATGACAGACGACGACAGACGACAGACAACGACAGATGACAGATGAAGACGCCGGATGCCACATGACGACAATAGCTTACGGCCTGTCGGCCGGTAAGCTAAAAAGAGTCATCCAAACAACCATAAGTATAAAAGTGAAATAATAGAGATAGACATATCACTCTTATCCAACGACAGCAAACTAAAGCAGCGTAAAAACGCTGCTCTCGCCACAACCTAAAAAAAAATGGGACCAATGGCCCTGTAGCTTACCGGCCAAATTAAAAGCTTTGTATCCAGATGCCATTTATTATCACCCAGTTATGTGGATTTATTATATTACAGAAATAGCCCATGTTTTGGTCATTTTCCAATCAGATCTGTAAAAAATTCACATTCCAACTTGATCAATCCACTTCCTATGTGTTATAATGGAAAAATTTTTCAAAGTCACACCAAATCCAGAATCAGATCCGGATCCAAATAATGTCACTAACTTTTGTTGACATCATCATAAAGAAGCTGTATACCAAGTTTGAAGTTAATCAGAATTGTAGTTTTGGAGAAGAAGACGATTGAAGTTTTTGTAAAAGACGACAGACGACGATGACAGACGACAATGGATGCCGCATGATGACAGTAGCTTACAGCCTTTCGGCTGGTAAGCCAACAACCCTGAAAGCTCTAGATTTTGTTAACTGTTGGACATTTAGCTTTGATTCACCCAAAACACATGTGCAGAATATCCACAATGTATCTGAGAACAATCTATTTGTATGCATTTGTTGTAGGTCAGATGAGGGGTCTGACTGTTAAACAGAAAGTGAAAATTAAAGATGAAAACATCACCAAGTTCATATCCATCCAGACCAAATCTGACTCAAAGTTCCATGAACTACCTAAGGATGGATACACATAGTCTAGATCCTTCTGATCTTGAGGGCACATTTTGAACAAATGTCTCCAGTTCACAGGGATGTACAGTAAAAAGCACTTTATCATGTATCTTATACTTCATTGTACCCAATAATCCACTTCCACAAACTAATGAGAAACATTGCTCTGTCTGATTAAAGCTGACTAAATAAAAATAAATAAATACATTTTTTAAAAAAAAGCTGACTAAATGCAAACTATCAGGCCACAACACGACAAATTTAACACATGACATTAGCCATTCATTCTTGCTGGAGAGTTGGCTTGTGACAGAAAGGTTGCCAGTTTGATTCCCCAGACTGGCAGAAAGTTGTTGGCTGACGTGTCCTTGAGCAAATCACTTAACCCCTCCATTTGCTCCCCAGCCACCTGATATGGCAAGCCTACTGTTCCTAGTATGTAGTGTGCGACGCATACATAATCTAAGGATGGGTTAAATGCGGAGGACCAATTTTGGTGTGTGGTGCATGTGCATGTCTATGTATGTGTCTTAAAAATTTAATAAGAAGCATTTGCCATTGAGTGTTCTGCCTGCATTTAAAGAAATGTAGAACTACTTGTGTAGAATGTTTCATGCATTTAGATCATACATTTGTATCAGGAAGAAACCAATCAACTTCATGTCAAATAAATTAAACAAAAACGAGACTTATGAGTTAAAAAAAAAACAAACAAACAAAAAAAAACGTGGCCTGAGGAAAAAGACACAGTTAAGAAGATGCTGGGTGGATCCTGAAACAAAAACGACAATCTCTTCTCCACTGGGGTTTGACTCCTCAAGACGACAAAGATGGATCCATTCAAACACACTGTCTGCTGGTAATCCACAGCATTATAAACACAACCAACCAAGGTCTAACACACCAACAAAGACACACACATACACATCATACAGCAAACATTAGCATACAAAACGCACCATGAACTCAGATACAAACACAAGCCCGAGGCAACGAAGTTGAGGAGAAAGCATGCAGATGAACACACACACACAAAGCATGCCAAAACCTTAGATACATACAAATTACTTAGTGTAATGAACTTAAACAGCAGCCGCACACACAGACACAATGCACACAGGCTTAACACACTGTGGATAAGGCTTTATCCAAAGACAACAAGCGGAGGGAGTTTAGTCGTATCTCTGAATCCCACAAATCTCCTTCTTTGGCCACTTCCTCTGAAAGCGCAGCTGATATATACATTAATGTAACAACAGTGAAATGTCCCATGAAATGCTGTATTAGGAGAATTATGGCTGAATGGGATAAGACACTGTGGAGCGGCCTCTCCAGTGTACGGCCGCTTTTTAAAAAATGACTCTTCGACAGAGATTAGAGGCTTTTTACATGATGTTAACATGGATAGAAGAATGTCTTATTCAGACAATCTGATTAGGATGAAGCTAACAAATAATATGTAAATCTATTCAGCACAAAAGCAGCTTTGGCAAGATTTTCACTTCTGTATAATAATATTGGGGTGCATCATCATTAAAAACCTCATCTTTTGGGGGCCAGAGGGTTTCATTTTACAGTGTTTGATGAAATATATTCAATGGCAGTGATAGATTAAAAAAAAAAAAAGAGAAATGCGCTAATGATAGGCTGCACACAGAGATAAAGCCCACACTGTTTACTCAAGATAGAAAGGGGAAAGACACAGACAGACAAATGGTACTGTTTGAGTTTTAGTCATTCGGCAGATGGTCTTGCAATGACTTCAATAATTTATGGGAGTTTACAGGAATACACAAAGGATTGAAGAAATTGCTGTTGTTATTGATTGTAAAAAAAATATTAGATGGGAAATCCTGACAAGAGAAAAATTCCAAGACACTTGGTGAGGATTACTGTGAAACAGAGTAACTGGAAATGTCATAAAAAAGTTTAACTAATGTACAGAAGACAGATAATAAAGTTACAAGAATCTATATAGTCATTTGAAAAGCTCTGATTCCAGCCTCTTAAATTTGTAGACATCGTCTTGGGCGAGGGTGGAAACACAATTTCATCATCTTCTGATGTCATGACAGAACAAAACCAAATCAATTAGAGTAGAAAATGATCAACAGATTAATCGACGATGGAGGGAGAAAAAAATTTTCTTTTTACCATGATAAACATGAATAAAAGTTAAATAATATTTTTTTAAAAGTAGCTATAAAGTCAGAAACAAAATTTTAAAGCTCTGTGTTTTCAAGGGATCTGAAAATCACAAAAACTAAACTCATGATTGTTTAGCTAAAAACACATTGAAAGATAACCCTGACAAAATGAGACATTTTGAACTAATCTTAACCTCCTGAGACCCAGCTATGGGTTTTCTGTCCACATTTGTGGACAAGGGTTTCACAACTTTATTTAAAAAAAAAAAGAAAAGAAAACTGTCCACCACAAAGGACATTCCATAAAAATTTAAAAAAAACTGCACCTGAAAAAACTGTTGCATCATGATGTTTCCAATATAGGCACTTATTTAATAAAAAATAATCTGTCATCACCATATTCTACAGGTCATTAAAAAGGTCAGATGGAAACAACTATGCCAACTCAATAAGAGTTTGGATATAATCCAGACAAAATTACCTTTTTCAGCTACATGAGCAAAACATATTTAAAATCAAATGTTCTCAAATGCTGGCTCCCATTTTCTCTTTAATCATCATACCAAAGTGAACAGCTTGGGATTTTTTTTTTTTTTTAATGTACGACACAGCTGAAGTGAAGACGCTTCCTCAGGACACGGAAAACGACAAATATAGCAGCAGCAGCAGCAGCAGCAGCAACAACAACAACAACAACAACAACAACAACAACAGCAACAGACACTGTCGTTTTAACAATATTTTGAAATGTAAAACTTGACTTTCAACAGTTGCCAATGACACTACAACCAGCAACATATAAAGAGTGAAACTGATAAATCCTTCATTTCAAGGAGCAGTGATGATAAACAGATATGGACACACACAGAGATGTAACATGCAACGCCTCGTCTCTTATCAACACCACAACGCTTTAGGGGAACACCAAACACACACCCTTTCTGTCAGAGACTCCCAGACGTGGGGTTTCCGAGCCATCTCTTCCATACATAATCATCCCAACAGCCCCCCCCCCCCCCCCCCCCCCCCCACACACACACACACACACAACCCTCATACACACCAGTATTCTGAACTCTTTCAAGTGGCAGGTAGAGGGGGCTTCATACACTGCCGCCTAACTAGCAGAGGGCTAATTACAAGGGATGAAGCAACAAGTGCACATTGTGTGGAGTCTCCAAAACACACAGGGAAAGAAAGTGCTCTTTATCTTGCAACGACTAGGCCCCCCTTCAACAAAAACAATCTCTGAGAGGGTTTGTGGTTACCACTCCAAGGAAGAGGAGGAGGAGGAGAAGAAGGAGAAGAAAAAGGAGAAGAAGATGAAGCGTAGATGAAAACAGTGATAATCAACTCATTCCATCACATTTTCTCACATTGTTTCTCTAATGCGATACCACATTATAGGACCGATATAACAACACTATAATGTATAATAATATAATGTTTAAGGACAATTGCCATCTTCTAGTAGTAATGCTTCTGATTTCTGATTTTGCTTCAAGGTTCAATATACTTTATTATCTTCGAGGGGCAAATTATTGTAGTGCCAGCAATACACCCATCAAAAACAAATGTAAGATACAAACAAAGACACCAATCACACACTATATATGTTCATAGAGCTGAACAATTAATCCAGCTGTATTCACAGTGCCAACATAAATACATAAACACAAAAGTACAGCATGTGTCTGGTGATATTTGGGATGTTGTTACACAAGCGGAGTAAAACATTCACAAATCGCCCATCAAAATGTGCTGTCCACCAACAAAAAATATGTCTTCCTCATCAAATTGTGTAGCCCGGGCTGTATTCATTCTTTTCCTGCACTTCAGGTTTCACTTCACTCTGTTTAAAATAACTATTTATTTGGTAAGGTAGAGGGAGAACATAGCAGAATAGCCAAATCACAACATGTTAAGTGCGTTATTCATTTGTAACACTCAGCCTGATCTCACTCAGCAAGCCTGTTCTTTTTTTACCTTGCACAATAAACACACAGACACACATTTAAGTGTAAAAACTGAGGTCAAGATACGGTTGTGTCAGAATTTGTCAAATACTTGATCTCCTAACTTTTTAACTTAACTAAACCTTTAAACTTAAGGCTCTGCTTTTTGCCAGGCCACAGCTGTAAATAAGAAATTTTTTTTTTCTGTCTTGCCTGGTTAAAAAAAGGTTAAATAAATAAATAAATAAAACTCTGACCTGGCTACGACACTGAAATCCATAAATTTGTGCTAAACTGTTTTTAGGACGAACAACATGATGGCTTTCCAACAGTTTTACAGTCGACTTCAGCTTCATCAACCCCCGTTGTGTAAAACATTTAGACACTTCAAGGTGTTATTAGCAGAAATCCCATTTTCTGGCCATAAAACAGATTGTGTGATACAGCAGATTCCGAATTCACTGTGCCTCACATTAGATCAGCCTGCGGCGCATGTGATCTCTTTTGCTGTTCAGCAACGTCTTGTCAACTCGGGCAGGGGGTTAATTCAGGCAACAGGATTACACAGCACGTGAAAAATGAATTAGGCACAAGCGCTGATGTTTGGTGCAATTAGTCAGCCTAACCGTGGATATTGGTTCTTATGGGTGACTAGAAGGGATTTGATGATGAATTTTTCAGGGCTGTCTGGCTGCATGAGTGATACTGCATACTTGAAATCCTTCCATGAGTCTTTCTGATGTTTGTTTTAGCGGTTTAACACTCAGAAGAGCTATTAAGGCAGCGACAAACCTCTTGTCATCCTCACACGGTACAGACAGACGGAAAACGTCATGTGAAACGGTTTGCGATGATGACACCAATCAGATTCCAGTTTCAGCGGCGGCGTAAACAAAAACAAGCCTGTTTTCTGCTTTCCCCTCATGAGGATGCGGCGCGTTTGATTCTGTTTCTTCGGTTTTAAACACAGCTTTATTTTATAAGGTGGAGGGGGAAGACAGCAGAGTTCAGAGCCAGACCTGAACACATGTAAGGTTTGTTAGTCATTTGTGGTGCTGAGCCTGATCTCACACTGTCTGCGTCTCTTTTAAAGTCTTTGTACTTACACTAAAATCAACTGTATCAAACTACTGCCATGTATGAAGGAAAAAAAGTTAGTGCCTCTGCTTTCCAATTCAAATGGGTAAAGAGGTTTTTATTTGGGCTGTTTATTGTGTAATCATCAGAAATGTTTGATGAGATCTTTCCACTCAAAGTCAACATGGTCTAACTACAATATATCAAGAGGAAACAAACCTACAAAGACCAACAATTATCAATACTTCATTTAACAAGATTACAGGCTTGTCACAGCCGAGTTCGCCTCAACACTCAGCGAGTAACCTACTTGTATTGTACACAGCTAATTTTTTAAAATTTCATTTATCCTTTATTTAAGCAGGAAAAAGCTTGTTGAGATTAAAAATCTCTTTTGCAAGAGTGTCCTGGCCAAGACAGCAGCAGCAGAAGTTATAGACAATAGAGATTACATCCATACATGCACACTAAAAATATACATAAAACACAAAATAAAACTCAGTTCTAAAACCATACATAAATTACTACACTAAGAACATACAATTAAAACATTAATAATTTAAAAAGCTACTAAAAGTTTACAGCAATGTTCCTTAAAAGCATCTCAAAGCAAAATCTGACTCAATCAATTACCAATTATCAATTCCCATTCATTTAGAATGACTTTGAATGTATTTACAAAGACCAACTCCTGCAGTTCTAACTATATCTGAAGGTTGTAGAAAATTTTTAAGCTGTCTTTCCCAATAAATTTGGGAAGAAAAATCAATGAAATACAACCTAAAACAAGTTGAAAGGTACCAATTATAATCAAACCAATGAAAAAGAAAGGTTACCTTTAAGGGACCTCATCCTCAAAAATTAATGCTGTCTATGAAAAAGACCAGAAATCCAATTGCCGCTTTCTCCATCTATTGTGATCTACCATCTGTGCACATTACGGTCTAAAGTCAGCTTACTTAAGATGCATTAATACAAGCCAAGTATGAAAATTACACACTAGGGATTACCAGACTTGAAACTTCTCTGAGTTAGTGTAATCGTTTTGTTCTTCTCCTCTCATCATTAGTGAGCTATCACAGTAAAACAATCAATGCCAGCACTGAAGGCCATTAAATTCAAGCACGAAACCTCCATCTGATCAGTGTTTCTACTTAGTTTCCTGATGGTAGTTAAAGTGCACAAAGCTGCTTCAGTGTCCAAAGTGGGGCACACACCCTGGTTAGCATCAAGACACACAGATAACAGAGGCAAATACAGACGGTGCAGCTGAGTAAAATGAAGATCTGGACTTACAGATGGTGAAACTGAGCTGTTGGGGAGGTAGGGGTCCGGCAGCATCAGGAATGGATATCCCGGGTATGCCGGCGACTTGTACATGCCTCCATCTTGTTGCTTCGACACTGACGTTGGACCAAAAAAAAAATAAATGTTAAAAAAAAAAAAAAAAAAAACACAGACACAAGAATTAGATAATTGTATGATATGGAGATAGTCACTATATTAACTCAACAGATATCAGTAATTTAAAAAGACATAAAACTCACTTACTATTATGATTTGTGTAAAAAAAAAGTTATAGATAAAATATTAGTGGGCTTGAGACAATAGTGCAAAAAATCTCATACTTACTTCCTCAATACTGTTAAAACTTTAATCTGTGTATCCCAGAACAAAAACCAAAACCTATGTGATCCAAAATAAATGTGCATACAAACTAGGTCAACTATTTACAAGTGTTCTAGTTACTACATGGTATATCCTTGTATGACTACAGACAACAATACCTAAGACAAAAGCGTTACAACCGTCACCTTGCCTGAGAGGCGTGAACTCCTGCAGCCTATGTGTTAATTTATCTCTCACCACCACCCATAATAAGCATCAGAGGCCTGTCTAAGGGTCAGTATGACTCAGTTATACCTGCTCTGTTTGTAACGCTCATAACTTTAGTTTTTCCCCTGTTTCAGTTTAATCATGTGCAAGAAGCTGAACTTTCACTGGAGAAACTTTAGAATCTGGAGGGACAAAAAAAGTGAAACAGCACAATCATGCATGCACCATGCCTTTAGAGAGGTAAATTTTTTTCTGCAGGTTTCATATTTTCTCTATGATCCCCAAAGACGCAGGTTTCAACCCACATCTCCAGATATGATCAATATTCTGACCAAATGTACGCAATACGGTGCTGTCCTCCTTTCTGTGGGGATTGAAATGAGTTACCCTGACATCCAAAAATCAAACTATTATGTGTACATTTGTTAATGTACCATCTCCTAATAGAATAAGCTTTACTGTCATTGCAAAGGAATTGGTAAATAAATAAATAGGGAGATATAAAGATATTATCCTTTAAAGCGGTAAAATCGGTCTCTGGTTCACTTTAGTTTTAAGGTCTGGGAAATTCTGCACTACAAAAAATATCCCAAATACCTGAGATCACTTTAGAGAAAATAGAGCACATAAAAAAGTATTCATACGTGGCACATTTTCTCATAAGACTCAAGAATACACTGTAGTAATAATAATAATAATAATAATAATAATAATAATAATAATAATTATTATTATTATTATTATAATAAGCATGGTGGTGATTATGATGCTTTATCTCTGTAAAATGATAGCTTGTAAAGCCAAGATCCGTCACAAGTGAAAATTTCGTGAAACATGATGTCATTTGAGTGGGTAGTTTAAGCTTAAAACTCTGCTCATTTTACAGAGACAGAGGAAACGTACCTGATAAAAAAGATTTCACAGATAGTAACAGCACTGGCTAACTCCGTGCAGCTCGGTGGACATTTTTTACAGTGTACACCTGAAGCCAACTCTTTGAAGTCGGCTTTTAACGCAACACGTGTCCCCGTGACCAAAACACTCTTTACTTTGACACAGTGGGGTGTTTTGTTTTTTCTTTAACGGGTAGAGGCAAGGGGGGCAACTCAGATGAGAAAGTGTCGTACATGTAATGTTTTGTTAATTCTTTCTTACCGCCGTCGAGATGCTCCCGGTGTTTGTCCGGGAAGCCCCTCTGCTCGCCCTGCTGTCCCCGTCTGACCGCCTGCGAAACAAAACTCTGGGTCAACTCAGTCCAGGGAAAAACACTAACAAAACAAAACAAACTATAGCCTACTGGTAGCGTGTTTGTCAGACTTTACAACAGTGTTATCATACTTTCTATGGTGTGTTTTGTCCACCTCTAACACGGCATCCCTGCGGTCTCTCCATATTAAACCAAAGGCAGTTTCACTAAAGGTAAAACCAGATTTCTCTCATTGAACGTACAGTACCGGGGCACCTACCGCTGCGTTCGGACTTTGATTTATTTCCGACTCGTTCACCAGAGAGGACTTGAGGTCGGCCAGGTCCCTCTCGGTGAACGCGTTTTCTTGGATTTTCTCCTCTTGTTCTCCCTCGTCTTTGAACGCTATCATCTCATCATTGGCTCCCAGGTCGTCCCCGCCGCCGCTGCTGAGCTGAGGCATGTCTACGTCTTCCCAACCGCGGTATGTTACACTTTTGAGAGTGATAAACCCCCCGGAAAAAAAAAGTAGAAATAAAGAAAACAATTGGGCGACTTTCTGTTAAATGTCCACAGTGTGGGGCTCCGTCAAAGTACAGAAACCCCCCCTACCACATACATTTAAAAAAAAGTTGAGATGTGGAGTCCCCGGACTGCTCGATGGAGCACTAATGTTTTCTACAACAGCAAACAGCTCATTTGAGCCCAAGACAAGGCGAGGAGTCCCGACATCAAAGGGCGCCGACCGGATGATTGACAGGTCCGATGACTTGTTGGGGGGTTGTACGATTGTTTCGGCTCAGGGCTGAGCCTCTTAAAGAGACATCACCTCCCCGAGCTCAGCCCAAGAGGCACTTTTCAGGACTTCCAGGGGCGTGTTAGCACCAGCATCCACAACGGGGCTCTGGCTGCACAGCCAGCATATAGCCGCTAAAAACTTTATAAAAGTATTAAAACAGTTTTTGACATTTTGAAAACTCATATTGACTTAAACTTTGTTAGATCCTTGAATGTAACTTATCATAGGAAGTATTTTACCTTGCTTGCAAGCACTGCAGAAAAAATGTATTCCTTAGGACTGAAATCTAAGAAATCCCCCAAAAGGAGATACTGGATCAATGAACTTCTGTCCAGTTGCATTACTGAGTAAATATTTTATTATATTAGGGGATAACCATAAACTTTGATTAATGGACAGCATTGAAAAAGGGGTGGTAGTTGTAGTTGGTAGGAACTTAGCTAGGAAATCAGAGGGTTGCTGGTTCTATTCCCATAGCAGTTAGTGCATGTGGACTAGTAGCTGGTAAGGTGCTAGTTCACCACTAGGGGAAGCCCCAAGAAGCCCTTGAGCAAGTGCCCAAATGGGGCATCATCCCACTCACTCTGACCCTTTTCCACCTAGGAACTTTTATTATCAGGAACTCATTCACCTGGGTAAAAAAAAAAAAGCCTGGTAATCTGCATGCTTTGTGTTTCCACTGCACCTTAAAGTTCCTGAAAATGTATTCAAATAAGGTTCAGTCGTTCAGAGTCGTCAGCCAAAGTTCGGCTGAATTTTTTTTGGTGTGTATTTGGCATATGTTTGACAGGTCCAGGCTGTTTTTAGTATATTTGCTGAACATCCTCTTTAGCATATTTGAATGGACAGAAGTGTGGAATGCTGCAACTGTGTTCCAACAATCACCATTCTTCAGCACACAGCCCCACAGCCATTCAGAGGAACCTGAAAATTCCTACCCTTTATTCTGTTTATTGTCACATGTACTCCATCTTCCTCCCAGCATCCAGAGACATGCACTGATAGGTTAATTGGCCTATAGGTGTGAATGTGAATGGTTGTGTGTCTGTATATGTCAGCCCCAAGATGAACTGGTGACACATCCAGGGTGCACCTCACAAGGATTAAGCACTTCAGCAAATGAATGGAATGAAAATGAAAAATAGAATATACAGAACAAGTTCTGTGGATATTATGTTTGCATACTGTGTGTTTACATTCCCAATAAACCTATCTTTACAACAACAAAAACACTTTCCCAAAGTTACAGCAGCAGAGCAGATCTGCAGATAAAATGCTTTGTTGTTGTGTATTACAGATAAGCAAAAGAGGTGCAAATTTAGTAAAAAATCGCCATAAATGCACCAGACCAGACCTTTTTATTACATGAATCACAGACAGGGAAGAACCTGTCTGTGTATTTCAGAACAAAAACAAAACGCTGCGTGATCCAAAATAAATGCTACTTGACTAACGGGCTATGATGTAAGTTACCTGATGGAACCGCTAGTATTACACATGATGTTTTGAAGTAGCTAGCAATGAAAATTCACTAGAGGTATCCTTTAAATTGAGATTGGCCGCATAACTCAACAGAAATTAAAAGCATCCGTGAAAGGATCTCGCTGCTGGAGGCACAGAAACAGGCACACTGTTTTGTTTTTCAATAATGAAAAAATTAAATATACTTGAAAAATTGGATGGAGAAAACAGTGGAAAGCTGATTGTCCATTGTAAAACAGCCAACTTGATGTCGGTTTCCCTAAGATGAACAGTTCACAATGTAAAACTCTACAGACCCAAGACCATGTGGATTAACACTGAAACCAGCCACAGACTTCTTCATGACAATCCTCAGTTTGAGTTGGAGTCTGTTTTGAGCAGAGAGCTGGATATTTATTAATGTTAGCAAAGTTTCTGTGCAAATGAATGTACCTGTTACCTGTATCTATGACAACAGCCTGTACACTGGTTTGCATGTAGAAGACTTGGATTGTTTTTCCACGACTGTCTTCATGCTCAGCCCTGAATTCTTCAATGTCTCCCAGCACAACAGATTCTGAAACAAACTTCATACACAAATCTGACATATGGAACCTTGAACTGCTTTTAGATTATTGTTGCTATAAATAGTTAAATATCTGTTGCATTCTTGGTGTTACATTAGTCTTTAGTTAATCACTGCAGTTTACAGTAATATCATAGCTTAACTAAATAATGTGTCACTTTATTCAACAATTACACATATCCATAACTCCAAGTTACAGACTGATGTTTCGTATTTTTCATCTAGTATAACCCCGTCTCGTTATCCCTCATCTGATGGTTAAATAAATACCTGGAATAGTAGACGATAAACAAAAAGTAGTCCATACAAAATGTCTTGTACAAAATGATCCATCTGACTAAGGAAAACCTACTTAAGTAAATAAGGAGATCTTCAGTCCTGGGTTCTTTAACATGAATCTACAGTGATCCATACACATCCACTGTTCATTTACATTTTGGAAGAGTTAATCCATAACACATGCAAACATGCATACTGGGATACTGTAATGTGTTTATGAAAAAAATTGCTTTACTGAAAAGCAAAGGTCTTAGTTCAGTTTTAATGGAATACAGGGTTGGAATGAGTGTAAGATCAGCATTCTAGAGATGTTCAGATCCTCAAGTCCATTTTCCTCAGACTTTGAAGATATTTTAGGAACACGGAGGATATTTACATGATGCATGCATGTCTGAGACAGAACTGAATCAGTCCTGTGTAAACCAGGATGAGGATTTTGAAATGTATTCTGAAAAGAAGAAGAAAGTTGTAGAAGAAAGTTGTGTCACATCATTTCTGGATAAGTTATCTTCTATGGGTTTTGTTTTGAAGACCCATAGTTGATTTAGTCTGATTGGTTGAATGAATTTAAATAAAACAATTTCATGTATTCACATCCTTTTGATATTTTCAAAACTATGTAGGCTGCAGTTGGAGACTAATTTGTTTTCTCTATTGACAATATAAAAAAAGTGTCATTATAAGACAGAAACTGTAATCCCTTTTTTTTTTAAACACCAAGATGGTTTAAAATCCAATAATGTTGAAATGACAGTAGCCCCTTTTACACAGCACTTCTGTCACAGGAATATTTCACCATTATTCTGGAACAACATCTGTGCAAACGAAATGGTGAGATCATTTGGTCCAACCTCTGTCACGGTTCTGTAGTGCCTCTGGAGGTGGTAACAGAGCCATGATAAAGGTGGAATCATGATTCCGGAACGCTATGTAAAAGGAACACCTCTCGTTTCACAGCCAAGGAGTGAAATTTTGAGGACATATTGTGTGTGCGACCCCCACACTGGGGATCGCACATGAGTGTGGACCGTGTACAGAAAACAAAGACATCGACACGACCAGAAAGATGTTGAACTGGGGAACTGACTGTTGTCACTTCAGGCATAGGAGTCTATTCATGCTAACATTTGTGGAACTGTGAAAGACTCTGGAGAGGTTAGCAACACCGCTATGCTCGGAGTATTTCTGATGCGAAAGTTATATGTCACACTATACACTGTGCTGCGTCACCGCCCCTTTGATTCTGGAACGCAGGTCCGCTGTGTAAAAGTCCAGCCTGTCACACCTCTGTTACTCCTTTGGCTTGGCTGTGTAACTCGGTCAGTGGTGGCAAAAAGGTGGGATCACCGTCTCACCTTTTTCTGGGATCTCTGTGTAAAAGTGGCTATTGATCCATATTCAGTATTTAGTTTTACTTTTAAATATGGGAAAATCAACCTCATCATTAATGTGGAGTCAGTTCATTATTGGCTAGTAATGATGGTCTACATCACTGCTTTTCACTGCTTCTCCACATAATTCACATGCTAAATGTTTCTCATATAATAGAATATATGAAGTAAAATATGTTTAGATATCAAAGTGTAATATGTAAGAAAATTAGACATCAGACACTGGATTAGAATATCATACAAATCAACCAGTGTGTGTTAGCACCAACACATCCTCGAAACATTTGGACATCCATTTGTTGATGCTTTTATTTTGTCATCTAATGTGAGACAGTATCATGGAATAATTATGGCATACTAGCGACATTGTACCCGTGGTGCCATTGTACGATAGCATGATAAGTACAACTTGTCTGCCACCACTATTCATTTGTAAACTACCATTTAATCATGCATTGTGTAGGTAATAATTTGAGCCGACTTGTGAGGCATTAAGGGAAGAGCATGTATTTGTTTGGCTTGTCAAGCATGATTAAATTCATACAGCAGTAGTGAACTGCAGCCTTCACATTGTAGCATCGTCTGCTAGCAGTAGAAATTTCATGAATGGCAGCATAACCATTTCCGAAAATGGAGTATAGCGGCAGGGATGAAGAATTCAAAGTAGAGAGAGGCTAAAATTGCCCAGCATACCTCACAACATTTGAATACGGACATAAAATTGTGCCTAGTAGATAGTCAGTTAATGTTTGTATTCATTTGGCGGCGATCAAGCCTGTGAAGGCTGAGGAAAATCTGTACAAACGCGCTCCTGTGTTGTACCATCGATGGGACACAGAATGTGTATTATATAGTAGGATGTAAGCATTAAAAGATAAATTATGAATACATTTTGGAATGAAGGATCATTTTGTAACCTGCAAAAATATCCAATCCAACCTGACCAGCCTTTTATCTTCTTTTATCTTTTATTTTTGTTATTGATCCACATAATACATTAATACTTATTTTAAATGTTGACTGTTTCAACAATGAAAGCCCATTATGTCCTCTTTCTCACAATCTTAAGATACATCTGGGACCAGAAATGTTACTTATAAACTCAAGTTGATCATTCGACTAATTATGCACTGTGAATTTCTTTTCCATCCCAGCAGTCCTTTTGTTGTGGCTGTTATCTCACTGTTCAGTTGGTGTTTTTTTTTTTCACATTTTGGAACAAAACTTCTCATTTGCATCGACAAGAAAAAGTGGCAGCTCTGGGAAGAAACAGTAAAAATGTAGGACAGTCTGTGAAAAAACATCAGAAGGAACGGCGTGCTCATCAATAACGGAGGCACAGCTTGTTTTTGGCTGGTCCTTACATCCCTCGGATTTTGTAACAGTCTCCAAAACAGCGAAAAAGTGCTAGCTATTGCAACTACTTGATTGGAGGAGGGAAAGAAGAAGAAAAACACACAGTTCAAAGATGTAGACTTGAAGTTCTGAATGTCTTATCAAACTAGTAACTTGCCTTCCCCAATGCCAATGCATTTTTAATGCTGATACAGTAGCAGAGCTGGTCTTCTGAGTTTTTAATTGAGAAATATTTATACACTCCCATGCTGTGACTTAATATTTGACTTAATCTGAGTCGGTTGCCTTGAATGAAAATGACGATCCACAGCTGGGAAACAGAATTAAATACAAACAGAAAATGGGCCCACTATTTGCATAAAACTGCATATTTATACAATATCGTCGATGCATATTAATAAAAAGATTAAAATGAGCAGTTTTAATGTATGCAAATCTAAATTATAAATGAGTTGTTTAAACTCCTTGTTTATTCGCCTTGATTAAATATAGACAGCTGTTTTTCCGGAGAGACAGCACCTCTCCTGCGCGGGCCACGCTGCCTCGTGAGCTCACCACACTCTGATCTTAACACAGTTTTTTCCCATGAATATCTGTGCTGCTCATAGTTGCACACAAGCACATCACATGGGTTCACAGGTTCAGCCAAGGCTAAAAGCTAGACTCTGCAGACACACACTGAAAACACAAATCTAGAAATCAACACTTTATGCATGCTGTCTCACTTAAAATACATATATCTTCCTCTCTATATCTGTCTGACTCAATCACCTCTGGTATCATTCGGTCACTTGTCTTTGTTTATTCTTGTCACATCAAAGTTGTATTTTAAGTACTCTGCCTTAGCAGTCCAGAGATGTTTCTTTTTATGACTCACACACTTTTTCTTAAACTCTGATGACTGTCCCAATATTATGCGTCGTCTGTCGGCAGGAAAGACCATATAAGGAAATGTCAGCAGATTGTAAAGATAAACAGCCCACACAGAAAACAAAAGGATGCTTCGCCGCTGTGCCTTCAGACACCAAGAGTTTCCCATACAGGCAAAGATGTTGATGATTTTTACAAAGGAGGACTGTTATTATTCAGATGAGGGAAATATTTCTATTTATGTCAATCTTATGGAAATAATGGTGGCAACATTATAACAAAACAGAAAATACAGATGGAGCATTAAACATGTTCCAAATAAAAGTCAGTTATTACTAGCTCCACTCAAAATGCACAGCAAATATAAAATCTGAATGGAAAACAGAAAATGACTTTTCTAAGGCTTCTTATGAAGCTACTTCTACATTCATAGGTTTCATTTTAATATCCAGTGGTGGATCCAGGAAAAAAAATGGAAGGGGGACGGTATTAAACTGAACTCTGTCAAGTGAAGGAGTAGATCTCAAAACAGCTGTCAATCAAACAGGATTCAGCCTTTTGACTGATCCTCCAATCAGCATGTGGAAGCCCGGTGTCCAGCCCGGCCGAGCTCCGCCCACAGCTCCCTTCACCCCCAGAGATGCCAGGCATCTGGGGGCGGGACAACATCGTGGCATTTATCCAATTACCGTCCAGTTTTGAGGCAATGAAAAAAACTGTTCCATGAAGTCCCATTGAAGTGGATGGATGCCAAGCGTCTACGGGCAAATGTGTTGACCATAGATCGTATGAGATAACAGTGCAACCGGAATGTATGAGAAGTGAACAACATCGAGTCCGATGATTTGTGATAAAGCTGATTCTGAACGAACTCGTTCTTGAGATGAACGTGTTCTAACACATTAGTAATCAATAAAATGTCAACACAACCGTACATATTTAACCATTTAATTTTTGTAATTTTAGGGGAAGCCGAGCTTCACTTGCAGTCTATGAGAAATCACCACTGCAGGTTTCAAAGCAGTGGCGGCTCATGAATAGGGGGCACTAGGGCGTCACTCCACCCTCTGAAGTAGAAGCCAATAGGAATCACATAAAATAATTTTATGTAATCATGACTAAATAAACAAGATGTACATGATACAGCCCATGAGTACCATGTATAATCTGTATTCAAGTGTTGTTTAAAAATGTTTTCAGTTAAGTGAGCAGTCAAGTCATGTGTTTCCTGTTTCATATTTTTTTTATTGGTATGCATACAAGATAACAAAAAATATGTGCCAACACCATGGCACCCTGATGTCAACATTAACCAGGTTTGTAGACATCATTACTTTCAAATTTGCATTTTTTTTTTTTTTTTTTCACACATTGCTGTTTTTGGTCTCCCGGAAGAGTATACTCAGTACTCTGTAAAAGAGTTAGAAATGATAGCTTTCACTTCCCTGATTGCTAAACGCCACCTCCTCCTTAATTGGAAATCTACAATAGCCCCCTCCAATACACAATGGATTAATGAAGTTATGTCTTTTTTAAAAGTAGAGAAAATTAGATATTTGAAGCGAGGAAACTCGAACCAATTCTATAATAAATGGCAAGTGTTTTGGGATTTTTTTGAGACAATGTAATTCCCTTTCCCCTCCCCTCCCCTCCCCTCCCCTCCCCTCCCCTCCCCTCCCCTCCCCTCCCCTCCCCTCCCCTCCCTTCCCTTCCCTTCCCTTCCCCTCCCCTCCCCTCCCCTCCCCTCCCCTTTTTTTTTTTTTTTTTTTTAAATTTAGTGATTAATTATTTACTTATTTTCTTAGGTTTGTATCAGTAGTTTAAGTATATTATTCAGACTATGTTTTAGTTTATTTTTCATTATATTGTTTGTCTGGTTTTATTGTTATTTGTCACAATAAAAAAAAAAATGCAAGTCATGTGTTTCCTGTTTGGGGCACAAAAATATGTGCTCAAATTTCTCCCTTTACCATATAGGCTCTCATTATAAATGGCGTGTGTGCAGTACATCCCCATCCAATACAAGAGATAGGAGAGCCTTAAGGACCACCCACAGGAATAAACGTCACATTCCAAAAAGAATCAAGACCTTTCTCAGAAATGGAATGTCACATAATATCATCTAAACCAGGGGTGCCCACACTTTTTCGACTTGTGACCTACTTTTAAAATGACCAAGACAAAATAATGTACGCCCACTATACAGTAAAATATATCAGTGGATAGCTCAATACGTAATACCATAATACTGATGTATATCGGTTCCTGCATAGTTTAGTAGCAAACAATACTGACTTTGATGCGGGAGACTGGGGTTCAAATCCTTGCAGGTGCAGTAGTAACTGTTCATTTCATTTAGTCCACAGACTAACTTCTACTAAAAAGACAAATTAATTCATATTCTAAAATAGTGATGCATGTGCTTTGGTATCCTAGTGGTGATATGTGTTTATAGTGCATGTGAAAACTGACTTGCATACTGCACCCCACCCAAAAAAATGTCACCAGCTACCACTGTTTCAAAGTCTTTTATTTGATCAGAGATTTGATTAATAGAGGAAACCTTTAAAGATGGGCAGCCAGATCAGTTATTACAGATTCTAAATAAGAGATAAGAGATTAATAAAAGAGACTGAGAGATTATTTCTCTGATAAGAGATTCTTTAATAATAATACTAAAAAAGAAAGAAAGAAAAAAAGAAAGAAAGAAAGAAAGAAAGAAAGAAATCACTGACTTCGTATTTTAGAGAGAAGTTCATTGAAAGGCTGCGGGACCTGGGCCTTTTTTTTTTGAGCCAGCACCTTGTGGCCATCAGTGGTATTACAACTAAGATTTTGTTTAAAATACAAATTACTACAGTACTGACTACAGTAATGAGACACACCACTGCATGCACTGGCCCCTGATTCTTCACTCTCACATCAGTGGAATTTCTGGAAGAAAATAGGAGTTTGCCTTGAATACTGGCTGTTGATTCAACATGATCCTGAACTATAGACGGTTCTGTCCTTGCTGACTCTATAACAGATGTTGTCCAGTGAAATGCACATTTTATCAGGCTTCTATTGACAACATCCACAGCAGGAGGGCTGTTATTCAAGCAATTAGTAATAATTACCATGTCCAGCAGCGTTATCAGCCCCCTTGTCACATGTTACTTAAATTCAGACATTAATTCTGAAACCCTGAAAGTATTAGTGTGGATGTAGCCTTATACATTATTTCCTGAATCAGAACCCACACATATTATGAGTAACATAAAAATGTTTCTGCTGAACTCAGATGCAGTTTTTTTGTCAATTACTGTCCAGTCTTTGGTTCATTTTATAGTAACTCTGTATTAAACTTGTAGTGGTGAGAAGGAATCTGAACAAAAACAGTAACAACTCGTGCTCTTTCATGTACTCAAGCATTGTCTTTGACAAAATGTTAAAGAACATCCTTTTCCACTGCTCAGCCATCGAGTAGAACTCGCCTTCTTTAACATGTTTCCTTTTTTTCACAAAGATGAATCACAGTTGGTTCAAAAAAAGATTATATACTGTGCTTTCTAAAGAAACATCGGGCGCATTAAAGCAGCAGAGTAATTAAATCATGTCCTTTCATTGGGGTTACGCCACATCCAAGCGAACAGCTCTTAACTGGAACCACTTGTGTGCTTTTTATTGGTAGTTTTCCTACAATCAAAACCATGTTCTGCAAGGCAGCATCCAGCCAGCAATGTGGAACCTCAACAAATCTTTTCAGCAGTTTTATTTTGTGTCCACATCTTTGCAATGAAACAGTAAACGAATCCTGTCGAACATATTCAACAGTAACTTAAACAGTGAGCTTGAGTGTAATGGCTCACTTCTGGAGGTGGGAAGTAACAAATACATAGTTATTGTACTGAGGTAGAGTTTTCAGGTATCTGAAGTTTACTTGAATATTTATGTTATGTTATGACAACTTTTAAATTTTACTCCATATATTTTAACACATATCTGTGCTTTACTTTCTCAAGACAGACTCATTACTTTACCTGTCTAGATCAATTTTAGCATGAATGGATGAAACAATAATGGAATAATATAAAAGTGCAAATGACACAAAGGATAAGGAAAATAAAACACATAAGACAAAAATGACACAAGAGGAAAACAAAAAGACAAGTAGAGAGTATAACATAAGACACAATAAGGTGTAACAAGGCCTTAGCTGTTACTATTTTTATATTGTTTGTCTTTTTGCGCTATAAGATAAGATCAGATATTCCTTTATTGATCCCACAATGGGGAAATTCACAACAATGGGGAAATTTACAATGTTGTATGTTTATGCATGCACAATTTTTTTTGTACTTTATTCTGTTGCTGCCTTGACCAGTGAAGTTCCCCACTGTGTGATCAATAAAGTCTAATCTAATCTAATCTAATCTAATCTAATCTAATCCAATCTAATCTAATCTAATCTAATCTAATCTAATCTAATCTAATCTAATCTAATCTAATCTAATACAAAACTGTTATTCACTCATTCATTCATTATCTGAACCTGCTTCATCCTCACTAGGGTTGCAGGGGTCGCTGGAGCCTATCCCAGCTACTTATGGGTGAAGGCGGGGTACACCCTGGACATGTCGCCAGTTCATCGCAGGGCTGACATATAGAGACAAACAATCACTCTTACATTCACACCTATGAGCAATTTAGACTAACCAATTAACCTATCAGTGCATGTCTTTGGATGGTGGGAGGAAGCCGGAGTACCTGGAGAGAACCCACACAGACATGGGGAGAACATACAAAACTATTATTTCATTTAATTTTAAATTAATGCTGATACTTACCTAATATTTCATAGTTTGTCAATTAGAATTGGATTATTTTCAGTATTTTGTAAGGGATTAATATTTCTTCACATTAATATTGATAGAATATGAGCATTAGATGACAGCACAGACTGACTGACTTTTATAATAGCCTGTCCATTTTAACTTTTACCTCAGAAAAAATGTTGTAAAAGTATATGTTTTACCTACTTTTGCCGCCTCTGCTCACCATTCATCTGTATGCAAATACATGAAAACACATTAATAAACATGTTTCAGTTCTGTACAACAGAAATTCTCTATCTGGTGCACAATCACAAAAAAACATTGCATGTCTTGATGTCCTGCATGCAATTTTGCCCTTTCACATCTAGTTCTAACCAGTTGTTAATCATCACAGTCAGGGTTAGGTCTTTGATAAGTGTCCTGTTTTGAGTCTCTGTAGGAGGACTATATTTTTACTCATATAGTGCAGTGTTAAGGTACCATGTAGCTGCTGTGAATCACCTTTGAATCATTTCAGAATTACAAAGACTGTCTTATTTAAGAAGTTGCTCCAAGAGGTGGAAACTCACCAATGGTTACATGCTTCGCCACTTAAATTAAAGGTTTCAGATGCCAACTGGTTTTGAAAAGTAGCACATGAAGGCTACCCCATGGATGCCTTTGAGTTAGACCTATAGTACTCGATCTAGTCTCTAATGAAACCATACAGGGCTTCTCCTAAGGTTGTCAATTTGCTCAAAATAGAGGATAGTGGCTGAAGAGAAAAAGAAAAAACAAATACAACAGAAAAAGAGAGATACCAGATAATGAGGATTGTTGGAGTTCTACTTTGAGCGTTTGCTTATTTGAATGTGTCTGTCTCTTTTTATTTAGCAGAATGCAGTCCCTTTACCTCTTCGTTAGTTCCTTATCAAACATTTATGAGTTGGTATCACAGATCTGAAGAGGGCTTTGGGGGTGAAATCAACAAACATAAACAGAGCAGGAAAAAAATCTTTGAAAACATCACCGCTGGTCTTTAGCAGAGAATCAGTGGACGACTTTGCAAATAGTTTATTTGAGACCACAGTATATGCATTTTATCCTGAGTAACCTAAAGCAAACACAGAAACAATTACCCCTCTATTTACATAAACAAGCTACATTACCTTATAAACTATGGTTAATGATGCAGTGCTGTGAAATGAAACACTGTTTTGATTAACTATTACTGTAGATTATTTCACTTTCGAGCACAAGATTAGATATGAGAATTTCCTCAAACTTAAGGGTCCATTAGTTAACCCATTAAGACCCAAACAGCCACCAGCGAACAAAAGCCTCTAGTGATCTAAGATGTTTAAGAACTATTAACTGTCCACTAATCCTATCAATACATGTAAATAACTGGTCTAAAATGCAGTTTGTCATCTTTTCATGGTCATCAGATATGACCTATTTGGATGTTCATTGGCTCTGTAGTGAACATGGAAACACCAGTATCTTCTACAACGCTGATTCACCAGTAAAACCCATGGAGTTTGATAAATGACAGTGGATGGACACATTTGGTTTTACATTCAGTTATTTGATATCTTTGCTGGAAAAAATCATTTTTTCTTCAGTTTTCTGTTTCTGATATAATAACCCTCAACTTTAATCTGAGTGTTCATGACTCATGATCATGATAAGTAAATTAAATATTAGAAAATACCAGAGCACAACATACAGAGGACAATAAATATAATAATATAATAAATATAATAAATGCAGATAAATTACTAAAAAAAACCCCACGTTAAATAGAGAGGAAAAATTCATTCATTTGGGAACTGCCACAAAAGTAGCACTGGGTCTTTATGGGTTGACACTGGCTCATTTCTATGTATATGTGCCATTTCTGTGAGCCAGCTGTTTCCTTCATTTCTGAAGCTACTGTTGCACAAAATCTGCACTTTTTTTTTTTTAATATTGCACAATTGTCATACCCGCTGCTGTTACTGTCATATCTGATAGTGTTCCATTATTCACCTCCTCATTTCATAATCATTACTGATTGCACTACCACTGTTATGGTAAATAGACTTACATATACACTTTATATTCTATTATAGTTTATTCTTTATACCAACTATTTATTCTTATTCCATTTTTTACCTCTTTAAAAAAAATGCATGGCTTTTTATTTACAGGGTGAGAGAGAAACGAGTGAATTGACAAAAACATAAAAAATCTTTGAAATCTGAACCATGTCCTCTACATCAGTCTTCAGGGTGTTATTATTGGATGTAAGCAACCTAGACAGTTGCAAAAATGCTCAATTTTTAAAGCCTCTGGAAACCTAAATGCACAGTAAGTTCTAACTATAATTTAATGTCTTGTGTGTGCATGATAGTAAACATTAACATTGAACATTTTTGGAGTTAGGAGTGGCCATGGTTTTGCTGGTGACTGATCACGCAATTAAAAAATTAATCAATGAGCCCATTTGCATGACCATAAAAATCCAATAACTTGGACTAATCAGATAATTGTAATAATCCAATCAGACATGTTTACTTGCACTTAAAACAGGGGTGTAAAACATGTGTCCCGGGGACCAAATCCGGCACGCCAAAGGGTCCAGTCCAGCCAGTGGGAGGAATTTGTGAAATGCAAAAATTACACTAAGATATTAACAATCATTTTAGTTCAGGTTCCACATTCAGACCAATTCAATCTCAAGTGGGTCAGATCAGTAAAACACTATGATAATAACCTATGAATAATGACAACTCCAAATTTTTCTCTTTGTAAATGTAAACATTTTCATGTAATTTTACTGTATTTATATTAAAACAAACTATCATTTCACAAAAAAACGTGAATAACCTGAACAAATATGAACAACCTGAAATGTCCTATGAGAAAAGTGCAATTTTTAACAATATTATGACTGTTACCAGATGTTTTGTGTATTTGTAGATCCACTGTGATCTGTTACTTGTAATGTACATGTGTAAATGATAAACTGAAGCAGAATATTGTTAAAATTGCACTTATTTTTCTTAAGAAATTTCAGGTTTTTTTAAAATGTTTTTCCACATTGTTTTGAAGGATATTTTGTAGATGTAAACATTTTCATAATGTAATTTTACTTTTTTTAAATTCTAAAACATAGAGGAAACTTTGGAATTGACATTATTTATTTGCCTGAATGTGGCCCCTGAACTAAAATGAGTTTGACCCCCCTAATTTAAGAACTGTGATAACTGAAAAACCCTGATTATCAGCTTTCTTTCAAAGAATGTTATAGACTCAAACTTCCTGTTTTTATTTTCTAAGGTCACTTCTGTTTCCTACTATTTATTTGTTTTTACACAGCCAGACATAAAAGAATGATATAAATCAGATTAACCTGTATACATGCACGAAGACATCAGAGCATTGAGGACAAATCCAGGTGTGTTAATCCGATTCTTTATAATCCAATTACTGCTGTTATCTGATAAAACATATGACATTATGCTGTTTACATGATCACTTGAATAATCTGATAACTCCAGAGATCAGATAATGATCAGATTTTTAGTGTTTTTAGCATGTGAATGGGCTCAATCTGACACTCCAATCTGACCCACCCAAATATTCTACTATTAGGTACAAGACTAGACATTGGATAACTGCCTCTTCACCTGTCTAACTATGCTTTAAATCCACTCTCTGTCCCTTAGGGTTAGGGTTATTTATCCACGGTGTTTTAGAATCCAACTTTTCTGAGACAGTCAGAAAATAACATTTTATTTCTCTGATTTCATGGCTTTGTTCTTGCTAACACCACTTTCTGTACTTGTTGAGTGGGAGGGAGTGGTGGAGTCATCTATAAAAACTCTTCCTTAGGCAGCACTAATTTTCCCAAAGACAGGTTTCATAACTTTATTCAGAAAGCTATAGGGTTTGTTTTGCTAAATAGTTATGTATTCCATTTAGCAATGGTTCATCCACTTAAGCTTCTCCTACTTCAAATTTTCCTAAAAACACAGTTTGATAAAATATGCTGATAACTTTACATAAAGTAGCTGTATTGTATGTTACTGTAGTTGATTTTCTAGCGCAATATAATGGTCATCTATATTTTGGATTTAGCTAACACATCTAGTTCTGGTGATATTGTGGTTAACATGTCGAACTACCAAAATGTCAATCAAAACACAACCTACCATAACTACACAGACTTAAAAATAGCAAAATTACCCAGTTTTGAACAAGGTTTTTCAGAAAGTTATGGACCATAATTGTCAGGATTTTCTGTGAATGCTTAAAGTTTCAGTGCATGGTGGCCTTTTTAAACATCACTGCGCACAAAAAAAAAATCCACAATTGCCTTACAGCTTATTATAATTCAGATGGTCTAACAGGAAATAAGACCTCCTTTTGAACCTGTTTACAGGATTATTACAGGTGTGGGTGTTCAGTATATAACTGACAAGTTTAATTAACATTGTTTCATTTGGTCAGATTTTGTCATTTTGCTGCTCGTCCAGCTCCCATAACTGATATTTTAGCTTCACTTTTCACTGTTTAAATTTAGTCTTTTGATTTGGACTAAAAAGAGAGAGCAGCAGAGAGAAGATGTGTGTTTTCATTGTTACTATTTCAAACAAAATTTCTAGGGGTTTTAAGATAAGTTACAACTCTTTAACACATTAAAAAGGGATTAATGCAGATTTCTTCACATATATTACATATTGTACCTTTAATATATAAAGTGGAAAATGTATGCTCTACTATCTGTAACTGTTTTTTATTCAGAACTGTCTTTATCTCTGTGTGGAACAAAAACCTTCAGATGTCTGCACGCAACCTGCTCTTATCCTCATTTGCTCAGAGGAAAGAAGAAGTGAGCTGTGGTTGGAACAGCTCCATCTTTTGCTCAGGCCTGCTTCAGTTCATGAACTTTTAAAAGACGCGCATTAACAAATCAAGCCACAGCTTATGAAAAACAGGTTTGATAGTGGATGGAAATAGCAGCAGAAGGGCTTCTGCGTCACTGATGTGACACCTCACACACACAGAAGTTTGTTTGTGTGTGTTGTTAAGCTCCAGGATGAGGTGATCTGCAGGTTTAGGCATCAAGTTCACAGACAGGTTTGGAAGGTGGAAGAAAATGTTGCAAATGTAGCATCAATGTTACAAACCCGTGGTTGAGCCATGTCAGTGAAGACCACACATGTTCTGAAAAATTGCTTAAATAAAAATTCACAGAGGAGGGAGTTGTTTTTGTTTATTATTATTTTTTTTTTTATAGAGTTTTATAGCTTGTGATATGACACAGTGATCCAGCAGACATGAAATGCAGCCTGCTTAATACATTCTCTCAATCAATTAAAACAGCACCTTGATGCAGTATTTATTTATTCTTTTTCCTCTCTCACAATTTTCAAATCAAGACTAAAAATATGTCTTATCCTAACTATGGAACAGTTGTCAATTATTGTGAGGTATCAATGTCTAATGATGCATTGCTTTTACTTGATTCACACACTATGAGATCTTTTTTCCAGGTTCTATGAGTTGACTTCACATGGTGATGCAATTCTGAGAAAGAGCTGCAGTACTCACAAGGGCACTTTCGATTGTGATGATACAGAGGTGAGCAGATCAGTCAGTTTGTATGCCATCTTTCATACCAGTCTGGTGCAATTTACACTTTACAAATGACTGTTATGGTGTCCTCGTTTGCTCTCTTAGAAGTGGTAAAAGAAGCACTCAGATGGTTGGGTTAAAGCTGTGGCATTTGGTGGTGTTTTTTTTTTAGTGTCATTGTGCAAAAAATCCACAATTACCTTTCAACATATTGCAATTCAAGTGGTCTGGGAGGAAATGACAATTCTGCATCTATTCTCTGTTTGTATTCGTAAACTGTAGAAAATCTATACAATAACAATTTTTTGGACTAATCTTTCTGAATTACAGGTATTTTCAGACAGGTATACCATGTTTATCATATGACTGACATCACTGATCAGATTCTATCAAATGTGACCTGGATGTTTTTCTACTACTCTACTCTGTGCCTTGACACAGGAGCTTGGAAAGCCAGCTTGAAAAGATGTAAGATTCATCTATCTGTATATTTATTCTTTTGATTTGGAACAAGACGGAACAGCTGCAGAAGGAAGGAGTGTATTTGAACATTTTGCCAAAGTGACACAGTTTTGGCACAAGCATGTTGCATTTTCACTGCAGGTATAATAGATCTCTTGCAGCATGGCTACGTATCTTAGAATTGTACCATAAAACATTTGCGTCATCTTCAGCATGACTGCACCTATTAGTGGTGCAACAATGGATTGGGAGCAACCTTAAAACTGCAAGTTATAAATTCTGAAAGAAAATGTTACATGAAAGTTTTTTCAGGTTAGACTATAGCTACTAGGGCGTTGACCCATGGGGCCAATGGGATGTGATAGTTTTTATGCTGGGGAGAGCTGACTTTTGTTAGTCCATATTTTATAAGTACTGACATAAAATTGTTTGGTAAATTATTCTTCAAAATTTAAACGGCAATTAATATATTGGTACCAGTATCTCGGGACTGAAGTTAGTAAATGCATTGTTCCTGGTTTTAACTTCTTTTCCCGTCATGCAGCATGGTACTGCGCTTCCCGTTAACCATCATAGACATAGCAAAGTGAATGTAAGTTTATTGTATTCCAAAATTACTAATATCTTCATAAATATTTGTCCTATCAACTTGCCGTTTTCACTAGTCTCTTCCTTGACCAAAAATACATTAATATGCCAAACTGCAGCAGTCAGCTCTTTCTGGATTTTGTGTGATGCCAGAGACACACATACAAAGTCCACTTCCCTTTTAATATATAATACATAGATGAGTTCAGACATAAAATTTGTGGTCAGTTTATGAAAATACCGCTGACAAGAGAATTTAGAGATTCCCAATACACATTGGTGTCTTGCATCGCAAAATGATGACACACAGGAATATTGATGTGGCAATGGCTTTCAATTGGCTAATGATCTGCCTGATTTTCATTCATGTTTGCATCACTTCAGCTCACTTAGATCCTTATCAAAGGTGATACCAGAAAACGTACAGTACAGGCCAAAAGTTTGGACACACCTTCTCATTCTTCGCATTTTCTTTATTTTCATGACTATTTACATTGTAGATTCTCACTGAAGGCATCAAAACTATGAATGAACACATGTGGAATTATGTACTTAACAAAAAAGTGTGAAATAACTGAAAACATATCTTGTATTCTAGTTTCTTCAAAGTAGCCACCCTTAGCTCTGATGACTGCTTTGCACACTCTTGGCATTCTCTTGATGAGCTTCAAGAGGTAGTCACCTGAAATGGTTTCCTAACAGTCTTGAAGAAGTTCCCAGAGATGCTTAGCACTTGTTGGCCCTTTTGCCTTCACTCTGCGGTCCAGCTCAACCAAACCATCTCGGTTGGGTTCAGGTCCGGTGACTGTGGAGGCCAGGTCATCTGGCGCAGCACTCCATCACTCTCCTTCTTGGTCATATATCCCTCACACAGCCTGGAGGTGTGTTTGGGGTCATTGTCCTGTTGAAACATAAATGATGGTCCAACTAAACGCAAACCGGATGGAATGGCATGTCACTTCAGGATGCTATGGTAGCCATGCTGATTCAGGTTGCCTTCAATCTTGAATAAATCCCCAACAGCGTCACCAGCAAAGCACCCCCACACCATCACACCTCCCCCTCCATGCTTCACGGTGGGAACCAGGCATGTAGCATCCATCCGTTCACCTTTTCTGCGTCGCACAAAGACACGGCGGTTGGATCCAAAGATCTCAAATTTGGACTCATCAGACCAAAGCACAGATTTCCACTGGTCTAATGTCCATTCCTTGGGTTTCTTGGCCCAAATAAATCTCTTGTGTTTGTTGCCTCTCCTGAGCAGTGGTTTCCTAGCAGCTATTTGACCATGAAGGCCTGATTCACGCAGTCTCCTCTTAACAGTTGTTGTAGAGATGTGTCTGCTGCTAGAGCTCTGTGTGGTATTCATCTGGTCTTTAATCTGAGCTGCTGTTAATTTGCGATTTCTGAGGCTGGTGACTCAGATGAACTTATCTTCAGCATCAGAGGTGACTCTTGGTCTTCCTTTCCTGGGGCGGTCCTCATGTGAGCCAGTTTCGTTGGAGCGCTTGATGGTTTTTGCGACTGCACTTGGGGACACATTCAAAGTTTTTGAAATTTTCTAGACTGACTGACCTTCATTTCTTAAAGTAATGATGGCCACTCGTTTGTCTTTACTTAGCTGATTGGTTCTCGCCATAATATGCATTCTAACAGTTGTCCAATAGAGCTGTCAGCTGTGCATCAACCTGACTTCTGCACAACACAACTGATGGTCCCAACCCCATCAATAAGGCAAGAAATTCCACTAAGTAACCCTGACAAGGCACACCTATGAAGTGAAAACCATTTCAGGTGACTACCTCTTGATGCTCATCAAGAGAATGCCAAGGGTGTGCAAGGCAGTCATCAGAGCTAAGGGTGGCTACTTTGAAGAAACTAGAATATAAGAGATGTTTTCAGTTATTTCACACTTTTTTGTTAAGTACATAATTCCACATGTGTTCATTCATAGTTTTGATGCCTTCAGTGAGAATCTACAATGTAAATAGTCATGAAAATAAAGAAAATGCGAAGAATGAGAAGGTGTGTCCAAACTTTTGGCCTGTACTGTACATGATGGTACCCGATGATCACTGCTCTCACATCATGGAAACACCAAAAACGTCAGGCCAAGTCAAGCTGATAATGTTGTGGAAATGCAGCATAACTAGAGCCACTTCTCAATGTTGTAGTTGTAGTTTATACTCTATATACTGGTGCCCCAGACCACTGTGCTGATGAAGATCTGGAGTTGGTCCCTGAGTGCCTTCACTGCCTGAGTCACTGTTTCTAATGTTTGTGCTATGTGCTAATGTAATTGCTAATGCTAATGCTAGTTATTGTATGTATTAGGATGTGTAAAATGCAGAGACCGAATTTCCCTACAGGGATAATGAGCAAGTTAACCAAAGAACAAATGCAAAGTACGACTTGAACCTAAAGCTGTAATACATTTGAAGGTGCAGTATGTGGGAATGATGTTCTAAGTAATTATAAAATGGCCTTGACTGTCACCAGACATTAAGGAATCATGTTCATTTCAAATACTGATATCACTGACAGTAGCTGTCCAGCCAGAATATTTGCATTTGAAAAGCTCAATGTCAGTCAGCTCTGAAATTATGTTTATGTTGTCATTGTGTGTTTTGGTCTGATGCTCCTCCCATCACCTGTCTTCCAATCACAGAGTCAGTAGCCTTTCAGCATCCAGGCTGCCAGTTCCCACTGAGCTGCAGCTGGAACATTTCTGATCACAAATGTCTGACATTATTAAACCTAAAAGGCCTCATATTATTCCCAAATACGCTGTGACAAAGTGAGAAACAAGACAAGGATATGTATAGGAGATGCTTTTGAAACATGGAGACGGCTGAAAGCAGAGAAGAATTTGAAGACCGATGCTGGCTCTCCCTTTGTCTCACCTAGTAAGAGCCACTGAGAGTCGGGGCCACGGTCTCTTCACCTGGTCCCAGACTGTCTGTGTCCCGGGGCCGGGCTGCAGTCTCTTCTCCTGGCCCTGGTGAAGAGACTGCTGGTCCGGGACTGGTGAAGAGACCGGGTACCAGTGTAGGACTTATCACTTGCCATGGTAGCTCCTAGTAGTACAGTGTTTTCTGTGGAAGTGACTTCTTCATGTAGCGGTGTGTAATCTGAAAGGGGGGGGGGGGGTTCGGTAGTTCGGCGTCTGTGGTTGGGCCGGGGGGGGGGGGGTCGAAGGTCGGGGGTCAGGTTGTGTTTTATTAATACCACTGCTATAATGCCATTCTGATTTCACACAGTACTTTGGAGGTAGTTGCTGTAATTTTTTATCCTTTAAATAGCCCCACAGTGGTGCTACTGGAGAAGATCCACACAGCTGATAATTCACTAAGTTGCTTAAAAACTAGAGCTGCCCTGCAGTTTGCCTCAGATTGCCTTGGTTTTGATTAAATAAGGATGATGATGGGGAGGAGGCTCAGACCGTGGCCTTTGGTCTACAGGTTACTGTGACCTACACACACACATATACACACACACACACACACACACACACACACACACACACACACACACACCCTCACACACACACACACACACACACACACACACCTACACACATACGCACACACACACACACACACACGCACACACACACACACACGAATAGTGTGTGCTCTGTGGCAGCGTGGGGAGAGACGTGCTGTAATCTGGGAGGCAGGAAACAAAGGGCCTTGTTAATGCAGAGACTCGCAGGGGCCTTTGATGTGGAGCCAAGCCATTCACTCCTTCTCCTCTCACTCTGTGTCTCAGTCACACACTTATTTACACAAAGACAGAAATGTACATACGTGCACACAGAAACACACAAGGACGTGCACATGCAAGCTCTTACCACAGGATGCCTCAAATGCACACTTTACTGAAAAAAAAAAAACAAACACAAAATGCTGCCGAAAAAAGTGTAATCTCCCAGAGCTGAGGCGACGTGCCTGCTATTTAAAGCCTGATACATTAGATCTGAATCAGCCAGCGCTATACGCTCACTCACACACTGATAAACCTCAATGCTGCATCTTGGCTCAATGGAAACATCCTTTTTCTTATACTGTTCTTTTTCATTGTTTGGTGGCAATACCAATTCGCACTAGTGCCATTTATTTTCAGTAAGAAAATCTCAGTCATTAGCATCAAACCAGTGGTGATAGAACACAGCAGTAGGAATCAAAATCACAATCTTATATGTATTAAGCAGGTAGAGAATATGAAATGTTTCCTCCACAGACTGATTCTGTGAGGTGTGACAGCTGTAGCAACTACATCTGTAGTATGGTAGAAGCCATTGTACTTGTAGTAGCAACAGACGTGGTTTAGTAATAGCAGGAGATGGACTTATGTTGGTTTATTCCACAGCTTTTGACATAGGTATAGAGACTAAGACTGATGTTGTTTTGTTGAATGCAGATGCAGATGTTAGACAGGACAGACTCTCTTGAAGACATGATTCACAATTTTTTTTCTAATGAAAGATATTTGTTTTTGGGCTGAGGAAAATCTGCACAATCTTACACATTTTGTCTAATCACAGGTGTTTTCAGACAGGTAAGGGTTAAGCATTGTGACTGACAACTCTAATTACCAATCACTGATCAGATTCTGTCAGATTTGACTCTTGCTCTACTTTGTGTTTCAACATGAAGCCTCCATGTTGCTCCATGCTGTTATGGGAAAGTGGCTTCACTTTTCCTCTTGTATTTTTCCCTCTGATTTCAGCTCCTGCAACTTTAAGTGGCTTATTAGCACAAATCTTAGTAAAGTAGTGGCTATTTATTGGTTATTCTAAAGCAGTTATTAATGCCATATTGAGCAGGCCAATATTCTACAACTACTAGGATGTTTACTAACAGTTTTCCTTCATTAACTTCCTTCCTGCTGCTTAATGATGTGCATTAATTATGATTCTCCTTTAGTAGGATTTCAATTTTGTATGTGAAAGACTTGGGTGTAATTACAGAAATGAAAGCTAATATAATTGTGTTTTTATTAACGTATCATGACACAAAAAAGAGAATCATTGTGTTTTTGTTACCTCTACAGGTTGGGTGTTGAGAGACCACTTCTTTCAGTGGCTCTGAATGGACTTCTTCTTTTTTATTATTCCTTTAAACAAAGAAAAAGACAAAACAGCCATTACTTTGAAAGACCTAATGGCCTTCAATATTTTTTAGAACCACTGTAAATGAGTGTGGGGTGTGGAATTTGTAGCTTCATCACTAAATCTGAGTAAATATTGATCCTTTTATGGTATATTCTTATGCACCAGAACACAAAACTACATTAATTAATAGCATACAAATAATTTCAAGTCTTTCCAACTCAGAAAATGGTTCCATTGTGAAGTGATGTCTTACTTGTCATTCATTCAGTAGTCTTTTAACATTTATTTACGTGTAGTGAATTAACAAGTATAGCAGAGCATACTGAGACCATTATTCATGCACTGCAAGAACTTAGTTCCTTCTTCCTTCCTTTTACTTCCTATCAGTAAGCAGTATTTCTCAGCATACTGAGTTAATATGCAAAACATGCAGGCTAATAAACATCTAGTTAACATGTGTATCGTGATATAATGTATTTCCTATTGTTTATATTGTTTTAATAGAAACTGCAGGCCTAGCTGCAGTGCTAAATGTCATGATAATTGTATCAGTGTATCCTGAATGCTGCTGTTGTTATTTTTGTGCTAGTTGAGTTGCTAATCCCTCCTCCAGCATATTGTGATGCAGAAAGCTGCAGCTGTCTGGTTAGTGTGGCTGTACTGTTGTCCTCCTCAGCTGAACCAACCTGATATTAGTGGTTCATACATTTGCCACAGCTAGAGAGAAGCCCAACTCTGGCCTCTGATGAAGGTTCTGCCCAGAACTCCGTATCCCGGAACGCTTCTCTTCTCTTCTCTTCTCTTCTCTTCTCTTCTCTTCTCTTCTCTTCTCTTCTCTTCTCTTCTCTTCTCTTCTCTTCTCTTCTCTTCTCTTCTCTTCTCTTCTCTTCTCTTCTCTTTTTTTCAGTGGAAATCCTCCATTTCCGTATATTTAATTTACTGATCATGTAGATGTTCATAAAAGCTCAGATCAAAGTTGAGGATTATTATAACAGAAACAGAGAAAACTGAGGAAAAAGTGACTTTTTCCCAATAAAATATATCATTAACTGAACATAAACCAAATGTCTCCATCCACTATCATTGATGAAACTTCATGGGTTTTACTAGAGAATCTGTTTTAGTAGTAACTGCAAGTTGAATTTTTTTGTACACCTAACCTTTTCCTAATTTATTAAATTTTTTAGTGAAAATCTGTGTAGATTTCAGAAAAACTCAGAGTAAATTCAAAGGTTATCATAAATTCAAAGGTTATTAATGACTTAACCAGCAACTGGTGACCACAAGCATTGACTGATCTAAAATGTTTGATAACTATTGAACCACTAATCCTATCAATACATATAAATAATTTACATAAAATACAGTGTCTCAGCTTTTCATCATCATCAGATATGACCCATTTGGATGTTCAGAGGCTCCATGGTGAACATGGAAAGACTGTAATCTTTTACAATATTGATTCACCAGTAAAATCCATGTAGTTTGACAAATAACAGTAATTTTCATGTTAATTAATGATATATTTTGCTGAAAAAGTCATGTTTCTGCAGCTTTTTCTATTGTGATATACAAATATACCTTTGAATTTACTCTGAGAATTTATGAACATGTACCACATCAATGAATGAAATATTTAAATAACTGATTATAACTGATGAAAAAGTTATAATTAAATGACAAACATTTAATGTAGAGAAAAATTGATTTGGAAGTCCATGAAATTAGTGCTAGAACTTAAAGGGTTAAACTCTTGATACAATCAATGATACACTCAGTTTTACATGGACTTTTTGGATTTTACAGTATGAAGTTCATGCAGTGGTGAAGCAGTTGTTTTTTTTTTGTTTGTTTGTTTTTTTTTTGCTAAGACAATTCTATAATTATTGAATTCTTGTTTATGTAATATAAACAATAAAAATATAACTCATAATAAATATATAACATATAGATAGCTGTGATAGGCTCCAGCACCCCTGTGACCCCAGTGAGGATAAAGCAGGTTCAGAAGATGAATGAATGAATGAATGAATGAACGAATGAATAAATGAATAATACATTCTCTGAACCAAATTCTCAGTGGCCATTCCCTTTTCAAATCAAACACTCTTTTGGCACAACGTTAAGCTGATTCTCATACTTACACAATTTTCACACCTGTAGCACACTTTCTGCACAACTCTACACACATTTCTCACTGTGGTGCACATGAGCTGCAAAATGGTGAACACAGGAGGCAAACATTAAACACAAATACAGCACAGTTGTCATCAAGTAGACACAACCACTCAAAACTGAACACACTATTTTCAAACCAACTGCACATGATATAAGCCAGTTCAGAGTGCACCGGACACCAACAACAGATGGAAATAACCTGAGAGGCAGAGGGTTGTGTCTATGTTATGGTTTGGGACAATGTCCAGATACAGGAGTGGTTCAGTATCAGCCAGAGTTTCAGAAACCTTTGCCTTCCACCATACAGCCCTTTCCTTTGCCCAATAGAAGAATGTTTCTCTGCATGACAGTGGAAGGTCAATGACTGAACCCGTATACCTGGGAAAATCTTTTAAAACCAGTGGAGATGGTCTGTGGTGATGTAAGTATGGAATGTTGTTCAGGCTGGCTCTGACACCAGAAGGTTTTTCACCTATTGCCTGGAAAGACCTGGTCTCTGATGTGGATGAAGTTCTCTGGAAAGATGCTGCACAATGACATGAGGCAGAATGAATCTGTCATCAATTCGATTTGAAGATTTTGTGTTTTACAGTAATGTGCTTTTCATTTATAGTTTTCTTCGGTCTTTTCAGAAATTCTAAATGTATTTACAATACGTAATAAACATTATGTTCTGCATGCACTGGATCCAGTGTTTTCCATTTTGCTCAGTAGTGTGTAATGACTGCTCTGTAGTGTTTACATATTGTCTGGATGTGTGTGTGACCTGAAAGCAGTGTTTGCTTTTGAGTGCAGGTAAAATAGTTTTGAGGCAATGGCTTGCGTTTGCAAGAAGAGTGAGAGAGTTGTGAATGTTGTTTGAATTCCGGGTTTTGTGTTTACAGTTTTCAGAAAAGGTGTGCAGCTTTGGAAAAATGCGTAATGTGTAATAATATAATATATAAAAAAAGATATAATTTCATCGAATACAGCTTTTTTAATGAATTATTTAATTATTATTATTGAATTACTGAATTCTTCAGTTGTTCATTCAACATAAAAATTAAAGTCCAGATCAATATTTGCATCTTAAAAATCCATCCCATATACTCCACACCTTGGATGAACACATTTCCAGGCATCACATTAATTCTCTGTTCACAGCTTCCCTCATGAAAATGAAGTTGTTTAAAATTGTCACTGAACTGAATCTCAACATTTATCTTACAGTAACTAGGTCCACTTTAGCATATTGGTCGGCTCAGCTGCCAAGAGGCTGGAAAATTGTAAAAAATCACTTTGTAACTGGCACATAAAGGGGCTCTTGCGGTGATGCTGATGAGTTAGCCATGCAGAATCCCCAGATGGTCCATTATGTAGAGTGTAATATAAATGGTCGAGCGGGGCAGAGAATGTGGGTGGTCACATATGTATGCTGAGACAGTGGGCAGCTCAAGGGTACTGGTAACTGACGATGACCACACATGCACTCCGACACAAACTGAATCACAAAACTAGAAAAAACCGTTTACATCAGATTTAGAGATTTGGAGTCTCAAAAAAATGTGCCTTTGAGCTTTGAGTTTTTCTTTTGTGTGGAGAAATTTAATCAGAAACAATGCTTTATATGTACTGTATACTCTATACGTGCTCTGTATATGTTGTAAAATGGTGAAACAGTATCTCCTTCTGAAACAAAAATTGGGGGATGTTTGCCAACAGGCCGTTCTAATGGCTGCATCTGTTCAGAGGAAAGAACAGAGACCTACATGTATGCCAGCACACACGCACGCATTCACACACTCACAAACACACACACACACACCACACATAAAACCTTGATGACAGCTGCGACAAGCCAGACAATTCACCTACAACGACAACGAACAAAACTAAAACTAAAATTACAGTTACAGCCCTAACAAATCCACTATTGTGTTCGCTCTCCTTGGGTTTTTTTTTTTTTTTTCACGAAAAAGAGCAGCATCACAAATCCAGAGAGAGAGATCAGAGCGCTCTCAAACTAAGCCTCCATTTACTCTGATGGCAGGCCTATTAAATGTGTGCGTCCACAGTGGTCTCTTTCTAGTGGTGAGTGGGCGGCTTGGAGTCCTGCAGTTGACAGTTAGCAGCCGAATCTGGGATCAGTTTTTCCGCAGCAAAGAGACTGATGTGGCCCAGAGGAGGATGTGGAATCATATGATGGATCATTGTTTAGGTTTGGGGAGTGGGTGTGTGAGCTGATGTGTGTGTATGTGTGTACATGAAGTGTTTCCATGCCAGTCAGAGCAGTTGAAGATCAAGGATTTGGGATCAGACCCACAGTCGTGCATGCATGTGTGCAGATAAACATATGCATGGAAGCAGCAGGTATCACTGCTGACATGTACATATGCACACATGGGCAATTAAATGGGTGTAGTATTTACCGGAGGAAAAAGGTGGAGTTTCCTCAGTATGACCTCTGGTCTCAAAATTATTATCTTCTACTACATGCTCTTTTATGAATAATTTAGATTATATCTTGGTCTGTGAAAACCTTGGATCTAAATCTTCTGAGTTAAATAGTTAAATGTTCCTATACAGGTAATAACACGTGTCATGGCTGTGCTATTTGTATTTATTCAACCCAAGAATCCAACCAAAGACTTTGAGTCATGTGAAACATCCATCAGTGTACGGTCATGGCCAAAAGTTTCGGCAGAGTCACAAATCTTGTTTTCTCAAATTCGCTTCTTATTTCTGAGGTACACTGAAGCACACTTATGACCATTTGTTGTTTCAAAGACTTTTTCAACAGATAATAATGAATGCAAAGAGGCAATATGTGACCATGAACACTTCTGACCAAGACTGTAGGCTATGGTGTGACATGTCAGTGTGTATGGTGTCTTCCCTTCATGTCTGTTATGTTTTATTTGGTCTTCCATCTTTCTTGATAACTCTTTCTTTTCTCTCTCTCTCTCTCTCTCTCTCTCTCTTTATTTATTTATTTTTTTTAACATTGTTTTCTCTTTTTGATTTGCTTCATGCTTTACATCTTTTACTTAACCCATGCTGATAAATGACAGTGGATGAACACACTTATTTTAGGTTCATTTAATGATATATTTTACTGAAAAGGTCACTATTTCTTCAGTCTTCTTTGTTTCAGTTATATTAACCCTCAACTTTAATCTGAGCTTTTATGAACATCTACATGATCAGTGAATTATACACAGGAAAAAAAAAAGGATTTTCACTGAAAAAACAAACAAACCCCAAAACAAAATAAAGAGATAATATTCAATAAATGATGATAAATCGCTTGAGAAAGGTTGAATATAGAGAAAAATTCATATGGTAACTGCCACAAAAGTAGGACGTTATGGGTTAATGTTCATCTTGTTATGTTTTCCTTTTGTTACATTTGTTGTTGGTTTTCAGTCAACATCAGTGCTGATGTTGGAAAAGCACACAGTGATGCCAAATAAATATAATAATTGTTCACCAGTGACTTGAGCTATTCCTCCGTCTTTTTCTTTTCCTGTATGTTACTTGTTTGAGATCAGTGAGTTTACTTCCACATGTCAGAATGTGGCAGTTAATGGGAGTTGACTGAAACTTAGCATCAAGTATCCTCAGTTAAGCTCTGCCATCTGTCATGGACAACTGACCTCATGATGAAAATGGTAAGTCAGAGTGAATAAGACTTGACAGTTTTCAAAAACAGGCCATTGTGTATCAATGTGTTCTTTGTGAAGAAGAAAGGAAGAACAAGTACAAGTGCAATTATAGTTTCGTGTTTTGTTGTTATGCTTGAAGATGAATAAAAAAAAAGCACATTTAATTTAGCACAACAGTTTCATTAGTGGGTGGAGGAATCTTGATGCCACCCATTGATTGTCATGGCACTAGCTGACTATGTTTTAATTGTAGTTTGGCAGCTTTCATGTTGGAAATGAAGAAGTGACCATATTTGAACAAATGAGATGGAACTGTGGGAGCCAGAGGGATGAACATCAAGCATTGCATAACAAAACACTTCATCAGTGGAGCTGTTTGAAAAAAAATATTTTAGTGAATAAAACTGTAATAGTCTGACTTGGGAGGCAAAGAAGCTGTCATATAGATCTGTCAAACAAAGCCCAGCATGACAGATGTTAAAGCTGCTATTTGCTCTGAGATCTTGTTAATGGAGAAAAACTTTAAAGATGGACCATGATGCACATGTATAAGCGGTTCCAAATAAAATTGATGAGACCTGGATGACTTCTGGAAATAAAATAATTGACTTAGTATTTCTAGAGAGAAGTCCAATGTAAATCCATAGGAGCCAGGGCTTTTCAGAGCCGCCCCCAGTTGCTGTCTGTGATATCACAACTTAAAGTATCCATTATAAAGTACTGGTCATGCTCACGACATTAATTGTGCTTTGTGTATTACTTAAAAGCAAGAGAGGAAATTCAGGAAAAAATCACCACAAATGCACCACACTGGACCTTTTTATTACGTGAATTACTTGCAGAGGCAGAACATATGGAGAGCAGCCATTGCTGGCTGGAAGTGATGTACCATTGTTGATTCTGGGTGATTGAATGTGAGTAAACAAGTAGCAGTCAGTGAGCGAGATTGAGTGGAAAGCACGTGTTCATGCTTATTGTTTGTGCAGTTGTAAGCTTTGCACTCTGCCATTTTCCTCAAGATGCAAACCAGCACTGACCAATAATGTGTCATCTTAGACTGGTGTCTGTTGCATGGGGTCAGTGACTAGTCCATCACAGCCCAGGTAACTGGACAATACAACGAGTCTGCATCACTACCAGTTCTGGAACAGTCTGTGAAGGAGGTAACATGTCTCTGACCATGCCTGACTTACAGAGTCGCGACTTAGTACTGGCGCATACTTTAATTTAAGTTACTGGACAGAACCGCTAGTATTATACATGGTCTTTTAAAGTAGCAAGTTACGTTAATTTGCTACAGGCACCCTTTACAGATACATCCTCATTGACTTTATTTTGGAGCTAAAGTCCTTGGCCCCTTGGTTTCAACAAAGAGATGCCACTAAGTTTGGGAAACTAAGAATTTTCAGGTATCACCTGTGATGGTACTTAACACATTCTTTGGTCAGCAAATGCTAAAAGTGATCACTTCAGTCCACAGTCATTTTCCACGACATGCTCCCTTCAGACCATCATGATAATGCACATATTATCTGAACATGTCCAGACATGTTGTGGAGGTGGAGCATTGAACTTGTGAACCCAAGTTATAAAATATGTAATTTATCAAGATAATTTTATGAGGTACTACAACTTTTAGTTTGTTTTTAATAAGATATAAAGAAAAATGAGGTAGAATTGCAAGAAAAATTGAGATGTGTTATTAACTCAACACAACTCATACTTCATATTTGCAACTTGAACTGCTTATCTGTATCAATGATTCAGATTTTTTCTCTTTTAACCATTGGTTTGTTTGATCAGTAGTAACAGGTCTCCTGCATTATTGTTTACCGTATAAAGATATTTGTTTTGAAATGTCAGGTGTAAAAGTAAAAAGTTGTCTGAAAAATAAACTCAGGCAAAGTATTGATAAGCTAAGTGCATTAATGAAGTATTTTATAGTTTTCTCACCTAAGTGATGGTCCTGAGCTGCTTCTTTTTTTTTTTTTTTCCTGAGCTGTTTCTACTCCAGTTTGTCCAAAGTGTTCAGAATCTGGGGAATCAAAGGTAACAGACAGAGAGGAAGAGTCAGGCTGAGTAGCACCAGCAAGGATTATGTTTATATCCTAAATGAACATTGGTTTAAATTATGTTGTGACAATCTTAGTGATAAAGAATTCTAATCTGATTATACTCTGATTTGTTTTTTCTCTTAAAACTAGAGTAAATTTAACTCTTTAACTTTCAAAGCCACTGTCCAATTGAAAAAAAATTGTTAAATTCCTTAAGAAATGTTAAGGGACAAATGTCAGATGACTTTTTATTATGCTGACTACAGTTCAGATCAGGAACATTGGACCCACTGTAAAATATGGCAGTGACAGAAACATCTCCACGACCAATGCCCTGAGTCCTGCCATCCCAGAGAGTTTATGCCATCAGATGTTTCCAGAGGTTCCATGGATGCCCAGGATTTATTTTAACTTGGGGAGGAAAGCATCTCCATTGTCACTGAACTCCATTTTAACAGACATTAGTTTATGCTTATGTGAGACATCTGACAAATTTTATGTCTGGTTTTACTCATTTTAATCCATAAAGATACAAACATCCACCACTGACCAAAACCATCTACTGATGTAAAATGTTTTAATACCTATTAATCCACTAATGCTATCAATACATGTTCGTGTAATTGGTGTAAAATGCAGTTTGTCATCTTTTCATGGTCATCTAATATGACTCATTTGGACGTTCAGAGACTCTGTAGTGAATGTGGAAACACTGTCGTCTTCTAGAACATTGATTCACCAGTAAAACCCGTGGAGTTTGATCAATGACAATGGGTGGAGACACTTGGTTTATATTCAGTTATTTATATCTTTGCTGAAAATGTCACTTTTTCTTCAGTTTTCTCTGTCTCTCTGGATTTACATCAGCAAATGGATGTCTGTCAGTCCTGGTCACATCTACAGCCTGTCCATCCATGGGAGTGGATATCTACTTCACTGTGGTTCTCCAAGTGGTTTCTCTTTTCCTTCTGGGTTTCTTGGAGTTATTCCTTGCCGAGAAGGAGGGTCTAAGGATGGGGGATGCCCGGGACATTAATCCATTTGCTTCAGTGACTGTTTACCTAACTATTTATTTGACTGTTGCTTATTTTCATATTCAACAAATTCTGTAAAGCACTGTGAGGTGATCTTTGTTGTGATATTGGGCTCTACAAATAAAACTGAATTGAATTGAATTGTTTTTTATATAATGACCCTCAACTTTAAGCTGAGCTTTTATGAACATCTACATTATCAGTATATGAAATATTGAAAAATACCTGACTTTTACCGAAGAAAAACAAAGTATTATAATAATATTATTAGTATATTAGTATTACAATAAATGGTGATAAATCACTTAAGAAAGGTTAAATATAGAAAAAAAAAATTTGGGAGCTGTCACAAAAGTAGCACTGGGTCTTTATGGGTTAACAGTTGTATTTTACAGTATATAATAAAAATAATAATTACAATAATAGAAATTATGAGCATGTTGTTTTCATAGTTGCACTCAAGTAATGTTGAATTTTATGTCTGAATCTTCATATTGTTTGCTGCCATCACACAACCAAAAACTCAAATTTACAGGAAACACACACACGGCCTGAAGACACAATAATCTGTCATGTGGAAAGACTGATTTGGACATTTATTGGTCTGTGTGAAGTCTGCTATGATCTCTATAGCACAGAATCTGTCCAAATATGAAATAAGCAGCTGACAGTTTAAAGGAAAACACTTCATCCTCTGGCTCTGTGCAATGTTGTTAATTTTCCAAAGCATTATGGAGAAGAATGCAAACAGCTTCATCTCAAGCCAAGGTCAAGACTAGGGAGTGACACACAGGATAAAGAAAACATCCTGGCATTTTTTTTTCTTCTTTAAGCTGGCAGCAGCCATGGAAACAGAAGGAATAGACTGAAAGAGAACATCTGCTAACTGCTTCACCTGAGGAAAAGCACACAAAGATAGCAGGCTTCATGTTGTTTAGTATAAAAGCTTGTTTTGGATGTAATGTATAAAGCTCGATTATATGTTTTCACCCCATACAAATCATTTTAGATATTTGTTGTACTCATCACAGTTGCTGTGTTTGAAGAAATGAGTCTCCTTCATATTTAATAGGTGAGTGAGAAATGTGGGAAATATTCAGGTGAGTACTGAAGTAATACTAGTCACAATATACATTAAATGCATTTGAGAGAATTGTATTTAACTGTATAAGCACAAACTAGTCAGTGAATACTAGTAACATGCTTCCCTCCACTTCATCATTTCATCTCAAGGACTCTCACATACATGAGAGAGTTGAAGGTTTGTTCATTGATTTTTTTTGAGGACAGCCATTTTGTCCAGTTACATTGTTGGTCATCATGCTGCTGGTCAGCCGGTGCAGCACAGGGACTTAGACTGACCTCTTGAGGTAGGAAACAGGAACTCATCTGAACATTGACACTTATTTAAGTTTCTTTTTGTGTGCAAAAATATTTTATATGTAGTGTCCTGTCTTTTGCATGATCTAGTTTCATGACTGTAATACCATTATGTAATTAATTTACAAAATAAATGTAATTAAAAATGTAAAATAAATTAAATCCTGTACAGTTATATAGAATAAATATGTTACAATATCTTTTACCAGGGCCATTTCTATTACAGTGACTCTTTTCCCTTTGTTTTCCCGACAGCCACATATTCATGACAAACCTTGACTGTTCATTTAGATTCAAGAGTCAAGAGGTTTTTATCATCATATGCACAAGATAAAACCAGTCACAACATAGAATGAAAGGTCTGTCTGATATCCCTCCTTCCACAGTAGAAAAAGGTAAAAAAAAAAAAAAAAGAAAAAAAAAAGAACTAAAATAAAATATGTATCAATAGAACAGAAATAGGTATAAAAAGATTAAGTGAATTAACAGTGTCTGGGAAAGTCAATATGTAGATGAAAGTGTTATAGAGTAGAACTGAGTAGAATTTTCTTTAGTACCATCAGGTGTTGTTGTGTCTGACCTATATAGAGTACACCTGTCTTTTGTTTTTCTGTGCTTTAAAATCAAAACACCAAATTTAATTTAAAGTGTACTGAAAAACTAACAAACAAGTCATGAATGCTGGGTGCTGCTGTGAGGTTTTCACTGGTTTAGATTTATGTTTGTAGGAGTTTTCTGCTTCATAGTCTAGTAAGACACATTTGTTCTAATAGTAATAAATGCCATCAGGAATAATAAGTTCTATTACTTTGATGACAAAATTAAATCGGTTATTTATTATATTTTCACAGGGTACGTTTTCCGTAACCGATTACATTAAAACAGCACAAAGCTGATTAAAAAAACATTTAGTCCCAATGATGAATGTTAGCATATAAACTAATAATGAAATCCAGAGCTACTATTAGCTATATATGTTTTGAATCTCTCGTGTGAGTTGATTGCTAAAATGCCCACATAGCTTGCTTCCTTTTCCCCATCTGAAAAAAGTACTCTTATTATTCCAGCTTATGCAAAAATCACGACGCACGTTTCATTCATTTTACCACACTTTGAAAAATTATTTGGTCCCATCTGGGTTCCATTGCCAAATATTCACAATGCTTTTCAGATTTTTTTTTCCCCCACAAAGGAAAGAAACACAAAACCCCTCAGGATTTATAGGACATTTTACTATGGCTGGCGCCCTAATGTATTACATACTTGCACAAATTTTATTGTGACTTCTGTCAAGTGCAAAGTATCGACGCCAGGAGAGTTACGGCTGTGGACTCCTACAAGAGGACAGTGAGTCAGACACGGAAACCTGGGTTTTACTTGTTGAAATTAAGTTTTATACAGAAGGTTATTGAATAAGGAGGTTTTACAATCAGAGACAAAGACCTTTAAAACTCTGTTAAATTCACCCAGTGATTTTAGGATTTGGATAAAGTCAAAAGATGAACATTTAGAGGCTGAAGAAGATGAAGTGGTTTATAGTGGTTGGTGGTCATGTGACTTCTACAGAGGCCTGCTGGGAGCACATATCAAACTCAGATCAGGTATTTCATATTGGAACACAAAGAAAGGGAAAGTAACTGAGTACAAATACGTTGCTACTGTGCTTAAGTAGCTTTTTACTAAATATAAAAACATACTTTCGGCTCCGTACATTTTCAAAATAAGTGTATTACAAAGAAAGAAAGCAAAAAGGACAATTGAGAAATGAACACAATAAGAGGAAGACTGTGGAGAAAAGTTCATGTTTAATATTTTCATTTTGTAGTTTTTAACAAACCAGCCACTAGGCCATGAGTTATTTTGAAGGCGTTGTATCCAGCGTGGTCATTTTTGTCTTCAGTGTCATCTTAGCAATTTTTCAAACATCTTCTCCAACAAAACTACTGATCAGATTCATTTCAAACTGTATATGTAGCTTCCTTGGGACAATGTCCACAAAGTCAGTTTATAGTTTTGAGAAATTTAGTTTTTTGCATGCTTTATAATAATAATAATAATAATAATAATAATAATAATAATAATAATAATAATAATTATTATTATTATTATTACTAATTTATTTATTTACAAATTTTTTAAATGTAAAAAAAATGGCCTTTACTGATAATGGGCCATGTTTCAGTGGCTTATAACATGTAAGTAAGTAAGTAAAGTTTATTGACAAATCACTTTTCACAGATAAAAATCACCAAGTGCTGAATGTAAAATGGGTGCAATAAAACAACATAAGGATAAAATAAATAAAATGGATAAATCCATCAACCAGAAGCTTTCCTACATAACAATGTCTTGAGCGCCTTTGTAAAAGAGTCCATGGAGTTGACCACACAGAGGGACAGGAGCAGGTCATTCCAGAGTCTGGGGGCTACAGCCTAGAAGGACAGGTCTCCCTGGGTTTTAAAACAAGTCTCTGGGACTTTCAGGAGGCTCTGGCCTGAAGACCTAAGGGTGTGCCCTAAGGAGGAGGGGCACAACAAGTCAGCAATATACTGGGGGGCCTGACCATGCAACACCCGGAAAGTCAGAACTAAAATGTTAAAATCACTACGAAATTTGGAAGCCAATGAAGAGCTGACAAAACAGGGGTGGTGTGGGATGTTCTGGGCTTACGTGTCAAAAGTCTAGCAGCAGAATTCTGTACCATCTGAAGTCTGTTGAGAGTCGTCTTATTGAAACAAGTGAACACAGAATTGCAGTAATCAAAACGAGATGAGATGACTACTGAGCAATGATAGGAAGTCATATATGAACTTTCATTTGGGTCCATGACCTTTGACCTTGGATGATCTTGGAAAGTCAAACTCAAGGTCACCAATGTCAATTTCATCAGTCTTCTTCTTTGAAACTAGTGGTCGGATACATTAAAAATGTTTCATGTTGCTTGCTTGGGACAATGTCAACAAAGTTTGTTCACAGTTTTGACATATTTAGATTTTTGAATTTTGGACAAATTTTTTGAAATATTAAAAATTTACCTTTACTTGTAATGGGCCATATTTTGATGGCTTATAACATGGAAATGGTTACATATACCAATATAATTGCTATTGAGCATAGGTGGACTATATGTGGACTATCATTTAATTTATTGAGTTATCCCCAAGTGAAAGGACCACCCACTTCTGTTGGGAGATTGATCTCCTGCATCAAGACCACAGGACTGTAACATAGCAGCAGAACCTGACAACCTCCCAAATTCAACTGGTTATTGATTCTTGATTGAACATGCCAGTGAGCTACAGGGCCATTGGTCCTATTTTTTTATTTATTTATTTATCTAAAATATGTGCTTAGCTTTACATAAAAACCACTGGTAAAAATGTCCCTCAACACTGGCAGTTTTTAAATACAAGTATATGTACAGATGATGTGAAGACTGTTAGAATACTACATAACAATAAACAAGTATTGTATGCTACTGTGCTTTGTTTTTTTTTTTTCTTTTTTGTGAAATGCAAAACATACTTCTCTGGAAAAATGTCTCCTAAGATAAGCCAAACAAAGACATTCTATGTACTTTCTCTCCACTGACGGCAACTGTTTTCATTTAATTTAAACTGATTTAGGAGCTGCTGCAGAGCTACAAACAGTTCTCCAAGAACCATCTGTAAGAACCAAACAAATATCTCACACAAAAGAGTTGGAATTAGCAGCTCTAGAGTTGACAAAAAGCAAGAGCTTTTCTTCCTTCTTCTGATGAACTTTGTCCTTTTCTTGACTTAAATGTAAAGTGTTCGCTGATGTGCTAAGAGCTGTCGGAGTAACGTTCACATCAAACTAAAGTACAATAAAATGCACAGATATGAAATCTGCGAGCCACTGTGCTGGGCCACATGTATGAGAAGCACAGAGGCCTTCTAATCTTTTCACTGTGACTCGCTTCTTGTGTGCGACATGGGGAACGGGGGGGTTAATTACATTAATCCAAAACAAATAAATGTTTGGCAGCCCTTAAAAGACTGTGGGAGATGGTTGGAGATTGAAGTGACTTTTGAGTCCCCAAACCTCAGGCTTTGATGGTTTTTACTTGACTCAGACACTGAGAGTACAGATTGGATATCCAACTGGAGCTCAACTGGTCGCTCTGGCTTTCTTCCATCCTCTGCATGCCTCCTTCCCTCTCACTAGACTTCTTTCCTCTCTCCCTTTTTTCTTACTTTCACTCATCATCTATTTCTGCAGCAGTTTCAAGTCTCTCTTCTTTCTCTCTTTCTCACTAATACTTTCCCTTTTGTTAAGCCTCTCTTAAAATGCTTATGTAAGATGTGAAAGATGGTTTGGATCTCACATCAACTACAGTATATGTTAATGCAGCTAAGACACAAATGAGTGAAAACACCCACAGTTAAAATGAATAACAGCACACTAGTGTTGCCTTTCAGCTCTACACAGACTGAGTTTTGTCCCTGAGTTTACACTTTAAACAAGCTATGTGTAGTATTTCTACTATAAAATACTCCAAAATGACCTAAATGTATCAGTAGAATGGTCTCTGAATTCATTGGCGATTTTGGCAGCTGTGGATAGGTTCTGGTACACTGCTGTTGATAGTTTGGAATATATTAATACTGCACCCATTTAAGTCAGTGAGTGATGAATATCATGTGATTCCAATGAACCTACCTGTTCTCTCTGGTGTAGTATAAACTCATCAATAGAGTAGAACAGAATAGAATATTCATTCATTCATTTTCTGAACCCGCTTTATCCTCACTAGGGTCACGGGGGTTGCTTGGAGCCTATCCCAGCTACATAGGGGCGAAGGCAGGGTACACCCTGGACAAGTCGCCAGTTCATCGCAGGGCTGATGGAATAGAATAGAATATCTTTATTGTCATTGTAACAAGTACAACAAAATTTAGAAGTGGCATCCAATCTGTATCATGTACAAAACCTTCTTTAAACATACAAATAAAAGTATCTAAAATAAATAGCTAAACAAACAAACAAACAAACAAACAAACAAACCCATAACTCACACACAAGCATACATACTTTTATTCCACTGATCCCTTTAAAACATATTGCACATCAGATGTGTTTTTCTGTATTGAATATGGTGATTCCTGTTGGTTAAAACTGTTGTTAAATCTGTTTGGCCTTGTCTTTATTTTTCTGTATCATCTGCCTGATGGGAACAGTTCAAACAAAGTGTGTCCAATCTGTGAACTGTCCTTAATAATGCTATGTTTTTTGATGCAGCAGGAACGTCATCGCTCTTCCAGTGTTTGGAGCAGGACCTTTGTGCTTAAGCTTGGTCTTGAATAGAAGGTGTATTTAATAGCAGTAAATGTATACGTAGTAAAATAAATAAATAAATAAATAAATAAATAAATAAATAATAGAAAATAAGGTAATGTTACAGGGTCAATACATAAGATTTGCACATGCTCATTGTGCTGATATGAAGTTTGAGCTGTAGTTTGTTTTGTGCTGGAAACCAGTCATTTGTTGACATAACCTCTATTATTCTGATACAATATTAGTACTAAAAACAGCTCTTTAGTAGCAGTGTGTCTCCATCATCTCTCTTTCGTTCACGTAAACATCTATTTCTAAGGTAATGAGTGTCTCAGTTGGCTATGTCCATAATGTCAGTCTGTATACATATTTCTGTATTTAAAGGTTAAAGATTACCTTGCTTTGTTAGCCCTGTAGGGAAGTTTGGTCTCTGGATTTTACCCATTCTAACACACACACACACACACACACACACACACACACACACACACACACACACACACACACACACAGTATCTGGCAATAGCAATTAGCATTAGCACATAGGATATATTAGGAGCAGTGAGCTAACATTGACATCTGATATCAATTTCCTGCAAAAAGTCTCATACATAAATACTTCTCTTCTGCGACGCTGTAGCAAGAACAGCATTCAACAGCAGCTAGTAGAAATTCAAACGGTTAGTGCAGGCGTCAACACGATTGTCTCCAAGCACTAAAAACAGGCTAACACAAACTTCATGTATGGACATGAACATGTGCAAATCTTACATATTGCACCTGTATGACATTTTTGATATAAAAACATTCTTCTCAATGCTTTATTTCTTTGGAAACCAGCACTTTTTCCAGCAACCACTAAAAATGTCCACTCTAGTGATTCATCAGCCAGGTTCTGTTGAGGTTTTGTTTGTGCAGTGGCCTGGACTGTCGTAGGGTGCCAAGTTACTTCAAGTTGCCCTGAAAGCTGAAAATGTCCTGACTCAGATAGAATTTAAGGTTTGTCTGTGTCATAAACCATTAAAAATGTATGTGATTTCAATAAAGTATATAGAGGATTAAAACATATTTATATTTGACTCCCTGGTATTCCATTTTTTAAGGGGTAAAGGTTTAATATATATGATTCACACATGCTTGTGTGTTTATGTATTAAGAATGCATTGTGTGCTGGGAATTTGCCATTTGTGGACATTAGATACCTCCATTTTTGTAATTCTTTACTGTAATAATAATAATAATAATAATAATAATAATTATTATTATTATAATTATCACAATAATTGACTGCCTCAGTTGCCCATGTTAAGGGCTTATACACTGACTCCTATGTAGAAGATTTAGTTTTTTTTTGTTTGTTTGTTTTTATACATTTTCTTATGCTTCGTCTAAAGCTCTACACCAGGCATGTCCAAAGTCCGGCCCGGGGGCCAATCACGGCCCGCGGTCAGATTTTATACGGCCCACAGCTTCAGTTTTAGAATGTGTTATTTATGGCCCGCTGGACTGTTGAACCGAGTACATGAATCATAAAAGGTTCAAAATGCAGTTTCTCCTTTCACCCCATGGTGGCAGCACCACTCTAACGCTATCTGGCTCTGTGACCTTACCGTGAACCCTTTTCGCTAATTTCTAACCACGGCGCCTGTAAATAAAAAAACGGAAGTTGACAGTGAGGGCCGCCGCTTCCAGGAGAGATGGGAAGTACAATTTTTTTCACTGAAAATCGAGGCAATTATGTTTGCCTAATTTGTCAACAGACTGTTGCCTTGTTTAAGGAATTCAATGTAAAGAGACACTAGCAGATAAAACATGCTAACGCATATGACAAGCTAGCAGGGAGTTTGCGCTCCGAAAAAGTGAAGCAAATTCAAGCTGCTTTAAACTCACAACAGTGACTCTTCATGTGAACCTGAGTTCAGTGAATTCACCACCAGGACAGGCTACCAAGTTGACAGGTTAGTTGCCTCTAACTGCTGGTGTTGTGTACTTGTAGATGTGACACAAATATTACTTTCTGAATAATTTTGTGAAAGACAAGAGTAAGAGTTATATGTTTTCATCTGAAATGTTAACAGACTTTGCATTACTGAGTAATATATGAGTAATGATTACTCATATAAGTCATGTTTTAAATGAATGTGGGGTTAAGATTTTTATCAACTTCTTGGATGTTTAAGATACTCCACACAGTTTGTTCTATGTTATCTGACTCCAGATGTGAAAGGAAGGCAGAATTGTTTTTTTTTTTTTTAATTTGTTCACACCTGAGTGGCTCAGATTTGGTTACACTGCCATTTAAAAAAATGATATTGTGACAATGAAAATAAACTTGCTGTAGAACAGCGCGTTTATATGTAATTTTTACTGTTTAAAAAACGTCCGAAGGGACCACTGGCCCCTGCCAATCTCCACATTATCAGATCTGGCCCTCTTTAAAAAAAGTTTGGACACCCCTGCTCTACACTATAGCCATAAACCATAAAGGCCCAAACATCCACCAGCGACCAAAATCATTATTGATATAAAATGTTAAATACCTGTTGATCCACTAATCCTATCAATACATGTAAATAATTGGTGTAAAATGCAGTTTGTCATCTTTTCACGGTCATCAGATATGACCCATTTGGACGTTCAGAGGCACCGTAGTGAACGTGGAAACACTGTCATTGTCTTCAACATTGAATCAGTAGTAAAACCCATGGAGTTTGACAAATGACAGTGGTTGGAGATGTTTATTCTATGTTCAGTTAAGGATATATTTTGCTGAAAAAAATTCTTTTTCTTCAGTTTTCTCTGTTTTGGATATAATAACCCTCAACTTCAATCTGAGCTTTAATGAACATCTACATGATCAGTACATTAAATATAGGAAAATACATGATTTTCACTTAAAAATGCAAAATACAGAACATAATGTTAGAGCAAATGGTCATAAATCACTTAAGAAAGGGTAAAAATAAAGAAAAAAAAAATCATTTGGGATCTGCCACAAAAGCAACACTGGGTCTTTATGGGTTAAATCTCAGAAGTTCTATTTTTATTTATTTATTTACTTATTTGACATATCCTTTATTTAACAGGTTCTTATTTGATTGGTTTCCAAATTTAGATTTTTTTCCCCTCAGTTTTTTGGTAACTTGAAAGCAGTTTTTCAGGACGAAGACATTACTACATTGGAGCAGACTTGCATCTGTTTTTTAAATTGAGAAACGTTCCCAACCAAAAACAAGCTTGACATTATTTCCATTGTGAAGCCCTTTGTTTTGTGGTCTGTGGAGCTCCATACATTCTCACAGTGTGACTAAACAATCACACTGACTTGCTGAAAGTCATTCACAGCCAACTAACCCTGTAATGAAAATGTACTGGGGCCAAACCCAAACCCTGCAGATCCTCCAACCTATGATTGCCAAATGCTTTCGATCAAGTGCACAATAAGTGTGAGAAATAGACGTGAATGGGGCTCTTCTCACAGTATATCATCCTATACTTGCAGACCAGTCTTGGGAACAAACATTATTCTCCCAGGCCCTGTTGTTGTACATTGTACTTGTACATGTTCGAGGTCATGATGATGATTTATGGAGACGGTTCACTAAATGCACTACACAACTTAATTTGTTCTGGTTTTCCTGATTGGGTAGATTATAGGGCCCCTGTTGTTATGGCGACAAATGTGTCACCACACATATCTGCACATCAACTCTTGTCTCCTGGTTGGTATAAACACACAGAAAAACAAGAGAAACATTCCCTGATGCGTTGCTTCTGGGGAAGATCGAGCTGATATCCACTCATTTGGACGCTGCGGTGATGGATTGCTATTGGTGGTTGTACCATATTTGTGTCAAACCTTTATTCTGGGGTTTTGGTGAGGAGATGTCTTGTTTTGTGATTGACAAAATGTATTTGTCTGGGAAGAGTAGCTGAGGTTTGAGGTTGCCTCAGCTGAAGTAGAGTCACTGGGATCAGTGGAACGCAGCGTCGGCCGATTTTCTCATTGACTGAACTAAAAGATAATAATGCAGTACATCACAACTAACCAGACGTGACTGAACACAGATATGACTGTGACTGTATGAATTACATATGCCATAATATGTAATTAAAGAAAGTAATTGAAAGTAATTAAATAACATCCTCCTGTGACATATGAAACTGTCTTGATTAAAAAAGATAAATAACTGGTTTGTTTTTGCCTTGGTAAAACATCAGAAGGAATAATATATTATTATATAACGCTGTTTATGTGCTCTCTTTTAGCATTTGTTACATTTACTTTTTGTAGTTTGGTGGTTTTTGAAGTATTTAGAGAGTGTCTTTGGAAAATATGTCATATAAATTTATTTTTAAAGTCAAATTTGCCTAAAGGAGTGCTGTTTCTGTATGCAGTTAGGATGTCTTTGAGTAACTGGAAATAGGAGGCAGGCTGTAATGGTAAAATGTGATTACTTCTCAGTGACCCCAGACATTTTAAAAGATTCAGTCAGATGTGGTTAGATTTAGGGAATAAAAACATGGCATATTTGGACATTTTTTTCCCCACACATGGTTATGAGGTCCCCTTGTAACCCTTAACAGTTGTGGAATAATAGGAAGAAAAATAAACATATAGTTTATTTAAAATCACAAAACTACCCTGTAAGTAAAGTTTCTGTATCTGCAATTTTATTTACTTTACTTAAGACTTTCCAAAAAACAACAGAGCTATACCAAATCTTTATTGTATACTCTGTTAACTGCTTTTGACGATCATGTTTGAAGCTGTTACTAGAATTAAAGATTCAATGTGTAATATTATGCATGCTTTTGTGTTTGCATGTGAAATTTATGTTGAAATGAAGCTGGTCATGTGTAGATTTTAGGAAACTCCCATTTCTTAACCAACAACTTTCATTCACATATATCACTGATAACAGCCTGTGCACTTATTTCTATGTTGAGGACTAATTTTTACCTCCGCCAAGGAAGTTACGTTTTTGCCGGCGTTGGTTTGTCTGTCTGTCCGTATGCAAGATAACTCAAAAAGTAATGGATGTATTTGGGTGAAAATTTCAGGAAGTGTTGATACCGGCACAAGGAATAAATGATTACATTTTGGTGGTGATTGGGGGCGGGCACTGATCTGCCTTGGCTGCGCTCTCCAAGTGCTTTACTAGTTTTGTTTTATCTGCAAAATTCTTCATGCTCATTCTGGTCACTGAACTAGCTATCATTTTCTTAGACATAGGGCCTGCAAATGTACAAGGATGGGAGGATGAGGAAGATGCTTGATGTATCTGGATTCTGGAAATCATTTCCTGTTTCAGTGTCACATGGTTTGTCCACTGTCCCACCCCTTTTAGAGATTAGCAGCAAGTCTTGTTCCTTTTCATTCCAATAGGAGTGCACAAAATTCAACAATATTCAAATATTCTTCCACTTCATCCTCAGTCAAGTCAAAATTGGATTCATTTTTCACAAGTCACATATACTGAATATTCTGACATTAACGTTACATTTTAAAGATGCCCAGATCTAAAGACCATACAGTTTGACTGAAAAGTGTCTCAGCAATGAACTCTCCCAAGATCCTGCACAAATTTCATCTGGGGGTGGTAAAAAAATAGTTTTTATTATTATGATTGTGGAATGAGAGAAATATGATAATAATAATAATAATAATAATAATAATAATAATAATAATAATAATAATAATAATAATAATAATAATTGTCACAACGGGGGGAAAAGAAAGGACTCAAATGCTCGGTACTGAAGGGAAAAAAATAACAAGTTTATTTGACAAAATATAAAAAAAAAGAAAACCAGACAACGAAAAACCTAACACAAAAAACTAAAGCAAAAACAGAGTCCAAAAAAACATACAAAACCTGGGGTCAGAGTCCGTGGATGAATATGGAAAAATGTCCGGGTTATGGAGAGGATAAGGAGAAATGGACCAGCGCTGCATGGCTGCAAACCTAATCCTTAAATAGGCCAGTGGAAATTGGCTGCAGCCACGCAGCGCCAGCAGGTGAGTCTAATGATAATAATGATTATGACAAGGAGGAGCTGAGGGTCACAGGCACAGATCCTGACAATAATAATGTATTTACACCTTGTTAACATACTTTCATATATTTACAGGAAGTTCTCAATTCTTCTGACCACGTGCCTTTAGAAGACAGGAAGTGAACAACTTTATAATACTGGCAAAACAATACAATGCATAAGTGGAGAATCTTTGGTGTCGCTACCTGAGACACACTAGATACAGAATTTGTTCTAATGCTATTTCCTTTCATTGGTATCTACATAAGACTCTGGGATTTAAAGGAAATTAATATAAGTCTTACCTTTGGTTTAGTAGATTTGAAATGTCAAACTCAAATTTTATATCTACAGTATATCTATATATAACACAAGGTGTCCACAGAGCATTTTTACAATTTAAAAAAATTTATTACAAAAGCAACTGATAAGTTTAATCATATTTGTTCTATGTACTCAGTGATTTTCAAAGTTGCAGTGGTTGATGTGGGATCATGTGCAATTGAATCATTGCTCCATTTTTCTTCAACAAGAGATCAATTACTGCAAATGTTTACATTGAGCTTTTGACTGAATATGTGGCACCACAACTGGATGACCTTCAATCAACCATCATTTTCTAGTAGATGGTGCACCAAAACATTGGGGACTGCATGTTGGTGGGTTCCTAAATCAAACATTTCCAAACCAGTGGATTGGAAGGGATGGTCCAATGTCCTGGACACCTCGTTCACCTGATATCACTCCCCTGGATTTCTTTCTATGGAATTATGTTAAAGATATCATGTATCCAACAAAGATACGGGACATCAACAACCTGAAGCCAAAGATCACTGTTGCCATTGTCTCCATTGATGAGGCTATTCCACAGACAACATGAAATCCAGTACCATCTTGATGTGCTTCGTGCAACTAATGGTGCCCATATAGAGGTGTATTAAATGAGGCAAAAAAAACAAAACAAAACAAAAAAAAACTTCAATGTCTACTTTTCATTTTGTAATAATTTCCACATATTTATCTATTCATTTGCTTTTGGAATAAATTTGTCAAATTGTACAGCGACTTTAGGGACATGCTATACAGGGTGGGGAAGCAAAATTTACAATAAACATTTAGTTATTTTTTCTCAGCAGGCACTACGTCAATTGTTTTGAAACCAACCATATATTGATGTCATAATCATACCTAACACTATTATCCATACCTTTTCAGAAACTTTTGCCCATATGAGTAATCAGGAAAGCAAACGCCAAAGAGTGTGTGATTTGCTGAATGCACTCGTCACACCAAAGGAGATTTCAAAAATAGTTGGAGTGTCCATAAAGACTGTTTATAATGTAAAGAAGAGAATGACTATGAGCAAAACTATTATGAGAAAGTCTGGAAGTGGAGGAAGCAACAAAAAACGTACCAAAGCTTTTATTAAAGCTCTCAAACCCAAAATCCTAAAGGATCCAACCAAATCCATGAGAAAAATGGCAACTGAACTTTAGCTAGACAACAAGACCGTCAGAAATGCAGTAAAATATGATTTGAAGATTTAAATTATCATGACTTTCAATAAACTAATTGGTCATACACTGTCTTTCAATCCCTGCCTCAAAATATTGTAAATTTTGCTTCCCCACCCTGTAAACTTAATATTTTTTTCAACAGTTAAAATTGTCTAATGCTAATTTTGCCAGTTCAGACAAGGAGAAATTATAATTATATAGGCTATAGGAACTGAAGTTATGATAAAAACCTAAAACATTCAGGACATTTGAGAAATTATCTCTGTTCACTTAACACTGTTATTTAATTAATAAATTAAATGTAGCCAACATTCTGTTTTGTTAGTACTATATTCTGAAAAATTAGCATTTAAGTAATTTGCACCTCCTTTTTAATTGCTTATAAAATATAATAACATCAATTTAATGAAACATACAACTTTATTTTTAAAAAATCACGACAGTATTTTTGCACATGCGTTGAAAAAAATCAGGTGCAGAGTCAGTGTTTGACTTTTCTGTATGTCACTTTTTCTGAGAATGACTAAAGTTTAAGGCTTAAAGTGTGAAAGTTCAGTTCTATGTGAGAATACTTTGTCAATGACCCAGTAGCAGACAAAAGTAAATGTGTTGGTTCATTTTTGATTTAGCTCTTGGTGCTAATTACAGAGCTTTACTGTGGGTTGTGCAATGTTGGTTCTTGGTATGCAATAATAAAATATCCATGGGACTGTGAATAAACAACGGTTCTGTAAATCACTTCTTGTGTCATGCACTTTTACATAATACTTTTTTAGGCTTTCCTCATAATAGCTGAAAAACTACAAATAAAGTGGAAAAAAGTTAACTAAAACTAATTAATTACTCCAAAAAGAAATAGAACTGAAAATGTCAAAAATAATCTGAAACCAAAAGCTGAAAGACTAAGTAAAAATAAAAACTAATATCAAAGCTCGCATATGTCTGATATGAGTGAGAAGTATGAATTATGATAACACTAGAATATAGTTTATGAACATGTATAAGTAATGTCTGTTGGTACATGTCAAAAGTAGACACATTTAAAGGGTGGCCATGACAATAGTGTGTGTATACATTTGCAGGTGTGTGTGTGTGTGTGTGTGTGTGTGTGTGTGTGGAGACAAAGAGCAGTAGATACCGAGGTGTATGTTTGTGTGTGTGGCTTGTGTACGTTAACTTGAGGTGGGCCTGGCATTTACCTTTAACCGTCAGCATCTCAATAAACAGCATGTTTACGCCCAAACAACAGCTCAGTCTGATTTCTTCACATCTACTTTGAGGCATTCAGATCTCTACAGTACGAGCTCTGTGAAGACACTGAGGCGTGTGTTTCACAAGGACACACACTGTTACACAACCACTAACAGATCTCAGTGCTGATCAGATACCACCATGGAAAATGCTTTGGTTTTTTTTTTTAGCACTTTAGTGTGTTACAAACTCTATCTTCCACTTCTGTGATGTGAAGGAACATGATTTTGAGGTTGTTAACATTTAAAACATATTTAAAGATGTTATAAAATCTTGCATCACATTTCGGAGCACTTCAACACACCTACATACATCAAGATGAATATTTCGCTTCCCTATCATGAAGCAACTAGTCATTTCTTAAAACAAGTTATCTTTTTTAGTGATGACAGGTGCTTTGACAAAACCAGCAAGTCTGTAAGCAGTTTATATAATCAACAACTTAACAACCTTGTATACTGCCTTTTATTACCTATATTTTTGTATTTGTATTTATTTAAGTTACAGGACAGTGTTTAGTGTCATTAGTTCCAAAGACCAAGATGCATGCACCAGATTTAGCAGAAAAGCTCATTTCTGTCTGTTGTCCTGGACAAACAACTAACATAAAAAAACATCACATAGATTATGAAGTACTTATAAACTGAAAGAAAACCATTAGACATGACAGATATAGGAAAGTTTGCTCATACTGAACGGTTACAGCCAAGTACATAAAAAGGGGCTTACATTCTAAAAGTACAATAACATTTCCTAGAATAAGAATAAGATATAAAAGAAAGAAGAAAAGAGAAAAAAAACAGAAGAATACATAAATAAATAAATAGATAAATAGGCTAATCGCACAATAGAAAACCAGACGTAGAAGAAAGTGCAAAAGTAAAAACTGTATATACAGCGTGTCCCAAAAAAATGTATACGCACTTTAAATAATTGTAAAGTAGGTGTTTATTAAATTAATTTAATTTTCAAAATGTAATCGAATTTATAAACATCATTTTATTGTTTTGTCACCACCTGTTCTCAAACTGATGTCTATTCTGGTCCAGACACTGCTGTCAATGCGAAACAATAGAATCGCACACATCCTGAAACAATTCCCTTGGTATTTGCGTGCATTCATGTTCAATAGCAGTTCTCAATTCAGCGACTGTTGCAGGTCTCATAGCATAGACTTTGTCTTTTAGGTATCCTCATATAAAGTCTAGTGGTGTGTGGTCTGGTGAACGTGCAGGGTATTCAACGAAACCCCTCATCCAACCCACCTGTTTGGCAAGTTCACCAGACCTCACACCACTAGACTTTTTTTTTATGGGAAACATCAGATTATCTATCTTCATATTTAGTCTTCTGATATGGACTGAGAGGAGAGAGCTGTGCACAGAAGTTATGTGTTTCCAACTTCTGATGTATCCTCATTTTGGCTGATATAATTTTGACTTTAATTGAATAATGAAGTCTAATAATGTCAAAAAATACTCTTTACTCTGCTTGGTTTACATTTGAGCAATATTTTAGGTGATGTACTTTACACTGTGTTTCAGCCACATTAAACACAGTAAGTCAAAGATGCTTCCTTTCAGATGAATTATAATACATCCATTTTGGCTTTAGAGTGGCCTCAATGTATCACATCCACTAATGTGCAATAACTCTGCAAAATGTGAATTATGCAAAATTAGTCGTGCAATAATCTTCTGTTCTTACAATAATAATGCAATATTTATTCAGATACAAATGCACTATTTTTTTTAAACAAACTTTCATAGATATTCACACTGTTCATATTGTCAATATTCATAGCTATATGTACTATTAATACTGTTAAAATTCTAAATATTGTGTCTACTCATATCTCATGTCTTTTTTTTTTTATTTTATTCCACCTTTAGCTCTGTTCTTACTTGACTTTGGTTACATTTTATATTGTATTTTATTTAAATTTTTACATTTTTGGGAATTTTATATTTGCTCTTCTTATTTTCTGATTTTTTTTTTTTTTTTTTTTTTTTAATTATTCCTACTGTTTGTGTTGACTGGAATAGCACTCTTTATTTCACTGAACACACAATGACAATAAAGGCAATTCTATTCTATTCTATTCTATTCTATTCTATTCTATTCTATTCTATTCTTAGAGTTGTTGTATTTTAACCCCAACACTAACCCTAGTGGAGTGAATGTGAAATGGTTAAAATGCTGGTACTGTGTACGCAATGCAAAAATATTTGATTTAATCTGATGAAATCAGATAAAAAATCTCTTCGTGGGAATGCTTTCAGTGATGTAGCAGGTAGTCACAGGCAGATTCAGTCACCTGTACTTCTTGTAAATGTATCAAAAGGATACATTTCTTGAAGACTATTTAATGTCTATTAGTCCACAATGTGACTAAACGTGATTAGAAAATGACTTACAGAACCTTAGAACTAAAAACCCAAAAGGACTGTTTACCTGAAATAGCTGCATAACAGTAATGAAGTCTGCATATGATAAAAAGGACACATCTAACCACTTCAATATATGCCTGAGATCAGAAATGGCTGTACAGTACACACCCAAGAAGAAAAGAGGCTGTTTTTTTGGTGATCTTTTTTTTTTTATGATGTATGAGCTGAAGTCGGGATCAAATAACTCACCAAGGTTAGTAGCTTGAGGCCTGATGTTCAATGACAGGGATTTCTATTCGATGTACAGCTTCTGCCTTTTGACACAGAACCTTGAATGTTTATGCCAAAACTAAATAAATAAATTGAACTACATTATTTTAATTATATTCTGACACTACATGCATGTACTCAGCCGTTCAAAGAATATAAAAAGTACTCTACGTCTGAATGAGCATCTGATTATTACACATTTTACTGTCATTTGTCTCACAGTAGAATTACACACAATGAGACTTGTGTTTTAAGATTTACAGCTCACTGTAAATCTGCTGAACTAATGTACCAACTAAACACTGCGAAGAATGAGGGACAACCACAAAACACAACTAAATAGACAATAAAGGGTGTGCCTGTTCAGTGATGGGTTTACAAGGTCTAAAAAGTTCAGAACAGTAATTAAGTTTTACTATTAGCATCTGTCAGAATTGTAACTGGATGTGGCATTTGCTTCAAATGTTTTATTAGATTGACATAAAAAATTGTCATAACCTCATTAGTAAACTCGTGAGAAAAGAGATGCAGCAGATTTAATTGACTTAAATTAGTAGGTTTTTAATCAAAAGAATACCACTTCAATGTGTAGTGTTAATTGTATTAACCCATAAAAACCCAAACATCCACCACCGACCAAATTCATCCATTGATGTGAACTGTTTAATACCTGTTGATCCACTAGTCCTATTAATACATGTAAATAACTGGTGTAAAATGCAGTTTGTGATCTCTTCATGGTCATCAGATGTGACCCATTTGGATGTTCAGAGCTCTGTAGTGAACGTGGAAACACTGTCATCTTCTACAGCATTGATTCAGCAGTAAAACCCATGGAGTTGGATCAATGACAGTGGATGGAGACACTTGGTTCATGATCAGTTACTGATGCATTTGACTGAAAAAGTCATGTTTTTTTTCTCCAGTTTTCTCAGTTTCTGATATAATAAACTTTGAATTTACTCTGAGCTTTAATGATCTTCTACATGATCAGTGAATTAATTATAGGAAAATACATGATTCACACTGAAGCCCCCCCCCCCCCCAAAAAAAAAAAAAAAAAAAAAAAAAGAGTATAATATTATAATAAATGGTGATAAATCACTTAAGAAAAGTTAAATCTAGAGAAAAAAACATTTGGGAACTTCCACAAAAGTAGCACTGGGTCTTTATGGGTTAATTTACAATAAAGAGCAAATGCATGAGGAAGTTTCAAAGACAGAGTTTACAGTGTTATTTTTTTTTTTAAATACATCAGAGGTGAAAGTATAACTAAGTGACATTTTGGTACTTTTCCATCTCTCCTCACTACAGAGGGATAAAAACTTGGATTCTTGGTGTGGGGACTTTTATATCTGATCATATCTTTTCATATCTGTGGTTAAAAGAGGCATTTGGTTTGATCAGCTCATAACCAGGTGTAGGCAAAACCTACAAAACCCATCAACCACAGCCCTACCTGCGAGGCAGCGATGCGGTAGTCATGAAATTAAATTTCCTCGGCTGCTCCTTGCCTATGTCTTGAGGCTGAAAGCCGGGCTGTTTCATACAGTAGAAGGCACAGGCGCATGGAGATACCACACCATGCTTCACCTGCTTTGATGTTGGCGAGGCACCCGGGGCCAAGAATATGGAGAATTTGTTGATTACTGGATCCTGTATTCCGTACACATATTGGTGCCGGGTGCAGCGACGTAGTGGCAGTTTGATAGTTTGTGGTAAAAGTGCTGGCACGGCCACAGCTTTTCTCTAGCTTTGCCAAGACTGTGGTTTCTGTGATTATCAGCGGTAGATGGGAATCACAATATAAGCTTTTCCTGAGCACACTGGCCAAAAAATCATAGACTTTCCTTGGACTGGCTTGTATGTCAGCTGGTAAAAACTTTTATCTTAAAGGATCTACCAGTGTTGGCCCATACAGACCCCCTCACATTCTGCAAAGGTCTTCCAACTTTAAAGGTGCAATCTTTAAAGGCCTGTCTACAAAGAAAACCTGTTAGTGTGCATTTAAATGTCTCACAGTGAGTGCTATGGTATCCAAGGGTCACATTTGCAAATGTTTTTCTATGAGAAATATAGTTTCATAGCAGTGGCAGCTGGTGAAATAATTTTTTGGTGGGGCACAGTATGCAAGTTAGTCTTCAGAAACACTATAACCACATATCACCACCAGGATACACCAAGCACATGCACAACTATTGAAAAATATCAATTTAAATTAATAAATAAATAGAAGTTAGCCTACTGGTCTACAGTACACACACCTCTTATAATGGTAAAGGGAGAGCCTTGCGTGCAGATTTTTGCACCCCAAACAGGAAACACGTCATTTGACTGCTCACTAAACATTTTAAAGGTGCTTATCAAAAACATTTTAAAGGTGCCCTGCCACACACATTTCATTACTTTTGTGGTCATGTCTGAAGTTCTACCATGGACTGTGTAACATTTTTTGTGGAAAAAATTCCTTGGTTACCAAGTTTCAAGCAATTCTAACGTGGTATAGAAAGCCTGCTGGAAGACTCAGCTCAATTTGCGAAGTTGTCGTGAATAGTCAACATGCTTATCTGCTTGACTCTGATTGGCTAACAGCTAGCCAATGAGAGCCTGGCTTTATAGTATCCTTTACCCTGCGCAACAAATAGAAGAACTGGCGGAAACAAAAGAGAAACCTAACATGCTTTGAACATCTGACTCCCGGCTTTTATGCCTCTCTTGTACGGCGGATCTTACATGGAATTTTCACAGCTTCTAACCTGTATCCACTGGGCCCCCTCCACTGCTCTATGGGCCCCCTGGGAATGTTGGGCCCCTTGAATTTGTTATGTTTACCTCCCCCTTTACGGTGCCCAGCTTGCTCTATACGAAAACTGTCACTGAGCCACACGAATTCTGTGGGCGTGGTCTCACCTGAGCGAGCTTATGAATAGTAATGAGCTCAGGCATTAACATGTCACACTGACCAGCTTTTCTAATTGACCTGATGTCTCCACTTATTTCTTTTCAGTGGCAATAGCAGACAGAGGAGGTAGCAGTTCATTTTCAAATTCACTACATAACACAAATAACTATGGACCTAACATATTTAAAAAAAATACAAGTAAAAACCTTTAAAACTACACTTGAATGCAGATTATACACAGTACTCCCAGGCTGTATCATGTATGGCTCATTTATTTAAATATTCATGTTTTTGTAAAATTATTTTATGTGATTTGTATCGTCTTCTTCTTCACGTGAGACAGGTGGGGTGGTGCCCTTGCGCCCTCTATTGATGAACTGCCACTGTTTAATAGCATATTCAAGAATTATATTATATCATATTCAGAAGCCTGTGTTTGTATAATTTTAGGAATACTGAAGCAGAGCACATGTCTACAACACATTTTAACCATACATGATCAAAGTATTAACCACATTTATGAAGAGAGTAACAAATAAATAAATTTCTGCAGCTCATTTCATGTTTTTATTGCCTGTTTTGTATGTAAAATTTTTATCACTAGTAAAAGTAACTAAACCAGTAAAACAAATGCGATTCCATAGATTTTATTTATTTAATGTTAATGTAAATACTAAAGTGCACCTACCAATATACTGTAAATCTGAATAGTTGAGATATTTCATTAAAGTTGCAGTTTTTTTTTTTTTTTTTTTTTAACTTTCATTAATTTATTTATTTGGGGGAATATGTTGCTTATTGTTTGATTTATGTTGAGTATATTGTTAATTATTGTGTAATATAATGTTCAATAAAGATATTGTTAAAAAAAAAAAGTTGCAGTGGGTTACCCTGTTGTCGCTAGCATGGAACAACTATGTAACGTATAAAAGACAATTAATACAAGTGACAGCACGGAAGGAGGAAGAATTACTGCAATTAGGCAACGCAGCAGCAGCAGCATCACCTCAGTTTCCACAGCAGAAGACAGCAGGTGGCTTCACAACCAATGTGACTATCAGCACATCTCTGCCAGGCACATACTGAGAAAATAACTGTTAACCAACTTACGCTACATTTCCTTGGACGCCATGAATGAGAGATAAAGATCAGTGCATCTGCCATGTACAAGACGCCACACACAGCACACAACACCATCCGTCGTATTCTTACACACACACACGCATGCACGCACGCTTGCACGTATGCACACACACACACAAACAATGAGAGTGAGTCACTGCTCCACAGCAGCAGCTCTGACCACAGTTGAGCCGTGACATTTTCTCATGCCTCCAGTCTATTTACCAAAGTTCAGACAGGAAGGAAGTTTCTCACACTTTCTCTCATTTTTCCTTTCTTATTTTGACGAAAATAAAAAGGGGCAAACAATGACATAAATATTTGAGGTTGTGTCGTTGATTGAAATATTTGAACAGTTAGACTACAGTTAAAATGGGTTTAACACTGATACTGATACTGGGTCCTAAGCAATATGTTCTTATACAAAAAAGACAATTACATTACACATTATGGTACAAATATTTGGCTATATTTTTTCAACTGTTCTGTATGTTTATACACTCAACAGTTTCATATCATAAAAAAACAAATCTATGTACCAGAAATGGTTTGTCTCAGCTATTTAGTTTTATGTTTCAGTATTATTTTTCACCAAAAGTAGTTTTACATCATAAGATATAAACCTGTTTACTACTACTTGATGTTGCAAATATATCTAAGGCTGCACAATTATTGATCAGTTAAAATCAATAAAATGTCAGTCATCAATATATTACATTAGACTATCAGCCTACAAACAATAGTAAACTATTATCGTGAATTTGCCGCAATTTTTCACTGTTTTTGTAATGAGTTGTTGCTCAACACTCTTTACGCTCTCTCTGAATGTACACGTTAATTGATTACCAATAATCCCCAATGTTCATGTACTAATTTCAAAGCCCTTTTTCATTCACAGTATTATTAATTTCAGGACAGTCTACTGATTTTCGGATCATTTTTGTTTGGATTGTTGACTGGAGACAATGATCAATAACAGCATCAGTAATATAATCTTTACACCTGATACTGGAAAATTTGTTCAGTTACTATTTTGCCAGTTATGCCTAATGTCGCGAATTTGCACCATAACTAATTTATATACAATACCTGTGTATGTGTTATATTCAAATGAACAATCTCCACTTAATTTAGCATCTGCTGAACAGCAACAACACGAATAATTAATTTTTATATAACTGTAAATACATTTGGGCAGTAAGGTCAAAGGCTGCAGTTTAAAGGTTAAAATTTAGGAGGATTTAAGGAGATCTACTACTAGGAATGGAAAAAATAAATGCAAATTCTAGAGTTATATTTTGGATTTAACGACAATAAACCACGAAAAAAACTTTAATAGTTTTTTTTATTATTCTTTTTTGGCATTTTGTATTTTTAAATCTAATTTTAACATGAATTTTGACATTTCTAAATGAGTAATCTGTGCAATTCCCTTGACAACCAAGCCACTAGAGGCAAATCACGATCACATTCGGATTCACAAAAAAAAAAAAAAAAAAAAAAATCAAACTAGAAAAGCACTCGGAGAGCGCAGACCTCCGCCGAGGCAGGTCAGTCCCCCCCGATCACCACCAAAATTGTTTCATTTGTTCCTTGTGCCAGTATCAATACTTCTTGAAAATTTCATCCAAATCAATCCATAACTTTTTGAGTTATCTTGCTAACAGACAAACAGACAGCCAAACAGAGGTAATCATGAATGCAATCACAATCGCAATTACAATTTGCATTCAAATTTGTAATTCCGACCACAACTACAACCACAATCACATTAGCTATTTCAATTGTAATCACAATCACAACTTTACACACAATATTGCAATATGACTTTTTCACCAAATTGTGGTAATAATATAATTAATATAATGTACAAAACACAGGCATACTTTCTACCTGCACTGACATTGATGAGATTTACTCCTTAGGTATTAACATTTGGTATCTAATAAGTTCAGAACCAAGAACTGGTTGATGAAGGTTTCAAATACATAGGTTTCAATACATGAAACTAGCAGAAAGCCTCCTGTCTCTGAACATTGTTTTCATCTCTAGAGGCAACAAATCTGTACTGTTGAGTTCAACACATTCCCATTGTTCCTGTTTGTAGACATTACATCAGTGGGTTTGTCCAGACAAGATGGTAGACAACATTTACACTGAACAGCTCATCACATTATTATAATAACCTACTGTCTTCCTGAATTAAAACAATACAATAACAAGGGCTTATTCATATATTGCTATATTATAAAATGGTCCTGTGAGACTGTTTGAACAAAGAGCTCTCTTTTGCAAGCTTATCAATCTTTCGAAGTTTTCTCAACGGGATGAACTTGTGCAACAAATCATCCCTGAATAAATAATTTTACTGTCAATTATAAGATGAGAACATAAATAAATGAGCTCATGATTCTGACCACACATCCAGTGCCACATTTTATTTGACCAATTTCGAAACATGGCACAGCACACACTTTTTGGTCACTATTATTATATTCTTTCATTTCTCCTCAAGGGTCTTATTGTTGAGGAGTTTTTGCTGAAATGTTTGATGCTCCCTGTAGTACATAAATATTTCATGCATCTCACAATGAAAGGAATCATTTCATGACAGGAAAGTGCTTTGCATCAGTAATTTTCATGCTGGACTGTAGTTGATTATTGAATGAATTATTTTATTTATCCGGTTTTGGAGTTGTCATCTCTTTCGCTGCCTCATTTGATGGTCATAATCCCTCCAAATTTGGGGGAGTGGAAACTTCAAATATTAAAAATAAACCCCTCTATGTTGAAGAGACAAAGGTAAAAAGGTCTCTGGTTTTGAGCTGTTTGAACGCAGGAACATGAGGAACGTGATTTATAAGACTGTATTAACCAGAGCCCGGGTTACAGACTTCCACTTGGAGCTGGAAAAAGCAGCAGCATGTTGTGAAATCACTGACTCATGAGGGCTCTGGGACATATGGATAGATGGGATAGAGAGAAATGGAGCAGTTTGGACTCTATGTGAACCACTGAATTAAAAAAAAGATGACATACTGCCTTATTTATCCATATGTTGCAAATTAGGGCATCTGTTGACAATTTATTTTATTTACTTTGGTGATGCTTGGCCCGAGATGATTAACATTTTCTGTCGTGTTTGTTGTCTTCTGGATCAGAATTTGATTGGCACTCGGTGACGGTTGTTTGAAGCCAGCGTAGCTTTGGCTTTGAAGCTTGGGGGATGAAAGCAGAGCATCCAGATATGACTCGAAGGATAATCTAGAAATGAATTTTTGGCTGCCTCTGAAGGCGACCGACAGGCGACAAACATGTTGCCGAGTTGTTGATTAAATGTTACTTGAGAGACGCAGTGATGCAAGGACATAAAACCAAGATGGAAACTTCTAAATACACATTAGGAAATGACTTAAATGTGTTTGTTTAATGGCAACAAGCTGTGGATGAATAAAGAGTGAATGTTCTCTTCTCAGCAGTCATGGGATGACTCCTGTTATTTATGAGCCATGCTGTTTGTAATTGTGACTTTAATTGATGGTATTAATCAATGTTTCCCATCAGAGCTGCCTTCTGTATATAATTACTCATGAAATCCATGATTGTATTTTCTAATGACATCCAAATAAATGCTCCAAAAATATTCACATTTCTACATGTAAGTACTTTACAAATACAACAAACCAGAATAGAGAACTAACCTAAAGTTGTTGTTTTTTTTAACGATAGATACTGCTGTACTGGAAAAAGGAGAAGTACTCTAATCCTTTAGTCAAGCAGACAGCTATTTAATATTCAATATACTTAACAAAACACATGTTCAATATAAAAACCTCCTGGCAAAGGAGGAATAACATATTTGGCTTTGAGTTTTCCTCTCTAAAATAATCTCATAAAGTAAACGTTTTCCATGTTTTAATCCCTCTCCATAGAGAATCCACTAAATGCAGGCAGAATATTCTGCTGTTTCTGAGCAGGAGGTTTTGCTTCCAGTTAAATGTTAAATTTCAGTTGAAAGACTTAAATTCAGCAAAAACTAATAAATGATTATTTTAGTGAAAACTCTCCAAAAACTTGTGGTTAGGATGTTGAGTTTTTGTGATTTATTTGGAAGAAAAAAAACAATAAAACTACTACTTTTATTTACGTTAGATTTTGTGAATTAACTGTGATGAGCAACTGATAATTTATGCACAAATAAAATCTTTAAAGCTCAATTAATATTGCTTTCATAATACTATTAATAATATTTTAAAGGTTTCCAAATGAATAATAAGCAACAAAACTGATTGAAAGGATATAAAGACTGGATGACTACATTTAATATGTTGCTGAAAACACTTAAAGGATTACAAAATTTACAATCGGTACAATAAAATGGTGTTTTTCTTTTTAAAACAGACAAAAGGTAAAACAGAAGTAAGGTCTTGTGCTGCATCTTGCGCTGATCTAATTTCCAAAGGGAGTTTATTTCCAGCTAATTATCAACAGTGACATCTACTGGCTGAAACCCATCATACCCTTATTTTTCCCTCCTCTAAACTCATTTTTCTTCTGTTTTGATGCAAACAAAGCTCAGCTGTTTATTTCAGATAAGTTCAATTCAGAGAAGTTTTTCATTTACTCACAGGTGAAGCAGCTACAGTCAGACTCATACACTGTCACGTTGTAATTTCCTGTGAACTTTATCAACTCCAATGTTCTTTTACAAGGGAAAGTTCTCTTAATTTGCTGATTGTTGATTTAGAAAATATGACAAACTGAAACAACAACATTTAACAATGCCTAAAGATAAAGCAACAAATGAAATGATCATAGTTGAGAATCTTTCAAACAAGGCATAAAGAAAACAATTTGATCTGAGACTGAAGGAGGTGATGAGGTGTTAATTCTGAGCATTGCACTGCCAGATGTAAAACAAACTGCAAAGGAAGTGCCTTCGGGGTTTGGCAGCGTTCCCTTAACCAACCACACTGCTGTATTTCCGTGAAATTCTGCACAGGACAAATTAGACAGAACTGCACATCACTCACAAGCAGGAGACATTAAGACAAGATGATGTTTTTAATAATGAGGTGGTGTTCTTTGTTAGAATATATAACTAATGAGACGGTATCAGAAATAAAACAGCCTATTTGAACTTCATACAAGTCGTTATTATTTTTGTTTTATTTATTTTATTGTAAGGACTTAGTGAAAGTCTTTGAAAACACAAAAAATAATAATATATATTGTTTTATGTATAATATATGGGGGTGGGATTGAAAAAGTTTTCTTTTTCCTACTCCTTTTTGAACAGTACATATTGAATTTATTTTATTACTAGTGTACATGGCAATTACTATTTTGTCTTGATTATCTTTATTTATTAATGTATTTGCTCAGATATTAGTTCCTTGTACACAAAATTTTTAAATTTTTTTTCTTCTGCTCAAAACAAATAAATGCATGAATGAATGAATGAATGAATGAAAATATGTTTCATTGCATAGTCTCCTGTCTGTCGGTCAGTCGGTCTGTCTATCTATCGATCTGTCTGTACATTTTTAACTATTTTTGTTAATGTTTTAATGCTTATTTTACTTTTTACATTTTACTTCTTTTTTTCTTTTACAGTGTTTTCACTTTTATCTTGAGAAGCAATTAAAATTTATAATGATGATGAATATTATTATAGTGTCCACAATATTACTTGTACATGTTGATATCATGTTTGTCATGTTGCATCAGACTATTGCATCCACAAACTGTCCTCTTTACATGACACAGAATCTAATTTAACTCTTTAATTTAAAATTATAATGTGCTTCTGAGGTATTTTCATACATTTTTAAGGACACAGTGAGGATGTAAAATGTTTTACCTTAATTAGACATTCATTCTTGTAACTCTTCATTTAACTCAATGTACAGACAGAAGAATCATCTGGTTTTATAAATTATCAATATCAGCAAAATTTGGTTCCAATAGTACCCAATGGCTAATGTTAGACACAGAAAACTAAACTCAGTCCCATTTGCAGTTTTTATTTTATTTTTATTCTTTCTTTCTTTCTTTCTTTCTTTCTTTCTTTCTTTCTTTCTTTCTTTCTTTCTCCTTTTTTGTCAGGGATGGTAGAGAGATACTAGCCAGTTAATCAGATTTCAGCTTTTTCTTGTTCTAAAATATGATTATTACTCTTGAATTAAAAGCCACTATTGGTTGGCTTATACTGAAGTGTATATTAAGGTACTGTCTCCATATACAAATATTTTATCTAATCAGGGCAACAAGTTTTAACACCAATTTTCATTGTGATTTTGTGTTGAGAAAAGACACAATATACACTGTAGGAAAACTCTTAAATCTGATTAGAATTTCTTAAATGATTCGGTGGGCTTATTTTCATTTGTTTGCTTTAATATTTATTATGGTGAAACTGAGGGGAAATTTTCTTCAGTCAAATCATGATCATTTAAATTTCTACAATTGTTCTGTTTTCTGGCTGCCTTCTTACATTGGGTCAGAGACAGCAGATTGTGGATAACTATGGATAATTGACACTTTGGTATGTTTCTGTTGATTGATGGGCGCTGTGTCTGTCAAATAAAGCAATAAATTAGATGAAATAAAATTGGTTTGTGAGTAGAATATCAGTTTGAAAACATATACTCTTGAATGAACAGTGACAAAAACGTTTAAAATCAAAGTCTTGAATTTTAGCTTTCATGAGCATATCCCTAAAATCTTCACAGTATTCCATGGCTCATGTTGGCTTCATGAGAATCATTAGTTTGGATTTAAAATAAACATAACCAAATAAAGTGTTATTTGACTATCCACTAACATTTTCAGCATTGTTACATCCGGGGAAACACTTATATCTATGGTAAAGCGTAAAAACATAAGACAGACTACAAGAAAAAAAAAAACAAACAAAAACAAAACAAAACAAAACAAACAAACAAACAAAAAAACCAAACCAAAACAAAAAAAAAAACGCACGCCTAGTGACTCACACATCCTGGAACTTTGCACATCACAGCAGAGGTCACCCATGTTCTCCAGAGATGTCCGCTCTCATCATTTCCTCCTGCAGATGCAGATGTGATGTAACCCGCACCGTCCAACCGCAGCAGAGGAGCCTCCAGCTGCGGAAGAGGAGGAGGAGCCTCGGTCCGGGAACAGTTTTATCAACGCCGGCTAGTACCATGACAGGCACCGTTAGGGTGCAGAAAACTGATCTCCAGTCAGCTATGAACGTACTCTCTCTTACTGATGCTGCGGGGAGTTGCGTGCGTCTCGATATACTGCGCATGCGTTAAGGTAATTCACAACCACGAGCAGAGATGTCGCTGCCAAGCAAGACGGTTCACGTACTGCTATTTCCGGTTTAGGATTAAGTGTCGAAGGATCACGAAATACATCGTGTTTGTTCTTCTCTTTATCCAGTTTTCTTGAAAACAGTGAGAAAATATCTTGTACACAGTATGTTGCTTTCTTTTGATAACATATGAAATACTGGTCTGAACGACATCCAGTCAGAAAACTAAAACCAGGTTTCAATTACCTAAAAAATACAATTAAAGACTTGTTATTTAACCTAAATGACATCAAATAGTCCGAAGTCTAGTCATTTAAACTATTATTTCCCCCAGGACAAATTATTACTGAATTCTTCTTCTTCTTCTTCTTCTTCTTCTTCTTCTTCTTCTTCTTCTTCTTCTTCATCATAATAATAATAATAATAATAATAATAATAATAATAATAGTAGTAGTAGTAGTAGTAGTAGTAGTTGTTGTAGTATTGTTGTTACATACTGTCCGCAATACTGTCCGTACATGTTACACATAATTTCCTCTTCATGTGACAGAGTGTAATTTAAGTCTTTAATTTAATGTATACATCATGTTTATTCTTTGTTTTTTTTTGCAGTTTTCTTGAAAACAGTTAGAAAAAGTCTTGTACACAGTATTTTACTTTCTTTTGATAACATGTGAAATACTGGTCTGCACAACATCCAGTCAGAAAACTAGAACAAAGTCTCAATTGCCTTAAAAATACAACTAAAGACATGTCATTTCAATAATAATAATAATAATAATAATAATAATAATAATAATAATAATAATAATAATAATGGATTACTCAAAGCTCTTTACATTATTGACCCATTATTCATTCGCTCTCACATTCCCCCTTTCACCCAAATAACATTAAATAGTCACAGGTCTACAATCATTTAAACTAATATTACCCCAGTGCAAATGCCAAGTCATCAGAGGCTTTATAGGCAACACTAATAATCATGAAAAATGAAATGACTCATGAATTTAATTGAAATACAAATTAAACAATGATTGGGCTGCAAAGAAGTTGAATTTGCTAGACGTTAGCCTTCATGTTCTTATTATTAACAGTTTCAGAGTAGCATTATTTATAATCAAATGTCCTCCCTTGTTGCTAAACTAAAGAATTTATATAAGTAGAAATGATCATGATCTCACTATGATCAATTTACCATCATCTTTCAGAACAGGGTCAAGCATCTATATCAGTAGAGATTATAATGCTTTCACTGTAATCAATTTACCATCACCTTTCAGATAATCTTACAAAAGAGATTTTTTTTTTTTTAAATCTCTTTTTTCCTGGTTAAATAAAGGTTAAATAAATAAAGAAGAGGGTCATTGGTTTACTCACACCTGCAAAATACTCCTGAAATAAAAATGTAAGCCTTAAAATTGCCACCAAGTAACAGATTAATTAATCAAACATGAGCAAAATGTAGTGCATCACTTTTAACATAGTACTTTTCCCTTTTTTTCCCATTTATTTGGCATCGGTAGAACATTTAGAGGGAAACTTTAAGAGCAGGGGGGGTTAAACATGCGATATGCAGGCCAAAACTGGCCCGCCAAAGGGTCCAGTCTGGCTCGTGGAATGAATTTGTAAAGTGGAAAAATTACACTGAAGATATTGACAGTGAACAGTGTTGAACTTGTTTTAGGTCAGGGGCCACATGCAGCCCAATGTGATCGTAAGTAAAATAATAGCATATTAACCGACAAATAATGACAACTCAAAATGTTCTTCTTGGTTTAATGTGAAAAAAGTAAAATTACATTAAAAAAAAAAAAATCCATTTATGAACTATCCTTTGACAATAAAATGTGAATAACCTTAACAAATATGAACAACCAGAAATGTCTTAAGCAAAAAAGTGCAATATTAACAATATAAAACCTGTTACTAAATGTTATGTTCATTTGCAGATCCACTGTGTTAATAATAATCCGAGACATAATATTGTTGAAATTTCACTTATTTTCCTTAAGAAATTTCATGTTGTACATGGTTGCTCAGGTTATTCACACTCAATACTCACCCTACCTTAGTGCAATAATCCCAACCATGCACGCTGTTTGTAATTTTACCTTGTATATTTCCTTTTACTAACTGTATATATCCATGTACTGTATGTTGTACATATTTCTTACATGTAGTATAGCTTATAGTTTAGCGTATAGAGTTAGCTTTTTGTATATTTTAGTTGCAATTAGTAGGATTTTAGTGATATTTGTAAATTTGATATTTTATCTCTGTAGCTTTTGTATATTTCCAATATTTCTCAGTATTTTGTGGGATATTTTTATTGTCTTTTTTTCATAAGTGTCTGCTTTGTTCTGTAACAATGAAAATAGATCTATTCTATTCTATTCTATTCTATTCTATTCTATTCTATTCTATTCTATTCTATTCTATTCTATCCTATCCTATTCTATTCTATTCTATTCTATTCTTGAAACGTAATTTTACTTATTTCACAATAAAAAAAAAAGAAAACATTTTGGATCATTATATATTGGTTAGTATGTTATTTTTTTTACTGGTCCCGTTTAATTTCAAATTGGGCTGTATATGGTCCCTGAACTAAAATGAGTTTGGTTCCTCTGATCTAGAGTTACAAAGGTCCTGAAAACGCTGTGATCCTGGTCCAAATGCCAGTGCCAGATCTGCATGTGGAAGTGAACCATCTTGCTGTCAAACTGAGCTTCTGTAACAGGAGGCTGGTGCTGTTGCGTGACTTGTAACGTACGTGACGCCGCACCACCTCCCTCTTCTCTCCTCCCTTTGTGCAGTTCACAAGCTCTTCCCAGGCAGGATTGGAACCCACACACAGAGGTATGTGTATCTCATGCGGAAATTAAACCCCTTGTGGCTTTCTTTCACCTGACTCCACGGCTATTCCATGGATGTGGTCTGTCAGGTTCTGTCAGCTCGCCTTCAGCTGTGTGGGCTTTTTTTTCGTGGGTTTTCCAGACTCGGACTTGGATGCAGCTCGACGTGCAGTAGAAGATGCTAGGCCTGCTGCTGTTAGCATCATGGCTAATGTCTTGCTGTTCGGTCATTTGGTAGTGCACTCAGCGGTGGGCAGTTGCTATGCACGTCGCCACTAATCGAGGAGCTTAGCTAGCTTACGGTTTTACCCTCTTTGACACCCAGTCTGTCAGTTTGCATGGTAACCTCCACAGAAGCTAGTTCGCCTGTTCAACTTGTTAGCTAGCTGATGCTAATGGGCTAGCAGGCGAGGGCAGAAAGATGCTGCCTTCCATGTCCTTCCATCCTCCGCTCTGTTCAAACTTAAGGAAAACTTTACTGTTGTGTTACCGCATGAGCGACACAATTCTTCAGTGTCGTTTGGCGTACGTGAAGCAGTAGTCCTTTTCAGGTTACCATGCCTCAGGACTTGATAGTCAAGGTTGTCCTCAGCCCATGTCCTTTTACTGGCCTCTCACATTACTGCCTGGAGCCACGCGTGAAAGCCATAAAACTATTCACAGTCCAGAATGAAACGTGTTCAAGTGTATGGAGAAGGGTCTAGAAGGGCAAGCTGTTTGTCTGTGTCCCAACAGGCACCTCAAATACGTGACATTAGTCCATTTGCTATTCAAATACTTTCCTTATGTCAAAATGCATTCATTCATAGAGACTGGGATGATTTGGCTGCACCCACAGACACATGCTTTAGTAGAGGATGGTTGATGTGTGGATGATATGGAGACAAAGGCAAGGTAGGACATGGTAGGACACTGGCTTATGATTTAGGGCTAGGGTCAGACAAAGGGACATGAAAGTTACTGTGCTGAGCTATCAAAATGCATGAACGTAAATTACTACTGTTTTTTCCACCACATCACAAGTAGAATAAAGATTTAACAAATGAGAAAATGTATTCCAGTCTGTTTTTGGACTCTCTGTGATAATCTAGTCCAGATTTGATCTATCTAAGAATAGATCTGAACTTCTCTCATGTGGTCAGGATGTGGAGAAAGCAGTGAAAAGAACTGAACATGTCAGGCAAATTAATAAATAACTAAATACTTCAATCTGAATTGTTAAACATTAACTCCAAGTAATTAATCTATAAATTTGGAACTGCCCATTAAACTATGGGACTGATTATTGTCTTGTGAAGGTTTATTTCGTCTCAAAGTCAGGATATAAATTTTACAAGCCTACTAATAACAGGTACAAATAGTTTGCAACACATTTTATTATCTAAACTGATGAATTAATCTATTCCTAAATAAGGCTCAACAAATATCAGACTGGGGTTCAGACACCATTTCACCTTTATCTAAATTTTACAACACAGAGAGAGAAGAGACAAACCAGGTTAAGTTTCCCTTCTCTGCCTTCTTAACTGAGGCTAACTTAAGCATCTTCATGGAAAGAAGAGTCACTGTACCCAATCTGATATTGAAATGTTTTGGGGAAATTTGATGTTTGGGATAGGGCTGCACAATTCATTGAGTCACAACTGTAATCGCAATAGAGAGTCTGGTTTTGACCGGCTCGATATGTAAAGTGTCATGAGATAATTTTTGCTATGATTTGGTGCTATATAAATAAAATTTAAATGATTTGGTTGAATATACAGTTATACATTTTTCAAAATTCTGCAGTTGAACGGTTGTGATTTCGGGACATTTTAAAGTGATGTAAATGCAAAAATAGGTCTATGTTGGTTGTATGGTTACATTTTGATGGCGGCACTCTGTAAAACATACAACATTGAATTTGCTTGTTCTTTAAATGCATTTTTATATGTTTAAAATACTTTAGCTTTTTATATTTGTATTGGTCTCATTTATCTAGACGTGTCTCCACACTTGGTTTGCGCTGTACCAATGGAGATAGGCCTGGCACCCTCCACTATTTTTCTGGAATATGGGTAAAAGTTATCGGGGTTGGTTAACTAGTTCTTGAGTACAGGATACTGTGATGGTGCTTCTGCAAAAAGTGTTAGGACACTTGTTTTGATGGAACATGTGCGCATGAGAAAGTATGTTGCAGTATTAAAATGACTAAATCCCTGCAAAAGAAACGCACCTAAAAATACATCTTAAAAGATATCTTTGTTAAAACTTGGTATTTTTAGGGATATACTTGCACTTCAGACATTTCAGCTCTTTCATGTAGCATTATTACCATTAGAATTATGACAAACAGATAGCAGAGGAAAGAAGACGGACAATGCTGCTATTGTGAGGTAGAAATGTTCACCTTTATACTGGCAGAACAGTGAACCACAATAAATTTGATTTGGGGGAGAAATAAGCCGCATTTCAAAATAGGTAATCTGCGCATTTTCCTCGATTACTGAACATTACTCAAACTGGAAAAACTCACTATTGCACAAAATAAATCCAATACAGCTTTTGCACCAAGTCATGCAGGCCTTTTTCAGGTGTTTTTTATGTTTATTCAGTCAGAATTACATATAAATGGGGGGAGCTGTGTATAAATTTCAACTTGATGGAACAGGCTTGAGAGAAAGTATTGGGCAGGATTGCACTAGTGGAAAGACTTTCTCACATTGTTTTGGCAAATGATGGGATGACTCAGTGAAGTAACTATAGATGGGCGTTGACTTTTAAATGACTCACCACTGTTCTCCAACTACCCAACTACTGAAGATTTTCTGATTAGTTTGTACATTAATAAAATTTCCTTTTTTATTGGCCTGTTTTCTTGTTGAGAATCTGAAAACTTATGGCTGCTGTTCCCCAGGTAATATGTTAAGATTCGTGGTCTATCTATTACCAACATGCACATGAATCTTATCAATTGGTCTGTGCAACTACTAGATAGATAAGTCCTGTCCCATAAGTCTACATCTTTTAAAAAGATTGTATTGGCATATGTTTCACAAGAGACTGTTGGAGCAATGGGAAGGATGAAGATTTGCAGATATTTGGAAGAACAGCCATTCCAGACCCAGGTCACACTGTATTCTTGTGTTTTAGTCTGAGTAGTTAAACCTAGACTAGTCAATGCATGTGCAATAACTCACATACAGGTTAACACAAATGTATGTGAAAATAAGTCTGTTCCTGTAAGCCATTAACATCAAATCTGTACCTTTTCTATCCACCAGTGACCTCCCGTTACTCCCGCTTTCGTCTTTCAGCCATACTTCTCTCTCTCCCCCAGTACATCACGTCTGATTTGTTCTGCTGCTACACTGTACTTATTGTCTTTCCTTCTGTTCTGCCACGGTAAACTCTGCAACACAAAGGAAACATTGGATGTTGCAATGCTGCATTCACTGTGTAATTCTTACTCTGCCTTTACCATTGTGTGTGTGTCTCTGCAGATAATGGCTGTACCTCCCACCTATGTTGACCTTGGAAAGTCTGCCAGGGATGTCTTTACTAAGGGATATGGTAAGCAAGCACATATTGCAGTCTACTATACTGTACTGAGGAAAAGCTTGTGCTGATAGCTGATATTCTACAACTGTCCTCCAAATCATTAATAAGACTGTTTAACTGAAGACATACCATTCTATAAATATCAATCTCTCCCTTATAGTTATTGCATTAACCCATTAAGACCCAAACATCTGACCAAAAGAATCTACTGATGTAAACTCTTTAGTACCTATTGAGCCACGCATCCTACCAATACATGTAAATAATTGGTGTAAAATGCGGTTTGTTGTCTTTTCATGGTCATCAGATATGACCCATTTGGACGTTGAGAGGCTCTGTAGTGATTGTGAAAACGCCATCATCTTCTACAACATTGATTCAGCAGTTAAACCCATGGAGTTGGATCAGGGACAGTGAATGGAGACACTTGGTTTATGTTCAGTTGATCATATATTTTGATGAAAAGTCACTTTTTTTTTTCAGTTTTTCCAGTTTTTATAATAATGAATTTAATGCTGCAACAACAACAAAACTAAAGGTGGACTAAGGGTTAGTGTTCCCATCAAAATCTGGAACTGAATTTAGTTATTATTTCTCATAGTCCATAATTCCACTTGTGAAGCCTGATTAAAGTTTTTTTTTTGAAGTCCAATTGGTAAAACAGATTAAACAGTCTCTAGAATCTCAAAGTAAAATATCCTGTATAAAAACTATACCTCTTTGCCTCAATGAAAGAATTTAAAAAGTGGAACACATACGTGAATTTATGATGACACATTTCAGCTGTTAAAACACACATGACATGTCTATTTGGAGGGAAATAATTCAAGTAATTCAGAAACAGCATAAGCTTTTCCTCCATTTTGCCTTCCGTGTCTGGATGGGTGCCTCTGTTGATCACATTCATGCTTTGTAACAGCACCAAACACAATGTATTGGCAAAATATTGTGACATTACACAAGCTAGCATGTCGTGGTTTAACAGATTTCAGTAGTCTTTGTATGAAAAACCCATAATTGAGCCTCCAAAATTACCCAAGTTAAACTAAAGATGCTTACTATTAACCCTTTAGCCCCTGACGTGTCTGTGACAAGTGTTCTGAATGTAATGTTTATTTTAAATATTCATAAAAATTCAACCGTTTGCTCAATAAGAAAAATTTCAAAACTTGCTGAGAGAATAGATCTTGCATTTTACATAGACATCTGAGCCCTCTCAGTGTACCCCCCACTGCCTCAGTAATGGGGGGGCTAAACACAGAGCAGTGAGTGAGACCAACTCGCTGCTTTCCTTGTTGTTTTTGTTTTTACTGTTGTTTGCAGTTTTGTCAAAATTTTTCTTTATTTTTTTTCACTGTGTTTTTACTGAGTTTTGACCACATAACTGCTTTTTGGAGTTCAACCAGGTGCCAAAAAGCAGCTGGACTGATTTAGAAAATAAGAGCCCCAAAGCAAAAAACTACTGAGCCAAAATTCAAATACTTGCTGTTGTTCAGGATGTTACAGTTCAGTTCATCTTCAGCATCATAGATCTCTTATTGATGTTCATTCTAAGTGTATTATTTAGTAAAAACCTGTAAAACTGCAATTCCTCTGTCTTTTTCTGTTATTCCAACCTGTTTTGACCCTAAAACACACAGTAAAACAAAACCTCTGAAGAAAAGGAGCCCAAACACATACTCACAGCAGCTTTTGTCACACTTCTACAGCCATAAATTCACAGCAACCTGTTTCATTGAAAAAATGTCTCAGGGGTTAAAGGGTCAGACCTAGTGCTTGTTCTGACTCTAACTTCCTCATTAGCCTAATATTTTTGTTTCCCTTATTGAAGACGTTCACTGGAACTGGTTCTTTTCTTGGCCTGTGGTGTTTGATTCTACAGTGTCGTCCTCTTTCCTGTAACGAAGCAGTTTTCTTGCACGATCACCTCTGACCCTCCCCCAGGGAGGTGGGCAAATCCAGCTTACACGCTACTTCACATCATCACAAGGTCAAAGTAAAGCTAACGATTAAAACAAGCTCTTGTACAATATGGCTTACTAGTAGCTGCACATATGATGAGGCCTAGCACAAAAGCTGCTGAATTGATGGAATTGTGGGAAAGAAGTAGAGCCATGAACTATTTCTGTTTTAGTTATTAGGCTACTAACAGCACGAGAGACAGATCAATACACATGTTGAGGCTCTGACATATGGATAATTTAAATATACTCTGGAGGCAGAGACTGGATATGCAACACACTGTATTCAATCAATTTAATGGATTTTGTTTTCTGTTATGTATTTTTTAATTGATAATGTTGAATGGTTAGGTCCAGTAGTGTAATGTGATGTGTATATTTATACTGTTGTAGTCTTTATGCTAATGTGTTAAATTTTGTACCTTTTTGCAGGCTTTGGGCTCATTAAGTTGGACTTAAAAACGAAGTCTGAGAATGGACTGGTAAGTCGTCACCGGTCCTTATCAAATTATCAGAGCTGCCACTCCAGACTGTTGCTATCCTCTCATAGATTAAGAAGCTCCTGGCTGATAATGAGATAGCTGGTTATCTGATCTCTGAAATGCTGGCAAGATGCCTTCACCCTACCTGGCTGATTTCAATTTGTGCTTTAAACTGCAAATGTTTATCTTTAAGTACTCGTAGAGCAGTGATGTCAAACTCATTTTAGTACAGGGGCCACATTCAGTCCAATATGATCTCAAGTGGGCAGGACCAGTAAAAAAATAACAGTGAACAAAACAAAATTATGCTATGAAATTGTTTATATCTACAAAAAGTTTACTTAAAAATCTTAATTACATGACCACCTGAAATGTCTTAAGAAAAATAAGTGCAGTTTTAACAACATTATGCCTTAGTTTAACATTTACGCATGTACATTACAACTTACAGATCTCAGTTGATCGAGAGATACACAAAACATTTAGTAACAGGTAGAATATAGATGATTTTGCACTTACTTTAGACATTTCAGATTGCTTATATTTGTTCAGGTTATTGACATTTTTTGTTAAAGGATAGTTTATAACTGTAAACATTTTCATGTAATTTTACTTTTTTACACTAAAAGAACATTTGTGGTTTCTATTATTTATAGGTGATTATAATAGTATTTTACTGGTCTAATCCACTTGAGATTGAATTGGTTTGTATTAAATTATTTTAAGATCCTTGATTGTTAATATCATCAGTGCAATTTTTGTGTTTCACAAATTCCATCCCATGGGCCAAATTGAACCCCTGTGTGTGCTGGTTTTAGCCCACAGGCTGCATGTTAGACATCTGTACTGTAGAGTGGTTTTTATTTCACCGTCTGTCTTGTTTGCCTTTCAAATATGCAATGAAACCATCTTCTGCAAATGTATTTTCATGCAAGACACTAATAATTGGTTTGTTTTACCGGTATAAAGTTTTTTTTTTTCACATTACTCTCACACAATCCTTTAATCTGCAGGAATTCACCAGCACAGGCTCTGCCAACACTGAGACCAGCAAGGTGTCTGGATCCCTGGAGACCAAGTACAAGTGGGCAGAGCATGGACTGACTTTCACAGAGAAGTGGAACACCGACAACACTCTGGGGACTGAGATCACTCTGGAGGACCAGGTCAGTGATGGGATGGGGGTTTAAGAAGAGTGGAATATGTCCACTTGGATCTTACAATATATAGTTATGCTAAATGTAATTATTCCCTCAATTATTTAAGTGAATGTCAGTAAATGTTATTAGCAGACTAACCTATCTTACTTTTTTCTCCACAGCTGGCCAAAGGTCTGAAGCTGACATTCGACTCCTCTTTCTCACCAAACACTGGGTAAGGACCTTTTGAATCAGAGTCCTGAAAGAGAAGGGCATATCAGTCAGAAATCAAGACTGTAAAGAAACAGAAATCAAGGTTCAAGGTACTTTGAGCCCTAGGGGCAAATTATTGTACAGCCAGCAGTACACACATCAAAAACAAATGACGGATACAATACAAATACTCAAATCACACATTACACACTATTCTGCTGCATGTCACCCAACCAGCGCCATTAATAAAGACCATTTTACATAGTTACAATTTCGATATTTGACCTTTTTAAGTCTCAGAGTGAATCAAACCAAGCTCAGCAATAAACCTGATACATTTAAAAGGGTAGAATCTATTTTCCAGTAGCAGTTTTCACTTCACAGTAACACAGCTCTTGCACACTGAATCAGAAACCTTTGTCTAAAACTATGTAAAATTATTATATATGATGTTAAATTTTAATGTTGTGTTTTTCTTGTCTACATTTATTTATTTTCTATGGACCTTCTTTGCATTACAGAGTCATAATGGTGATGCTTGTAGCTCCTAAGAGCCTTGGCTTTAACAATATTTCGTCTCCCTCTTATCAGTAAGAAGGGCGGCAAGCTCAAGACGGCTTTCCAGTGTGACCACATCAATCTGGGCTGTGACGTGCACTACGACATTAATGGTACAGCCATTCACGGCGCGGGGGTGGTAGGCTACGAGGGCTGGTTGGCCGGCTATCAGATGACCTTTGAGGCTGGCAGGAACAGGATCACCCAGAGCAACTTCGCTGTAGGATACAAGACTGATGAGTTCCAGCTCCACACAAATGTGTAAGGACGCACCAAGAGGAGGAGCAATGGGAAGGGATGACTTAGAACAAACATGCATGTGATACTGATAACCACCTGCAGCAGAAAGTAGATAAATCCTGCTTGAAAATACAGTAATTTGCATCTTTGTGTCATCATCATCTAGCTACATTATTTATACCCCCACCCAGCCATAGAGCGGGGAATTCCGTCTGTCTGAGATTTTAGTCCAACTGATTTCTCGAAGACTATTTACCTGATTTGGCAGACAAAGTGTGATTGAAAGTTAAGACTTGGGCAGAATTATGTTTCTCTTGGTTTGACTGACCAAACCAAAAGGACAGTAATTTAGTTTAATCTCATTTACAATTGTCTTTAAATTAAAATTCAGAATTAATACCTGACTAGGCAGGATATCGGTGAGCAGGAGGGGCGAAGTGTTGTGCAACTCTGCTTACTTTTTCAGTTGTTATAGTTAGTTTAGTAATTTAGAAATCTAATCTTTAGTAAATTAGAACAAATGCAAGGAGGAGAAGTTCCCTGGCAAATAATGGGGATCAGCGGCTGATAGTGTGATACATCCGTTTCGGGCTCATTCACATGGTTATGTTGCTTTGTAAACCCACTTCCCAGACAAAGCCAATCCAGGCTATTGACCTTGACCAGACAGACGCTCTCACACTCTTGTTTTCTTGGACTTGTCTGGATGGTGAAGTTGTCACCTGTTTGGCTGTCCACTAGCCTCCAGGTGCCTAGTAGTTATTTTTACACCCCGTGATGGGGATTTACTATATTGAAAGTGAGACCAAGTGAGTTGTTGGCAGAGGCAGAGATGGGGCACAGTGTTAGTCTTGTTTCTGGCTGTGCCCTGAGGCCAAGCCTGTCTGTTTGAGTCTACGGCTGAGAGGGTTATGTGAGGTCAGAGGGAGTGGAGTGAAGCTGCATTTGAGTGGCCGTGTGCTCGTCTTATTGTCGACATTTGTGACACATTATCATTTTTATATTAAGTGTGTTTAAGGGGGAAATAATCAGATTGAAAATATTGGTGTTTAAGATTTCTAAATCATTTTTCAGAAATGACGGGACTGAGTTTGGTGGCTCCATCTACCAGAAGGTCAACGACCAGCTGGAGACCGCTGTCAACCTGGCCTGGACCGCTGGAAACAGCAACACCCGCTTTGGCATCGCCGCCAAGTATCAGATTGACCCTGATGCATCTTTCTCTGTGAGTAATGTCAAATCTGTAGAAACAGTGACAGCAAATTTGGGGCTGAACTGTTAGAATTGTTGAAAAACCAAAGTATGGCCAAGCACAATATCTAAATTGCAGGAGCTGCTCATTGTTAGATAAAGGTAAAAATGTTTAATTAGCACAAAGTCCTTGATTTATAAAGAGATGTCTACAAATGCTCTCCAAATTTAAGGAAACATATTCTCATTCCTGACAAAACTATTGTTTTGCAATCCCAATATCTGTCACAATGATCATAGTATGATTGATTTTATGTGTCATTCAGTAGGCCTATTAGTAGTTTGAACCTGGTATATAGCTCTTCATCCTGTAATGAATGCCTGTGTACAGCAGCACAATTCAGTAAAAAATGTCATAGTGAGATTAACATGGACAATATTATGGTGATGATATGATAAATTAATAGTATCATGAGTCTAGTCAGTGACCACCATCATCATGTTATGATTTAATAAACTTCAATAAATTGCAGTTTTTACAGTGTAATTTTAGGAAAACTGTCTATAAATGTGCCTCCGTTATATGTCAGAGCTCTGTTTCTTATTTAGCAGCAAAAACAATGAAAAAGTGCAAAGAGACTATAAAAAGATCACACAAAATTATTTGGACAAGTATTGACAATATACAAAACTAGAAGCACTTGAAGAGCGCAGACCTCCGCCAAGGCTGATCAGTGGCCCCCCCCGTGGGCCCCCCCACCCCTGATCACCACCAAAATTTAATCATTTCTTCCTTATCCCATTTCCAACAAACCCTGAAAATTTCATCCAAATCTGTCCATAACTTTTTGAGTTATGTTGCACACTAACGGACAGACAAACAAACAAACAAACAAATAAACAGACAAACAAACAAACAAACCCTGGCAAAAACATAACCTCCTTGGCGGAGGTAACAATTACAATGAAGACTAAAATATACAAAAAGCCATGTCTATACTGCAAATGAAAGAAATATATACAACATATAAGGATATATATGAACAGTATGAAACGTGCAGTGTACGATTAAAAGACAAGGTGCATTGGTTGTGATTATTGCAGGGTGAGTATTGCATTGATGCTAGCTGTGTAAGGTTAAATCCCACTTACTATAGAGTCAATTAATGGGAATGGATTTGTTAGTGTGATGTAGCACTTCTGACTCATTTCGTTTTGTGACATTTTGCTTAGAGATCAGTACATATTTGATATATACTGTATATGGTGGTAACATATTGTCTTTTTGTATGATTTGTGCACAGGCCAAGGTGAATAACTCCAGTCTTGTGGGTCTGGGGTACACTCAAACTCTGAAGCCTGGTAAGTGCAGTCTGATATTTTCAGCTTATTTATGTGGAACTAAACACACATTTATCTGTAATGGAACAAGAAAGTTCTGCCTTTATCCAGCTCTTCTGCTTGTGTTACCCATAATTTCCCTTGAAGTGACACTAATCACTTACACATGCTTCTGAGCTATAAACTGATCTGTAGGTATTACTGGTGATGATACTCATAAAAATGAACAAATGTTAAATTTATGTTTTATTGGTAAAAAAGATTTAACTCATCACATTCTATTTTAAAATCTTCTTGAGCATTCACAGTTTGATGGTGAAGCCATGTCTAATATTTTGGATTACTCAGCATCATGAAAGTTGTATCAAAAACTCTGTTTATGTCTCTAATCATTGGTGAGCAGCCCACCAGTCCTCTGCAGGACAATGTCAAACTTCCTATAGTTACCAATAGGTTGATCTTGAGTCATTAGACTAAACTCCAGTGGGACCAGCGAATTTTTTTTTTTTTTTTTTTTTTTTTTTTTTTTTTTTTAACATATAACCACTATCTTGATCAGCTACATTTTTTGTCAGTTTGAATCTGAAATGACTTTTAAACACCATAGTGACACAACAATACAGGCTGCAGAATTACCTTTTTTTCAGGTAATTCAGTCCCAAGAGGCTTCAGTTCTCTGCAGGAAAGGAGTGCATTATGGCAAAATAAAAAGGCAAAAATATTCTATATATAGGATGCACTCAGACATTAATTTCTTTAGACTGGCCTTTATTAGTTGGTCAAATGAGCACAAAACTGTCCCACTAATCCTTTTAGATCCTCATAGTTCTACATTAGTCTACTGTGGTTGTCTTTCATATGGATGTCCCTGAACAACTTTTTCCTCCTTTACCTCAACGGCCGCTAGGCCATGAGCGATTGTGAAGACGCTGTGTCCTGTGTCATCTTTGTGCACAATTTTTTCAAACAAATGTGATTAAACGACTGGTCGGATTTGTTTCAAATTTTATATGTAGCTTCCTTGGGACGATGTCTACAAAGTACATTTACAGTTGTGAGAAATTTAGATTTTTACAAGTTTTTGAAATATTACAAATTTGCCTATACTTATAATGGTCCATATTTTAATGGCTTTTAACATGGAAGTGGTTAGAGATATCAGTATAGTTGCTATTTTGCACTGATAGGAAGTCATATATGGACTTTCATTTAATTTGTTGAGTTATCCTCCAGTGAAAGTATCCACTTCTATTGGGAGATTGATCTCCTGCATCAAGACCACAGGACCTTAACATACATGACAACCTGACAACTTCCACTTGTTATTGATTCTTGATAGAACATTCCAGTGAGATACAGGGCCATTGGTCCTCTTTTTAGATTTTTAATGGGTGGAGTTACTCAGAACAGGGGTAAAGATGCACTTTAATGTAGGAACTACCAATGGTTTATAGAAAGGGAGCAGGGATACAAATTATCGATTAATCCGTTCATCATTTGTTGATTGACCTTATTGACCGATTAACGTTTAATTGATAAGCGGTGATTTTTGTGAGAATCTGAATTTCTCTTTCGATCAGGTCTGTAACAATAAAAGCTAAATATTGTGTATATTTAGTTGTTTATATTTATATTGAAAAAACATGTCATATCCCTTAATGACTATTTATTGAACCATTGGATACAGTACAGACAATGACATGTATGGAGTAGAACTAAAGAAATTCTGCAGAGAAATTCAATAAAATAAACTGATCTGAGGAGGCCCCCCCCGCTATTTTCTTGTGACTGTGGGACATAGGGCCAGCCCTACTAAAGGTTTGCATGTATTAAAACTAATTGCACATGCCAAAAAACTGTATAAACTGATTTAGTAACAGTGCGCACTAAGGGTTCTGTCTTTCAAAGGTGCAAAATAGCACGTCTGCATCCAGTTAGTACATTTGCCACAATGAATATGCAATATGGGGCGTTTACACGCAATTGTGCGTGTGCTGGGAGTAGAAAATGTAAACATATTTAATACACACAAAGTGATTTATCGAACCCAAGAGTAATTTTGCTCATAGAAACTGCGTCTATATTTAACACGTCTCAAAAGGAGGTGCAAACGGTTTGTATGTGGACTTGCGCACACATGGAAGTGGTTAGGAGACATCGAAATGATGAAACGAGAGGCAGAGAATGCATTTTTCACCCTCGTGAACATTTTTGGAATGATGGAAGAAAAAATAATTTAGATGTTTTTGCTCCCCCTCTCACTCACTCACTCACTCACTCACTCACTCACACACACACACACACACACACACACACACACACACACACACACACACACACACACACACTTTATGGGACCCTTTTCCACTCCTGATGAGTGTAATTAAAAATATGCACTGACATTAGGCTACAGTGTGACAAAATTATGTACACCTGACAGTCATTCAATCCAACTACTCCACCACCACCAACACCACCTTTCAAATGAAAAAGGAATGAATGAATGAGTCATGCAATACCTTCTATGACAAAACTCCTCCAACGTTACATTTCCGTGCGTCTGGATCATTCAGTGCACTGTTACCATTAGTGCTGGTGTATCCCAGAGCAGTTTAGCACACGCAAAATCCTCATTTAAATTGGGCGGTCTGCAAGACTTTGACTGTTTCTCGCTCCATCATGTCCCTAAAGCGATTCTAACTCATCAACACCATGATACGGTGCGATGACTGGCTATCCCAGCTGCAGTGTCGCAGCACGGACAAACTGGCAGCCGTCGGACAGGATGTGGAAAAGGGCAATTAACCAAAAATTAATAATTTAATTGAGCAACTTCTTATCGACAATTAATCGATAGTCGATTATTTGTTTACATCCCTAAAAGTGAGCTATTACTTACTTAAGAGCCTTAAAAACACCTTGTTTTACTTAATTTTGTAAATGAAATAAATAATAATTTATGCTATGTGTAAATTTTCTATCTCTGCAGGTATCAAACTCACGCTCTCTGCTCTCCTTGATGGCAAGAACATCAACGCCGGTGGCCACAAGCTTGGACTAGGGTTGGAGTTCCAGGCATAGGAAGATGGAAGGATGAGGGAGACACCCTTCCAGACTTCCCTGCACACACACACATTCCCCACCAAAAAATAAATCCCCTCCAAAATCTTTATCAATTAGCTTGCCCTCACAAAATCCCCATTTCCCCTAAATGTACAACAGCTGGAAATAAAACGGCCTAAAGATCATTTGCTAATACAAAGATCTATCACTTTTAAAGGACCAGATCAAGGGAACATTATATTTTTAAATACAGAGCCTGTTTCAGAACAAAACAGAACAGACACGTTTGACAATGAATTGTGTAGCTTGTCAGGGAATTGCAACCTTGAGCACGATCATGGTCTCACTCTTTATCATGTCACTACGGTCACACTCAATGCTTTAATTTATGTGTTTCTATAATTTCTGATGCAATTTCAAGGGAAAAGTAAAATGAAATTGGGGTAAAATGCATAATGAGCTCAACGCAGTTACTGTGCAGTTGAGTACTTATGTCACCAGATGGCGCTGTTGTGTAGTGCCAGTATGCACTCCTCGCTCCAAAGGTGTAGAGGTCAGTTAACTCTGAATTCTGCACTGGGGAGCTCTTGTGTTGGTTTTGAAATATTATCCAATGGGAAAGGGTTAGTTGTCGCTAAAGTAAGTAGCTTTGAGTAGCTCCAAGAGACACTATACCCCAATGTGTACATTCTATGTTTTTGTCTCACTTGTCTTTTGTCTCTGTGCATTTGGTGTGAATCTTGTCTTTTGTTACATATAACAGAGAACGTTATTTTATTGACAGTCTTGCATATTTTATTTCACATGTGAAGTCTTATTATGGTAAAGACGTGTCAATGTTTCTTGATAAGCAAAGAGGCACACAGTTGAACTCTGAGCAAGAGCTATAGTACATCTTTGGAGAAGGATGAGAAGAACAAGTATATTGGACCGGGAATGGTAGTCTTCCACAACTGGTTTTGGGACTCATGCTTAGTGTATTTGACATTATGTCATTCCCTTAATTAAATAAAGAACAACTTGAACCAGGTTCTGACTATTTATTCTCTTGTCATTTGTCATCCAATCATTGGGGATTAGCACAACTGCATCAAATAGTGTCTTGTTACAAATTCGAAATAATAATAAGGTCATGGAATGTGTATCTGTCTAGAAAATGGAATAAAATACAAGTTATTTTTCTTTAAATGTCAAAAATACATTTTAAATAAATGAAGAGACATTTGATGATTGCATTTAACACTGATGATGAGGGACCTTTCTAAACTGTAATGGTAACATGGTTATAACTGTTAATTGATTATGAGTCTTGGACACTTCCACAGGATCCACCCTGACCAGTTAAACTCAACAACACTCAAACACAAATAACTAAAAAAATAAACTACAAAGCTGCAGTGCTGTGAGAAAATGAAGTGTTGACAAATCTGTAGGCAACAACTAGATAGACAAAAGTAAGGTGCAACAATAAACTGTAATATGGGAAGTAAAAGTGGAAGTTTTCAGTGGGGATCAGGTGCATAAATAACGCTGAAGTGCAAAGTGGAAATTATGTTTATGGCCGGGTTTAAACATCAGACACATGAGTTTATTGTACACTGTAATGGAATATGGTAGGAAAGATTTCCTGTATGTGTCCTTTCAACAGCTGGGCTGTAATAGTCTGTTAGAGAAGGTGTTCCATTGTCTCTCCAATGTGTGATGGAGAGAGTGGACAACATGGGGTGAGACCAGTAAAACACAGGAGACTATGATGTGACTGGCAAAGATAAAAAAAAACAAAAAAAACAACTTGGGTTTTTTTTTTTTCCCAGAAGGTACATATCCTATAAAATGTGAAAATTTCACAGTACATCAATACATGAACATTTAAAGTGACATGTAGACGTGCACTCAGATATTCTTATCATACATCAAAATAATTGTTGGGTATTGACAGAATTGAGAGTCATCTAAATGTTATTTTTACCTGTATATTTAGTCTCCAGGAAAACCTGCTGGCATGTCTGTCAAGGTCGCTGCTATTGTATTCACATTTGAATCTGAATTGTGCTTTTCATAGTGACTGTTTTCTTTTTACAGAAAGAAAGGGATTGATATAATGAAAACTCAAAGACCATGGTTTTTGATGCTTCAGCTTTTAATCATGCATTACAGGAAAAGAGTAGAAACAAAATAAAGTTGTGCCAAAAGTGTCTTTTCATAACCTTTCAACCTGCTCTTTATGAGACACAGGGTCCTAAAAGCAGTCCACCTACTGTTAACATTTTATTTGTCACTTCTTTCCTTGGGTAGGGCTACAGCAAGGAAAAGAAAAGAAATTTAAATTTGATTTAAAATGTCAGGTCAACAGCTTATATATGAGACTGATGACGAAGACTGATGAGTGCATAAACTTTGGACACAAACACACATCGCTGAGTGTTTTGCAGGTTTATGCATCTCTGTTCACTCAGAAACTAACGAACTCTCCTGGCACAGACAAAATACAGATTGTCTGTGCAGGGGACGTCATACTAGCACTTTGCACCTGTAAGTAACAAAGATAAAGAAGTCAGTCATCACTGTCCAGTCTAACCAGTCACATTGTACATAGGCCTACTACTACCAATAAATGGATCACTGATACTTCAAGAAAGAATTATTTTTCAGTATAAACAATTTAAAGTTGAATTTGAAACAAGTATTTTAACAAAAATATGACACTTGTAACCAACTTTGCCATGTCTGACTTCACAGTGTCTGTGTATGATGTAAATGTAAATAATGTTGAGTGACTTACTTGATACGTTCATCACTGCGCAGGCCTCCTTTGCGTTGTTAGAAGGCTCTCCACGACACCAATTGGTATAGCGGTAACATGTACCACCTTTCCAAAACCACTGACCTGGCTAAAGGCAAAAATGACAATGAATATTGTTTAAACAGCATTTTAAACAGTATTCAAAGAAAACCCTCTGAAAGACATGACTTTGATTAACTGACCTTCTGTGCATCAGAGAGTCCGATCCATGCTGGTCTGTTCTTTGTCAAACGCTTAACGAAATTTTCCTCCCCTGCACTCCGTAGGGATACAAGACTTCCACCAGCGCTCACACAGATTCTCTACAGGGACATAAAACATCGTTGGATAGTAGAGTTACCGTGAAGAAACCTCTAAGTTTTGTGATATTACAAGATGCTATCTCAAGCATGAAAATAATTGAAGTGTAGAAGCAGAATTGGGCTCAAATACCTGTGCTACAACCCAGTTTACGCCTCTTTGAACAAAGATGTAAAAGTTATTACCATACCGATACCAGGTGTTGCGAGTAGTACACCTTGCTGACCTTTTGACAACTGACACAAAATAGGCAAAAGACATTACATGAAAGTTATATTTAAGGTGGACTGATAATGTAACACTCAGTACTGTAACCCATATTCGTAACATGACCCAAATTAATTCTCTACAAAAACAAAACAAAATCCTCCTGACCCATTTGGTTTAATGTCTCATTTCCGTCGTCTGGGCCTGGAACAGACAGACAGTTTGACATAGTTGGTAGAATCCAAAACACACTCTATACAATACATGGCATGCAAATGTTATATTCTCTTCCTCGCTCTTTATCCAGTATCTACAAAACAAGTGTCACAATGACTGATACAACACATTCCTTTTTATTGTTGGACAGTTAATACAGTTCATGCAAATAATGAAGTATGTTTAATTGCCTCTGCAAAATATATAATTTCCCATTGTTTATTTGCATAAGTCCTAAGTGTTTCTTATACTGTTGTGTAAGTGATGTAATGAGTCAAACGAGATCAGCCCTGTCTTGTTGAAATGTTATGGTTTGATGGTGTGTCTCACTTGTAGTAGCTCATAGTCTTTAATTGCAGCTTGGTGTCAATATTTTACAAAATTTGTATGACCAACTACAAATTTCAAGAACATTTCACTTACTGTCAAATGTTTCTGGCATTGGACATGATGAATGTGAAACACAAAACACACAAATTATTCAGACAGCACATACAAATCACACAGGAAATGCAGATGAACACTTAAGAGAGGAAACAAAATAAAAGACTTCACTGTTGCGCTGTTTGTTGGCAAAGTAGTCGTCATTCATTACACTTGGATTTACTGATGAAATCTCATTATTTATCATCTAAAGAAAAAGGTTCTTACTCTCAGTTGGATTGGGCTCCTCATGGAAAACCTCTGGCTTTTGAAAAGCTGGACAATTTGACACAACAGTTAATGAAGTTTGTTACTTTGTTACAGAAAAATGTGTTTCTGTCTATACAGTCGAACAGACACATGGAGGGCCAGTCAAACTCATTGGCACCTCTTGTCAGGACCATCATGGCACAAATGAGTAGAGACACAACCAGCAACTTCATGGTGATGATGATGATGCAGATGTCAAAGATGAAGACCTTCAGTGAAGACAAACACACATTAGTTTTCTGAGTCTGAGCATTAGTCAGGTTATAATTCAAGATTTGATGACAAACCTGCTGCAGATTTCCTTCTCTTCTGTCTTCCCAGGGTTGGCCTGTAGCTTCAGTCTGAGGTGCTGAACTACACTAAGTCCACTTATATACTGTTGATCTGTTTGATGAAATAACCAGGAACTGTGGACATATTTTCTGACAATGTACACAGAGAAAAGAAAGTTGAATACACATGTACAGGGGTTGGACAAAATAATGGAAACACCTTCACCTCAAGATGATAATGCCCTAATCCATACAGCTAGACTTGTTAAAGAATGGCATGAGGAACATTCTAATGAAGTTGAGCATCTCGTATGGCTGGCACAGTCCCCAGACCTCAACATTATTGAGCATTTATGGTCAGTTTTAGAGATTCAAGTAAGACGTCGATTTCCACCGCCATCGTCTCTAAAAGAGTTGGAGGGTATTCTAACTGAAGAATGGCTTAAAATTCCTTTGGAAACAATTCACAAGTTTCATGAATCAATACCTCGGAGAATTGAGGCTATAATTGCTGCAAAAGACGGACCTACACCATATTAAATTATATTTTGTTGATTTTTTAAGGTGTTTCCATTATTTTGTCCAACCCCTGTACATGTATCACTTTCAGTCATTAATGCAAAATGAAAGTTTTTTTTGCAAAAAAGTGTAAACAAAAAAGATGGAAAGTCAGAACTGTTTACCAAATTAACAAGATAGCCTTTTGAATTTATACTTACCATGGCCCCAGTAAATGACCTTCCATTAATTTAATGAAAGCATTCCACATTGTAAAAATATAATTTCCAATATTAGTGCTTACGTGGCTTCTAGGGTTTTATATTTCATCTATATTGATACAGGGATAGTGCTTGCCAAGTGTAGAAAAACTGGCATAGATATGTTTTACCAAATAATAACTACCTCCGCCAAGGAGGTTATGTTTTTGTTGGCGTTGGTTTGTCTGTCTGTCTGTTTGTCTGTCTGTCCGTGTGCAAAATAACTCAAAAAGTTATGGACAGATTTGGATGAAAATTTCAGGAAATGTTGATACTGGCACAAGGAACAAATGATTAAATTTTGGTGGTGATCGGGGGTGGTGGGGGGCCACTGATCTGCCTTGGCGGAGGTCTGCGCTCTAAGAGTGCTTTTCTAGAAAAGAAAAAAAACAAACCAAAATTTAATCATTTGTTCCTTGTGCCATTATCAACATTTCCTGAAAATGTCATCCAAATCCGTCCATAACTTTTTGAGTTATCTTGCACACAGACAGACAGACAAACAACCAAGGGGGGGGGCACTGATCTGCCCTGGTGGAGGTCTGCACTCTCCGTGTGCTTCTAGTTTGATATGTTTTTCCTGTTACTGACACAAAATAAATTGGAACATTTGTTCCATTTTTCCACTGAGTGTCTAAATGATATATTGAATTGTGCTGACAAAGTCTTCCTTCTGTTTCTCTTCAACATGGCACTAATTCTGGGCAAAAATAAACAGGTTTGTTAGTTGAAATAAAAGAATATAATACTTTTTAACAGCTACGTGATCTTCAATTTCTTCTGGTTAGTATATTAAATGCAATGTACTTTAGTAAATCTTGTCGAAAAAAGCACTTCCTCACCTTATCTTGTGACTGTGTTTCATGTTCTTCAAAAACACTTTCACACATTAATAACAATAAAAGTGGCTTGTTTTTTCAAAAGCAGTTGTAATAAACATGTGAAAGATAAAAATATATGCTGCTAAATGGTTGATCAGCTCCTTGTCTCCATAGTTTACCTTGGTTGGTTCAGGTTTAATAAACTCTCACCCAAGTTAGTTTTACTACTCATCACTGTCCCCTAAATGTATTTTTGCATAGATCTGGGTTTTAAACACAGCTTCCAATGGCCAATGGTGCACATTTATCCATTAGTGTTTAATAAAATTTAACTCTCCATTAAATATTTATATGTGGATCAGGTCAGACTGTAGAGGTTTCAGTAAAATGAATTGAAATTGCTGCATATATTCAGTTTTCTCCCAACCTGGTCTTAAAAGTGGCACGTTTCCAGTTTCTCATATTTCAGTTTTGTCAGGATGTTCAGTAGATCTACTACATATTTGTTTGGTAATAAATAGCAGATCTACTTCAGGCACATGATACTCTACCAGCTAACACATTAACTCATCTAAACATCAATGATATTAACTAAATAACACAATCAAATATTTTTTACTTTACCCAGTGCTACTTTGGTAGCTAAGTAGGCCAAAGTTCAAGGTCACAGCAAGGTCACAAAATCTCAAATTTTCCTGTCTCTCATCATTGAGCAATTTTTGAAAATTCATAAAAAATTGAAAACAACTCCGATTAGCCTCCAATTTGATACACCTGTAGCTTATAACAATATCTTGTATCTGGCATAAAATTGTCCACATCCACTGTGGAATGTGGACTCTGTGGAGATTTCAGTTTAACATTGAAAATTCCATTTACGACACATTTTTCATTATAACTCAACATTTATTGATTGGAATTTAATATAATTTGACATACACATGACTGGTACCAAGCTTCAACTTTTTCTGCTGCATGGAACAACCTTGAAACTGTTTAATTTAAAAAGAAATAGTTGATCCACACATCCACACTGTTCGAGGCGCTTGGTGGAGGTTTGCATTCTCTGAACACTTGTTATCTAAAGCAATCATCCATCTGTGTTCACTGACCTCTGTGTTTTTGTGAAGACGATGGAAGACAGTGATACTGTTTATAGTTTAAAGTGTAGAGGATTATGGGCTGTTAAACTGAGGACAGCAAGGATCCACAGGTGCATCCGTGAAAATTTTCTAAACAAAGTATTTAGTTCCTAAAAGGATCCTGGACATTGAAACAGTCCACTTGGCTAATCTGGATAAAGTAAATTTATATTGATACAAACAACAGCCATCATATGTGAGTGACAAATAATTTCCATAATTCTTTGATAATACATTTGTTATAAGTTTGCTTTGTTTAATGTATAATGAATAATATCAAACTTAGTGTAATATGATGACTTTGAAAACATAAATGCAATCATAAGTATAATAGAAAATACAGGCATTTACCAGTAAAAAAAAAAGAAAAGGAATATATTATTTTATTTAGACCTAATTAGCAGTTTAGCAAAGCAGCATAACATTAATTTGTTTCAGTCTGCACATTTGTGGTATTTATATTAATTTTGCTATCAGTTAATTTAATAACTCAAACATTATTCTCTCTCTCTCTCTCTCTCTCTCTCTCTCTCTCTCTCTCTCTCTCTCTCTCTCTCTCTCTCACACACACACACACACACACACACACACACACACTGAGGTTATGTGTATTTCTGTATTTCTGTACATTATACATAAACCTTACATGACAAGGGATGTGAAATGTTAATGTATTCTAATGTCCAGACAGTGTTTTTTAGAACTGGTAATTCAGTGACAATTATATTAGTTACCCAAATTTCAGTATGTTTATGTTTGCTTTTCTTGCCATGTTTGAAAAGGAGTCGGCAGAAACATAGACTTAAATGTTCCTACCCCATTCCCATTACACACAACTCAAATGAATTTGTTTGAATAAAGAACAGAACAACACAAAACAATACAGCTATATTTCTTTCTTTAAACACTGACATTACTGTCCTGGATTAAACTGCATTTCCTCATACTTACATTTATTTAGTTTAGATAGAACTTTATTGATTCCTTGGGCAAAGTCCTCAGGAAATTGAGGTTCCAAAAGTAGCACAACACCGAACAAACACAAGAGAAACCCCACAAGAAAAAAAAAAAATCCTCTTGGATTATATTCCCCTCCTCTCTATGAGAACAATTCCTGTATTTCATCTGTAAGTAATTTATGTCTTGCTTAAATAGTAGTTGTGCTGTTTTAAACTGAATCAAATCTGGAAATTTTATTGCTTGTAAATCTAAAAAAAAAAAAAAAAAAAAAAAAATCATTTGTATGCTTTCTTTTAATGGGCTTTTTCTGCATTTTTTTAATGTTGTTTGTATATTGGTTTTATGTGTTTGCCCACACCTCAACACTGACTCAAATATGGTGAAACTAATGTACAGTATAGTAGTATTGTATAGTAGAATAGCACTTTGTAATTCAAGATATGCCTCGTTTTTCCCTGGACGGCAATGCTCCCTGACAACTTCACACGAGCATATTTAATAATGCTGTTTAGACAAATGCACTAATAACTTGCTACGGTGGGATTTCACCCACCAGTGAAACTGACAAAACCATAAACCAGTGAAGCTTAGTCAACAGACCTGTGAAGACTGACACAACACAAACTCAAATCCCTCTGTACCCACTTTGGCCCTCCTACTGACTCACCCCCACCAATGAATTTGTCGTCAACGCCCACTTCTGACCACTCACACTGTTGGCGAAGCCTGATGTAACCACGCCCCTCTCACTCACACATCAACATGGCGACATTTGGGGCGATGGGGCAAAGCAGGAGAAATGTTTGCGCTCTTTCACTCTTTATCTTCCTCCATTTGTTGGTCCACTGCTGTCTGTCAGCTCCGGTAAATAGCAGTAACACTTCACAAGGTATGTCCCACGAAATATTTTAGAAGCTATTGATATTGTAATGTCTGTTCTTGCTAAAATTGCTGCTAGTTAGCTGCTTGTGCTAGTTGGCTAGTGGACGTCATGCTAACAACGACGGTGTCAGGTGAGAGACTGTGTCAAGCTGCTTCTGGGTCACATAACAGCCTGAAATATCTTAAATATAGTATTCTTTGAAGACAAGAACACATATACTGTCAAAGCACACTTTGACCAAGAGTTAACATGAATACGAGTTACGTGAGGCTGAAAATAGCACGGTTTAGACAGGTTTGTCTGTCGCGAGACTGTCATTTGAAACGTAGTAACGTCCGACGCTGTAAGTTTTCTTGAATGCGTCAGTAATATGCGTTTTCATTATATCTGACCCAAATCTTGTCATTAAGTACTATCTACATACACATTAAGTCCATAAACAGGCTGTGAAAATCCGACGCGTAGTTCATAATTGAGACGTTTAATTCCGCTTTCAATCAATATTTTCTTCTGATTACATTAAGTTAATTTAGACATTTTTACAGTCTTCTTGATATATTTGTGCGTCCAGTATATGTTTTAGTAAAGGAAGTTTTTTTTTTGACCTGTTTTTACTTGTTCCAGGTGTCCTTGTCATATATCTGTGTTTTTAATTATCCTCCTGTCAACGCAGTATCATCAGCTCTCACTAAAGCAACTCCTTCTTAAGTTTACCGTCATGGGACTGACAACACAGTGTAGGTTGTAAAATTGGTCTTTCTCACAGGGTCTGTCTTGTCTAAGTGGACTTTTAACATGCAGTATAGTTTAATGCCATGAATCAGTCAAAAGAAGATCAGTGGTATTTGTGTCTTGGCCTGTTTTCTCTCGTTGTTAAAACAATTTGCCTGCATTTCTCGTTATTGTTTGTTGGAGACTATCAGATTTCAGCATGGTTTTTATCACGAAAATATGGAATGCCCTTTGTTAGAGGTCCCCATTTCAATGGGGACTTTAGATAGTACACTTTAACATTTTTCATAACAAGAAGTGTTCTCCTCATTTATAGGAGTTATTTCATGCAATACTGATCTAATCTGATTTCATGTGATTGCACAAGACACATAATTAACATTTTATCCTTTTGTGAAGCAGTAAGTTTCATGTACTGCCTTAAAGTTACATAAACCCCAGCGTGTGCTATGGGTTCAAGACATGAATCACTTGTGTGCAGTTTCTGTATTGAAAAGGGTCATCTCCGTTTGGGTTGGATAGGTTGAAGAAGACCTGGATCAGCTTTTCACTTCTGTGAGGGCTAAAACTGACCAAAAAGCAAAGCACAGATATAGGTTATTTATTAGACAGTCAATTTATTAGCATTTTTATTTATACTTTCTTAATAATTTAATGGGGTATGTCAACTGTGTGACTCAGGCTAAATCCATTCAGCTTCGTGGCATAAGTAAAGCCTATAACCTCTGCTGACACAAATGGCTCCTGTTCACTTATTATTTATGTTGGCCATGGCCCATGGGTATGAATAGTTCCTTTCTTCTCTTGGGAACTTGTTACTCCGTTCTTCAAGTCCCCACTGCTCTGCTCCTGTCTCTTCCCAAGCACCGCCTCCTAATCCCACAGGATCCAATAATGTTGATGCTTGTTGGTTAAATGGTGTCATTGATTCAGTTAGACTGAGTTCAGCTCAGATTTTAAAGACACAGATAAGATTCACCTGTAGAGATTTTAACAATTACTGAACTGTGCAAAAGTCTGTGACCACATTCAGCTTTGTTGTTTTTGCTGGGTTCTAATTAGCTGATGTTTATGGAGAGAGTGGGTACACTGATGACTCCCGTCGTCATATGACTTAAAAATCTACATTTTTCTGTTGGACCTGTACTGCTGTACTATTTTGAAAATATTTTTAAAAAACTCTGCTCAACACACAGTTCAACTTTTGCCAATAATAGACAACTCACACTAAAATTAAAACTTTTAAGATTCTTCTCTGTCTGGTTAAACATTTAGGTTTCTCCACCCAAAGTCATATAATGGAAGGGAGAGCCCTGATACATCTTTCTTTGTCTTCATAAAGAGACTAGAAGAAAATACAGTGAGAAATACATCTGGCGACTGAATATTAAAAATGAAAAGAAGAACTTAGTGGTTTCTACAAACAGTCAGTATTTAATGTGACCTCTGTTTGGTTGGTTTGACTGTTGAGGTTTTCTCCAGAAATATGTGGTTTAGGCATCATACAAAGTATCTTTCAACAGAGTTCTTTAGACTTGGACAGCCTTTTATTATTTTTGCTGTCCAAATCATCTTATAAGGTTCATATACAAATATTTTCATTCTGAATTGTTTTATTTATGATTGTCGTATGTATATGGCCAGAGCATCCCATTTATATCTTGGGACAAGGGTTAGGAAATGCTTGTCTGGTCATTATAACTTTGCTGAAACAGCAACCCTAATAGACTTTTGCACAGTGCTGTGAGTTGGTCCAGTTTGGCAAGATAAAATCTGTCTTACTGCAATCTTTATCACCTTAAAGTTTTGGAAAATGTAATTAATCTTACTTTATATTTAAATTCTAAAGTGACAGTCAGTGTGATGAAGAGTGATGACATATTTCCACTGAAGCAAACAGCACACACATTTTATCAGCAGTTGTCATGAGACTAGTGCCATGTTGTAATAGAACAAACATTTTTAAAACCACAAAGAAAGTACTGTCATACAAAGAGCAGTTGAGTTACCTGCAGCTGGTAGGTTAACTAGTTTTGCCTGAGGACTTTTGAGATGGCAGCTTCTTAAGACAAGAACAGGGCAGTAGGGTTGATCACATGCTGAGGGTATGCTATATGACACTCTAGGAAATGTGTATTGTGAGTACATTAGCACTCAGCTGCTAATGATGGAACATGATGTTTGTTATTGTCTTGAAATGCATTAGGTGCGACAACCCATAGCCAATCTGCATTAGTTGAGAATGAACAATCCAGCTTTTCAACATTATCAGTAGATGAATCATCACATGAACTCTACAGCCATCATTAACCCCTGCATTATCATGCATTTTTTTAAATTTCTCTATTTCTCTACATCGGCTATGACCTGAAAAAATTTGATGGGCAATTTTGCTATTAGGCTAATGATATGAAGTATTAAACAAACTTCAATTGTTGGAATATTACAAGGGTTGGGTTGATTTCAGATTTTGGCTGGTCTGGTGTGGAAACTGAACTATCCTGATTTGTTACTATGACAGATGACTATAACAACCTGATGACAATGGCATCACAGCACTAAATCCAACTAGTTTTGGATCAGTAACAAGCAACATGACAACCTGATGAACAAAGTATTATTTTGTTTTATATTGTATTTTTAGAGTCAGGCTAATGGAGCAACTAGTGTCTGATGAACCACAAGGGATTTTACTGTGAGCTGAAGCCAGCAACACAAAAGAGGATCACATTTCATTGAAGGGTGGGGTGGAAGATGTGCATGATTTGTGCTTTATTTGTTCACTGGAAAGTTCACTTGCTTTTTGTGGTGACATAAGAGGAGACGTCAGACTAAAACTGCAACATTATGGCAGTATGGACAGAATTGACTAAAGAAAGTCAAAAATGGGTGACACAACATATAAACACTGGAAAAACCTGATTATAATGTAGCTTTAGTCTCACATAGCCAGCCATGTGTTGACACTGGAGACAATGCTGCTTTGCTGCTGCCTTTTATTCTCAATATGTAGCAATTTTTTTTGCAATTGACTAACCAGGATAGAGGTCCATTAGGGCCAACAGGTGTTGGAGTTGCCACACTGTCAAACACGGGCTTTGGTAGTCTCATTTCTTCTTCTGCTGAGGGAAAGTGTGGCACCTAATTGTAAAATCTGGTATACTGGTTTTATTTGGTGGCTCAATCTCAAACCAGTTGTAAAAATGACACCGGTCCAATTCTAACCAGGGTTGTAACAATGTCATGGTGTTACGATTAATTGCTAGTTTAAACATCACGGTTAATTAATCATCAAGGCTGCTAATAACCATTTCACAAAGAAAAGATTAAGAGCGGAACAACAGACACGCCAATTTGCGCTTCCTGGATGGAATGGAAGCAACGTTACAGAAGCACTGCATTCAGCATTCCACCAATGACAATGACAGAGAAGAAACAAGCTGATCATCTGTCTCAGGAGGCAGACATATTTCTGAATTGACTGTAAATATATTTTTGATGCGGGCTCACTTTTGTTTCCATAGTTTGCATTTGCTGCCGTCATCTACGCAGCTTCAGGCTACCATTGCTCAACCCATTCACAACAATTTGGCTTAAACAAACGTCCTGCCTCCTCAAAAGAAAGTTAACAAAGTTTCACAACAGCGGGAGGTGTAGAGGAATTAGTAACGCGTGTTAAGATGTAAAGACCCCATAGGTGATTACCTATATTAATGATGTCCTTTGAATATGGATCACTTTAAGACCTCCAGCAGGGATGAAATAACTTACTTTCCAGTCCTTTTGTTAAACTTGGTCACAGTGTTGATTTATTGTGTATTATATTCTTCAAAAGGAATTTATAAAATGTATGTGCACTGTCAGCATAAAAAGGATGGGATAGGAGGTATGCGCACAGAGGAGGATGTCATAGGCCAAATTGGAAGCCTGCGAGAGTTTGAGACGCTGTGGATCTAACTTTGTGGATTCAATACCTTTCTGGATTAAACTTCTCCCAGTGTCCAGTGGATGATTGTCCTCCGAGGAGCTACTGGGACCAATGCAGGCCGATCCTGTGGTGGTGTTTACGCTGTACTGCCGTGAGTAATGCCTGCAGCTACAGTGCTACTGAACTATGGCATTATTTGCGTGCGTAAAAACTTTGGGGACTTAAAAAGGGGAAAGGTATTTGGGGGGTTTGATTTGCTTTATGTTTAATAATTTGTGGTAAGTGAGTTAATATTTTTGGTTGGCTCTGCTTTGTGGTTGCTTCGTGGTTTATTTGTGTTATTTTGGGGTTCGTTTTGTTGGAGATGCGCTTGAGTGTGGGGGGTGTGTGTTGGCTTCACCTGTGGAGATGAAAAGGATGATATAGAGCCAAATGCAGACTTATTTTGTCTTTCTTTTTATTTCCCCTGCTGATGGTTAGTCCACCTGTGACCCTAAAGTGCGTTGTAGTGGGTTGCTTTGGAAAAAGTAAGTGAACTGTTACAAAGTTTCACTTTCATGTCTGCGCGTACCTATTGTAAGGTACACACAGCATGGACTGCACCCCCACATATATACCCTCACAAAATAATTGTAGTAATCGTGAAACCGTGATTATTTTCCTGATGATAATCGTAGCATCAAAATCTCTAATTGTCACATCCCTAATTCTAACAAGGACTCTCTGTTGGCAGGACCACCAAATAGAGGGGTACCCTATTTATTTAACACTGTTTTTGTTTGTTTTTTTCAGACTGAATATAGGCTTATGTGCAATTAAAACCATTATTATATTTGTAGAAAGCCAGATGTAAATTTATTGGAAATGCATATTTGTCCACTATACAAACATTTACTGGCAGTGGTATTGCTATTTTTTTTGCCATGAATTTGTAAAAAAAAAAAAAAAAAAAAAAAAAAAGGTGTAAATGAATGAAATCAGAAGCAAGCAAGCCTTGATAATTATCATATTTACCAAAATATTTTGACAGCATTTTGTCTAAGACCATTTTATTTTGAAGGACAGATTTCTCCAATCGTAATTTTGACAAACGTCAATTCCTCACGCGTTGATATGAATTAAATCTACCTCTGTTGCTCAATTCTCTTTTTTTCTTTCATGTCAGTTGGATATTGCTACATCTCTAAGTTGTGTACCTGTGTCAAATTAGAAGTCCTCAGCAACTAAATGATATTTTATAAAATTTTGAATGTGTCGAATGAAAATCCTGTGTTTATTGTTGTTTGTTCAATCAGTGCTTTTTTTTTTTTTTCAAACTTAATATAATTCTATCTTACTTTTTTCTCTTCTCACAGTATCAACCAATGAAACCCTTGTTGGAAATGCATCTCAAAGTGTAACTGTGACCAATGACACCACGAAAACACACAACATAGTGCCTTCTACCCCTGATCAGAGCCCTGTAGCTGAAACAGAGCCTAAGAGTCCCACCACGACGAATGGGAGTGACTTGCCAACAGCAAAAACAGCAGCTCCCAAAGAAAACAATACAATAGCCATTCAGCCTAAAACGACAAAGGACCAGGAAGACAATAATGCCATGATTGTCATTGCTACTTCTGATAATACAAGAAGTACTTCACCAGTATCTGTCAACAGTGAACATGCCCCTACACAAAAAGATACCAGCTCTGACGTTATTGAACCTACAGAGGACCCTGCCTTGTCTGAAACAGCTATGATGGCGATAGAAGAAACTCCCGCTACAACCGTCAAAGCCCCTGAAGTAGCCAAAACCTCACCCAAACAGGCTGATGTGACACAAACAGAGAAGCAGGACACAGTGCAGAGTACCGATCCAGACCTGCTGCCAGCCCAGGACATAGAAACGACAACCAGTCTGTATCCAGAAGATGATGACGACGAAGATGATGAAGATGATGGTGACTTTGTCGGTGATTTCAGTGATTATCCCATCAACAGCAATATAAGAGAGCAAAACACCATGGTGCAGAGACAGCCAGATGGTGTGGAGAAAAGTCGGGTAGAGCCAGCCGACAGCTACGACACTGAGGGCGAGAATTCCCACTTCTTCTTTCACCTGGTCATCTTGGCTTTCCTGGTTGCCATCGTTTATATCACCTATCACAACAAGAGAAAGGTGAGTGTTGGTGACATGCAGGGCTTCTGGAGGTTATTTTAAAAACCCAGCATCTAAGTAATCAGAATTCTTGGGTGTTGAAGTTCATATGTATGTGATGGTTTTTAATTGAGCAAAAATTCCACAGTTACTTTACAGTGCATTGTAATCCAAGTGGTTTGACATGAAATGAGATTCCTGCTCCTGTGAAGGAGTGGTTATTGTTGTGAGGTTTTGAATCAATATTGATGTTTTTACAATGAGCTAAGGGGTTAACTATGTGACCGACAAATGTATTTACCAGGGATGGGCATCTCAAGGAAAAACACTTGTCCATAAGGGCTGGTAATACGTCGTGCTAAATAAACATTTGAAAGTCATGACCCGTCCCTGTGAAGAACCAATTACTACTAAGAGTTTGTCTGATCTAACTCTACCTTTCTACTCTTAAAAGCAACATGGCAGCTCCCATGATAGCTGCCACTACAACAGGAGCATGAAATGTTGTATCCTCTGCCTCTACATTTATTAGTTTTTGGATTTGGGCAGAGAGGAGACAGTATATTTTCATCTTCTGGGTTTTCCTCCCTGATTTCTGACTCCTGTAGCTCTTTAATGTGTCAATAAAATTATGACAGTTAAAGATGGAAAAAGACAACGAGAGGAATTGAAGTTTTACTAAATAAGGCACTCAGAATTTACATCAACAAGAGATTTAGGATATTTAACATGAACTGTGAACTGGAACACACAGAACAACAAATATTTGAGTTTTGGCCCAGTAGGTTTTTTTTGGGGGGGACTCTTTTTTTTTTTCTAAATCAGTTCAGCTGCTTTTTGGGACATGGTTGAAGTCCAAAAAGCAGTTACACGGTCAAAACTCTGCAAAAACACAGTAAATAAAATAAAGGAAAGTCACATCAACACTGCAAACAACAGTAAAAACAAAAAAAAAACGACAAGGAAAATGGTGTTTTAAAAAAAAAAGAAAAAAAAAAGTATTTTTATAGTGAGTCGGTCTCACTCACTGCTCTGTGTTTTGCCCCCCATTACTCAGGTGGCGGGGTTGCTCTGAGGATGTTCAGATGTCTATGGAAAGGGCAAGGTCTATTCTCTCAGCATGTTTTGAAATTTTTCCTATTGAGCAAACAGTTGAATTTTTATGAATATTTAAAAAAAATCACACATTCAGAACACTCACCACAGATACATTAGGGATTTAAGGGTTACACACTTTAGGTCACAGCATTTTGTCTGTTTTGAAGACCTGCTGACGCTGTCCCTGTCGTCTTTTTTGCCTCGTCCATCTCTACAGATTTTCCTTCTGGCTCAAAGCCGCCGCTGGAGGGACAGTCTGTGTTCCCGCAACACCGTGGAATATCACCGTCTCGACACCAACGTCAACGAGGCCATGCCGTCCCTCAAGATGACCCGTGACTACATATTTTGATCAATGTTTCAGAGGAACAGTTGGTGCTGACACGAGTAGAGCCCAGATCGCCTTCCTGCCCGCGTTTATTATTGGACTGCTGTGGGGCTGGTTTTGACGCATTCCATTGCTTTTGAGGCCTGTAGAGCAGGGAGAGGTTTGTCTTTGAGTTCAACTTCTGTTCTTGGAGAAACTCCCCTGTTGTATGCATAGGGAGATTTTTGTAGAGCTTTTCTATTTTCCTTATTTGTTTATTGTAAAATTATTTGTTATATTTTTTCTAAATTAATAACTTGATGTGATTTAATATTATAGTTTATTTGGGGTATTTGTCTTAATGGGAGGAGTGTTTGAGCTGTACGGTCCCTCAACAGTTCTTTTTGCATACTGGTTGTTTTATTTAGACTTACAATGAACATGTATGGTATTCTAAATATAACTTTTAGGTCTATAATGTAAAACTATGCTATACCAGTTTATTAACAACAAAGTTAGTAATAAATTTTCTTTTTCAGATGTTGTCAAAAACAAATTGAAACAAAAACACTCTGAAGCTTCATTCACACAGTATTTTTTTATTTATTACATTTTTAAAATAAATGTGCCCTCATTACTCTAGCTTTCAGCCTCCAAAAATCTGAGACTTCTGGAAAGGTTGCTGAGTGTTTAAGTTAAGAAACTTCATGGTTGAGTGTCTCAGGCAAAACAATGACAGACTATCTCTGCCTGACTGGATCTTCCTGTTTTCTTTAATTTGTCTCACACCTTTCACATGACCTTTTCCACAAAAAAACAAAGAAGACATTGGCCTTCCCTACCACTTGTTAATTCTGCATGAATACTGAATTACAGATGATTCTTTGTCATTTTTGTCCAATGTGCAGTTAAATTCTGCTTTATTTTCATATGAGCGACTACATTCACAGCAGGTGAGCTGCTCTATCAGCACCTGTCACCATGTGATGCACGTTTCATGTGTGTTTGAATGTTCTGAAATTTTGTCTGAAACTTTACTAAACCCTAGTGTAGAAGGACCTCAGTTTACCTTAAAATGAAAACTTACTCATGTGGATGTAGCCTAGAGCTGGTATACACACACACACACACACACATACACACACACACACACACACACACACACACACACACACACACACACACACACACACACACACACACTGCATATGTCATCATTCCAAGAGCTGTTCTTCCCCTCACATTGATTTTTGAGGCCTTTGCTCTTCTTATAACATGAATGAAATGATTTTAAGGGTTTTGATTTTAATGATTTTAAGCCACCTTTGAACTTTGGAAATATATTGTGACCTCATATTTTTTGTTTTAGCTGTTTCACAATCACCTTTATATGTAAAATTGTTGCAAAAAAATCCATTAATTGTCTTTTTGCTTTGTCTTTTTTTTCCCACATTTGCTTTGTATGTACAGCCTGTCCTTCATGTCTGATAATCAAGCTGTACATTACTACTGTCTCTGTTTCACCAGAGCACAAGCCATTTAAATGAAGAGTGATAATGTTTATTGATAAGAATAAGATGTACTAATATAATGTACGGGACTGGCTTCAATTGCTAGACTTTCTCCTTGTTGGTTATTTTATATTTCTAATACAGTACCTCTTCTACTTCTGCCCAGATTTTGCTATGTAGAAATCCTGGGGCTGGCCCTCTTTGGTTTATGACTTCGGTGAAGTCCCTGTCAATTGTTCATGGCCATTTTGGTAAAAAAACATTAACGGCTATGTTTTGTCACACTCATTCACAAGTTTGATTCCTACTATACGTTCTGTTAACATGGATTGTCGGTGCCTCTGTTTGTCAGAAATGTTTGCACTCTGCTTGTGGCCTGATATGTGCACATTGGCATGTTTTTTTTTTTTTTTTCCCCTGTCAGTCATTTCTAGTCACCACAGCCAGTTTTTTTTCTTTTCTCTTTGCTGCTGTTTCATGCCTTCACTTGAAATGCCATAAATCTTACATGAATCCGGTCTTTTGTAAAATCGGTGTCATCTTCTGCCAGTTTTTCCTGCTGTTTGTCCACATATAAGTTAAACAGTGGATTGGTAGATAATGCAGTTTGCACTGTCATACTAGCTAGAATATGATCAGAGGAGATTTCCTGCTGCTGCTGATGCTAATGATGATTATACACACGGCTCTTGCAATCAACAGTAGAAGCTGTACAATCTCTTTTCTGTCAATAAAGCACAAGTTCGCAGTAGAGTCCTGTTTGGTTCTTTGATTTTCACCAGTAACACATTGAGTGTTGAGCAGCTGAAGTGGTGCTCTTCTGTTCTGTGATCCAGCTCTTTATGTGGTAAATGTCCAGCTTAACTACTACATCCTCCACTCACTAGTCATTCACTTTGATCTCCACAGATCCAAACGGAATGAGAAATACTGTTGTTTGGTTTCAACTGAGATGAAAATCTGGGGCTGAAGGGTTTCAATAATTACCCATCAGTTGAATTATCAGAAAGAAATTTGGATTTATCAATTAATTTTAACATTAAAGTTTTAGTCCTGGTCTAATGGGCCAAAGTACACCTCATCCAGACGATATCTGGGGTTAAATCGGCCTAGGCTAGATTATACCCCCATGATATCAGTAGTGTTGTGTGATATACACAGGAATTCATTTTTCAACTTCTTATTGGGGATTCAGCTTTGTCAGGTTTTAATTTTGTTGTTATTCTATTCTATTCTATTCTATTCTATTCTGTTCTATTCTGTTCTGTTCTATTCTGTTCTGTTCTATTCTATTTTGTTATCAGTGTTTAACTTGGAGCATTTATATTGTAGAGAGGACTTGCTAGTCTAGACCTTGAAGTTTCAGGATATTATGATTAATTATATTATGAACAGTCAAATTAACTGAACATTATGTTCCAGTTGTTTTATAGTGTTTTGTTTTTAATTCAATTTTTCAATTCAACTTTATTTGTATAGCCCAATATCACAACAAGGTTATCTCAAAGGTTAATGTGTACACACTACTGAGAAGTGTGGTCATAATCTTTGATCATTGTGGAAGTCTAATATTTTTACTGACTGAAGTTTCGGTTGAAGTTATAAAATTAATTGTTTGGAGTTTTAAGATTTAAGTCAGTTAGCTTTCTCACTTACTTGACAAAGCTGAATTCGCAATAAAATGTTGAAAAATTATGTAATTCTTGTGTACGTGACTCAACACTACTGGCATCATGGGGGTATAATCTGGTTTAGGCCGCTTTAATCCCAGGTATTGTCTGGATGGGGGTATACTTTGGCCTGTTATACTGTTTTCCAAATGTCAATTCAGTGTTAAATCACACACAATGTGAAAGGACAGCATCTGCTGCAGTGCGACAAGATGAGGCATCACTCGCTGTCAGGTGCAAGTGAGATGAGCAGATATAGACATTGCTGAGATGTGAAGTATTTGACCACAAGGAGGCAGCAAATACATACAAATACCTGAACATTGTTAAGGGCCATCACCGGCTGTAGACAAAACAAAGTAGAGTGTGGGTAGGATCACTGCAAAAATCGGAAAAAAATATTATCTTTTGTGCGCTGACTTCTCTGTCACTGTGATGTTAAAACATGAATTTAAAGGGTAGAGAAACCTAACCTGTGTTCCTCATCATCATTTACCATAAAGAATAACTGGCTGTTACGCTGTTCTTTGATGAACTCATGTCAAAAAACAAAACAAAACAAAACAGAAATGAAGGTATATATTATTTTGCATTTTTACTGAGATAAATCTTTTAACCAACTTTAGTCCTAATCATTAAAGTTAAATTTTCATTCATTTTCAGGATGGTGACCCTTTAAATGGTTTTTGTGTGCATAATACCACACAGGTGACCAGATCTGGACAAAACAAATGTGGTATAAAGTAAATTAGTTTTAGACATTATAGGACAATGTAGAGACTTAAAATATTCATATAATGTCTCTCTAATCCCACACAATAGACTGTACAGATCACAGATCATCCTACTAAATTAACCCTTTAAGCACCAAAGTCACAATATTGCGACAAGCAACATAAGTGAATGAAACAGACAACTTTTTCAAATCTTAACACAAAATTTAATATTTTTGGAAAAAACAACAAAACAGCAGAAAACTCAGGAGCTTAAACAGTTAATACAGTATGTATAAGAGGAAGCTTAACATGACAGGTGGGAAGTAACAAAGAGCAGATACTTGATTACTCATTTCATTAATTTTTTTTTTTTTTTTTTTTTTTTTTTTACATGTTTTTTCTTTCACCCCTTACAAGTAAGTCTACTTTCTACTATTTATATTTTCAAATGGGTTTATTACTTTCCTATTATTTCAATACATTTTGAAGCAGATTATCAGTTATTTTTGAGTCACTGCACATCTCTATATCAAGACCAGTTTTAAGCCAAATGGACTGAACGATAATTCAGTTCAGTCAATTCATGTCACACACTGCAGTGTAACAAGACATAACCATGTACAAAGTAAAAGTGATGTGAAAACAACATGAAAGATTAAACAAGACTGAATGAGATGAAAAACACAGTGACAGAATTAAGAAAAGGAAAACTGTAAAAAACAGTGTAATAGATGAAATGAGACAAAAATAATGTTAATAACAAAATTGAGATGAAAAGTTGTAAGAAGACAGGAATGGACAAACAGGACATAACAAGATGGTTGTAGATGCAAATGGTGAACACAACAGGAAAGGAAGAACAAGACAGGATAAAACAAAACAAAAATGACATGAAAGACAAAATGAGATAAAACAACACAAAAGATAAAAACAACACATCTGAAAACGCACTTAAAGTCTGTAATCATGTGATACAGATATTTTAAATTCTGTTGATGATACTGAAAGCTGAGCTCTCTGGAGCAAAGTTAATAACTGTCATAGTTACACAAAAATAAAAACTGTAATTTTTTCCCCCCTTTCTAAGTCAAGACCAGTGTCGTGGACCAAGCAGTCAAAGCACAAAACACAGGTTTAAAGTTCCGACAAAATGGATTTATTTTTCAGGAGAAGAAAAATGTTTTTACAAAACAAATAACTGAAGTACATGAAATCAGAGTTATAGGGCCCTTAAAAGAAATCAACAAAATATAACTCTACAGAAAAATTAACTACTAACTATTAACAGACCTGCCAGAATGAGACATTGGGGCAACATGTATACTAATAGATCCAACCACAGTTAACACACAGGGGGAAAAGTAAATAGACATCATTAAAGACTAACACAAAGAAACCCTAACCCCCCCCCCCCCCCCCGAATGTTTTCAGTATAAAACCCTGCTCCATCCTCAGCCCCATCTTTTGTCTCAGAGCAGCAAATGCCACCCAGCCCCAGGTTACTCAAAAAACATAACGCTTGTGCACTTGAAAACCCTCAGCCTGACCTATTAGGCACACTACTGCCACCCAGTGGCCTGACTTATCAGTGCAAGTTTTTGGACAGATGGATGGACGACTAACTGATGACAATATCCCGCAGCCAGTGTGGCTGAGGGTAAAAATGAATTAATAGCAAAATGACAAACAATGTAAACTAAATGTGCACACTCCATCTAGCAACAGTGTATTATCAAAGTGCTAATAAACCAATTTTAAACAAAAGAAACTAAGTGTGTTGTGTGTAAAGTAAGTGACTGCAGCTCAAAGTAACTGAACATGTGGTGGTGGTGTTTGTGAGTGTAACTACTGCAACCTTTAGTGTAGCTGTGGGCATGTGGCTTTTTTGTTCACTGCAGGAGATGATGGGAGTGTATTTGGTTGCAGTCTGAAACTTTACCACTAGGTGTCACTAAATATTACACTACCAGTATAACTACCAGTAACTACTACAAATAACCATAAATACAAGTACTACCAGTGGATATACTACTACTGCAGCTGTTAGTACCAATAATAGAAACCTCTACCATCCATGTAACTATAGGATGATCACTATCATAACTATATGGTGTATGATGGTGGAGGCAGGAGAGAAACAGGACCACAGCAGCAGGTCCAGAGATGATCCAGGTTTTCCCTGGATCATCTCTGGACCTCTGGAGAGCACAGTGTTCACATCGTAACAAATATTTTTTTTTGTCTTCCATGTCTTCCATTAAAACTCCACAGAAAAACCAAAGGAGGGACACCTCTGTGTTCTTCATATTCTCATTTCCTGATAACACTGATACTAATACTGAGATGAACTCCTGACAGCCACCAACATGCAAGATTATCACTGCGTATCTGCTTAAACAGCGTCGAGTGACAGGACAGATGGAAGCAGATAGAAAAAGGAACAACACAGACAAGCTGAACATGCATATCTTTAACCATCTCATTTTGATGAATGGCTGTCAAATTTTTTCCTGCTGCAAGTTTGATCTCATTCAGGCATATTCATCATTTACGAGTATCATGTTTTGTAGAAAGATGAGACCTAAAGAGCCTCAGTGGAGCATGGACTTAGAGTCTACTTAATAGAGATGGCTTTAGTTTCTCATAACAGCCAAAGGTTGGGTTTGGGAGATAAATCATATACTTGAATACAATATTTTACTGGTATACATTCTAACCCCCCCACCTAAAGTGGTCTACAACCATCACCGTTAAATAACAGAAGAACCGTAGATGTTTCACTAGGAAATATAACACCTCTTCTACAGACAGTTACAACTATACTGAGGACAAAATTCTGACATTTAAGAATAAACTGAGAATATTCCAAGACAAACATCAATTTGTCAAAGTCATAGTATTGTCAGAAGAAAGTGACAGTTTTATAAGAATAACATTTTGAAATACAAAGATAAGATCATGACAATAAAGTAGTAATATTTTGAGGAAAAAGTGCTAAATAAATTTGTAGCGTTCAAAAACTTTTAAAATAGGAACAATGGCCCTGTATCTTAAGGGCAGGTTCTATCAGAATCAATAACAAGTTGAATGTGTAAGGTTGTTGGGTTCTGGTGCTATGTCCTGTGGTCTTGATGCAGGAGACCAATCTCTCAATATAAGTGGGGGGTACTTTTACTGGAGGATATGTTAACAAAGGCTTTGTCTCCTTTCTGTACCTACCTGGCCCACTTTCATAGACTTACCCAGAAATAGTTGAATTTTTGATTCCAAGAAAGATACATCTTATGATGCTATATAATGATATACTACAACTATCTAAACCTCCAGATGCTGCTATGGCAGCAGCTGAAGTCATCCCCATTTGCCATCACCTTGCACCAGCAATGTTTCCTAAAAATCACATCAAAATTCTTATGCGATTTTATCAACTTATATATCATTCATACTTAAATAGTGCCGTTAATACATATCCAGCTCCATATAATGACCAAACCTGACCTTTGACCTGAACTCATTTTAATATCATGTTGGAAAATACAGCAAAATCATTAAGTTTGACTTTTAAAATCTAAAATAACATTCTTGCCCACCTTGTAGATTCTATTGCTTGAAATATGTTAAACGCATTAAAGGGTCTATCAGAAAAAAGTAGACTCACAGAAAAAACAATATAAAACCAAAATGCAACATTTTGAAAATCTGGTCATATGTGTGTTTTGACCATGTAATCCTCCCTTGATTGACACCAGTATCCTGGGTCAGTTTTTGTGCTTCAGTGAACAACGCTAATTTGAACTGTGCAAAATAAAAGTCTTTTGCGCATGAAAGTATAAGGGTTAATATGAGATCTGTCGCCATGTTCACTGAAGCATGAAAACTGACCCAGGACACTGGTGTCAATCATGGGAGAATTACATGGTCAAAAAACCACATACGACCAGATTTTCAAAATGTCTTCGCATTTTGGTTTTATGTTGTTTTTTCTGAGTCTATTTTTTTCTGATAGACCCTGTATATTTATACATAAAACATATCAAGCTTTAGAATCTATGAGGAGGGCAAGATGTTCAATTTTAAGGCAAACTAAGAAGGTTTAAAAATTATGCATTATATACAGAAGAGAACGTAACATCCCAACTGATCACCTAAACATGTCTTATTTTCAAATGTTTGCTTTTATTATGATCGTAAGTATTTGTTGCTTTAATGAAACTCCTTTCCAGTTGAGTAAATCATGCTGCTATCAATACAAAAGAGTTCCATACTTACTATTACAGACATTATCACACTAAAAGGGATCAATTTTGGAGATGGTTGATAATGCTGTTTTGCTTCAGCAAATGAGTCATCCATCACTGAACATGGTCCAAAATGATTTTCTAGACATAGTTATGTATTTTACTGAATCAGACACACCCTTTTTTAAAATAAATCCAAAGTGGGCAAAGGATACCAGAACATGTTCTTAAATGAAAAGTCCATTTATAACTTCCTATCAGTACTCAATAGGAGCTATATTGATACACTATATTGCCAAGAGCACCTGCCTTGACTCGCATATGAATTTAAGTGACATTCCATTCCTAGTCTATGGGGTTCAATATGACGTTGGTCCACCCTTTGCAGCTATAACAGCTTCAACTCTACTGGGAAGGCTGTCCACAAGGTTTAGGAGTGTGTTCATGGGAATTTTTGACCATTCTTCCAGAAGCGCATTTGTGAGGTCACACACTGATGTTGGACAGAAGGCCTGGCTCTCAGTCTCCGCTCTAATTCATCCCAAAGGTGTTCTATGGGGTTGAGGTCAGGACTCTGTGCAGGCCAGTCAAGTTCATCCACACCAGACTCTGTCATCCATGTCTTTATGGACCTTGCTTTGTGCACTGGTGCACAGTCATGTTGGAGGAGGAAGGGGCCAGCTCCAAACTGTTCCCACAAAGTTGGGAGCATGGAATTGTCCAAAATGTCTTGGTATGCTGAAGCATTCACAGTTCCTTTCACTGGAACTAAGGGGCCAAGCCCAGCTCCTGAAAAACAACCCCACACCATAATCTTACTTAATCTAACTTTACACTTGGCACAATGCGGTCCGACAAGTATCGTTCTCCTGGCAACCGCCAAACCCAGACCCGTCCATCCGATTGCCAGATGGAGAAGCGCGATTCATCACTCCAGAGAATGCGCCTCCACTGCTCTAGAGTCCAGTGGCGGCGTGCTTTACACCACTGCATCCGGTGCTTTGCATTGCACTTGGTGATGTATGGTTTGGATGCAGCAGCTCGGCCATGGAAACCCATTCCATGAAGCTCTCTGCGCACTGTTCTTGAGCTAATCTGAAGGCCACATGAAGTTTGGAGGTCTGTAGCGATTGACTCTGAAGAAAGTTGGCGACCTCTTCGCACTATGCGCCTCAGCGTCCGCTGACCCCACTCCGTCAGTTTACGTGGCCTACCACTTCGTGGCTGAGTTGCTGTCGTTCCCAAACACTTCCACTTCCTTATAATACAGCTGAGAGTTGACTGTGGAATATTTAGGAGCGAGGAAATTTCATGACTGGATTTGTTGCACAGGTGGCATCCTATCACAGTTCCACGCTGGAATTCACTGATGTCACAAGGGGGAAAAGAAAGGACTCAAATGCTCGGTACTGAAGGAAAAAAAAAAAGTTTATTTAACAAAAACTGAAAACAACACAACAAAAACCTAACACAAAAACTAAATCAGAAAACAGAGTCCATAAAAAAAACATACAAAACCTGGGATCAGAGTCCATGGAAGAATATGGATAAATGTCCGGGCTATGGAAAGGAGTGAGGAGAAATGGACCAGCGCTGCATGGGTGCAAACCTAATCCTTAAATAGGCCAATGGTAATTGGCTGCAGCCACGCAGCGCCAGCAGGTGAGTCTGATGATGATAATGATTATGACAAGGGAGGAGCTGAGGGTCACACAGGCACAGACCATGACCACAAGGGAGGAGCAAAGAGTCACACAGGCACAGATCCACAACCAAGAGGGAGGAGCCGAGAGTCACACAGGCACAGATCCTGACAGGACCCCCCCCCTCAAGGGGCGGCATCCTGACGTCCCCAAAGATATGAAAAAGCCCCCACGGAGACCAGGGCATCCTGGATTGTAGAGGGGATCCTGGCAAAAAGGGGCATGAAGAACCACAAGGGAGACCGGCTGAAGCACCTCCCGATGGGACGGCGTGAAAAGCCTCTGGGCAGACTGGATGAAGAACCTCAGGCCGAACAGGCTGATGCACCCCCCGGAGAAACGGCGTGAAAAGCCTCCGGGCAAAGAGGTTGAAGCACCTCCTGGTGAAACGGCGTGAAGAGCCTCCGGGCATACTGGCTGCAGAACCTCAGGGCGAACAGGCTGAAGCACCTCCCGGTGAAGCGGCATGAAGAGCCTCTGGGAAGACTGCCGAAGCACCTCAGGACAGACCTCCGGACCAGGACGTGGAAAACCTCCAAACCAGGATAGAAAAAATCCCCTGGTTCGTGGACCTCCAGGGCTGTGGCAGACAGGACTCCAGCTGGGCTTAGGACATTGATTGGAATTGAATATGGCTGGACTAGTGACTCTAACTGAGACAAGACAGACCGAACACTGACTGGACTACAGACATCGACTGGAATTGGACTATGGCTGGACCCATGACTCGAGCTGACTGAGACTGAACTGACAGGACTATGGACTCTGAGACTGGACAGACAGAACTATGGACTCTGAGACTGGACAGACAGGGGAACGGACTCTGAGACTGGACTGACAGGGGAACGGACTCTGAGACTGGACTGACAGGGGAACGGACTCTGAGACTGGACTGACAGGGGAACGGAGAGCGAGACCGAGACGGGAAGACAGGACTACGGAGAGGAAGACTGAGACGGGCAGACACAAAGAGCGAGGCCGAGACGGGGAAACAGGAACGCTGCGCGGACGGAACCGGACTTCAGGAACGCTGCCGGACGGAACCGGACTTCAGGAACAGACAGGAACAGGCTTTAAAAAACGCTGCGCGAACAGACAGAAACAGATTGCAGGAATGCTGCACGGACAAACTGAATCAGACTTCAAAAAACGCTGCGCGGCCGGAACGGACTTCAAGGAGGGGAAACTACCAGACGGCGTACTAGCCTCCAGGTAGTACTAAGGAAAAGGGAACTGGGCCAAGCAAAGAGACACGGACAGACAGACACAAAAACACGGACAGGCAGAGGGACAATCTACAGAACTGAACTGATGAGAACGATAAAATGGAACTGAAGAACATGAACTGCAAGAAACAGAGCTAAAGGACAAACAGGGAAAGAACTGAACTAAGGAGAAACTGATGAAACTGCAGACAAAGAATAAAGAGACTGAAGACAGAGACTGAAGACAGACTGAAAAAACACGGGGAACATATAACGCACATGGACTGCAGTAACACACATTGAAAAAAAAATTTGCACCCACTGAGAAATACACACACAACAGAAACTAGGAAATTCACACATAGACTAAGAAACAGACTGAAAAATACACAGAAAGACAAATACACACAGAAATACACACAGAGAAACACACAGAGAAACACACAGAAAACGGCACACACGGACAGAGAGACAGGGAGGAACGAATAAAACAAGCAGAACAAAAACTAACATGAACAGGCAGATCAGAGCTAATAAACTCACTCAAACCATTAGACACACGAAGGAAAAGACACAAGAGAAGAACCCGGACCTCACGAAGGCCCAGGTCCCCACATGGAACAGGACACTGGAAACACGAGGCAAAAAACAGACGAGAGACAGAAACGCACCGGAAAAAACAACACGGGAGGAGAGCCCGGACTCAACATGGACCGGGACCCCAAATGACATGGGAACGCCGGTAATACAAGACAGGAATCAGACAGGGGACAGAGATGCACTGGGAGAGAGAGAAAAAAAAAAAACCGGGGTGAGCACCCGACGGATCCGGGACCTCCCGAACCAACCGGCACGGAGGAGACCGAGCCGCCGGAGCTGAGGACAAGGGTGGAGACAAAGGTAAGTCTCGGAAACACCGGATATGGAGCTAGGAAGCACAGAGCGATGGTACAAAGGTAAACTAAGGAAAGGCGAACGAAACCAGGGATAAACAACTAAAACACGGAAAAACGAAAAAACGATTCCCTTCAGTACCGGCTGAGTCCAGGTGTGGCTGGTCCATTCTGTCACAAGGGGGAAAAGAAAGGACTCAAATGCTCGGTACTGAAGGAAAAAAAAAAAGTTTATTTAACAAAAACTGAAAACAACACAACAAAAACCTAACACAAAAACTAAATCAGAAAACAGAGTCCATAAAAAAAACATACAAAACCTGGGATCAGAGTCCGTGGAAGAATATGGATAAATGTCCGGGCTATGGAAAGGAGTGAGGAGAAATGGACCAGCGCTGGTCCATTTCTCCTCTTTCCATTCCATAACCCGGACATTCACTCATCTTATCCAAGGACTCTGACCCAGGTTTTGTATGTTTTTTATGGACTCTGTTTTTGCTGTAGTTCGTGTTCGTGTAGGTTTTTTGGTTGTCTAGTTTTCATATTTTGTTAAATAAACTTATTTTTTTCCCTTCAGTACAGAGCATTTGAGTCCTTTCTTTTCCCCCCGTTGTGACAACTGAGCTCCTGAGAGCGACCCATTCTTTCACAAATGTTTGTAAAAGCAGTCTGCATGCCTAGGTGCTTGATTTTATACACCTGTGGCCATGGAAGGGATTGGAACACCTGATTCTGATTATTTGGATGGGTGAGCCAGTACTTTTGGCAATATAGTGTATTTCTAACAATTTCCATGTTATAAGCCATCAAAATGTGGCCCATTATAAGTAAAGGCAAATTTTTATTTCAAAAATTTGTAAAAACAGAAGAAAACAAAAACAAACAAACAAACAAAAAAAAATGCAGAAAAAATAGGAAAAAAAAAAAAGCAAAAAGCAAAATTTGTTAAAACTTGAAAAAACTTTGTAGACATTGTCCCAAGGAAGCTACATAAAAAATTTAAATTAATCCAACCAGTAGTTTCATCAGAGAAGATCTTTGAACAAATTGCTGATGACAACAACAACAAAGATGACGCCAGACACAATGCCTACTAAAGGTAAGGTCAATTCACATGATATGTTTTTATTATTTCTCAAATTTGTGTCATTAACATAGAGTTGTAGCAATTCTAGGAAACAATTTTAACATTACAAGAATAAAGTAATAAAGGCTAACTTGTAATAAAAGGGGAGGCATAATATACAATTGTAGTACTTTTAGAAAACAGTCATTACATTAAAAAAATAAAGTTGTGATATTAGGAAATTGATGTCATAATATTCATAGAATAGAGTCGGGATATTTTAAGTAATTAAATGAAAGAATCATAAAATTTCAACAAGTTCTTAATATTATTCTAATTAAGTCTTTATATTATTGGAATCAAGTTGTAGAATTTGGAGAATATTTACAAGAACAAGTCATATACTTCATGGGAAAAAGATTGATAAATGGGCACAAGCGGATGATAAATAGAGTTGTACTCACTGAGCCAAACAGATTTTTCATACAGATAAAACTTTATCTTCATAGTATTAGGATTTAGGATTAGAATTCTTAAAATATCAGATTTTCCCCTCTTCAGCACGGCTGTAATAGTCAGTTGGACCAAATATCTGACTCCTGTCTCCTGATGATGTAAAATATGAATGGAATTCATGTTGTTGTGTCACCCATCTGACGGGTTTGTTTCTGTTATGAAAATGCTAAACTCCCACCCATAAGCTCCTGTGGATAAGAGCATGAGCCAAGAGCCTGAAGTGTAAAAGCTGTGGGTGAAAAAGCAGGCGGCGATGCTTCTGGCGGCGCGCCATCAGCTAATAAGATAACCAGGCCTGTGTGGATATTTGTACAAAGTTATGTTGGGTGTATCTGTCTGGGAAACACAAGCAAATGAAATCTACCTGCTGGAAAATCTCACAACTACCTTTAATCGCTGGAAGGGGAAAATCTCGACAATCGTCCAGTGATTTTTGAAGAGGGTTTTCTATCTTAAGAGAAATGATTCGGTTTAGATTCCTGAACATAAAAGGAAAAGAGGAAAACCTCTGTTGAGGGACTTGCCGCTGAGATAAATATTTAGATGATGTGTTTCTGTGGTCACATTAAGAGGAGACAACATCAGAACTTCACTGCTAAAATAGGTTAATGAAGATCTGCCTCGTGTTTAGCGCAATTAAACATCTCCTCTCTCCAACGTTGCTGCTCATCTATTATTAATGTGTGCTACATCCTTTCTTTAAATGAATAATAACTGAGGAGGGGTGTTTCATTATGTATAAGTGTAGCCAAACAGGGAATAAAAAAACAGGAAATTTTGGTAATAGCTACAAATTACAGCCCTTTATGATCCGGTGGTGAAAAAAGAAACACATACACACAGCCTAGTGAATGTAGTGGAGGATTTCCAGAAGAAAGATTAAAAGGGGGAAAAACAGGTTTTTACTATAATCAGGTAGACTACAAATCTGAGATAAATGTGAGTCATTGGAGCAGCTCCACTCTACAGCTTTATTCTCCAACTTCACTGCATCTTAGAGGTAAATTTTGCACTTTTGACTCCTCTACATTAGTCTAACAGCTTTAGTGACTGTTCACATTATAGTTTTTATCTCATTTATGTTGATTTTGAATCTTTGTGATCCTCTTGGCTTTGCTGGGTAATGCAAAATTCATTAACTCATTTTCTGAACCACTTAAAGTGTACCTGTACTGGTCATGTTCATGACATTAATTGTGCTTTGTGTATTACTTATAGCAAAAGAGGTGCAAATTCAGTAAAATTAATCACCATAAATGCACCACACTGGATTTTTTTATTATATGAATTGCGGGCGGGGGCAGAAACTATGGGGAGCAGCTATTGCTGGCCAGAAGTGACGTACCAGCGTTGATTCGGGGTGAATGTGAGTAAACAAGCAGCAGCCAGTGATTGAGTGGAAAGCATGTGTTCGCGCTTGTTTCTGCAGCCATAAGCTTTGCGCTCCACCATTGTCCTGGAGACTCAACACTGGCCGATGTGTGTCATCTTAAGCACTATTCAGACTGGATTAGTTTTATATGGGCACATTGGGTAATGCCACTTTACCACAGGACATCCATAATATTCATGGCCAATTCCCACGGGATAAGAAAAGTAAAATTACCACAAGTGGGAGGGGTAAATCCATTCACGCACCGCCATCCCCTCCTGTTTTCATGTGTGTATGAGGTTGCATTCTAATTAGGCTTGAGTGTCCAAAATAGAGCCCTGGCTCGGGCCGCATATTTCTGTCTGAACCTGACCTTTGCCCGACACAGCTGCGTCTGAACGCGACTCAAATCCAACAGGCATTTCAATGTTTGTGTCCAAACCCGATCAGTTAAATCCAGTTGTTCCCATATTTATGTTATAGATTGTCATTAAATTTACTCATTTACACATTTGTGGTATGTGTACAGTACCTTTATTAAATGACTACATGTGCAACAAATGCTTTGCGTTGCCGCTACAGAAATGAAACCTAAGACTTGGGGTGACACGAGGTTTCACACAGACTTGTCTGACTGCCTACTGGAAAACTGAATGCTTCTTCAAGTGCCTCCATGCTTGAAAATACGTGAAAATCCACTTGTAAACAGGATATGATGGAATATCTACACACATATTAACTACTGGTCTATTTGCACAGGATCAGTATTACCTGGGGTCATTTTCCCAGACACTTTTACAGAAAGTAAAAGTCACGGTAATCTTTACTGATATTGTTTGGTCAGTATTACTGACGTAGCACATTCGGACGGGACTAAAATCTCTGGCAATTATTACTTTACCCCACGTACTTGTGTAAAACTAATTCCATCCGAATAGGGCTTTAGACTGGTGTCTGCTGCATGGGTCAGTGACCAGTCCACCGCAGCCCAGCTATTTGGACAAATCAACAAGTCTGCATCACTACCGGTGCTGGAACAGCCTGTGAAGGAGGCAACATGTCTCTGACCATGCCTGACGGAGCAGTGACTTAGTACCCGCATGTACTTGACAACGGGCTATAAAGTAAGTTACCTGGTGGAACTAGTATTATACGTGGGCTTTTAAAATAGCTAGCAATGAAAATTCACTACAGGTACCCTTTAATCCTCGTAGGTGGTTGTGGGCCTGCAGGAGCCTGTCCCAGCTACCATTGGGTGAAGGCTGCGTACACCCTGAATGTGTCCCTAGCAGCCCAACAGGACTGACATACTGTATACAAATGAACAACCATCCACTCTCACATGCACACCAACGGGCAATTTAGATTGACCAGTAAACCTAATAGTGCATGTTTTTGGAAAGTTGGGGAAGCTTGAGTACCCAGAAAGAACCCACGCAGACATGGGGAGAAAATGCAAACTCCACAACGAAGGACTTTTTAAAGACACATAGTTCATGCAGGACAGGGGTACTGACAAATGTGCCGATCATGGGCAGCCATGGCTCAGGAGGTAAAGAAAGATGCAGTTTTCACGTCCTCTGCAGAGGTTTACATAAAGCAGCAACATGTTTCCTTCACGCAGCTCTTATAAAATACCTCTAAAGGTATTTGAAGAATGGAGGTTTCAAATGAAATTCGTTCCATGGCCAAGTTGAAAACGTAGGAGAAAACGAGGTTTCATCGGGCTCTGAGTTTACCCTGGCAACATTCAGAAGAAATAAAGCAGTCTTTCAAGTGCTACAGTTTCTGGTGTGATAGAGTAAATTATTTTCTTGTTTCTTCTGTTTTCACTCAGGACCAAAAACCAGGCTTTAACCCTTAAGTTTGTGGTGACCTCCAAATGACATTTTCCCTACACTTAACCTTTCCTAACTGATTTATTGCCATTTATTACCTCCGCTAGGAGGTATTGTGATCACTTTACTTTGTGTGCGTGCATGTTTGTTTGTTAGCACAATAACTCAAAAAGTTACAGACGGATTTTCATGAAATTTTCAGGAAATGTTGATACTGGCACAAGGAAGAAATTATTAAATTTTGGTGGTGATTGGGGGGGGGCAGATCTGTCTTGGCAGAGGTCTGTGCTCTCCGAGTGCTTTTCTTGTTATATTATCCTCTATTTGTTTTTTTTTCAGTGAAAATCAGATAGTTTCCTGTATTTACTTTACTGTACATGTAGATAAAAGCTCAGAATAAATTCATAAGTTATTGAAAAAAGTGACTTTTTCAGCTAAGTATATGATCAACTGAATGTAAAAACAAGCATCTACAACCACTGCTATGTCTTAAACTACACAGGTTTTCCTGTCAGTGTTGAAGATGATGTTGTTTCCATGTTTACTATGGAGCCTCTAAAGACATTTTACATCAGTAGCTGATTTCAGTTGCTGGAGGCTATTTAGAAGTTTGAGGGTTAAACTCAACAGAAATAATGGCTTGACTTTATCATCATGATTATCTGAATGAAGTGATTTGACAATTCTAAATGACATAACACTTGTTTGGTAATATATTTTCAAGACTTGACCTGAAAAGGGCTTTTTGACTGCAAGGATGGTAAAATATCGTAAATATAGCATGCACAAATGTTTATTATTGGTTGTTTTTTTTTTTTTTTTTTTTTTACATGTTTAAGGCGTTAAATCTGTTCTTGTTCTTCTTGTTCTTGGCTCCGCTGACAGTAGTGCATTGCTTCACTTCTGACTGTGATCTACTGCAGTATTACACCATAATATATTCCGGACACATACCTCATACAACCTCATCTCAGCAAATCTGAACAATCCCTTTAAAATGGGGAGCAGGTGGCATGTGCACACCCCCACCATGGTAAAATTCAGGAAAAACTCTGTCATTGACCGTTATTGACTATAGTGTCACCAAATGTTTCCAAAGCTTTTCAGCTTTCAGTAGAAGTTAAGTAAAAACTGTGTGTTGAGTTTTATAGCCCAGCCCAGCCCAGCCCACCCCACCCCCGAGTCTCATACATCAGCGTCTCTGAAGAACGTCACATTATATCCACAGTCTGGGCTCTCTGTTTACTCCATTTTGTTTTATCTCAGAGTTTTGTGTCTCTGTGTTGACAATTCTTAACCGCCCTCCTTCTTTATCTTCTGTTGGCTGACATTAAGTGTGGAGCCTCTTGTTTTTCTTTCTACTCACAGGAAAATACCGTGGCCATCATCTTTACGGTTTGAGAGGAAGGAAGGCTCAGAGACATGTCAGAGAGGTAGAGAAATGTTGACCAGAGGTTGTAGAGGGAGAAAGAAACACAGAATTGTTTTTCAGATTTGCTCTTTGTTTGTTTCTGTTATGACTTGTTAAAGGTGCTTTGGGATATGCTGCATTTCGGTGCCCCTGGTGGCATTTGGGCTTGTATTTAGATATTGATTCTTTCCCCCAAATTTTTGTGCATAACAGTGAGATAAACTGTTGATATTCCCTCCCCTTGTTACAGTAATTGCCTGATTGTAATGAAGTTAATAATGCCTAATGAAAATGATCTGGTGCTACAACATTAGGTACATTTTTAGTCATGGTTAAATTATCAACCTATCATTATTAAAATAATACTTACAATGAACCAACATAATAAACATTTGCTTTGTCTTTTATTGTTTTTGGCAGAACAATGCTTGTATTGCCCAATTAAATCCTTTTCAAATAGCAATTAATTTTCCACATAATTATTATGTGAAACAATCACTGCAACACAATGGTTTGTTTTGGAAACTGGAGGTTGTATTAATCTTACAGGAGATATTTGTAAGCTTCTACTGTAAAATATTTTAAAAAGACCTAGGATGATTAACAAAAGATATCGATGTATTATCCTAAAGAGTACCCTGTACTGAAATTTCACAGGCCTGAGGTAATATCACTTTGTACCCTTAGAGTGAGTAGTGAGCCATTGTAGCCTTCAGTCTGTCATTCAACCCTTCAGTAGTTCATTTCATTGCACCAGTAAACACAACAGTGATTGAAGTGTTTTACAAAAAGATCAGCTGCTGTAATCGCCTGCTGCTTCAAGAAACATTCAAAGAAGTGATGAAAGCAGAGTACTATGCCCACTTCTCTACACACTTTTCATTGCAGCCATTGAATACTGGTAATGAGTCTACAATGTCCATTTTCAACACCTGGTTTAGCCCATTGTGTTAGTTTTTGATGTACACGTTGTCAGATAGAGTCTAGGTAAGTCTTTAGATATGGAAAAGTAATGACATGGGTCTGGTGACCATGTGAAGTTGGAAAAAACCTTAAAGGTGGTTTGGGTGGAAAGTTTGTGGACTTATAGCGGCGTAAGACTTTCGTCATCAATTTTTCATCAAATCTGTAAAACCTGAGTCATAGCCTAAGTATCACGAATAAGTAAGCCTTTCCATGATTACTCACCTGAATCTCTTCCCTCCTGGTGAAAATTTTTTAAGTGTACTCCACAATAAACAATTCATTTGTTTACAGAGCTGCTAGGTCACTCGGGCATTTTTGGAAATTTGTCACGACGTGCATTGTGGGAAGTGGAGCTACACGCAGCTGCTGTAGCAAGAGGCAGTGAAGCTGTTTCTGTGTTTGTTGCTGCTGCAGCTGTGGTCCTATGCTGCAGCCATAATTTCCGAAAATGCCTGACTGACTTGCCAGCTCTGTTTGTAAAACAAATGGATTGTTTATGGTGGAGTACGCTTCAAAATTGTTTACCGTGAGGGAAGAGATTCAGGTGAGTAATCACAGAAAGGCTTGCGGACTCGTGACACTTAGGCTATGACTTGAGTTTTACAGATTTGATGAAAAATTGGTGACGAAAATCATATGCAGCTTTAAGCACAAGACAAGGTACATGTTCCATTTCATGCTATGTTCACTAACCAAAGCCTTTTTCCTAACCAAATGGTAAACATAACATTGTCTGAATGTCTCTCAGACCTGTGTGACAAATGAAGACCCTGTTCAGACCTGGCATTAATAAATCCAGTAACATGCAGACAGCTCTAATTGCAAGGTCTAAACACACTCAGGACACATTGTCCACATTCTTGTGTTTTTCTGAACAGGTATATGCTCTGGGACACATTGAAGATCTGCCTATTCAGCTGGCGTTCATTATCCAATTTATCAAGAGCTTCTTATGAAAGTGCTTTTTCAAAAAAACCACAAAAATGGGCTTAGTTAAGTCCTTCTTTAGATGTTTGAGTCAGTGAGGGACAGGAGGACACTGGACAAACTGCTCTCCATCATGGACAATTCTTTACAACCACTTCACCGGACTATAGAGGGTCAGCGGAGCTCTTTTTCCAACAGACCCATCCAGCTCCACTGTCACAGCAAATGGCACTGGACTTCATTCATACCATTCTCCATCCAGCTGGACAACAGCTCACCCATCTGTAAGAGATGACTCATACATTCACAATACTGCACCTTAGTCACCTTCACACCTGTATGTATATAGTGTATATTTTCTTCCATTTCCTGTTCATACATATGCACGTCTTGTATTTTCTATTTATAGTATTTTTTGCTTTTATTTCTTCACACTTTCCTCTTTTCCTTTTTTTGCTAGTGTTTTTTCAAGAGTGTTTTTGTATGCAACTGAGCTATTGTGATTTCCCTTGTGGATCAATAAAGTTTGTCTAAGTCTAAGTCCTCAGTTTTCTTCAATCTGGGGTAGAAGTAATTATTTACATAAATAAAGTGTGTGATTGAACGTGTGTGTATTAAATAAAAAATGTATGCCCTCCCTATGTTGCCTATTGTTACATTATATCATGTCATGAACTGAAGTAAAAGGTAATCATGAGTTTACATGCACACTCATCTTGTCACATTAACGTTGTACAAGTCAGTTTTTAAAAAAACACAGGGAGATGCTTTCAGGTAACAAAAGGTGTTATTCCTGAGGGGGGAAATTAAAGAAATTGAACACCAGAAAAATGGCAGGTGAACTTTAGTTTCAACTGTATTTTGTACTCTTTAACTTTGTGATGGGAAATAATGTGAAAAAACACAGTTAAACGCAATACTATTAAGACAGATACACAAAAGACCTAAACACAGTGGAACTTGCTTTTACTGATCAGTGCATTGAAATTGATGCTTACCACAAATGATTATTAGAACCAACCTATTGATGTATCATTGGTCTGAAACCCAGTTTTACAAGTAATAATCTGGTTCATTTATGTCAAACAGCTCCAGTGGTAGTTTTTAGCTATATTTTGTCACATTGTTATGTTGTTACATACACAACGGCTCTATGAAGAAATTCACAATATCGCCACTTGTAATTAAAAGTTGGAATGTCTTTGTAACTCCTATTTACAACCTGATTGTCCATCTTAGCAGAATTTTGGATAGACAATGGTCTCTTTGTTTTTTAATTGCTAAAAGGAAACCTGTGGAAACAGTAAAACTGTCATTTCTCCTCTGACTTGTCATCCCACTGAAACATTACTTTTCGAAGCATCACTTGATAAGAGGGGCCTTTGCTTAATACTCTGTAAATTTTTATTAAGACAATGTGACTTAAAAGTGCAGCAGTACAACTGCAGTGGAGTGGGATGTCAGATGGGAAGTCCAGGTCAAGCCAACCTGAACCTGAAGTTCAAAAGAGGCATCACTAGCAAAGAAGACATGACAGAGTAGACACAGTGCCAGAGACAGAACTTTAGACAAATAGCTGGACTTTTTATAATATAAGTAATAAGAGGTAGTCTTTGTCCCCACAAAGACATTCTGATAGAAAAATTGCTGTGTGTCCCAGTTGTGTTCTTATTACTGATTAGTCTGTAAGTACCCTATTCTGTTGATGTTTTTGTTTTGTTTTTACCATGACTATAATTTAAAGCTATACCTTACGATCTGGCATGTTGCACAGCGCTTAGTAAAAATTTGAACATGAACAACCTGCCTCCCTCCAAAGCCCCGCCAGCTTCCCCCTGCCTGAGCTCTGACACACTGGATCATTATGTTCCCTGTTCTGCATCGGGATGTAAATGAAAACAGCTGTATAAAACATGACGGTTATCTACTGCACGCCGGGGTGCTGTAAAAAGGGGTGTGTGTGTGTGTGTGTATAAACATGACAAATTCATGGGGCCCAGCATTTCTGGGGGCCCATAGAGCAGTGGAGGGGGTCCAGTGGAAACAGGTTAGAAGTTGTGAAAACTTCATGTAACTGCACTTCATGCATAATAGAGGCATAGAAGCCGGGAGTGATACTTTGAAAGCATGTTAGGTTTCACTTTCACTTCACGCCAGTGTGAGTTATGCTAGTAATGGACTGCACCCCCACGTATATAACTGCTGCCCCTACCCCACGCACATAAAGCTGCTTCTCTGTTGCTGTTTCTGACTGAGGGGCGGGGCTTCCCCGCACTGCACGCTCACATGCATATCTTGAGAGAGAGAGCAGTATATAAAGTGCCAATGCAAAATAAACTGCGAAACCAAAATTCCACGGTCCGTAAGGGCGGATTGTCCCGTGAAGGGTGGACTGAACAGTATGCGGTGTTCCCTGATAATCAATATGATATTCATCCCAATATAAACCTATATTCTGACATGTGTCATTGTTGTTCTGTATCCCCGACCCCTGTTAGAAAAGAAACACCTGAATTCAACACGCCCCAACACTGTTGTCCATATAGTGTATGACTTAGGCAGTTATGCTATGAGGCTAACGAAATGTGACGTTTGGACATTTATGTTTGGATGTCTCTTAGGATGGATGGTAATGTAAAGTCTGCACAGGAACAAAATGTGATGCTGTGACCAAGCAAGTATGTGTTGAGATGGGAGTGAGAATGTGTGGTTCTATACCTGTTCTTGTCATGTTCTTACACTGGTGCTCTGAAAATGACTGATTTGTATTTTGGATGAGCAATCACTATTTAACTGGATTGGCTTGATAGACATGTAAAGTGATTATGGATTAAATGAGAATACTGTACTCTTTTCAAACTGGTAAACTGGTATAACTAAATCCATCTCTGATTTTTGTGTAATCGCTGATTGCTGACTGACTAATGCTGTTACAGCACAAAAAATCTGGACTTTGCTACAGTGAGCTCACATAGTGAAATCAGTTCTTTTCATCCTGCTGTTTAAAGCATTGATGTCTACATTTTTCCCTCTGTATCATATACTTCATTATGCCAGTTGATTTAAGTCCTCTTCAAAGTTCTTGTCACAGTCTCCCTCACACTGCTTTCCCTCATTTTCCTCCTTTTGCTCTGCTGTTTTTTTCCAACCCTTGTCATTTGTCTTTTTTATCTGTATCTTTTCTCTACTCAAGGGAGTTATTCTATCCATCAAACCAAGATCCAAAAACTCTTGCTTTTAAATCTTCGACTGCTTACGCCTTCCTCTCAGACACCTTGGATCTGAGCATTTCATTTCTGTCTCATTCTGTTCCTTTCTTTCTCTATCAATCCTTGTCTTGTTCTTTCGTGTTTCTCTCTTTATCCCTCTTTTTATCTTTTAGATTTTTTTCCCCATCACATCATGCGTCTGTCTTCTCAGTCCCATTCCTTTCATTTGCCACTTTGATCTCTGTCTCTGAGCTTCTGATAAGCAGACTTTTTTTGGGGGGGTGTAAGTGTATATGTGTGCATATTTTTAGGTACGTCTCCTTTGCATTAATTAGTCCTCCTTTATTTGGCTAGCTCTTGGTAGTATTTCTTGGCTTTGGGTGAAACTTTCTTTCCTGTTATCCACTGGATATAAGAGAACTTTGCCAGGGGGCTTTTTATATCACTGATCCCACTTTACAGACAGAGTCACAGGCTGAATTCTTGCTGTGGGTGATACAAATTATTTTTAATGCTGTTCTGCTGCAATTTGACATGTTTTTGTCGGTTAGCAGGATACTGTGAGTTTCGTGCACTAAGGCCAATTAGTGTGTTGAGCAGAGTTTGTATTAATTATCCCACCAATTCATACTAAATTGGGTTTATAGATTGCCAGTGACCCAGAATAGATCTGATTACATTTTGGGAACGGTAGGTCAAAGTTCAAAATTTTATGAAATTTTAAAATCTTTTTTTTTTTCTCCCCATTTACTAATAATGGGTGAAATTTCAAATGTCTGTAGCAGCAAAACTATTGGCTGAATTCATACCAAACTGGGTTTATAGATTGCTGTTGACTCAGAATAGATGTCATTACATTTTGGGAAAAGTAGGTCAAAGTTTCAATTTTTTATGAATTTCTTAAATCTTTTTTTTCTTCGCCATCTATATTTTAAAAGCCAAGTGACCTCTGTATGTGTGTGTGCATATATGTATCAGCTTTCTAACTGAAAAACTGGACAAAGCTAGCCTGTGCCTTTTGGAGTATTTATGTATTTTGGGTCCAGGATCAGACAGGAGAAAACAGCTCATTGATGCACATGTTGCTGCTGGAAATTTGTGCATTTTAACATGAGGATCTACAGGGATTGACTCATTTTTGGGACAGCTACAAGTCCATATTCAAGAAAGTGCTGTTTTTGGGCCCCTCTGCTTTGGCTTCATCCTACAGCCCTGTTGGCTGATACTTGTCTCAAAGCAGTAGCCTAATGAGGGTAGATTAACACTGAACGGATAATGTCAAAGGACACATTATATATATATGCAGTGTTACACTTTAAAATACGTTGCATTGGCTTCACTTATGAGCTGCAGTCCATACCTCTTGGTCTTATCACGGGAAAGTCCTGATCTTGAGGAGTATATGGGACCTGATTAGAATTTATTAACACTGGGGACATCATTAGGTTGACATTACTGTTGGAGAAAAAATGTGTTATTTATTTATTTGTTTGTTTGTTTATTTTGAGCATTTACAGAACACATGCAAACTCAAAATTCCAAAATCATTGATCTACACTCGAAAAGGAGTGGGAAGAAGAAAAACTTATTTAATCCCACCCCCATTCTCAAAATAACGTTTTAATGTTCACTCCTGTCCTTTGACTTCAAGCCAGAACAAAGAACAAAATAGGCCTATACCAAATTAGAATCAAGTCATTTGACAGTATTTACATTATAGAACCAAAATGTCTGAGAAAAATAGAAACAAAGTACATTCCTGGTGGTGTTACCACGGGTAACAGTTAACCGTCAACTTACATTATAATAATTACATACCAACAATGGTAAAAAAAACAAAACTACAGTACCACAAGTGGTAAAGAACAGCAATTATTACATACCAACAATGGTAAGAAAAAAAAAACAAAAAACAAGACAACCCCCCCCCCCAAAAAAAAAAACAACTACAATACCACTAATGGTAAAGGACAGCACATACCAGCAATGGTAAGAACAGTACCACAAGGTAAGGGACAACACATACCAACTAGATGAGGAACAACAAGCACACATTAACATTAAGACAGAGTATTGATTTAACATCAATATTAGGACCCTCTATCTTTATACTGGGACCAGACCATATGTTTATAGAACAGTTTAAATCGGTGAATCTTTGGGCATTGCTTGTGTTGGATGTCCAGACCATATCAAAGTTTCACTCCACATACAAACACACAAAGACGTTTATGAGTAGTTCAAAATTTGGGTAATGCGAAATCTCCAAAACCTCTTAGATTATGAGCACTCTCCCGAATTGTGAAGTTTTTTGTATATTACTTGGTAGTAATTTGTTGAATGCTTTAAATAAGATTATTGGTGTATAATATTTTACAAGATCGTGGATTTTTAATAGTTTTGACTGAATAAACTGATTATGAGTGTGTTCTAGAAATCCAACCATATGTATGATCCATACTGCGCATTTCTGTAATATGACTAATGGATTAATGGTGCATTGGTAACTGTTTCCCCACACTTCAAAACAATATGTGAAGTATGGGAGGACCAAGGAGCAGTATAAAGTACGGAGTGCATTTTCATCATGATACGTTTTCACTTCATTTATGATTGAAAGGCTTTTGGAGATTTTTGTTTTATCTGTCTGACGTGAGCTTTCCATGATAATTTACTGTCTATTATAACTCCAAAAAATTTGCTTTCATTTAAATTTTCAATTTGAATTCTGTCAATCATTACCTGTAGTTCTGGGCTGGTTTTAGAGTTTCCAAACATCATTGCCTTAGTCTTATTTAAATTTAATGACAATTTATTATTGTCTATCCACTTTTTCAGTTTACTTAATTCTTCATTTACCGTGGTCACAAGTTTATTATGATTATCACCACTGAAGAATATGTTGGTGTCATCTGCAAATAGTATAAGTTTAAGCAATTCAGATACATTAAATATGTGGTTAATATAAACATTGAATAGTTTGGGTCCCAAAACGGACCCTTGTGGGACACCACAAGCAATGTCAAGATATTCTGATGAGTATTGTCCCATTTTTACATACTGCACCCTTTCTGTTAGGTAGCTTCTTACCCACTCCCCAGCAACCCCCCTGATACCATATAGTTGAAGTTTATTGAGTAGGATTGAATGATTGATTGTGTCAAATGCTTTTTTAAGATCAATAAAGATTCCAATTGCATTTTTTTTGATCCAATGCTTTAGTGATTTCTTCTATTGCTTCAGTTATTGACATTGCACATTGCAGTGGTAGTTTTTGTTCTAAAACCGTACTGACCCTGATTAATTATAAGATGTTTGTCAAGAAGTTTGAAGTTTCAAGGATGCGAACAGCGACTGACAAGAGTCATCTTTTAGTTCAGGTTCTTCGTGCTTCCATTTAGCGTTGAGGTCTTTTTGTTGAATGCAGTGCAGAAACAGAATTTGTTACAGTCAATAACACTATAATCTGTAGTGTTATTTTATATTTGTTGTGTTTGCTGGTGTATTTAGAGATTCCTTTCGTGCGGAGAAATGTTGATGTGGATTCTGTTTAGGTCTGTGTAATGTCTGCATGTGAAAGCCAATTTCAGTGCTAGCTTTTGTGTTTGTATTAGAGATGCTGTTCATCAAAATGACTGTGCTGATCATTGTGTAAACACCTGAAACATCCATCAACTGATTTGCCTTTTGTTAGTGTTCAAAACAGCCCTCAGAGAGTAAATGATCTGTAATGATGATCTATAATGATCTGCAATGTCACCGTTTATGTCTAATAAATAACGTTAGAAAAGATGAGCATTATTACAGCTGCTCATTATGTTCATTTCGGTTTTCTTTTTCTTTGCAATATGTGCTTTTATTGTTGAGTTTTGTAGCTGATGTTTGTGTTTCATTGATTGCTTTGAATGCTTTTCTTCCATGAGATGAGCTCGAGTTGAGAAAAGTTGTGTACATAAAGCTTATTATGATTGTAAATGAGGCAGAAGCATGAATGAGGAGGAAAAACAAAGAGTCTCAATCAGCCATGCTGGTGGGTGTCAGACTGACACACACACACACACACACACACACACACACACACACACACACACACACACACACACACACACACACAGTGTCTGTTCTTTGTACTGCATGCTGAACCCTCTCCTGCCCTTTTGCTTAACTTTGATGAGGGCAGCGTTGAAGCACAATGGAACAGAAGGTAGAGGGGATAAAGCCGAAGAAGAAAAGACGAAGAGGAGGACTAGAGAGAGACAGGGAGAGGGGAAGACCAAGCCACTGATGTTCACTAGGCAAACTTGGAAGTCATTTTTCACCACATAAAATACAATATGAAGCAAAACAAAGAACTCAGCACAAAAGAAAACCAAACTGTAAGGACAAAGTAAGAAAATGAGCTTTATTAAAGTTATTTCAAACATTAGAATTACTGCCACAATAAATAACTTTGGAAATATTTACTCTGATTTACAGTTTCTTTGGAAATTATTACATATTGGCAAGCAAATGAAAAAAGTGCTGTTTTTTGTAAATACACTGTTACACTGTATTCATTAATTTTGTTTTCAGGCACATTCCTGTTTTTATTCCTATATTCACACATCAGTAGTCACCTTTGACCAGGTTCAATGATTCCACACTGAGTCCCAGTTATACTTTAACAAGAATTTGTTTTATTGTCACAATCATTTCATGGGAAGAGGTACAAAAATGTTATTCCAACTTTATGGGCAACAGTGTATATGATGCTATAACATATACTGCATATTAGGGCATTAACTGAAAAGCCAGTCTGTTGACGCGTTGACGTCTGTGGCACAAGTCGACGTAGCTTTGGAGGAGTCGACAAGTCCAGTGTTATTCTCTCTCTCCCTCCCTCTCTCTATACAGTTGTGTACTGAGTGCAGACTCGGCCTCTGATTGGCTTAAGCAGATATCTTTTCCTTGATTTATCCAATGGAGTTAGTCCACTTCATAAAAAGGGAGGTAACGTTACTTGGCACGTAAACACAGGACCAGCCAGATCAGAACAATAGAAGACATGGCTACAGACAAAACAGTAGTTGATGGGCCTGAGAAAAGAACTTAGAGTGACAGACACACACCACATGTGGAGATACTTCACACTTGATGAAAAAAACAGCACAGTGACCTGCACAATATGCAAGACAACTTCAAAGTACAACAAAAGTATAAGCGTCATGCACAGCCATTTGAAGTGACATCTGCTAGCTAACCTGAATGATGTTAGCTCAGGGGGTCGTCAAGTGCAGAGGACGGTGAGCAGTTACACAAAAAAACCTCTGACATAAAGGAAAAAACAGCAGATATGGATTTACTGGTTAACTTTATCATTAAAGACGTGAAACCTTTAGCTGCAGTGCATGCCAACGGCTTTAAAGAAGTTATCAGTTTTTTTGAACTACACTACACAGTCCCATGCCATTCAACACTCTGGGCTATTATCAACCGGCAGTGTGACAGCCTGTGAGAGCGCATCAAGGAGGAGATGCAAGGCAAGAGTGTGTCACTAACAACTTACCTGTGGACATCCTCAACCATGGAGCCTTACATCACAGTAACTGCTCATTACATTACAGATGAATGGGACCTGAAAGCCAGAGTGCTTATTACCGCTCTCATGAAGGAGTGACACACGGATGTCAACATTTTGGATCATTTATCTGCAACAATTCAAGCATGGGACATACAGGTGTTCTGCACAGTGCATGATAATGCTGCAGCGATGAACCTGGCCTTGGAACTGTGTGAGCAGTCCCCAAAAGATACAGGATGCACCAGTCACATGCTACAGTTGGCAATAAAAGCAGGTTTAAACCTACCTGAAATCACTAAGGCTGTGGATGCAGCAAGATGTGGGGTTAGTCATTTTCGTCACTCATCTGTGGCAACTTACGCACTGAAGGAAAAGCAGTCCCAGTTGCGCATGAAACCCAATAAACTTAAAAATGACTGTGCAGTTCGGTGGAATTCCACATTTGTGATGCTGGAGTGGTTGCATGAGCAGAGGATTCCTGTGCAGTTTGTCCTGACGGATGAAACTGTTACAAAGCCAGCTGTAAAAAAGTCACTGGAGATGCGAGCGTCACACTGGGAGCTCATAGAACAACTGGTTGCTGTGCTATCACCCGTGGCAAAAGCTACTAAGGTGATGTGTGGAGAGTTGCATGTGGGCCTGTCTTTCATCTATCTAGTGATTTGCAACATTATCAACACCACCCTCTGTGTCCAAGAATCAGACATGGTCGCGATCTGCTCCTTTAAGAACACTGTGCAAGAACAGCTGGTCAAAACTCTTCAAAGTGGAGTCTGATCGCTTCGCAGAGTCAATCCCAGTAGTTGCCTGTCTTCTAGACCCCGCTTCAAGACAAATAACCAAGAGGATGAGGCCAGGGAGTAGATGACCCGCTACATGGAAGCAGATCTCCTGGAAGTAAAAGAAGATCCACTCATCTGGTGGAAGGATCACCAGTACGAGTATCCACTTTTGTCTCATCTTGTGAAAAGGTACCTCTGCATCCCTGGCACTAGTGTCTCCTCGGAGAGGGTTTTCTCCACCACCGGAGAGATCATCAGTGCTCAGAGAAGTGCCCTTCTCCCAGAGCATGTGGATCAGATACTTTTCTGAACAAAAATCTGAAGAGAATCTAGATCATTTTGTCTGCAGTTACACGGAGAGGAGACTTTCTGTTTAGTGTTCACTTGAAGGTCAGAACTGACAGTCCTTAACCCTAAGATGGGTCCAGTTTTAACTTAAGTTGGCTTAAATGTTATGTCTTAAATGTCTTACGGACTTTACTTGTTTGCAGTTCGCGAACCAGCAGTCCTTAACCCTAAGATGGGTACAGTTTTAACTTAAGTTGGCTTAAATGTTATGTTTTAAATGTCCTATGGATTTTACTTATTTGCAGTTTGCGCAGTTTCAATAAATGAAACAAATTTTCTCACCTCATCTTTGATTCATTTTGTCAAGCCTTTCCAATCTGTATCGAATTATATGGAATTGTATCGAATAATATCGTTGGGCTGAATATTGTGATATATATCGTATCGTGAGCTGAATATCGTGTATCGTTTCGTATCATGAGATTAGTCTATCACTACAGCCCTAACGTTTAGTCCAGTTCAGACCACACCAATAACTCTTTTTGTCCCGTGAAAATATTCTTTCGTTCAGAGTTTATTTCGTTAGGTTACAGCTTGACTGCCAATTGAAATAATACTTGAAACAGCTGCTGTAATTTGGCTGTGTGAAACTGAGCATCATTATTATTTTCCATGCAGCTGGAAACGATGAAGATGGTGGCCAAGCTGCTGCTGATGAAGCTGAGCCACTAATGAAGAAATCCAGACTGGAAAATGATTTTGAGTAACTTTTGGACCCCACGTTGAGAGCGGGCGCAAAGAGCCTCACTCCACCCCAGTTGCCGAACTCCGGGCTTATTGCTCAACATCTCAAATTCCGACAATGGAGAATCCACTGCAGTGGTGGGCCTGCAACCACAACGAGTTTCCACATCTGGCCAAACTGGCTCATCACTACTTGGCTGTTCCAGCCCCCAGCGAAAGGGTGTTCTCTCTGGTGGGGAACACCATCACCTGACAGCGCGCAAGCCTGCATCCAGCGTGTGTGGATACTCTCATCTTTCTACATGAGAACATGGAGTGCAAGGCCAAGACTGTGAAGGAAGAATGCAATTCAGAGTAGGATTATCAAATTGAGCAAGAGGGATTCATTGATTTACCCTTATTTTTAGAGGCTGGTGAGTTTCGAATTTTTAAAATTTTTTTATTGCCACTGTCGTAGGCTTTTTGCCACTTTATGATGTTCACTTAAATTTCAAGGAAAATTCAAGGTGTTAATCTATGTTTAAATGTCTGAGAAGGACTGTTGATGCTTGTGGCTTGCAAGTTTTTTATTCTGCACTTTATTTTTGTTAATGTTCCAGTGAACTTTAATACAAGTTACTCATTGTTGAACAGCTGTGCGTCTGTGTTTTCCTCCGCTGTCAATGTGATGACGTCATCACACGACTAGTCGACTCGACTTTGACTTTAATGACAGATAAGTCGATCTGAAAAAATCTAGTCATTAATGCCCTACTGCATATTTATATTTATATAATTGGAAATCTTATATTTTAAGTGGTAGTATTCTAGTGTGCAGTGTCTGGTAACACATTCTCTTATTAATTAGTAGAAATTCACATTTTGGCTCATATCCATCGACTTCTTTTGATTAATTTTTCTGTATTAGTGACCCAAATTTGTGATTTCTTTTGTCTGCTTTTATTCTGGAAGCATTCTGCTTGTAGACTAAGATTGTAGACTAGTGTAGACTCGTGTGCAAATGTGAGACAAAAATCTGGTGAAAGACACTCAAAAAGTTTGCTGTACACACTGTATACGGAAATAAGCTGTATTTAAATGAATGAGAACAAAACCCAGCTTCCGTCCTCACATCATTCGTGTGACTTTCTGCTCTGCCCACAGTAACATGAATATTTAACAAAATGAGCATTTCTCTCTATGTTAAAATGTGTAAATGTAGATTTTTAAAATCTTTGGTTTATGTGTATCCATATGGAAGTGTATTGCATTCACACACAAAAAATTAATTTGGCTCTTTTTTTCTGAATTAATGAGATAATTATCTCATAATTACAAGAAAAAATAAGTTTAAAAAAAAAATCGGCGCCGTTTTTCTGAATTAATGAGATACTGTTTTCTGAAAAAATTTAATTCGGCTCTGTTTTTCTGAATTTACGAGATACTGTTTTCTGAAAAAAAAAAAAAAGCTCTGTTTTTCTGAGTTAACGAGATACTGTTTCCTGAAAAAAAAAATTGCTCTGTTTTTCTGAGTTTATTACATACTGTTTTCTGAAAAAAAAAAAAAAAAATTCGGCTCTGTTTTACTGAATTAACGACATACTGTTTTCTGAAAAAAATTAAATTTAGCTCTGTTTATCTGTGTCAGTGGGACAGTGGTCCCTGATCCAGGCAGGAGCTCCTTCTACCTGCGCTGCTGAAAACCTTTCGGGGGAGCGTGAAGTTGTTTCCGTTCTCGTAACCAGTTCCATTTACGGATCATGGAACTAGTTTTGTTTACAGAACTCAGAACCAAGCTATGCTCCTACCTCCAAGCCCAGCTTTGTGCATGTATCAAGCCCTCCAAGTCCACTGGCGTGCAAGCCTGAGAAGAGCAGGCACTCGGAGCCTGTAGCCCGGCTTCCTGGAGGGCATGACGCAGTGATGGGAATTGGCATTAATGAAGTCAAATAAAATGACATTCACCAGCATTAAAGAAAAATATAAATAGCAGAAGAGTGCAAATGTGTATTAATTTATTTGACGGACCTGATGGAAAGCATTACTCAGAACTAGATCCGTGGAGGAGCGGTTTGGTGTACCGGTTCGCCCCCCCGGTACACCAAGCGGCAAGACAAACAATACTTTTCTATCTGTTACCCTGTTTGAGGCAAAGTGAAGAAGAGCGACCTTCCTTTTCCCTGATATATAAGCGAGTGGTTCGGTCAGTAAGGCAAGCCCGTGCCACGCAGATCTGAGACTTTTTCAGGAGACAATAGGAGCACCATGTATGATCTTGAGGTGATTAGGTCACGTCCATTCTTGGACATGGATCCCTTTCACATTGCAATGTACCGCACTGGAGTCCACGCAGTCCCTACCCAGGATTACCTTCTCAGCTGGACTCGGCTACAGTGCTCGTGCATGGAATGTTTGAACTCACATTGATTAAATTAAGCAGACTTTGGGGTACAATGTACTTGGATACGCACTCGGGTATGCAGTGTGAAAACGCCCTTAGAAAGAAGCCGAAACGCAGTTTGCCAACGCTCTGGTCAGACCTGCTGTTGAAGCTAAATGGGATCTTTATGTTTAGCATTTATCCACCACATACCACTACCTTATGTGAAACATTCCACCGTTGTTCCTGCCTGATTCTCCGTTCCTGATCCTGTTCGTCCCTGACCTGCTCTTCCTGCCCGTTGCCTGATCCCCTGCCTGACCTGTCTGTCTGATTCCGCCCGTTGGTCTGATCCCCGGTAAACCTACCTGCCTTCGTCCTTGACTACGTCTTCTGCCTCTGTCCCTCTGGCTTCTGCTGGCTTCTCTGGTACCGGACCTCCTGCCTGTCCCCGACGTTCCCTTTGCCTTTCCCTTGTCGGCTGTCTTCGACCGTGGAGGTCGAGCTCAGTCCCAGGAGGACCCCCCCCTTGGTGAGTGGTTGCTGCTTGGCTCCACAGAGACTCTGTCTGAGGCTGTTTATTGGACTGATTTACACCTGTTGCTTCTTTGTAGTTTTAATAAAAACTACTCGAACTGTTACTTCTGTGTTTGGTCTGCATTTAGGTCCCGATTGTATTCATCACAAAAAATTGTAGGAAATGTAAGTTACGTAGTCAAACATGAGTGGAAGACAACAACAGGTAGTTTGAGTCTACCATCAGTATGTACGTACAGGGGTTGGACAAAATAATGGAAGCACCTTAAAAAATCAACAAAATATAATTTAATATGGTGTAGGTCCGCCTTTTGCGGCAATTACAGCCTCAATTCTCTGAGGTATTGATTCATACAACTTGTGAATTGTTTCCAAAGGAATTTTAAGCCATTCTTCAGTTAGAATACCCTCCAACTCTTTTAGAGATGATGGCGGTGGAAATCGACGTCTTACTTGAATCTCTAAAACTGACCATAAATGCTCAATAATGTTGAGGTCTGGGGACTGTGCCGGCCATACAAGATGCTCAACTTCATTAGAATGTTCCTCATGCCATTCTTTAACAATTCTAGCTGTATGGATTGGGGCATTATCATCTTGAGGTGGAGGTGTTTCCATTATTTTGTCCAACCCCTGTATATTTTGGTATACATCAAAATCCAATAATGGATTTGAGCGTCTAAACCAGGGTTTTCGATTATCGCATTTCTTAAGTGCATATAAATGGATCAGATCTCATTATTACAATTACCTCATTACTCCTAGTTATCGGATTCTTATGGTCATGTAAACAGCCTCAGCATAACTCTGGTACCTCACTTTTGGGAGTCAGGAGTTAAACAAAGGAGTAAGACCTGCTGACTAACATGGCAGCCACAAGCTTAGCCAGAGGACATGCAAATGTTCTGGTGGGTGCACTGTAGTATAAGTTTTTCAGAAATATGATGCACCAGAAAACTGTTTTGATTGTGTTATTAAATCAATGAGTGGTGATGAACCCCTTTAAACTGTATTGGTACGTATAAGTTAGGTGATGACTTAAAATGTGTGAAATAATCATTGCAAGCAATCTCTATCATGTGTGAAATTGAATTGTGTGTGGAAAGCATGTAAACTAAAAAAACAAAAAACAAAAATGAAGGAACCAAATTATATTGGTTTCAGCTTAGGAGAATTGACAGAAAAATTAACACAAAAAACCTAGTCACATTACAATGGTGTAAAAAGAGTAAGGTTGCCTCTTTAAATGAGAGAAAAAATGTTTTAGCTGTGTTGAGGATACCAGTGTGGAGCATTTTCACAGACAGGGAGGATTTTTGATAAAAAATAAACAAAAGGTCACCTGGACATGGCCAGGGAAGTCTGGCACATGTCCTGACATGTGCCTTGGTCTGGCAAAGATTCAAAATAGGTAAAACTGCCTGGATACGGTATGACATAAGGGTAGGACTTGTTATAAGGGCCCATGAGGATTGGTAATATTATAATGTTGTCAATATATCAGTCCGATGAAAAAATGACCGATAGACATGGAAATGACCTTTGGAAATGCATGAGAGATGAAAAGTCACCCTATCTGGTCAGAGGTGTTTTTCTGGTATTGTTTGATATCACTGTGAACTACTCTCAGATTTGTTGTCGACAATAAATCTTACTTGCATTGAATTGTTCTGCTGATTTTTTTCAAAGAACAATAAGAGTTTTTGGCCAGCAGAACAAAGCCCAGTAACTTCTAGACATTTTTGATCTGGTGACACCCAACCCACGTCAGTACAAGCAAGTAAGTTACTTCTGCACGTGTGTCTTTGAGTGTGTATATGTTAATATCCACTTGAGCACACTCCATGTCGGAGATTCCTTTTCCCCCCACTTCTGAAGAGCCCATAATTGAAACGCAGCACGTGATTTGGCAGTGAGGGTGACAGGCCTATTAGATATAGCTCTGTGTCAGCGGGGGTTAGCCAGCGATGCTTTATGACTCCGCTAAAACCCAAACACTAAAACAACTGCCAGGCCTCGCTCTGGTCAAGGAAACCATTTCATCACCTGACGGCAGCCATATAGCAGTAGAAATTATGAGAGAGGTGTCGAAGCATCCAGACGCAGGGAAAAGATGGGAAAAGATGTGTGGAGGTGCAATTTCCTTAATGGAGATGACGATGATGCAGGAGCAAAACTTTTTGAAGCTCTAATAATACAAGGAGAATAACTGAAGAGTTTGAAATAAGGTTTTTACAGGAAAACATGGTTATGTTTATTAAATAGTGAGGATTTAAAGTGAACGTTACGGGCCTAAACTACATTCAACACCTTTAAAAAGGGAAGAGTGGCTCCATTTTCATTATAATGAAGGTTCATATTTTACTGAACTCTTTCCCGAGATATTCTGCCAATTGCTTACCAACGCTTTCCCACCATCGACAAGATTTTCCATCAATCTGTGTTTTCACTGTTAAAGCCTTGAAGATGATAATGGACACAGACTCCAACAATTCGAGGTATGATGAACCTTCAGAAGAACTTTTTAGAGACAGTGATGGAGAAATAGGAGGTGAGGGAGACAGACACGGGAAAACAGAGGGACACAGGTCGGACACGGAGATGAGGGAGACAGTGGGGGGGTGGGGTGGGGTGGGGTGGGGGGGGTGGGGTTGGGGCAGAGGGACACGGAGACAATCACAGATGGGAGGAAGATATAAGACACATTTATAGTGGACATTCCAGGAGAAGGCAGGTAACCAGACATGGGACAAGACAAAGAATGACTAGTCTTCATCTTTTAGACAGTGAGTGTTCAGATACTGTGGACAATGAGTGGATTCAACACATAGATGTCATTCTCAGCTCTCTAATGCCAGCAGTGACACAGGTAAGACACTGTTTTATTTGACTTTTGTATAAAATAAATAAATCCATATATTCATAAATAGATAAATAACTAGATGTTCATATAATTATTGACAGATCAAACACAAGAGGACGTGGTCCAAAAGGTGGACATGATCCAGCAGGAGGATATCGTCTAACAGGTGGACATGGTGCAGCCACTGAGCAAAGACTAGAAATGTACAGTATTTAGTGCATTTGTTTCTGGGTTGTTTTTGTTGAAAATGAGGAATATGGAAGTGTTATATAAAAACGGTTAAACTAACACATGAATGACTCATAAGTGATTTATGTAAATGTGTAAAGTTTACAAAGAATCTGGTGCTTTAGGAGATGTTTTGTGTAAAGTTGGTGTGTAGTCTGGTTTCCCTCAACATTTTGTGGAATGTTGGGATATCTTTTATTATTATTATTATTATTATTATTATTATTATTATTATTATTAATTAATTTATTTTTATTTTGTGATTTTTAATACAGTGTTACTGTTTGTAAATAAGGAAGAATCAAAAATGTAAATAGGAAATTAGTTTTACCTTGAAAATCAATGTCTTTGGAAAAAAATGCAATTTTCTCATTTTTTTGTTCAAAATGTTGTTTTTTTCCGAACAATTACCAATATTCAAATGGTTATACCTCATAAACAAATGAAAATAGAATAAATTTTTTTTGTGTTTAAAAGTTGAAGTTCTGTTCTTTCTTTTGATGTATTCAGTGTTCACATACTGCAAACACAACATTTTTAGTGGGCATTCAAAGATTAGTGGATATGACCTAAAAGGCTGGTGGTGGCTAGCAACTCACTGTAAGACACTCTGGTGGGGGAAGAGTTAAATTAAATAATTCATGTCAAATATTAAAACTAAATACAAAATAAATGGAATATGGTGTTCAAAAGTCCTCTAACAAAAGGCAGTCTAATAATTGCTCTTAAAGCTACACTAATTCATTTTTGGCCACATGTGGGGCAGCAGACTGACCCGAAAACACGACACACACTGATGTATCACATTCCAAACATTCATAAGAAACACTAATTTGTCATTTGTGTCAGGAGATTTAGAGAGTGATGTCGAGTAGTGGTGTGTGGATTCATACAGAAATAGACTTTGGATTCTCATAAAATGACTGATATATCTGCCCAGTAATTTGGGGTAAATGTGTATTTAACTATCAACAGGGGACACAGCAGAAAGTAATTATGCTGTCACCAGGATCTAGTCCAAATAATGCCTGACTGGTACATACTTCTCCTTAATATCATCTCAATCAAATATTTCACAGTTGTTTTATTATTTCCAAAGCTTTGATTCTGAAAAGGAAATTTCATCACCAATGACAAGTATATTTTAATTACTATTATCTTTTTTGAATATATATGTTATAATCAGTGTTATCAATAAATAATGTTTATGTGGAAGAGCACACAGCTTTTAGATTATGAGAAGAGCATCACTCCATCATTCTGTTCACATCCAGTTTTATTTTAACTCCTGGGCTTGTTTTCAACCCTGTGACCCACTGCACTCACAGTGCCATGGCTTTACCAAACATAAAAAAATAATGAACCAAACACTGTGTCCACAAATGGATGTCCATCAGTCCTGGTCACATCTACAGCCTGTCCGTCCATGGGAGTGGATCTCTCCTTCACTGTGGTTCTCCCCGAGGTTTCTGTTCTTCCCAGTGGGTTTTTTGGAGTTTTCCTTGCCAAGGAGGGTCTAAGGATGGGGAATGCCCGGGACATTGATCCATTTGCTTTGCCAACTGTTTACTAACTGATAACTTGACTGCTTATTACCTCTGCCAAGTGTAACGGCAGAGGTTATGTTTTCATTGGGGTTTGTCTGTCTGTTTGTTTATCTGTTAGCAAGATAACTCAAAAAGTTATGGATGGATTTTCTGGAAATTTTCAGGAAATGTTTATACTGGCACAAGGAACAAATGATTAAATGTTGGTAGTGTTGGGCATGGCGGGGGGGGGTTTGTGTGTCTGTTAGCAAGATCACTCAAAAGTTATGGATGGCTTTGGATGAAATTTTCAGGAAATGTTGATACTGGCACAAGGAACAAATTATTACATTTTTGTGGTCATCGGGGGGGAGGGGGGGGGGGCAGATTTTGATGAAATATTCAGGAAATGTTGACACTGGCACAAGGAACAAATGATTAAATTTTGGTTGTAATGGGGGGGGGACTGATCTGCCTTGGTGGAGGTCTGCACTCTCTGAGTGTTTCTCTAGTTCTCACTGTGTTTTTTTTTTGTATCAATTCAACAATTTCTGTGAAGCCCTGTGACGTGACTTTGTTGTAATATTGGGCTCTATAAATAAAATTGAATTGAATTAGAGATAACATGACAAAATGTTACTTTTGCCATTTCTATGACGACAGATATATTGTGACTCCTCCAACATGCCCACTCAAGACCCTGTGAGACATCTGTGGAACACAGTCTGCACTTGTTTTAGGTCCAATATCATGGCTTAATAGTATCAGAAAAACACGTTACATTTTCTACCTTTTAAAGTGGGCAAACTGAACACTTTCACAACTAATAGGTTAGAGAATCATGACAAACAGACTTAAACTAGCAACCAAATATTAGGTCTGTTGTCAGCATTACCGGTCTGGGTTTGACCTACAGTGATATCACACATTATTACTGTTTAGTGTCTGTTTTTTTTTTTTTTTTTTTTTTTCCCGAAGTGGCAATTGACACAGTACTGGAGCACGAAATATTGGTTTTTCTGTTACCACAGAGTCCATCAGTGCCCTCATTATATCATGTCTAGACTGGTAATTTACATCCTAAAGAAAAGTACTAAGGCAATCATATAGTGAATAGGTCAATCTAAGTATCAGCAGACATCTAGCTCACTCTGTAACTTTTCGGACTGCAGTGTGGAAGACTCGGGTTCAGTATCTAGTCACATTTGCATTTCCTTTTATTTGTTTATTTTTTTCCAAAAATTTTCAAATGGGGCAGGGGGGGGGTGCCGGTAGGTAAACCCGACATTGATATAAATCAGCCTCTGGAACAACGTTCAGAGAGCAGAATTCCACAGGACCACAGCACTCGATACACTGAACTGACACAGAACTGAGGTCACACAGCACACTGCCACATCTGACATGTAGCTCTGCCCACCTTCTCCAGCCTCCAGGGCAAAGAACACCATAAAAAAACCTATGGAGTGTTTAGAACAATAATTCCTATTCTATGTGCTATTACAAATTTGTCATTTCTTCCATCAATTGCCACAGTACTGTGGTAGCAAAATGCACAAAGGAATGCACTGAAGTATACACCCTATATCACCACAGTACTATGGCAACAAGCAGCGAATGAGTTCATGGAACAGTATCCCTGATTGGCTCTAGTACAAATGCTAACATTTGATTGGTCTGTGGCAATAGACAAACTGATATTTTGTGCCACAGTACTGTGGCAGTGGCCATTGCCTTTTTTTTTTAGCAGCTAAGAGAAGGCAAAGCTTTTGACTGTGTCTACTGATGGGACGAGAACATCCAGTGTCTATATACCTCTAAGACAAGATAAGATAAGACTACATTGATCCCACCATGGGTAGATTTCACTGTTAACAGCAGCAACATACAAACACTTCTGAAATATATGAACAGAAAAAAGAAACCAGCTATTTATATAAATGTCTGATGAAAATCAGCTATTTATATAAATGTGGGCGACACGGTGGTGCAGTGGTTAGCACTCGTGCCTCACAGTGAGAAGGTCCTGGGTTTGATTCCAACACCAGTCGACGGGGGGTGGGACCTTTCTGTGTGGAGTTTGCATGTTCTTCCTGTGTCTGCGTGGGTTCTCTCCAGGTACTCTGGCTTCCTCCCACCATCCAAAGTCATGCACGACAGGTTAATTGGTTAATCTAAATTGCCCATAGGTGTGAATGTGAGAGTGACTGTTTGTCTCTATATGTCAGCCCTGTGATGAACTGGCGAAATGTCCAGGGTGTACCCCGCCTTCGCCCGTAAGTAGCTGGGATAGGCTCCAGTGATCCCTGTGATCCTAGTGAGGATAAAGTGGGTTCAGAAAATGAATGAATGAATTATATAAATGTGTATATAAATTTAGATTTGAATATTATTTACATATTTATTATATAGTTACACAAGATAAAAGCACAGAACACACTGAAACAATGGGTATTAGAGGGTTAAGTAGCATACTGTGTTGAAAAGAGCGTGTTTTTATTCACTGTCACCACAAAACTATTGACTGAAATGGCTACATATTCTTACTGTGAATGTGTTGTAACAGTTTTGTTCATTAGATATATTTTTGGTTTCAACCATTACATATGTGGTCGATTCTGCTTTTAAAAGCAAAATATTAATTCTTTACAGTTCCAAGACTCATCATAAAATATATAAATGTACTAAACAGCAGTATTGACATATACATAATTGGTAAAACCAATGGAAATGCTTCGGTGGCCTCATGTTCACAGAGATCAGTTAAAAGCTAGCCAAACATGAGCACAATTTATCAAGCTCCCTTGATTCATCCCCAAAGGGAAACATTTAGCGAGAGTCTGTGATGTGTGAAGAGGTGAAGAGGAAGCAGAGATAGATAAATCTATAATCACCCAAAGCAGTGGTTAGCCAACTCTATCGGAAAAACAATAGTGTGGCCAATTGCTTCTCTGCGCTGTAATGAACTTCTGTCTCCTGCTTTGTTTTTATATCTGGCCTTGGCTTCACTAACGTTTACAAAAACACAGCTGAAATACTGTCTCCCACAAATGACACTCACTCACTATTTTAACCTTTATTCCCTGTGAGAGACAAAGGCTAAAGCATTGTTTCACTGTTTCACTCTTTCTTCAGCTATCCAGGATTACAAATAAACTGTGAACCTGAAAATCAGAACTGATCCATTATAAAAGTATGAATCCTTAAGGGCCAATAATACACACATTCCAAACATTTTATTTTCAAGATGTTGTAAACAGTCTGTTAGGTATCTAAGCACATTGTATTTATTTTATCAATGTCAAGATCTCTTGCTTTAGGCTTTAGCTGTTAACCCTGTTGGGTGCCAGCTGTGCATGGAGCTTCCAAAGTTGTCTTATTTTGGTTATTGAAACCTATTGATAAGATCCACAACATCTAATAACACTGTCATATTAATTATCATAAGTGTCATATTAATTGCCGTAAAAGTAATTTCAGATAGTTAATAAATGTTAGCACATACAGCTGTATTTGTTAACAGTAATGTCAAAGTTGTGAAATGTAGAACTAACACAGTACTTAAAGCTGAAATAGTTACCATACTAGTACAATTCAATGCAAAGTAATCAGCTAATATAGCTAAGTTACACTGGTTGTTGTAATCACATACTAGCAAACTTCATGACAGAATCTGATGGTCTTGTTTGTGTAACTTCTGAGTTTTGAGAGTTGCCTGTGAGGAAGAAAAATAACTTTGGATGTGGCATTGTGCTGCAGTGGTTAGCATGGTTGCTTCAGGTTCTTGCACTGCCTGAGCAAATGCTAACTGTCAATCAAGGCCCTCACAGGATGGTCGACACAGGCACCTTCCTATCAATTATTAATCAACAGCCACCTCCTTAATTATCCGTGGAACCATGGACCAGCTCTATACCCTTGCTAGGGTGCTGGAGGAGGCATGGGAGTTTGTCTATCCAGTCCACATGTGTTTTGTGGATTTGGAGAAGGCTTTTGACTGTGTCCCCAGGAGCATCCTGTAGGGGGTTGTTACACCCCCCCCCAATATAAAGGTGTCCAGGAGAGGGAGGGGTGTCACACCTCTTCAGTCTCCAAAAGCATACAACGAAAAAGATTTAAAATAAAGCCAGTTTATTCAAGGCTGCTCTCTGTAAACAAGGTGTTTACAAAAATGAACAAAGTAATCCGGGTGAGTGCAGTTGGACAAGGTGGTACCAAAGTAAATCAAAACTCAGTAAAACAAAACCAAACTACCTGGTGACCCCTGCACTACCAAAAGAAACTGGTGGGACAAAAAAAACATCTATCTCCTTTCTAGTCCCAAAATAAAAATACAGAGGGTGGCACCAACCAACTAATCTAGTGTATATAACATAAAACAAGACTTAGTGCAGTGTATAGGGTACCCCAACTTAACTAAACCCAACTCAACTCACCACAGGAGAACACAGGTAGAACACAAAAACAAAATGGCTCTGACCAAGCATGGACAGACAAGAGCAGCACCAGACAGAGAGGCAGGGGTGAATTTATAGTTGCTGTGGCTGATCAGGATTGGTCTGTTCCTCCTTCCTTCACCCGAGCCGCCCCCCCCAGGCACAGCCCCGGAGGAGGACCCAGAGCTAATGGTCACACCCCGACAACCAGGCCATCCCTGACCTGAAAACAAAAGGGGAGGAGAAACACACACACATATCCATATTCATGTCCTAGGCATGTAACAGGGGTGCTCTAGGAGTACAAGGTGGATGGCCCTTTGCTAGCGGCCATTCAGTCCCTGTACCGAAGGAGTGTGAGCCTGTTCCACATAGCCAGTAGTAAATTGAACCTGTTCCCGGTGAGGATAGGACTCCACCAGGGATGCCCTTTGTCACCAGTTCTGTCCATAACTTTTATGGACAGAATTTCTAGGTGCAGCCGGGTGGGGGAGGGGGTCAAATTTGGTGGCGGGAGGAGCTTGTCTCTGCTTTTTGTGGATGATGTGATGCTCTTAGCTTCATTGAGCAGTGACCTGGGATGAAGATAAGCACCTCCAAGAGGCCATGGTCCTCAGCAGGAAAAGGGTGAAGTGCCCACTCTGGGAGGAAGTCCTGCCTCAGGTGGAGGAGTTTAAGTATCTCGGGATCTTGTTCTCGAGTGAGGGTAGGATGGAGCAGGAGATTGACCGGTGGATCTGGGCAATGTCTGCAGTGATGTGGATGCTAAACTGGTCTGTTGTGATGAAGAGGGAGCTAAGCTGAAAGGCAAAGCTCCAGATTTACCGGTTGATCTACACTCTGACCCTCACCCATGGTCATGAGCTCTAGGAAATGACCGAAAGAATGAGGTCGCGAGTACAAGTGGCTGAAATGAGTTTCCATTGCAGGGTGGCCGGGCTCAGCCTTAGAAATAGGGTAAGGAGCTCAGACATCTGGGAGGGACTCGGAGTAGAGCCGCTGCTCCTCCATGTCGAGAGGAGCAAGTTGAGGTGGTTCGGGTATGCCTCCTGGATGCCTCCCTGGAGAGGTGTTTTGGGCATGTCCATCTGGGAGGACACCTTGGGGCCGACCCAGGACATGCAGGAGGGATCTCTCGACTGGTCAGGGAATACCTCAGGATTCTGCCAGAAGAGCTGGTGGAAGTGGCTGTGGAGAGGGCTGTCTGGGCTTCTCTGCTGAGGCTGCCGCTCCCATGACCCAGACCTGGATAACTGGATGAAGACGGTACAGTATGGCACTTACTTAATTATGCATACATTTTAGTCTTAATATAAATTAAACCTTCTTTCAGTAGTTCTGTTGTTCTTTCCTCTCAAACTGTTATAAGTGTGCAGCATCGATTAAATTTAGAATTTTTTTGTTTACATTACGCCACATTTGTTCTGGATATTTTTCAAAGCCTTTTTAGTGGAATTGACTAAAGCTAAAACATTTCAAATGACTAAAATACCCATGATTAAAACTAAATCTAAACTAAATTTTTTTGTTAAAATTAACACCATACCCAGGCTTGACCACTGGAATTTCAAATTGCAAGTCTGCGCCAAAAGATCAGTTTTTACATGGCCTTTTTTCAGAGTTCAGATGGCATCACCCAGAATTGACAGAACACTCCTTAACCTGCACAGAGGTCCAGCTATCAGCAACAAAATGCAAGTGTGATCGCCCACACTGGTGTATGAATGCGTGTGAATGTTTGGTGGTTGGAGGGGCTGTTTGGCGCTTCCATCAGCCTGCTCCACGGCAGCTACGGCTACAAACGTAGTTTACCACCACCAGAGTGGAAATGAGAGCTAGAAGAATAATGGATCAGTAATGTAAAGTGCTTTGGGTGCCTTGAAAAGTGCTAAAGAAATCTAATCCATTATTATTATCATATACATGCTGATAATTTGCATTTACAAATTAACATTTACAACAAGGGTTTACTTCAGAGATATTTTCAGTATACATTCATACAACAACTAAATGTAAAAATACTCAAACGTTTTCCTGACCAATACAAACAGTGAGAAACACGTGTCTGTTTAGTTCTTTCTTAGGTCTTGACTGACTACAGAAACACCAAAAGTACAAAATATACGCTACTGCAACTTATTCTGACCACTAGAGGTCTCCCTTTGTTTGACAGAACATTACATGAAATTTCACTGTCATGCAGGAGAGAATGAATGGACTCACATGCACTGTGATAAAGGGAGTTAACAGGATTTAATGAACAGGAAAATAAAACATGGGTAACAAACAAAACCTGAGGGGGAAAGAAATGGCAGAGTCCGCAGCATGGCAGGATTAGGTGGATGATGGAGTCTATGGAAGTATGAAGCAATGATCTGGTACCACACTTGAGCAGAGGAGCCCCTTATATGGGCCCCTGATGGAGATCTGCTCCAGGTGTGGTGCCAGCAGGTGACAATAATGAGTCAAAAGGAGGGGTCAGCAGCAATGCAGGAGTGCACACTTTAATTCTCAACTTGGGTGGATGACCATGTATAACCACAGTGCATTCAAAAAATGTTATTTCAAAGAAATAAAAAATTAAAACAATGTTTAGTCTGATCTGTTTGACAGCATTTTGTTTTCCTTCTGTTTGTTGCCTTGCCAAGCCCGAATGGGTGCCAATTTTGTGCAGCTCTTTTGACCCTGCAAATCTGATTAAAGCCTCTGTGAATGCATTTGACTGATGGAAGCAGCAGTGAACCTGCTCCACACTTGCTGCCTTCTGTATTTTCATCTGATTTCTGAGTCTGTAGCTGTGGAGCGCAGTGTGTCGGCTACAAAACAGCATCCCTGAGGTTTGGCAGCGCTGCTGAGATTCAGAGGTTCTCACAGGGAAAACTGGACACTCAGGGTCACAGCGAATCAAACCAGAGGAGTCACAGTCTGAACGGCAGTGGCTGATAAAAGACTCAACACACCCACACACACACACCCACACCAAACACACAGCACTGAATTATAATATGACAGAAAAACACCTTCACTCAGACATGGAAAGACCCTATCTTGCTCTGTGTTTGTAATTATATCTTACACACTAAACAGAGTTGAAGGAAACCTCTTCTGCTACCATGTTGCACTGACTGTATGTGTGACCGCAGACTTAATCATAATGTGTTCTCCACTTCTGCTCCAAGATAAATTGCTTCTAGACCAAAGTTAATGTTTCCATAATCTGCTCACAGTCTCAGACAGGCATTTCAAGCTTTAAGTAGACTATAATTCTAACTAATTATTGTCATTACATCACTCTCACTAATCTCACATTCTGATCTTCTTTTCCTTATAACCTTTTGCCGTATTTAACAAGTAATTATCTATTTTTTTTTAATGGGACCTGACTTAGGTTTTGCAATGACGACAGATTTTTAAATAATGAGATTAGTATATTCCCTCTCCATGTAATTACTTACTCCCTGACCCTGAATGTAGCACACAGCTTTAATATCACCATGATTATTCTGTTCAGCTTTCTCATTTCCAGTCCATGGAAACACTTGGCATGCAGTGTTCCTGCACTTGCCATGACTGTCTTAGTAATCATGGATTCACAAGAATTATTATTTTAATTAGTCATAATGTCAACAAAACATAAAATATTGCATTTTCATTGTGATGTGGCTATGAAAGGTAAAAGTTTGGTTTACGGTCATGCTTGGAGATACAAGAGGCTCATAGACTGTGTAGTAGGGTGCCCATATTTTGATTTCCAAAATTGGCTCCACCTCGAGAAATGATCACATGCTACATAAGCACTGTAGAATTCTAGCCTATAACCCCGGAGAAAATATTTCCATGAAACAGGCTGCTTGGAATTATTTTATTATTCTAGCTGTAGAAGTGTCATAAAAGCTACTGTGTGTATGTACTTGTGTTAGTGATGTTCGATACCGCAGATTTCCTTTCCGATCCAATAAATTTAGGCTGGTATTGGTGATACCGATCCGATACCGATACTTTGTACAAATACATTTAATGTCTGAAAAACCCCCCCAGTGTATTTCAAATCATGACTCCATAAAGAATACAAGACAGGAAAGTAATTACTGTTTAATTATTAAGAAGTATTATAAAAGTGAAAACTTGCATATTAATTCACGTTACATGAACGTGTTACCATGAAACATGAAAATACTGAACATGCAAAAACAACAAAAACATCAACAGTGACACTGTCCCTCATTCACAAGTTTTTATTTTTTCAGCATATTTACTGTTTTCCCATTTAGTCTGTTTCATTTTTTGCTCAGAACCTCTCCTGCCTTTGAAAAGACCCTTTCTGCTGGTCCGGAAGTGGCGGTAATTCCCGGGTGTCTCACTGCTACTTTGCTTAGGGCTGGGAAGGACTGACTGAGAAGCATGACGCAGTACACACTTACCCAGGTGGAAGAAGAAGTAGTTCCCACCAATGGCATGTCATTTGGACAAGATCCCCATAGTTTAGCTACTTTCCACTGCGTTCCTGATATAAATTACCTCAAATGACCAAAGTATCAAAAGTATTGATATTTTGATTTGCGAATCGATTCTAGAGTGTAAAGATCTGGTATTGAGAATATTGATATTTCAGTATCAATCTGCACATCACTAACTTGTATCTTTTTTTTCAGGATTACTTGTACTTTCAAGAGCTGTAAAGATCAGGTTTTGTTTAAATGTGTGTTTTAGGTGGAATAAGAGACAAAAACAAAAAAACAGAATTGTATTTTTACAGGTTTTTACTGAATAGTATGGAAGCATATTACATTCACACAAAAAACATAAAATTCGGCTCTGTTTTTCCGAATTAACAAGATAATTATCTCATTAAAATCGGCTCTGTTTTTCAGAAAAACAGAGCCGAATTTAAATTTTTTCAGAAAACAGTATCTCGTTAATTCGGAAAAACAGAGCCAAATTTTTTAAAACTTATTTTTTCTCGTAATTACGACATAATTATCTTGTTAAATCGAAAAAACAGCTGAATTTATTTTTTTATGTGAATGCAATATGCTCCCGTAGAATAGGGTACTAAGGATGTACATCAATAAAAGATTTGGGATGCTCAACGAGTATTTTGGCCCAGTAATTTTTGGTTAAGGCCTCTTTTTTCTAAATCTGTCCACCTGTTTTTTAACATCTGGTTGAACTCCAAAAAGCAGTTCCTCTCCAGCTGTAAACTAAGGCCTCCATTGTGCCACAAACACTTTTAAGGAGTGCTTCTCATGCAGACAGGGCACTGTTGCCTTCCCATGCTAGCCTGCTATCTCTTTTCCATCTCTCCAGTCCTTGTAGACTTGTAGACTTTCCATGTGAACACACAAACCTGCATTACTGTTAATGGCCTTTCATCAGGAGACATCCTAACAATGAAAGATCAGATCAGATTAATCTCAAAGAATCCTTGACAAAAGCAGAAGAATAGAAAATATAATAAATATGACACTATTGTTGAGAATCACTATACCAGCAATGGTACTTCAGTAAAAAAAAAAAAAAGAACATAATAAAAAAAGTATAAATAAATAAATGCATACATACATGTATATATAAATACACAAATAAATAAATGTGATATTAAACATGTTTGAAATCAGCAGGACAATATTCATTTCAAACAGCCATGAAGAAGCAGTCTTATTTTTGATAGTGTGTAGTAGTAATAATAGTAGTAGTTGTGTGTGTGTATGTATGTATGTATGTATGTATGTGGAGTGTGAAACAGTGACTGTAAATAATCTGTAGCACTTACTCAGATTTAGGACTCATTTATGCACTATGTTAAAGATGCAGATGGATATGGACAGAGCATACTGTCAGCCCTCTGCGTACATTACATGTGTAATTCTGTCCTTTTCGAGGAGCTTGCGGATGCGTTCCCAGACAGAGAATACGGAGCAGTACACCAGGAACCTGGAGACAGTGTTGAGAAATAGTGGAACTTTTCAAAGAGCTGTGTGAGTTAGTGAAGAACTACCAACATTTTTATGACAACTACCCTTCTCAATATCAACATTAGTATCCACATGAGTAATACCTCCTTTGTCATTGCCATGTTTGTTATTAATGACTTTCTTCTTCTCCTTCTCAAAAAACTTTACTCTTCTTCATGGTATTCTACCAGTATGTTAATTAAGAGCAGCGCCCTCTGGGAGATTGATTGAGATTCATTCCAACGTACTGGAAGCATAGATGTATGAAAGCAGTGACGCTAGACAATGTTAGAAATGGACATATCTATTTCTGTACATAAAGCGAGCATAAATGAGCCTTAAGATGCATTTCTTCCATCCTTGAATCTATTGGTTGGTGTTTTCTTTCTTGTTGAACTCCTCAACAGTTCGGAATCAAAGAAAATAAAAAACATTGCAGAAAAACATGAAAAAAAAAAAAAAAAAAAACATGGCAGGAAAACAGTGATGTCATGTATGTATATCACTGGAAAGCGTAAAGTCTTTTCTTCCAGGGGGATTTGGAAGTTTTCCAATTGCATGAACAGTGACAGCTATGATCATCAAAATTGCGCTTGCGCCGATATATAAGGTTTTAAAAAGTTTGTCCTGTGAAAACCGGACATTTTCGTTAATTTATAAAAACTGCCCAGACGCTCTGGACAGGACATGAAAAGAGGACATGTCAGGGCAAAAGAGAAAGTTTGGTTCCTATTGTGTAACCACTTTGACCCACTGGTTTGTAGACGGCTCTGTTGAAGCCTTGAGTTTGGCATTTTGGCTGTCTCCTGGGTGTTTTTGGGAGACTGAGAGGTGTTCTAAGCCACTGCTAATTTGCTGAAAGCATGGACCCCACATAAGAAACTTTGAAATATTATGTCACTAAGAAACCAAGGAAGTTGAAGTGTTTGCTAATTGTTTAAATAATTGTGCTTGATAATAGTAACTTTATGTAACTGAGAAACACACTATTGACATCAGTGAATGTAGCTTAAGTATGCTAGGAGGAAATTTAAGAAGGCTGAAAGAACAAAATACTGAGACAAGTCAGGTTTCTACCCACTGTATTATAAACTGTAGATATTTTTTAATAGATTATTATATATGTGCATAATTATAGATAATAATAGATGTTTTTTGTATAAAAAAACAAAACAAAAAAACTACAGTTAGTTGTTTCAAACTCTCCCACAGTTTGACAAAGACAGTTTATGGTAGGGTTTCCTTTTAATGAGACCTTTGCATGGGTTTCTTGTATTAAATCCATTGACTTATTCACCACATCTCATTCCATTGCATTTATTTCTTTATTTATTCTCAAATTAGCCATTTCCTGAGGTTCCACTTTTCCAAGCATGAACACCCAAGAGTATAGACATTTTTGGGATATTTTGCATTTTTCAATGTTCCATGAAGGAATTTAAATGTGCAGACTGAAAGTGTAAATAAAAACAGCTGGATTGAAGCACACTTAAAATTTTGTGTATCATTCAATTCATTCATTATTCAGCTACAATTAAAGTACAGCTGTGTATTGGGGAAAAAGCTAAATGCTTCATTAAACAGAAGCTCTTAAAATCTGACTCCTATGAGTAACCTCAAAGGATTTGTGTTGGGCGCATGCGCACACAGTGACCGGCAGTGAGTGAGAGCTTGCTGCAAAACAAATCTACCCACGGGTATAAATAAAGTCACCTTGAACCTGTGAATGTCGTCAGGCAGTTAGCCACCTCTGATAGCACCTACCTATGACTCAAAGTGGCCACACCCACTGATTTTTGATAAGATTTTGTGTAATTTCAATGGACAAGGTATTTAACAATACTGAAAACCCACATCTGTAACACTATAATCCCCATAATCCTGCTTGGTGATACATTTTACTATGATATTGTCCCTAAATGGACTTGTCAGACTTCCTCCATTGTTCTCATTGTACATAATGTGACAAAATATGTATTCTTTTTGTCGTTTATAACAATACCAGTCAGCCTCCACTTCTAGGTATGTCAGTTTCTGTTCGTCCCTGTAGCTCTTTGTTTATGTTACAGCATTTCTTCCTGGATGTTTTGATTGAGTTGAGTTATATTTCCCGCATACCCATGACAAACCCACTTGAGTGTATCCAGTACTTTTTCCTGATTAGATGCCTTTTACAACTGTGTAGCTGAGCACAAACAATTCTTCATTGACACCTCCTTTACTTTCATTTCAGGTGTGTTTGCCTGTTGAAACGGGCAGCTTACAATGCATCATTCCTATTAGTGTGAGTGCAGATATATTGCAATTATCCACATAGTCCAATCAGTCGAAAGAAACAAAAACATCTGTGTGAGTGTGACATTTTTTTCATGACTCAGCACTAACCGATAAAACCAATCTGTGCTACTCATGAAAATGCCAAACAAAGAATCAAGTTTGATGTCAACATTCTGCTCACGTTGCAACACAAAAGGGCTGTGAATCCTGCAATATTTGATAGAAGACCTTCCAGATTTAATTGGTTTGAGCCAAAAAGATCAACAGGGGAGGGAAGGAGCTCGGTAGAAGAAGAGTGTAACTTTCTCACAGCATTTTGATTTGTCATTGTAGAAACAAAAAGACAGATGTAACTGATAACATTAACAATGGTTCGTGGGTCACGACTCTGGGGTCTGGCACACACAGTTAAAGCACTGGAGGAAAAAGAAACAGCTGAATTAATTTCAGAAACTATTCATTTCCTCATATCCACCTGTGGCTTTTTTGCTGTGATAGGTTTTATTTGGCATCTTCTGGGGAAAAAAAAATTAAATGGAATAATGAAAGTTTCTTACTGTAAGAGTCATACCCTCATAAAAAACACATTCACATTTATAAATAATTTAAATCCATGTATTTTAGTGAATTAAAAAACAAGCGCTGCTTTTTCATGGCTGTATCAGCTTAATTTGCTTTGGCTTTGTTTGCCTCCAGCATATTGCATCTTCACTACAGGTATAGTGCCCCCCCCAGTATGGCTGATTGTCATAGCAACACAGTGTAAACTGTTGAAATGTGTACGGTGCGACTCCAGAGAGAGGCAACAATGAAGGTCCATGAAAGTTTTGTAATGAAATGTTATAATAAGATTTTTTTCAGGTGATTTTATAGTTGTTTAGACTCACATATGTGTTGGATTTATCAACATTTTCATTGTGTGTTTTTTTTTTTAATCAATTCAGCAATTTCTGTAAAGCCCTGTGAGGTGATTTTATTGTGATATTGGGGTCTATAAATAACATTGAATTGAAATTGAACTGAACATACAGCCAACTTGAAAATTTGCTCTGATGTTTTAGCAGATTTCCTGCAAGTGAAAAACAAGATACAGTAGTGATGCAGTGGTAATCCTGGATCAACCTGTCTAGGATCTGTGTGATTTTATATGGATGGATGGATGGATCGATAGACTGACTTTATTTATTCCAAACTGGGAAATTGTAGTGCAGCAGCAGCATGACAAACACTAAAAGTAGAATATAAGAATAAACATAAAATACAAGAGCAAATACAGTACACATAATAAATTAAAAGTATAAAAAGAGAACTGGTAGAATATCTGGACAATCAAAAAGTAAGGTGCAACAATAAACTGCAATGTACAAAGTAAAATGGAATGGAACTTTTATAACATTGAAAAATGGAATTTATATCTCATGTGTTGTACCATTTTGGCTCACTTAAAACTTCAGTGAAGAAACTATATCTGAATTACACTAAAGATACAATTCCTGACAGTTATAAGGGGCTCTAACTACAGTGGGTAAATTAACCCTGCACAGCAAATTCTGGCCTTTGGAAGATGGGAGTTAAAATCAACTCGATTTAAGTGTACATGTGAGACCATGGAATACACTCTAGAGCATTGTTAAAGTAACTCCTTTCAGAGAGTTGATCTGTTATCTCTTTTCAGGAGTTAAAATTTAACTCTTCTGGGAGTTACAAAATTAATCTTATGTAGAATAAAGCACAACTCTCGCTTGGAATTCATTTTATGTGAACTCTGGCATGGAGTTAATATGTTAACTAATGGTGGTTAATATTCAACACTTAATGGAGTTAATATTTCGATTCAATTTTTTTTTTTTTGGGTGTGTGTGTGAAAATGATTACAAAAACAAAAAAACACCATCTAATGACTAGTTGTTTTGTTTTTGTTTTGTTTGCTTTTTTTTTTTTTGAAAAGTGTGCTCAAACACATGCTATATAGATGCTTATAAAGTGCTCTTGCATGAAGTGCTTTCTTTCAACAATATAAATAGCCCAGGAGACAATCCATGAATTTGTTTGAGGTGCCTGAACAAAAGTAAAACAAAGGAAATAGCTCAACATTGTTGCTGTTTTAGCCAGTTACTGTCATGACTGAGTGAAAGACTGAACTCATACGCACAGTGCTGAAGGGAGAAAATGGGTTTATTAACATAAAACAATACATGAGAACGAGACAAAATTTGGGTTTGAAAACATCAGAGTTCACGGGAAGACAGGATCAGGATGGTGAGAGTCTAGGTTATGGCTCTGAAGTGAAATGGGATGAACATCTATGGAGGTATGAAGCAGTGACAGCAGCAGCAATGATCTGGCACTGTACCAGAGCAGAGGAGGTGCTTCTATGGGCTCCTAATGGAGATCTGCTCCAGGTGTGACAGGTGCCAACAGGTGAAGGTGATAATGAGTCTGAGGGAGGGGTCTGTGGCAAGGCAGGAGTGTACCGTGACACTTACCATTTGTTCAATAGCTTTGCTCTCAACTCTTGTATGAACTGTATGAATTACTTAAGACTACAATGCAAAAAGCCGTTGAGCTAAAATTAGCATGTTCGACGTTCTAAGTTTGCAGCAAGAGCTAACTTTAGCAGCTGGTTAGCAAGTTAGTCCAAACAGAAATATACACATTATGATACTAACAGAGCTGACAGGAAAGTTAGTTCCAGCCTTCCAGCCTTGTTTCAGAAGTAAAATGGTACTTATACGATGCCTCACACGACGTCCATGAGCACACTGGTCCTCTCTGTTGCTCTGTCCAGAAATGAACACCCATTATGGTGTTCAATCATGCTCCTCAACACCTGGTAAATGTAACCCGAAAATGACACCATCAAAGACACAAGCTGGAGTTAAACTTACAGAATGAACTCCAAAAATTTAACTCTTTCACTCTTTTTTTATCTAACTCCAGATTATTTTATTCCACAAATTTGCTGTATGGGACACCTCCCTCTCCTCTATTTTCTATATAGTCAGCTTTTCTAACCTGTCCATCCACTGAACATCTATCAGCATACATCATCTAATCCAGGAAAATCAGATGATGATGTCTGAGAATGGATGATGGTTTTACAGTAAACTCAGACAGAGCTTCACAAAGTTTGTTTTTTCCTTTAGCAGTTCTGAACTTCAAAATGATTTCCTGCATAAATTATTTATATTACTTTTGAGTCCGGACCAAAAGTTTGTGAGTAACTCAAACTTCAATGTGCAAATTGACCGTGTTCATTAATTCAGTTCCTCATCATGCATATATGTCCAAAAGAGTAAATAGACAGGATAGTAAATCACAACATAGGTCACTGAAAACAATGCCCAAAAATACATGATGAGGTCGGACTACGCTTCTACAGTCATTGTCCTCTGGATCAGCAGAAGACTCCACATGGGTTTCCTTGACAAATCACTACTCTAGACCAGGGGTGTCAAACTCATTTTAATTAAGGGGTCACATACAGACCAATTTGAGTTGGATCTACTTGGCTGGACCAGTAAAATGACCATGTAAAAACCTATAAATAATGACAAGTCCAAATTTTCATCTTTGTTTTACTACAAAAAAGCAACATTACATTCTATAATTACAAACTATACTTTAACAAAAAAATGTGAACAACCTGAGCAACCATGTAGAACCTGAAATTTCTCAAGAGCAATATTATGCCTCATCTTATCTTCACATGTGCATTACAACTCACAGATCATAGTAGATCTACAAATACACAAAACATTTAGTAAGAAGCATAACATTGTTAAAATTGCACTTACTTTTCTTAAGAAATGTGTAGTTTTTGATATGTTATTTGCATTTTTTTGGGAAAGGATAGTTTGTAAATGTAAACATTTCAGTAATGTGATTTTACTTTTGCAATTTGTAATATTAAAAGAAACTGAAAAATTTGTTGTCATTATTTATCAGTTATTATGACAGTATTTTACTGGTCTGACCTACTGGAGAGCAAATTGGGCTGAATGTGGCTCCTGAACTAAAATGAATATGTCACCTTTGATTGTTAACATCCTCTGTATAATTTTTGCAATGCAAAAATCTAACCATAGGCCAGACTGGACCTTTTTTTTTTGCCCCACACCCGTATGTTTGTCACCCCTGCTCTAGATTGTAATGAAATAGCCATGTACCCTTGAGAGTCATTGAATGTCCAAACAAGACATGCACAGTATTTTACATAACTGAAAAACAGAAACACTTCTGTTCCTGACTTTTTAAAGAATATGGCAAAGATTGGCAGTTCAACCATTTCAGAATAGAAGCTATTGGTAGCTGTGATCCATGGTATTGGTCTTTGAGGGTTAATATAAGTTTATAAAAAAGAAGGCAACTAATGTGAATTCTCGTTGGACGTGTAGAACTACTTGGCCGTGAGACACAATCACGTGTCCACTACAGGACAGAGCTAGGTACTGGACTGTATTTGAAGTGACACTCTATTAAAAGTGTCAGTTTAAACACTGTGATACTGATATTGTAGAACACACGCCAAAGGCTTTTCCACGACTGCTTTTAGTGATCTGGCTGAGAGCAGTTGACCTTATAGTCACTCTACAGTCCTGTTAAAAGGAGACTTAGATGCCAGCTGCATATGAGGCTCTCCTCTCACTTTTATCTTGTAGTGGAGACTTCAGACATTATATTATGCCAAGTGAGTGCTCACGGATGAAAGAGAGAAAACCTCAAAGAACCAAGAGAAGAGGGTGTGCAAAAGGAAACAGTATGATATTAGGACAGATGTGAATAGGTGGAGAAGTGGGACCCCTAAATACAAGTGAGGGACAAGGTTCGTGAAGAAAAAGAGCTGTGGGGACAAATCAGAAAAAAATCAATAATGAATGCATGTGTACGGCACTTAAACATTAGTAATAAACATTAATATAAACATACCCTTAGTTGAGCTGTCACATAAAATACCACAATCAAAATGATGTTTTTCTAAGGGTGTCTGTGCTGTTTAAGAGTACTAAATCTACTGCATCAGTCATGTTGCACTACCTTTAACGAGACAAAAAACCCTTTCCCCTGTAGACATAAGTAAACAATAATTTCTTGCTGCTTAAATTTCACTTCATCGAAGGGCACAATAACCATAACTTCCGGCTGAAGTCACTGAACAGGTGTAATACACCTGATGCCCTCTAGATGGTGGTTGTTAAAAAAACACTTGGCCCCAAAGGACTTCAATCAAAGTTCTTTCTGGAAACACTAAGACTATTAAATACATCGGTGATCCTCTTCCATTTTAAGATTTTTACTGATAAAAATGTATTTAAAGTTTTTTTTCTTAAACAGACAACGTTCCTGTAGTTGTAGTTATGAAGATGTACCAAGAGGCTGAAATTTTCTGAACTTGTACTTGTATTTTTATTCAGACATTTTTCACATTATTAAAAGTGAAGGAACCATAGAAGTTCCGATCAGAGTTACCTCAACTAGAAATTAATCATTTTTTCAGATCCAGGTCTGAAAGTCAATACATAAGGCCCTCTACACACAGTATCTGAGCTGAACACATCATTGTAGCTTCAACACCACTAACTTTGAGGCGGACGAGGCTTTGGAAGACGTTTTTTGTTCTTAAAGCCCTTCTCTCGCAGATGCTGTCTGATGGTTATTGAGCTGCAGTCGGCACCAGTAACGGCCTTAATTTGGGTCGAGGATCATCCCATGTCTTGACGGACAGCCAATCGGATCCTCTGGCACAGTGCTGCTGAAATTTTTTTGGGTCTAGCACTTGACTTTTTTGTTCCATAACACCCAGGATCTTTTAAGAAATGACTGTCTTACTGCGTCCAACCTCAGCAGCGATGAGGCATTGCAAGAGGCCTTGCTTATGCAACTCAACAATCTGACCACATTCAAAGAGAGAAATCCTTTTTGCCGTTGCCATCAGGAGGTCATGACAGTATGAATATCTGACAGAAAATGACAGTGAATCCACATTTTCACGCAGATTTTGGCTTTTAAAGGCTGTGGTCTTAAGTTTGTGTTTTGCTGATGAACAGTCTATTTCACTTTAATTGTTTTCAAAAAATTGCTTACTCCAATTTTTTTGTCACACTCCCATTTCTTCCTTTTTCCATTTTGAAACTACTTAGAACCACCTTAAGATCCAACAGTGCAAAATGTATCCTTAGATGCATTCATACATTTTTTACTGTTTTTTATATTAAACGTCAAATCAACTTTTGAGTCAGCTCATAAAATTGTAAGCAACACAACACAAAAAACTTCAGTCAAAGAAATAAATTTTAAAGCAATTCCAGTCCACTTTTTTTTTTACTTCAAGGCTCAACCTATGTCTTGCCTTTGTGTGTTTTAGCCAGTAGTGAACTCCAGTGTTCCACATGACCTCCATCATGGTGCCAGCTGTGGTTGCTAGGAGACCATTAAAAAGCCACTACTGTTTACGGCAGATGGAAGGTATACGCAATCCCCTTGAGAATTTGACGACTTTTGGTTTCCTCTTTAACACAGCAGCTGTTGTGGTGCATCATGTGTAGTGCCAGCATGACTTTTCTAAAGCAACCAACAGATGCTAATAAGGAATATAAACAGTGGGAGGGAGGGGTGGCATTTCTGGAGCTGTGTGAAGGTCACCTGAGGCAGGTCACAAGCAGGGATGAAGCCAGGCGTTTGCCTCATGAAGACAGGTATATTAGCAGGAGCTGCCTAAATGGCAGCCTGTAAATGCATTTAGACAGTGGCTTAAAATCGAGGAATTAATGTGTTAGAGCTTATTAGAGCTGCCATGTGTCCTGGCCTCAGCATTGGGGCTCACATTCTGTACATGGTTTTGTTCAGAACATCAGCTATTTATACACAAGTGAAATTTCAGGCATGGTTGAAATGTAAAGTTTTGCTCTCTCAGTATTGTGCTGTTGATTAGAAAAGGAAAAAGTAGCCCAAAGTAGCTAAATACAAACAAGAAGGATAATGTTCCTACTATTTAGAATTGACAAATTCAGAGCAAAGTAGTAGAAAATGTGCTACTGTGTCATATATCTTATTTAACTTTTTCTTTAACCCATAAAGACCCAGTGCTACTTTTGTGGCAGTTCCCAAATTAATTTTCTTTCTATTTAACCTTCTCCAAGTTTTTTTTTGTTTTTTTTCTCCCCCATTTTTTATTATAATATTATCCTCTGTATTTTGCATTTTCAGTTTAAATCATAGGTATTTTCCCACATTTAATTTACCTATCATGTACTTAAATCATCACGCTGAGATTACATTTGAGGGTTATTATTTTAAAAAACAGAGAAAACTCAAGAAAAAGTGACTTTCTCCCAAAAATAAATCATTAACTGATCATAAACATAAAAGTGTCTCCATCCACTATCATTTGTCAAACTCCATAGGTTTTACTGGTGAATCGATGTTGTAGAAGATGATGGCATTTCCATGTTCACTACGGAGCCTCTAAACATCTAAATGGGTCATATCTGATGACCATGAAAAGATGAAACACTGCATTTTACACCAATTATTCACATGTAGTGATAGAATTAGTGGATCAGCAGGTATTGGACAGTTTACATCGGTAAATGTTTTTCATCACTGGTGTATATTTGGGTCTTTATGGGCATTCAACCATCTTATTAATGTTTTTTTTTTTTATTGAAATCTACACTATGAATTCTAATGATTTTTCATTCAATTTGTATTCTTCTCATATTACTTGGAGGTTTGTTTTTTTTTCATTTTGCATGAAATATCTTCATAAACTACAGGATGACTGAAATGAGTTTTGTTCAAACATCCATTTCTTCTCAGTTTTAAACGTGATACTGTAACACGATACTAATACTGGGCATATTTGGATTGTGAACAAATCAATAAGGGTACATTTTTAACTTAATCCACAAACTGTATTTAAAGTTGGATGCTGTGGTCATGCAGCTGCTATGTTGTTATTGTGACACAGTTTGATATGTATGAATGTCACATATACAGTGCACACAACTGTCTGATTGATTTGTTGCTGTATATCTGAGATCTTCAGGACTATGACTGGTCAATACATTTGCCAATCATGCATTTTTATAACATCAAATTACTTACTACTGTAAAAACAAGCTAACCGGAAAGATGACACATATCATTCTTATACAATGTATGTAAAAGTGAGACAAAATACAACAGAAGTCCCACTAAAAAGCATGGGTGTGTGTGTGTGGGGGGGCTATGCTGTAGCTAGCCAACTGGGGGTGATCAAGATGTCTTTCCTTATCTTTCGGAGGTCTGTCACTGTGTCCATTTTTATATAAACTCTGTGGTTTAAACACAGAATATGTAATGTATGCCATTATGGATGCCTCATAATACATTATGCATTAGGGCCTCTGTTTTCACCACTATCGCAAATGAAAATCGGATGTGACTTGAGCAGAACATAATGTCTTCAATTTTTATTTGTCATGTCATGCCATTAGTTAATTCCATGATTAGTGATGTAAATTTGCATTATGTAGCTCTGTAATAGTAATAAATTAACCTTTGAATTAACACACACAGGCCTAGTCATTATACTGTATTTTCATTAGATGTTTTCATGGAGAAATGGACTATACATTTGAGGGCCCTTTGACTCAGTATAGACTTATGGAATGTGCTCCCCATAAATGTGCTTTGTAAATCTGAAAATATTTTAAACAGTCTCCAAATGAAAGAATAGTGAAATACTTGAAAATTAACAGACTAGGACTGATAATGTGCACATAAGCCAGTGGTTCCAAACATTTTTTTGGCTTGCGACCCGATTTTAACATCACAAATTTCTGGCGACCCCAGACATTCAAACAAAGACATTTTTTTTGCTAAAATTAATTTGTTTTTGGTCATGTAATAGTTTGCTATACTATGTTGCAAATAAACATTAATTTTAGGCGACATTTAGGTGATATAATGTATATTACTATGGACGGAGGCAGAAAAGCCAGGTTGAGATTAAGGTTATTATCGTTAAGGAAAACTAACGAAATGATGAAAAACAGAATTGAAAAAACATTTTTGTTAACTGAAATAAATAAAAACTATAATTACAAGAAAAAAACGACAACTAACTGAAACTCTATTGTGTGCTCACAAAACTAACTAAAACATATCAAAATTATGGATAAAATTCCCTTCGTTTTCATCTTTGTCAACGTGGGATTGATACGAAAGCGATTTATTTCGCTCTAGCAATTTTATCTAGCATATATGGTATAGCATATATGACACTTAACGGTCCGTCACTTGTGGTCACTTGTGGTTTCCAGTGGTCTTCTGGTCCCCACTCTACCTGGAAACATGGAGACTAAAGTTGGGAGAAAGCAGCAGAGTCCTGTCTGGGATTTATTTGAATATGACGGAGAAGAAGAGAAAAGACATGACGAAACTAAAATTAATACTAATACTAAAACTAAACTAAAACTAAGCATTTAGAAAAAAATGAAAACTAATAAAAACTAGCAAACCTGCTCTAAAAACTAATTAAAACTAACTGAATTAGAGAAAAAAAGTCAAAACTAAATAAAACTAAACTATAATGAAAAATCCAAAACTATTATAACCTTAGTTGAGATTACTGCACATAGAGAAAATTTTATTCTCCTTGGTCAGGATATGTACAGGACTTGTCAGTCCAGGATATAGGATATGTCAGTCCAGCTTGTATTTACAAGGCTGCAAATTCATATTGAACAAACAATAACTCAAACTATGAATTATGAAAGAGCTGCAGCATCTTAAACCGGCCACAATGAACATTTGAAAAATAAACAGTACCACAGTGATTGTCTCTCTCAACTCACCATGTATTTTAATTTGTATTTTATATTAGTAAGTTTTTATTTTTATCAATTACTAGAAATTTCAGGTGACTCCATTTGAATCCGAGGTGAACCCATGTGCATCCCGACCCCAAGGTTGAAAAACACCATCATAAGCACTGGCTGACAGGCATTAATTAGTTTTTTAACACCAGTACCAGTGAGCGTCATGTCTATAAGTATATATGTGCTAAACTCATTAGTACTTGTCCACCAGGCTGTGTGGATCTTGCTGTTTATATTGGGCCACACATGACTCGGGTAGCTTCATTTTTGCTTGTGAACTCTATACTGAGCAAAGTTGCCTGCAGAGGAACAACTGCTAACAAGAATTTAAAGTTGTTTGTTAATAGGAAACTGGTACACCAAGACACCGGTACAAGCTAATTAACTCAAGAAAACTTCAAAATAATCCCACAAGAAGTAATTTCATCTCCACCTCCAAGGAGTCTTATAGTAGTAGGTGTGCTTTTTTGTGTGCACGAGCATCACTAAGGGTCATACTTGAAGTTTATATAGTCGAAAGTACAGTGTAATTCATTTACACTTCACTTAATTTGTCCTCACCATTGTGTAATTGCCTGATGTGTGAAGGCAGTAATGTGTTCAGGTTTACACTTTATGTAAAGGTGACCACAGCGGGAGATACTCACCTGTGGGATTCACTGAAAATCACAAAGTTCACAAAGTGATAATGACTTCATAGAGATCTGTAAGAGTCCAAAGCATTTACAGAGACATTACTTCTACAATACACAATACAAATACATCCACACAGCAATGACAGTAATTGTATATTTTAATAGAAAAAAAATCTCTGTCATTCTTCTTCAGCATTTTTGTCATGTGGCTCCAGGCTCACATTTCCCAAGTGGTTTCATTAGATGCATGTTGCTGCATTTATTTATGTACTGTGAGTATGAATTCGACCACTATAGCAGATTGTACAGGACATATGCCATCATTGTATTATCAATCTGTCAGTCAGTGTGTATAGTATGCAGGCCAGAAACCCTACAACAACAACAACAACAACATCTGCTTGGAGCTTTAAACCTCCACTACATAAGCCCATTAGACTTCCACACCTTGATGCATAAATATGCACGTTAAATGAAGCTAAAACAATTTCTACATTCTGCAATAGTGCTTTAATATGCAGAGATTACTTTAACAACAACACATATGTGATGTTGGGATATGCTGCATTTCAGTATTTACTAATTAATGGATTGTTTAGCTTAATGGCTAGCCGCATTAGCATAACTGGCCATATTTTAATGGTGATTATAACATGGCATTAGTTGGCTGAAATTGCATGTTGTTTCTGGTTGTAAAGTCAATGGACCTACAGGAATGTTAGGACAAACTAGATTTTTTTGACCAAGTTCCAGTACATGAGCAAGTACTTGTCATGATGGTGTGAATGATAGCGCTCAGCTGCACAGTGCTGAAGGGAACAAACAGAAAAACCTGTAGGGAGAAGGCGGCAGTCCATAGAACAGGAAGTAGAATGTGTGGGATATTGCGAGGAGATGAGAAGTAGTGACGACAATAATCCAGTGCTGCCCAACCGCATAGGAGAGCCCTAAATATTCTCCTAATGATTGAGGAGTTGCGGCCATGCAGCACAGAGCAAGTGGAAGTGTTGGAGTGGGAGGGGTCAGCGGCCATGCCAAAGTGGACCATGGTAGAATCCCCTCCTCAAGGGACGGCTCCCGGCATCCCAAAAAAAGGACCCCCCACCTGGGTGCCAAACCATGGGCAGGAGGGGGTGAACCAGGTCCCCTGTGAGGACCAGTGTACCCACAGGCATACAGCAACGGGGCATCCAGCAATGGAGCACCCAAGACACTGGCCTTGGGACACGCTGGGACGTGGAACCCTCCAGATAGAATGGAACTCTTTGGACGGCCTTAGAAACCTCCGGGCGGATGGCCTGAGAAACCTCCGGGCGGACGGCCTTAGAAACCTCCGGGCGGATGGCCTGAGAAACCTCCGGGCGGACAGCCTGACAAATCTCCCGGATGTGGAAGCCTATGGATAGATGTCAAATTTCCCAGGCTAAGACAAAGACAGGACTATGGTACAGACACTGATTAGGACGGGACTGTGACGGGATTACGGATTCTAACTGAGACAGGACTGTGACAGAACCACGGACTCTGACTGAAACAGATAGTGTGGGACAAAGAGATAGAATTCAGGGCGCGAGACCAAGAAGGGAATGCACTTGGGGCTGAACTAGACCGGACAAGGGAATCCCCTTGGGGCCAGATAAGACCGGACAAGGGAACGTGTTTGGGGCTGGACGTGACTGGACTAAAGAGTTTTGAGGATGAGGATTGAGCTGGATGTGACCGGAGAAGAGAAAGGGGTTTGGGACTGCTGGACGAGAGGACTGAAGGACATGAGGACAGAGGGACAAGTGGATAGAGTGACACAAGGACAGGACTGAACTGAAGGACTGAACTGAAGCGAACTGGACAAACAGGCTGGGAGGACAAACAGAATGAAAGGCCAAACAGAATGAGAACACAAACAGAATGAGAGGGCAAAGAAAGAAACAACAGACTAGAGAGACGGAGGGACAAAGGAGCTGAAAGACTAAGAACTACAGGGCTAAGGACTAAGGTTACAAGGCCGAGGACAAAGGACAAAAGGATGAGAGGAATGAGAGATGAAGGGAAATAAGAACCAAAGACTGAAATGATGAGATCACAATAGGCCAGAAGACAGAAAACAGGAAACCAAAGGGACGGAAAAGACGAATGACAAGACCACAACACAAAAGACCAGAGGACAAAAGGCTTAAGGGTGAGATCAAAGAAAAGAAGAACAAAGGGACCAAATGGACAAAAGAACAGAGGAATATTGGGCCAAAAATACATGAAGGCAGAGAAACATGGGTACTGAGAAGACCCAAGGAACTGAGAAGGACATACAGAGACCGAGACAGACATGAACAGAGAAAGTCTAGAACAGAGGAAGACTTGAACAGAGGAAGATTAACACGGACTGAGGAACACATACATGAAGAAATGAGAAAGACAAACAGAACTAGCAAATTTTAAAACAGACAGGCAGACTAAAAGACAGACAAGAAGACTAGAGATAATAACTCAATAAGCAAACTAAAACTCCCTGCAACAAAGACTGACAGGGGGACCAACTGGAACAGAAATATAGACTCAAGGAAACTAACAGACATATGAGGGGAACAGAGACACAATAAGGGGGAAGACACAGGCCCAGGTCCCCACAAGAAATGGGATGCTGGGAATGGAGACAACAGGAAACACAGAAACGCACTGGGAAAGTGCTGGCTGGCGGCTCAGGGACCTCGCAGACCAACCTCGCCGGTGCTGAAAACAACAAGATGAGCGACAAAGGAGAAAACGTGAAGAAGCACCAGGAAGTGCTGACCAACGGCTCGGGAATGCATGGTCACTTGGCTTGAAAAAGCCGAACTACTGGCACTGAAGAAAACCAGGAAGCCGACACGAGAAAAAACGAACAGACAGGAGAAAAACTCAGCGAACGGACAAACATAAAACAGGTCCCTTCAGCACCGGCTGAGTCCAAGTATGGCTGGATTTTTCTGTCATGATGGTGTGAATGATGGGACTCAACTGCACAGTGCTGATGGGAGGAAACTTAACATAATTTAATCTTTAATCCTGTTTTTTTTTTTGTCATTCATTCATTCATCTTTTGAGCCGCTTTATCCTGGAGAGGGTGCTGGAGCATCTAAGCATTTGAAATGTCCACGCATAATTTGGTGATGATTGATTGCTCTTTTCAGATGTTAAGCTATGTTAAGCTTTTTTACATTAAGAATTACATTTAGAATGCCCAAAGAATATGCAGAGAAGACAGAGACGTTGGTGAGTACAGCCACCTCTACAAACAGTATGACACTCTGTGAGCCTAAGACCTGACTCATTACTACCCTCCTGCTATTATTCCATAGGTAACAGAATGAAGTAATAAGGTAGAAGTTAGAGGAACACTGATATATTAAGTAACGTAAGTGAAATTATTAAAATTTGCGCAGCATATGTTTTATGTTTATGGATCATGCACTGTCCATGGTGCTCACAGACTCCTGCAGAGAATATGTGGGGGAAAAAACTGACCTGCGCTGTTAAATATAATAAAAACTAGAAGCACTTGTAGAGCGCAGACCTCCACCAAGGCAGATCAGTGCCCCGGATTTGGATGAAAATTTCAGGAAATGTTTATACTGGCACAAGGAACAAATGATTACATTTTGGTGGTGATCAGGGGTGGGGGGTGGGGCCACTGATCTGCCTTGGCGAAGGTCTGCGCTGTCTTTTCTAGAAAAGCACTCATAGAGCGCAGACCTCTGCCAAGGCAGATCACAAACATCATGCGTTGTTCTTAGGTTGTTCCTAAGGCATTCGTTAGGGTGCCCTATGAAAGGGGATTTCGTAGTGTATTCGTAGGAAATCTTGCACAAAATCATCTACCTGGCAACAAACTTAGGAACAGACTACGAACTCTCCATTCTTATAAGGCCACCTTGAGGTCATACAAAATTGTCCATAATTTGTTTGCACGGTGTTTGTAGCTGTTCATAACAGCATTTGTGACTGAGCCTTAAGATGTTAGTGTGACCTGAGTGCACAGCCTCTGTAAGTGAGCTCAAGAGTAATACATATGTTAAAAAGATTTCTAAGTCTATTGCGACTTTGACACCCCTCTAGCAGAGGAGAAGTTTAGCTACAGATGCAGAAGCAACTGAGTAAAGGGACAGTGTGGAACTAAGGCATTTTCCTGCCTGGCTGAAAAGGATGTAATATGGTCTCTTTTGTTTGATTTATTTTGCAAGTTGTGGTAGTTATTTAATTTGAAGTGGCTGTTGCCACAGTACTGTGGGACTAACTTTCTCATTTGTCTATTACCAAAGAGCCAGTCAGCGCCCTTGTTATATCATGTGTAGACTGGTAGTCTGTCACCCTGCTGCCACTGTACTGTGGCAATAAGCATTGCACATGCTATGTGCCTATCCAGTGACAGGAAAAGGCTAGGGTACCAGTTACCAGATCTTTAGCAGATTCTATGAGTTTCGCATCCATGCATGTCAAGGGATTGGACAATACAAAGACAGACAACTGGGTTAAAACGGTGTAATTCAAATGCCACACTTATATGTGGCACTGTACACAAATACAGACAGAGCCACAGGATACACTAAAATCACAGACGAAAGCAGTGAGCATGCGCATGAAATCCTTCTTCAGCATGCTGAGTACAAACATAAACACAAGAAGAAGATGGCAGGTTTTGTTGTAGTAGTGCTACTAAACTTAGCAGCGCCTGCAGCACAAACAATCCGCCATTGTAGGTAAAAAGTACCTGGGTACCAAGTAGGTAAAAAAGTACCTGGTACCAGGTACTATGGCCTAATGGAAAACTCTAAAAACTGAATAGAGCTGAATATGTGTTAATGGAAAAGGCCTATTAGTGTCCAAATGAACACGTGTACTTGTGGACAAACTGAGTGCAAAGCTGAAATTGGTTTTGTAATTTGGTATCATTTGTTAAAGGTTTCAGCCCAACAGTATAAGGTATGGGAATAATATCTTCAAAAAGTGAGAAAATGTTGTGCAAGCATTTGATTTTATAACAGTCAAAAAGTCACATTGGCTGTTACTGCTCTTATTCTTTGGTGAAGGTGCATGGGTTTCAGTATTCTAGGTCGCCATTAACTTCCCAACATGCATATATATGTAGTGCAACAAAGGGAATTGTAAATGAGAGTGTTGATGAGGTAGTTTATGGCAGGGACACCAAAGTGGAAGAAGGAGATACAAGAGGGTGTCAAGAAGGTACAATATGTAGATAGAACTGTAGAGATATAAGGATGGTAGAAAAAGAAAAGTTGGAGTGTGATGAAGATGAAGTGTGTGTGTGGTATCTGAAGCACTAGGTGACGGCGTGTTTCCGTGCTCCAGTGGGCTGTTGTCAAACCCTGCTGTGGCTGCTGGGTGAGAAGCATGGGGTAGCATCTGCATCCTCAGTGTGTCTCTATGCGTTTGCATATTGTTGCTTGTTGCCATGTGACAATCCTGTTTGTTCTATACTATGTCTAATTTTATACATCAAAAGTATCTTTAGAGAGAAACGTTAATGCTGCCAGTGCTTTATAAATAAAGAAATCTTTTTTGTATAATTTATTTGCAAGAGGTTCTTAGGTTCACATTGAGTGTATCTATAAATCTCATGCCAAGACAGTACTAACAAGATCCAAAATAGCAACTGAAGTGTGATTAATCTTCGAGGCATCTTTGGACAGCAGGCAATTAATAGTGGTTCACATAAGGCATAAAAACATTCAACATTTATAAGACACATTTTGCATAAAAAGACTCATATAAAAGGCGACAGACAGCACACACTTTGGAAGTTTACAGCAACAAAAAATGGAAAGCTACAATCCACTTTATGCCAAAGGCACCAACAATCAAATCAACCAGGGACTAATGCTCTGCAGAAGAAAGTGTATCGTCTTTACCCTGATGTGGTCAATGGCATGTGTGGTGAGAGAGGACGCTGGCTAACCAGACCTTTGATTACTGAGTGATTTCTTTATGCCCTGTAAAATTATTTACTCTGTAGTACTTCTTAGAGGCCAAGCAAGACTTTTCAACTACAAGGGAGAGACAAAAAGTTCTCAGACAAATGTAATAAAAAGTTTATTTATCAAAATAACAGTTATTTTTCTACATAAGCTCTAGAGTCTAAATGTTTCCATCTTTGTAGAAAATGTTGGAGTTGTCTTTGACACAATCTTTGACTTTGACATTTGTCTGAGAACTTTTTGACTCTCCCTTTTATGCACCTAAGTTCTTGGACTGTTTCTGCCTGTTTATGCGGAAGTGCCATGTATTTTCTACTTTCCATTATCAACGCCGGCTACAACTTTGCATTCCATCCATGATGGAAGTGTCTGTACAGACAGCCCCCTCTCAACCTGTGAGAACAACCTGACATTTGAAAATCACACCAACCATCTGTTTAGAATGTGCTTTTTTCATCTCAGAAACATCTCCAAGCCCCCCCCCCCCCCCCCCCCCCCACTGGACTCTGGATGTCCCTGTATCTGTTTTTCTGTACTTATAATCAGTTCCTTAATTCTTGTGGGGTTTTTTTTCTTCTGTGCTGTACTTTGAGATTCATTTAAATGAAGTGCTTTATAAATGAAATTCATTATTATATTATAATGGATTGGATTTCTATAGTGCTTTTCAAGGCACCCAAAGCACTTTACATTTTTGATCCATTATTCATTCACTCACACAGTGGTGGTGGTAAACTACATGTGTTGCCACAGCTGCCCAAAACACTCCTCCAAGGTGGGTGAAGTGTCTTATCCAAGGACACAATGGCACATGACTAGGACAGAGTGGGATTCGAACCACCAACCCTCCAGCTATTGGATGCCCCCCTCTACCTCCTGAGTCACAGCCACCTGCATTACTATTATTACAAATGTTTTCAGGGCTCTCCAGCTGAAAGTTCCTCTCAGTGTATTCCTGTGTGTTGGACTGAAAGACAGCAGGAGCGGGGTTGGTTTCTGCAGTGGTTCATACAGGCAGACACAACTAGCTGAGTATTGATAGTCTTCCTCACAGCCTTCCCTTGCTGTCTGTCTTTCCCCTTACATCACAGCTAATTCCACCTCCAATCGTTATAAAATTACACAAACAGCAAGAGTAATAATTACATCAAACTTTCCTGCATAAAACACATATTCAATGAACACCTGTCTTTAATGATGTATGCTGTTAACTACACATATGAGACCCATCAATAATGAAGATGCAAGTTTTCATAACTATTATTTAGAAGAGGAGAAGTGTTTTAATGGACACATGGATAACACTGGCTATCTGGGCTAAGATGTCACATCAGTGGTTTGTGCAGTCAGTTGAAAAGAAGTGTTTATCTCAGATCTATAGGACAGTTACAGTGATGTCACCTTCACAACTTTCTGGTGTGTAGTCTGTATATTTAGGCATTTTCACAGATACTTCAGTTGTTTTATCTCAGACTGTAACTTTCTGAACTTATAATTATCCTTTAAACAGGCGACCATCATATGTGTAAATGATGCATGATTCAAAGGATATGAAAAAATAACTTGTCTCTTGCTACTGACTACAAGCCTAAGGATTTTAGTGTTATAGTACCAGTGTCCCTGTATCTCACCAGCATGTTCTATCAAGAATCAATAACAACCTGATTTTATGAGGTTGTTGATTGATTTATGAGGTTCTGCTGCTATGTTAGAGTCCTGTGGTCTTGATGCAGGAGATCAATCTCCCAGTGGAAGTGGGTGGTACTTTCACTGGAGGATAACTTAACTAATTAAAAGAAAGTCCACATATGACTTCCTATCAGTGCGCAATAGTAACTACATTGATATCTGTAACAATTTCCATATTATAAGCCATCAAAATATGGCCCGTTATAAGTAAAGGCAAATTTTTAATATTTCAATCCATCAAAAATTAAAAAATAATAATTTCTCAAAACCATGAACAAACTTTGTACACATTGTCTCAAGGAAGCTACATAAAAAAATTTGAAATTAATCCAACCAGTAGCAGAGGTATTTGAAGAAATTGCCTTCGAAGATGATAACGAAGATGACAACAGAAGATGAATGATGAATACAACAACAATGGTGACAAGGATGATGAAGACGATGCCTTCACAATAGTTCATGGCCTGTCAACTGGTGAGCTAAAAATGACCCGAGGTCTTCACACCGAAATCCAGGTGATATTTAACATAACAGATTCAGGTGTTGTAGATCTGATACAGTGGGGATGAAGGATCTAATGTTCAGTCTTCCATATTTATGAGGTGAATTGTCTACTGCAGCTTCTTCTCCGGTTTGTTAGAATATGGTGAGGAAGATGATAGGGATTGTAGTCTCAAGTGCATCTTTCCACCACAGTCCCCAGTATGTCCAGCTTCACTCTGAACACTGAACCAGCTTTCTTGACCAGTTTATCCAGTTGCCTTGCATCCCTTTGGTTGATTCTTCCTCTCTAGCAGACTGCAGCAGAGAACAGCAGTTCACCAACGACTGATGAAGACATTAACTTAGTGCAGACGTCAAAGGAGTGCATGTGTCTTCAGGGACCAGTCCATCTTCTTGTCAGGATGCACCCAAAGATATTTGTATGTGGTCCCCACATATATGTTAATTGGCTGAATGGGGTTTTAGACTCTCTGGAATCCATCACCATGTCTTTGGTTCTTGGAGGTGTTCATCAGGAGGCAGTTTTTGTGACTCCAGTCACTGAAGGCTTTGGTTACATCCCTGTACTCCCCTTCCTGTCCATTCCCGATATCCGCCACATTAGCAGTGTCATCAGAGTATTTATGGATGTGAGCATTTTTACAGAGTAGTTTGATGGAAGACTATGGAACCAATCACTTGTAGTACACTTAAAGGTGCAATTGTTTGTTTAGCTGTTTAATACAACAGTGTCAAAAACAACTGTCGTCACAACACTCAACACTGAAAAACATATCTAATGTGTAATATGTTTTATAAGGGATCAGTGCAATAACAGAATGTATGCTTGTGTGTGAGTGGTGGGTTTCTTCTTGTTTTATACCTGCTTTTTTTTTTTTTTTAGCTGGCTTTATTTGTATGTTTTATATTGATGTTGTATTTGATGTACAGATTGGACGGCACTTTTAAATCTTGTTGTACTTGTGATAATGACAATAAAGATATATTCTACTCTATTCTAGGATTCTGTTGGGTGTGTTTCAGTTTGGTTATTAAGAGTCTGGTTTACACCAAGTCTAAATGTGAAGTGTCATGAGACAACTTTTGTTCTGATGTGGTGCTATATAAATTAAAATAGATAGATAGATAGATAGATAGATAGATAGATAGATAGATAGATAGATAGATAGATAGATAGATAGATAGATAGATAGATAGATAGATAGATAGATAAAATTTCAATGAAGGTCCGAGAGGACATGATACTTCCACATATTTGCCTATGTTTTCAGGCTGTAGAAAATCTACTCGGACACCTTGGTTTTATCTAATCGCTGGGGTTTTCAGACAGGTAGGAGGGTTAAATACATGTCTCATAGCAGTAATCATCACTCTGTAGACTTGGATCAGATTCTACTGCTGTACGCATTGTCTTGTCTTGACATAGAAGCCTCTGATTCCCAACCAAAAAAAAACACTCAACACAAACTTAACATGAGCACAAGATTACAAATGAGCACATTGAACCTTTAAGGTGAGAGCGATGTTAACTCAGGTTATTTATTAACCTCCTGAGACCCAGGGATGTACAAGTTTTGGCTTTTTTTAATTAAATAATTGCCTATATTGGAAACATCATGATGCATCTGTTTTTTTCAGATGCATTTTTAAAAAATTTTATGGAATGTCCTTTGCAGTGGACAGTTTTTTAAAAATACATATATTTATTTTGTATAACCTGTGAAACATGGTTGTAGACAGAAAATCCATCTGGTTCTTAGGAGGTTAAGGAACAGTCTAATTTTTAGTACGCCTGTGTTTCACTGGCTTATTATTACCTATGCCCTTTTCTTTTTCTCCTAACCCTCTCTTCTTTTTCTTCCCTTGACACCAGAGGGCTCTCTCGTGCAATGATGCCAAAACAAAAGCACATGGAATATTTTTGAAATGTACAGTATGTATGAGGAATTGCTCCAAAATAAAGATAGCAATTTTAATAGTCAGACATTTTCAACCAAATAACTGTCAGTGTGGGGGATAAAACACAATTTACTGACAAAACTCTGGACTTTCAAGAGATTTGAGGCCTCCAAAAAATAACGGAATCACGTGTTAGCACATATTAGTATTTAAATTATTGTTTTTGTCTGTGATGTGTGTATTCATGGCCTGCTACAACTACATATCAGTATTAGAAGTGGGGTTATCTTATCAAGCATGATTTACTGATATTCCATGTGCAACGGAGGGCCTGTCTCAAATGCAAGTCAGCCCAAAAATAACTTTCATTCGATGTTGGTGGTGGAGCTACAGAAAGTAACAAAATATCATAGTAAAGTGTAATGATAATAGTAATTTTTAAAAAAATTTTGGGTCTGAGAGATATAAATTTTTCATCAGGCTAGATAGTTATGTTGTGATGTTTTTTTGTTTTTGTTTTTTTAATAATAAACTGAAAAGGTAGAATGAGTGAAAAATTGTGAAAATCTGGTGTCCACTTGCTTTACAGTAATCGAAGAGATACTTTTTCTCTCTCTTTTTAGTTCAGTTCAGTTCAGTTTATTTCAAATATGCAAAAAACAAAGATAACCTTAATGCTCACAAATAAAACAGATTTCAAGAAAACATGAAAACAAAATATAATGACTTCATTCAAATATTAAAAAAGGAGTGGGAGGAAGTGATAACAACAAATTTATCTTCTATTACTTTATTATTATTATTATTATTATTATTATTATTATTATTATTATTATTATTAATAATAATAATAATAATAATAACAGTAAAAACTTCTCTTGTCCTCATCTCCACCTTTATTTCTTTCTTTCCTCCCCTTATTACTTTTTGTTTGCCTCTCTCTTTATTTCACTCCTATCCTGCCTCCTTCATTTACTGCTTCTCCGGGGTACTCTTTACTCACTCAATTTTGAGCCCCTCCCTTTAGCTTATCTAAAACATAGAAGAGGCAGAGGAGGGAAAATGTGCAAAATGAGCCGTAGGAAAAAAAAAGAAAGAGGGTGGGGATGGGGGTGGTGGCTGTGATTAAGCCATTAAAACAGTAGGCTAATTGTACTGACAAGCTGTTAAGTAACTGTCTCTATTTGTTCTTATCCATTATTCAGCTCTTCACTGCTGTTATGACAGCAGCCTGATGCTTATGATGAAAAGTCTGCATGTGTGTTTTGTGCATATCAATGTGCTCACTGTGCGGGGTATCTACATGTATAGTAATTGGCCAGATGAAACAGGGAGGAAAATAACTGCTGAAACAAACAAACAAACAAACAAACAAACAAAAAAAACCCACTTTTTGTTCACAAATATTCTGCTAACCTATTGAAATAAAATGTTCCAATTTATTTATCTTCTTTTATGTCTGAGTATATGATGAAAGTTCCCTGGTTTAGGGATTCACTTTGAGAAAGCTCAGTATTGTTTAGGCTATTTTCTTCTTCACAGGTATTTTCCCTGAAACTAAACAATGTTTATGATTTACTTAATTAACGGGATGAATGTGGATTTGAGTCACAAACCCTGGACTTGAATCAGGCATGAGAAATTCATACAGTGTATTCGCATAGACTGCAGAGTTCAGGCTTAAATGCACCACACAAACCACTGTAGTCCCTATCGAGGCCAAATCAAATTAAACAGTATGAAGGGCATTACAGTTAAATAAATAAATGATTTTTGTCGGATCTAGTGATGCCAGTTGGTCCCGGGTGGATTTCTTTAGTTTTGTTGTAAGCCCCTTGGATGTTGTTTGTTTATCATCTAGTTTTTACAGTGTTTGCACAGAGATATCAAAATATTAATGGTCTAAAGTGATGTGCAATATAATTTTTCCTGTGGAAGGAATCCCAAAATCCCCTACCTGTGAACCTAGTGTCTTCAAAAAACACACACAAGACATATTAAAAGAGACAAGAGATTTCTGCTCTAGACAATGAATAGCTCAATTTCCTCCTAAAATCTAAAAATCAGAAATTATACATTTATTATACATATTGCTACAAATACACATTTTTTTTTAGCTGTCCAGATAAACCCAATCCTGAGCTTTGGTTGCAAGATTTTTATTTGACATCCTCCTTAATTTCCTATCACAACTTTTCAGTCTCTACAAAGATAAATGTGTCACTTACATTCGTACTTTACCAATAATTAAATTCGATCATATCATGTTTTTCATTAGTTGTTACTTTGAGTTTCAGCCTATTATTTAATACTTTATATATTACTGAGTCAAAGGTGGAAGTTAGGAAAAATCCCCCTAATTCCCATTTTTAACTTGGGACAGATTTTTATTTTACTTTATTTAAAAAAAAAAAAAAAACAACAAAAAAAACCACATATATATATATATATATATATATATATATATATATATATATATATATATATATATATATATATATATATATATGTATACACACTACAGGCCAAAAGTTTGGACACACCTTCTCATTCTTCGCATTTTCTTTATTTTCATGACTATTTACATTGTAGATTCTCACTGAAGGCATCAAAACTATGAATGAACACATGTGGAATTATGTACTTAACAAAAAAGTGTGAAATAACTGAAAACATATCTTATATTCTAGTTTCTTCAAAGTAGCCACCCTTTGCTCTGATGACTGCCTTGCACACCCTTGGCATTCTCTTGATGAGCATCAAGAGGTAGTCACCTGAAATGGTTTTCACTTCATAGCTGTGCCTTGTCAGGGTTACTTAGTGGAATTTCTTGCCTTATTGATGGGGTTGGGACCATCAGTTTTGTTGTGCAGAAGTCAGGTTGATGCACAGCTGACAGCCCTATTGGACAACTGTTAGAATGCATATTATGGCGAGAACCAATCAGCTAAGTAAAGACAAACGAGTGGCCATCATTACTTTAAGAAATGAAGGTCAGTCAGTCTAGAAAATTTCAAAAACTTTGAATGTGTCCCCAAGTGCAGTCGCAAAAACCATCAAGCGCTCCAACGAAACTGGCTCACATGAGGACCGCCCCAGGAAAGGAAGACCAAGAGTCACCTCTGATGCTGAAGATAAGTTCATCTGAGTCACCAGCCTCAGAAATCGCAAATTAACAGCAGCTCAGATTAGAGACCAGATGAATACCACACAGAGCTCTAGCAGCAGACACATCTCTACAACAACTGTTAAGAGGAGACTGCGTGAATCAGGCCTTCATGGTCAAACAGCTGCTAGGAAACCACTGCTCAGGAGAGGCAACAAACAGAAGAGATTTATTTGGGCCAAGAAACCCAAGGAATGGACATTAGACCAGTGGAAATCTGTACTTTGGTCTGATGAGTCCAAATTTGAGATCTTTGGATCCAACCGCCGTGTCTTTGTGCGACGCAGAAAAGGTGAACGGATGGATGCTACATGCCTGGTTCCCACCGTGAAGCATGGAGGGGGAGGTGTGATGGTGTGGGGGTGCTTTGCTGGTGACGCTGTTGGGGATTTATTCAAGATTGAAGGCAACCTGAATCAGCATGGCTACCACAGCATCCTGAAGTGACATGCCATTCCATCCGGTCTGCGTTTAGTTGGACCATCATTTATGTTTCAACAGGACAATGACCCCAAACACACCTCCAGGCTGTGTGAGGGATATTTGACCAAGAAGGAGAGTGATGGAGTGCTGCGCCAGATGACCTGGCCTCCACAGTCACCGGACCTGAACCCAGTCGAGATGGTTTTGGGTGAGCTGGACCGCAGAGTGAAGGCAAAAGGGCCAACAAGTGCTAAGCATCTCTGGGAACTTCTTCAAGACTGTTAGGAAACCATTTCAGGTGACTACCTCTTGAAGCTCATCAAGAGAATGCCAAGAGTGTGCAAGGCAGTCATCAGAGCTAAGGGTGGCTACTTTGAAGAAACTAGAATATAAAAATGGTTTCAGTTATTTCACACTTTTTTAAGTACATAATTCCACATGTGTTCATTCATAGTTTTGATACCTTCAGTGAGAATCTACAATGTAAATAGTCATGAAAATAAAGAAAATGCAAAGAATGAGAAGGTGTGTCCAAACTTTTGGCCTGTACTGTATATATATATATATATATATATATATATATATATATATATATATATATATATATATATATGTGTGTGTGTGTGTGTGTGTATATATATATATATATATATATATATATATATATATATATATATATATATATATATAAATATATTTATATATATATCTGTAAAGATATAATAACACAAAAAGTGAGAACTACACACAATCTCACACACACACACACACACACACACGCACACACACACACACACAATAGGAAAATGCAAAAGTGTGCAATTACAGGGGTCTAGGGCACAAGAGACAATAGACAATTTTCTAAAAATGTCTATAGTACTGTGCATCAGTCCTAGCATAACATTATGTTGGTTGGTTTAGTAAAGTTCCAATGACCACTCATATGCATTTGTTGATTTCTGTGTTAAAATGCAATCTGTCATGGTGTAGTTAGGACCCACAAGCAGACTTGTGGTGTAACAGGAAAGGCTCTTTATTGAGCTACAGGTAAGCCCACAAATAATAGAATGTGTGGTGTAACATGTGATGAAGAGCGACAGGTGAGGTGAGTGAGAAGTGATGAGACAGGTAATGAATGGGCGGGACACAATCTGGACATATGGTAAGTATGCACAGTAGTAAAAACAAGTTACTGGGAAAATAGAATGGCTTTTATAAATTGAAGAGGTTGTATTTAGGGTTAAATTCCTTTACACTTAACATGTCTTTAACCCTTTTGTTCAGACAATATGAGATTTATCGCATTTATTTTGTGATGTTTTATAGCAGGTTTCATTCAACACGTCAGATGTTTCTGTTTGTGCTGCATCTTGTCATGGGGATGCGGGTCACACTAAATAATGACTTTAACCTTTACAACTCATTTAGTTCAGTCTGCCATGCGTCTTTTAAGGCTGTAGATATATTTCCTGTATAACTGTATCTGAAGAAAAGAGAATGAACAAAAAAAGTGCTCATTCAACCCTGCAAAAACAATAAAGCTAAAGGTAGCCTAAAACTTTTGTACAGTTTTGTGTATTAAATGATTTTTTGCACAGACTAACTGAGGTCCTTTTGGACTTAGAAAATGCAAAATAAAATGTACGATGAGTGTCTTTAAATTGTGTTCTCTCCATGGAATGATTGTGATTATTGGGGATGATGATTAAAGATTCATTTATTGTTCTTATAAAACCAGATTTTTTTCCACTCATCATTAATGGTACAAAACTTGTATCATTAAATTGTGAATTGCAGCCATAAGCTTTAGGAACGGTATCTGTGCATATATCATATAATAGGTAGGTTGACAAGCCAGCAAAAATCTTTCTCTTTTCCTCTCAGACCAGAAGTTCTGTTTGTATTTCCAATCACATTCTCTTCCTCTGCAACCTATGAGCACAAACAGTCAGGTAAACTTTGCCTCTTCCATACTTCCAGCTGCCAATAATGAGTGACACAGAGTGGTATCTGACAACTGATTGGCTCGCTTGCCCTGCAAACTCATCATGTGAGGGCCCTTCACCACTGCACCATGCACGTGGCCAAGACGCTCAAGTACACAAACAATAGTTGGTAGTTGTTGCCCTGCTGAGGTGGAAGCCAGTTGTTAACAGTGCAACTGCTCAGAAAGAATGACAGTCACACAAAAACACACAATCCATTAAGTATGATTATGCTAAATGTGTGCAGTTTTTGTGAGAATCCAAAGAGTACTGAAACATACTGTATGAGTAGAAGGGAAAGAAAAGGCAACACATGCACACACACACAACCTGTCTGAAATCTGTAAACTGATTCAAGCCTGTTGTTGACAATTCACAGAGTGAGAACTTGCAAAATGTTGTGGGTGTTTACTTTTGTGTGTGGTTTCAGAGAGAGATGAATGGAGCTCCACGATCCTAACTCACCACATGGTTTCATGATCATCAGCGCTCACTTCCAATGTTGGTCCCAGCTCTACCGTGATTATAATTTTTAATCCACTGGTTGGCATTCAGCGGCTGGCTCTCACGTCTGTTCTCTGAGTGTAACGTGAGAGCTCTCACTTCTGCTTAAGTACTCAGGATGGAGTAGTTAACGGAGAAGCATAATGAAGAGGACACATGATTGCCAAAGAAAAAAGTATTCAGGGGAAAAAATCTTTGTATTGGAGCTGCGTAAATGACCCAACATTAAGAATATAATACAGTACAGAGCATTAATGAACATGAACAGAAACAGCCAGTAACCTTTTACATACAGTATGTTTATTGTTCTGTAATTTCACACCTCCATATAGAGGACACACATTGACATCACTTTCCTGCTGTAATGCAATCCTTCAAGAGGAGGAAAAGGAGGAGGAGGAGGCAAGGAATGGTAAAACTTGTAGAAACATGGCTGTATTCAATCAGTTCAATTCAGTTTTATTAGTATAGAGCAGACATACGTATACATGATTATCTCAAGGTACTTTACAAATTCAGGTCAAGTTGTTAAAATACTACACAGCCCAGAGCAACAGCGGGAAGGATAACTTTCCTTTCTGGAATAAAAACCCACTGACAGAAGCAGGCTCCTGGTAGACAGACATCTGCCTTGCCCATCTATGAAACCAGGAGTAAAATGACTATTATGTACTTCGGTGAAAGGCAGATGAACTCCAGAATGATCTTTACATCTTTCCAAAGAACCAGTGATTGACACTGACCTGTGCCATGGAATCAGATTTCCTGTGTATTCCAAGGTCAAATCTAAACCTTTAAAAAACTGTGAATTTTCAATTCATGCCCCAAAGCCTCTTAAAACCCATTTTTATACTTTAGCATTTTAATTGCATTTTAAATAGGTGTTCTGTAGGAATTTGTCTATGTTTTACGTATCCAATGTATCCATTGGATTTTATTTCTGGAAATTATGCTCTATTTATATGTTTTGAATTTTATAGCCTAACAGTCTAAGTCTTTTTATTTATTACCTCCTTTATGATCACTTTGCTTTGTGTGTTTGTTTGTTTGTTTGTTAGCAAGATAACTCAAAAAGTTGTGGACGGATTTGGATGAAAATTTCAGGAAATGTTTATACTGGCACAAGGAACAAATGATTAAATTTTAGTGGTGATCAGGGGGGGACACAACTGATCTGCTTTGATGGAGGTTTCATACTGTATTTACAACCAGATCCACATGGGCAGTAACACAAATGTTATAATTTTGCCTCTGATTTGAAAGGAAACAATGAAGATCTGATTGAAATGTGGACTGTGAGCATTAACTCAAGGGTTTAACAAGAAATATTGCTTTAAACCATTTAGGAAGTTCAAACAATTTTAAACCAAGTCCTTCCATGTTCAGGATGTATTGTGCGTCACTGTGGAGGTGTACAGAGGCAGCATTTCAAAATTTGTCTCTCATTCCAAAGTTATGAACCTGACTGTGTTGTGAATTAATTCCCTTTTATGTGGTCTATCATTTAATCTTAGAAAGCACTTTTATGGAATATTGCTATTCCTCATTATTTCCTCATTCCATGTGAGTAGTATTGTGAGCCCTGGTCCCTGTGTTCATGCGGCATGACCATTAGTCCGATACATTACCCACTCACAGATTAATCCACAAAAAGAAACGTGAGTCATAAAAATGTTTTGTGCAATGTCCTGTTACTTCACTGTCTATAAAAAGCCTGGCTTCAAAACTGAAGATTTGTCCAAAGTCACAATGCCACAACTGCCCCAAGCAAGTAGGGATCAAGAGATGGGCACGTTGATCGCTGGAATGAATGCTCCAAGAGTCACTGCACACTTTAGAGTGCATCGTGTGACTATCCTATGGCTGCGAATTCCAGAGAGAGATTGACAATCTGGTGACCTCAATGCCACAAAGGATACAGGCACTGTTGGCAGCAAATAATAATGTATTAAGGTATTTTGCAGTTGATTTCATTTTGTTTCCCACCAAATGTAAGAAAATTTTACATTGTTGCGTGTTTAATGCCTCTCAGTATATATATACTTTATTGATCCCAAACCACGAAATTACAGATTACTTTACACATACTTGCTTACTTTCTCTTTATGTACCCGTTTTTGATGTCGCGAAAGTACAAATACAAAACCTTGATACTTCTAAGCCCTAACAATTTTTAGTACTTCTTTACTCTTCAACCAAATCATTTGAATAATGCACAAAACGTACATGTACAAAACATAAGTGACACTGCTGCGCTAGTGTTAAAGTATAAGCTGGCAGTACTTAAGTTACATGCAGTAACCAGTGACATGGCTAAAACAATGCTGTAAGTGCCATTTTTTTGATTCTGGTGAAGACAAATGCAAATTAAACTGTTCAAACAGTGTAGTTGTAGAAAGGTAGCAGTTTGGTAGTAAGGAAACATCACATCACAGGTCAGTTTTATCAGTTCCTGTAACAAACAGTGGCTTGAACAATAGGAAACAAATAATAAACTTTGGCTGTATGAAATAAAATAAACCTGATGTAAAGCAGGAGAAGTTTTGTGCAGTAAGTGTTAAAAACAGACGGGTGAAGTACAAGGGTCACACACCAGCAAGACCTGTGAATTGGGTTGGGCCAGGGGGGATATGCTCTGTCATACTATTACACAATTGACCTCAATCCATGAACCGGGGGTCCGTCTGAGGGGTCGCTGACGCACCCCTCTCAGCTTTCTCGTTCCAAACGCCCTGCGACAATATTGCCCCTGCACCCATTGTGCTGGTCCCCCCCCGTGAGATTGTCCCATGACTGCTGCCAAGGAGTTCCCCATTCTGACAAACAAAGCTATTTCAGTTCTTTTTTACTTTCTCCACAACCTGCCTATGTGAGGTGGGCTTTTCAAGCATGACTGCTAAAGACAAGAGAGACTCAGAACTGTTGAGGAGCATCTTCTTGTGTTTCTTTCTTCAATTCATGCAAGAATATCTTCTTTGTGTTCAACTAAACATGCCCAGGTTTCACACTGAGTAAGTAAATTGCATTATATTTCAATAAATATACTTTTGTGACATTTTTGTTTTGGTGGTGTGCCTTGTGATTTTTCTGATGTAAAATATGTGCTGTGGCTCAAAAAGGTTGGGAAACACTGACATAGGTGACACTAAATACTTTCCACTTTATTCTGTAGAAGCTGTTTTTTCCCTAAAATTTTAAGTCTGTACATATTTCAAGCATACGCCGGCTGTATCTTACTACAAAAACTGAGAACTGCATATGTGTTACAACTAAAGGTAAAACATACAACAGGATGGTATAACTGGATGATATAAATTTTTATTCTTAATGCATTCAAACTAGGACAAATCAAACTGCCTGCAGTAAAGATGGCTTTCTGGCATCATTTGGCAAGAAAAACAAATCCATAATTTCCTTCTGCCATACTATGATTAAAGGGATCTAAGAGGAAAACTTCACCCAAATCCACGTCCACTTGACTGTTTGCAGTTTGTAGAATATCTATCCATAGGCATAAGAGTTTGGTTGTTCCTAGGTGTTTTCAGCCAGGTAGCTGTTCAAAATATGGGACTGACAGTTGTCATTTCTGATCAGTTACTGAGCATTTTGGTTGTTTTTTCCACAGTAGCATAAAAAACGCAGGTCATTTATATATTCATGTTTACTCTTTGTATGGGAGAGATTTGGACTGATGAGAGAGGGCTGGAAGAAGATGGTATGTGTTTTCAAATTCATTTCTTTTCCACCTCCTGCAGCTTTAAAAGGCTGCAGTGTATAATTTATATCACTTATTTATTTCTGCTCCTCTCCTCTATTCATCTCATTGTTGGAAGATACTGTAGCTCCACATTAGTGATTTAACTGCTGATGAGATGCCACTCATCCTCATCCTCTGCAGTTTCCATGATGATACTTGTGATTGGGGGGGATTATCCACTTTGATTTTCAAATGCAGGACCAATGACTGTATTGCCAGTTTTACTTTCAATAAACTGTCAGTGCGTATTACCTTTGGTGTGATCTTAAATCATTCTACATTAGATTTTGTACTGTAGCGGCCCTGAACCCCCAGAAACTTTACATTAAAAAATCCTGCTTTGTCACACGGAGGAATATGAAGTGGTGACTCACTAGGGTGCAGCCCCACCTGTCTGAAATGAACAAGAAGACAACAGGAATCACCTAAAATAATTTTACAAAAACATTAATATTTAGATAAACAAGCTATTCATGATACAACCCATGAGTACTGCGTATAATCTGAATTCAATTGTAGTTTAAAAATGTTTTTGGTTAAGTGAGCAGTCAAGTAATGTGTGTCCTGTTTAGGGTGCAAAAATCTGCACCCAAGGCTCTCCATTTACCGTAATAGACTCATTATTAATGGTGCATGCGCAGTAGACCCCCTTCCAATACAAGAGATAGGAGAGCCTTGGGGTACAAAAATTTGTGCCCAAGCACCACCCACAGGAGTAAAGATCTCGAACAGAATCAAGATCTTTCTCAGAAATGCAATCAATGAATAGGTTTGTAGGTAATTCTACTAAACCATAAACAAGTGGCTAGGTAGCTTAGTAGGAAACACTACTGGTGTCAGTGCAGGAGACCGGGGTTTGAATCTCAGCGCAGGTGGGAACTTTGACATCCTTTAACCCTTACACTGATTTTCTATTGTTTTCATACCATGTGATCTACCCGTACTATCTTCACTCCTGGTCTAAACGCATTGTCCAAAGACACTTTTCAGGGACATGCCTGACTAATAATAGAGTCATGGAAAAATCTGCATGTTTGAAGGATAGATGCATGAAATTTTCATATAAAAAATAAAAGACTGAAAACACGTCCTGTGTATTTTTACTTTAAATTAATATTTTAAAATAGTGGTGCATGTGCTTTGGTGTATTCTAGTGGTGATATGTGGTTATAGTGCATCTGAAAACTAACTTGCATACTGTGGCCCACCAAAAAATCATTTCACCAGCCGCCACTGGGAATGTGAGTTTTACACATTAATGTTTCACTGGAAGCTAAAATCTGAAGAGCTCAAGCCCTCTTAGTAAAGGACTGTTGTAACCAGAGGACTTCATGTGATTTCCAAATTACCCAGTGTTTCTGTTTTATGTGGCATATTCACATAAGTTTTACTTGAGTCTTCAGACATCTACTAGATATGACATCTCCGTTCTTTGTTGAAGATATGTATGCATGTCTTACAACTCATCTTTTGAGATCTCCTTCTGATGAATTTGAGTTCCTCCTTCCATGCTGTGTAGTGGTATGAGCCTCCTGAATTTGCACCCAAAATGCTGTCAAAAGATTCATTCATATTTGCTAATGCAGCATTCATGAGTCGCGACTGAATCCATCAGAAGAGAGATGATTGGAAGGATGATGAGATGGATCAGATGCATAGTAGTGTGTGGTAAGAAGTATTTTGTCCATCTTTTAGCAGGTTCAGTAGTTTTCAACTGGTTGAGAGGAGATTTGGCATCATGTCCTGGGGGGATATTGTCAGTAAATTGGTGGAAATGATTTGCTTGCACGAAACAGATTTTGGGAGTAATTTCTAAATCAAAAGACATAATCTTTTAACACTATTGCACAGAGACGGTAGTTTGTTAAAAAAATCTCAAGCTTTTTTTGTTTCTTTTTTGTCTGAACAACCCACTCTTACCATAAATAACTTTCATTTAATCTGGCTTTATCCTGCCTTTGCCCTAAAGTGCTGCTTTGGAACAGTAGTGTTTTTCAATCTTAGTGGAACATAGCACTTTACAAATTGCTTCTCATTCACCTATTACCATGCACACTTGCACACTGATGGTGGCAGATTTGCCATACAAGGGGGTGCTTTGGGAGCAATTTGACATGTGGACTGGAGGAGCTTGGGATGGGGGACTCTTAAAGTGCTGGGATGTTGTGTCACCTATACTAGATGCTAGCACAGACAGAACCAGGGAGTGAGAGTATATGTGTGGATGCAGGATAACGTTAACTTTAAATAGGCTAAGCTGTTGCAAAAGTTGTCTTGGGTAAATGTGGCAGTAAGTGGAGCATGTTGTACGTCAGTCTAGCAGTACAGCTCAGCTTGTCTGGTTAAATTGGCTGTAGGCATCACTCCATTTATGCAAATAGAGCTCCTGCTGACATTGCCAACCTGCTGAGCCATTTTCCAAAGCATCTGGAAACTCCTGAACAGAAATAACCCTGTCTTCTGTAGCCACTGTTTAATTTCCTTCTGTAAGTTAGAAGCATTGAACAACATCAGTACTTGCTACTAAATTATGTTCATTCTGTGGATGATGTTCAGAGCCGCCTCTTTCCGAAGCGTTCCCTTTGCAGAAACAGAGCAGCAACTCTGGAGCTAGCTGAGCTGCAGAGGTTTTACTCAATGGCGCTTAGGCAAAAATCATACCATTTGCTGTACCTGTCACCTGAAAAAGGATGGCTGCTGTTATCCAAAGTTAGATTTCAGCTTTATTTATCTCAGGATGCATTTCCATCCAGCTGTTTTTATGTCATTTTCAGTCTGCTCATTGTAAAATGGAATTGCTTGAAAAAACTCACAATATTGCAAAAATGCTTTTATGGTTGATAGAGGTGCAAAAATTGCCATATCATTAAAAGATAAACCAAATGTAAACAGATGTAGTGTATTAGATAATAATATATATGCCTCCATGTGTGAACCAGTGAGGAGAAGAAACAAACACAAATGATGTTTTTGAAGGTAATGAAACAGAACAACGAAGAGCTGCCGAAAAAAATATTAGACTGAAACAGTAGACAAACTGGAAGAGTTTGACATAATGTTCCATGATCCAGACCTTTGGTTTGGTTCAGGGGGCAAAGTCAGCTCCATCAATGTATTATATGAAACCATGGTGAAGAAGAACTAGCTCTTAGTATTTATGTAACAGGGTCAATTATTTCGCAGCAATGTGGGTATGTAAATGATATTGTGCATTGTTTGTTATAATTACACAAAATCTGTTCATTTTATTTTCATTTCTTTTGGTTAATATTTGACATTGTGGGCCTCTGAGTCAGCATGTGGAAGTTTTAATGTGAGTCTGTTCCCCAGTGAGTAATTTATAATGTGACACTGCCTGCTATAACTAGAGTTTCGCACCTTTACCTCTTCCCTTTTGTTCTGGATCTCTATGGGAGAGGTAAGCAGCCGTACAGTCTGAGAAAATTTTTGGTTTAGCCTCTGCTAATTTAATTTTTAAATGAACTGGCTAGTTCAAACTGTACTACAGTGTGCTTATGACGTGCTGAAACACATTTTTGTATCATTTGGTTTGTGCAGGGGCATGTTTTACGGGGGTCGCTGACCGGAGGTTTTTGTGTTTTATGTCACTTTTGTCAGGAGCCGAAAAAACAATAAACGAAGACTGCCTCCAAAGTAATACGTGTGGGTCTCGTCCTTCAAAAAACACAACGCAGAGTCTGACACCACCTGTTACAATTACCTGACTGCAGTGGATGGAAATGTGCATAAATTTGGTGTTTTTGTAAAAATGTGGTTAAAATGTGCAATACATTTGTGTTTAAACCCCCATCAAGATTAAAAAAAAACAAACAAGAAAAATCTTAGAAAAACTTAGAAACAAACAACAAAATAAATATACTTGTGAAGACTTAGTAACACTGTTAATTGGAATGACATCTCTGTGTTTGAATTAACTCTGATTTTCAGTGTTAACATCATTACTGTGCTTGAAAAAGCAACACCAGGCTGGATCCATGGATGCTTCAGTACATCCATTATATTTTATTTCAATCTCTTGATAAAGATTAATTGTCTTTAACACTGGAGAAAGTGTGATTAGGATCTGTGTGTCAACAAGACCACAAACAATAATGGAGATGAAAACCCCTGGCAAAGATCAGCTAAATTCAGCTGTGAGTATCATTTATCATGTATTTATCATCATATTTTCTTTCAAAACTTCATCTACTTTTACAATAATAATCTTTGTCAATCATCTCTTCTTACGCTCTGTCAGTGTGTGGTATTTACCTGTTGAAACATTGCCCCCTACATATTCTGTTTTCTTGTTTTGCTGTGTTTGGGATATTTCTTGGCATCCACCTTTGGGCACAATATTTGTACCTCCGGTCAACAACAAAGTGTCAGCATCCAGTTATATGGCTCTCTCCTCTTTCTGCTCTTCTTAGTAATCATACAGCTCTGTCTGAGAGACAAAGGTCTGGGCAAAGCACACAAATGCCCCTCAGCATATCACATCTAACAGACTTTTTAGCAACACAGCAGAAATTAGTTATTGTGCACTTCATTGTATATTTGTTCTGCGAGGGACAAACACAAATCAGAAATGTTATGTACTTTACCCTTTAAAACAATGTACAAACTTAAACCTTTTTAGATTTTTTTTTTTAGATTTACCTCAACAATTACTGCATTATTGTGTCTCTCATTCCTTTTTCTTTCCTTACACAGCACACATAGGGAAAGCAACACAACTAAACAAAAGCTTAAATACTAATTGAGCATGCAACAATTAAATCCCCATGTAAGTACCACTGACACCATAGTTTGTCAGGTGAATTATACAGTTACAGAACATATAAAAAACCTAAGCATTATATAATTAGAATGCAATATGTTATAATCATGATAACTATGTTTTGTATTTGGAATGTAATATGTTATAGCAAGGATTTCTGTATTTTGCTGATTTGCTCTAAGTTGTGTGACTTATTGACATTAGAGAGTTACAAGCTGAAAAAATACAGAGGGTCATGAATGGGTTAGCTTGGTTTTTAAGAGTATGTAATATTTATTGTTTAATTGTATTATTAGTCATAAAGAGAAGATGGTAAGATACGTGAAGGGATTGGCTGAAGTTAGGAGGAAGAAGGCAACACCCCAAGTAAAGAGTACAAAGAAGTAGGGAAAAGATAATTTGGGGCTCTTGAGGACAGGAGGTCAGAGAGGTGGGTCTTTTGCTTTAAGACGTTAAGTGTGTTGGCTAGGGAATCTGGGGCTCATTTCTGGGTTAAATAGTGAACGCAGCTGTTTGCGTGTCCTTCAGCGCAAATAGTGAGCGAACGATGGGTCAGCGAACGCAGAGGCTTAATGAACACAAAATCCGTTTCTGCGCTCGTTGCATTCGCTAAGCCATCATTCGCTCGCTATTTGCGTTCAAGCGTGTGCTAAACAGGTGCATTCATTATTTAACCCAGAACAACGCCTCCGCTGGCACTGTTTCCAGTCATCTGACAGCATTATGGTTAGAATGAAGAATTATTATAGGATATCTGTGACCTTGGATCTGTGACCTCCACCCAGACCCTCACCTGTCTGGATGGACCTCCTCACCCTCATCTGACTATAGATGGACCCCCTCAGCTGTCTGCATGATGTAACCCCCCCCCCCCCCACACACACACACACACACACACACTGAACTGAACTGAATTATTTACACATATATATCGTGCATCCGGCTGGACATCTAAGGATGACCCCAGTTATTCCGCACTGGTGACTTTATTAACAGAACTCTAAATGGTCACTGTTGGTCATAACCATGCCGAACAACACAACAAGCAGATTGTATAGAAAAACTGAATGCTGTTCCGTTCCTCTTATCCACGCGCTCATATCTCATTATGTGCATGCACAGACACACACACACATCCGCTTGTGTGTGTGGCACCAGTTCACTGGCTCTGGCCCCATATGGTTCTCATTCATTCATTCATTCATTCAGTCATCTCTCAAAGCCACACACACTTTGCCCTGAACTAATCTATATTTATCCATAAATCGATCGAGAATAAAATTCAGTGAGCAGATCAGTCCTCACTCGGTAAATTCATTTTTATCAGTGCAAAATGTCCATGGGAAAAATTTGATATCATTAAAGATATTATCAAACTTGTGTTAAAAATCTTCTTTTTCAAATGTAAATAATATTTCAAAGGAAATACATGAAAGAAGTGAAGCGAAATGAAGCTACAAGAATACATCCTCCTTCTAACTCAGACCTCCGAGGTCCTGGAACGAAGCCCTGGAACAAAGAACTGGGCGAGTGCACACTTTTAACCAATTAGCCCAGAAACGGGATAGTGCATTTTGCGTTGCGTTGGGGTTAACAAACTAACACATGAATGCATTTTGCGTTGTTTTAGTTGTTAACGAACAAAGAGCGAGCCCAGAAACGGGATACCACAAAATGCGTTAAATGGACGCATTTTGTGTTGCGCTGAGCTTTACGATTTAACGAGCTAGTGCAGAAACGAGCCCCTGATTCTCTGTAACCTTGGGAGACCACAGATCTGTGTAAGTTTGATTAATGTTCATTAAATAATTGATTCATTGTTATTCTTAAATTCTGTTTCAGGTCTGTTTTATGATCAAGGTAATAACCAACATAAAGACATACAAATATTTATTTCATTACAATGACTCTGTTCACTCGGTTGGATATATTAGGCAGCAAGTGAACATTTACCTTTTAGGTGGTAATAATGCTCTTAAAGATGCTTGATTAGTTGATGTCTGGTTGTTGTTCTTCAGACTCCCTTTGGTTTGTACTAACCATTTTACATTGAGAATGCATTTATGCATTCCCAGTGTAAAATGGTTATAACAAGATCTGGAGATGCTCTGACCCAGTAATTTGGCCATCACAATTTCTCCCTTGTCAGAGTTGCTCATATCCCTACTCTTGAAAATGTTGCTGTTTCTAACACTTCAACTTGTAGGGTAAATGTTCACTTGCCACCTAATACATCCCATCAACTGACAGGTCCCACTGTAATGAGATAATCAAAATTAATACTACTTTGCCTGTCAGTGGTCATAATGCTGCTGATTGGTGTATATCTCTAATGTCAGGGAGCTGTACACTGAGCTGAACTGTCTGAGGTGACAACAGGCCACTTGCCCCAGTGCAGTTGGAGGCTCAAAACCTGTTTCTGTTTATTCGAGTGCCCAATGTTCCACATGTTCTTACTGCTAATAACTACTCATTTTAAAAATATATCACTGTAAATACTGTAAGTAATGCTCTCTACTTTTATGGCTTGTTATGTGACTTTGTGACTTATTCTTTGTTTAATTTAGTTTTTTTCTGTTTTATATGCCTACTATGCTGCTAAATGTGAAGTGGTTCTCAACTGACCTACCTGGAAAAGCTTAAATAAATAAACGTTGCAAAGCTGCAAAAGGTTCCACTCAAAGAAATTCCAATACATTTTTGCATGTCTGAATGGTTTTCCAGCTATGGTCCATCAACACATTTCTGACAGACAGACTGGATAAACACATGTGCTGGTCTCTGTATCCCCTTCTAGGAAAAACTACTCCTACAGAAGCATTACAACTACTGAACTACTGTAAATTAAGTTGAAGCATTTCAGCACTGTGCTGCTTTACAGCCTTGATGTTCAATGACTTATATTGCTGAGGACGGGTAACATACAGTTCATTGTGAGAATAACTCTGGAAACACACTTATAATTGATTAAAGTTAGACTACTGAAGGCCATTGTGAGTGAAACAACATGGGAAAGATGAGGAGGTTCAATACAAATGAAATGCTGAAATGCAATATGTATGACCATGGCCAGCATATTGAACACTGAGCAGCAAATGAAGATCACATTCTGCTTATGTTTTGGTAAAATCACAGCTCTCTAATTAGCTCTGGATTGGAGCCAAACTCTGTAGGCCATCTGCAGCCTTGTCATGGTGAACATGCTGCTGAATGTTTCCTGACCCTTTCCTGTGCAGACTGAAACATGCCCCCCCATGTGTTTCAGATTTATGACTGCCTTGATGCTTATGAGCTCTGTGTTTCAGCTCCATGGTCATGATAAATGGCTGCCTTTTGATGTCCTGGAGTTTGGTAAAAGGCATGCAGAAATCAATGGTGGGAAAGGACATGTGGGACAAGTGTTGTAGGCAAAGAGGAATATGGAGGTGGAGGATGAGACGTCAGAAAAGATGAGAAAGAAAATGAGATGACCCAATGAAAAAGGGAAATGAAGAGGAGGAAGATAAGAAAAACAAAAGTTGCCAGTATACAGTATGTTTCTGCAAGCCACAGATGTGTGTGTGTGTGTGTTAAATTAAAGTTTGTGAACCAAAAATATGTTTCATATCAATATTTATAAATCTGTCACACTGTTTTATCGGTATATGCAATGAGGCAATAAAAGGCTTAGGAAAGGATAAATGTTGGAGAAAATTCATTTGGAAGTTACCACAAAAATAGTTCTAGGTCTTTGTGTTCTTTCACTAAATATCCATAATCATCATTACTTGGAGCCTCTTGATATCGCACTCAAAACACTTCTAAAACTTTCATTTATCATCCCTGTTCAGCTTGGTCAATCCCCAACCAGGAAACAGGCAGAAACAAGGTATGGAGGAAACAGAAAATGTTCCAAATCATAGAGGTGTTGATTCACACAAGACTAATATTATCATGAGACTGGATGTGTGTTTTCTGAAATAGGTCGGGTCATTTTACATTATAAATGGCAGCTGTGGCAGATTTGTGAAGGATTAAGATCACAGCCAATGTTCATGATTATTATGATTTACCTGAAGTCCACAGGGAATAGTAATCTTGTGCAAATAATTTTGTTTCCGTTTAAAAGTAAGTCACTGGTTGCCACAATATTATTAGCCTCATAGCATAATTGCCTAAGTTATATTTTTGGCCAAAGTTAACTTTATTCTGGTGACACAGCTGCTTCATTTTGCACCATTGGCTTCGATCTGAAAAAATGTGACTTAGGCAATTATGCTTTGAGGCTAACAATATTGTGGTAACCAGTGACTTACTTTTAAAGAAAAGAAGAAAAAAGAAAAGTTGGTAGAAGAAGAAGAGACAAACTTTAGGAAATAACACTATTGTGATGTAAAGAACATAGAACAGTGAACAAATACTGTATCATTACCCTGTCATGATTAAATAATTCACTTTGTGGAAATGGTGCCCTCAAGGAGTCAATGGTCACTGACTCAGATTTGGGACTCTGGCTTGTAGGAATCTAAATGCAAATGTAGGAAACAGGAGTCTGTATCTGCCCTGAACAAAGAGGCACCGAGAGGAACAAAGACGGGCTCACACAAAGCACATCATGCATATTTACCCAGCATGCCCCCCTCAGAGAGGCCCTATCTATATACTTTTTTTCTTATTATTTTTAGGAGGAAATTCACTTTAGTCTCGTCTTAAAAAAATCCACAGACAGTTTAAGCTTTTTCAAAGCAACGCTTCCACTGCAGTTGTGACATGAGATTAAGTTAATCTTGGTGAGGCGGTGGTGGCGTGCTGTTGGTGTAAACAGCATTACGACTCGCCTCTTGCTGCATTGGGAGCACTCCATGGCTGTCTGGGTAATTCCATCTTCTGGTGGAGAACAGCGTGGGGTACCTGCCACGGATGGTGACGTACGCTGACACCACTGAAGGCAGATAGTGTGCCGCTGCATGTAGCCCACATGTCGGGGGCAAGAAATGATCTGTTTCAGCGGGTAAGGAGTTCAAAGAGCTAAAGGGATTATCTAGCAGGGAGGGAAAGAAGAAACATGTACTACACAGGTGGACAGTGGCAGAACGCAGTGTGTGACTCCATGATAATGTCACCCTAAGCTGCAATATTCATGTAAATAATGTATATTTAACATTTGGAGTTTATACATTTTTGATTTCTGAAATACTTAAGAGAGAAACTATCAGTCTGAACATTTGTGGCACACTATTTTGCTATCTTGAGGGAACAGAACTCAATTTTTTGAGCTAACATGCCCATTATTTTGTTACCTCAAAATAAAGGAACTTATTTTGTCATGATAATGAATATTTTATTTGGTTATACTGATATTAATCTAGTAATGAATCTAGTGATTAATCTAATTTCCTTTTGATAAGAGGTTAATTATCTAGTTATGTTGAGATAGAAAGCTTGTTTTCTCATGATAAAAGGATTAATTTGTCTTATGGTAACAAAAGCTTAATTTCATGCGATGATGAATTAATATCTTTTGTTTTCTCAAGCAAACAAACCTCAGTTTTTAATGGTAATTGTTGAATTTTTTTGGTTATCTCAAGACAAAACAACATGTGTCAGTAATTCATTAATTTATGTCATTACCATGAGGACAGTAGAGGCTGATTTCTCAACATCATGTGTTAAGTAAGTTGTAATAGTTTTCTGCTCAGGCTGCAGTCAGATTATATGAAATCAGCCTGATCCATCTGATGTAGATCACAATTTCATGTTAGAAATGAAAAAGGGGTATCAGTAGAGACAGTTGATGGTTTTATCCTCATGAACTGTGACACAACAGACGTCAACCAATATCAAAAGTCTAGTATCTAGTTTGTCTAGTATATTTGAATTTCACACAGAGGTTCAGACTAGTCCAGGCTATGACACGGAATAGAAGCTCAGAGCTCTCTGCTGTCACAGCTGTGAACATGAAGAACAGATCAGAATGTTTTAGCTCCAGTTATCAGCGAAAGATTAATGGCCCAGAGTGTACTCTTCATGCGACCTCAGAACAGATCCACAGTTTATAGTTCTTCAGACTTTCTCTAACACCTCTCCAATGGCATCACTTAATACACCAGCATCAGAGTAAGTTCTTTAGGAATGAATGGTTAGACCTGAAGGCTTGTGTCTGAACCAAGGCAGCGTGGTTAAACACTTTTTAAAAGCCTGCAGCTTTCTAAAATCCACTTTTTCCATTCACTTGCATTCTTAGCAATCACAGTAACAGCTGTAGACATCTGACAGACTGAACTTAAAGTCACTCTGTGCATTAGACTGGAGGATGTACATTCACATTTATTTATCCCCACAATCAGTTGGAAACATTTCCCTGTTAACTATGTCACACATATTGTGTGAAAAACAACAACTTTTGAGGAGTGAATGATGCATTGTCTGACATGGTTACGACATTGAGTCCGCTCCGAATGTGACACTGAGCATGATGCTATTTCCATCATTTTTAGCACAAGAAGACCATTTCTGCCTTTATTAGACCTTGTTTGAAGTACAGTCTGTTGCAGTAATCAGTGATAACTTCTCTTTCCAACATTTTCAACTTAAGTCAGTGGCTACACTTGATGTCATCTGTGAATACTGACAGTTGATAAACATATGACTAATGAGAGTTTTTATGTTATTAAATGGTTTGATTATTCATTACCTGGAGATAACAAGGATCATGCACTTCAACAAATATCGACATTAACTTATCAGTTATCTCAGGAAAACCAGCTTTATTAATTTTAGATCATGGTGTTAAAAATACTTGTCCAGTTTTGACCGACTCAGTATGTAAAGTGTCATAAGATGACGTGTGTTATGATTTGGCACCAGGGGCCATTCTAGGATCAGAGGTTTAGGGGTGCTGAGCACCCAGAGTGTAGGCTGGCCAGGCAAGAGAAATTTCACTTTTTTGTACATTTTAACGCAATTTCCCACATTTGTGAAAGAAAAGCATAACATTTTTAAGGTATGAGAAACTCTGTGACTAAACCATCCAATCTTGATAAAGTCTGATAAACCAGTATATATGTGGAATAACACTTTATCATATACCGTCAAAACATCAGCAAACCGGCACTTTTGTCATTTGTTTTCCAGTTAATCTGATCAAAATACATAACATTCAGAATATTTAATCTCTGAGGCAGATAATTTCTAAAAAAAATTGTAGACCATTGACATTTTTCTAGCATGTTAAGAATGGACATAAAGTAAACAAGAAAAAAGAAAAATTTCAACAACCTTAAAATATTTTAGGGTTGCTGGGAATCAGCACCCCCAAAAACGGGCTAAAAACGCCCATGCTTGGCTCTATATAAATAAAATTTGATTGATTTAATGTGATTGATTGTAACTACAGCTGTTCTCTGCTTCTTTACTAATTTTAAAAATAAATTCCAACAATAATTCAATTACCTATACTTTGGAGTGTGCTGTACCATTTTTATATCAACTATCAGTCAAAAGGACAAAAACAAAAGCTCTTTCGTGCTTTGCAGATAATTTACTCAATGTTTCAGTTTCATTACTCTCATGAGTATCTTTTCCAGCAGCAGCAGGCATCTGTTACTGTACATTTCCATTTTCCAATTATTCATTTAGCAGCTGCTTTTGTCTGAAGCGCCATACAAATTAGGTACAACAGCTGCAAGAAGATCAAGGCAAAGCTGTTGAAATACTGAGAGATTATTCAGGCCATTATCCAGGTACGTCCAACGTGCTTGGTAGATAGCAAATGGACTTCAAGAATCTCAAGACACTCCACTCTTCTGTCTGCTGTCACATCTAAGGTGCATCCAAAGTGCAAAAGTGTCTTAGATTTTTAGCAAAGAAGTGGGCATTTTACAGCTCAAATAGCCACTTGCTGTTTACATACTGTTGATGTTAAGTAGCTCTTACTTATGTATTGAACTGAAATTTGCAACATCCTTCTTGGAAATCTGACTGCTGCAGCTGTCCACACACTTTAAATTCACATAAACACAGAAGCAGAGAGTATTTATTTTAAATATCATCTGTCTTCAAAAACAGCCAAGATGGCAATGAGTAAAAGGCAAATTGAACAACCTCAATGTGTTAATACAGTTTTTCTGAGTGCTGGTTTGACAATCCCAAATACAAACACTAGCTGACCATTCAAATGGAAAACCCAAGACAACACAGAGACTGAGCACACGAATTTGGCAGCACAACAAATAATTACAGTATAATATGCATGGGATGACTATGGTTCAGTTGGTAGAGTGGGTCATTCACAAACCCGAAGGTTGGTGGTTTGATCGCTGACCCTTGACATGTAAAAGTGTATTTCACTGGTGTGTGAATCATAGCATTCATTTTTATTTTGGTAAAGGTTAGACAGAATTCACAAAACTAGGCCCAGATGTTTACTTGGATGGAAGGAAGGGCTGAAATCACCATTGATGGCCATTCATTCAGTCTTCATTTTCATCGTCGTCTTCGTCTTTGTCATCATCTTAGTCATCGTCTTCATCACTGTCTTTGTCGTTGTCTTTGTTAGCAAGTTCTTCAGATATCTTCTCAGACAAATCTACTGCTTGGATTCATTTCAAATTTTATATGCAGCTTCCTTGGGACAATGTCTACAAAGTTTGTTCATAGTATTCAGAATATATAAATAAATAGTACAAATTTGCCTTTACTTAAAATGGGCCATATTTTAATGGCTTATAACATGGAAATGGTTAGAGATATCAATAAATTTACTATTGAGCACTGATAGGAAGTCATAAATGGGCTTTTACTTAATTTGTTGAGTTATCCTCCAGTGAAAGTACCACCCACTTCTGTTGGGAGATTGACCTCCTGCATCATGACCACAAGACTCTAACATAGCGGCAGAACCTGACAACCTCACAAATTCAAGTTGTTATTGATTCTTAATAGAACATGTAGGTGAGATACATGGACACTGGTCCTGTTTTTGTTCATAACTACTAGTACTGAGAGAACTGCATCAACACATTTCAATGCATATGTCATGTAGGTAACATGTAAGTCACGCTTCCTCTGAGGCAAGCTCTAGAGATGATATATGTTGGCTGTGTTCCTCTACTTGGTCTAGTTTGGAATCCAGCTTGATTAACGAGGCTTTGAATTTGGTGAGTAGTGCCTTGCATATGTATTTTAGCAGTTAATAAAAGGGCTGCATTTGCATAGAGGTTAGGAGGGCTTCGTTAAAAAAAGAAAACAAAAGTTTATGGAGCTTTCACTTCTGCACCTACTACCTGTACCTGTTAACCAGAAGTCTCCAAGAGGCTAATTTCTGAATTTTACATGATTAAATAAAGTTTAAAGCATTTTATGAAAAAAAATCTTTATGTGTGCCATAGACCTTTTTCCACACAGGGAACATTTTGATGTGTTAGACTCAGGTGTTTCTAATCATGTTAGTGATGGCATGCAGGCTCACTGACATGACTCACTGACATGCCTAAATGAAACGGAATAATCATTAATATTATTAGTAATGCATCTGTTTTTTTTACTGCCATGGCGTGAAATGCCTGCTGTGAAAAAGAATAGTAGGGAGTCTTTTCATTTCACCTTCTGGCTATGAAATTGCACTTTGAAGAAAAAGCTAAAATAATTATTTATGACTACTTTTTCCTGACAAAAAAACAAGCAAGGTTACAAAGTGAGGACATGCAAGCCTAGATGTGTTTTTGATACCTGTGAGGAAATGCCATCCTACGTCAGATTCCGTTTAACAACTAGGTAATTACCCAGCATCAAAAACATTAGTGCAAATAGTCAAAAAATGCACCATGAAGCACTAGAGATAGCTTTTTAATCAGATTAATTGTCATAGATTTTAGCGTATTTGCAGTCAGTTTCTCCTTCAGAAAGCTGTTGGTCATGAGATATTACATGTTTTTTTTTCTACAGTGCAGGGTTCAGTGCATGATTCGTGTTCTGGGCCAAATCTGAAATGAGAGAAACAACAGCAATCAGTGTGTGAGGAAAACTGCAGTATTTTAGCACTCACATAAGGACAACTAAATAAGACTAAAGTTGCCTTTTCTTCCCTTTTCCTAGCACTGAGGCTATTGGCTGCTTTGATGTTCTTATGTTAAATATTGAATGTACATCCATATTTCACCCACTAGCCCCCAGAACAAGACTGAGGGCAGAATAATAAACATTGCTGGGGAATTTCACTTCTCTAATTGCCCAGAGTTAATCTCTCTCTCCCGACATAGTACCTTGACCTATAGTAAGCTGCTGGAGTCCCACGGTAAATATAAATAGAAGGAGGAAGTAGAGGAAGAGGAGGAGGAGAGATATGCAGGACCATAAAACACAGTTTTAATTTAGCGCATGTTTCCTTGTTGCAGAGATTAATTTCATTATTAGGTAACAACAGTGATAAATAATCAAGTCTTATTTTGCCTTGCAGTCAAATTGTATTAGTTTGAGAGGACTTTTAATGGTCAGCTCTTCATTTTCCACACAATCTGTACTGCTTATGTAAGGCTATAAAGGTAGGAGCCTTTTTCATTTCAGCGAGAATACAGTAATAAGCCCATTACACTCAAAGAAAGGCAGTTACATCTAAAGTGTGCGTTGGCCGGTACTGAAGTGGTTATTGACCTTAATCATGGTTTACTTTGTTTTCAGTCTGTTTGGAGAAAACAACCATGACTCAACTTAAGAAAAGAAAGAATTTGAAAATGGGTCAGCAACTGTGTTGAAAGATGAATGGTTTGAAAACAGAATTATTGAACATTTTTTGCAACAATGAAACCATATGTGGCTCATGTGTCTTCACAATGACAACAACTTAAAGCTTAAATTATATAAGGTTTAAGTGGGTATCTTTCAGTCTTTTAGTATGGCAACCTCACCAGAAAAACAAAGTCAATAATGTTTTCATTCATTCATTCATTCATTCTGGGATATTTTAAAAGAAATGGACTCAGCGCCATCACTCAGAACTTACGCCAGTTCCCCCATTGGCCGCTCATGATATTGGAGTGAAAATATCCTCTGCAGTCCAAAACCTTTTTCTTCATAGAGTAGAAGAGGCCTCTGTAAAACTGTTGACATGACACCTCCAACTGCAAAAAAGGATGACAACTACTAGTCTCTTTTACACAGCACTTCTGTTACAGGAATATTTCACCTTTATTCTGGAATGACGTCTGTGTAAACAAAATGGTGGGATCATTTGTTCCCTCTGTCATGTTCTGCAACCAAGGTGTGACATCTTGATGACCTATTGCGTGTGTGACCCCTGCGCCGGGGGTATTTAAAAATGAGTGCAGGCTGTGTACAGTAAACAAACATATCAACACAACCAGAAAGATGCCGAACTGGAGAGGACTCTGTCCATGCAAACATTGTTGGAATGATGAAAGACTCTGGAGAGGTTAGCAACACCACTATGCTAAGGGTATTTCCACAAGTTATACGTCACACTATACGCTACGTCACTGCCCCTTTGATTTTGGAACGCAGGTTCGCTGTTAACCATCACAGTTTGTTCGATTTGATCATTTCAGTTGTGAAAGCAGTGGAAAGAGAGAGAAAGCTGGGGGTGGGGACATAATTATTAAAGAACAAGCGATGAAACCCCTTCAGGAGGAGGCTGAGGGTATTTGTCTAATTTCAGTAGAAGCCAGAGGGAAAGCTTTCTATTTAAACACCTCTAAGTGGTAATTATGTTTACATCATTGAATAATTATGAGGTGAAACCTATGACACATACAGTCTTTCCCTTTTTCATGCACCCAGAGGAAGAAGGGTTAACACATCAGCAAAGAACACATAAAATCATTATTTCTGTAGGACTGTAACATTTTTTTTTTTTTTAATTTTTGCAAGTTTCCAATGTGAAAGACTCATGCGCACACAATTGTTCACAAGAAGTTACGGGAAGTGTGAAGTCAGCTTTGTGGTAGGGGATAGTTGTGGCTTACATCCGTGATAACAGCTATTTCACTCGATCTTTTGTATAAGATATTCTTATACATACATATAGTTCTTCAGGGCTTCTCTTCTGCACTTCTACAGTGGGGACAGTATGTAACAGCAACTACCACTAGCTTAGAAATGGAGCTAGCTAAAGGCTCCTGGCACAATATTATTTCCTCACATTGCGTCAGGGGCCTTTATTTACCACAAGACAGGTACAGAGGGTACCAGGCCTTTATTTGAGGCAACCTTTTCTTAGGCTTTTGTGATTCTCTCAGTTAAAGTAGGATTTGTAATATTTAAAATGTCAATTCTAAAATAATCCTTGCACATGACAAAAACATGACATGTGTCTTTGTCAAAATTTGCTATTTTCAGGATGTATTTGCAGCTGGGAGATGGGTGTTCTTTTATGTAGTGAGGAGGACTTTTAAAGCAATAACACAGAGATAGCAGAAGGAAGGAGAATGACAGTCCTGCCACTGTGTGATGGAAATCTTTATTCCAGCAAAGTACAAACAGTGATCAAGACCAGCATTCTCAAAAGTATAACTGAACTATATTGTGGTTAAATGGAAAGCACAAACCAGTAGTTTATCCGGCCTTGTTTTTTCCCCAGTCTATTTTTAGCACTGGCCTTTATTTGTTTGTGTCCCTATTATCGACAAATATCAACTCAAGTATGGTGTTTTTGTTAATATTACAAGACTTGTAATTCTGAAACCTAATTGAAGCACATCTAGTGCTAGTAAATTAGAGTATGTTCAGACAGCAGGTCTTAATGCACAACTTGGATTTTTTGGTGAAATTCAATTTTTTTGTGTGCTCGTTCATATTACACATTAAATGTGACTTCTATCAGTTTTGAGTATGAACTGAATGTGACCCTGAAGTGACCCGTATGCGCAAAAGAGGTCCTGATGTAATATGTGACCACGCAGGTACGCACTGTGGGCTGGATCTACTAAAGGTTTGTGTACATTAAAACGTGTGCAAGCTCATTACACATACAATACAGGTTGCATCTTTCAAAGGTGCAAAATAGAGCGTCCGCATCCAGTTAGTACATTTGCCACAGTGAATATGCAATATGGGGCGTTTACACATAGTTGTGAGTGTGGTGGGAGGAGAAAATGTAAATATATTAATTTAGCACACGCAAAGTGATTTATCAAACCCGAAAGCAATTTTTCTCATAGAAACTGCATCTATATTTACCACGTCTCAAAAGGAGGTGCAAACGGATTGGATGCGTAATTGCACACATGGCTGTGGTTAGGAGACATCAAAATGATAAAACGAGATGCAGTGAATGCATTTTTCACCCTGGTGTGAACATTTTTGGAGTGACAGAAGAAAATATAATTGAGATGTATGTGCCCCCCCCCGCACACACACACACACTCACACCCACCCACACACCCACACACACACACACACACACACACGCACACACACACACACACACTTTACAGGACTCTTTTACACTCCTGATGATTGTGATTAAAAATATGCGCTGACATTAGGCTACACTGTGACAAAATTATGTGCGCCTGACAGTTATTCAATCCATCATCATCAGCAGTAGCTTGTGTTCGAGCATTGGGTCCGTGTCAGAATCAACCTCAGCTGTTCGGGGGGTGACGATGTTTGATGTGGCTGCACAGGCCCAGAGCAGAGTGGAAAAGCCGGGGACACTTTGTGCAGGGCAGGGTGGGTGGTGATCGAGGAAGGAGGAGCCGCTCTTTACGTTGCTGTCTCTTGGCCTCTGCTTCAGACCGTCGTTGAATCTCCATGCGGGCTGTTCCCTGAGTGATGGTGCGCAACCACACAGTTCGGTCCTTGGCAAGGGTGTCCCAGTTGGCATGGTCAATATCGCAGCGAAGGAGTGTGGCCTTCATTTGGTCATGAAATCGACGTTTGGGAGCACCCCTGGGTCTTGTGCCAGTTTCGAGTTGTGAGAATAGGATCTGGTGGGGGAGTTGGGTTGTCGGCATTCTTCTGATGTGTCCTGCCCAATGAAGGCGATGGCAAGCCACAGTGGTCTCGATGCTGGGGAGGTTGGCTCGGAGGACAGATTCATTGGTGACACGGTCTTGCCATTTGATCTTCAGAATTGCACGGAGTTTCTGCTGTTGGAAGCGCTCCAGCCTTTTTATATCACTGCTATACAGGATCCACACCTCAGAGCCATAAAGGAGGGTGGAGAGGACAATGGGTCGAAACACCATGATTTTGGTCTGGAGACTGAGGTCGTGATTTAAGAATACACGTTTGGAAATCCTCCTGAATGCTGCATGTGTGGCACGAATCCTGTTATCGATGTCTTTCTGCATAGTGCAGTCACTAGAGAGGTAACTTCCTAGGTAGGAGAAGGCTTCCACGGTCTCAAGGACTTCACCATGGAGTCGTATGTTACTGGTGTCTGGATGAGAAAGTTGAGGGTGTATTACTGACACGAAATGCCTTCGCGTGAATTTGTTTAAGGTGGATAGCAAATTGTGTGCCTGGGACCCACACACTTTGGGCACCTGCCTTCTCCAGCGGCACCATAGAGGATGGAGGATGGAGATATGCTGGTTCTGGTTGGGGTGCTTGCAGCGAGCTGCCGGAGACTTGGTTATAGTCAAGGTCCGCCTTAAACCGCGCCAGCCCACCTGGCACTGCTCTCATCCGCCAGTTGAGGTGCAACTGCCGTTGGAGACTTGCACAGTAGAAAGGTTTGAAATCAGGGTTTTCCTTCCCCTAGACGGACTGCCCTCCGAGGCTGGCGAGCATCGGCTACCCATGCTATTTGCCCTAACTGGGGGTCTGGTTCAGAGGCATCAGGGCATGTCCACATGCTGGTGGGCCACGCATGCTGCATGTCTGGGGGCCAGACCTCCTCCGAGCTCCCTGCAGTTTAGCCCAGGGCCTTGCGATACCCAGTTACCATCTGTAGCCACGAGGAGGCACTGCAGAGGACTTGCTGTGGAGAGGCTATGTACTGGCAGGAGAGGCGTACGCACTCAGCTCTCTTTTCGCAGTGCTGCGAGCAGCTCCGCTAGCCAGCGGTGGGGGCTGAAAAAGAGAGGCGGCAAGCACACTAATGCTACGCCTACACACTAGACGCATCACACAGTCATTTACAGACAGTCATTCAATCCAACAGCCCCCCAACCACCCCCCAACTACAAACACACAAACACACACACACACACACACACACACACACACACACACACCTTTAAAATGAAAAATAAATGAATGAGTGAGTCATGCAATAGCTTCTATGACAAAACTCCTCCATCATTACATTTCTGTGCATCTGGATCATTCAGCGCACTGTTACCATTAGTGCTGCCGTATCCCAGAGCAGTTTAACACACGCAAAATCCTCATTTAAATAGGGCGGTCGGCAAGACTTTGTTCCTGCTGACATTTGCGCAAGCAATCTTAGTAAATCACCCACAAACCGTGGTTCAACCCTACATGCAAAATTCTAGATTGTGCATGCAAATTAGTACATGTGGCAGGAGGATTTGCTCCTCCCATCCCCCTGTGTGTCAAATCGGCACTGATTGAAGGGAGGCGCTACGCGCCCTATATATACGCAGGTGCTACCACTTTCTCTCTTCCTCGTCGGCAGCAGTATTAGCCATGTGGCATTTCTTTTTTAAATCCAGTATAACGCTGGTGGCTGGTTGGCGAAGCTGAATAGGTAAGACGTTTTAGATCTGCCTTTGGCCGGTTGCGTGAAAGCGCTTTAGTATCTCCGCATTTACTACCTTACCATTCATTGTAGTGCGGCTAACTCCTGGAGCAGCGTGTGGAAGCGCGTTTCCCTGTTGGTGTCCAATCGGGTGTATGCGCACTGGTAGGTCGCCGTTGTCAGTCTCTCAGTGCAGGTCTGTTCTTTGTTGCCTGGCTCCCGGAGCTAATTATGCTTTTTTTTTATTATGCTGCAGTGTGGTGGAGCCAGGTTAAAAGTTTCATCCTACACATAGTGAGACTGTGGAGCCGACGCACATCCCCAGCTTCCACCACAGCATTTCCCTCACCCTCCTGAAGCGCTGCTGTTCTGGCTGTTTTTGACTTTTATGGTTTTATTTTAATCTTACATCCGTGCCCTCTGTAGACAGCCTAGGTTCACCTCTCGCCCTGCAGAAGCTTGTGGCGGGCACCTGTGGAGCAAAACGGATGCGCCATTCCCTTCTCCAGGCGTTTCCTTCTTTTCATTTAGTTGATTTGCTTCCGTTGTGTTAAGTGTGCTTGTTTGTTTGTTTGTATCATATTGAATTGGCTTTGTTGAATCTTGTTATATTGTGTTCTTTTTGCTCTGTGTTAGCGTATTATTGGGTTGTGTTTATTATAATTGTATGTACTCCATTTGTTATATTGTGTTTCATTGAATTTTGGTTTATTGTGTTTCTCTTTCTTTTTGTATGGTTAATTTGCTTATCATTCTGTATTTTTCTGTATAGTAACTTTTGCTTATAGTTAAGTCTCTGTTTAATTGAATTTTTAGTATATATTTTTTTCTTTGTGTTTAGTGTTTTGTTTATTCTTAGTTCGTCATTGTGTTTTGTTTAGTTCTGTGTATTATAGTTTGATTAATTGTGTTCTTTATTTTAGTTGAGGGGTTGGGGGCAGCACGAGGCCTTTTTTTGTTTTGTTTTCTCTTTTTCTTTTGAACAGGTGCCGTGGGCCTAGGGCGGCAGCGTGATTCCTGGTGGTGGATTTTTCTTCACAGCTTCCAGTTTTCTTTGGTGTGCAGTTTCACGGGTGTTGGTTTGCGGTACCCTTTTTATATTTTGTTGGATCCCTGCCGTAGTGGTAAGCCCCGGCCCTGTTCACCTTTATGGGCCACGTGCTAGCTTTTTAATAGTAGTAGTCTTTTTAATAATATAATATCTTGTTTAATAAACTGTTTTAAATTGAAACTGTCTATGCCCCTGTGGTATTTTTCAAATTTGAACCTGTGAGCCTCTCTTACTAATTTCCTGGGGTGCAATTCCCCAGGTGGCGTTGTCACCCGACTTTCCCTGCACTCTCTCTTGCCACATACAGAAAAATTGGGATCTTAGTAGTAGATCTGGCCCTGTGTATACAGAAGTAAATATAGTTTTCCCACTGCTCCTCCTCCTGGGATGCAAAACTGTGACGTTTGTTGCATTTCAATGATGTAAAGGTCGGATGAACACGACCTGGCCATTCAGACTGAAGTTGCATTACAAAATATCAGATACGTATCGAATTTAGGACTACATATGAATGTGGCCTGGGTGGGATTTAAAAAAAATCTGATTTGACTTTAACAGATCAGATAAAGGTCACATGTGGGCAAAAAAAATTTGATTTGGGCCACATTTGCCTGCAGTCTGAACGTAGTCTTAGATGTCAAGATGGAGACTTTTTTCCTTTCCTTTCCTTTCCTTTCTGTTCTTTTTTTCTTTTTCTTTTTGTCATTCCATTTCATCCTGTCAGGGCTGGCAGCAACCGGCTGCAGTTTCACGATGTTCTTCTCATCTATATTAATTTAAAAGCTTTAAAGATTTAACATGATTAATAATAATAACCTGGGCCCATGCCAATACTTTTCTCTGGAAAAAAGCCTTACTCTACTGTCCACTCTAATCATGTTTAGTTTATTAGATTAATTACAGGCACATTTTAAGAAGTTCCTCTTTGATGGGTGATGTATAAATATTCAAGCCTTTTTTTGGGTGGGAGAAATATTCTCATGTGACGTTTTATGTTTTACTTATGACTGTGAAAGAGATGAAAAATGACTGTATTCAGTATTTGCCGGTCTCTGTCACTCGTCCCCACAGTGAGCTCAGAGGTCAGTGATGGAGCACTTTGAACGCTGTGCTACATGAGTTCTGAACGGCTGTCAGCACAGGGTAATCTGAATTGTAATGATTGTAGAACCAGGGAATAAATGTTATCTTGGTGTGCGGGCTCCTCTCCCTCACAAGTCAGTTTTTTATGTATGCAGTCAGTCTGAGTGACACTTTGAGAGCTTATCGTTTTATATCGTTTGTATTTCTGTGTCATTCAGTCAGATATTTAATAAGACATGGGGCCGAAAAAGACACTTTTTCCCAGCTTACAAAAACTGGCATAAAAAAAATGAGAATCTCAACATGATAGGAGTAATTTGTCTTTCTTTTTCATCGATTATTGATAAAAACAGATCAGATGAAGCTCTAAACTGGGTCACTGCAGCTATAAAAAAATGAGAAAATGGGAAATAAGCAGATAAGAAATACAACACGATAGTAGTGATGGTTAAACTGCTAATATAATGCCACCTTACATATGTAACAACTCAGTAGCCATGTCTGGGTGATGAAAAACAAAGTGACAAAACATGTAGTTCCTCAAAATTGAATCAGTCCCTGTAGAACCCTATGTTGGACCAGCCAACCATACAGCAAAAATGAACATGCTTACAGTTTGGTAATGGTTTTAGTCTCTAGTTAATTTCCACAACACATATTTATTTTTTAAGGCATACAGTTTTGTAAACTTACAGATGGGTGCTGTTCCAAAGACCACATGCAATGGACCAACAACAATAGCTTGAAAGTGAAGCTGAGGTTACACTAGTATTACTACTGGTATTAAGTGTAATGCCACTATTGGCCACCAGGGTCTCGCTCCAAAAAGCCTTCGCTCACATAGATTTAAGTTGAACTTTTTTAACATTAAAGTCATTAAATTTTTTTTTTTTTACACACTGTCATTTGTTTTGTATGGATCTACTTTTTTAGATTAGACTTTATTGATCCCAAAACAGGGAATTTCAATGGTCTAGACAAGCAACTGATTCTCCCTGATTTCAGTTCCTCCTGCTTTAAAATGTACAATGCCTTTTTTTTTTTTTTTTTTCTGTTTACCATTTGACTGTGTTGGTAAGCTAATTTTAACCAACACCTCACTTCAACTTTCATTCCTTTAGTAAGACATATTTTATTGTGACAGATAGCTGTACTTTATTTGAAAAATATTCAAACAGGTAGGCACTGACCAAAATGCCAAATAAGAGGCTTCAGAATGATAGTTCACAAACCAAAGGCTGGCTGTGTCTGCTTCCAAATCCACTTATATCCAGTTAATGGTAACAACCATTCCTTCAATCATCTTCTGAACTGCTTTGTCCATGAGAGGGTGGCAGGGATGCTGGAGCCTATCCCAGCTATGGGCGAAGCCAGTTCATCACAGGGCTGACATATAGAGACAAACAACTGCTCACTCTCATATTCACACCTATGGGCAATTTAGATTAACAAATTAACCTATCAGTGCATGTCTTTAGATGGTGGGATGAAGTCGGAGTACTGGAGAGAGAAACCATGCAAATTCCACACAGAAAGGTCCCACCCCTGTCAACTGGTGTTGGAGTTGAACCCATGGACCTTCTTGCAGTGAGGCGCTAGTACTATCCACTACACCAGGGGTGGCTAACCCTGGTCCTGGAGAGCCACTATCCTGCATGTTTTAGATGTATCCCTCTTCCAACACACCTGATTCAAATGATAAGCCTATCATCATGCTCTGCAGAAGCCTGATAACAACCGTCAGGTGAGCTGGAAGACAGAAACATCTAAAACATACAGGATAGTGGCTCTTCAGGACCAGGGTAGGCCACCCCTGCAGTACACCATTCTGGTAACAACCGTTTTTCTCAATACTAAATATCTTAATAATGTTAAAGTTTGAGTGTGTCATGTTTAATGACATTTTAGTACATTTACAGACTGCAGTGCAGCTATATTACATATTTGTTTGGTTTGTCTGTTCTGGGCTTTTTAGTTCAAGGGATATTATGTCTGGTTCACACTCAGGTAGTATCATGTGATAGCTATATACTTTAAAACTACATGCCAACTACTAAAGGAAGTTGGTTTGGAGCTACTGAAGAAACATGGCTGACTCAGTGAGCCCACTCCCTCTGTAGATAGACAGTTCACTCAAAGTTAAGGAAAATACATTTTTGTGTGATTATATGATAACTATTAACATAAGTATGAATATTACAACCCAAATCTGCAATTAAATCCTCCTAAATACTCTAATGTCTTACACTTTAATACGGAGTGGATAGTAAGAGTGGATGATAAATCCCCTCACCTGTGATGCTGAATGAGGCTGTGTTTATGGCAGTACTGCAGGTTCAGTAAGAGATGGGCCAGTCTGTGTCGACTGGTGATGAGGTAGTTCTGCCATGTTTCTTTATGAGTGCAGCAAACGGGCCTGTGGTGAGTCCGGGCTCCCAGTCTGCAGCTTTACGGGCCAAAATTAGATATGGAAGCCTGCGGGGCTCGTCTAGGAGGTTGTTATGGGTGTTGTACACAGGAACTCTATTCCCCTGAGGACACAAAGTGGATGTGAGAGAGGGACAGTGAGAAACAGTGTGTGAGTGTCTGTATGCCAGAATGGATGAGGCTCTGACTGAAACTGTGGAGCAGGAAGTAATGTTCTCATTCCATTACCTGAAGATGAACCTCTGAGGACAAGTGTGTATCAGTGTGTGTCTCTCTGTGTGTATATGTGCGCTTGTGTGTGATCCTACCCTGAAGCTAATGCCTTGTATCCTGACAGATGTCTCTGTCTAACCTGCTTCAGTGTGATGTCGTCATATGAAGACAGCAGCTGAATCTGTGTTTGACCTCTGTGGGGTTAGTGTCAAAACAGCAGACAGCTGAAAGAAAATATATGGAGCAGGAAAGAGATACACGATAGACTTTAGCAATGTGTCAGAAATGCTTTCCTCATGTGTTGACAGCATATGCGTACATTTTTTATGTGCACAACTTCCTGTTAATCTGTTGACAGCTGCAGATGTCCATTTAATACAATACCGAGTACTTAAAAGCGTATGGGAGGTGGCACATCACATGGTACTGTTATGAAGATAATTTTGTATCTTTATTATGCAAGCAAAGGGGAAAAAAAGCAAACAAAATATCAAGATTTGAAAATAAAAATGAAGGTTTCAAAATTTTCAAGCTTAACAAAATCGATTGTGTTATCACTTTCTTTCATTTCAAATCTGAAACTTCAGCTTGCAGGCTAAAATATTTTGTCATTTTAAAGGTTTTGTTTGCAAGTCCAAAGGTTTTACACCTCTAAATCTTTTGCAAATCAAAAAATTTTGGTTGCAAGTTCAAATGGTACTTACTTCTGGGTAAAATCGTTTGTGAGTAGAGAAGTTTTGCGTGTCAAAATCAAGCTACCAATAGAAATCCACCCTTTCTGCTCCTGTAGATCCCGCCAATCATGTTCACTTGAACTTGCAAGCAAAAGTTTTGGAGAAGCAAAACTTTTCTACTCGCAAACGATTTTGACCCCTTGATCAAATGTAAAAAACAAAAAACAAAAAACAAAAAAAACCCCCGGAAACCTTGGCTTAGACTTTCAGGTGACAAATGCCCTGTGTCAAGTTAATAGAAGTGCTTGAGATAACACAATTTTGTATTCATAGAGAGTCTGTTGGATTTTATTGGATTAAGTGGATTATTGGATTGTTTTCACAGAGGTAGGGGGTGAAATATTTGATTGACAGCTGTAAATACAATAACTATAAGGTAGCGAAACATCATAGCGAAGAGGTGTTTTTTCAGTTTCTGGTACTTTTTCCTCTGATTTCTGGCTTTTACAGTTTTAATGATCTATAATTATAGAAAAATATTCTATTGAAAAAGATCATCCTCCCAAGGTTACTATAATCATTAGAAGTTAATAAATGAAAAGGTGTTGATATCAGCATGCAAATGTGATTAAAAACACAATTTTCCTCTGTATGCCCACTACTCTTCTATCTTCAGTCACAGAAGCAGAGAATAGCGGAGCAGATACCTTTCATTGCAACAATGCCCCTCTGGTCAGTTCTCCTGTGACAGTCCCTCTCTGTCAGCACTGTGCTGCCCTGGGATTCAGCCAGACCAAGGCCAGTTTGCAGTTGACAGCTGCTTGCGTTGCTGTTCACCTCCAGCTGGAGGGATTTGTGCAGCTTAGACTGTAAGTTAGTTAAATGAAGCCCTGAAGGAGCGACAATGAGCTTGCCTGCAGCAGCAGCACTCAAAAGCAGCCAATAGAAGCAAACTTATATTCCATTCAGAGAGCAAAGAGAGATAGAGATACTTTCTCTTGTCACCTCTGGGGACAGGGATAATGCAGGAGCAGGGGAGTAAAGAGACAGGACCTGTATGCACAATTAAACAAAACAGCTCAGCAGCCACTCTTCACAGCAATCACTGAAAAAAGCCTTCAGTTCAGAATCTAACAGAAATAGATCTCTCTTGTCATTTTTGGGTCAGAACTGCAGGGTGGTGGTATGCACAATTAAACAAAATGCTCAATTGCCTCTATTCATTCAACATGTTCTGGATACTGAGGCAACAACATAAAGCACAGAAAGTCAAGTCCATGATAAGTGGTGTTTAGTTTCAGCTGTCTAAAAACAACAGTGTTTAAATAATGTTATGTATTTACTTTGACATCTGTTCTTATGGGAAAATGTGTTTCCTTGAAAAATTGAAAGATTAATGATATCACTTTATTTGAATAAACCATGTACTGAGATTTTACAGAGCACCTGTAAGATTCCAATTGTATCCTTTGGTTAGGTGTGTAATATTCAGTGATATATAGTGGCAAAATTGCAGAATGCAACCGAGTATCCCTCCAATAGTTGCAGAAAATGGCTTTTGAGTGATCGGGATAAATGCCTCTGGTCCCCACTCAGACATAGTAGGTAACAGTAACACACCTTAACACTGGATGCCAGCTGGCATAAACTGAAGAAGAGAACAGGAAGTGTATAGAGGACAATGACAGTTTACAGTATAAGAAGTGGATGAAGCCACCATGATTTCACCCAGTAGTTTCTGAAATTCTATTAAAACCCAGAGCTTGCACTTTGGGCATTGGCACCATTAACACTGTTGTGTTCTTGAGGCCAGACATGTATTTGGACAAAAGGGTGGAGTGTGAGAGGTAAACTAAAGCATACTGTAGCTTAGTGACACAGTAAAACAGTAATCTTATAAAACATTAATGTGAAAAATGTTGTGACTATTTTAGTATGTAACTTCCTCAGTACAGCTAGTGTTGAGGAGTCTGAAGAAAGCAAAAACTCCAAACACTGGCAGGCAATTGAACTGTCCATCAAAACCAGACATAGCAGACACCAAAGCCTTCTATTTGCTCTAAAATCTTATTGATGACTTTATAAAAGGGAAAACCAGTCCCAATGAGATCAGAATGACTCCTAGAAAAATAATAGGCTTAAAGAACTTGAAATAAATGTAGATTTTTTAAGGAGAATTTTGATGTGAGTCAATGGGAGCTATGGCTTTTTGGAGCAGCATCTAGTGGCCATCAGTGGTATTACACTAAGATACTAATCTATAGGCGTCACTTATGAGCTACAGTTTTTTTGCCCTTTGGTGGATGGAACCTTTTCCCTCAGTAGATATTAACAGCTTATTTGAAACTAATGAAAACACAGGTGCTCTTATATTTAGGTGATTATACGCCAATGAAAAGATAATAATGAGTATTCTATTTAATTTACATAATGCTGTTGTTAGGTCTGACATCATGGTGCCACATAACTTTTTTTCAGATTCATTACCGATAGAGCCTGTATGCATGCTTCTTTACTATAACTTCTTTCTGAAATGAGCCACCATTCAGGGTTCGGAAGGTGTTGCGTTTATTTAAATCAGACACTGTGCTTAGTGCAGTTTTCCATAATCAGTGTTTTACTTGCAGTAGATCATGGGTGTCTTAAATACTGCCTCAGCTCCTGATCTGTTTACTGCAGTGCATCACTCTTCTCAGCTGTGTGTACTGACATAAATTGTCGTGTTTACCTTCCCCTGAACTGGACAGTACAGATAAAAGGGATGAACAACAAAATATGTATTGTGAAGATGTGCAACACCATAAAACCCTTATTCTATATCAGGGTCATCGGCTAACCTGCTAATGTTAGCTAGCAGCTAACTTCAGTTTTTGTCCCCTTAAAGACTTGTAACTTCCCCTACCACCTTCATCCACCTTCGCAGTTCTTTATCACATGCAATATGGTAGGATGATAACTGGATGTGTTTTACAGACTGAGGTGGACCTGGAAGTAAGAAGTGATGTCATGCACCACACTGTAGAGGCCCTGAGCAGCTCCTTCAGCACCAGACTTTTACATCCCCTGTGCAAGGAGCGCTTCCGCAGGTCATTCCTCCCCACAGCCATCAGAATTTACTACAGTTCACAGTAACCCCCCCACCCCCATATCACACCATGTACATGTGTAACCACAGTGTAAATAATGTAAATATGTAAATACCATTTAAATTTTAAGAATGTTTAATTCTAAATTCTCTATTTCTTTAAATATTTATTAATATAAATACCAAATTTGTCATTTTTCTTTATATTTTCACTCTCACTTGTAGGTTTTTTTCTACCTGTCTTTTGCACTGATTTGTTGTATGTTGCTGCTGTCAACTGTGAAATTTCCCTATGGTAGGATCAGTAAAGTCTTATCTTATCTTATCTTATCTTATGACTTCACAAACAGTTTAGGTTTTTCTAAGTCTAACAGATTGAAACTTTACATTCTGTATGATGTTCATATTTATAAACAAAAACATCCTACAGTATTAGCGCAAGTTTCATTTATTCATCAGTTAGCTTGATGAATATCAACTCATTAACTGTTGAAATACTCTTCATACTCTGTGTAGGTTGACAATCCAAATAAAGTCTTACCTCAGTATCTAATAGAAGATCTATCTCTATATTTGAATTAATTTCTAGTACTTGAAACTGTGTTTGCAAAGTACAGAAACATAATTATTGATGTCCCTCATGACACTGTATAAATTATTTAGTTTTAGAAGTATAACTGCAGCCTCAAGTTGGCCTTTCCTGTAAATCTAAAGCTAAAGCTTTTTTGCTTTTCTGTCTGAATTTTCCCAGAAACCTCATTGACTGATAGCTGTAATGGCAGGCAGCGATAATGTTGACATAACAACCGAATGGTAATCATTACTCCATCATCCTGAGATGACTAAATCGGCTGTCACTCGTCTTCACTTTGCAACTTTAAGCAGAAGTGTCACTTTATTGACATAATTTATATGGATAAAGAGCTCCTTACAGTTGCCTCCTGGCTGGAATGAATCAACTAATCTCACACACACACCCAAGCCACGCACGGTCTCACCTCTAATTTCCCATTATCATCCAGCAATGCTTTTGAATTATTCATGGAATGTCCTCGCTGTGGGGAGAAAGCGAAGAGAGGGGGGAGAAAAGTGGTGGAGGAATGGAAATGAAGTGGGAGGGAAAGGGAAACGAAGAGGTGAAGAAAATGGTGGAAATGGAGAAGAGTTAAAAAAGAAGTGAAACATTAGAGAGCACTGGGAAAATGAGAAAACGAAGGTGTAAAGTGGAGGAGGAAGAAAGTCAGAGTGAAGACATAAATGGAAGATGATGGGGAAGAAGCAGACCACGGCACATACGGGACGGGTGATCAAATGTCCCAGGGAGTGGATGAAGAAAGCAGACACGTTCTGTTGGCTCATAAATTGTTCCAAATTAGCAGAGCTTTCATTCAGCATATGCTCGCTTAAACTGGGAGAAGAAAGATGGGGAGGTGGAATGCAAGGAGAGGAAGATTTACTCATTCTTTTTTCCCCCTTTGTTGTCTCGCTGGTCCACATGATTCTCTTCCACCAACTGTAAACGAGCCTGCGGACTTGTGGTTCTAAACCGAGTCCTGTCTGAATATTCATTGGCTTAATTTGCATAGCCCACAGATGGTGAAAACAGATGCTCGTTACGGCAAGTGTCAATTTTCAAAAATTTGCTTTCATGACAAAACAAATAAAGCTATACAGGAGGATGGAGCGACTCGAAGCCTCCTGGCACTGCCGCCAACAGTGTGTGAGTGTCTGTGTATTTTTGTGTGTTTCTGAGAAGACAGTTGTCGCATGAGAAACTTTGAAGTACCGGGATGTGTGTGTTCTGCTAGTGTGTGAAGTATGAGTATTGTATGTGCAATGTAAGCACCTTAAACAGAATGCAAGGGTGTTTTATTTGCACCCATTACCAAGAATAGCATTGATTTTTTTTTTTTTTTTTTTTGTCTTCCGTAAAAGCCCTCTGGGAGGAAACAACAAATGTGTATTGAATATAGTTCAGGGCCTGGCACACAGTTAATCCAAAGACAAAAAGTTTAACATGATTTCTGTCACTAATATTCCACTGAGATTTGCTCCAGCAACATGGCAAAGAAAGTGCTTAAAGGTATAAACAAAATTACCACTACAAACAGGCCGTTCCTGTAGCTGCACATTAAATGCATTGAAACCTGAGAGACATACAGACAGCACTCACCTGTTTATGTTTTATATCGATGAGAAATGCTTCAGTGATTTCCAACTGTCTCAGTATTTAATCATCAGCAGTAGATTCTGAACCCATCAGGCCTGAGGGCAGACAGGTACAACATGCTGCTGATGTAAACACTTGTTCTCTGCTTGTGTGTTCCCATTAGACCCATCTACATCATCTGACACTGCTATTGCAAAAAGGTGATTAACTGCATTGTGTTGTTACAAAAACACTGAATGATAGTAAAATTAAGCAACGCTATAATGAGAAATCTGTGTTATTTTGTGATGTTACACTCTGACACATTCACTCTATCAACTCGTCACATACTGATGCTTCGTTAGGGTGTAAGTTTTTGCCAAACAAGGCACCCTTATAGTGTCATTTGCATCATATGGGGACATAACAAAGATGACTGGATTAGGGATACAAAAAGGGTTTGAGTAAGTACTAAAATAAGGAGGATGGAGATAAAATGTAAACATAAACACTTCACTTTTAACACAAACTAGTGCGTTGACCATGGGGATCCACAGATATAAGATGTGGGAGTTTTTATGCTGTGTGTATGCATGCATGCTGTACTGTGTTTGTCCAGCAGTCACCGCCAAAGTGTTCTGGCCATAGCAACATTATTGTAGGCTACTGTATTCCAAAATTACTAATACCTCCCAAAATGTTGGTCCTATCAACTCGTCCTTTTCGCTAGTCTGTTCCTCGACCAAAAATACATAAGTGTGCCAAACTGCAGCAGTCAGCTCTTTCTGGAGTTTGTGTGAAACCCTGGACACACACACACATGCACACACACAGAGGCCACTTGGATTTTATAATATAGATCATCACAAATTCTGTTCAACAAATATTGGTGCTGTGCCACATGCATCCCTACCCTCCAGCGGCTGAGATTTTGCCTTTTTATTTGACTCAAAACCAGAGAGATTCAAGTCTGATTCCCATTTGAACTATGTTCTTCCTGTGTTGATTTTCCATGTTCTCCATGTGCTGTGTGGGTTCCCCTTGGGTCCTTTGGTTTCCATCACTATGAAAAAGTGTATGCTAGGTTCATTCTCCCATAGTCCACTCCTCCTTGAATACTAGGATGAGCTCAATGCATGGGTTGAGTCAGTAAGTAAAGAGTTGAGATTGAGAGGATGTGTGATTTTCCTGCATTTTGGTCCCAAGATGTGAATAGTTGTCACTTAAGTCCTACAGCTTACCTTACAGAGCCTACAAGTCACATAGTTTACTGCTGGAGAGATCATGTTTTTTTTTTCTTTTAAATCTGAGACCAGAATAATGTGACATTTTATTCAACACCCTGAAACTCTATGTTTGTAAAGTACATGAATGAAGTGATTGTCATTCAGTCTTCCACCTGTGAAGTTTTCAACCTCTGTGAGGTTATTATTGTGTTGTATGTAAGATTATTGGAATACACGCTGACAGCAACAATCGCACTTGGTACATCTTAATACATAATGTAGAAATAAACAGAAAATATTGATTTTTTGGAAAATCTCTGAGCCAGTCAGCTGTGTGACAGGCAGTTTCTCCATTTCTCATCACGCATTATGATCCTGCAGTTCCAACAGAGAAACCACAGCATTTTGATCTAATGAGATTCTTTCCATGTTTGTTCTGACACATACAAAACCAGTTATGGAACAACATAAGATTGAGGTTGACTTGCTTTATTGTTCCTGTAGAAAAATGTGGTCTCTGCATTTTACCTTTCCTAATACACACACAGTATGGGGCATTAGCATGAGGACTTCACATTAGCATGTAGCGTACACATTGGGAGCATTGAGCTGCCATTGAAAGTACTTGGGGACCAACTCCAGATCTTCATCAGTACTGTGGTCAGGGGTACTGAAAATTAAGCTATATGTACCAGTTTTTAATGGCGGGGGAAACTATAGAAACCTCATGTGGTGCAGACCACTGAGTGGCTCTGAGAATTGAACCCAGAACACCACCACTACACCACTCCACTTCTTAAGATGTAGTTGTAGATTGGTGGCAATTTTTGGGGAGTTACAGACTTGCATGACCAGAAAACTTTTCAAATCAGACTTCCGTTTGACTCTCAACACTTTCCTTTTGGATATCCATTAGCATCATGAACATAATGCTAATGACAGACTTGCAACTGTTCAGCAATGAACTTTATGACATTTTTTAACAAGAAGACTTGCAGTTGTCTGTTCTCGTTTTACAGAAAATATACTGTCCAGTTTTTATACTGACAAAATACGACAGTCCCACATTGATGTTAGCCATTTTTACAAAAGTGTCTCTGAGGTGTTCCTTTGTAAACCACCATCCTAGATAAATAGTTGTGGTTGACTGGGTGCAAATATGGTTGAACAGGAGGAGGAGCAAATGAAACATAAACTCTCAGATTCCATTGGATCCTAGACTACTGGTGTTAACCATGAAAGAAAAGCCCCAAGAATTATTTTTCTTATGATTTTTGACCACAGCTTCTCCATTGAAACTGAACCCTTTTACCAGCCTGACCATTAGGTGGCCATCTCCACACACATGACCTTTTGTTTAATGCATATGCAAAAGGTATGTTTCTTAGTGCGTTCATTCAGGGGCAATGTCATCATTGGGGTTAAAGAGGAATCACCAAACCACGGTCTAATTAGATCAGGGAAGGAATTTTATCTGATTTTACCTGATTAGTTCTTTTCTTTTCCACTTGAATGTAAGTGGCAAAATTACTTGTTTTTTCCGTGGGGTCCATTCTTTTGATTCCTGAAGAGCCATGGACAGCACTGTTTGTTGTGTTCCGTAAATGTGATACTGTTATATAGAAATGGACCAGGGGAGATTGATAGAACTCATTGGTTAGTTAAGATTTTTTACTTATTTGCTCTCTGTGGTTTTGGAACCAATCCAAAGACGGAAGGTAAACAACAGGTAGAAGCTAGCACTAAATAACTGTTACTACATGCCTCGTCCTGTAGATTTGGATTGACTGTTTTCAATGATTATACTATTAAAGGCATTTGTTTGTCAAAGTTTGGTTTTAACATCTAATAGGTTAAGTGTTGTCTATTGTAGATTTTTTTGATGATTTTGTTTAGTTTTTTTCCTCCACTGACCTGCTGAAACAACATTTCTCTGTGTTCTGAGACCCCTGATTTACAAATTAAAAGCATCCCTTGTATGTACAAACTATATACCCAACTTAGTATCATTGTTTCATTTAATTTTTTCCATTCCATCTCTCATTTCAAGGAACATCTCTACACAGAGGTGTGTCTGTCCATCAGATGGTTGATTCCCATTATATTGGAAACAGGAATGGCTTGACAGAATAGTGCAAAATTTGTCACAAATGTTCACTCAGCATCAAGTTATGGATGTGTTATTTCTAAATATATAATTTTTATTATCGTGGTTTTTGGGTCACAGGGGCTCTCTTATTTACTGCAGTGCTGCAAGTGTCCACTGGGGAATGGCCACAGCAGCAGCTTTGCATATTATGCTGCCTTCATGTGCAATGGGAATTATGGTAAATTCTAGTTACAAACTTGAAAATTGCACATGAATGCCCCCTCATGTCATATTTTCCACTGGAGGACCGGGAAAAATGTTTGATCCATAAACTGCCAAGATGAAAAGTGAAAAACTTCATTGGGAATGATAAACAATGCTTTTATTAACATTCTACTGCTGTTAGCTGATGATTTTGCACATTTATAGCATACACAATATGCACAAATAAAATAAAAATGCTCTAGCAGATGAATTAATCCATCTAAAACTCTTTTACCCAAGTAGCAGGTCACAATAAATTGTGTGTCAGCCATTCTTCATTTCGCTTTGACAACAAAAGCACTTGAACACAGCACACTTTTGATTTCGAATTCAGTAGTGGAAATGATCATCTTCCTGATAGCACTTGAAGGCAGCATAATTCTTTTAATATGTGCTTTCTTCAAGTATGAACTGAAAGGATCTTGGTGGTCAAACATGATGGCACACTTTAAAAAATGTCATGAAGACTTTGAAGAAACTTTTGCAAACATTCATTTGGACTCAGGGATGAATTGAGTAGCTTTTGCAAAAAATTTCAAAGGTCAAGGTCACTAAAAAGTCTCTAATTAATGATAGATTGATTGTTATTTTAAGAACAAAGTGAATAGTTTATGTAGCAAAAATAGTTCTTATTTTCTTGCAAATTTTTGTACCGTCAGAAGATTTTATTGATAAATTTTTTGTTGTCGGTTATCTGTTGTTTAGATATGAGAACATGTTGAAGATGAGAGAGTATATGGCTTTGTTTTTCTGTAAGACGCTGGAAAGGCAAACGGGAAAATAACATTTGCTCCTGGCACACACACCTGCCCCTCCTCCTCTCACATGATTCCAATGTAAAATAAAAAGCTATTGTGTAGGTCAGCAGTGTGAAAGGTTTAGTGCCCTTTACACCTACTTAAAGGCAAATTTCAGCAGCTTGGCTTGTATTCAGCTTTTGCAAAGGCTTGCATTTAAAGAATCAATAGTAGTGCATTGTATTTAAATATGGCTGTTGCCAGCAGCCAGTTAATTTCCTTATAGACTAGAAATGGGAAAGCAACTATTTGCTTTGTACAAGAACCAAAGCATTAAAACATCACGTTGGGAAAGGCTATTTGAGGCTATTTCTTTGCCAGCTGCTTTGTATTTACTGTATTGATATAAAAGTGACATCAATTTCCCCTAGTTTTTTTTAGGAGAAAAGCCAACAGCCAAACTCTTACCTTTAAAATTGTTACTTACCATCTGAGTATATGTATATGTATTTATCACTGACACAAGTTAGAAAACACTGCAATGAAATGTGCCCAAAATATATGCACCAAGTGTGGAAACATTTGAAAGTGATTTTTTTCTACAACAGCAGACACTATCTCATTTTCCTTGTGGTCCCGCATTTCTACATTTTCATTTTCTTGTATCACAGGCTTTTTAAAAGTTGACTTATAAGGTAAATATCCAGTGAGTGACTAATTCTCAATGCTGCTTTTCTGGAGAAACAATGAATAAATAACTCTGTTGTTCTTTGCGATTAGAGCAGCTTTTCAGTGGTTTTTAGAAATGTTAGGTCACCCCCTTCATCCAGAGCTTAATGCAACCACAGCAGATGGGTCCATCACACACATATTTACACACATAGTGTACACACCCAGCAGCACCGCGGACACATCCAGCTCCCCTCCAGTCACTTTGTGCTGTGTGTGCACACAAATGAAAATGCTTCCTGCAGAACAATTCATTTGCCACACCACATACTTTCCTCTGCTGCTCTGCTGGTCATGAGTGATTTTACACTCCCTCTCTTTCTCCCTTTCTTGCTTTCATTCTTTTAGCTGCATCCTTTCTTTTTACTCTTCTTTTTCCTTTAATTCAATCTCTCTTCCGCCTCCCCTCTTGTTGCTTCCATCGCTCACTCTCTGGACTTGCTTTCTTCATTTTTCTCACTTACTGTATATTTTCTACTTGTGCTGCAGTCAGTTATGCTGGAAATTCCCTCTTGGAGTAAACGAAACAGACATTCAGGTCAAATTCAACATTGTATCTGAGTTTTAGTTGTTTGATGTTAAGTATCAGTGGAGATTCTTTGCCCCAAGTGGAGGAGTTCAAGTATCTTGGGGTCTTGTTCATGAATGAGGGAAGGATGGAGCGTTAGATTGACAGACGGATCGGCGCAGCATCTGCAGTGATGTGGTCGCTGTATCGGTCGGTTGTGGTGAAGAAGGAGCTGAGCCAAAAGGCGAAGCTCTTGATTTACCGGTCAATCTATGTTCCTACCCTCACCTATGGTCATGAGCTTTGGGTCATGACCAAAAGGACAAGATCAAGGGTGGCTGGGTACACCCTTAGGGATAGGGTGAGGAGCTCAATCACCAGGGAGGAGCTTGGAGTAGAGCCACTGCTCCTTCACATCGAGAGGCCAGCTGGGGTGGCTCGGGCATATGTTTTGGAAGCCTCCTGGATGCCTCGCTGGGGAGGTGTTCCGGGCATGTTCTGCTGGGAGGAGGCCTAGGACACGTTGGAGAGACTATGGCTCTCGGATGGCCTGGGAACGCCTCGGGGTCCCCCCGGAAGAGCTGGAGGAGGTGTCCGGGGAGAGGGAAGTCTGGGCATCCCTGCTTAGACTGTTGCCCCCACGACCCGGCCCAAGATAAGCGGCAGACAATGGATGGATGGATGGATGGATGGATGTTAAGTGTAAAAATGCTACTGCTTAATACAACCTCCACTTCCACAAAAGTGGAGTCATCTTCTAAAATATAAAAACTATTGTTCACTAAAATAACTCACAACCATATGTGGCGAGAGAGAGAGTGCAAGGAAGTCAGGTGACAACGCCACCTGGGGAATTGCACCCCAGGAAATTAGTAAGAGGGCTCACAGGTTCAAGTTTCAAAAATACGACAGGGGCATAGACGGTTTCGATTTAAAACAATTATTGAACAAAATATTATTAAAAGACTGCTACTAAAAAAAACTAGTACTTAAAAAGCTTAGCACGTGGCCCATACAGGTGAACAGGGCCGGGGCTTACCACTATGGCAGGGATCCAACAAAATATAAAAAGGGGACTGCAAACCAACACCCGTGAACTGCACACCAACAAAAACTGGAAGCTTGTGAAGAAAAATCCACCACCAGGGATCACACTGCCGCCCTAGGCCCACGGCACCTGTTCAAAAGAAAAGAGAAAACAATTTAAAAAAGGCCACGTGCTGCCCCCAACCCCTCAACTAAAGTAGAGACAAAAAAAAAAACAATTAATCAAACTATAATACACAAAATTAAACAAAACACAATGGCAAACTAAGAATAAAAAAACACTAAACAAAAAGGAAAAAAAATATATACTAGAAATTCAACTAACCCAAAACTTAACAAAAGTTACTAAACAGAAAAATGCAGTATAATAAACAAATTAACCATACAAAGAAAGAGAAACACAATAAACCAAAATTCAATGAAACACAATATAACAAATGGAATACATACAATTATAATAAACACAACCCAATAATACACTAGCACAAAACAAAACAAAGACAATGTAACTCAAGATTCAACGGAACCAATTCAGTATAACACAAACAAACAAACAAACAAACAAACTTAACACAACGGAAGCAATTGAACTAAATGAAAAGAAAGGAACGCCGAAAGAGGGGAATGACGCATCCGTGTTGCTCTGCACGGAGGCCACGGATGTGGGATTAAAATAAAATTATAAAAGTCAATCCAAACGGCCAGAACAGCAGTGCTTCGGAGGGTGAGGGAAAATGCGGTGGTGGACTCTGGGGATGTCCGCCGGCTCCACAGTCACGTTATGTGTAGAATGGAATTTTTTTTAAAACCCGGCTTCACCACACTGCAGCATAAAAAGAACATAATTAGCTCCGGGAGCCAGGCAACAAAGGACAAAACTACACCGACAGACTGACAACGGCGACCTACTGGTGTACATACACCCGATTAAACGCCAACAGGGAAACACGCTTCCACACGCTGCTCAAGATGTCAGTCGCATTACAATGAATGGTAAAATAATAAATGAGGAGGTACTTAAGCGCTTTCGCGCAACCGACCAATGGCGGATTGAAAGCGGCTTACCTTCTCAGCTTCGCCGACCAGCCACCAGTGTTACACTGGATTTTAAAAAGAAACACCACACAGCCAACGCTGCTGCTGATGAGGAAGAGCGAAAAAAAGAGAGTAGTTGCACCTGCGTATATATACGGCGCGTAGCGCCTCCCTTCACATAGGTTAAATTGGGCCGGAGTGCAACAGAGCTCAGCTCTGCCTCCTTACGTCCACAAAGAACTGCACCGGAGCTCAGCACCCTCTCCCTGAATGTAAAACAACCCTCTACCTTTTCTGTTATTCAATTTCCTCTCCTGATAAACAAAATAAACTATGAAGTTGAATAAGTGCAAGACGACCCAAAGACACACCAAAATCAACTACATGGGATTGTCAGACGTCGAAACACATTCTGTGATTTTAGTATCTCAATATGTCAACATCAATGCGCCGCTCATCTAAACCATGATGTTTTCTAAATGGATCCTAGAATTCTAGAACCTACAGCAGGGTTCCCCACACTTTTTCAATTTGTCAGCTCCTTTTAAAATGACCATGACAAAATAACCTACCACCACATTATATTGATACATATATCAGCGGATAACTCATTCGGTACAATTACTACTATTTATGTTAATGGTTGAGTAGCTCAGTAGGTAATCCTTTGAACTGCAGTGCAGGAGACTGGGGTTTGAATCCAAATAGGAGTGAATTGCAAACTATTTTACCCATGCTAATTTTAGTTCAATTTTGCATGTTGCATTGACCATACACTGTATTTTGATAATCTTGAACTGTATGAGGCATAGATTACTGTTTAATGTATCTGCTTTACTGCATTTTATCCTCTTCATGCAGCTTTGTAATGCGCAAATAAATAACTTGTTATTGTTGCATGATAAAATGAAAGAAATAATAAACTGAAAAGTATTAACATCCTCATTGCTTAGATAATTATTCAATCACACAGCCTACAGATTAACCCCACCACCACCACCCAAAAAAACCCCAAAAACGTATTACATAAGTTATGGGGAATGTGAGAGCAATATAATGTAGATGCTCATGAAATAAGACGGCCATTGACTGTAGGCTACACAAGGGTTCCCCCCCTCAAAAAAACAATTTAACCACTGCTCACAACTATGTTCAACTGACAGAAGTGTAAAGAAAAGTTATTCTTTTTTGTCAATGACTTATATCAACTATGTGTTGCCTTGAAAATCATAATGACCAGACCATCAGGATCAGATATCCTTATGTTTCAATACATAGCATAATAAATACCTAAATAAATATATCTTAATTAAACAAATCAACTTCATATTTTGTGCATATGTTAATGGAGCCATGCTTTGTCTGTTATATGGTTGGCTTTGTGGTAGACCTCTTCATACATGAGCAATATACACTGCAACCAAGACAAACACATAGAAATGATCTTTTGGATGTTAGTGATGATTAGATTATTTGAGCAAAAAATTCCAAGTCTAAGACTGAAACAACATTTAAGTAATAAGCATCAAGTTCTTCAGTATTTGATCCATTGTGACCTTAATAGGAAATATAATAAATTTAAATTACTGTTACAGTGCATTCACAGTCTTTTTCAGCTCAGTGTAGTACAGGGTGTCCACAAAGTCTCTTTACAATTTAAAAAAACTTACAACAAAAGCAACTGATGAGATATGTTAATCAGATTTGTTCTATGTACTCAGCGGTTGTAACAGTTTCCAAGATGAAGTAGGTTCTGTTAAATAAACCCCTAAAAATGGCTACTCCTCAAGAAAAGGCACAATGTCTATTATTGTTTATTGAAACAAAATTGGACATTTAGACTCAGCGAAACTACAGGATTTAGTATGGAAAACATCCATGATCGTCAATTCATGCATGGCACAAGAAATTTATGGAGACAAGGACTGTGTTGGAGGGGATGGCCCAATTCTCTGGCCAATTCGTTCACCAGATATCATTCCCCTAGATTTCTTTCTATGGGGTTATGTTAAAGATATCATGTATCAAAGAAAGATACGGGACATCAACGACTTGCAGCAAAAGATCACTGATGTCACTGCCACCACTGATGAGGCCATGTTACAGCCAACATGGCAAGAAAGGCAAGAGGTCTATTTAATGAGGCAAAAAAAACCCTTAAATTTTTACGTTTAATTTTGGAATAATTTCCACAGATTTGTCTATTCATTTGCTTTTGTGATAAATTTGTTTAAAAGACTTTATGGACAACCTGTATTTCATATAAGGAATGACATGAGCTGTTGATCGACCCAGAATTGCGACCATTTTGTAACAACACCTTTGCTTTAAGAAGGGCTGGTAAAAATGTGCCGCCTCTTCCTCACATAGTGTTGTGCCAGACTTTGCTTACTTAAGTCTGACTCACAGTATTTGCATTTTCTTCAGCAAGGTATGTGTTATTGTAAATGGTAAGTTCTGGCCAAGGCGTCTTTTTTCATTTTAACACTCACTCACCTACATGTGCAAATTCTGTTCTTATAACACAGCTTCTCCCCAACACAATTTTGCTACCCTAATTTGTCCTAAGAAATGCATTTTAGCTAAACAAGCTAGAGAGGTTTTTTTTCCTCTATTACAAAATGATAGTGATGGTGCTAGATGTGTCTCCAACAATAATATAGCCTCAGGTGTGGAGATATGAGACTACCACCACTCCATACAGGTGTTTCTGTGCTGTTTCACTTGTAACATGGAGGGTTTAAATATGTTATACTTCCTCCCACTCCTTTACGAATGTGCAAATGAAGTCATGCTTTGCTTTCATGTATATGTATAAGTTTTTTTTTTCTTGATGATTTCGTACTATCTCTTTTATTCCTAAGGGCTAAGTAAGATTATTTTGTTTTGTTGCATATTCGAAATAAACTAAACTAATAAAAATAAAAAAAAAATTGAAAAGTAGTATTATCTTTGTTTTCTACATAAATCCAAAATATGTTTTAGTCTAAAATAACAACTTCACAAATCACCATCATCTGCATGTTGTTATACAAGTCCTAAAATCTGCTTTATGCTCAGTCTGATCCCTGTAAAGCTAATTGGAATCTATAGTGTACCACACTATCTACATTTAGTTTTTGGAGATGAATTGAATCTGATTTCCCTTCCTTCTTATTCGCCTGTTTAATATCTTAGACTTAACTTTCTCTTTGCTCCCTCTCCTGTGTCTTCGGCAGCCTGTCCCATCCCCTAATGCTTCCACGGTGTGTAGCTTCTTTCCAATATTAATTAAACACCCTTATGTGTCATCAACTCCTCTGGTGAGCAGCTTGCTCTTTAATTAGACCTGAAGAACGCCGGGGAGAAAAACACACATTGCAACTGGTTGTGTACAAGTGCACAGGTGTGTGTGAGGCAGGGGAGGTGTAGCTGTGAAAAAGTCAATGTTTCTGTTTCTCTGCTTGTGTATCTTTGCGTGTCTGTTTCCTCTGAGGATCGTTACAAAGCATTTATGTGTGTCTGAAACTGCTGTGGAGACAGACTGTCATTGTCTGTCTATATCACTCTGTGTAATGTCCACTGTAAAAAGTAGGGCCATTGGCTACTTGGATGTATATTAACAATTTAATCCCAGTTTCACACGTTCCTAGAATATAGATTTTAAAGCTCAAAATACATTAGCTACCATTAATTCCATCGTTATACTCCTAGTTTTCAGCTGTGTTTCAGATTTTTTGACAGTCTGTTTCTTTGTTTTGCTACTGACACCCCTTCTCTGTTCATGCCATCATGTAGAATAGAATAGAATAGAATAGAATAGAATAGAGGAGGTAGGTATATGCATTCCAATTTGAGCCGCTGCTTCAATGTCACTCTTTTATAGCCATTTTGTGCAGAAGTGGGTTGTCTGTGCTCTGTAATCATAGAGAACTGGGTGATCCTCCATATGGTTGTTGAATCAGACTTTGAAAACATTCACACTTGGGGCATTCACCACATCTTTGGGTAGGTCATTCCACCAGGAAGCCACTCTGTCGCTTAAGAAAAACTGCCTGTGATTCAATCTGACATTATTCTTATTATTCCTCAAATCCTTATATCTATTGTAAGTGTGGGAGATGGGCATCTGTATTGTACTTCTTGTGGATGAACTTGAAAGTGTTGATTAAATCTCTTTGCAGTCTCCTATACACAAATGTAGGGATCTTGAGTTTCCTCAGGCACTCTTCATATGACAAAGCCAGGTACTTGCTTGGTAGCCCTTCTCTGTACCCCTTCGATAGCACCTGCGAGCTTCCACAAGTGAGGTGACCATACAGGTACAGAGTACTCTACATGGGGTTGTATCATCGATTTATATATGTGCTGGAAAACTTCTTCATCTATATACACCCTGCAAAGGTGCGAGGATGGTTTCAGTGGGTCCAACAGGCCCTGAAGAATTCACAAAGGCATCTCAAAACGCATTCTTGTCTGTTCTTCTGTTCTTGTGATCTTATGAAATGTCATCAGTTGGGCCCCAAATACTGTGCCATCTAAAAGTTCGCACACACCAAGATCAGCTGGAATTCCTGGATGATGTTCTTGTCTTCTAACTTAAACCAAGGATACACTGGTTGGTGGCTCATGTGGACTTGGCTGGAAAATATCCTAAGATATATTTCATGCTACTCAACAGGGCAACGGAGGCTTGAGTGACAACTTACCTCAGAAATGTTTTACTGAGTAAATGATGTGATGCAATGTTGGAACACGCATGAGAGGCAGAATAGTGAGAAAATACTTTTTTTTTTTTTTTTTTTATCATGATGGGATTCAACAAAATTTTTTATCCAGTTTTGAAGAATATGCAAAATGTATAAGATTAAAATTACAAGTCAATAGTTGTACAAATGTACTGATTGTGGAAATACATCAGGAAGCCAATGGTGTAAATACAGCAGAGCCAGGGAAGAAAGTTCACAAGCACAAATGGACTTCCTAGAACGCAAGTCTCTCTTGATATTGAGAAACATTTATTCATTCATTCATTTTCTGAACCTGCTTTATCTTCACCAGGGTCACAGGGGTCACCGGAGCCTATCCAAGCTACTTATGGGCGAAGGCGAGGTACACCCTGGGCATGTCACCAGTTCATCACAGGGCTGACATATAGAGACAAACAATCACTCTCACATTCATACCTATGGGCAATTTAGATTAAACTGATTAACCTATCAGTGCATGTCTTTGGCTGGTGGGAGGAAGCTGGAGTACCTGGAGAGAAACCATGCAGACATGGGGAGAACATGCAAACTCCACACAGAGAGGAGCATGGAACATGTGCATAAAAGGTATGTGAGCATAGTTGTTAGTGCGTGAGGGTTAAGGGAGAGGTGCAGTTGTTTCAGAAAAGATGCGAATGGGTTGTAAACACAGAAATTCAGGGGTGGTGTTTTGAGATTAGTTCACTCTGGGACCTAATTTCAAAAGTTAGCATATTCAGGCTCTCAAAACACCAGTTCTGCATGGATGAAAAACCCATATAATAAAAGAATTTTGTGTATACTCCTACACTCATCTCCGTGTGAACAGACCCTAAATGCAGTGACTGTACAGTTGCAAGATCACAAATACTGTACATTCAGCCTCATTACCATATTCGTCCACAACGTAATTAGATTAATTAAATATTTCATAAAAATAATTTAGATTTAAAATGTCTCAGATTTTCTGAAGTCTTGGTAATTTTTTTTTTTTTTTTTTTTTTTTTTTTTTACAATTTTCAAGATGTGTTATTTGTTATTGTTTACAGTTTACTTATCAACATCTGTCTCATTTGATCTTCGGGAACAATATAAATATCTCATCAAAAATGAATGGAAATACAGAGGAAAACCAACTTTTTAATTGTAATTTCATTAAATTCCCTCTTCTATTTGAATTTTATTTAATAAAACCAACAAAATCAGGGACATGTCTAACTTTTAAATGAGGAAGTTAAATCTACTTCCTGACACTTTAAGGCTCAGTATTATATCCTCAATGAATTTTCTACCACAATTGTTTGAGCAAGTGTTATATTAATTTACCACAGTCTGAGTTTTTACACTGATAATGGTTTTGGTCTGCAGGATGTCTTCAACCCCAACATGAAACGTGGTGTTTCAGATTTAAGCTATTTCTCACAGATTTTCTAATTTGATCTTTGAGTCTTTGGCACTGTCAACATGCTTTCATAAAAATGTCACACTGGGCACTTTGGGCTATAACGAAAATAGGACACTTGCCAGTGGCTCTGCAGTTAACACCTATAATGTTGATAAATTATAAGCCAATAAACTTTCTTAAATTACAGTTTTAGGGCTGATCTAACCTTCCCATAGTGGCCTCAATTTGTGTATTTTGTCAAAAAACTGTTTGGTGAAAGCCCTGGAGGTGAATACACTTTGGGAAACTATGAGTAAAACTACAGCAGACTCAATTTAGCCACTTTTTGCACGTTTGTTTTAAATTAATTAATCACATATGAAAAATGGCAAATGTGTTGCTTCCCTTAAAGAGGTGCTGATGAGCCGAAAATGCTGCAAAATAAGGTGATATGAAGTTTAATGGCAAGCTACAAATTTAACGGCATCTCTCCGTCAATCAACTTCTCCATCTGTTTGATAAAAATGTGTTGCACGCTACAGTGATTTTAACTGCTGTAATGGGAGAAATAAATAGAGCCTTTAAAAATAGCAGCAGAACTATTAGTATAAAGAATGGAGATGATGCAAACTATTTAGATACTCTATTGTCTTTTCAGTCTTCTGTATAATAGACCATGATTTACAACACTGATTTACACTTGATATGTAAAAATGATAGAATTATATATTCACACTTGTTTGCTGTTTGCATTCCGACATAACCTAATGATGCATTTTGTATAATTTTCTCCTGAACTAAACATGTTAACTAAGAATAAATGGTGTCAATGTTTTGATGATCAAGTAGTATAACTGTACAGTTTTCAACACCATAAACTCATTAGTTTAAGTTACACAACAGGGTTTCCTCTGTATTCATTTAACAGTGGCGTATCACCACAGCATGGAAATAAGTACAAATGTAATTTGTAAACACTGTAACTTAGCTTAAATTGGATGATTTGAAGTTTTGAAATTCCATCATGTACTTCAACCATCAACAGCAGAAAATCCCCCAGTTTCCATTGCATCAACGCTAGACCTGCAATTTCTTGAATAGAGTGAAGTTTTATCGTTCAAGAAGAACCTATAAAATAGGTCTATAATTTACAGTATAGCTCTCTTTGTTCAGTCTTTATTTACAAAACAGACAGTAAAACCTTAAATCATAAACCATAAATAAAGTTTTCTTCTGTATGGGTTGTGTTATCAGTACCTGCACTAAACATATGTATATATATATGTCCAAGGTCAGAACTGCCATGAATGATAAACTTTGCAAATACAGTAATAATAATAATAATAATAATAATAATAATAATAATAATAATAATAATAATAATAATAATAATAATAATCAGAAAAGTAGCATCATAGATAAGCATCGCTACTGAATATACATGACATCAATTTTAAAGAAATGGGAGTTCAGCATTAAACCTCATTCTATTACTTGCATCGGAAAGCAGTGATGTTGCTGCCTCTCCTTTTTATTTCTAATTTTTATTACTTATGTTCTTTGACTTTTCTTCTTCTTTTAGTTACTTTAGAAAATCTTCATCCATATTTGCACTTCATAATCAAAATCAGAATAGCCTTTATTGTTATTGTGTGTGCCATGAAATTAGGAGTGCAACTCCAGCCAGTGCTACAATATGAATAACAAAATTAATATGTCAGGAATAAGAATAGAGCAAATATAAAATTGCAAAAAGTAAAATAGGAAAATAGAATGTAAAATTTTACAAAAAGTAAAACAAGAATAGAACTGAAAGTAGAATAAAATTAAAATAGGCATAAAATATGAACACCATTAACAGTTTTTTGTTCACTGCTGCATTTACAGCTCATTGCACATAAATATCAGGGACAAAGGCCTGTATTATGGACTACATAGACAAAATCCATATTAATGTGCAGGATTGGGTTTTTGTTTTCACATAAATACATAGTAGAATGTATCTTTACACATCTCTAATTAAGGTGTGACATTCAAGGTATGTGACCTGTGTAACAAGTATTACAGCTGCCTAATTCTGTGTAACTGAACTGTAGTGTAACTTATGTGATTCTATGGACTGTGTGAAAATATGTGTAATACTATAAACTTTAGTAGCATCTATGTAATATTACTACCAGCTACATAGCTGTTATTACCTTGTGTCAGAGTTTGTTGTTGCCAGCTGCATTACATTATGGGATACTTCTGCTGTGGAGGTGTCCATAACTTGAATGTTGCAATATTTGCCCAGAAATTATATTCAATCCACATCCTATTTTTCAAAATTACTGTTTAACACATACTTAAAAAGATCCTTACATACTGTTTTAGTCTTCCAATTAGCATTTTGATGCAAATGTCAGTCGTAAAAAGTAACTTTTTAACAGACTGGCAAAGCTTGGCTGAACATTTGGCAGGTATCTCTTCAATACAATATAATCACTCTAAAATATTCCAGAAAGACCTAAAATAATTATTAAAGCAGAAGCGTTTCAAATTGCTCCTTTAATGAAATCTGTAATTAAACAACTGTCTTGTCCAAATGCTTTAGAAATACTGATTATGTAATAAGAGGATTAAATAATAAGATTATTACCTCAGCTTTAATCATGCCAGCAACCAAACAAAACTATAATTATTTACCCACACCATACCAAAATTACAGAGGAAATACCGAAGAATAAATTCCAGTTAATAAACAGAAGAATCACGCTTCTAAAATGTGACACAACATGCATAAAACAGACATATTTCAGAGTCTAATCCTTAGATATGTTTATCTGTTATTTTCTTCTTACAGCATCACTGAATTTACCTGGAAGAATTCATCTGGATGCTTTATGCACCAGCAAAGACGTCATGTTTGGTTAAGGAAATGTGATGCCAACTATGTAATTTAACCATGGTGTTAAGTAAAAAAAAAAAAAATGCCACAGCTGCCACAAGGTGTTTATACAATGGCTCCATTCCTGAAAGTGTACAAAAAAGTACCAAAAGTGAAAGTAACTAAGAAATAAACATGATTTCCACACATTTAGAGTCAGGCTTTCGATGCATATTGTAAAACCACAACATTTCTGTCATCTCTTAGCTTGAATTCAATATTAAATTACTAGTATCAAATTGATACTTTTTGTAGTGTGATGTAGTTAGCTGGATGTATTTGTTCTGGGTTAGGGGATTTGGCTGTCCTTCCTTTCACACCAGCCAACTTAGCTCCAGAGCAGAGGCAGCAGCATGGAGCCCAGAGTCATACTTTGCCAAATTTCTTCCACCAGTAGCTTTGTTTTTCCCCATGCAGCCTCATCTCATTTCCTACACTGTCCTGCACCAGGAATATGCCAACATTTTAGGTACATCATTCTATTTCTTTTTCTGAATGTGCTGTGGTATTTATTCAGACTCTGAAACTATGAAGGACTTGCTAACTTCAATAAGAACTTAGTCATGATCAACTGGAAATACCCACTGTGCACACTTATAATAAGGCTAAAAGAGCAGGAAACATAGAATAGAATAGAATAGCCTTTATTGTGTGAATGTGAGAGTGATTGTTTGTCTCTATATGTTCAGCCCTGCGATGAACTGGCGACTTGTCCAGGGTGTACCCTGCCTTCGCCCCTATGTAGCTGGGATAGGCTCCAAGCGACCCCCGTGACCCTAGTGAGGATAAAGCGGGTTCAGAAAATGAATGAATGAGCCTTTATTGTTGTGTGTTCAATTAAATTAGAAGCGCTACTCCAGTCAGTACTACAATATGAATAAAGAAAACAATACACTAGAAAATAAAGTCACAAAAGAAAACTAAAAAATAAAATAAGAAAATAGAATGTAAAATTTAACAAAAGTAAAATAAGAGGAGAACAAAAGTAGAATAAAATAAAACTATACATAAAATATGATTTGACGCAATATTGACAATATTAACAATATTAACAGTATTAACAGTATGTATATCTGTGAATATTTAAAGAACAGGAAACCTAGCTGGGTGTTTAGCACCAAAAAATAATAAATTAGGGTTTTTTTTGTTTTTTCTTCATACATGCTGCACGATGGTGCAGTGGATAGTATACATGCCTCACAGCAAGAAGGTCTTGGGTTCAATTCCAACACCAGTCGATGCGGGTGGGACCTTTCTGTGTGGAGTTTGCATGTTCTCTGCATGGGTTCTGTCTGGGTACATAATCTAAATTGCCCATAGGTGTGAGAGTGATTGTTTGTCTCTATATGTCAGCCCTGCGATGTACTGGTGACTTGTCCAGGGTGTGCCCCACCCTTACCCATAAGTAGCTGGGATAGGCTCCAGCGACCCCTGTGACCCTAGGATAAAGTGGGTTCAGATAAAGAATGAATGAATGTACAGACATGTATGTTTCTTTAATTTTATACATTAATACATTTAGGCCTGGATCTATAAAAGGTTTGCGTGTATAGAAACGTGTGTACACAAAAAAAATGTACAAACTGATTACTAACAGTGCACACTAAGGGTTGCATCTTTCAAAGGTGCAAAATAGTGCTTCTGTATCCAGTTAGTACATTTGGCATAATGAGTATGCAATATGGGGCTTTTACAAATCCCAGCGTGTGCTGGGAGGAGAAAATGTAAATATATTAATTTAGCACACGCAAAGTGATTTATCAAATCTGAAAGCAATTTTGCTCATAGAAACTGCGTCTATATTTAACACGTCTCAAAGAGAGGTGCAAACGGGTTGGATGTGTAATTGCGCACACATGGGTGGGCTTGAAATGATGAAACGAGAATGCATTTTTCACCCTTGTGTGAACATTTTTATAATAACGGAAGAAAAAATAATTGAGACATATACCCCCCCACCCAAAAAAAAAAAAAATATATATGTGCACCTGACAGTCAATCTAACAACCCCCACAGCCCCCCACCTCTAAAATGAAAAATAATTTAATGAATGAATGCAATACCTTCTATGACAAAACTCCTCCAACATGACATTTCCATGTGTCTGGATCATTACAGCATTCATTAATGCTGGGGTATCCCAGAGCAGTTTTTCCAGTGTATTCTCTCCAGTAGCAAATGCAAGACCCTCATTTAAATAGGGTGATGTCCAAGACTTTGCACCTGTTGTAATTTGTGCAAGCAATCTTAGTAAATCACCCACAAACCACGGTTCAACCCCACACACAAAATTCTAGATTGCACACGCAAATTAGTACATGTAAATTGGGACCTTAGTAGATCCAGCCCTTAGTTTGTTTTTTTTTTTTTTTTGCATTGACTGAAATACAAGCATTGATTTATTCAGAGGTGCAGTGGTGTATGTAGCATCTTTTAGAAAACTACATCAAAAAAATCAAAAGGAATAAGTTAACTGGTAACTTTTCATATTCAATGTAAGACTAAGGAGTGAAGGGCAAAACTGTACAGTACTGCGCAGCACTGTAGGCTATTTAATATTCAATTTCTGTCCTGGAGAAAGGTGTAGCCATTGTTTTCTAAAGCCTTATTCTCACTGGGCTTGTGTCACCTGTGGACCTCTGGTAATTTGGACTAATTGCTGAGGCCTACTGAGGTCTATGATCTTAATCCCTTACAAATCTGTTTTCTGTAATTTGCAAAGTAAAAAGTTCACCACAAATTACTTAGCCTGTTTCAGCAGGCACAGAGGTCTTGTGATAATATTAGCATAATATTAGTTCTCAACATCTCAGTGAGTTTAAGTGATTTGTCATTTTTTTCCCTCCGAGCCTGTTATTTTAATCTGCCCATTTCCTTCTATATAGGCTGTGTTGTTAGTTATTCAGCACGGGCTATAATTTTAAAATAACTGAATATTTGTTGTGTCATTAAAAAATCATTGACTGTGTTTACAATGTTTTCTGGTATCCTTGATATGTGGCTTATCTGGGTTTGATCATGTTTGGGATATACTGTTTACATGACATACAGAGAAATCTGGGTACTCATATCCTATTTTCATGACAAACCAAGGGAGTAGATTTGATTTTGACACTGGTGCGGACACAAAAATGCTCCTAGATGACACTCCTGAAAGTTGATGTTTTTTTGCATTTGCAATCATAATTTCACATCATGTAGAGCTGATCAAACAAGGAAACAATCATAGTCAGAAAAAAATTCAGTAATTGACATGTTTATAATGCATGCCTGAATACCTAAAGACAATACAAGAATTAAATGCATTCTGCAATGTTATTCTCATGACTAACATATCCATCATTATTTAACCTCACCTGTGAATTTTCCAGCCTCTCCTCCAGCTTCTCCTCCTCTTCCCCCTCCTCTATCTCTCTACGGTCTGTCACCTGACATAAATATGTTGATGCATGACATATGAACAGATTAGGGATACAATGATTATAGAATTTGATGGTACAGTTACCGCCCGAGCAAAAGACGCTTTTACTTTCAATTATTACATGTAATTTATTCCCCAGAAATATGGATAAAATCATGTTGAGAATCACATCTAGAATGTGAGTTTTTATTGTATTTCCCCCACAAATTTTCTTTATTTGTGTTTTTTATACAGTTGCTTTCTTCGTTAGAAATACATGAAAATAATAAATAAAAAATAACTGTAAAAAAGTCTATCTGTTTGGCATTAAATAGTGTCTTTTATTCAGTATCTGTAATCATTTGTTCCTTTTGCCAGTGTCAGCATTTCCTGAAAATTTCATCAAAATCCGTCCATAACTTTTAGAGTTATCTTGCAAGCACACAAACAAACAGACAAACCCCGATGAAAAAGTAACCTCTGCCGTTCCTTGGCAGAGGGGTAACAATCATTATTTAATCTGCACAAATGCCAATTCAATCTGTCATTTTTCAAACTTCTTAACCCCCTGGAGGGTCACGGAGGTGCTGGAGTCTATCTCAGATGACGCTGGGGGTAGGTGGTGTACACAGCGGACATGTCACCAGTTCATCACAGCACTGACATATGGAGACCAACAACCATTCACACTCACATTCACACCTACGGGAGATTTAGACTGACTAATTAATTCATTAAATGCATGTCTTTGGACAATGAGAGGAAGCCGAAGGTGACAAAAATACACCTGTTCTTTTTTGACACTGATATTACTAAAACCAGTCCATGCCAAACTAGACGTCCATAAACCGTCACAACTTCTTTCAAAAGCTTTTCTGACTTGTGGATTTTGTCACTTTTATCTGCCAGTACATTTACAGGCACAGCTGTTGAATTGGTCTGTTGATTTAGTCCCAGTAAACATGCACGGAGGTGTAATGAATTTGTTGGACTCACGTCACATCTACTACCATAGGTGGCGATTTGCACTCTTTCAGCTAGTTAACTTACACCAGTGGTTCCCAACCTTTTTTGGCTTGTGACCCAATTTTAACATCACAAATTTCTGGCGACCCCAGACATTCAAAACGGAGACTTTTTTTTTGCTAAAATTAATTTGTTTTTGATCATGTAATAGTTTGCTATACTATGTTGCAAATAAACGTTAATTTTAGATGACAATTAGGCCAAATAAAGTACATTATTATGGACGGAGACAGAAAAGCCAGGTGTAGATTACTGCACAAAGTGAGAATTTTGTTTTCCTTGGTCAGGATATGTACAGTCAGTCCAGCTTGTATTTACAAGGCTGACAATTAACACAGAACAAACATGAACTCAAACTATGAATTATGAAAGAGCTGCGACATCTTAAACCGGCCACAATGAACATTTGAAAGATAAACAGAACCACAGTGCTTCAGTTTCAGCTTCAGAGTTTGTCATGTCTTTTATGTATTGTGATTGTCTCTGTCAACTCAACAAATATTTTTTCATTCATTCATTCATTCATTATCTGAGCCTGCTTTATCCTTACTAGGGTCACGGGGGTCGCTGGAGCCTATCCCAGCTACTTATGGGCAAAGGCAGGGTACACCCTGGACATGTTGCCTGTTCTATATTTTTTATTAGTAATTTTTTAAATTTTATTCTTAGCAATTACTAGAAATATCAGTCAACCCCATTTGAATTCCATGCAAATCCAAATGGGCTCCTGACCTCAAGATTGAAAAACACTGACTTACATTACCACAGACCACAACAATAGTTTAGCAAGCTAACAAATTAGCAACCAAGAGGTAAACTAACATGACAATGGACAATATTGTAAATTTGTACTTAGTGTACTTTGTATCCACTCTACTGTTTATGCAGATGAGATGCATATTACTTGAGTTCCAGGCGCAGAGCTCTAACGTAGCCACAAGACACCTGGTCCCATTCTAGTCCGACTGGTCTGTATACATGAAGGGGTAGATGGACTTTCAATCCCATTATCTAGGGGTGTTAGTCAGACTATTTAAACTTTGATTTTAGTCGAGCTAACATGTTAACATGAACTTTTATTGTCAATTTTTTTTTTTTTTTTTGGTGTTTTTTTGAAGTCCCAGAATATGTTGTATGCACAAGCAAATACAGACCAAAATGCTGCTAAAATGCATCTGTTTTCATTATACATGAAGCTTAATCATGGATGCCTGTTTGATGATCAATGTTTTGTCAGCTCCCCAAGTCATCTTCAAATAATTAATATGTTTTGAAAAGAGACATAGCCAGCAGTAGCACAGTATTTAATGAACACTACAAACTGTGCTGTGTAAATAACTTATTAGAGTCCTTGTAGCAACAATTTAGCATCATGACTGATTTCCAATATGTGGCCACATCCACAAGACACAAATTACAGCATACATTGTATGTGTTGCTTTTTCATTAGTGATTTGTTTTCCCTGCTTTTGTTGTTGGTAGTTGACAAGTGTGGATTAGAGTGTTGTTTGTCGTCTCATAAACTGAAAAGACTTGGAGGTTCAGATGCTGGAAAGCATGGCAGGGTGTAAACATACATAATCAGTGACAAAGTGTTGACTCCTGTGAGAGTTTAATTAAGGCTGATGATTCTACAAAATACAGAAGGGGAGGTGGGGGTGGCAACAGAACAGAAATTACAGGACAGTATAGACTGAAATTAGTTTGAAGTAAACTCATCTGAATGGTGTAGACCATAACAAATTGTCATTGAATTCTTTAATGCAATAGACTATTCATATTCAACAACCCTGTCTCATAGGAAATACATTTGTATGCATCCAAATTGTAAATGTAGATTTTTTGTGCTCCGGATGTAATGCCAGCCACATTACATTTGTTTCCACACGATGACTAAACGCTTAGTCTGTTTAGTGTTCAATAAGATTTGCCTGTTTCTGTTATTGAGGTTTGTATTAGACTGTTTTGAACTAATTTGTAGATCTTGGTTAACTTCATTATTAGCTAATAGCCTGTAATGTAATTTCCATATAGAGGACTTGTGTGATGTCTTAAATGATGTTGATTATAGAGGACCTGAAGAAAAAAATACGACTGTGGTTTATTTTATTTGTACCTTAAGTGAGCACTGTAATTAAAACCCCTCGGCCAAATATAGTGTAAGATTCTGTTGAAAGTTACTGCCCTATAATTTAGATTAGATTGTATTTGTGTAAAACTTATTACACACATATTTATATTTGAAAGTACTCAGATATTATAACTGCACAAGGCCATTTGACCTTGAAAAAGTAGGTCAAGGTGACTTATTTTCAATAGGCTTCTGCTCCACGCGAAGATGCATCCACAATATAAATTTGGTGCAGATACCTCAATGCATTCTTCAGATAATGCGATTATGTCATTGAATGGACAGATGGACAGACAGACAGATGACAAAACAATTAAAATACCCCTTCGGCCAGAAGTTGGCCAAGGGTTAAAAACTGTTTTTCACTTGGATTTCAGGGTGTCTTTATTGTAGCCACCACATTATCTATCACAGGCTGCATTTATTCACCACCCTTGTTTCAAGATGGCTTTGCCCTGCTGGTGACAGTTTGAAAAACACCGAAAAGTGAGTAACAATTTTTATTGCTGTGCCATATCTTACCTAAGAATAAACCGAATAAAACTGAATAAAATAAACCACTGGTATTATTCACTGTTTCTGGTCAATATATTGTTGCAGGTGTAAAAAGGCTATTGCTAGGTCCTAGCTCTGGCACTGACTCCTTGCGCCTCCACAGTTCTGCCCCTTTTGTCCAAAAATGGTCACTTCTGACCCCAAACAGTCAATATGCCAGAGGCCAAAATTATAAACTACTGGTTTCAGAATCGCAGCTCAGAAACCAATGGGTGACGTCATGGTTTCTTGGTCCACTAATTACATACAGTCTTTAGTTTTGACACATGTAGTCCCAACAGATCTGATAAATGAGCGCATGTGGATCAGATCACCGCCTTAACCAAAGCACTTTTATTCTTTAATAATACCTAACTAATGCATTATATACCTAATTATCTCCTCATGCAACAGAATAAAGACACAGATCACTGTCTGTTACAAAAGTAATAGAATAGAATAGAATAGAATAGAATAGAATAGACTTTATTGTCATTAAACCAGTTGTGCAACAAAATTGCAGGTGGTCTCTACCAGCAACAGTGCACTTATATCTAAATAACAACAAAATAAGATAGAGACATATATTATAAAAAAAATATATAAAATCTAAAATAGTACGCAATTGAAATATGTGCAAATTAGAGATATACTCTACAAGACGGTAAAATTTTAAAAATATAAAAGTAGTATTAAAATGTGCGAATGTAACAGTGTGAACAATGTAAATATACATGTAAACATACATGCGCCAGACATGAGGCACATATTGTCAGCTATTTTAGGTTTGCAAATCCATTTATGTTCTCTTACAATTAAGTTGCACATGAATTAACTTCTCTTGTGTTTGATCACACTTGATGTAAGGAGATAATTTAATCACAGCATGTGAGATCAGAGAGAAGTGTGGGTTTGCAAAGTGTTTGTCTGTCTGTGGTGTCAGCAGCACATCTGGCAGAGCTGAAGACAACATGTCACTTGTTCTTTCTCAGCTCGCCCTGACAGTCGGGGGCTAATGACCTGGAAGGAAACTCAGTCCCACTACATCTGGGCCTGACCGCCTGTGTGGGACTGTCTGTGTTTTGTGGCTGCAAGTATATACGCACATAAGGCAGGATGTGTCTGCACCCTCTTTTGTGCTTGCAGTTCTTTATGTCTTTGTATTTGTGCAGGGTCTAGCTTGCATGCATCCATGTTTGTGTGCTTCCCTTTGTATATTGACCTGGGACCTTTTCTCGAGTGCTCAGAGAGTCCCTGTGCACCTGGGCCTGTGGTCGTCCCTGCTAGCCAAGTAATTAGGACAGGACATGCTGACCAGTAACACCCTCAGCTGGGACCACTGACAGAACAAGGACAGATGAAATTATACACCTGGATGCTTCACAGGGATTTTTTTTTTCTGTGTGGTTTGGTGATCTAAGACCCAAAGTTGGTTTTTGACCCATTTAAAGGACAAAATTAATGTCACCCCATGTCACAACTGGCCATTGCAGAAGGTTTCTTGTTCTTTCCCAGCTGTTTTTTTTTTTTTTTTTGGTTGTATTTTGTTGAGTGGGAGTGCTCTTTTCAAAGGTCTCCATGAATAACTCATCGTGCAAAAAGTTCACATAGAAAGTTGTAATAAAGGTCTGCATGAAGTGTATGGGATGGTTTCAAAATGAAATCTTATTTTTAAATGCAAACTCTATTAAACCTCTGTGTTATCAGACATAGGACGACTTAGTATTTACTTTCCAGTGCAAATACTTTTAGTAATTTATGTCTTGAATAATTGTATTCATATTGAAACTTCATGTAAATGTGTATATCAATGCATTTTTACTATATATAATTTCCTAAATTCCTAATTTTTACCCATTTAAAACATGGCTACTGGTAATTTCACTTTAACCATTGATAAAAACCTGTGCCATTGTTATTAAAATTAATTCTACTGCAAATTGAATGGTTAAAAAACAGTGGAAACCTTCTGTCATTATACCTCCTTGTTTGTTTCTTCTTAGTTTTTCCACTGACGCATCAATTTAACTCATACTTCCCTTCTTCTTATCTATTAGAATGGATAAAACACCAGTCTTATTTTAGCTGCAAGCTTTATTCCTGTTTTTTTTTTTTTTTTTCTCACTATAAACAAGAGTGTCATTAGGACCTCTATGCAGTGAGGGACGGGTAATGGAGGGATAAAAGTATATTTCAGGCAATGACTTTTCAGGATGTAAGTAAGGGATTTGGTGCATATGTAGCGCATTGAAATTTAAAAGGAAAACTATTTACACGGTGATAGGGTTTGGTCAATTATAAGTATATAATTATAAATTCATATTTCATTGTAGAGGTTAAATCATTATTTATATATATATGTATATATATATACAATTAAGTAATTCTTTTTTTTTTTCATTCTAAAACTGTACCTATGTAATAACATGGTCATGTTCCTTTAAGAGTGAGACACAAAAGGACTCATGGGTAGTAGAGTCAGTGCATTGTTGTGTAGTCGTGCAGAAACTTAAAAAAATGCTTGATGTAAAACGAACTGAGGACAGTAATAAACGTTGCCCAAAATGAAGAAGAACGTGAGTCTGGTCATTCATTTCAAGGGTGCAACACATACACCTAAATTTAGATGTTAGCAGTAAAGCTGTGTTAAATCACTGTTTGTGTTGTAGAGTGTTCTTCTAAAGTTCACCTCTCACAGGCAGTGACTTCTTGTAAGTAACACTTAATTCATATAACTGTTAGGTAAAACAAGGTTATAATGTGTTTTACACACAAGAAGAATTTGCATGATAAAATTAAAATAAAATGATTTGTAAGCAAAGGTGGGTGGAGTAGCCAAAAATTATACTCAAGTAAAAGTACTGTTACTTTAGAAAAATATTACTCAAGTACAAGTAAAAAGTAGTGATCTAAATAATTACTCAAGTAAAAGTAAAAAAGGACTTAATGAAAAAATTACTCAAGTACTGAGTACTTCATGAGTAACATGAAGGGCTGAGTAACATGAGGGCTGTTCAATAAGTTCATGGCCTCACCCAGAAATACTGGTTGTTATAATACAGGATGTTACATTCTTTTGTGATGGGATAGTGATGCTTGAACATCGATGGACCAAGTGCATTGCTGTCAATGGAGATTATGTTGAAAAATAAAATGTAAATTATCAGTCTGTGTTGTTCTGTTCTGGGTGAGGCCATGAACTTATTGAACGGTCCTCGTATTTATTGTTCTTTTAAATTCAGCAATTAATAAATGAAATGTTAAAATAAAAAAAATATAAGGGAACATTACAGCTACTTACAAATATACCTCGTAATAATTTTTGTTGGTTAAATCACATTAACATCTAGTCTGTTCTTATGGAGACAGATACTGTGCATGGTTTTCTAATTACTTTTACGAGTTAGCCTAGATGTCTTTGAACATATCTTCCCCTTTTGTCGAATATCTATAACTCTAATTAAACAAACTGTATTACAAACAGTGCTAGGCTGTCCACAGCCAAAACTAAGCTTATTACAACTTAACGTGATGTGGTTTCTCAAATTCGAAGTTGAGTTTTTATAGGCTGAAATGTCGACTTGTTTGGGCAGACACATGACAGTGCATGACATGGCTGTTCTTTTTCATAGACCATAAGGCAAACATAGTTTGAATGTGTAGCCTGGGGTGTCAGGGCCAGTTCTTCTAAAACCAGATAGAAACATATATATACCAACCAACCAGCAGTAAACCAGATAGAAACATATAGAAACCTACCAACCAACAGTAAACCAGATAGAAACATATATAAATCAGATAGACACATATGTAAACTAGGAAAGCACTCACAGAGCGCAGACCTCTGCCAAGGCGGATCAGTGCTGCCCCCCCGATCACCACCAAAATTTAATCATTTGTTCCTTGTGCCAGTACAGCATCAACATTTCCTAAAATTTTCATCCAAATCTGTCCATAACTTTTTGAGTTACCTTGCACATGGACAGACAGACAGACAGACAAACCAGCGCCGGCAAAAACATAACCTCCTTGGCGGAGGTAAAAACATATATAAACCAGCCATTATTTGAAGAGATGGCAGTGTGCAACAGTGCAGCGGCTTCTCAGCTACCAGCTGTCGTACCAAAAAAACGTTGTAAATAGACTAAATAGCAGAGTAAAGTTTAGTTCTTCGGACCTGCTTCAACTCTTGAATCCCAGTGTGGTGATTTAAACCACAACTCAAGGTAGCATTAGGCAGACTGGGGCTCCTGAGAACAACGGGTTGGAGAAGGGAAACACAGCGGCTGAGAGGAAGGAGGAAGCGGTGTGCTCAGAGGCAGAAACGGGGCAAGCGAGCTGGCTTGTTAGCCAGGCTAAAAGCTACAAACAGACCTGCTTTACCAACATTATTTCTGGCAAATGTCCGCTTGCTGGATAATAAGATGGACTTACTACGACTCCGAATAAGAAGCTATAGGGAGATGAGGAGGCAGATCTGTCTTGGCGGAGGTCTGCGCTCTCAGAGTGCTTTTCTTGTTTATTATTATTATGTTTTACTGTTATTTTCAGATTTTATTGTTATTATTTTTAATATAGGATTCATTTTATAGGATTTTTGCCATGTACATTGCTGGACCTGAGTACTGATTTCATTTCATGTACACACTACATGTAATGACAATAAAGTGAACCTTGAACCTTGAACCAGCAGTAAACCAGATGAAACATGTATAAACCAGTTCAGCAGCAGTGAACCACACACCTCAGCTGATACCTCATATCTTAATAATCTACAGCACCATTATTAGTCAGCTTTGCTTCATTTCCATTCAGCTAGCTGTTGCTAGTAACATCAAATGTTTTTTTTTAACGTTATAAAAGGTTACTTCTATAATTGGATTATTTTTCTGCCTCCTCTTGTCTCTGCTTTGAAACTGTGCAGCTAAGGGCTTGGAAGGCCTTTTCATGGTGGTAAATTCTATAACCTTCACCTGGATACTTGGTTCAACACCTGTCTGTCGCTGTCATTCAACCCCACTCTGTCTCTGTCACACATGCACACGCGCAGTGAGAACCGGGTCAGGGTGAGGCAATCGCCTATGTGGCCTATGCCACGAGCCAGTCCTGAGGGGTTTTCCGTATCTTCTGTCTCATCTAAATCCGCATCACAAGCTGTTGTTTCATCCATTGCTGACATCCACTCCTGTGTTTGTGCTCCGGTGTGCTCTCTCTGCTCCTGTGTGAAACTGGAACCAAGCTATCATGTGACTGCCTGGCTACATCTGATTGGTGGTACGGAGTCAAATGTAGTTAGTGACTACATCAAATGTAACCACTAACTACATTTGATTGGTGAAACATGGTCATGTGAGTTTTTGGTGGAAGTCTTTCTAACAAAACAGAACAAATGGTTTGTGCATTAACAAATGACCAAAAATAAAAGTATCGAGTGGAATGTATGTCATTGTAATGGACTAGAAGTTGCGTTTCTTTCATTCCTTTTAGTTATGAATGGATTCAGACTGTCTGTTATCCAAAAGAATAGTCTTGGGAGCTTGAAAAGGCACAGTTTAGAGTTTGGAATGAAATCTAGTGAAACTGTCCTTTCTGTTTTCATGTCACAAGCAACTTCACAAAATCTCTAAACTCTATATCCAGTCACAGCCTGATGTGCTCCATCTTGGCTATTCACATTTGAGATGTTGTTTCTGTTTTATGCCTAAATGTAGACCTTCCTCCACCTCAGTTCTGTCTGGTCCTAATTTACCTCTTGAATGCATCACATCCTCACCTCCATCATTACCACTGATATCAAGGGTAGTCAGGTTTTCATCATAAGTCCTACTTTTAAGATTAAAGATTAAAGTTGAGGGTTATTATATCAAAAATAGAGAAAATTGAAGAAATAGTGAGTTTTTTAACAAAGATATCAATAACAGAATGTAAAAACAAGTGTCTCCATTCACTCTCGTTGATCCAACTCCATGGATTTTACTGGTGAATCAATGTTGTAGAAGATGATGGTGTTTCCTTGTTCACTATGGAGCCTCTGAACATCCAAATGGGTCATATTTGATGACCATGAAATGATCACAAACTGCATTTTACCTAAGTTAATTCAACATATTGATAGGATTAGTGGTTACGAAGTTATTAAACATTTTAGACTGGTAGATCCTTTTGGTCAGCAGTGGATGTTTGGGTCTTTATGGGTTAAAAATAGCTGCTTGTATGAGGGTCTAATTTAGCTGTTTGCACTTTGGGGGATAACAGTTTTGCAGTGCATTTTGGAGCTCTCCCAGGAAGTTTAGAACCAAACTGATGTTTGACAGGAAGCCACTAGAGAGCCACGAGACATCTCTCCATATGTTTTGTCTTAGGACTAGATGCAGACATGTTACACTTCCTTGGCTAAAGACACAAATTCAATGCTCAGTAATTCAGCATACCTACAGGACAGTATAAGTTTAGAAATAGTTGTCAAATGAAAGAAAAATGACTGACAAGATAACTGACATGCATAGAAAAAAAAAGAAAATACATTTTATGTTGGCGTCTGTCCATGGACTGCTGTCCCTCATCGTGCTGTCCATCTGATGTTGAGTAGCCAGAGCAATTGGACTGAGATGCATTCCAAACTTCCAAATGTGGTTTGGATCTGATAAGGATGAATAATATTTCATGTGGTTTTATGCTGTCGAGACAATCTAAAATCAGTCTGAATAAAATGTGGATATACCACAAAAGGAATTTGAGCTGGAATTCTGAACAAGGCCTGAATGTCTTAGAATTTGTTCATGGATATTTATATCCTACATAAAAACAACAGCAACAAAAAGAAAAATCATTTTCCTGCATGGATTCCTGTTGGCACTGACAACAATCTCTGCCAAACATCCACTGCTCTTTGGTTGTAATGTTTCTAATGCCTGTTCGAGTTCATCTTGAACTTGTCCCCCTCATCATCAGCTACACAAACAGTACAAGTGTACTTACAGTGAATAGCTGTAATGGTTCACACAACAACTCATTGCAGTGCAGACAATGCATAATACAGCGTGAACTCTATGATCTGTTTTACTTACATCAACAATACAATAAATATCCACTTCTGTAAATCACACGTAAACCAATTACAGTGTGTGACAAGGAAAACACCTTTCATAGTCCTGAGCCAGCGGGGGTCACTTCTCAGAGGCCCCCTCATGGCTGAGAAATGCGATTTGGGAAGTATTATCTCAGTGTTTTGTCATTGATTCCCATGATTGATCCTGGCCCCCGCTGGGCAGCAGGATCTTCCTCTTGATTTAAAACCAATTATGTGATGATGATCTTGAGCAGGAGGCTGTGGGTGTGATATGTTTGGATGGGAGAGCGGAGGGGAGCAGGATAAATCACCAAACAGTGTCGGAGAAAGCACATTTTGTGGTCTATTTTACCTCCATCTATCTCCTTCCCCTTTGATGGCTTTCTCTTGTCCCTTCTTTCTCTTTCCTCTCACAGCTAAAATTTTTTTTTTTTTTAAATGTTTGGGACTCATCAGTGGGTCTGTCTATAAAAATTTGGTTCTGATTTACAAAAATACACTACAATAAAAGGACTCCTTTAACTGTACTGCATGAGAAACAAGTTTAACAGTAATCAGCCTGAGCATGCAATACCGTTAGAAACCATAAGAGCAGAGACTACAAGACTGGCAAACAGCCTTTACCCCAGAACAGTCATTATACCAAACTCTGCAATAACAACCACATGTAGTAATCAACAATGGACAATAATGAAAAATCAACAATGTACAATACTGTGCACCTATAGTGTATGAGTGTGTGACTTGACTGAATGGGGGGGTGTTACTGTTTTATTTTATTTTTTTTTGCTATTTACTACCTTTTAAATATTTCGCATTGTGTATATCCTTTTTTTAACTCAAGAAGTAGTGTCTCTATAAAATGCGTCAGAATTTCATTGTGTGTGCTCTGTGTATACAGTGACAATAAAAGGAATCTTGAATCTTGAACACCCACAAAGAAACCGAGCTGCACAGATCCTTCCTCCCCCTTGAGTTTCATGTACTTGGCGAGCGATCTCAAGTGAGTATTTTACATCTCCCCAGTTTGAAATCCTCCTCCTTGATCTAATATTCATGAGAATTAATCTTGGATTAACACAAAGCCAGTTTATTGCTTCGCTGCCTTATTGAATGCCAAAAAGTAATTGCACATAACTAACGTTGAATTCCCCCGACGATCGTGAACTGACAGAAACCCTCGCTGATTAAGAATGAACATGTTTCTTGGCGGGACCAAAAATGATGAGAAGTTATTATTTTTTCCCCCCATTGCACTGTCTTGCCTTAATGAGGTGACTAATTTACAGTTGTCCTATTTTTGTCCTCTCTCCCTCTCTGATAACCGTTGACAGACCTCTCACCTCATTTTCAACTCAGAGTGGAGTGGTAACAAGGAGGGAACGAGTTGACATTTGTATCTACAGCTCCATAAATCCACAAGCTTATCTGGAATTTATTCAAGTTGGCATCAATTCCAATTGTAATAATCTATTTATATTTGTAAATTGTTTTTGTAGAGTCTAAGCACCAACGGAAAAATAGCTATTCAAAACAGTATGTGCATAAAATCACATATCAATAGTAAGGAGGAGTAGAAGATAATATTAGACGTGTTAAAAGGACATTTGCGTGTGTTGAGATGTTTCTTAAAGGAAGTTTTTCCTCACCACTGTCACCAAGTGTTTGCTCCTGGAGGATTCTGTTGGGTTTCTGTAAATTGACTTGAAAGTGTTATGGAAATGTTCAACTGATAACCCACACACAAAGAGGAGGAGAGAAAGTTAGAGTTAAAGTAAATAAATGCATTTATTGAGAAGTCAATCACAGAGAAACTCTGTAAGTGAAGTCTGATTAAACAAGAGAAAACTAAAGATTATATAGAACCAAATCCAACCCCCTCAAACTATGATGTCATTCCTTACGTACATCGTACCACTCCCTGCTACTCCTTCTCTGCTCCGTGAAGAGGTCATGATGACCTCTTCACTCTAACCTTGCTTGGATCCCATCTGGAGTGCAGGCGCCATCCTCTATCTACACATTCAGACATTTAGGTGTTTGGGTTTTAACTCAAGGCAAGAACTCCGTTCCTGGGTTGGGGGTGTTACAGAGTGGTAAACATCACACATACTGAATAATGACTCAGCATTAAAAGAAGATGTACAAACAGTATAAAATATAAAGAGTATAAAATATAAAAAGTAAATTTTTCCACCACAAAAGTCTGGTTTTGACAAGGTCTGTATGTAAAGTGTCATGACATAACTTTTGTTATGATTTGGCACTATATAAATGACATTTGATTGATTGACTGATTGATTGATTGATTAAAGCTTGAAAGTTCTTGGTGTTGTGAGGTGTGTATTAAAAAAACAGGCAGCACAGTTTTGATCATATTTACATCTGATAATGATAAAGGATTGAACACCATACAGCTTGTTGGGTGTATGCAGCCATTCTAAGGATAAATATTTGATAAGGATAGAATTTGATGGTTGTTTATCCTTAATTCTCACGTACTATAGTACATATGTAAGTAAATACATGTATAAAAACATAGAACAAAAGTAAAAAGTGTGGGCCTATGTTTAAAGAAAGAAGCCATTTTTTTATTCACAAAATCTTACATAGTGGTAAGACCAAATAGTACAGAAATTATTATGCAAGTATATAAAATCAGTTAATCAATCAAATTTTATGTAGTCAGTATAATCCCACAATGTGCTAATGCACACGTTCCATCAAAGCATTTTCTCTCTGAGCCTTATGGGCCAGATCTACTAAGATCTCCCAATTTGCATGTGCGTACGCAATCTAGAATTTTGCATGTGGGGTTGAACTGCGGTTTGTGGGTGATTTACTAAAATTGCTTGAGCAAATGTCAACAGGTGCAAAGTCTTGCAGACAGCCCTATTTAAATAGGGATTTTGCGTGTGCTAAACAGCTCTGGAATTAAGGTTTTGCACAAACATCACATGATCACATGGTTTTCTGTTTACGACGCCATAATGGTAGGCAAGCTTTCCTTGGATTGTACAGCGTGTTAAACAATGGACCTGCTAAACTTCTGTGTGCTGCTTATTACTTAGCTTTCACCAAGTATAAGTTAGGCATAAAGACCGCTGGGTTCCATTGGTGGCAGTGGTGGTTCTGTTCTGCCGACCGCCATTTATAGTTATTACCACAGTTAGCGTAGCTTCTCAGTATAGTTAGCCTGCATGCGTGTTGCACTCAGCGGCATGAAAAAAATAGGACCAATGGCCCTGTAGCTTACCGGCCAAATTAAAAGCTTTGGGAAATATATCCAGATGCCATTTATTATCACCCAGTTATGTGTATTTATTATATTACAGAAATAGCCCATGTTTTGGTCATATTCCAATCAGATCTGTAAAAAATTCAAATTCCAACTTGATATCATTGATACTTACTGATTTATTGTATCAATCCACTTCCTATCTGTTATAATGGGAACATTTTTCAAAGTCGCACCAAATCCAGAATCAGATCTGGATCCAAATAATTTCACTAACTTTTGTTGACATCATCATAAAGAAGCTGTATACCAAATTTGAAGTCAATGGGAATTGTAGTTTTGGAGAAGAAGACGATTGAAATTTTTTTAACGGACGACAGACGATGACAGACGATGACAGACGACGGCGACAGACAACAGACGACAACGCTGCATGACGACAATAGCTTATGGCTTGTTGGCCGGTAAGCTAAAAAGAATTGTCATAATGTGGTATGGTGATGAAGACCCCTTTAAACCTACCAGGAGGGCTTCCCCTGGCCTATCACCCTATAGAGAGAGAGTGATTGTGGATCTACCTGCTCTCTTTGCCGGTGATGGCAGTCAGAGTTTCCTCAGCGGGTAAGGCAGATGGAAGTGGCAGTCGGAGCTATGGCGGGTGACACTGGTGAGTTCAGCAGGGAGCTGGTGATAACACTCCCCACCTGTCTGTTCAAGTCTGCTTTTCTACTATGGGACAGCCTTCCCGATGCGGTCAAGTCAAATTATGCGGCCGTGAAAGAGAAGATGGGATCAGGTTTTGGACAGAGACAGTTAATGGACCGTTTTAGAGCTAACATATCAGCTCGTTCACGAGTTCTGGGGGAGAGCCTGGAGGTGTACATGGCTGATGTGAGCCAGCTGGTAGCTGGTACTCATGTTTTTGCCTCCAAGTTGCCCGTGCATCACTGCTGTTAGTAAACATTGAAACTCATCTATGGGGCCTTTATCACAAGCAGACATACTCACAAATAACAAAACATGCAAACATGAGTCCAAAGAAAAACACGGTATAAAACAGAAGTTCTGACTTTCTGGATCCAGATAGCATGCCTACCAATATGGCTGTGTAAACAACAATCACATGACTAGTGACATCAGCTGCAAGTCCTCAATATGGCAGCACTAATGGTAACAGTGCGCTGAATGATCCAGATGCATGGAAATGTAACGCTGGAGGAGTTTTGTCATTGAAGGTATTGCATGACTCATTCATTCATTCATTCATTCATTCATTCATTCATTCATTCCTTTTTCATTTGAAAGGTGGTGGTGGTGGTGTTGGTGGTGGTGGTGGGGGGGTAGATTGAATGACTGTCAGGCGCACATAATTTTGTCACACTGAAGCCTAATTTCGGTGTGTATTTTTAATTACAATTATCAGATCAAGTGGAAAAGAGTCCCATAAAGTGTGTGTGTGTGCGTGCATATGTGTGCGTGCATGTGTGTGCGTGGGGGGGGGGGGCATACATCTCAATTTTTTTTCTTCCGTCACTCCAAAAGTGAAAAATGTGTTCTCTGCATCGCATTTCATCATTTCAATGTCTCCTAACCCCCTCCATGTGTGCGCAATTACGCATCCAACCTGTTTGCACCTCTTGTTGAGACGTGGTAAATATAGACGCAGTTTCTATGTGCAAAATTGCTTTTGGGTTTAAAAAATCACTTTGCGTGTGCTAAATTAATATATTTACATTTTCTCCTCCCACCACACGCCTTATTGCGTGTAAACGCCCCATATTGCATATTCATTGTGGCAAATGTACTAACTGGATGCAGACGCACTATTTTGCACCTTTGAAAGATGCAACCCTTAGGTGACATAAAAGGTTTCTCCATTTGTCCTTTTGAGCCAAAAGTGACCATATTAGGACAAGAGGGTAAAGCTGGTAAAGTACATGGATTGAAACTCGGCAAGTTAACACCATCAGTAAATGGAGGTAAGCACATTCATATTACTAATCCACATTGTCGTGAAATAGGAAATGCTACATTAAATGTCACCAACTACTTACTAATTGTCAACACATTCAGTTGTTTTAAATAACAGTAATGTCTTTGCATAATGCATAAAATATTAGTAAGTATGCTATATACCAGGCATGTCCAAAGTCCGGCCCGGGGGCCAATCACGGCCCGCGGTCAGATTTTATACGGCCCACAGCTTCGGTTTTATATTATATTATTTATGGCCCACTTGGACTGTTGAACCGAGTACATGAATCATAAAAGGTTCAAAATGCAGTTTCTCCTTTCATCTCATGGTGGCAGCACCACTCTAACTCTATCTGGCTCTGTGACTTTGCCGTGAACCCTTTTCGCTAATTTCTAACCATGGTGCCTGTAAATAAAAAACGAAAGTTGACAGTGAGGGCCGCCGCTTCCAGGAGAGATGGGAATTACAAATTTTTTTCACTGAAAATCGAGGTGATTGTGTTTGCCTAATTTGTCAAGAGACTGTTGCCTTGTTTAAGGAATTCAACGTAAAGAGACGCTAGCAGACAAAACATGCTAACACATACGACAAGCTAGCAGGGAGTGAGCGTTCCGAAAAAGTGAAGCAAATTCAAGCTGCTTTAAACTCACAACAGTGACTCTTCATGTGAACCTGGGAGTTCAATGAATTCGCCACCAAGGCAGGCTACCAAGTTGCCAGGTTAGTTGCCTATAACTGCTGGTGTTATGTATTTGTAGATGTGACACAAAATATTACTTTCTGAATGATTTTGTGAAAGACAAGAGTAAGAGTCATATGTTTTCATCTTAAATGTTAACAGACTTTGCATTACTGAGTAAAATATGAGTAATGATTACTCACATAAGTCATGTTTAAAATGAATGTGGGGTTAAGATTTTTATCAACTTCTTGGACGTTTAAGATACTCCACATGGTTTGTTCTATGTTATCTGACTCCAGATGTGAAAGGAAGGCAGAAATGTTTTGGTTTTTTTTAATTTGTTCACACCTGAGTGGCTTAGATTTGGTTACATTGGCATTTTAAAAAAAATGATATTTTGACAATGAAAATAAAGTTGTTTTTAAAATTATCGCTTTTATATGTAATTTTTACTGTTTAAAAAACGTCTGAAGGGACCACTGGCCCCTGGCAATCTCCACATTATCAGATCTGGCCCTCTTTAAAAAAAGTTTGGACACCCCTGCTATATACTATGCATACAATAAAATACTGAATTAATGCCAACAGTAGCGACCATTGCTACATTATGTTTAACCTAGTGCTACTTTTGTGCCAGCTCCCAAAGGATTTTTTTTTCTCTATTTAACTTTTAAGTGATTTATCACTGTTTATTCTAATACTATCCTCTGTATTTTTCATTTTTCAGTGTAAATCAGGTATTTCCCTATATTTAATTCACTGATCATGTAGATTTTCATAAAATCTCAGAGTAAATTCAAAGGTTAGTATATCAAAACAGAGAAAACTGAAGAAAATGTGACTTTTTCAGTAAAATGTATTATTAATTGAACATAAAAACAAGTGTTTCCATCCACTGTCATTTATCAAACTCCATGGGTTTTACTGGTGAAATAATTTTGTTGAAAATGACAGTGTTTCCATGTTCACTACAGAGCCTCTGAATGTCCAAATGGGTCAAATCTGATGGCCATGAAAGGATGACAAACTGCATTTTACACCAATTATTTACTTGTACTGATAGGATTAGTGGATCACCAGGTATCAAACAGTTTAGATCAGTAGATGGTTCATGCTGGATATCTGTGTCTTTATGGGTTAATAGGCTTGACTCCAATTATGTACCAGAAAATCTCATGAAATGCTTGCGTAACAAAATCCTTGTCCCAGTGCTTCATTTTAACTATAGGACATAGTGTGGTCAATAAACAGGCTCTGAAAGTCAGATTCAGCAAAGTGAGCTGTCAGTCACACCTGTCAATCAACACTAATCTGGCAGATATTACAGCCTTCTGTTGGGTCTGAAATCACATTAATGAATCAGTGATTAACAAATGAACTACCAGCACACAGAACATCTAAATAAAGCAAAGAAAACTGTGCCGATTCTTGGAAAAAAAGTTTTAGATAGAAATTTTTGTAAATACCTGTTGAGGGAGTCCAGTGGAGCCAGGGTTTTACACTTCAAAACACTGCTGTAGTGGCTTTAATTTCTATCTGTGGTTATTAGCAGTTTTCTGAATCGTAGATTTGATGTACTTCAAGTTTGCAGAAACAGTCAGAGATGTGTCACAGAAACTCTTTCATACATTTCCTAATGATGATGGAGTTGGTATGTTATTGCTCAATAACTTTCACTATCATTATGGTTAATAAAATAGTTAAATTGGTCTGTAAAACTGAAATAAACTTATATTTGCCATTATAGATTTGCTTGTATGTAACACTATTGTTGTGTGCTGCAATTGTCATATACATGTTGTATGTGTATGAGTGAAGTGTAAAACGAAATATGAAGAGATAAATGATTCATAAGGTTGAACATTAATTGACTATCTCAACAGCGGACCTGATCAGCCCTGAAATAATAGTCTAACTATGAATTAATTAAACTGACCGAAAGTAGGTTTCGTTACATTTTTTTTTTTTTTAATAATAGATAGTAGTAGAAGCATCACAGTGGTGTAGTTTTATTCCAATTAAGATATATGTTTATGTTGATATAGAGAACTAGTGCTCCATATCAACATAAACAAGTACTGGTATAGATATGTTTATTTAAGCATGTCTTTATCCCCACAAATTACAAAATTACTGTAGAAATTACTGTAAAAATTTAGATATAGAACATTAAAAATCACAATCATGGATAAAAAAAAAAATCAATGTTGAGAGAAATTAAGATGAATTAATTAAGATGAATTAGCAATCTCTGAGACATGCTGGAAATAAAGATAACAATTTAAACAAAACTAATCAATGCAATGATGTTTATCACAATATAAAACTACATTGTGACATTTGTCATTATTGTTTTGTAGCCCAGACCCCTGTTAGAAAAGAAACACCTGAATTCAATGTGTCCCAATAGTTTTGTCCATTTAGTGTACGCACATAGAAGAGCATAACAGTGTTGAAATAATTGATAAATGCTTTGGATACCGTGCAGCCTTGGAGAAAACAAACAAACAAAAAAACAAACATGCTGTCCATTTCATTTCGGTGGTCGGTGTCATTCATACTCATTGAGCTGAGCCTGACCGGACCCGTTCAGTCCCAATGTAGACATTATTTTCACAATCAGTTATCAAACATGAGCCCAACTTTTACAAACTGAACTAATGTTGAGAAAGGATAAAGTTAAGATGACATCTATACATAACTGAAAATGGAACCATCACTTGCTGCCACCAAATATTCTCCACCCACAAAAAGTGTCAGCAGTGTTAGCAAACATCACAATGGTCCGTACTGCACAGATGCATTTATGTAAAGTTTACAGTCTATGCAGGCAGCCATAAGTTCTCTTTATCTGACACACACACACACACACACAATTTCCCCTCAAGTTTAGTTCTGCTGTTTCACATATCATTCCACAGAAGTTAGCGCTTACAATTCACCAGAGATTATCCTCTTATGGAGGGCTGCCATAAGGGGTCAATTACAGAGAGTTAGCACCATCAGGTATTAAAGCATTCTCTTTCATCAGCTGGTATACGTTTTCCCGCTTCCATGTTCGTTCGACATCAAGCTCTCAACTTCTCCTCAGTCTTATATTTCTGTCAGATGTAGTTAACCACTATGCTCTTGAGAAGCAAAGTGCTCATTTTCTTCTTTGGATTTTTTTTCCCTGACTCAGTTAAGGAGGGAGGGGAACATGGTATCTTCTGCTGATGGGCTTATGCTCCTCCTTTAGACTTCGACCTTTTCAATCTTTATTTATTTATTTTTTCTTTGTTTTTTCACTCAGTTTTACTCAACTAAATCTTCAGAACTTGGCAGCCCGGGCAGTAAACGCAGCACCTTTATTCACTGGCTCCTTTAAACATAAATACTCCACTTTATCAGCACCCACTTTTCTAGCGTCCTCTATTTTACAAGTCCTTTTTCAATGACTCACACATGCCCTCCAAACTACTCTTACACCAAACAGACTCTCCACAGTTCTTTATGCCTTATAAGTGCACAGAAACACAGAATGTATACTCTTCAACAGAACTGATGTCAAATATTACGGCTTCCTATGAAAAGGAAAATAAAAAAAAAAGGAAAGGTGACTTTTATACTCTGTGGGGGTCATTTTGTCTCAGTCACGTCTAAGTCTGTTTGTCCAGTGTGTGTGGCATTTTATGATTAATCCAGTTAAGTGAAGCCCATCATGTGTCCAGTGCTCATCTACCAGTCTGACAGTCTTTATATTTGAATGTGAACATATATATATATATATATATATATATATATATATATATATATATATATATATATATATATATATATATATATATATATTAGGCCTGTAACGGTACAAGTACCGAACCGTTTCGGTACACACCTGTTCGGTTCGGTACACAGCTGTACTGAAACGGCACAGTATGTTGAGAAAAAGAAAAAGGAACGAAAGACATCGTTCGATGTGGAACTTTAAATCCGCGCCAGTTTCACATGGACATATGGAAGGACGCACACATTGACCCAAAATATGAAATAGCAGCTGATATGAGGTTAAAAACAACAACAAATATGACGTGAACCTGGAAGGAAGAGACTGAAGACCCTCCGCCACCATTACAGTCCAGTTTGGATCAGTTCAGGTCCCGGTGAAAGACAACAACAAGGAGAGAGACGTTAAGAAGACGGATGTTGTTTGGCCCCTAGGAACTACGGTAGTTCTAAAACACTAACACTAGCTCTGTCTGTCTGTCTGCCTATCTGTCTATCAAGCACGCTGTATAATAGAAGAATAAATAGAAAGTTGAAAGTATGTAAAGTTTCCCTTTCGTTTCATGACAGCGTTCGTTACATTAGTTATGGACCGCACCCCCAGGTATATAACTGCGCGCCCCCCCCCTACCCCCCGGCTCCGACAAAAAAAAAAAAAAAAAAATCCCCCGTGCACACAGGCACACAAGACAGTTTGTTCTTTGTCCTAAAATAAATAATTTGGTTCATTGTGTTGTCATTGTTTCTCTTCAGTTTGTTTAAACAGAATACCAGTTTTTCCTCTTGTTAATGTTGCACTTCATGTGGAATTTTTATTGTTATTTTTATGCAGAATGTAAACTGACAGAACTGTGATGAGATTTTTCTTGTTTGTTCAAAATTATCTTTCAGGGAAAAGTGCAATACTAATGTTCAAAATACATTTAGTAATATTAATAATTTATTTTATTTTCTATTTGATTTGTAGCAGCGGAATTATATTATTCCTTTTTTTCTATATTCTATTGTCTCCAAAAATTGGAGGAAAAATGTAAAAAAATTCATAAATGCATTAATAGACATTGTGAGGGGTTTTCTTTCTTCCCGTACCACACTGAAAATTTTGTGTACCATTACAGTCCTAACATATATGTATATGTATGTAGGTATGTATGTATGTATGTATACATACATATATATATATATATATATATATATATATGTATATATATATATATATATATATATATATATATATATATATATATATATGTATATATATATGTGTGTGTGTGTGTGTGTGTGTGTGTGTATAAATTCTAAAAGCACTGTAAGTGTCAAGCATGATCCATTAATCCGAGCCCCTTCAAGTGAAGATCTGGTTAATCCATGTCTGTGAAATCAGCCTCCTGCATTTGATGAGCATAAAAGGAGTAGACATTATTCATATTACTAATTTCTATGCTTGAAAATGTAATGCTTTGGGTTAGCGTTTGTTGCACTTAAACATGCTACAACAGGACAGTTACTGAGAGGAACTAGAGTGATGATGAGCAGTGGAAAACTAATACATGATTAGACCTCTGTTGGATTAAATTCTTACACTGATGTATGATTATGTTGAAATGAATACTTATTTTTAGCTCACATCCTTAAGTTTCCTCTCGTTATTTCTCTTTATCTGCTTTTCAGTTGGATTTTTTTTTTATTATTGAATTTATTTTGTTAATTATTTTTTTCCTTTCATTTTTATTTTTTATTTTATACTTTTATTGTTTGATAATGCTGTCCATCTTCTTGACTATTTTGTTTAGGTTTTGTGCCTTTTCGTCTGTCAGTTGATTATGTTATTCAATTTTGTTTATTATTTTGAACATTTCTGATAATTTTGTTCATTTAGTACTTTTATTGTATGCTGGCTTTCACAATATTAAATCAAAGTAAATGAAGCTCAGCCTTCATTCTTATAAAATAAATGGCAAAGCATATAAAATACTGTAATATTTGATTTTCTGTAAAAATGGGCATGCTACTGTTAGTTTATAAATTGTGAAATGTTCAAAGTTTGGGTCCCAAGGAGATGTTACAGTTCTCTTTTGGGTCTCGAGCCGAAAAAGTGTGATAATCACTGATCTAGATTACTGCGACGCAGTGGGAAGAGGATAGAAGGAAAACCTCCATTGTCATACTATTTTACACTAGTTGGCTATTTATGTCTACAAGGTCAAGGTCCAGTTTATTTATATAGCACATTTGAAACAACGCAAGCTGCCCAACATGCTGTACAAAGATATAAGCAAAATGTACAATATAATAGTCATAAGTAAAATGAAGCAAAAAGCACTAAAACAATGGGTTGCAAACCTTCTTTCTGATTATAATCCTGTGCTCCAGAGGCAAACACTGTGCTATTTTACACACTCTACATGAAAAGGGAAATAACAACCTAGATACAGACATGAATTTTTACAATGTATATGTAACGGAGTTCATGTATGTAGTGTGTGATTCCACTTGCCATCTCTCACACTGTTCTTGTATTAATTACAATTTTATTTTATGGGCACTGAACGCCACACCCCTGCAAACTAGGGTCATGCACCCCAGGGAGATAGCAACAAAGTTTCGCTGTGCTGTCTACCTGGTAAGTACACACATTGTTAGTCCCATCATTATTTTACATTTTTTAATTTGATCATATCTAAGTGGTTGTATTACACCATTATATTTGTGTAATGATTAGCTCCCTATCGGTCAAGCATATTCTTGAATGAAAATGACAATATTCTTAATTATATGTTCATAGCATGATTAATATGTGGTGTGTTAGCTAACTTTGATTTTTTTTATTTTATTTTAGCTTAGCAGTGTGAGAACAAGGCTCAGGTATTACTAATGAGACTGACTGTATACTTTTCTGCCAGGTATGAATTGTATTTACTTTATATTTATTTTAATTCTAAATGGAACTGTGCTGTCTACCTGCTTAGCAGTGTGACAGGGTGTTACTGATGAGACTGACTGTATACTTTTCTACCAGGAATAAATGACAAGTGTCCAATGAAGTTCAGTTTTGTCATATCTACCACAACGCACGAATACAACCGCTACATATAGTATATTGTCTAGATATTACGGACCCATTAGTTACCCCTGTTTTTAGCTGAAGAATTAAAGAAATGGCATCTGATCAATCCATTTACCTATTAGATTGCTCTATCTAGTACACACATACACACACACACACACACATACATACATACATATATATATATATATATATATATATATATATATATATATATATATATATGCATATTAAAAAGCTCCATTAAGATACAAAATTAGAACCGCAATTTGTACAACATGTACTACACAATATATTAGCAATATGATAATTAAAGAAATCTACATAAGTGTGCAAAATATGAGATTATACGGTGGAGTTAAACAGTCTGATGACCACAGGCAGGAATGATTTCTTGAGTCATTCAGCCAATGGCCATTAACTCTTGTATTTTATTTTTTGTGACATAAATTAAATTTTGCATCCCAGTGAGAGAACTTCAATGCCAGTGATGGTCATCAGGGCCTTTCTATGTGGAGTTTGCAAGCTCTCCCTGTGTCAGTGTGGGTTCCGTCTGGGAACTTCAGCTTCCTCCCACTGTCCAAAGGCACGCACCTTCATAGGTTAACTGGTCACTCTAATTCGCCCATAGGAGTGAATGTGAGAAAGAGGTGAATGAGAGTTTTTCATTGGTGTTAGTCCTGTGATGAACTGGTGACACATCTAGGATGTACCCCTCCTGTGTCTGATTGTGGATGACATAGGCTCCAGCACTTTCAAGACCCATCAGAGGATTAAACTGTTTGGAAAATTAGTTAATGAATGAATTAGGGCTGCACGATTTTGGCAAAAAAAAAAAAAAAATCCTGATTTTTTCCTCTAAAAACTCGATTTTTGATTTTGATTTTAGGGTAAAACTACAAAAGACAACAGAAGTCAGCATGTTGTTTTTGTGAGCAGCCCACAGTGCAAGGCACTGCTCTGACCTCAAATCTGTGATGGTATCACGTGATGAACCCATCACATCACATCATATTTTTTCTTAATTAAATCTTTATTGAATGAAGTAGAGTATACAAACAATGTATCCAACAAGAAAATAACATAAGTTTGCCAGGGGGAATACACTATAACACAATGTCCAAATCAGTACAAATAGTTATGTTTTTTATACCTTTTTTATACCTGCCTTTTTGTTTCCAGATTTATCTAACAGCTTTAAATAAAGTTCAACATCTTTCAAAAAATAAATAATATTTGGTGTTGTGTTACAGAACTTACATTTGTGAATGAAAAATTTAGCAAGTAAGAGGACTAAATTAATCATTAAAAAAAAAAAAAAAAAAAAAAAAAAAATATATATATATATATATATATATATATATATATATATATATATATATATATATATATGTATATATATATATATATATATATATATATATATATATATATATATATGTATGTATTTATGTATTTATGTATTTATTTATTTATTTTTCTGGGTATCTGAGCCCACAGAAGTGAAACCAATGTAAGTCAGTGACAGGCATCACTTCGGATTTTTTTTAAATTTTTTTATTTTACTGTATTTCAAATTTCATCTTATTTCTTGCACTTCAAAAATTCTATGTATAATCAAATATTTTAATGTGCGCTGCTTTTATTTTTTATTTTATTGTATTTCTCTCACATTTCATCTTATTTCTTGCACTTCAAAAATTCTATGCATAATCAAATATTTTAATGTGCGCTGTTTTTATATTTATTTTTATTTTATTGTATTTCTAATCAAATCTAAATGTATTTTAATATTGTATTTTTTTCAATCAGTGTGAAGCACTTTGGGCTACAATTTCTGTATGAAAGGTGCTATACAAATAAAGTTTATTATTATTATTATTATTATTATTATTATTATTATTATTATTATTATTATTATCAGTCGTGCGTGCCTGTGTGCGTGGACCACGTTAATATGAGTGATCCACATGCGGTTCTATTTAAATTGGGGGATCTGTGCGTGGAATAGACCGACCCAGGACACGCTGGAGGGATTCTATCTGTGGAGTTGGTGGATGTGCGTGGGCACAGGGCTGTGTGGGCTCCTCTACTGAGGCTGATGACCCCGAGACCCGGACCCGGATCGGAAGAAGACAGTACGGTACGGATCCGGAACAACTAAGATGAGTGATCCACATGCAGTTATATTTCAGTTGCGGGATCCATGCGTGAAGCCACGGTTTACATTGCTGTAAGTACTGCGGGCTCATTAACACATTTAAAGTCCGGTCATTACACGGACTTCTGTGACAGACCGCTGTCACTGATAGGAGAAGGAGCCTACGGAAGCCCGCGGCCCGCAGGCACGAGAGATGAAATCGATTTTACGATTTCCCTTTTTTAAAAATCGTCCTACTTAAAAAATCCGATTTCAATTTAAAATCGATTAATCGTGCAGCCCTAGAATGAATACATAAAATTTAACATTATAATATAATACTTAGTTATATTACAACAATGTTATTGTAAACACCATGCCATGTAGGGAGACAATATAGCTTCGGATCAGTTCACTTACTTTTTCAACACTTCTGTACATCTTATTTGTAGACCTATTGTTTTCAGCTTTACATACATTAGCACTGTGAGGACTCAAAGCTTTTTGTTCTATAGACATCTGAAACATGATAACTTGATGAATATTGTTTCATGCAGGGTTTGTATTCCTCTTGAATTCTCTTTCATTTCATACATTTTATTTCATATAGTTTTATATAAACAAACAAACAAACAAACAAACAAATGAATAAATTTCTACTATTTTCTCTATAGGGTGTAAAACATTGGAGCATCTGTTCAAAAAGGTATTATGTAGAGTTTGACTTTCTTAAAATAAATGTCTATAAGAGATTTCACCTTAAGGAGGAGAGCTTCCCCTTCCTCCAACCATTTCTGCCCCTCCCCCTGTTGCCTGCCCTGCAGATGTCACTGTTGAAACATTTTAATCACTGGAATAATGTTTTGTTTTTTTTTTTCCTCCAATGAATAGAGAAAAAAATATTTTAAAGATCATACTGAGATTTAGGAATAGTTTATTCAACCCATTACTCTCCTGTAAGTAATGATCTCACTTTTGCTTCTCAAAAAGTGAGCACTAACCTCCCCTGCCTTCATGGACCTGCCTCCTGTGGAGAAGTGTCTGAGATAATATTAATGTGAAAGCACAAGACAAACAACACACAAGCATAAAAATGAGAAAGATCAAGGTATTGGCAGTAGAATAAAATAAAATTTGCTGTAAAGTGCCAGTGAAGGCACTGCTCTGTTTGAATCATCTCTAAAAAGCCTGATGCAAATAAGTTACTAACAATCTTAATAAAGACCAGAATAAATATTTCTGAGTAGTAACTGTCTCCTGAGGCAATTGGAGCTAGACTCAACACAGACTCTTCGTTGTCTTAATGATCCACCAGAAGCTCATTTGACTCCTGAAGAAAAAAGAGGAAGAAATTGACTGAATAATTTATAGTAATGAATGAAAAGAAATGGATCTTAATTTTATTTTATTGCTGAACCTAAAGAGAATAGAAAAGACAGTTCATTATGCCACTTTTTAATAGGTACATCAATCTACATCATACATGTGGCATAATGCCAGCATATTACTATTTATATTTGATAAGAAGTGTTAAACCCCTAGAGACTGTGGCCAGTGTTGGATGTGGCATTTAAATCAAATGCTCACTGCTTTCTGTATCTGCTATTTAGTTGGGATTATTAAAATTTAATCATCGGTGCTGCCAAGACTTTCTTTTCATCTGATTGCAAAAAATATTCAGATATAAGGAGCTATTTCTTTTCAGTGGTCCTGAGGAAAATTTAATATGTGTGTCTGTGTGTGGGTGGAAGTGTTTAAAGTCTGACATCTATTGAGGCCAATACAGAAGAAATTATCCTCATCTCTTTTATAATAGAATTATGTTGTAAATGTTATGGTGAAAATCTGCATAGATTTACTCCAGATGGCGTTTTCCAAAAGAATCAGGTATTGCCAAAATGTGTAATGCAGCTGAAGCTGAAAGTGAAAGTGGCTGTATTAGGGTCAAATTACAAACTACTATGCTGAGGAAGTAATGTAGTCTTGTGCCTCATGAGTACCACAAAAAGTATTGATTAAAAAAAAGAGTAAAATGAAATACAAATACAAATATAATGGTTCAGTATGTAATTTTAGTGACCTTTAGTGGTGACACTGCAGATTGCATCACTGACTTGTGTTAGAGGTACTAACACAAACGCACTATTTTGTTCATCCAGGGCTGTTAAGGAGTAGTGATGGGATATATTAAGTGAACTGGTTCTTATGGCTCAGCTCACAAAAAAGAGCCGGCTCTTTCGCCTCCCAAGCAGCTCCTCAGTTTTTTTTGGTGCTTAAATTAATTTATCACCAAAAATAATGTAAAATTATGTGTAGATTACTGATACACAAAACATACATTACATTGAATGTTTATTATCTATATGGCTTATGGAACACAGAGGTACAAAAATAAATTTTAAAGTACAAAAACTCTCCTGTGTTGCAGCACACACTCTCTTTCTCTCTCTCTCTTTCTCCCATCTCTGTCCTCCTCTCTCTCTCTCTCTCTGCATGCTCATTTTAGATCTTATGGACTTACTTGATATTATGGATTTATTTCTTCCAAATAACTCAACTTCACCATGTCGAAGAGTCATATACTCCAATATGTGTGTATGGTAGCCTACATCTACACTGCTTTACCATTAACACTTTTAAAACAGAGGAAGCTGAGCTATAATTAATCGAGCTGCAGCACATGGGTCTGTGTTGGTACATCTGAGAACAATGAAGGATGTGACTTTATTAAGTTGACCACGTCCTCCCCCTGGTGTTAAATGTGAGAATATTTCAACCGTCCTTGGGTCACAGTAGTGGACAGACCAATTTCACCATCGACATCAGGCCTGGCTGGGACAGCCTATGTCTCAATGGGATCAGCACTGGCTACCTGAGCCTCATGAATAGGTTGAGCACTGGACAGTGCTATGGCTACCTCCTCATGGATAGATTCAGCACTGGACAGCGCCAAGACAGCTCTGTCCTGCTCAGAGGCAGAAGATGGTGGGATCAATTCTCTGCCCAGAAAAGGCTTCCACTCCACCTATTAAGCAGCATGCATATCAGGTAAATCCTGAGAAACGCCACTGTTTGCAAACAGGTTGTCAATATACTTGAGAACGGCATTGCACAGCCTAGCTGTAGTTTGTAGAGCTCACTGTGTCTCTTTAGCTTCTGAATGCAGAAGAGCAAATATGTGCTTCCTGAACAGAAAAAAATGTTTTAAAAAGTGGCTTCCAGGTAGGAGACGGCTCCTATCAGTCACTTTACCCCAGTCACCATTAATCACTCCTATCACACACTAAAATTACATTTAAAAAAAATGTTTACATCTTCAAACTATCCTTTAAAAACATGTGAATAACATGAAAAAATATGAAAAAACTCAAATTTATCAAGAAAATTAAGTAGAATTTTTACGCAGTCGTATGCCTCAGCTTCTCATTTGCACATGTGCATTACAACTTACAGATCACAGTAGCCCCTGTTACACAGCACTTCTGTCACCGGACTATTCCGCCTTTATTCCAGAACAACGTCTGTGTAAATGAAATGGTGGGATCATTTGGTCCCACCTTTATTGTGCTTTGTAACACCTCTGGAGGTAGGAACAGTGGAATTAAGATTCTGGAACACTATATAAAAGGAACACCTCTCGTTCCACAACCAAGGTGTGCTGTTTTGATGATGGTGACCCCTGCGCCTGAGAGACAGCGGGTGCATATGGAGGCAGTGGCATGGATTCTGTGGCAGCTACCCCAGGTGTGCCAGGGATGCCGCAGGTGTCATGACTTCATGCCAGGGATGCTGCAGGTGCTGCAGCTACATGCCACTGGTGCTGCAACTGCATGCCATTTTCACCCGTGGCATGAAGCCGCAGGACTGGTACCTGGGGCGGCTGCTGCAGAATCCATCCCAGTATCTCCATATGTGCACTATACACTGCGCTGCGTCACCGCCCCTTTGATTCTGGAACGCAGGTCTGCTATGTAAAAGTCCAGCCTACTTCACCTCTGTTACTTCTTTGGCTTGGCTGTGTAAATTAGTCAGTGGTGGAAAAAAGGTTGGATCACTATCTCGCCTTTTTTCCACTCCACAGACAGGTCTGCACAAAGGTCAGCTTTTATGACCGCAGGACTCATACATGTACATGTACTTGGTGTCACACAATGTAGGATGATGTAGGATGATAAATGTATGGAGTATGAAACCTCAAATGTCCATGGAAAATTTGCGGAGACAGTTCACAGTGCACACGTCCATCACCTGGGCACCTCATCTCCCAGGTGATGAGGTGCAGTGAAGAGACTGCCTGTAATAGACTCATCTGTATTGTACATGCCCATTCCACAACCACCAGCAGGAAAGTCATAGACTTCCCATTCCTTTCCTGCGCTACCATCAGCAGGTGAAAAGATGATCTTGAATTTGCAGGGTCTACAGATGAAACAGGAGCCGGGGGCCTGCGGCAGGTGGATGATGTGTCTGATTGCTGAGGGAGGGGTCTGTGGACACGCCGAAGCGGACTGGACCTCTGCCTCTACCTCCGCTTCCACTGTGTGCATCAGGTGAGAGGAGGGGAGCATCAGAGCTCAGGCAGGGGGAAGCGGGCGGGGCTTTGGAGGGAGGTGGGTTGTTCATGTTCAAACTTTTACTAAGTGCTGTGAAAAATGCCACATCGGTAGGTATAGCTTTAAATAATTGTTAATATCTTTAGTGTAATTTTTGCATTTCACAAATTTATCCTGGGGGCCAGATTGGACCCGTTGGTGGTCCAGTTTTGGCCTGCAGGCCATATGTTTGATACCCATGCTCTAGAGATATTAATTACGCATTCTAAAGTAACAAAGTCAACAATCTCCATTTTTCTGTGCTTATAAAGTACACTAATAAAAACATAATTCTGGCTCTTATAATAATTTTCTGTAATGGCATGTCCTTACATTTCAATAAGTGTTACACACTGGACATGTTTTGGTTTAAATTCATAAAATAGATTTTTTAAAACATTTTTTTCAGAGTTTTGCATATCACAAATGTGATGGTGGGGATATGTGCAAAGGAATGTAAACTGTAGCGGTACAAGGTTAAAGTGGGCTTGTATGATGTACATATCAGAGAGTTAGTCAGTGTTAGTTGAGGTCCACAGGCACCATTTTGGAAAAGGAGACAGGAGAACCACTATAGAAACAAAGCTGTGGACTGTGCTTTTGTTTCCTACAAAGGTGCAAGGGTCTCTGGACAAAACCAATAATCTTACCTTGCAGAACACAGGAACTGCCTCTGCTTTGTTTGGATCCAAACTAATGTGCTAAAATATCAAAGTCTCTCAATGTTACAAATCTAAGTGACTGAGGCAGTGGTAGACCAGCAATTTAGGGACTTGAGTTCCCCATTAGAAATGGCTGTCTAAAGAAAGGCAAGTGAAAGCAGTGAAAATATTCTCAAGTGGTCATTTTGGTGGCTACCCCTGTCAACAGGAGTACTTTGCTCATCTACCATGCTCATACTCTTTTGTGCTCCTTGAAACCAGGGGTGTACTGACTGTGGTGCAACAGGTAAACACAGACTTACGCACAAATTTGGACTGGATTAGTTTCACATAGGTACATGAGGTAATGCCACTTTACCACCAGACATCAGTAATATTAATGGCCAGTTACAAGAAATATCAGTAAAACTACCACAAGTGGGAGGGGTAAATCCATTCATGCACCACCGTCCCCTCTTGTCATCACGTGCATATGGCGTTGCTTCCTTAGTAATAATATTGTCCATCAACCGGATGATTAAGCTGCTAACATTTTTTATTTACTAGCCACACAGCCCTGCTACATTGCTTAGCTTACCTAAAGCAATCAGAAGTCCCGTGCCTCTAACAAGTGCTTTTGACCTTCCTTTGCTTCTGAATCGTGTTTGTCATACGCCAATTCCGACAGTACACAAGGTTTCCTGGGGTCATTTTCCTGGACCCTTTTACAGAAGGTATAAGTCGCTGTAATCTTTACTGACATTGTGCGGTAATGATTACTGACATAGCACATTTGGACGGGACTAAAATCTCTGGCAATTACGACTTTACCCCATGTACATACGTAAAACTAATCCCGTCCAAATAGGGCTTTAGAGATCAGTACTTCCTACAATCCCATTTCAAATACTCAATACTACCTGTCAAGCTGCTGAGGATATATTGCAGTACCATCACAAACAATCTTTTTTTGTCCTGGTTAAAAGGTCAGACACATACTATATGTAGGAGTCAGTGATACTGAGTGTCTTTATACAGAGAATTACTGTCATTGTTTGCCTCAGATCTCAGAAAATACCCTTTCCCTTATTTTGAGAATGTAGCTGGGTCATGGTCAACCCAACCAAATTTTGAATTTGTCACATTTGACAGATATTTTTATTTGTAGCTTTTGTACTTTTGTCCTCGGAACTTGAAGAGAGGTCTGCACTTTGTTGTGTCGGAAATTATGTTAGGTGTCTGGCATAATTGGTTTTCCCCTGTAAGTCGCTTTGGAAAAAAGCGTCTGCCAAATGCGTGAACATAAACATAAACAAATGACCCATTTTGGCAGTTTTTTTTTTTTTTTTTACAAGTGGTCAGACTTGACAAATGTTTGTACCTGTGTTTTTTGGACTTTTACTTTTGTAACTTCTTGGGAGGTCTAGATGTCTGTGGCTTTTACCTGATGTGGTTTAGGGGTATCCATTCATTACCCAGTTGTTCTGAAAGCCTGTCCAACCCATTATCAAAAAATGACAACTGCACATCTAGTCTAGGTTGAATATATTGTTTGCCTTTGACTGTAGTGATGAAGCATTAGTCTACTTGTTCCAATAATTTTTGTCCTCTGGAAGTCTGTAGTCCTTACGCTGAAAACACCCAGTTTAGCTTTTTATATCTTTATCATGCTCTGTATGTCTCCGTATTTTTTCCAGCCTGATTCATGACTGTGAAATAGATTTCTTCTGCTTTTTGTCTTTTCCTGGGATCGGACATTTTCATCCTATAATTTTAAATTCATAATTAATTTGATTATTGATCTATGTATAAATATGTATGTATGTATGTATGCATATTGAGGATGTTCTTTGTTTATTTGCCTGATTGTTGTCATATGTCCTAGGGTGTATGATTTCTTCCTATCCTTCATTTTAATACATTTGAGGTGGAATTTTTTACACCCACAGTGGCTGACGGAGGAGAGGAAAACGATTTGGTCTTGGACATACTTAAAAATCTATTTTCAGGGTGGACTTTTACAGAAAAGCTGGACATTGTGAGGAGTGGTCGGCCAACCCTGACGCTAGCTAGCTGGTCGAGCAGACGTTCTCTGAAACTTATGCCAAGTATACGACTGGACAGAGGAGATTCACAGCCTTAGCCTTGCTGGTCATAAAAAAGGACTTATTGATGGAACTGAAACACAGCGATTACCAATGACAGGGACAATGAAGTTTTCCTGCGCAAAGAAAGGAGGTTGGATTTTGTGTATAATTAATGAGCATCTCTGGGGAGTAGGCCATGATGGGGTTTTTTATTGAAATTGTTTATGTGTTTGTCATTAGATAAATATTGATTCTGAACTTCTCCAGATAATGTATATGGCACAGTTGTGGTTATAGTGTAGAGGTTTGGGGTTGTCTTAACTGGATTTCTTGGTTTAGTAATAATGGTATTCACCCTCAGTCTGCAAAATGCCTCCCTCTCTCTCTTTAATGCCACGCCTTGTTATTTTGCGTTTTTTGTATAGTATTGATGGTTTCCATAATTGTAGTTATAATTGACATCATAGTGGTGCTATTAAGAGGTTGATTAAAGGTGAGGTGCGAGATGTTTTCCTGGAGCATTTTTTACTATATTGCTTAAAATCCCCTTCAAACTCCGATTACAACCAATTAATTAAATGCTCTAACACAAAAATAAAAAATGTAGTCACCTGTGGAATGGACAAGACTGAAAAAACACCATCCAATCATTTTGACCGCCCAGTCAAAATGACTGAATGTTGATATGTCTATCAAACTCAACTGCCATTTGTACCTCCCCCCTCTGCGCGTACCCCTCTTTGTGCATGAATCGTGCGTTCTCAGAAGTTTGGAGCACTAGTACAGGAAATGAAGCCAGAGCTTGGCTATATTAGGATGGAAAGTTCACCGGCAAACTATTTTGTCACCAACATAAATCACTAGGAAATGTAACGTTAGCCAGATTGGTATGAATTGGGGCTGTTCTGTAAGAGTGGAAGTGTTGGAGGAGACTGAATGAGGTATGCATGGATCGAGGCTGGGGCTGCTGGAGCTGCCAGAGCCGGGGCCCCCGGAGCCGGGCGAGTTGTTTCTGTGCCGTGCTCGTGAACCCTCGAGAACAAGCCTTGTGTGTGCCAGTACTCTGGAGGTGTGGCTTCGGAGGGATGTCTGAAGAAAGGGGTTTGGACTTTTGAATTGAGTATTTTTAAAATGTAGCTTGCTCGAACCGTTTTTCTAAGATCTCATACCCCACCTTTAAGTTGAGTAAGTCCTCACTGAAGGCCCTGTTACCAAATGCACGGCCCACCACTGCTAATAATCTCAACTACAAAGGAGCTGGAAAAATACTGGATAATCCAAAGGTCCATCTCAACAGACTGGTGTACACACCTTTGAATTAATGAATGCACTGAATTAATGCTGACACGGACATCGATGTCTTTTATTTGACCTCAGACCTTTCTAGCAATGGAAAAGCTTAAAAATGGACCACCAGATGCCAAAGAAAACAAACGAGCCCAGAATAACTCCAGGGGTGAAAAAAAAAAAAAGTTTTTGCAGAGATATTCAGTGTAATGGCTCTTTTTAATGGTACAGACCTGATCAAAATCTTAAGACCAGCTGAAAAAAAGCTAGAATTTACCTTTTGCACATTTGGATCTTAATGAGGTTTTAAGTAGAGCTACAATATACAAAAGCAAGAAGGGGGAGTGAGACAAAAAGCACTTTGAAAAAGTAATTTATTGAAAACAACAAGTAAACTGAAATAGACTGTTTATCAGCTGATCAAAAGTTTAAGACCATCGCTCAAAAAATTACAAAAAACTCTCCCAACCAGAACAAAAAATTTTCTCAGTAGGACTCAGTAATGAGTAGCTCCACCATTCTTGTTAATCACTTCAAAAATTCGTTGGGGCATGCTTGATGCGAGTGTTTCCAGGAGGCTGGTGGGAACATTGCTTCAAGTGGTGAAGATGGCTTCATGAAGGGCATCAACTGTGTGGAACTGATGGCCATTTTTATAAACTTCCCTTGCCATCCATCCCCAAATGTTCTCTATGGGATTTAAATCAGGGGAACATGCGGGATGGTCCAAAAGAGTGATGTTATTCTCCCTGAAGAAGTCCTTCGTCAAGCGAGCATTGTGAACTACAGCGTTGTCTTGCTGAAAAACCCAGCTGTTACCACACAGACGAGGGCCCTCAGTCATGAGGGATGCCCGCTGCAAGATCTGCAAGTAACCAGCCGCTGTTTGACGACCCTGCACCACCTGAAGCTCCAGTGTTCCACTGAATGAAAAAGCACCCCAGATCATGATGGACCCCCCTCCACTGTGCCGGGTAGAAAACATCTCAGGTGGGATCTCCTTGTCATGCCAGTAACGTTTGGAAGCCATCTGGACCGTCAAGGTTAAATTTTTTTTCATCAGAGAATAAAACTTTTTTCCACCTTTCAATGTCCCATGTTTGATGCTCCCTGGCAAAGTCTAAACGGGCAGTTTTGTGGCGTTGGAGACGAGGTCTTTGAATTCATTTTTTGTTTTTGAAACCCTTTTCCCGCAGATGCCGTCTGATGGTTATTGCGCTGCAGTTGGCACCAGTAAGGGCCTTAATTTGGGTCGAGGACCGCCCTGTGTCTTGACGGACAGTCAATCGGATCCTCCGGCTCAGCGCAGGTGTAATTTTTTTGGGTCTACCACTTGACTTTTTTGTTCCACAATGCTCAGGATCTGTCAAAAAATTTAGAATGTCTTACTGCGTCCAACCTCAGCAGCAATGGCACGCTGCGAGAGGCCTTGCTTATGCAGCTCGACGATCCGACCACGTTCAAGAAGAGAAAGCTTCTTAGCTTTAGCCATCAGGAGGGCATGACCGTGTGAATGCCCGAAAGAAAATGAGAATTTTGAGCAGATTTTGGCTTTTATAGCCTGCGGTCTTAAACTTTTGATCAGCTGATAAACAGCCTATTTCAGTTTACTTGTTGTTTTCAATAAATTACTTTTTCAAAGTGCTTTTTGTCTCACTCCCCCTTCTTGCTTTTGTAAATTGTAGCTCTACTTAAAACCTCATTAAGATCCAAATGTGCAAAAGGTAAATTCTAGCTATTTTTCAACTGGTCTTAAGATTTTGATCAGGTCTGTATCTTCCATATGGACTTCATTTTGGGGCTGTACTTGAGTATATCTGTTACAATAAACTCGATTACACCACTGTATCGATGTCTCTAAAAGCACTGTAGACACTCCTCATTCTTACACTCAGTCCAATAAAAAGTTGCTTATTTCATGTTCCGGCTCTTGTTTATGGCAGTTTGAACTCATCTGTTCCAAGGATGCCAATAAAGCTGGAGGACACAGTGTAACTCTACTCTTCCAGGCTTCCCCCCCTCTCTGTGATTCATGCTTACCAACCTGGTGGGTGCCTGCTCTTTTTCTAAAAGAAAAGCTCAGGTTGTGTCAGACTCTTCCCTTTAGGGACCAGGCTGAATGGAGAAGTGAATGATGGTGCAGGTGAGAGACTGGGAGGAGAAGAAAGGTTAATTGGTTTTGTTGACCATCTGTCTGAGAATGAGGAGGTGGATATAGAGTCAGGAGACCTCAGATTGAATAATAAAGACTAGGATTTACAGGAGCTGATTGGCAGTGACCAGTGCAGTCACCTGTCCTATTAATAGAGCAGGTTCATCTTGCAGATTAATTTATTTCTCCCTTTTATTGTCTCTGTCCTTTCTTTGAGTGTCCTTCTAGTTTTCCTGACTGGCTGCCTTTTCAACCATCTATCTTCACAGGTCTTTGTGTACGTTTTACAGTTTGACTGCCTGACAAAATGTCTCCCCGTCTACTATCAGCTCTTCCCTTTCTCTGCCCTACACTCTCAACAAGGTGAATGAGCCACAGATATCCAGCTGAGAAAAAAGGAGAAGTAGCTGAGCGATGCATTCAGCCAGTCTGAGGGTATAGCTGGGAAGTTTCCCCTGGGGGCCAGGTGTAAAAAAAAAAAAAAAAGGTGTTGGAAAAAAAAAGAAAATCTCTATGTCTGCATTGCTGAACCTAAAGTTGGTATTCCTTTTTTTTTTTTTTTTATCAAATAAGAGTGCCCACTCACAGAGACGGAGAGCAAAAAATGCAGAGAAGGAAATAGAGTTGTCTCTGTTTTCCATCACCTACTGTAACCATCTGTGACTGTTTTATGTGCCAGTTGGGACGAGAGCAAGTCAGTTCAATTTGATAAACTCAAGTTATTCTTGTCATGCAAGCTGACAGAACATGCCTGTGGAGCAGCAGGCTCGATAACATGAGTGTAAGTCCTGTGGCTTTCAGTTATTGAATTATTGTTGGAAATGTAAATGTATTTGTATTCTGGTAAAACTGGACTGGCTCATTGCTTTTTTCTGCACATGGATGACCATGACGGTACAGATTGCCAGGTAATGTGTTTTGTGCACCTGAGTGTGAGGCAGGAGAATTCAAAACCAGGTGTTTGAAGAGCAAAGTAAGACATTTTTAGTCAGTGCTCATTTTTCGTTTTTTTGTTGACCAAAAAATGAGCTACTTAGCAAATATTAGTACACTACCTTTGTTAACATGGAAAAGATCGTTTATGATTTCTTTATTTTTTTCTATTTTTATTATATACTATTATTTATTTTATGTTTTTGCCAGGGTTTGTTTGTTTGTTTGTTTGTCTGTTTGTTTGTTTGTTTGTTTGTTTGTCTGTCCGTTAGTGTGCAACATAACTCAAAAAGTTATGGACAGATTTGGGTGAAATTTTCAGGGTTTGTTGGAAATGGGATAAGGAAGAAATGATTAAATTTTGGTGGTGATCGGGGGGGCACTGATCAGCCTTGGCGGAGGTCTGCGCTCTCCGAGTGCTTCTAGTTAGTATGTGTTTTTAGTACTATTTATTTAAGACTAAATGTTTTTTTTTTCTTTGAAATGACAGGTTTGGACTGTGCACAAATGGCAAATAAAAATCTTGTATCTTGAAGATTAATTATATGTGCATGCTAGCAGCATGCCATTGTAAACATGTTCTCTTGGAATTATGTTTATGATGCAAAGCATGGTGGAAGAGGTAAAGAGTGTGAAAAAGTTAAGTGTGAAATACTTTGACAAGCATCCATCCTGTAATTTGATGCTTTTGGCCTATGTATTGCTACACTTTGTCCAACTTTTATATTATAAAACAAGGCTCTGTTAAACTTTAACAATACATTTCATTTGTTTGCAAAATAGATCAACCTAACCCATTGTAAATAAAATCCGCACTGGACCATGTACATATCGTTCAGTGTTTTGTAGATTTATCAGTAATGCTTGAATAAGTAAAAATGCCAAATTGTCTAAAACTCTGAATTATATTTCCATTGGTCTTAAAAAGCATTAAATTTAAGAGTCTGACATGTATAAATACTTGTTTTAGGTGTTTCACTGCATTTTCTACATTTGCCATTTAGGAAGAATATTTACAGAAAACCTGCTCATCTAATAAAACCAAAGAAAGATTTGGTGTCGTCTCAGTAACAAGAGATTTTGCATTATTGTTTTGAGTATAAAGTTCACTGTGTTGAAAGAAACCCTGTTATGCGGTATTTTGTTGTGGAGAATCCAATAAATGCTGTAGTATAAGCGCATTACCTGTATCATTTGTTGTAAATATTAATCAATAATGCATTACACATTTCAGCAGCTTTAGAAAATACCACAGGGGGATTCTGCTGTTGTAAACTGACAACAGTGATGTATATTTTTAATAGCTCTGGTTCTCTTTATCTTTATAACAGGATGCAGTTGGACAGTGTTCTGCAAATTTCCACATCTTACGTTCCACTAATATTTGGGTTTGTATTATTCTCTGGCAGTATGGAAATTCACTTATCAGGTACATTGGCATAATTAACACTAGCTGAACAGACAGATTGTTTTCCTCTTCCTATTTATAAATGTCTAACAACTTCAGGAGTATTGATTTGGCTTGTGTACCATTTCCATTCATGTATGAGTTAATGATGAAAAATGTAGACGACTAAAAGGAAGTTTTTCTACTTTTTCTGTAACATTTCCTTATTAGTTTTTCCTGATACTCAAAATCAAAGCACATATGGCTGTCTGCACCCCTGTGGCGACAGACAGCAAAAGTTTATTTGCATAATAACTTAATCTCAATTCTTGCTCCAATTAGGCAATACAAACACTTCCACATACAGCAGTATACACCAGGTTTGACTGAAACTTGTAAACAAATCAAGGTGAAACTGGCTACGTTTGAGTCATCGGGCATCAGAAAGAAATGTTTGAGTATTTTTTTTACATGAGGTTTTTGTTTTCATAAAGGTGACAAGTGAATCCAGGGTCTATTAATCAGGCTCATTTCCAGAAAATTGTGTCTCATGAAGGATGTTTAATCCTGTAACGCCGAACATACTATATTTAATACATGAGTTTTGAAGCCCTCTACATGATCAGTGTGATATTTTTGTCTTGAAAAGCCTGATGTATACAATTAGATACATGCAATACACAGGGTAATCCACCAGGGGGGAGGAATTTGTTCACCAGAGGCCTTTCCAGTGACACTACAAGACTGTCATTAATGAGGAAGGAGGCAGAACTTTGACAATTGTGAAAAGGAATTTCCAATTTTTAGACATGTTTGTGTCAGATTATGTTTTGTTTGTTCAAAAATAATATTTGAGCATTGAGACCTGATGTATCAAATATGAAACAAAATTGAAAATCATACATGGAAATTGATATTTCAAAAAAAAAATTGGGGGGTTGTTCAGAAGGAGCAATAAAGGCTCCATTTTCAAAAAGCTGGAATTTTCTGTCAATGATTTAATGGTTAAGGCTTTACAGGGATAAATGAGTCTGACCCAAGTAACCATGGAAGCAGATCCCCCTGTCATTAATATGGACATTTCCAGACACTTCTTTAAAATCTGGGACTTGCAATCTAATAAAAAATGTCTTTGTTGTTAGATTACTAAGTATCCTGTTAAAAATGTAATGAGGAGGCATATTGTAACCATTTTTTAAAAATTAAAATAAGATAACTTATTACACAGCTTTTGGTATTATACTTTTGCTGTATATAGTTCTGTATGAGTAATATCAATAAAATAATAACCATTAATCAAATCAAATTTTATTAATTATTGATTTTTATAATGCTATATTTCCTCAAAAGGTAATTTATAAGCCAAGGCTCTAAAAATACCCAGAGTAAAAGTCAACATGAACAAATAAAAGCTGGTCATCTACTACATGCTGGGTAAAAATATGGATAAACTGTCAAATAATGTCCTTCAGTAAAGCACAACATATATTTCTACAAATTCATTCTTATGTATTAACATTATAGTCCATCTATTTTGAACACTTTGTCATTGTAGATCACTCATCTGAAGTGTTCTTGTATGGTTTCAGTCACTGCAGGTGTGTCTTGCTGTTCAGCTAGCAGTAGAAAATTATAAGCATGACGGATACACAACATTTATAAAATAAAAGAAAACAATGCTTTCTATCAACTGTAACAACGGGGGGGGGGGGGGGGGGGGGGGGTATTGTAATATAATGAAGAAATGCATTTTTATAAAGGTGCAAAATGATGCTTTTAACAATGCAAACAGGCACACATCAGTAAAAGGTTTTATACTAAATAGGACCATTTGTGCAGAGAAATTAAAAACTTTAGTCTAATACAAACCTCCACCAAATAAAGGCCTGGTATCTCCTTCAGCTGAAATAAATAAAGGTCCCAGTCACATTTTGTTTTTAAAAACAGCAAATAAATCAAATAATAATAAATAAATAAACAGAACGCCTTTCCACATTGCTTTAGTGACCTGCATCAATCTTGCCAGGATTTATTTCACATTAATAATTAGCATTGTACATTATTCCTTATGTATTACTTGTGATTGCTGTGACTGATTTTATATAAACTTGCTGTAGCTCTACGTGAGCATTGAGAATTTTCACCACTGAAAAATAAGCATCACACTGTACAGTAATGTTGTAGTAATATTAATTAGTTTTCTGCTTTCGTAAGGATAATACTGTTGAATTCACCTACACTGACAAATATTCTTGGCTAAGTATCCAACTAAGTATGGTCATATGATCACAGACAGTCATGATAGACTTAGGTTACTTAGAGCAATGTGCATTGACTTGATTGACAGAAAGAGGTGGTGGAAATTTAAAGAAAATCCTCAGAAACAATATTTAAAATTTGAGCATATCTTGTCAAAGAATGACGTCTGTCTAGATTTGAGTCAGTCTTCCCTTGATGGTGCTGTTATCAAATTTGTTCAAAGAGTTTGTTAGACTGCTAGTTCAGAAATCTGCCAAAAGGCATTCGTGTCTTGTTTCCTGTCACTCTTTTCTTGGGAAAAGTTAAAAAGAAATGGTTGACTTTATGAAGAGTGACAGTTTTCATCAGAGTCAACTGGAGCTGGAGGTTTTAGGGTTTTGTTTTTTTTTTTTTTAGAGCAACAATCTAGCAGTACCTCCACACCATTCATTTATTGAGGTTAGCTCCATCTCCATTTCTAAGTTAACTGTACCTAGTGTTTTACACAGCTTCAGCAGTGGAGGAGCAAGACTGGAATGAGTAAAAGGATTTTTGCTGAAAAATCCACCCATGTCTTGTACATTGAATTTAGTATATAGGCTTTTGACATGGACATAGACAACTAAGACACTGCTTTGCTTTGAAATGTTACATTAGCTTCCTGGCAATCAAACAGCTCCCAGCACAAACTGATACCAGTGTAAACTTAACATTAGCAATTAAAAATTGATCCTTCAAATATTTCTTCATTAGCCTCATTTTCAAGCAATGGGATCCAAACATCAATTCGGAAAACATACAACGCACTTAACTTTCAAGGTAATTCCATAGTAAATGCAATCAGCCGTTGATCATTAGGGATTTACAGCTCCTGCTGCATATAACCAGAAACCAGACCTGCAGATTCTTGTTAAAATGTATTATTATCTAATGAAGTTGGAAGCAATACTCATCTCTCATTGATTAATAACCTGAATTATTTGTAACCAACTATGTAGTTTTCATGAAGAATATCTCCTGTTTTCTTGCAGAAACTGAAAACAGCAGCGCTGCACTCACGCAATTATCTTTTAGAGACTTTTTTGCCTGATCCCAATTTAATTTTCTTTTAACAATAAGATAACAAAAGCTGAGTTGTCAAGATCATACTTTAATTAAATCGCGCTTTCATCAAATTAAGAATCGGCGGTATGATGAGCCGTCTCTCTCTTTCTTGTGACACAATGGCTTCAAAATGTGTAATGGAGGCAACAGCTTTGGGCTAAAAGGTGTGATCTCAGCAGAAACGATCAGCTTTTATCTGAAGATAACAAGATAATGAAGATGGTTTCTTCAGATAATGGCAAGGAAAGGAACCTGCACAGAAGACAGAGCAGTTAGATGTGAGTTTTAGCTCACATTTCCAGTAAAATCTCCAAAACGAGAGCCAAATGATCCAACCAAATGTACGCGTTAAAATAAACGGAAAATAATGTCAGAAAACTGAATCAGATTTGCAATTCAATGAAAATGTAGCTCATACTGTGCTGTTTTTCCTTGGCCTTACTTTGTATTACTTTTAATAGTTCAGTTCAGTTCACTTAAATGAGCTTTACTGGCACAAATCAAAAAGAATATTGCCAAAGCTATATCAAATAAGTTTTGCTCTTACCATCCAATCAGAGGAAATATAAATGCTGGTAACACTGAGGGCCAGCTAGCTGAAATCTCATTGGTTACACAAACAATCCTGATGCTATACAGTTTAAGTTATATGATCATCACTACTCATTTTGAAGGCCCAGGGCAGATTAGATCAACCCTGGCAACACATACAGACTGAAATCTGATTGGACAAAAGTATCTTCCATCCACATACACGTACTGGAAGCAGTGCAGCCAAGAGAAATGCTAAGAAATGAAGAGAATCGTCTATTGCGACTAAATTAATACAATTTCATGGAACAAATATTATAGTTAAGGCTGTAAATGTAATTCAGTGTTTCTGATTATGTTTACGCCAGCAGAGAAGGCCTTGCTGGCCCAGACGGCCCACCACTGGTTATTAGGTCACACTAACAAGACCATATAATACGTTATGAGATGACTGATGAAATTTAGTGTTTTCCAGAGTCAATAAGCTAATATTTAGCATTATCCATGATCCTTCTGAAACACCTCTGACTCCTCATGCTACTGTAGTTCTTCTCCTTTTGTCCAAATATTGTCACTTCTGGTTTCAATAACACAATATGGCTGCCAAATTACAAAAAACCCCCAAAACAAAACAAACAAACAAAAAAAAAACTGGCTTCAAAACAGCAGCTCAGAGCATTTTGACTTTACCTTATTCCTACTTCTCCACATTTTAGAGGCAAATACTACAATTTTTGCACCACCACTTTACTATATAGACCAAATTTAAACTACTTTTCAGTACCTTCCCATTCAGTTAGAATCATGCCTGTCCAAATGAGGATAAAATTCTCCTCCATCTTAAGCTGTAATAAGCTGAAAGCAGCCTTTCTTAGATCATAAATTGTTCAAATTTAGAGAGATACGTGTCTCTCAAAGGACTGTGACTCTACAGATAGGTGATGATTTTATAGAATATGACACTTTATAGTGGATTAAACTATGCAAGTGTATAAAGTCACTGACATTAGGAACCTTGAACATGTACAGTAATAAAATGTTACATACACTTGAATACAGAATCCAAAAACATAAGAATAGTAAAACATAGACAGGGGATTTTTTTTATTGATAATGACATGCAAAGACTACTTTTATTTTCACACTTTAGCACCATTGTCTGATAAAACTTGCATACTTGGTAAGGTGGGGAATGTACAACATTGCTTATGTATAAACAGCAGTTGGATTGTCTGATGGCTGATATGTGTCTGTTGTACGTAACACCGTCAGGGTATGCACTTTGCTCCACAGACAAGGGTTAGTTAATATTGTAAGAGATTACATGTGTAACAAGGACCCAGGTTAGCTACCCCTGTTAAAGCCTGAAGAGCAAAGGGGCGCTACAGATAAATTTGATAATGGTTGTGAATAGAGGAGATGTCTTCCTTTGCTGTATTTTTTTTTTTAACTGCACATATCAACCTGTCATTTGCAAAACAGATAGATAGATAGATAGATAGATAGATAGATAGATAGATAGATAGATAGATAGATAGATAGATAGATAGATAGATAGGTATGCTGTAATATATTTCTCCTCATCACACTCATTTTATGCTGCATTCAGGCTATAAACCTCTAAAGAGGTCTACAGAAACAGTATTTCTCTCAGGCTCATTGTGGATTAGTCAAATAAACCATGAAGGATAAACAACACAAGTAATGAGCAAGCAATTTTCTCTGCCTGAGAATAATTGCTTATGCAATTGCTTAGAAAAAAAAGGGTTTCTCAAAAATGTGATACACGTTAATCTAAAAGAAAATGTGTGATATAATTATTTGGGTAACTGCACTCTTAATTTAATTCCCTCTATTTATTTCTGGCCTAATTTCACTCACTTTCAACATGACAGCTCATCATCTGAGTCTTTATGGAGACTGTGACAGACTAAAGTTGATTGTTGTCATGTCATCTTGTCAACAGTCTCGGGTTAATATTCATTTAGAAATCGTGTGTCAACCTCCAACCACAGAACAAAAGTGGTGGTTCTTTAGCCGAGTACACATTTAAATTTGAGGTTTGGGGTAATGTAAAAGAGCTGACTCTACTGATGATGAGGAAATGAATTTATTATGTCTCTGTTGCTACTTTTTGACATTCTCATAGCACAATATAGATGGTGTGAGGGCAGTTACAAATATCGAAGGCTGTGCTTAATGTCAGAGCTTATTAAGGTACTTCTGTTAGTTTAAGCAGATGGTCTAAAAGGAGTGAGATATAGTCACAATATCACAGATTTGTTTTTCCATAAATGATTTGAAGCCTCACTTTTGCATTTTGGCTGTAACCATGTTTGGACAAAAGGATGGAGCTGGAGAAACATAAGGGATGTACATGCAGAGAAAAGCTTCTGTATAACCTACCTGTACTTTTGCTTTACTGGTCACCGTGCACAAGGCCCAGTGCTTCATCCACTGGCTATTAAAAACAGGTACATATAGGTTAATTCCATTGTCAGTCCTCCTGACCACAGTACTGAGGAAGATCTGGAGTTGGCTCCAGAGCCCCTTCGATAGCAGCCTGATTGACAGACACATGACAGACGCGCACACACACGAAGACAGACACAGACACAAACACACACAAAGGCTACTTTGGTTCTGTACAGGTCTGACTTGGACTGTGTGGCTAGGCTGTATCCTCAAAATGCCTTAATTTGAGATATTTTCTTTTCTATGTCTTTGTCATACTGCATTAACTATTGTTCTTTGTTTTTAGCAGCTTTTCTGAGGGCATTCGATTTAGCAAAGACAGAGATCTTGTCAGTGGCTTCTGATTCAACTGCAAGTTCATCTGCTGATGCCAGGAGTGCATTTATGCGTGTCTGAAGCTTTATTCTGTTCTTCTTGAGTTCATCAACTTCATCCTGCATGACGCTCTGTTTCTGTGTTTGCCGTGTTTTCTCCCTCTTCTTCTTCTCCTCCTCAAGGAACAAATGGTATCTGTTGTGCAAAGCGTGCAGACTGAAGTAGTTCTTTGGTCATCTTTGCATGTTCTCACCGTTCATCATCTGGTGTGTGGGCAAGTTCACTTGATGTTGTCGGACTTGGTCTCACGCTGGGTTGAGCCAAAAATGCTGTGACTCTCGGTGCAGAGGATGCGGTGACAAGACAACAGTGCTTTTTCCCCTGCGTATGACTCACAGCCGCCGCCTCCCCCATGAAGGAGATGTCAAATGATTTCACACAAAGTCTGCATTTAGCTTTCTTAATCCATTCAGGATCTTTAGCCAACCAGTCTTTATATTTGGGATTTGTGAGCCAGTCCTCAGAGAATTTACATCTACCTATTATGAGTTCTGTCAAAGATCATACCAGGCATGTTAAATATATCGTTCACAAACAGCGCGTGGACATCACCTGTCCATCGAAGCAGCAGTGAAACTTAACGACACCTGGGCGGGCCTTAAAATGGGTTGGAGGAGGATAAGAGCAGAAGGTTGGGCATTCAACTTGTCAATCTGCCCAAATGTTTTCTGGGACACGTAGCCTATTGTATATGCTCTCACACAAACGTTTTAGCTGTGCTAGCAAGTGCCTTAAAAAAACAGATCGATCCATTTCTTTCTCTCTATATAAGCATAATTGTATGTTTTAGAAAATAGAACAGTGGTAACAGTCTTATTTTTCCATACATTTTTTTTCTATTTTCCATACTTTTCTAGACCTGGAAATTTATAAAATCAAATACCATACCTTCCATACTTGCGTAGGGACCCTGAATATATAGCCCCACCCCCGTTCAATTTTCTGGATCTGCCACTACGGAATGTGGCGAGAGAGAGAGTGCAGGGAAGTTGGGTGACAACGCCACCTGGGGAATTGCACCCCAGGAAATTAGTAAGAGGGCTCACAGGTTCAAATTTGAAAACAATACCACAGGGGCATAGACGGTTTCGATTTAAAACAATTTATTGAACAAAATATTATTAAAAGACTGCTACTAAAAAAACCTAGTAATTAAAAAGCTAGCACGTGGCCCATACAGGTGAACAGGGCCGGGGCTTACCACTATGGCAGGGATCCAACAAAATATAAAAAAAGGGGACCGCAAACCAACACCCGTGAACTGCACACCAATAAAAACTGGAAACTTGTGAAGAAAAATCCACCACCAGGGATCATGCTGCCGCCCTAAGGCCCACGGCACCTGTTCAAAAGAAAAGAGAAAACAATTTTTAAAAAAAGGCCACGTGCTGCCCCCAGCCCCTCAACTAAAGTAAAGAAAAAAAACAATTAATCAAACTATAATACACAAAATTAAACAAAACACAATAACAAACTAAGAATAGACAAACACTAAACAAAAAGGAAAAATATATATACTAGAAATTCAACTAACCCAAAACTTAACAATAAACAAAAGTTACTAAACAGAAAAATGCAGTATAATAAGCAAATTAACCATGCAAAAGAAAGAGGAACACAATAAACCAAGATTCAATGAAACACAATATAACAAATGGAATACATACAATTATAATAAAACACAACCCAATAATACACTAACACAAAACAAATGAAGATAATGTAACAAAAGATTCAATGAAACCAATTCAATATAACACAAACAAACAACCAAACAAACAAACGAACAAACAAACAAACAAACACACAACACAACGGAATACAAATCAACCAAATGAAAAGAAGGAAACGCCGAAGAGGGGGATGGTGCATCCGTGTCACTCCGCACGGAGGCCACGGATGTGGGATTAAAATAAAATTATAAAAGGCAATCCAAACGGCTAGAACAGCAGTGCTTCGGAGGGTGAGGGAAATTGCGGTGGTGGACTCTGGGGATGTCCGCCGGCTCCACAGTCACGTTATGTGTAGAATGGAACTTTTTTAAACCCGGCTTCACCACACGGTGTACATGCACCCGATTAAACGCCAACAGGGAAACACGCTTCCACACGCTGCTCAAGAAGTCAGTCGCACTTCTCAGCTTCGCCGACCAGCCACCAGCGTTACACTGGATTTTAAAAAGAAACGCCACACAGCCAACGCTGCTGATGAGGAAGAGCGAAAAAGAGAGAGAGTAGTTGCACCTGCGTATATATACGGCGGGTAGCGCCTCCCTTCAATCAATGCCGATTTGGCACACGGGGGGAAGGGAGGAGCAAATCCTCCTGCCACACTAACAATAGAGCACCTTTGTTGGAAAGAAAAACGCAATTTTAAATTATTTTAATTTCAATTTATTGCTCCTGTACAAAGGTAAATGCGTTTTCATCTTTATCATTTTTTTTTTTACCTTATACAGGGTGGGGAAGCAAAATTTACAATGAACATTTAGTTGTTTTTTCTCAGCAGGCACTACGTCACTTGTTTTGAAACCAAACATATATTGACATCATAATCATACCTAACACTATTATCCATACCTTTTCAGAAACTTTTGCCCATATGAGTAATCAGGAAAGCAAACGTCAAAGTGTGTGATTTGCTGAATGCACTTGTCACACCAAAGGAGATTTCAAAAATAGCTGGAGTGTCCATAAAGACTGTTTATAATGTAAAGAAGAGAATGACTATGAGCAAAACTATTACGAGAAAGTCTGAAAGATACTATTAAAGAAGAATGGGAGAAGTTGTCACCTGCATATTTGAGGAACACTTGCACAAGTTTCAGGAAGCGTGTGAAGGCAGTTATTGAGAAAGAAGGAGGACACATAGAATAAAAACATTTTCTATTATGTAAATTTTCTTGTGGCAAATAAATTCTCATGACTTTCAATAAATTGGTCATACACTGTCTTTCAGTCTCTGCCTCAAAATATTGTAAATTTTGCTTCCCCACCCTGTAAATCTTTATCTAATTTAAGTTTGAATTAAACATATTGTTAAAGTGAAGTGTTCTCAGTTAACTGACCAACATACACCTGAACTTATAAAAAAGGCGTTGTAAAAGCTAGCTGCTGTTTCATTTATTCAAATTCCTCCTCCATGGAAAAAGTGAGCTGGTTTGGGCATAAAACTCCCGGGATGAAAAAGGGACCCACTCTGCCCTTGGTACCAAATCAGGATAAATAGTTACTTATTAGGCATATCATAAAAAAAAAAAAAAAAAAAAAAAAAAATCATTGACCAAAATATATTTAAATATCAATGTTACCTATGTTACACTCATATGTAATAAAGTGTTATATGTAGCAGTATTTGTTTGGTCACTGACAAGTATAATATAAAACTACATTACAGTATAGGAGGCTAAAGAGCTAAGATGAAACAATGAAGGTGAAGGCTTTATTGTACAGATGCTGTTCTTTATTAAAAATAGTATGCAAGGCACATCTCTCATGAAGCACAGATAGTTTTATTCATCATCACTATCACTAAAGCTATTCAGTTCAATTCAATTCAATTGTATTTGTAGAGCCCTATATCACAACAAGGTTGCCCCACAGGGCTTTACAGAATTAGTTGGATATGAAAACAAACATCAGTCAAATAAATAGTAGATGAAGGAAATGGATGAACGTCACAGGTATCCCCCGTCCTTAGACCCTCCCTCTCGGCAAGGAAAAACTCCAAAAACCCAGTGGGAAAAGAGAAACCTCGGGGAGAACCACAGTGAAGGAGAGATCCACTCTCATGGACAGATAGGCTATAGATGCACCAGGACTGATCAACGTCCATTTGCAGATGTAGATCCAGTCTGTAAAGATGCAGTTGGGTGGGGGGCACATGAGGGGGTCCATGTAAATGGACCTCAGATCCTGTCATCATTGAGTCCCAGGCGGTGACAACTGAAACAGTAACCACTCCCCCAGAGGGGAGTGGGGAAAAGGGACACTGGGTTAATAGTGATGAACAGACTAAAGGCGGCCTTACACTGTGCGAGTTTAGAGACGATTTCTCACTCGTGCGACTATTTCTGGGATCGGGCCAGATGTGCCTCTAATCATGTGTCGTGCTTCGTGCAGTGTACATGGGGTAAAGAGAAGCGATTAGCACCTCACGACCACCTCACGACCAGCAATCGTGTGTTCGCAAGGAAAACGGAGCTGTTTGAAATCCTACTCGCTCCTCGTGAGTGTATCGTACTATCAAAGCAGTGCCACGAACCGATGTGCCGCAAATTCTCACACTGAGCATGCGCGAACACAGACGCGTACAGTAGTGTACAAGCTAACAGTAGCTGGCTGTTGTCCTAGTGCAGTTTAGCTGTTGCAGCTTACCTCTAGTTCTCTTTGCTGTAGGATGACAGCCCATACTGTCCACGTCTGGACAACCAATTCCTGCACCAAACACATCGTTGTCTTTTCTTCTTTTTTGATTCCTCACAGATAATGGCACATATTACCAAAGCAGCTCGTTGGTTTTTGTTTAGCACTACCATTTCATGACTCACGCCAATACACAATCGTCTATGCGCTTTTACGGATTCCTTGGTATTTTAACGTTGTATTTCCGGATACAACACTCGAACGTGTGGTGCGTCCTGTGGTGTATGGTCCTACAGTGTGAGCAGTCAGGTCGCATACGAGCGTCGGTCCGTACAGTGTGAGAACAGGAATCGTGAGCCTGACTGTACGACTGATTCGCACAGTTTGAGATGGAGCTGTGTGCAACGATCGAAATAATCGCACAGTGTATGGACGCCTTAAGTAAACTATATATTGGAAATTATAAGTACAGAAAAAAAAGAGGTATGGAAGCAAATGTGTGCTGTCAGGTACTGAATAGTTGTATTTCGCAAGAATTTTGTTTGGATAATTGTATTTCGTAATTTGAAAATTTTATAGTTGAATTTTTTTTTAGTTGTTGAATTTTTACACATAGTTTCATATTTTGAATTGAACTACACTATTTGAAAAACACAAGGCTTTTAATCACAAAAACCGGGCATTTTGCAGGACACTAGAGACTGACCGCTCAACAGTGTCAGTACGTTGGGCTAGGGAACACCCTGCGTTCAGGTCACAAAGACTTACGCTGCTCAAGAATTACAATGCTTTTCGGATGGGGAACACCAACACAGCTGGTGATCTGGACACGAACAAAGGCCTATATGGCTCAAGACTTACAACATTCTGACAGTGGGTGCCCTTGACACAAAGCAAGTCATTGTTATTACAGACTGTCAACTTGGTGCCACCCAGGGCCAAAATATAACTTATTTTGGCCAAAGCTGCTATACCACATACATATTGCTGTCTATCCAGGCTAGTGGTGGGAAGGAGTCGCCTTATTTCTCCATTCTAGACTAATAAATGAAGTCTAACCACTGCCCAAACACACAAACCAAACCTTAAAGGTGGGGATGTTTTCCTAGAGCACTTTTTACTATATAGCTTAGAATCCCCTTCACACCCTGATTACAACCAATTAATTAAATGCTCTAACACAAAAATAAAAAAAATATTTAGTCACCTGTGGAACAAACAGGACTGAAAAAACACCATCCAATCATCCAATTTTGAGCACCCAATCAAAATGACTGAACGGTGTATGTCTATCAAACTCAACTGCAATTTGTCCCTCTCCTCTCTGCGCATACCCCTCTTCGTGCATGAATCGTGCGTTCTCAGAGGTTTGGAGCACTTGTTCAGGAAATGAAGTCAGAGCTAGAACTTGGCCTGGTTCTCAAAAAGAACCTGTTCTCGATTCCCATCCCTAGGTATATGCCCATATGTGATGTAGAAGCAGACTAATAAACAGGCTGAGTTAATTAAAAACAAGTTATTTTGCTGAAAATATCAACACTGGCTAACAGTTAGTTGATGTGACAATTGTGTGTGTAGTCTTGGGTGTAATTTGCTAACTAACATTAGCTGGCATAATGTGTCAGGCTAGCTGAAAGAGCACATAACCCAATAAGAATTGATGCTAACAGTAGGTGGTACAGCTACAGTTGTGGCCAAAAGTTTTTGGAATGACACAAATAGATTTTTGCTTAAATGTCATTTATTTGTCATTTATATAATAGTTATTCTTCAGCACACCTCAGCTGTACCCTTATCGCGCACAATTTTAAGCCTTAATACAGTTTGTGTAAATACAGTTGTCATAAGTTAGAGAATATAGAGACCAAAACCTTTTTTTTTTAACCATGTTGTAATAATGTTTGGAGTTTCAACTTGGGGTTTATTAGAACTGAGCCTTTGAGGTTGTTGCTTAAAGTTTAAGTAAAGTGTATTCACAGACACTTTGAGCTACAGCAGATTAAGTTCATGTGTAGTTTTGTTTACTATTGTCTTCATAGAAATACTCTCTTGACTCCTCTTGCTTCCTTAACTGGGGTGTTTCAAGAATACTCGCAACTTTTGTCAACCAGAGGGCCAAAATTTTTACCATGGTGAAATTGCTCAAAACTCAGCTGATCCCTAAGAGAGGAACCTAAGGAAGAAAAAACTGAAAATCGTTTTCAAATACTATGCTTTATTATGAAATAACAGCAATTAGAAAACCATGACAACACTATGGTTATGTACGGGACACACACAACAAAAATAAGGTGAATGATGATAAAAATGTAATTCTCATCAAGAAAATGGGCTCCAGTTGACAGGTTTGCCCAAGCGTAAGTGAGCTGAGGTACTTTAAATCAATCTGAATGGATTTTAGTGTCCGATTTCAAACCTGGTGCCTTCTTAATGTCCAATAGAATTTTCAGGATACAGTTCCATTTGTCCTCATTTCCCCAAATCACCAGGTAATGCCACCAAACAGCTCCTTTGCAATGAGTAGACATGTAACACTGTAAAACTAAGGGCATGAATCACTGGTCTTCCATCAAGGCTGAGAGTGTTCAAAAATTCAGAGTGTAGTAGTAATAGTAGTAGTAGGGGTTATGTAAGGGACATGGAGGTTACGTATGGGGCACTTGTTTGTTTTGCCTCCATAATCATCATTTTGAACTTGTTACTTCCTGAAATGGGTTAAACATGATTAAACCATGCTTTGTAAATGTCATTTGCTATTGCATGGTGGAAAGGGGGTTGTATCATTTGTATGAAACAGAAAAACATGACAAAGTGTCAACAATAACAAAAGAACAAACTTCCAAATACCTGACATGTAGGATTAGGTTAGGGTTATGTTCTAGTCAAAGAAAAAAAAAAGTGAAAAAAAGTTTTTTATGCATGATGCGAAATTCCCAGCAAAAAAAAAATCCACTTTTCAGGTACCATGGATATGAAGCTTAAAACATCACTTATATTCCACACATCCTGGGTAAAATTGGGTCTACAGGGTGGGGAAGCAAAATTTACAATGAACATTTAGTTGTTTTTTTCTCAGCAGGCACTACGTCAATTGTTTTGAAACCAAACATATATTGATGTCATAATCATACCTAACACTATTATCCATACCTTTTCAGAAACTTTTGCCCATATGAGTAATCAGGAAAGCAAACGTCAAAGAGAGTGTGATTTGCTGAATGCACTCGTCACACCAAAGGAGATTTCAAAAATAGCTGGAGTGTCCATAAAGACTGTTTATAATGGAAAGAAGAGAATGACTATGAGCAAAACTATTACGAGAAAATCTGGAAGATACTATTAAAGAACAATGGGAGAAGTTGTCACCCGAATATTTGAAGAACACTTGCGCAAGTTTCAGGAAGTGTGTGAAGGCAGTTATTGAGAAAGAAGGAGGACACATAGAATAAAAACATTTTCTATTATGTAAATTTTCTTGTGGCAAATAAATTCTCATGACTTTCAATAAACTAATTGGTCATACACTGTCTTTCAATCCCTGCCTCAAAATATTGTAAATTTTGCTTCCCCACCCAGTACACTAATGAGATGGGTCATGAGATGCCCATCAAGGCCATCAGTGCAAATCAGCAAATCAGAATGTCAAGATTAGCTTAAATATATTAAGGTGTCCCGTACATAACTCACACTGGCAAAAAGTTATGTATGGGACACTCTTTTTAAAGATGGATAAGGATCACTGAATTGTTCTTTGTGCTATGATGTCTTTTTGTGAAGATTAAAGCAGTTACTAAACACATTCTTCCAGTGAAATATAGTTGCTCTAGTATTCAAAAGATATGAAAATTTGAAGCATGGTTATGTACGGGACATGGCCAGTTTAGGTATGTTTCTTGCACTGTCAGATTTTGGAGATGTGCAGAAAGGTATTTCCAGCATGGGCTTCCTAAATTCCTTCTTTACAGTGATATTTTGGTCAGTCTTCATCAGTAGGTAGTAGAGTATTTGGCATAAACTATGAAGTCAATATCAAACCCTGCTTGGATGGAAAAGACATGTTCCACACTGAAGTGGTTATGTACGGGACATTCCTGATTTGCAATGTTTCAACACTTACTATTGGCCTATTTCTAAGATGACAAGTCTCACATTTGGTTGTTTACCTTCCTCTGTGGTAAAGGACTGTAACTGATGTATTTTTTGGCCTTGCCTCTCTGTTTTTATTTCAAGATATCACTTTGAAATTAAGTGAAAATTTTGGTTATGTACGGGACAGATGAGAACGTCCTCAACAGAGGCACACCAATCACAAACAAGTTGGTTACTTGATGGCTGAACTAGTTATTCTCGATAACAGATGCGTATTGAATGAAATTGAACGTACAAACCCATAATAGCCTCTATTTCTTATCATCTGAGGGACAAAAGATTTAGAGGGTCAAAAAACCTGAGCAGCAGTTACGAAAACAGGTTTTTGAAAAACTGCTGTCATGATTTTAAGATCCATAAAATGTAGACCTAAATTGTTCCATCACTGAGGCAATATCACAGAGTATTCAAAATCATTCAATATGTAAGCAGTTGTTTGGCTTTTTAAACAGGGCAAAGGGTTGAAAATTGTAATTACCCTTTGGTTGACACAAAACTGGCAAAAACGGCTTATGTACAGAACACAAATGGAGTTGAAGAGGGAAATGTAGGGATTACTGACCGAATTTTCAGGCGTGCACATTGTAGACAATGTCCAACACACCAGGTAAACAGTTCAGAACATGTCTATTGCTGTACATTTCTGAGATTCACCATGGTTACAAGGAGTTTTTCCAAAATTGCAAGTATTCTTGAAACACCCCAACTGCAACATTTCCATAAGTCCTACAGGTACAGATAGATAGCTCATCCATGTGCAGAGGTTCATATTCATGTATCACACTTGTATTGAGTACATTCCAGGCCTAACAATTATACCTACAGTTTTCCACCTGGTGCACAATCAACTTGTCCTGATTAATTGGTACTGACATGTTACAGGAAATGCTCACAATACAGGACTGACACAAAAAATGTGAGACAGAAACTAACAGGTGCTGACAGGATGTACTGTTGACATTTGAGAATTTCAAATGGTGTTGAAAATCTCCCCTAATGAAATGCCACGGCAAGTTGGAGCCCCCTGTGTCTATGTTCCCCTTCTCTTTGTCTTGCTTTTACTCCCTCTCTCTTTTTCTCTTTGGGCTGAGATGAAGAAGACATGAGTGATGGCGACTGGCACAGGTGGGTATTGTTTGTTGGAAGAGGAAGTTGAGAGCAGAGATGACAGCATCAGCTTAATGTGTTTTTCTTTCTGTCTCACACATACACACATTGCAGAGTCTGAATCCTACACAATCCTGCACACACACACTCACACCAATACTGTGACACTGACAGCCACTGTCAACATTTTTTTAGAGTCACACCAATAGACACACTCTCACTCACAGAGATGCAAAAGTGCCATAATAGTATGGATGAGACTGAGGTGAGAGGCTCTTAATAGTACAGCAGCAGCCCAGTCCTTTTATCAGCTGCATCCATGGGTTACAGTGTCAGGACCATGATGAAGAAAGGAAACCTCTACAAAGAAGTCCATAGAGTGCCTGAAATAATAAAGGAGGACACACCATACAAAATACTGTACTAACAGCAATATGAATGTGCAGATACACACACTGTACATATATGAAGTATGCCAAATGAAGGTCTATGTTTAGTAAAATGCAATGGTAAATTAAAATGAAAAGGAAAAAAAAAGCTGTACTGTTTTGCTTAGTACTACAAAAATTTACAATTAAACACTAAAGTGATACTAAATGTGAAGACTGCATTGTGAAACCCTACCCTTTATAAGATAAGATAAGATAAGATAAGATAAGATAAGATAAGATAAGATAAGATAAGACTTTATTTATGTCACCATGGGGAAATTTCCCAGTCAACAGCAGCAACATACAACAAGGAAGTACAGAGAAAAAGGCAGGTAGAAAAACCACAAATGAAGGAACAATTAAATATAAAGAGAAAAATAAGAAATTTGGTACTTACATAAATATTTATGTAAATGTAGAATTTGAATAAAAATTAAATATTATTTACATATTTACATTGTGGTTACACATGCACATGGTGTGACATGGAAGGTTTACTGAGAACTGTTGAATAGTCTGATAGCTGCACTCCTTCTTGCACATAGGGATATAAAAGTCTGGTGCTGAAGGAATTCATTCATTCATTCATAATCCAGTCTAATTATTTCTAGTAATGATGCCAAATGAACTGAGAAAGTTTAACTTTATGGGGAATACCAATGACATGGCTGTGAAATGATTGGGAAAAAAGCAACTGTAAAATAGACACAAATCACAGGGCATATGTATCATAAGTACATGCGCTGAATGTCTGTTTGGTACTATTTACAGTATATGTCACAAGGTAGTGAATGAATGAACTCATGAGCACGGTGTTGAAGGGAGAAAACAGTGTTCATTAAACAGAAAACAAACTACACAAACAACCACAAACCTGAGTGGAGATGGAGTCAGAGTCCATAAAGTGAACAGGATGGTGGTGTAATGATCTGGCGCTGCACAGCCACTGAGGAGACCCTTATATGACCTCCTAATGGGAAGGTGCTGTGGCTGTGCAATGTGCAGCAAGTGAGTGTAATTGTAGAGGGAGGGGTCAGGGGTCAGCGGACCGTGACAGTATATTATCTTATACAAAGTATATTACTGAGATGGTTGACTTGTGACGATTGACTGTTTGACGTGTTGAGAATATGACAACAATGTTCTTTGTGAAAACTGGATTTAATTGTTGAATGTATAAATGTATGGCGCATTGATCTGGTTTAGGAGTAAAAGGGAAAGGCAACTTTTTGCATATATGAATATAGTCTCTCAGTTAGAAGTGTTTATACCTATTCTGTTGGGTGTCTGTAAATTGACTTAAGAGTCTGGTTTCGACCAGCTCTATATGTAAAGTGTCATCAGATAACTTTTGTTAGGATTTGGTGCTATATAAATACAATATGACTGATTGCTTGATTGAGAGCTACACAATTTTATTCATCTTTTATTATGTAGTTTGTTTTTCTTTTGTTCATTTGCTCTTTGTGCTTGTTTTTAACTGTGATGTGCTTTACAGAGTTATTTTAATGTGTTGGACCCCTGGAAGAATAGCTGCAGCCTCACAGTAGTTAATGGAGTTCCTAATAAACTAAAATAAGCTGAAAATATATAGACACAATCTATATATGAGACCTATTGAAATTGGAGGTATTTCATATATTCATGTAAAATCTTGCTTCATGTACTACATATGTTAGAGGTACGGGTCATAATAAACACAATAAAACCTGACAGGGTGTTGCAGAACCCAGGTCTTGATCATGTTGTCAAGGTTCAGTTTCCTATGACAGCATTACTGCTATTTATTAGTAATAAATAATTTGAGAACAAGTAATTCTGTTGGCTTAAAGTTGATCTCCAGAACCAGGCTCAATCAGATGTGTCCAGTTTCTTTGTATCATGCTCTGTTCAACCTCTGAATTGCCAACAAATAGAGAGATAGATTTCATATGAAGGGCGTGAAATTTTTTCATAATTACTGAGGTGAATGCCTTAGTAATGGCCAAATAAGTGTTCTGTATGATCACAGTGACCTTGACGTTTGAGCTTTAGCCACCCAAAACAGAATCAGGTTATCCATGAGTCCAGCTAAACATTTCCAAGTGCCAAATAAGTAGAATTTCCCTGAAGGTGTTGCTGATGTTTCAGGTTCTTAGTAAAAGACAGACATGAGGTCAAAGTAACTGAGTAAGTTCTCAGTTCATTATTGAGTTGAAATGACCATTACAGTGAAGACGTCACTGAGTTATACATAATGCAAACCACATAACATTACAGAGATGTGTACACACATTCATAACTGAATAACAATAAGCACAGCCATGCATTAAGTCTGCTTTTTTTTTTTTTTTTTTTTTTTTTTTAACAACTTAGGTGTAAAACTTGTGAAACCTTCAGGATGTACATATGTCATAGTAATATAATCTCTTATCCTCCTGAGACCCAGGAAATGTCAGCAAAGTACAAGCTTTTTTTTGTTTTTTTATTAAATAAGTGCCTATATTGGAAACATCATGATGCAACAGTTTTTTCAGATGCAGTTTTTACATTTTTTATGGAATGTCCTTTGTGGTGGACAGTTTTCTTTTCTTTTCTTTTCTTTTCTTTTTTCTTTGTATAAAGTTGTGAAGCTCGTGTCCACAAATGTGGACAGAAAACCCATAGCTGGATCTCAGGAGGTTATAGGTAATGCATATGGCAACATCACTCTTGACATGGAGCCTCATATGTCATATATTACATTTAAAATATGAGAAAGCTTTTAACGAATAGGCTATTACTCTTACTTCAAACAGATGTGGGGAAAGTTCATTGTGGTAAATGTCTGTCCGATTTAATATAACTGTAACTTAAGCATGATACATACTGCAAACAATACTGGGGAAGTCCTTAACCCTGTAAAGCCTGAAGCATTAAATCATTGACAGAAAATTCCAGTTCTTTGAAAATGGAGCCTTTATTGGTCCGTTTGATCAACCAAAACTTTTTTTTTTCAAATATCAGTTTCCATTTATGAGTTTCAATTTTGTATCATATTTGATACACTGGGTGTCAATGCTCAAATATTATTATTTTTGAACAAACAAAAACATAATATAACACAAACATATCTAACAAATCGGATATTCCTTTTCAAAATTGGCAAAGTTCTGCCTTCTTTCTCATTAATGACAATCTTGTAGTGTCACTGGAAAGGCCTCTGGTGAACGAATTCTTTCCCCCCGGTGGATTATCTGTGTAATAATGAATTAGATTTCTATAGTGCTTTTTTGGCCACTCAAAGCACTTTACATTATTGACCCACTATTCATTCACTCACACTCCCCCTCTTGTGATGGTAAACTACACCTGTATCCACAGCTGCCCTGGGGCAGGCTGACAGAAGCATGGCTGCCACTTCACCCCTCACCCTTCCCTCCAACCACCACTGAACATTCATAAGCATTCATACACCAGTGTGAGTGGCACTGGAGGCAAGGAGAGTGAAGTGTCTTGCCCAAGGACACAACGGACTGACTTGGACAGAGTGGGATTTTAACCGCCAACCCTTTGGTTATTGGACAACACTCTCTACCTCCTGAGCCATGGCCATCCCAGGCATGCATTGCATGTATCTAATTGTATACATCAGCTTTTCAAGAAAAAAAAAAAAAAAATCACACTGGTCATGTGGAGGGCTTCAAAAGTCATGTATCAAATATGATATGTTTGGTGGTATAGGGTTAACTGTGCATAGATTTCAAAAGGTGTCACATTGTTATTCAGCCAGAACTGAGTATGTAAATAAGTGATGTTACTCTAGAACAATCTGCAGAGACACGATCTTCAAATCGCCAAGATGGACCAAAAACCCATCTGAAGGCTAAAGGTGACAGAGTCTTTTCGGTGGCAGGTCCAAGGCTCTGGAACACTCTGCCCCAACATGTCACATGTACACAGTCCATTGAGCACTTTAAATCTCTTTTAAAGCTTCACCTATTTGCACTGGCTTTTAATACAAGTGTGTGACTTTTATTTGTTTTTCTTCTGGTTGTGTCTTTAGATACTATTTATCTTATCAGTTTTAATCTTTTTTTTTTTTTATCAATTTTAGCATATCTATATATATTTTTACTATTTTTTTTTATTATACTTTTTTTTTTTTTTTTACCTATATCTTTGTACAGCTCTTTGGGCACTTTGTGTTGTTGTAAATATACGATATAAATAAACTTGACCACAGACTACTGAGTTAGCAGTACCTGAAGGTATGAGCATGAACAAAAATCTGTGAATCATGAAGAGAGGTGATCGACACGCACATCCAGAGAATGAGAGGTGTGCAGGATCCCAAAAAAGTTGATGAAAAAGATGAAGGAAGGTCCACTCAACCTGTGAGCTCCCAAAGCTCACAGGTTGTGCGGACCTTCCTTTATCTTTTTCAAAAATGTGTGAATGTCAGAAATAGTTAGGTCTGATTAGTGAAGTGACACAGATTCAGAAGCCAGGGACCACATTCATCATGTTAAAAAGTAACTGGTATGAGCTGTACCTGGGGAATATGCATGAGGACAGAATCATTGATTTGTTGTTTTATAGGAGCCCCCCCATGTCCAACCAGGTGAAATGACCTTGGGGAAAAACATGCAACCTTCAGCTGTTCTTGAGTAGCATCCAGGAGAAAACTTGAATTATATTCAGCAGCTTTCTAATGTGAAAGTGTCAACAGAGGAGCTGCTTAGAAGTGGTGCTTTTTGTCAACCCTTTTCATGGTAGATAACCTAATAAATAAACTAATAAAAATCCACTTAGAATGTTTTCAGCTTGAAGTGATGTGCAGTTGGCTCTATCATTAATAACATCTATAACCCCATTTTTCTTTTTATCCACAAAATGTTACGGAAATGGAGCTTCAGATGCAAACCCATTCAGATAGATTATCTGTGATGATGAAAAAGTAATTTGTGTGAAATGTTTAAATATATGGTCCATTTCACCCTCTTTGACAGATTAATATATTTTTTCTGTATGAAGTGATGTGTGTTTATGTTTATGCAAGCAGGCAAGTATTACTTATATTTTGGGGACATAAATCTATTCAGATACTCATATATTCAGGACTTTCCAGGGACAAAATGCTGAAGATAGCCAGAACAGAAATAATAGGGATGGCTTGATGCCTCTTTTCCTGTTTTAAAACCAGGTTGTTTTAGCCTACTCATCTGACACACAAGAAAAATGTCCTGAAATATGCAGTTGTTAGTCTTAAGACACATGTGCCAAACTCAAGGCCCGCGGGCCAAATGTGGCCCGTCATGTCATTTTATGTGGCCAGCGAGAACGTCTTAAAAGGTCTCATTGTCTTAAAATAAATAAGTCAAACGCGTGCATTGACCATAAACTACATTTCCCACAATTCATGCCGATCATGTTACCTGCGAAGTGACGGTATCCTGCTATTAGAGTGCAGTGTATCCACATCAATGCGATTTTCAACGAGTGGAATTGAGAAATACAAATGATCCCTAAATGTCCAGGAAGAGAAAAGCTGATGCAGATGGAAGGCTGTTTCAAGAAAGATGGGAAGGCGAATACATGTTTGTGCTTCAAGGAGAAAAACAGGTATGTGTTTTGTGTTATGAGGCAGTGTCAGTTGTCGAAGAGTACAATCTACGTCGGCATTTTGACACCAAACACGAAACTAAGTATGCCAAAGTTAGCCTTCCAGGAAAACAAGAAATTGTCCAAGAATTAAAAGCCAAACTACGATGGCAGCAGAATGTGTTCACGAAAGCCTCATCCCAAAACACTGCAGTAGTGAAAGCTAGCTTTATAGTGGCTGAAGAAATCGCCCGAGCTTCAAAGTCTTTTGCAGATGGTGCCTTTTTGAAGCAGTGCATGCTGAAGGTCTGTGAGCAGGTGTGTCCCGACCAGATACAGACTTTTAAAAATGTCAGTTTATCAAGAAACACCATCACGGAACAAGTTACGGAACTAGCAGGAAACCTGGCAACACAGCTGGCCAAAGAGACACGCAGCTACATAGCTTTTTCATTAACTCTTGATGAAAGCACAGACAACACAGATATCCATTTTTACTTGAGGCGTTAAGTCGGACCTCTCTGTCACTGAGGAGCTGTTGAATGTAGCTGCCATGCATGGGACCACAATGGGATGGGACATTTTTAATGTGGTGGAGAAGTCCATAAATAAAAATGCATTGCCTTGGGAAAAGTTGGTGGGATTAACTACAGACGGTGTACCAGCAATGTGTGGAGGAAAAGCGGGTTTGGTTGGACTAATGAAGGAGAAAATGGCAAAAAATAACTGTCACACGCCTCTGATAATTTACAGTGGTCTACAATTTTTTAGAAATGATTTGCTTCAGAGATTAAATATGCTAAATGTTACGTATTTTAATAAGATGAATTGGAAAATAAATGACAAAAGTGCCGGTTTGCTGATGTTTTCAAGGTAAATGATTAAGTGTTATTACACATATATATTGGTTTATTTATATAATAGTTTTTTTAAAGCTTCCACTAAATAGAGCCTGTAAAGTGAATGTATTCTAATGTGCAGACAGTGTTTTGAAGTAGATCTTGTACTCTGAGACAAATATTCCTTTTGAGTCAAACCCATTCTCCCGTTAATTCTTGAATTTCACATTTTAACCCAAGGCTGTATCTTGGAAAGTTCAGCCAACCAGCATTTTTTACTTGATTTTTCTTTATCAGTGACTCTCATGTGGTAAAATTTCATTACTTTTATTCTGGAAGCATTTTCCTTGTAGACCAGTGTTATCATTGTCATGTTGGCATTCAGACATTGTCTGGTTTTGTCTGTCTTTTATGTTGTCTGTCATTTTTGTTGTCTGTCACAAAGGGGAAATGAGAGGACTCAAATGCACGGAACTGAAGGGAAAAAATAACAAGTTTATTTAACAAAAATGAAAACAACACAACGAAAAACCAAACACCAAAACTAAGGCAGAGTCCATAGAAAAAAACAACATACAAAACCTGAATCAGAGTCCGTGGATGAATATGGATAAATGTCCGGGCTATGGAAAGGAGTGAGGAGAAATGGACCAGTGCTGCATGGCTGCAAACCAAAGCCTTAAATAGGCTAGAGGTAATTGGCTGCAGCCACGCAGCGCCAGCAGGTGAGTCTGATGATGATGATTAGGAGACGGAGGAACTGAGGGTCACACCGGCACAGACCATGACCAAAAGGGAGGAGCTAAGAGTCACACAGGCACAGATCCATAACCAAGAGGGAGGAGCTGAGAGTCACACAGGCACAGATCCTGACAATCATTGCATTATCCATCAAGAAGCTTTGTGTAGGAAGGTGCTGGGGATGGATAATATCGGGACCACGGTCATGAAAATAGTGAACTTCATCTGTGCGCGTGGACTGAATCACTGTCAGTTCCAGCTGTTCTTGCAGGAGATGGGCTCGGAGCATGAAGATGCGCCATATCACACAGAAGTACGGTAGCTGAGTTGGAGCAAAGTCCTCAAACGATTTTTTGAGCTTAGGGAAGACATTGCTCTTTTCATGCAGAGTAAAGGAAAACCCTTGTCTGAATTATCAGATTCAAACTGGCTGTGTGTCTTAGCTATGTTATGCGACATAACCAAGCATCTTGCCCAACTGAATCAGAAGCTGCAGGGATGCAAATAAGTTATCACGCAGATGTCCGACATGATCACTGCTTTCCAGCGTAAACTTGACCTATGGATGTACCAAGTAAAACAAGACAATCTTGCCCACTTTCCCATTTGTCAGAGCCTTGTTTCCCAGTACTTTTTCATGTACTCAGTTAACGACCAAACTGAGCCGGTTAATGGATGAGTTTGATTGGCGCTTCTCTAACTTTAAAGGGCAGCACTCGGGCTTTTCCATCTTTACCAATCCATTCACCACTGATGTCTGCACAGCACCCCAACACCTTCAGATGGAGTTAATAGAGCTTCAAAGTGATAGTGGCCTGAGAGCAAAGTTTCAGGATGTTGCAATCCGGGAATCTTACCATCTACTGCCCCCTGGTTTGATGCCACAACTTCGACTTCATGCTGCCTGTGTTCTGTCTATGTTTGGGAGCACCTATCTGTGCGAACAGATGTTTTCCTTAATGAATCTAAACAAAAACAAGCACAGATCACGTATCACGGATGATAACCTCCACGCTGTTCTACGGATTGCCTCAGCACAAAACCTAAAACCAGACACTGATACACTGGTCATGGAAAAACGGTGTCAGACATCTGGTCAGAAAACACATAGGTAAGCATTTGTAAAAACCAAATTAAAATATAACAAATTATATTATATATTTCAACCAAGAAGAATAGTTGAACTATGTCCAATTTAATGATTGTGCTTGCATTTGGTTTTGTTTGTTATTTTTAGAACATGATCAATGGATGAGGATGGTGGAGAGGGGATCCACTTGGTGTGTTTAAGGACAGGCAGCATCTCCTCATCAACTTCACCTAAAAATTTGACCAGTATAGTTGTGAATTGAGACAACTCTGATTTTGTTATTTTGAGTTTATTACATATACTATTTTATATGTATAGCAATGTATTTAGTGTTTACAGGTTTGTGCACAGGTTGTACAGGTTTATTTATGCAGACAAATCTGCAAGGCTGTGTGCAGCCGTTTGTTTTTGTAAAATTCTACATCTGTCACACATGTTCTTAGCAGCTCACAATTGTTGGTTGTACTTATTCTGTTATTCTGCCCCTCTCAATTGTGACAAAAAGGTTTTGAACAAAGTTACAGGGTTTCCCGACCAAAGTTGAACATTTCCTGATCAAATGCATATGTAACATTTTGGACTTGAATGAGTAATAAATTCAGAGTTATTTAACATTAAGGAGTAGTTACATTTATTTTACATTACATTTGGTTACATTTATACTGTTACCGTTGCATGTGGCCCTTTGAGGGTAACCATTATGCTGATGTGGCCCTCGGTGAACATGAGTTTGACACCCCTGCCTTAAGATATGAATCCAGATAAAGGTGCATGTAGGAATTTTGCTGTCTTGAGCAAAGTCACAAAGATGGGACAAATATTACAACATAATTTTCAGCAGCACTTTCATAAACCATCGTAATTAAACATCCACACAATGTAAACAGGGACACACAAAGTTAACTGTACTGAAATACTGTGATAGGAATATCAAGGCTAAAACACAAAACATTAAGTATTTGAGGTTGTGCAAAAACAAACAAGCAAAAATCCAAATTTAACCCTGTAAAGCAGGGGTCTTAATCACTCTTTCACAATCTGATTCTGATTAATCCTGGTATTGTCATCTTGGAATATGTCTGTGTCATTAGGGAATCTAGACGTGACCATCTGAAACAACTCCAGATCATCACACTGTCCCCACAGACATATACTGCAGCCACTTGGCATGATGGGTAACAACTTCATCTGCCTACTTCATCCTGATGTGCTCTGGAACATCACTCTGGAACAGGGTCAATGTGGACACATCAGACCACATGACATTTGTCCATTGAAACACAGTCCAATCTTTATGTTCTTGAACTGATGCTTGTTTAAGAAATGAGAAACTACTCACTTCATCAGTCAGGGTTAAAGGAGTTGTTGCAGCCGAAACACATTTATCCAATGGAAGGATCTGATAAATTGTCTTTAGTAAATCCAAGTGGCAACTTTGTTTTTGGCCAGGCCGTGTATAAAATAATGTCTTATCCCCATTCTTCTGCTTTTGGTCACTATTAGACCAATTACATACTCAGTGTATCTGTAGTAAATGGTTTAAGGGTTAAGACTTGTTTTAGGGTTAGAGCTAGGATGTAGTTCAATGATGGTAATAATGGGTCAGACATGTCATGGTTATGGTTTTGCATAAGGTTAAACTGCTTTTTGAGTTTGAGTGTTAAACCTCCTTTGAACCATTGTGTGGACCAAGTGTCTGGTCTTTAGTAAATGTAGTCTTGGTCTGCATCAAACTGAACCATGGTTCAGACTGACAGAAGACAGGAGTTACAAATGAGCCAAGTCAACAACATGCCCACATCAAACACACCCCTGTCTATAAACCAGTCAATGTTGACTATAGACAGAGAGAACAAATGGAGATGATGGTGGCCGGATGCAGCAGTTGGCTGCAAAAATAGCAGTGTGAAAGCAAAGCTAAATGAACCAAATGGATATAATAGGAGGAAAAAGCATAATCCATACATGATCTGTGACTTTGAGGTGTGAAAATGCCGTTAGTCTCCAGGAAATGAATGTAAGTCAGTGCAATGCCTCCTAAAGTGGTGGCAAAGTGTGTGTGTTGAGCTGTAGGAGAATGGATGCTATACAGCCTGTCAGTAATCTTGTGCTGTTTTTGTGCTTGGCAAAATAAAACATTGCTTTATCAGCGATCAACAGCAGCTCTGACAACTATTTGGTGTCAGACCACACACACGTGTACAAACACACAGGGATGCCAAATGACTGAACACATCAGTTCTGACAAACACATGATGCCAAACACTACTCTCTACCTTACTCAGATGCACACACACGCTCTCACACACACACACACACACACATACACACACACACACACACACACACACACACACACACACACACACACACACACACACACACACACACACACACAGGTACACACAGTTACACAAGCCCACCATTATCAGACACTGTGTCACAGTCTGTGTGCAGGAAGAGACAGAGGAATCGTTTGATAGAGTTTCAGACAATGTGCAGTGTCTGCTTCTCCATTCTTTTTCCATTACGAGGCAATATGCTCGCTCAACCTTGGCAGCAGCCAACAGCTTTTCTTTGGCAGAGCGGCATCTGAGCGCCGGACTGCCTATCTCCTCTCCCTTTTCTGGCTTCCTGAAATAGCTTGATTGATATGGCTGTGTTTGTGTGTCTGTGAGTGTGAGCCTGTGTGTCTGCATACATGGGTGCATTAGTGGAGGAAAGACAAAAGAAGAAAACGACTGTTTTGTGCTGCTGCCAGAGAGGTCTGGTATATAGCCCTGGATGCTGATTTTCTGTTAGTTTGAGCGACAGATTAAAAAAAAAAAAAAAAACACATTTCAGTGATATTTGCTGAAAGTTTAATTTGCCAAAAGATTTAGGAATAATCATGTTGTATAGTGAAACCAGTGCAGAATGTCAAAAGCTGAAGTTCCTCAAATGGCCTGTTGAGCCAAGTCAAACTCCATAGGGCGTAATGTTAAAATGTCCAATGTTACAGCAGAAAGAAACATGTCATCCCCATCCTAAAAGAACTGCTGAGATGATTTTTTTCAAGGTTCTCCAAGAAACACAAAAAATCAACCAGAAATTGAATATTTGATGATTTAGGCAAAAAAAAAAAAAAAACTTTTGTCAGAAAAATTTAGGAAGGGTATGATGTTTACAGCCTGGTACAGTTTTCAGTTTTGGTATCATAATAATTTACCTGCAAATTTTGGTTTGAATTTTTTGCAAACTTGACATTTAAATTGGATTTAGTCTTGAAGTTGTACATAATCCTACTATATAATACACATTTCGGCCCCGCCCCCTGTCCCATCAATGTGTGATCCGCCCTTGTTTTCTATATATTTAGTGTTTTGATTTGGACTGAGAAGTGAAGGCTGCTGAAGGAAGGCGTGTGTATTCCAATTCTGGCATTATTTCCTCCGATTTCAGCTTCTGCAGTTTAAATGTTTTGTAAAACTCTTATTGTCACAATGCAGCAAGATCTCATCCAACACAAACATACTGGTCAGACCTGGTCATGGTTGCTTATTGAATATTTTTTCTGTCTTCCTGTTTTGCAGTTGGGAAAGCCTAAAAAGTTTCATAAACCTCTGAACTTTGATTTTACAGCTGTGATTGAAAGCATGAGGGGTTTAAAGAACATCCCTGTGCCACCTAAAGGGATCATTTGAAAAAGTACGAAAAATAAAGTCTTGGAGCTCAAAGTGACACCATCACAATGCAATTTAGTCCAAATGACAGCCCAGTCGTTGAAGTTATCAAAGTGACTTAAATGAAAATCAGCAAATTAACACATTTAAAGAGCTGACACATTGACATTTTGCCATTTTTACATAAAACATGATTTGCATGATTACTTTTTAATTTGTTTCAGTGTTGTCAGTCAAACAAGCATATTAACTCTACATACAACTGAATCCGTAATAAACCATTACACACACACACACACACACACACACACACACGCACACACACACACACACCTACACACACACACACACACACACACACACACACACACACACACACACACACACACCTACACACACACACACACACACACACACACACAATCACACACACATTGTAACAGAAAAGAACAAGTCTCAACTAATTCAACAACAGAATGGCAGTGATGGAGTGATCATAATACCTTCAATATTACAACAAGATGAGTTATTTCTGTTGGTCCACAATAAGCATTTAAGGCACACAAGACCCAAAACATCTATGTAAAATTCTGAGTTTCATGTAATTTTCAGAAAGTAAACTAATACCAGCTAACATAGAGAAGAATTAAAAGAAATGTCCGTCATGTAGTTTTCGTGTGTTTGATAGAATTTTATTCAAATACAGCAGGTTTGATTGTGTAAAACTTCTCATTATGAAAAACATTTTCTTGAGTATTTCTGGCCTTGTGTGCATTTGAGAGTCACTGAGTTTAGTATACAGAATATATTTAGATGCTATGCAATGCGTACCTCTGTCAGAAAAAAAACAACAACTTAGAAATATGTCTTCCCTAGTGCTGTTGGGTGTATCTTCGCCTCTGTGTGAACTTTTGTAAGAAGCAGCCTATATATAAAATGTGTGAATGTGTCTTGATTCATCATGAATATGTCTGAGGTCTCATGTGTATTTGGGACATTTTGTGCATTTGTGTGCATCAAGTATGTGTTATACGACGCAAACACAGCGACGAAAACCCTGAGACTCTCAACACATGCTCTAATTTTTTTTTTCTCCATTGTACAAGTGTTATGGAATCATGCATTAGTGGGCTAAACATTTCCAACATAAAATCTCCTGGGACAGGGGAAGATATGGCACCAGATTGGAGTGAAAGAGGGAAAGAGCAAACTAATATATCCAACCTGAGGAGTGGGAAGGAAAATCTATATTTCCGCTATGGGCAAATCAAACTAGCCAGAAATTTTACCTGAAATCTGTCTCCTAAGGCAGCAGGTACGGCTCTGCATCTGAACTTTTCTCTCTTTGCTTTCAGACACCAAGCCGCTGCTTGTGAATCACAACACGCAATAAGAAGTGCATTCACCTTTCCAAAATAAGATGCCTACTGTCTGAAAAATAGTGACATCGAACTTGTCTTCTCACACTCTCCTGAAACACAGTCTAGTTCTCTGAAATGTTTAATTTGTTATTTCAAAAGCTCCTAAATGGAGGAATCTATATTTTATCATCTTATCTGTGTCTTAAATAACATGTCATCAGCCTCATAGATCATTTAGGTTAAAATGAAAAAATTATAGTTTTTTTTTTTTTTTTAAACCCTTATCCAAATGTTTTGATTTTCTCACTAGGTCATTGTGATAATGAAATACTCAGTTTAAATTATGTTCTCATCTTGTCCTCTCAAAAATAGGTAAATAAAGCTCCAAATTATCAGCAAAACATAGTCAATCTATTCTTTTAGAATGCCAACAATTTTAGAATGCCAGCTTCTCAGACATCAAACTAGTGAACTTAAGATAATACAATAACGCTACAGGGTGGGGAAGCAAAATTTACAATGAACATTTAGTTGTTTTTTCTCAGCAGACACTACTTCAATTGTTTTGAAACCAAACATATATTGATGTCATAATCATACCTAACACTATTATCCATACCTTTTCAGAAACTTTTGCCCATATGAGTAATCAGGAAAGCAAACATCAAAGAGTGTGTGATTTGCTGAATGCACTCGTCACACCAAAGGAGATTTCAAAAATAGTTGGAGTGTCCATAAAGACTGTTTACAATGTAAAGAAGAGAATGACTATGAGCAAAAGTATTACGAGAAAGTCTGGAAGATACTATTAAAGAAGAATGGGAGAAGTTGTCACCCCAATATTTAAGGAACTCTTGCGCAAGTTTCAGGAAGTGTGTGAAGGCAGTTATTGAGAAAGATGGAGGACACATAGAATAAAAACATTTTCTATTATGTAAATTTTCTTGTGGCAAATAAATTCTCATGACTTTCAATAAACTAATTGGTCATACACTGTCTTTCAATCCCTGCCTCAAAATATTGTAAATTTTGCTTCCCCACTCTGTATATTTCAATGTAGATTATTGTGTTGTCCCAATGAAGAAAAATATTAGCTCATCTGTCAGATTGAGCAAAAGTCTTTGCATAATTTAAAGAACAGGTAATTTTAAAGAGCCCTCCCAGAGGAAAATTTTGTTTCTCAGTGGTATACCTCCTGTTGCTCAGGAGACAAAATGATGATTGTCTGTTAAGGATCAATTAAGTATTCCTTTTGTCACAGTTCTTTCTCCTAATTTTGCCTTAGGAAAAATAAAACAAGCAAAAGATGAGACATAGCAATGAGACATGTAGGACTCACATACGAGACATTAGTTTGAGAAGCAGGAGAAATAGGGGAGGTCTCAAATGTTTGAGTGTAGTCTCATTTACTACTTGTTTCCCCTTAGGAGAAATCATACAGCAAATGAAGAGACATTGCAATGAGAAACTGTTGAGAAAGAGGAGTTACAATTGAGATATCAGTTTGAGGATCAGAAAAATAGGGCACTCCATAGAATTTCAAACTTTTATTTTGTAAATCATACAACCTGGACAGCAGTGTGTAAAATTAAAGGTGTGCTATGCACAAACAAGCCCTTTGTAAACAAATAACATTTCCTATAAAGACAAAAAAACTATTTCACAGGGAGCTACTGGTATTCAGCAAACCAAAGGTGCTCATGGAGAGAGCGTGAACCATTGGAAAAAGATAAAAATCCAGGTACTCCCTTGGTTAGAACATTTAAAAAGCCTTTGTTTCATGTGGGCCTGTAGATTAATTCATAGGAGCTGGAATTAAAAACACACCAACATGTGTCGGTATGCGCCTTCTTTAGGGTGTTGACAAAGAAAGAGGAAGACACTAATTTATACTCACACACTGCAAGTGTGGTGTGGTAAATAACATTTTCTATTGCATTCAGCTAATGTCTCGAGCTCTGCTAACTGTTCCCTGAACATGTTGTAAGTGTACAGGCTCTGCCCCAAACATTTAGTGACTTAGTTTTTTTCTCCAAGGCTATTGACTGTATGGGTAAACTACCTCTGGTTTGATAGTTTCTTTGGCAAAATATAAAATTAGCTGTGTTGGGCAAAAGCATCAACTGGTAAACAGTAATAATATAAACAAACTGAACTTGTGCCAAAGCGCACCATACTGTGCACGATGGCGGATGAAAGTGGGCTGGTCAACCTGTGTCTTCTATCTTGGTGGTGGAACCAGCCACAGGGAGAAGGGAGAGAAGATTAGTTTGTGAGTCACTCAAAAATGCGAAGTAAGACATTTGTTGGACCATCAGCCAGTCAAAAAGACAGCTGTAGCACTTGAGAATATTTTGGGGAAGGTAGTGTTCATAGATCTGTCTTCAATGCCTGGTGTAGTATTTGTTGCACATTTCCCCAACGCTGCTGAGAGGGATTAGAAAAGCTGAAGAACAGTGTCATTTACTAAACATGTATGATTCAGGTGCTTTTGAATTATATATAATAAAGAGATGGTAAAAACTTGAAATGAATCGTTCGCTTCTTTAAATTTATTTTAGGTTTTATTGGTAAAACATAGTTACTTAAGTGTGCAAATGTGAACTTAAAAATATGTGCAATTAATAAGCCAATGAAAACATTAGATGCATAAATTGAGCAAATCTGAGTATTATTTAAGCCTTTTTTGAGATCTCTTTTTCAAATCAAAAAAGGACTAAACTAAGATGACTAGAATGAGACCGGTTCAAGATTGTGTACAGACCTCTTTTATAGAATTTACTGAGCCTAATTTGAGACTTACCAAATAGATCTGAAATAATGATGAAATGAGTTTACAGAGAGAGCTCTCTGGTGGATCAGCCTTAGTAAGGTATGACATGTATAAATTGGACAACACTGATCATGATATAAAACATTGTCGAGATCTCATTTGTACATTAAAGGGGGTCTACACTGAGACAAACCTGAGAAGTGGGAGACAAAAGCAATAATCATATCAACATATCACTGTGATCTCATTATTGTCAAGGATGAACAATTGTGAAAGAGAAGAGATTTCTTTTTAAAAATTTCTTTCCTCTGGCCTGTATTAAAGACACGGCGTTTGTATGAAATGACTCCACAGATTATTGTTGATTTATTTTGATTTCAGTTTTTCAGACAAACATACAGTATAAGAGTTTGATTTACCTCAACAAGACTACAGATGATCTGAAGAAATCAGAACCAAACAAATTCATAAGAAGGATTAAGTATGAGGGAGGACTCATGCTCGTCTGGGACTCTTTTTTCCAAAGACCATCGCGCTGCAGGGTAAGAAGAGGGAAGAAGAAGGAAAAGATGTCACAGCTGTCAGGTGAAGATGATGAAGATGAAGAAGACTGTAGATGAGTCAAAACATGTCAAGGTAAAACCAACTCTTACACCTGTGACAACCCCAGTGCAGGGCTTTTCTACATCAGACTGGTTTTCTGTCCTGCCTGCAGAGCTCTCCCAGCTTCTCTCTTTTACTTGCAGGCAACCAGTCAGGTGGCTTGGTCTCTCCGGCACTACCTAGCTGTGGGTGTGGCCACAATTTTTCATACTCAGCAGTGGCAGAACCCTGAAGCTCTCCCTCTCAGCCTCACTGCAGTAGCATCCTTTTGTTTTCCTCTGTTCACCTTTTGTTTTGTTACATTTAGTTTGCATCCATCACTTTGCACACATCACACTACTGATGATGCTGATCACTCATATAGGACTTACCTTATTATTAATTTGGTTAATCTTATTTGTGCACAATTTTGCTAATATTGCATCACCGTCCAGGGAAAAACAAGGCATATTCTCAATCAGAAAGCATTATATATGTTGCAGTGTACATTAGTTTCCCCATATTTGAGTTACTGTGTTGAGGTGTGGGGAAACACATATGAAACAAACAATATATATGATGAAAAAAGACATGGACATAAAGACCATACAAAGGAACTTTTTCTTTTACCCTGTAAAGCCTGAAACATTAAAGCATTGACAGAAAATTCCAGTTCTTTGAAACTGGACCCTTTATTGCTCCTTCTGAACAACCCAAAACATTTTTTTCAAATATCAATTTCCACGTATGAGTTGCAATTTTGTATCATATTTGATACATCAGGTCTCAATGCTCAAATATTATTATTTTTGAACAAACAAAAACATAATTTCACACAAACATGTCAAACAAATTGGTAATTCATTTTCAAAATTGGCAAAGTTGGCCTCTTTCTTCATTAATGACAATCTTGCAGTGTCACTGGAAAGGCCTCTGGTGAACGAATTCCTCCCCCCTGGTGGATTATCCATGTATTGCATTTATCTAATTGTATACATCAATTTTTTTCAAGAAAAAAATAATCACACTGATTGTGTAGAGGGCTTCAAAACTCATGTATCAAATATAATATTTGTGGCGTTATAGGGTTAAAGATTACAAACTATACTATTTAAAGCAAGACTTGAATTTTTCAAAATAAAATTCAAAAATTGTTCTCAGAGAGAAGGGTGAAACTGCATTTAAAAATACATAGTATCAGAACAACTGTAAAATGGATGTGTTTCAATCACAGGAGTTAAATTATGGAACAGTCTAACAGATGAATTAAAGCAAAGTAAAAACATAAATCATTTTAAAGAAATAAATAAAATACAATTTTCAAAGAAATATAAGGATGAAGAACAGCAGTTTAACCCAGGACGGTAATGAAATTGTTTGAAGAAGGAGACACAGCTCTCAGTATGTTTTAATTTGAGCTCTTTTTCACTAACTTAGTGGCTGACCTGTTCTTTTTTAGCCATGTACATTTGGGGTAGGACAATATAAACTCGGCTTCTTCCTACTCTATTTCAGACATAAAATGTTGTTGAGGAGCCACAATGAAGTAGTTGTACATTGTGTGACTTTTTTTTTTTCTTTTTTGATTGGCTTGTTGCCGTCTATATTCTGGAGTGTTCTGTTTATATGTATGGTTTGTCTTTGCCTTTTGCACACCTTTGTTTTATTCCTACTTATGTTCGAAATAAAGTTAGTCATTACCATTATCAATAAATGATATTTTCCTCCTGTGTTTATGCGTTTTGTCAAGGCCCTATGAGTCAGTCTTAACAATATCTTACATTTGTCTGAAAAAAGAATAATTAGATATATTAAAAGAAAATAAAACAAACCTAATCAAATCCATCTATGATCTTACCTTAAACCCAACCAGCTGGGTTTAGGGTATTCAGACCTTAAATATGATTGAGATTAGGGATGCACCGATACCACTTTTTTCCAGACAGAGTACGAGTACTTACATTTGAGTACTTGCCGATACTGAGTACCGATACGAGTACTTAATAATCCCATTCCAGTTCTTAGCTCCTTTTGTAAATGTGCTTTATTGTCATTGTCATTAGTCTGACTGTAACAAGGTGCTGCTACTGACATTTAATGTGTTGGAATGAGCATTTCTCAATTAATCCACCAGGGGGCGCCACTTGGAATTAACCATACTGGACAAATACCACGAAGAAGAGTAAAGTTTTTTTGAGAAGAAGAAAGTCTGTAACAAACATGGAGACCACATAGGTAACACTAATGTGATACTAATATTGCAGCGTTTTCACTGGTAAGGTTTAAAAGCACCTCCCCCTTGAACTGCCACCTTACCATGGTGAGGGAGTTTGAGCACCCGTATGATCCCAGGAGCTATGTTGTCGGGGGCTTTATGCCCCTGGTAGGGTCTCCCAAGGCAAACAGGTCCTAGGTGACGGGCCAGACTAAGAGCAGTTCAAAAGCCCCTATGAAAAAGAAAGTTCTGAAGAATGTGACGTCGCCCGGCATGGCGCAGCCGGGGTTCCACCCTGGAGCCAGGCCCGGGATTGGGGCTCGAAAGTGAGCGCCTGGTGGCCGGGCCTATGCCCACGGGGCCCGGCCGGGCCCAACCTAAAGGAGCGATGTGGGCCCGCCAGAGGACTCACCACCCACCGAGGGAACCGTAGGGGCCGGATGCAGTGTGGATTGGGTGGCAGTCGATGGCATCCATGCTTACACTGTTGCCCCACGCGACCTGGCCCTACAGAAGTGGAAGATAATGGATGGGTGGATGGATGGTTTAAAAGCAAACCTTCAGCAGGTAGGGAAAAGATAAATGAGTGTTAAGTTTTGTTTTCACTTCCACTGGCGGCGGTCTGCACCGCTCCGTACCCCGGCCCAGCCCTGGGTAGCTGTCATAAATCTGTCAGTAGTTTTTCTCTAACTCACACAGTTGCTCTTTGAACAGATCCTCTACCTCCACGGTTCCTGCTGGTATTCTCCATCTGGGTATGCATCTGCGAGCACCTGGAAAACGGATGGAATGTACGCAGAGGATGGACAGAACGCTCCGTATGTGTCTTTAACATTACTTGCAGTCAGCGTTTCTTTTATCACTGTCATTTATTTTGAAAAATCTCCACACTCTTCACACATTATTCCACTGCTGCGTACCTGCTGCACTTTAACTGTGAATGTCACACGGCTGTAAGTGGTATTGGTGCATTTGTATTGGATAATTTTTACGAGTACACACTGAGTATCGGACCCGATGCCTGATACTGGAATTGGATCGGTGCATCCCTCATTGAGATTGTCATAACATGTAAAATTCATTAGTTATTTATGAGAACTGCAGCTTAAACATAGCTCTTACAATACTTCTGTTCCACCTGAATGGAACACTTCACAAACCTAATTTTGACTTTTATGAACATTTTGACCAAAAATCAATTGGTTCCAGACCCAGCTTTATAGCAGGGTTTCCCATTACCAGGTTGAAAAATGAGTAGGAAGAAGACAACAATAGAAGAAATTTGTGAGTAACTGGTGGAAAGAAACCAGTGCGGCTGGTCTGCCAACAAAACCCACTTCTTGGCAGTTTTTCCATCTACTGATTTTCAGAAAAAAGTTATAAAGTTCCACCACAAGCACTAACATGTAAGAAAAACTATCCTAGGAGTTGGCAAAGGCTGGATTTCAGTTAAATCAATCACAAATAAAAGAATGAACAACTTATCAACAGAGGAACTGGGTCTCCATTGCACCACCATGTACCTACAGTAGCTCAGAGCAGACTTCCTCTTCTTTTGTCTTTTCTTTGTCTTTTGTTGTTTTGTATCCAGCATTTTGGTGTTGTGCCTTTGCTTACTATATTTCAGTGTGAACCAGAGTTAATATATTATATCCTCAACTAAATACTTCAGAATGGAAAAAAACAAACACTAGCTGTAACGAGGGGACATATACCACTATATGTCACTGAATATTCCACACTGAAACTTTGAGAAGGATTCTCAAAAATGAGCCGTAAGCAAATAGAACTTGCTGGAGTATTATGTCAACTATGTTACGATCATTGGATCCAATGATTCTGCCACTTGAATAACTCATCTGCTTTCTGATGGGCCGATGAAAATATTGGGACATCTGGCACTTGAGACCTTTTTATTTTGTAAACACTCAGTTGCCAAAGTAATTTTGATTATAAGACAGATTTGATGACTGAATTGCTGTTTTCTTTCCCAAGTATCCAGTTCCAGTTTCACAGGTGACTGTTGACTGGTGACATGAGGTGACTGTTTTCAGGCTGTTTTTCAGTCGTTGAGATTTTGTTGTTTCTCCTGACAGACAAAGTCCTGGTTATGACTCCAATGTGTTAATTGCTGTGGGAGACTTGTTCAACTTGATGTTGCTTTGGTTGAGTGGAACAAGCTTTTAGTTAACAGCTGAAGATCTGACTGGTTCTCTGGGAAGATTTAATGGTCTTCACCTGCACTGGCCTCCCTTTGCACATGCCTTGTTTTTCTTTTTTTCCCAAGGACTTGGTTTTGTTGATTCTCTGCCAGTATCATATTAGTTATCTCTTTTAACTGCACCATGTGCATAAATTTGGTATATTTTGATAAACTGTTTCTGGCTTAATGTGCAGTATACAGTTGGTCTAACTACAAGGTTGAATGAGTAAAGTGTCTCTTCTCTAAATTTTTTCTTTAGTAATAGGTTTCAGGAGCTGTATCAGGCTGAATTACTTCATTACTCACCTGCAGCAGGGAGTTTAGATCTCATAGCATTTTAAAGGAGGCTTTTGACTCAGAATGCTGTGCTGCAACGTTATTGCTTAAAATGCATAATTATTTGGAGACCTTCGTCAGTTTGGTGACCTTTTCGACTCTCTGTGTGGCAGTTTGATCAGGTGCTTCCAAGGATATGAACGTTTTCAAAAAAACAAAAAAAAAAAAATCTAAACTAACTACAAAAAGATGGGTTATTAGACAATATTACATTATATATATGGGAGAAGGACTGTGGTGCAGGTCGGTATAGTGATAAGTGTTCTCACACAGTAGCAGATGCAGGGAACAGGATCACCAGAGATGTTCAGTGGGATATTGGATAAGCCAGTTTTTGACTTTTACTAAAATTGTGTTTTTAAAACTATAACTACAAGTCAAGAACGAAAAATAAAGGCATTTATACCCATAACCATAACTGGGTAAAATTTACCCTGATAGGGGGACTGCTTATGTTATAACATTTTTAGACATCATTTGTGGGATCTGAAAAACCTTATTTATAACGGTTTTTGATGTAGAGATTCATCAACCAAACAGAGTTAAGCAGTATTCATGTATTCAAATATTAGTGAAAGTTACTGTTATAGTTTCATTTCTCTCACCCATTCCTCCACTCTATTGTCTCCACTGTCAAAGCCACAGTGAAGCTGGACGGGAAGTGGAGATTCCAGAGTTCGGGTTTACCAAATGATGGTTTACAGAGGCATTTTCATTCATCCTTTTTTCTTAACCATGCTGTGCACTGTCACATCCGATTTGTGTCTGCAGTGAGTGCGGTCCAAATACACGAGTATGCGCAGATATCCGCGGAGTATGTGGCCGACTCAGAGGGGGTCTGCCCTACAGAGCCGTACTGCCCCTAGTGGACAGATATCAGTGCATGGCAAAGTTTATGGACAGACGGACGACCAACTGATGACAATATCCTGCGGCCAGTGTGGCCGAGGGTAATGAGTGCAAGCAAAGTTGCAGGGAAAACGTGGACTGGATTTTCAGTCATGTGGATGTACTCTGTGGACAAGTAGAATGGACTGTGTTACATCACAGAACACGCTGGATAGTAACTTGACAGCCAACAGAGAAGCAGTCAACACAAGTCATGTACAATTAATTCATTTATTTCTTTAATAAATCAAAATGCAGGCCGCTAACAAAAACACAAAGGCCAGAGAAATGTGGTGGAGGCCAGGACAGTGCAGGTTGTGCCAAATAAATGAAATTAATAGAACAAAACAGGGCCTAACTGAGCGTCTAAATAGAGGAAACAGAAAAACAAAAGAAACACCTAAACTTATCTATAAACTGCTGTCACAAAAACATACATGGGTAGCACCAACCAATAAACTTAGTGTACTAAACAAAAGATGAAGCTGTGTGAATGCAAAAATGTATAGGGGGCCCCAAACTCACCTATGTCCCAAACCTCACACCAATGGCCTTCTAACAGAGAAAAAAATAGCTCACAAAGGACTGTCATGGCAGCAGGGCCTCATCAGATAGCGGGCAGCAGGAAGATGAAGAGGAGGGTGAAGTTTTTCACCTGTCTTTTTAGCTCTGATTGGCTGGCTGGAGTCTTCATGGTCCAGTCACAGGCGGCTCAGCCTGCCCAGGTGAAAGCCAAATCACCTGCAGAAAAAAAGGAAGGCGGGAAAACAGAAAAAACACCGCCCTCTGCTGTCTGACATGTAACAGATTGAATAATGATGCACTGAAGGGTCTCTAACCTTACACTATGAAGTGAAGGGAAACTGACGGATTTATGATCATATTTAGTTAATAATGACAGGTTATATGATTATTTATTTAAACTCATATTCTGGCCTCATTATATTGAATTTGTCAGAACATTTTTGTAAAAAACTAAAAAATTTAAAAAAGCACCAAATTATTTTAGGGGGCTGAAGCCCCCCTAAAATAGGCCTAATGACGCCACTGAGTTTTAACCACATGTTCATCACAGAACTTAGACGTTCCCTTTCAAACATATACAGTATTATACAGTATTCAGTACTCCACTTCCATTTTCTTCTTCAACAGCTTGGTTCCATGAAAAGGGTGGATGCTAAAATGCTAAAGTACTTTCGGTCAATTGATTGTTTGTCATAATGCTTTGAGAAGCTAGAGCAAATAGTGGTGATTTGTTTTTACAACAGTGGCGATTTCTCATAGACTGCAAGGGAAGCCCGGCTTCCCCTAAAATTACGAAAATTAAATGGTTAAATATGTTCGGTTGTGTTGACATTTCATTGACTACAAATGCGTTAGAACACGTTCATCTCAAAGATGAGTTCGTTCAGAATCAGCTTTATCACAAACCAACGGACGCGATGTTGTTCACTTCTCATCCATTCCCATTGCGCTGTTTTCTCATTCGATCTCTGCTCAAAGCATTTGTCCGTAGACTGCGGGCGTCTCTGGGCTTCAGTGGGACTGAATGGAACAGTTTTTTTCATTGTGTCAAAACTGGACGGTAATTGGATAAATGCCACGATGTTGTCCCGCCCCCGGACGCCGGGCGTCTCTGGGGGTGAATGGAGCTGTGGGCGGAGCTCGGCTGGGCTGGACGCCAGAATCCCATGTGCTGATAGGAGAATCGGTCCAAAGGCTGAATCCCGTTTGATTGACAGCTATTTACAGATCTCCTTCACTGACACAGTTCAGTTTAACACCGTCGCGCATTCTGCTGTGAAATCAAGAGAGAAACTACTACAAAATTACTCATTCATTTCTTGCACTGTAAATAAAACCCACTCATTGTACTTCCTTGTTTCAATTTAACATAATTTCAGCGTTTTCTTGTTTCAGTTACATAATTTAATCATTTCTTGTTCGAGTTTAATATCGTTTTGTAGATAGTTAAATCAATAAAACTGTCGGCGAGGTTGGAGTGAAAGGAGCATCTCTAGTTTAAAAAGGCTGAAATCTTACACCTGCAACACACTGGGCCAAGGCAATCTAAGCAGCCTAGTTCTGATGGATATTGAGAGGACACTGGTCCAGTCCCTGGAAAAGACGCCTACTTGGTACGATATGGTCACTGAGCATTTTCTTAATTCTTTTTTTTTTTTTTTTTTTTTTTACATATATATAAGCCGACAATGAGCTTCCCCTGTCTGAAAGACAAGCAGCCGCCACTGTTTTACAAGTAGAGTTTTAACAGCCTGAAAGGTTCACAGCTGTCCCACACTTGGTTAGTGGTGATTTTTGTTTTTCATTTTGGTGTTCAATGTGATTTAGAGAAAATGTATGCATAACTAATGAAACAGGTCATTCTTTTTCATGATCATTTAGTCAAGAACATCAATGAAAAAGAATGAGGATATTGCTTATTTTTAGCTTTTTATTTATTTATTTTTTATTACAAAAAAAAAAAAAAAAAAAGTTTAGTATTCCTTCATCTTATGCAGTTACACAGGACAGGAGCGCAATATGACATCACAGCCGAGACATAACAGCGCTCATAAATTCCTCAGAGGACACAATCCATACATTGACCTTTTCCTCATCTGTGTGTCTCTGCTCCACACTCTGACTCTGCCTCTCTCGCTCATTAATCCTCCAGTTTTATCACACTGTCTCAATCGCTCTCACTTCGCCCTCACACACAGTTGTCTCAATTTTTCTACTCTCACTTTCTCTGTATCTTGTACCTCACCTCTTTGCGCAAAGACACTTTCCTCCCTCATACCTTAAAAAAAAATTCTCTGCCTGTGCTTCTACCGCTTTTTTACCCCCCCCATCTCTTTTGGCCTTTGTACTCATGTAGCTGACACTCAGCTCTGGTGGTCATCTTAACAACTTTTTATCTCAAGTGCCCTCTGAAGAATAAAAGCCTGAAGTTGTCCATTCGATCCCTGGCTCTTTCACTCTCTGAGGGGCCAATTTAGCTCCTTACCACCAGTCTCTCCATGACTGTGGCAGGCGGCTGGAGACCATAGGGTGCAAGATGATCATTATCATACAAACCTAACTGAGGGCAAAGCCTCACACAATCACCTGTTTTCACAGCCTAGAGTTTCATGAAAAGAATTCCTTTATCCTTTATGAAATGAGTCATTTTAGTGTTCTTATATCAGCTGACTTTTTGTTGCACTGCAGTTTCAGGCACTGGCCTTGTAGCGGCTTCTAGATATAAGCTCAAACATATGGAGAAAAGTCAGAACAGAACTGGAAAAGAAAGCTTTTACATCCTCTGCTCAAACTGCCTGGAAACAACAGGAGCTAAAACTGAATGAGGTGGTCTCTGTAAATACATTCAAAGTTATTTTAAATGAATGGGAAAAGGATAACTCTGGATGTAAAGGTTTTTGTAACTGATTGAATCAAGATATGCTTTGAGATGCTTTTAAAGAACATTGTTGTGTACTTTTAGTACCTTTTGATTCACTGATGGTGTTTTATACATATGTTATTAGTTTGGTGTTTCATGTATGGTTTTAGTGTGGATGTATGGATGAAGTCTCTATTGTTTGTAACTTCTGCTGCTGCTGTGCTGGCCAGGATACTCTTACAAAAGAGATTTTTTTTAATCTCAATGAGTCTTTTTTCCTGCTGGTCAGTTTGGGTTATCATTAAGCTTGTCTTCTGTGTTGGCATACTGTGATATTCTGTATTATCTCAGGTTCAAAACACACCATCTTTACATTAAATAAATTTGAGTGTAACTTTTATTAATTTGGGTCGCAGCTTGTCATTGAGGGGTGATAGTGGGCCAGTTGAGAACCACTGCTATCCATGTTGACTTCGATCTGCTGCAGGTCATACACTGATTTAAACACCATTTATTATGTTTCTTCAACTTCATTACACCATTCTAACCTCAGTGATTCACATTTGCTGCTTTGTTGTTGTTTTTTGGTTTAATAAAATGAAATATAATTTCATACACACAATCTGGGATATTGCCCAATTAAAGCTGCAGGGGGGGAAAAAAAACAGCCATAAACAGCATGAGACACCATTCAGCAGCTACATCTTCTTGGTCCAATTCAAAGGACTAAATATAAAGCCAGCAGGCCTGATGTTGTCTCACACTGTTGCAGTTATTGCAATCAGTGTTGTTCATTATGTGTCTAAACCCCCCCCCTTACCTGACAAAGCATGTTATGAGGTCTGAAGTTTGCGTCATGGTGGCAGATTTTGAAGATCTTAGAGAAATGGATAGAATTTTTATTTCCTCTCAGACTAGCTGCATTAGGATATGCTGAAAGGTAATTTTCCCCCACGATGCCAGGAAACTATCAAACACTTTTCAGTCATTTTCAGACTCAAACTATTGTTGTTACAGCAGCCTTTAAAAATCACAATTGGTTTGCATCTCTCACATTTTGGTGAGTGCCCCGATGCATCATATGTAAACTAGTGCATTGACCCGTGGAAATCCACGGGTTCTAGAAGCAGTCGAGTTGATAAAATGGGGAGCCTAGCTAAGCTTATTGGTGTAACACACAGATTAGAAAAAAATATAATGGCCCTCATTTTGTTTTGTATTGAAATCAAAAGTAACAGAAAAGGATGCATTCATAGTGATGTTAATATTTAATATTTTTTTGACAGGGCTTTACAGTAATGTTACTGTATGACTTCATCTCATTCACATTATTTGATGACTTAGCTAAGTTTACTGATGTAACACACAGATAAGGTAGAAACAGAATGGACTCATTGTGTTTTGTATTGACATCAATGTGGACCAGAGACTTTTACACAGGACTGAACATGATGGTTTATTGCGAATTGCTCCTGTCCTGTGTGTGGTTCCAAACTCCAGTCCGTCTGTCACCATATTGCTGTTGGGGTGGGGGGTGTTAATGGGCCGGGTCTGATCAGGGACCGGCGGAGTGGAACCGGGCCACAGGAAGAACCAGACCGATCTTGGTAGTGTGTAATCAGAGCCGGACCCAGTTCTCCCGTCGTGTCCCGGTATTTCCTTTGATCCAGTCCAGCCCCCATTAGCGGCTGTGAATGGACTCATCCACAGGCCGCCTGTAAACCCACTGTAACTTTTAAATGTAATAACTCCAAAAGTATTGGTCGTATCAATATGCAATTTCCCAGATCGACCTTGTTAATGTGTTAGCTGGACCTGCTTCTCCTGTTGTGTCCCAGTGTTTCTGTTGATCCAGATTGCCTGTCTGATCCTTGACTCAAAATACATAAGTTCTCCAAATGGCACAGGCTAGCTCTGTCCAGTTTTTCAAGCTGATATACATACATGCATGCACACACACACAGAAGTCACTTGGCTTTTATAATGTAGATACACAAGTTAAGTACAACTACTTCAAATTAGTACTTATGCTTACATTCCTAATTGTTGAATCTGCTTATGTCAGTGTTCTTGTAGAAAAGCTGCCACTGTGCATTGCTTTCACATGAATGCACAGCCTGTCATGCACACTATGTTGCACATATCTATACATAGATTTTCTAATGCATGGCTCAACCAAGCAGAAACAGCATGTGTTGAAGATATGAATATCTACGAGAGAAGCCAGATTGTATCTGTGCATTGTTTGTTTGTGCATGCTTGTGTGAAACTGCAGCAGTGTGACAGACACAAAGACATTTTTAGAAAAAGACAGAGACAGAGGGATAAACAGAGGAGAGAAGAGCAAAGTGAGCTGTGAAAATGGTTTGTGTACAGGCTGAAGGTGGATAATAACCATGTTCTTATCTCTGCCCCGCGGAGCCACGAGCCCCCAGCCTCGAAACAGAGACAGCACAAGGTGGCAAGCTGCTCCGGCCTTTCTGTGACGGACCACATGTCACAGCCCTCTGTGACCTTCACCATCTCAGCCCATGGATTGTCTACACAAAGCTCCACCGGCCCGACACATACACAGACACACACACAATAACTCATGATCTCAAAGAAACACACACACATCCTGTCTAAGATGAGGCTGTTCTGCTATCAGCCATCAGCAGGGACCAGTGTTTCTATGGATTTAGAAAAAAATACAACTGTTGATTGTGGCATGTTAGAAGAGGAGGAGGTGAACACCATCATGTGATAAAAACACCATCATATGTTAAAAAAAAAAAAAATCATTGCACAATGATAGGATTGCCACCAGAACCCAATTTTGCAATGTATGTATGTTATGTGTAAATATATTCTGTGTCAAAAGCATGAAAAAAAACAAAACAAAACACCACTGATATTCAAGCAGCTGCTTAAATAGGATACGAATTTCAGGAATTTCACTGATAAATACATTTTGATTATCAGTCCCTTGATCTGATTACATAACTCTGATTCTTAGGGTATCTACTTCATAACTTTTACATAATCTTTTGTAGGGTAGCTCCAAACCAGTTGATTATTGTAGTGTTTGTGTGCTAATTGATAATTCAGTCAATAATCGAAGTGTCAAAATGGTCCAAGACACTACACTGGTCGGGTTATTTTTCATATAACTTGACTTTTGCAATAATAACAAAAACAAAAAAAAACATATAAAAAAACTTTATCCGGTTAAATAAAGGTTAAATAAAATAAAATAAAAATCTTGAAAGTAGGCACAAAATTAAGATTACTGCACAATCACTAACGGAATACTTTTATTGCTCACTATAATCCAATTTACGTACACTCACTCACATGTCAAAAGATCCTAGGATGGTCTTTTTTTAAATCTGTGAATAAAGCCATATTCTCACAGAACTAGTATAACCTGGGACCTATGACGATACGTTATCATGCATGTCCTTGAATCATCTATTGATATGTAACTTTTCTGAAGGATATATGTTTTCCCTCTATATATGTTTCTCTACCTAAACCAGGGGTTGGAAATGGCAGTTATAATACTATCATTTTGTGTAGAGTTACAGCTTTTTTTTTTCAATACATGGACATATGTTTATGAATGTAACCATGACTACACGTTGTGTATATGTTGTAATTAAAAATGTCTGCACTTTCTATAAGTGATTTTTTTTTCATTCATAACAGAAAATAACAAAATATGTGAAGTTAAATGCTACATTTTTCAGTTTTAGATGGTTGTTTCTAAATGTTTTGTGTATTTGTAGATCCACTGTGTTCTGTAAATTATAATGTACATATGTAAATGATCAGCTGTGGTATACTATTGTTAAAATTGAGGTAAATTATTTTTTAAAAGTCAGGAGCAGGCAACAGTTCTTCCTTCTGCACACAATGCAAGACAGCAAGAGAAGGAGTTCCAGACTGGCTTTCTGGCTGTCCTGGATAGGCTTGTCCAGAAGCCCGAACCTTTCACAGTTGTTTATTTCTTTTTTAATCTAAAGGCACCTTGTTTTTTGCACCTTTTGTTTTGTGTTGTAATTTTTAATAAAAAAAAAAATCCTAACATTGTCTGTTCATTTACAAGATATCAAAATGTAAGTAGAGTATAAGTACTTTTTTAAAGTAATATGCAGTCAAATTAAATGCAGGTATTCGAGTAAATCTGTATGACTTTAGGGTTGAACCTGGGCTATATCTATTAAACAACAGAAAGGAAAAAAGGACCATCCATCACACTTAAAGCTGATCATGATTTAGTTTAGTGACTGAGAAATTGAAAATATATGTTATACCATTTTTAAATAAAATCAACAATATGTCATTTGGAATAAATTATCAGATGGTTAACTACATCTAAAATGTATTCCAGACAGATTAAGTGATGCAACGACCAGCAAAACGTTAAACCAAAACCGCCCACTTAAAGTACTGTGTAATATAATGGAACTAGATCTTAGCTTCTGAATGTAAATGAACTGGACTTGTTACTTGGACTAGAGGTGTAGTGCAGTTTCTTTTACCACTCCCTCATACGTCATCAGCCTGATTTGAATAAATTACCAGGAACTTTGGGGTGCAGTGGAAACGCAAAGCACACAGATTACCAGGAATTCTTTTACCTAAGTAAATTAGTTCCTGGTATTAAAAGTTCCTGGTATTTTGGCGGAAAAGGACCTCATGTCTGACAAATGTAGTTAATCATTAAAAGTTAACCAAAATTACCCTCACAGGCTAGAATGTTTACTGACCTAGTATTGCACTCATTTGACCACCTCATTTTCAGTCATCTGACACTGATGGCATTGTTATCGGACGCACTGGACGGCTCAAAGACCAATGCTTCTCACATTTTTGTCAACAGTTTATTATACACAACAGTGGGGTGTCTGGAGCACACTGGCGCACTTTTCAATCAAGGGATGTCTGGAAACTGCAGAGCAATTTAAAGCTAATAATAAACAATGAGTGCTTTTCAAAGTGACAAACTCCTTGCATTTACTAAAAGCATCAAATAAAAGTCCTTCTACGCCCAACTATGGTCTTCACACTGTCTTTGTGTTAATATGAAGGCGTCACCTTGAACTCAACTCCTGCAGCAATTTTCAGGGTAAATTTCCCAAGTGAAAAGAGGTTCTGGTCAAACTGGGAGGTGCTGGTGTGATGTAGGTTTGAGCAGCAAAGGGCTGAGTGGAGAAAAGCTGCAATTATCAACCCGAACCCTGTCGACAAGATTTATGGCACACTATGAGCTGGTGAGAGGTGAGATATCAACTTGTGGACTTGACTGCACTTTAAGCACAAAAACACCCCCATACTGTCCAAGTAAACACATACATAGTACTTTAAACATGGAATTCATTCTCTAATCTTGATGCCAATCTTCATCCTATAACCTAAGCCCAACTTTAAACCAATGAACTCTTGGTTTTGGATGAAATCTTGACACGTTGACACCAGAGCAAAGACCTTTGTGCAGTGTTATTTCTTTGTGCAGCAAAGAAATAAGTACTTCATTTCAGTAGTACTGGCTATTTTTTTTTACCCTCTCTTTTATGGCTGACTAGTAAAATATCTTTGTAAAAAAAAAAAAAAATCCAGGATAGTGCTTGATTTGAGGTCTGGATAGTTTGAGGCCAGAAAGTGAATTTTCCTCTTATCTGCTGTGACAGCTACAAGACCAGAGGAGAAAACATGCCATTGCTTGACAACAGAGGTTGAGGTACAGTAGCTGTGATGAGCTGTGATATAAAGGACACAAATTAAAAAGAAGCAAAAATAATAAGTTGTTCTGGAGAGATGGCATTGATAGAGAGGAGATTGTCATCAGATTGTAGGACAAGAGAATTGCATTTTACTGAAAAGGATCAAGTCCTAACCGAGTGATATAGTCCTGGTCTGCCGGGTTGTTGCTCCCTACGGACACCCTAGGTTTGCTCCTGGAGGATTTGTTGAGTTTCCTCTCCATATTGTCTTTTTAAAGCCTTATCTGAATTTGTGAGGTGCCTCGAGATAATTACACAGGGAAAACGCTTCTGTCAGTCAGCTCCAGGGCAGCTGTGGCTACAGATGTAGTTTACCACCACCAGAGGGAGAATGTGAGAGCGAATGAATAATGGGTCAATAATATAAAGCACTTTGGGTGTCTAGAAAGGCGCTATATAAATCCAATCCATTATTATTATTATTATTATTAGTAGTAGTAGTAGTATTATTAATTAAGTAATATGTTTGGCACCATAAAAATACAAGGTTTGCATAAAGTGTTTTTACATTTTAAAAAATGAATTAGAAAAACAATTGATGATATATGTTAATCAGATTTGTTCTATGTACTCTATGTACTGCATTGGTGTATTTCAGGTACCCTGTTGATGAAATAGGTTCTGTTGAATAAACCCCTAAATAATGGCTACTCCTCAAGAAAAGGCGTATTATGTACCGTGGTTTATTGAAACAAAATTGGACACACAGACTCAGTGAGCATTCAGTATGGAAGACATCCACCTTCATATTCGTCAGTTTGTTCTTGATGCCATTGCCACCATTGATAAGGCTATGCTACAGCAAACACAGCAAGAAATCCAGCATCGTCTTGATGTGCTTCATGCAACTAATGGTGCCCATACAGAGGTGTATTAAACAGTCATATTTTGCTAAACCCACTTTTAGTAGCCTTTGGTACATTTATTTATGTATATGTACCCTAACAGTTCAAAAAGTTTGAATTTGAACCATCCAGGTGCTGCAAAGCTTTCTTTATATTAATTCCAGCAAAAATCGAGTGGATTTCTACAACCTGTTTCATGTCCTTCTTAATTTGTTACATTTTATAACTAGTTACATCATGACATTTGCACATAGAAGGTCAAGACCTCCGCTGAACATTTCTCCGAGTACGCCATAATTGTTTATCAGCAGCAGCAGTTGTAGCAGTGACTGAAAATATGTCCAAACTTCGAGCCGATTACCTAAAATGTTCAGTTGTTGGTTGTATTAACAAACACAAGGGGCTGAACGGGACAGAGCAGCACAGCCAACAACCTGGAGGGGGTGGGGTATGAAGTGGCTCATTTGGATTTAAAGGGCTAGCGCTCATAATGACCTTTCTGGTGTCATTACTCAGAAATAGGGTTGAAGATGGACCTGAGGAGTTTAATTAATGAAGAATTCAAACCCAAGCATAGCATTTCCAATTTATGTAGACCGCAGGGAAATGTTTTAAAATGCCTGATTCCATTTAAAAAAGCAAAATATCACTGAGGCAAAAAATCTTCAATATCTGCTTTTTATTTTGTAATAATTTCCACAGATGTGTCTGCTCATTTGCTTTTGTAATAAATTTGTTGAATTGTAAAGATACTTTATGGACATCCTCTAGATCAGAATTGAACTGAATTGCAATTGATTAATTTAGTTTTGTTAAGGACAGATGTAATCTTGAGTTACCATCATTATAAGTACGACTACCATTAAAGACATGGTAAAAGATACAGAAACATAGATGAGGATCCATATTTTAGTGTCTGATCATGTCCAGAAATAAATTAAAATGAGATTGTCTAGACTAGATTACTAATACAAAGTGATAAAACTCCACTGGTGGCACTGGGGGCAAAATTAAACCCGTATTAAAGATAATGCTAAGTCTTACAGGTTCTGTGTATGAAAACTGAATGCTATCTTTGTATTTACATTTTCATTCTGATACAATTGCAAGAAAATGACACCTGTTGTGTTTTTGTGACCTTAAAATATTATGTTATATTGGCAAAGATAATGGGTGACCTTTCACAATGTTTTTAAGGCAGACATAAACGGACTTCTCATTCATTTTGTAACTGATAACATCCAGTGTTATAGTGCATTACTGTCACCTATAATGTTTGTGTGTGGACCAGAGTTAATATCGCCCTGAATTAATATCCCAAGAATGAACAAAATAAGCACCAACTCTAACAAGGGACTGTGACTTTTTTCTGACCATCATAGGGGAGTCTGATGGGGGCAGGGGCATTTAGTTATGTCACTAAATATCACACACTGAACCTTTAATGATGAGTTTTTTTATATCTATTATGCACAATGTTATTTATAGGTGCATCTTTTATTTATTCTTAAAGTTTAAGATATAAATCTCAGGTCATTTCTTTACATATATTTTTTAAATTGCTGATTAGTAAATGATGAGGTTATTATTATTCTCTGACTGCAAATATAATCATGTCTGAATGACAATAAATGAACCTTGGAAATTGAAAACATTTTGCCACTGGAAATGCAACATTCGCCCCTATAATGAGACAGTGAGAACAGACTGAGATATAAACACACATCGCACACAGTTTTTATCCTTTGACTATTTGGCAGCAGTTTTTAAGACTATAACATATAGGCTAGTGTGAATTATCTATTTTGAACTAAGTTCTTTTGACCATATATCTTATTTATCTAAGATACACTATATTGCCACAAGTATTTGCTCACTTGCCTTGACTCACAAATGAATTTCAGTGACATCCCATTCCTAGTCTATGGGGTTCAATATGACGTCGGTCCACCCTTTGCAGCTATAACAGCTTCAACTCTTCTGGGAAGGCTGTCCACAAGGTTTAGGAGTGTGTTCATGGGAATTTTTGACCATTCTTCCAGAAGCACATTTGTGAGGTCACACACTGATGTTGGACGAGAAGGCCTGGCTCTCAGTCTCCGCTCTAATTCATCCCAAAGGTGTTCTATGGGGTTGAGGTCAGGACTCTGTGCAGGCCAGTCCAGTTCATCCACACCAGACTCTGTCATCCATGTCTTTATGGACCTTGCTTTGTGCACTGGTGCACAGTCATGTTGGAAGAGGAAGGGGCCAGCTCCAAACTGTTCCCACAAAGTTGGGAGAATGGAATTGTCCAAAATGTCTTGGTATGCTGAAGCATTCACAGTTCCTTTCACTGGAACTAAGGGGCCAAGCCCAGCTCCTGAAAAACAACCCCACACCATAATCCCCCCTCCACCAAACTTTACACTTGGCACAATGCGGTCCGAAAAGTATCGTTCTCCTGGCAACCGCCAAACCCAGACCCGTCCATCAGATTGCCAGATGGAGAAGTGCAATTGGTCACTCCAGAGAACGCGCCTCCACTGCTCTAGAGTCCAGTGGTGGCGTGCTTTACACCACTGCATCCGGTGCTTTACATTGCACTTGGTGATGTATGGTTTGGATGTAGCTGCTTGGCCATGGAAACCCATTCCATGAAGCTCTCTGCACACTGTTCTTGAGCTAATCTGAAGGCCACATGAAGTTTGGAGGTCTGTAGCGATTGACTCTGAAGAAAGTTGGCAACCTCTTCGCACTATGCGCCTCAGCATCCGCTGGCCCCGCTCCGTCAGTTTACGTGGCCTACCACTTCATGGCTGAGTTGCTGTCGTTCCCAAACACTTCCACTTTCTTATAATACAGCTGACAGTTGACTGTGGAATATTTAGGAGCGAGGAAATTTCACGACTGGATTTGTTGCACAGGGGGCATCCTATCACAGTTCCACGCTGGAATTCACTGAGCTCCTGAGAGCGACCCATGCTTTCACAAATGTTTGTAAAGGCAGTCTGCATGCCTAGGTGCTTGATTTTATACACCTGTGGCCGTGGAAGTGATTGGAACACCTGATTCTGATTATTTGGTTGGGTGAGCAAATACTTTTGGCAATATAGTGTATTTGGACCTAATTTTGAACCTCCTATCACTGATGAGTGGTGGTGCAAATTAGACACAACTCTTTTTGTTCCTTAAGCATTTCTTTAACCTATGTTGACTTTGTGGCTTGATTATGTTGTTTGAATTACTGTGATGTATTTTAATTTTGTCTTATTTTAATTGCACAATTTGTATCCTATGCCACTCTGCACTTTTATTGTGCAGCACTTTGTGAATTTATCTGTGAAAAGTGCAATAGAAATAAAGTTTACCTGGTTGCTTATTTCTCTTCAAGTCAGGATCTGAGAGTTTCCAAAGTTGCAAAATAAGTAATATGTGAAAACAATGTATGTCTTCATAAAAAAACAAATTGGACTTATGGACAACACTTCAGAAAGTATGAATCCTTTCATGTACAGTATTATATGATTCAATTCTATATATAAAAAAAGCAATTATCTCTTAGAATGACTTAGAACAATGTGGAATTAATGTACAGTTCAGAATGCTGATTCTATTTGGGAATTGCATTAAAATATATTATGGGAAAAACCTTCAGGTGGAAGATCCTACAAAGAGCCTTTTTTCTTTCTATATTAAATAAACTCCATTCATTTATTATTTGACACCCAAATGTTGAATACTGGCTCTGATTGGTTCTCTTGAGAATTTTCACATCCTCCCGTCTGCCATTCAAACCTATGTGTATTACCCAAATCAACTTGAGTCTGTCAGCCATGTTATTGGACTAGAACGCCTTTCACGGCTGGAAATTCAACAGCGTTTTCTTTGTGAAATCAGAAAAGACCTGAACCTTACTGCACAACATTTGACAGCTAACACCTTTGCGTTCTACTTGGGTTATATGTCTATGTAGGACTTTTCAGCTTCACTGCAAGTTAATGCAGAAAAGAAATCAAATGTATTATGATGAAGTAATTAAAATAGTTACTATACATACTACTTTTTAAACACAGTAACTAGTAATCTGTAACCAAAAGTACTGTCTGTGCATATATGTGGCATACCAGATTGTATTTGTTTCATTATTCAACCACTTCATTTCAATCCTAATCTCCAACTCTCTTAAAGCCTGTAGGTCCGACAAGAAATCTGACTTCAGCTCTTCTTCTCACTATGTTTTTCTTTCTTTTCTTGCTCTCTGTCTGTTGGTGATGAAAGAACCCCTTCAGACTGTCCACAAAAGATCCTATTTGTTGTCCCTGTCCCACAATGTGAGCCGTCTTTGTCTGAAAGTGGTCTTTCCATCAGGGTTCTACAAAAGACTTCTTTACAATAAGGTTGAGGGAGAGGAAGAGGAGATTTAGGGGGAAATGAGAAGAAAAAGAGCCAAAGAGAAGCAGACAGAGGTGAAGAAAAGGGTGCAGAAAAAGTGAGAAGCGAAAAGGGATTTTAAAAAAGACCTGGAGGCGAGATTGGGCACCCTGGAACTCCTGGTGCAAAATGCTTTCTATTATCTTTGGTGGTGGTCTGAACAAAGGGATAAGGGAGAACAGGTTGTGGCTCCACACCCCAGGGTGATTTAATACGAGGCTTGAATCAGAGCCTGGAGATCAATGGCCGCACAGGAGAATAGGTGATAGGGACATTTTTTTGCTCTCTTTCTCTAGTCACGTCAAGAGTTATTTGCCCTTCTTTTTTTCCACTACCACATCGAAACAGGTCTTTGATGGATCCACGAGATCCACACTGGTTCCTGTGAGATGTTTTTTGTATCATGTACACGATGCCAACATGTGCACATCACCCACTAGTTTTTGAGGGCAGGAACCTACGAGGGCTGTTCAATAAGTTCATGGCCTCACCCAGAAATACTGGTTGTTATAATACAGAATGTTACATTCTTTCGTGATGGGATAGTGATGCTTGAACATCGATGGACCGAGTGCATTGCTGTAAATGGAGATTATGTTGAAAAATAAAACATAAATTATCAGTCTGTGTTGTTCTGTTCTGGGTGAGGCCATGAACTTATTGAACGGCCCTCGTATGTCCTGGTCATTGTCAGGTTTACATTTTTGAGCCAGAGTGGACCATATTTAGACAAAAGCTGGAGTATGAAGGCCTATGGGTCAACTAATGCTAACTGCTAGCATACAGACATGTTAAAATTGTAAAATTTTATGTGACCTGTGCCTTATAAAAATCACTTGACGATCATGTTGGTGGATCCTAACTTGCTAACCTAACATCTGCTTGGCAGAAAATGAAGAGACACAGAAATTTTTAAAAGACTGATTCAGCAGATGTCAGTCACATGGTGGACCTCAAGACCTTCTTTTAGCCATAAACTCTTAAAACAGTAATGACCAGAAACACCACTACATTTTCTTAAAGGGTCCAAACAAAGTAAAGGACATACATACATCATGTTCCATAGAACATGTAATATATCAACATCTGAAAGTACTATGAGTACACATAAATACAAAAAAATGAGTTAAAAAAAATTGTTTTCAGATTCATCAGCTATTTATTCTTATTTCAAACTACATCAGATTATGTTGTGAAAGTCATTTCACCCACTTTTATAAAGCCCTTTGTATGCGACAAGAAACAAACAGGACCATAAACCACCACCTTCACATTTCTTCAATACAAGTCATTATTACCTCTGCCAAGGAGGTTATGTTTTTGCTGGTGCTGGTTTGTCTGTCTGTCTGTAAAATAACTCAAAAAGTTATAGATGGATTTGGATGAAAATTTCAGGAAATGTTGATGCTGGCACAAGGAACAAATGATTCAATTTTGGTGGTGATCCCCCCCGATCACTCCACCAAGGCCACTGACCTGCCTTAGTGGAGGTCTGTGCTCTCCGAGCGCTTTTCTAGTTGTTGCTCAAATGTCGAGGGAAAAATTAGTTAGTCTCCATAACAGTACAGTGCATATAGGTCATATTTACTTCACCTGCCCCACACTGAATTTACAGTTCACTGTAGTATATGAGTCACCTTTTACATCTACAACACTTAGTAACACTCACTCATTTTTTCTCAGGTCATACTGGTTTTCTAAAATCACACCACAGTGTTGGTGTGCAGGCAGTAGACAGGACCAGTAACAGATGAAATTTAATTTTGCTGACTTTTCTATTATTTTGTTCTGAGAGACAAAACAGTTAACAGAAACACACTGTCTTCTGGTTTTGTTCCAGTTCGCTTTGGCTGCATTTGAACCATCATGGATAACAAGCCCCCAGACCTCCTACAGAATCACAGCACGGCGTGAAGTTACTATGGGAGCGCCACTTTCTGCTGATGAGTATAAATAGTTTTACTGGTTTTTGTCCTGTTTTAATGTGTAATCAGAATGTGTTAAGACAGTGAATACAGCATTAGCTTAGGCTCCTCACCTGTTCAGCTCTGGTCTTTATGGCTTCACATCTTAATTCCTTTTCTCTTTAATACAGATTTTTCTCCTTATAGTAGTCTCTGCTGTGTTCCTTCAATGCACTGCTGTCAAAATTAGCAGGTTATTCATGCATTTCATGTGAGAGCCTTTATGTGTCCTCCTGTAATTATATTCAAACCTCAGTTTTCACTGGAAAGTTCCACAAGTCAGACAAATGTCCCTGTGTCTCACCAGCATGTTCTATCAAGAATCAATAACATTTAGAATTTGTGAGGTTGTCAGGTTCTGCCACAATGTTAGAGTCCTGTGGTCGTGAAGCAGGAGATCAATCTCCCAACTGAAGTGGGTGGTACTTTCACTAGAGGATAACTCAACAAATTAAATGAAAGTCCATAAATACCTCCTATCAGAGCTCAATAGTAACTATATTGATATCTGTAACGATTTCCATGTTATAAGCTATCAAAATATGGCTCATTATAAGTAAAGACAGGTTTCCAATATTTAGAAAATTCGTACTTCGTAGGCATTGTCCAAGGTAGCTACATAAAAAAATTTGAAATGAATCCGACCCGAAGTTTTATAGGAGAAGATGTTTGAAGAAATTGATAATGAAGATGACGACGAAGACAACAATGAACATGACACTGGACACAGCGCCTTCACCGTAGCTCATGGCATATAGGTTGGTAAGCAAAAAATTGCCTCCAAAATGTCACAAAGTGTTTTGTACACACATGTACTGTACATACAAGTTACACGTAATCATACTTGTGCACTGGCTCAACGGTCAAGTCACGGTTACTGTTCCCTGCTTGTAAAGTCTACTGAGAGTGGATGAAGGATGATCAATGCCAATGGGGGGGCCGTTTGGCGCATATTGGCAGCCACGCTTCCGTCAGCCTGCCCCAGGACAGCTCTGGCTACAAATATAGTTTACCACCCCCAGAGTGAGAATGTGAGAGCGAATAATGTAAAGTGCTTTGGGTTCCTTGAAAAGCGCTATAGAAATCTAATCCATTATTATTATTATTATTATTATTAGTAGTAGTTGTAGTAGTAGTAGTAATCATAAGTAGTTACATTACTTTTTGTGACACTTAATGCGCTGTGTGACTCTTTGTAGATGATCTGCACTAGTTAACTCTAAGAAAATGGTCTTTCTAGTTCAGTAAACAATCAAGGTGAAGTTTCTCTCTCCAGCCATCAACACAGGACATCTCTCAAATCTCCTCTAATGAGTTTGCCTTTCCTAACACTTTGAATCAGCCTTTCCAATCAATGATTGCAGTCTTAATACACTACAATGGTCTATGGATTAGTGAAGGTATTTAAACATTGGCTTTAATTAGAGCTGTGCTTTTAAAGCATAGATTGTCAGGGTAGGACTGCAGCTGGCCGCTGTAGCGGAGAGGTGGAGGACACGGAGGCAGTCAAAGAGACGCTAAGAGGAAAAAGGTGAGACGGAGTCCTGTGGTGAAGAATCAAAGTCACCTTGTGAAGGGCTGACCGCTCATTAAATGCAAAGAATGGGACACGATGATCTTTGGCCTCTTGTCTCCAAGATACATTTGTCCTGCTGCCCCAGAAATTAATGAACCAGGACGCTCAAAATTATCATTGACTTCAGTTCAGTACTGTTCTCGACAGAAAAAAAAAAGAAATTCCTTTTCCTGTTACTTTCAGATTATTTCATGTTTTAACAACCTCTGTTAGATTCTCTGGACAGATGTCTTTTGTTAAAGCTGAACTGGATGCAGGGTCCATTTTCCACTAGAAACCCTTAGGAGGACAGGGTGATGTTTCAACTTCTAACTCATTTTCCCATTTCTGTGGATTTTTCTCCTTTATTGGTAAATCCAATTACACTCATATGAAGAACTTTATAACAGTCATTGAAGTTGTTTGGAAAAGAAAACTAACAAATGAGGACTATGAAACAAAAGGACCATTAACTGTATGGCATAAGTTACAGGTCTCACGATGATGACCAGTAATCAGATAATGCTTCCTGTTAACACAGGAAAATAATGATACGGCGACGGTTAGCTTGTTCTCAGTTCAGCCTCACTCAGCAGAATGAGGAAATCAAGAAAGTCAGCGCGAAAAGAGGGGTCCTTTGGAGAAGAGCTTGGTGTCACTGCCCACTAGCGACAGGGCTAAGAATAACAACCAACAACTTTACATTGTTTTTAAAGTCCTTGTAACCAACAAGATATTATTCAATCATTATAATCTATGTAAAATATTTCTTTTGAGGAAATAACATCCAAAAAATAAAACATAATCAATCAATCAGTCAATCAATCAATCAATCAATCAATCCTAAACGTGACCATACATTTGTGTGTGTCACACATACACCTAGAACAGGAAAACTAATGACTAATAAACAAGCACACTTGACACATGATGAAATATCTTACAGTATTTGTGTGAAGTATTTTTTTCAAATATTAACAAATACAAGGGAATTTAATAATGCATTTCCACATCCTACAAAATTAACTTATTTTTTTCCATTGACACTAGCTGTGTTTCCGTGTTAGTGTCATGTGAATTTGGTTAGAACTTCTGAACGGTCATGAACAGAAAATGTGATTTATTTAACTTATTTAACTAAAATCTTATATCAGTTAACGGGTGGATTTTTCTGTTTGATCCAAACCAAAGTGCAAAGCCTCTCATGGACCAATCTTTTCTATCCTTTTTCTGACAAATTACAGGAATTTACGCAACACAATTATTGCCAAGAAATATGTAAGATGGAAGAAAATTAAATACATTGGCTAAAGACAACTAGTGGTTTTCTGTAACCAACCAGTGCACACATAGATGATGAAGGCAGGATACACAGGTATCATGCAGACCATGGTTTAGACATTCAGGCCTGTGAACACCTTTGTTCTCCTCCTCCACCCACACCACCTTTAGCAATGAACAGTCATGTCTTTGTACTTAATGTGTATATCTATGGCAATGCATCTGCCGGTTCTTTAAAGTTGAATGTTTGCACTGTGAGACCTTATTTCACAGTTGTTTCCATCTCGCATTAAGCATATTGACTCAAAATCAACCTCAGGCAAGTGTAAAAAATGTTCTTTGATTATAGAATTCCCCAGTTTTATAAAGACGTGCCTGGTGTCTGTACACTAACTGGTATTTACTCTTGCTCATCTTATTAGCATGAAGTTGTACAGCTGACCTTGCATACATTGTATGATTTAGTATTTGTGGGTACATGTACATTTGTGATTGTTCCATATGCAAAGTAATACATGTTGCCATTCATAAATGCATGAAATAATATAAATGAGCACAACATAAGGAACAGAGTTTTTGACACATTTTCTTGCACAGGGTTTAGATAGTTTTACCAGTTGTATGAATTTAACTACAAGCGACCAATTGTGTCTTTAATAATATATCAAACTAGTGTGTTGACCCTGATATTAATACCAATATCTAGGGACGGAAGTTAGTAAATGTGTTGTTCCTGTTTTTAACTTCAGTTCCTGTCATGCAGCGTGGTACTTCCCATCAATCGAGCAACATGATTGTAAGGTTTTTGTATTCGAAAATGCTGAATATCTCCCAAAATATTGATCCTCTCAACTTACCGAGATATTTAATGTGGAAATGGGACTATTCCACAATTGTAGGTACCAAATTGGCCAGTTAAAAACATTTCAACTTCTCAGAACTGTGCAGATACACACACACGCACGCACACGCACACGCACACACACACACACACACACACACACACACACACACACAAACACACACACACACACACAGACGCTCTGAGACCTTCCAGTGTTATGAAATAGATGGTAGAGTCAAGGACTTAATAATGAACACAGAGAAATATCTTTCTATTGATTAAAAGTGCCATCGTAAAAGGTGAGAAAAGGTTCAGGTATTGGAATATTATGATTATCATTTATCTTACTTTGCCTTGCTCTGTTTAACATGCTGCCATAATGTAATCAGTGTTGTCCTTGAAATTACGCTTGTAATGTGTTGTGCAGAGTCTGTATTCATTTATAAGTCCTGTCCTGCCCTTTTATTCAAATGAAAGGCCTTGATGTCCCCCTAAGATGTACAGTGTGTCTCTGGCCCTTGTGGTAAAATGTTAGATGCTGATACGCTTAAATGAGCTTTAAGGTTTTCTGGAAAATATGAAGCACAACAGGTTAGCCGTCCTCAGTCACCACTCTCTAAGATGTATCCTCTAATAAAGTAAAGTCAGAAGACACACCAAAGGCAAATCAGCATGATGAATGCAGGTCAGTCCTCTTTATCCACCACACAAAACAGGAATACCTTTAACACTATCTTAAAAGAGGTGTCTCTTGTGTTCAGTCACCCTGACTTCGACTCATTGCTGAAACATGGAAAGCCGGCTATTTCCTCTGAAGTACCTGAGGACCACAGGAAGGTACTCCCCACAGGCAGCTTATTGATCCCATCATGAGCCCAAACATTCTCTTGCCAGCCTGTCTGCGTTCATTTAAATGACCTCTATAACACCATCTACATCTAATCTTAATTAGATATTGAAGTCCGTTAATTAAAACATTATCTCTTGTGAGACACAGCTGGCCAGTCTGACGACTTAATCAATGAGGATGAGAGGATGCTGTCTGCTCACAGACGTGACGGCAAGAAAACCAAAATACACACTCCAGCCTCAAGTGCATCAAATTAAAATGTTAAGAGGATTTGAGCTGCATGTCCTGCATTTTTTCCCCCGTCTGCACAAAATCAATAAACTGAAAAGTCTTCTTTACTTCTCTCTTAGTAAATATCATCAGACAGATGATTCTGGCTCTTTCAGATATGTTTTTTTAGATGTAGTCACATGACCTCAAATGTCTCATGTGGAGTTTTTGTACTAACAAGCAGCTTTGTGTACATCCAGTATTTAGCCTTTTATTTATGAAAACATGATTAAAGATGATTATCAACTCTTTCACCCCAAATTACCCAATTATAATTTTGACCTTTTCTTCTGACATGCAGATCAGGAGAAAAAGGAGCAGGAAAGTAAAGAAAATTAAATAATCAGTTACCGCAAAAACACAGTATTCTTATTTTATTTTGACCATATCAATCTACTTTCCTTCATCCACACCATGTTCTCAACCTTTCTAATCACCTCTTCATCCAAAAGAGGACATACATTGTAAGCCTGGACCTTGTATTAACTAAAATGCTTTAATTACAATGTACTTATGTAACGCCCCCTAGCTGTCAGGCTATTTGTTGGAGTGCGCTCCCCGAATCCATGTGTTGCGAGAGATCTCTCTCTCTTTATAGTTCACCAATGTACTTTGTTAGGTAATTATAAGATCCCACAAATGTAACTGTTCAGCTATTCAGAATGTCCTAATGACAGTAATAGACTACTTTTAGTAAACCTGTAATAGATTAAATTAGATTAAATAAAACCAGTTACTCAGTATAATGTATTGTAGCTTCAACACCCTGCCTTACTTATGCATATCAAAATAGTTTTAACCCTTTTTGAATTTTTTTCACCTTTTACTATTTGCCCCTTTAAAATCAATATCCCCACCATATGAATTATCACAATTAAACATGCACACGTACACCAAACAGAATGTTGAACAATTTACTAAACATTTAAGCAAATTAAACATTCAACAGTAAGGTATGAGTACATAAATTGTCTTTTCTTTTTTCAGTTCAGTTCTTTGAATTCAGTTCAGTCCACTTTAAAGTGTATTATAAGTCCCGTTAGTTCACTTTAAATGAACAGAACACAAAATCATTCATTCATTCATTCATTTTCTGAACTCGCTTTATCCTCACCAGGGTCACGGGGGTCGCTTGGAGCCTATCCCAGCTACATAGGGGCAAAGGCGGGGTACACCCTGGACAAGTCGCCAGTTCATCGCAGGGCACACAAAATCATACCCCTTATAATTTTTAACCCTAAAGCCGGCAGTTTATCTAACTAAACTAACATATTTAAGTATCAAAATGGATACCAAATATAGTAATGTATGAGTCACAAACTGGTGCAGGCCTGAAGCGTGGTTTGGGAGCGGAGGGACCTAAAACTTCATGGTCATTTCATGCCGTGGCGCAGCAATAAAAAACTCACAGCTGTTTATTAATGGCAGCGGCAGCGTCCTCTCTGAAGCCTCACAGCGCTGGCGGTGCTGATAGGAACTGCTGTCGTCGTCCCGTTCAATAATCTGGCTTCTGAGGAAAAAGAGTCTGATGAACTGGGCTCCGTAGTAGGGTCGAGCTGACCACTAGCTTGCACAGTCCACGTTAAACTCCAACAAGCTAAGTCGAGTTGACTAGCATGCACTGCATCCTCCGGGGAAAACTCTTCGCTAGAGTAGTCCACAAGAAGCACAGAAAATCCAAATAAACACCAAAGAATGTCCATAAGTGACTCACTGTCCCTTAGTCTCTGAACATTTCCACATTACATCCACAAATTAGCGTTTTGCCAACTCTTTTTTTCCGCCTTGTGTTTCTCTGCAACTCCACGTCTCTCTCCGCCTCTCCCGCATTCTCCTCACACATCACTTCCTCCCGACTTGGATTGGCTCAACATGACAGGTAAACTATTTTTTAACAAATAATTATTTTTACATATACACAACGCTTCCAAATTTTAAACATAGTGATATTCACATTTTAATAAAAAATAAAAATACAATGAAATCAAAAATATGAATTTCAGAAATCAACTTAGAATTCCCATGGGGCTACACTTAAATGATTTAAGTCCTATTACATTACTATAAAATGTTACATATATCCTACTAATTTGTAGACATAGTCAAAAGTATAAAACAGTTTAAGTTGAATGGATTTAAATCACTAAGATTTAGTCACGACCACACCTTTTTAACTCCGCATTGCATTGTGGGTATTGGGCATTTTGCTGAAAATGTGTTATTTTTATGTGCAGGGGCTCAGCGGGGTTGTGGTGTTAGTGTTAATTTTGACTTAATGTGTGTATGGCAATGTTTATTGGCCTTTTTATGTTTGTTTTTGCATTTTTGTAGAGCTGCACCATGAGTGAGAGCCATAGGCCGAACAATGGCTTTCCTTTCCATCCTTAGCTGTTCTTAGACTGTGCTTACTCAAATGCTCTTCCAAGCTACAAGCATGTCTAGAGGTAGAAGATTGAATTGGAAGATTTTCCGCTTGTTTTCCATTCACACTATAACATAACAAATTAAATAATTATACGAAGCAATTTACATTGCAGAAGCTCTTGACTTGAACACACCTTGAATTGAGTGCAATGAGCTGATGATATTAAGTTTAATGATTTTACAAAGCAATTGACATTGCAACACATTTTAAGTTAAATTAACTTGGCATTTAGTGTGTTGTACTTAAAATGGCAATTCCATTCAAATCAAGCATTTAAGTTTAATACACTCAAGTTTTCACTACTCAATACTTGAATTTTTTAAGGCAACTGGTTTCCTCAAATTTTTTAAGTAAACTCAACTTATCTGGTCTTACAGTATATACCATTTCCCATCATTGGGTTGGGGTTAGGCTTTGGTGAAACTCTCTTTGGTGATTCTGTCACTAACTTACTGAAAATAACTACCAACCACACTAGTATTTTTTCAGAAATTTCACCCACTTTGTAAATGGTATCATACACTTTTGCTACTTTTCCTGATGTATGAAACAATTATCAGTGCGCTAACTACAGACAGCCAAGAGATAGCAGGATAACATGTAGTGAATTACAAAACAAAATTGTTTACTTGTCTTGTTAGCGTAATGTCTTAGCTGAAACTACACTTGAGCTCTCTGTTAAAGAAAATACATTCTATTTAATAAACAGAAACCCTTAATGTCAGACTCTGCAGGCAAGTGAACTGTTCATAACCACTACTGTCTCAAAACCATATGGCTGATGCCAATGCCTTACACCACTGGTTCTCAAACTTTTGAGTTGAGTACCCCCTGAAACATATATTTTTATTCAAGTATCCCCAACTCTCATTTCAGCATTTTTCATTGAAAAAAATTGGCAAAATTTCTGCTTGTGCCAAAGGTGCCAAATTTTTATTTTCAAAACCAAATTATATTTAACTTTATTACATAAAAAAAAAATCCAACACATCTTTATATGTACATTTTCTGTGCAAAATATAAACTGAAAAGTGCCCTTTTTCATTGATAAGAAAAATAAATAAATTGGTCATTAATGACTAAAGGAACCTTTTATCAACAAAAAATAATTACTGAATTACTTAAATAAACTCATCTTGAATAATATAAAATAGAAATATTCTTAAAATGTTACCAAAGCTTAAACATAATGACTGACAATAAAACTAACCCTGCCCAAAATATTATTTCATATGAACTGTGAGTCTTTTGGACATTTTAGTGAGAAACATGGGTTTGTGCTTCACTGATAATCTTTGACATTCTTGGTGGTAAGGTGGCGACTGCAGTTATCAAGTTATTCAATTCAATTTTATTTGTAGAGCCCTATATCACAACAAGGTTGCCTCACAGGGCTTTACAGAATTAGTTGGATATATAAACAAACAACAGTCAAATAAACAGTAGATGACGGAAATGGATGGAAATGGAAGCTATGAAAGCTTCTCATAATGTTTCTTGTGAGGAGCGAAATTCAGAAAATTTCCTCTAACAAAATTCAGCAGGTTTACCAATGTGACACCCGTGTTTTGTACTACGGCGTCGCTGGAGATGAACTGGCTTCATGGCACTGTTAGCTATCATCTCCACACAAAAAAAGCACAATGGCTGCAGTGGGTTGCAGCTGGTGGACGTAGATCCCATCGTGACGTAATCCTCGATATAATGGCAAAACTTTTGAGGTTCTGCCCTGGCCTTCTTTGGTGCTTGATGTGTGTTGTTTTCCACAGTATCGCCACTTCGCTTTAACAACAAGTCCATAGTTTTACCTGACACTCGCTTGACAAGTCATTTGGGTCAAACTATTCTGACATCAGGTTAAGGGGGCCTCCAAGTTTTCAAAGAATATTGAAATGAAATAAGGTCAGTCGTGTCAGTTTTATTATAAGAATGTGTTTATTGTGTTTTATATTTAAGCATTAATTTTCAATATTTAGTTTGTATTCAGCAGAAGATGACTTAATGTTTCAGGTGCAGGTTCATTATACAGAGCAGTAGACAGGCACATATCAGAGAGTGACACCACCTTTTTCTAATCTCCTCATTTTCTTCCTCCACATGGACACCAAAAATCTAAACTTCAGAAGCTGTTTCAAATGATCTCAATTCAGTCAGTAGGGATTTTAGCAAAAATACCCCCCTGCAGGAAACAGAATAGAGCAGGCATCAATGCCAACAAAATGATATTACATCAGATACAGAATGTAAGGGTGGAGGTGGATGGTGAAGAGTGGTGATGGCAGCAGGCTGAGGCAGCAATGATAGCTATGCAGTTGAAACATGGCATCGAGAATGAGATTAACCAACAGGATGTGTCCAAGAGAATCAGCTGATGTGGGCTGGTATTGAGTCCAGCTGCTGTCATTCTTGTACTCATACGTGGGCTGAGAAATTGTGGCCCACTTGAACTAATGCATAATTTTTAGTGACCTAAAATGCCATGTAAATGTAAAATTGAAGTAAATAAATTATGCAAATATAAAAAGAAAAAAACCAAAACAAAACAAAAATGATTACTGCAAATACCCATAAGGATGTGGACAGGACATTCAAATATTAACATTGAAAAAATATACAAAAACATCAGTAAACGTATTAGAGGGTCTGAATAAATTGCAGTATTTCAGTCTTTTTTTTTTAAATGGTTGTCAGTAGTCACCAGGATTTTTTTTAAAGCTTGCATTTAGCAGATTTTTCATCAGATACTTCAAAGCTATTGCTGTTGCCTTTTGGTTCCATTGCTATAATATTCAACATAATTTTGCTGGATAAACACAACAAAGCTGTTTACATGGCAGTCACATAATACTGGAAAAAAAAATGCTGTAGCAGCCTTTCTTCCATTATCTTTCACCTGGTTCTTCATGTTTCATTGCATGTTGGTGACATTTTCATACTTGTGTTGGCAGCTATCCACACAATACATTTATAGAAGCAATACACCCGATCCTCTTTTTTTTTGTCCAAAACATTTGCATACTCAAAATATAATATTCTCATCAGACTGGTCATTAAAATAAAAACGCATGGATCTTAACTTTTAGCTTTTGATGCCAATATTTGTCATACTACAAATGAAAATGACCAAAACTTTTCTCCTTGTTTTAAGCTAAGCATATCATTTGGTGGATTGCAAGGTGGTGTCACATCAAATACAAGACAAGAAAAATTTTGGAATTGATGAATATTGGTAGAAACATTCTCAGTTTTTCTTGCATTTAAGGAGCTCATGCTTCCAAAATACTGCAGCACATACTTAATTCCAATCACTGAAATATTGTTGAGGCATGTCTGTTAACAGACACTAATTTGATTGGATCTTCCTTCTGATTTACCATGAGCTTCCATGTACGGTTTTCTTTTGATGACTGCAGAGGCAACAGCAAGAACCCTTCACTGGGAAGTGCACCCTCCACACAAGAAACCAATCAGCTCAAATTGAAGTGCAGTTTTAATCTGTCTTGTATTCTTTGAAGCAATCAATGTCAAACCCAGATACATTCAACAGGTGAACTTGCAAGAAACTTGTTTAATCATATTGTCCTTTCATCTTTTATCCCCCACAACAGCAGCAATCATCAATCCCTTTCCTGAACCCTTCATACCAAGAAACACTGGTGGGTGCTGTCATTAAGTTTTGTACCTCTCACTTCTTTTGTTATCTGTGTTGGTATTTTAGTCCAGCATTAGCATTAATGCCAAACGATAATTCTGATCATTCCTTGATGCTCCTGTGGTTCAGATGACATAGCTTGCTTCCTCCTTTGTCAAACAAATCTTTGGCTGCATCAGTCACAGGTTTCTGTTCCCTGGGGTTGACACATAGCAGCCGTCAATCACTTGAAGAAGATCTCACAGGCAAAGAAGGAAGAACTCAAGGAAATCATCCAGCTGTTCAGAGCTGAATTGGGTTTTTTTGTTTCATGGTATTCAGGGAATAAAGGAAGGGTGGGGGGGGGGGGGGGGGGGGGGGGGGGTGTATTGCACTGCTCCTCATGCAACAGGGTTTATAGTTCGCTTGTCACAATGACATTATCTGGTATTTTGGTATGTTGACTGGCTCAATAGCGCCCTCCATCTATAGTCCATCTGTCTATCCATACATACATAACAACATAGGGTCACTGGAGGCCTGAGTACATTTACCTGCATATTAATATTATTTCAGAATGGAACATTTTCCAAGTAAGTGTGTGATATGCCAATATTATCCCAGTTTTATGAGGATTGTTTGGACATGTTTGTAGCAGATATGGAAAATGAATCTAATTGCACATTTTACTGCAGGATGTGATGCACAACTCCCATTGATCATCAGCTGAGATAGAAAAGAAAGATCTTTTCTTGTTTTAGCACCAACTTTTTAAGTGTTAGTGTACTCAAACCAGTGTGTTTTCCAGACAACAAATTTCAGTGGAATATAAATTTAAAGTGTTAGGATAGGTCAAATGTAACTTTAACTCTAATATATCTTGTGAGTGATTTGGTGTAAATTATAAGGTTAAACATGACTTGAAACTGTACTTTGAACCTGACTAGCCAATTTCCAACATAGCATTTGGTAGTATCAGGCAGCTAAATGCATGTGCATGTAAAAATTATTTCCATACATGATTAATTTCAAAGTTTTCTGTATTTGTTTTTGATTTATTGGACTTTCAATAAATAGACAGTGTTTTGCTTTCCTTGCTCTCAGCGTCAGATGTTTTAAATGAAAGCCATTGTGTCCTTTTTGTCTTCAGGTAGGCAGTGCATCCTGTGACTCATCTTGATGAGCTGTCAGCCTTGAAATGAAGTAAACAGTATCTGTAAAAGTGAGCACAGGTGGTGGAGAAACAGCAGACAATGAACACAGCTCAGGGTTCTGAGTGTTTTTTGATGTGTGTGGTTCACCAGTTTAGCTTTTTGCTATTTTATTTTCAACTGCTTTCAACCGTTGCATGCACATCCTTGAAAACAATAAGACATTTAGGTGAGCACAGGCGCAGATGCACCAAGAATGTGCAGTACTAGACAGTATATGTTACTGAAAGAAATATACTGCTACTTTGAAACCACTTATGACTCTGTTTTATGTTCCGTCTCTTGCCTATATATCCCTTTTTGTAGCCACCTAGTAATAAAGGTGCAGATTATTTTGCCCTCTTCATTCTATCTGGATGGCCGAATGGGAATGGGAAATCTTCCCTAAAAGCACTCATCTTTGAAGTGATCGCCCCTCTGTGTCTCCAGGGTGCTGCTCAGGTGCTGCTCCTCTTCTTTCATTTCCCTGATATGTTCCAGATTTCAGGAAAATTACCACCCGTCCAGCTGATGGCAATTTGTCTGGCATGACTCCACGACAAGCGCTTGTGCTCTGCTTACTGATGTCGCCTGTGTTTTGGATTGAAATCGCAGTTGTAAGGAAGCGACAGTGGTGAGGATGGCTTCTTTGATGTGATATCATGCTATTCATTTGTAATTGTGTGCATGATAATGTGAGCTGTGAGTGATCTCTTATCTTCTGCAAAATAAAACTGTATCTTTGAGATTTGACTTTCAAAGATCTGCACAACAAAGAATATAAACGGCTTTCAAGTTATTTGACTATTTTTAATTTTTTTCCCTGCTCACAGTTTGCATCTGTGGTGCATAAATAGTAAAAATAGTGAAAGAACTTTAAAGCTTTACATCTTTTTTGATGTGCTGTTTTATGCATGCTGCCTTTACCCTATTCTGTTTGCAGCATCTCAGAAGTATCTACATAGCAGCAACAATGTCATCGTCATTACCTGCAGGCAAATGTTTAAGTGTGAAATAAACATGTAAATAAAGCAATTAAAATTAGCAAATTGATAAACTGATGTATACAGAGGATACATGACAGACTTTGTGTAAAGGAAATTCAGAAATTTGTTTCTATAGAAAAGACTTGTTAGAAAGTAACATATGAGAAGTCAGTGAATGAGGTAAAGAGCTTCTGTGACAGCTCAGTCACTTGCTGGAGAATAAGAATTACTTACATTTGCTTTCTGAAAAAACATTAAGGCAACTGTAGCATTCATGGCTTGTTGGTGAGTTACTACAGCTCAATAAGAGTAGCACTATAGATATTATAGATGTGGACAGGAGATCAGAACCAAAACGGTATGCAAGATATTATTTTTCATTTTATTTATTTATTTATTTATTTATTTATTTATAATTTTCTGCTGGACCTGACTTGGAGGGATTGGGGGGAAGGAGAAGAAAGGGGGAAAAGAGAAGGAAAGAGTGAAGGGGGAAGAAAAAGTAAGAAGAAGGTGGCGACGACCCTCACAACAAAATATCAACAATATTAACCATAACAACCATGGTGATAATTATAATGGTAACAATAACTACAACAAGCACTCAGTAAACTTGGCATAAAGACAGAAAAAAAAAACAAACCAACAAAATTAAAATAACATAAAATAAATAAGACCTGTTAAATGAGGAATATAAGAAAAGAAAACATGAACAGAATATCATAAACAGCAACAGCCCAAATAATATCAGCAACAAATCCACACAACATCAGTCATTCACAATAATCTCTCACGACAGAGTGACTGCATTAGAGTAAAGCAAAGAGAACAAGGCAAAGAGACTGAGGTACACTGCAAAACGTTAAAAGAGTCTGCCATGTTACTCAGAGAAAAGGCTTAAAATGAGGCTTATGTAAACAAGTCATGCAGCTGTCAGATTCTTCATAAACGGGACAACTGTGTTAATATCGAAGAATATGACAGAATTAAATGAAGACTTATGTAAAGATGCTGTAAGAACATAAACATGAAATTATGCCTTAAACGTCTAGATGCTATTCGTCTATATTCATCTTGAACTCTAATTGCTACATTTTCAGAAAAATGAATGTGTGTTAATATTTATCCTGTCCAGCTATAGTAAGAAACAGCGTCTTTCTAAGATGACTATTATTGTAATGCAACATTAATAGTCTTGCTTTATTTGGCTAGATTCTGCTAGTTGGTAAAACATTAAGCAAACTTGGATAATGAGATAAAACTTGATTGTTGTGTTGGAGGCTGATGCCCTGTCCACACTAATACAGCTATATTTTTTAAAATGGGAATTTATAATGAATTTTTACCTCCGCCAAGGAGGTTATGTTTTGTCGGCGTTGGTTTGTCTGTGTGCAAGATGACTCAAAAAGTTATGGACGGATTTGGATGAAAAATTCAGGAAATGTTGATACTGGCACAAGGAACAAATGATTAAATTTTGGCAGTGATTGGGGTTGGGGGGGGCTGGGGGGGCCACTGATCTGCCTTATAATTATTACGCAATATGTCTGCACACACTAGTACACAAAAATGACCGCAAAACATACCAACTTAAATACTGGTTTGAGTTGAAGTGTTTTCTTTACATTACATGGTTTTCGCCACAACACCAGTACATGTGTCCATCTTTAGTGTGTCCGTGCTGACCATCACCTACACAAAGTAACAACAAACATGCAAAAAATGGGATGATACCATATTTTCCAGCCCTCTTCCCTGTTTGCTTTGGAAAGAGGTTTAAAATCAGTCTAGTGGATGAAACATTAATGACTAGACAAATCCAATAAATTTGATGTTTGAGGCCTTGTAGAGTTTGCATGTTCTTCGGTTAATCTAAAGAGTGAATGGTCTGTATATGTCACCCTGTTATGAACTGGTATCACATCCAGGGTGTACCCCACCTTTGTCTGGTGGCCCCAGTTAGACTCAAGTGCCACCTAGGAGTAAGTGGTTCAGAAAATGGAGGTTTTATATCAGTTGGTATCCTTTATGTTCCATTACTGCCTCCTGAATCCACTATTGATATATTGTGTCATATTCTATTAGTTCAGAGTTAAAAAATGACAAGACAGGTCTCATAATTATTCATTATAAATGCAAATAAGTGTAGGCCCAGGTTATGAAATATTTGTTATGGTAAAAATAATGATTCATAAGATTAATAACTACATTTTAGACATTCTCATGAAATATGATTAAGTGAAAAAAAATTAAACTGGAATATACAATGTAATTGAATAACAGCAAGACAAACACATAATAATGGGCCGTTGCTGGACCAAGGAGTAACACACAGTTAGTGTTAAACAGTCCAGCGCATGTTGGAATTCCAACTTCTTATTTTGGGAATCAAAGACAATGTATTATTTTTGAAACGACACATGGATATCTGGTGTGGTTTCAGTGCATTCAGATGACATGCTTCCTGCATTTCAGAGCACAGAAAGCTGCCTTTTACATGATTTTGAAACCTACTTTATAATACCATGATTTTTCACTCATATAAATTTGGAGGGTGGCCACTAACACATTTTGTTGTGTGACAGTGTTTTACACAGTCTTAAATGGTCTGACGTTGGCATTATAACTACTATGTACACTCAGACCAGCCATGTTGTCTCTAGAGCCCAGGTGGTCTAGTGCCCCTCGGGTCTGGTGGTCCTAACAACCACCAAAATAAAGTCGGTGTAAGTTCTTAGATATTGGAAATTGACAATACATGCCAGATGATGTTATTAAGTTGCAAAAACATTAGCAGGAGGTGGAGACCAGGCATCATGTCCCATTCCCTGCTGTTTATTTTGGCATTTTCGTAGTTTGTCTTTGTAATTTTAATCATTCTCCTAAACCTTTTCTCCCCAACCCAAACCCTGACTGTTTATCTAAAACTAAGACCAAGTTGTTTTCATGCCTAAACATAACAAAACCATAACCATGTCTATGCATAATTAAGACTACAGTACAAATTTCTTATGGCTACAAAAAGCTGACTATAAATCAGGCTTTTGTGATTTGATGAAACTGAAGTAATTCATTTTGAGACACATGGGACCTGTGTGCTGTGATTTACTGTAACTGGGTTACACCTGCACCTCATCACCTGCCATTTGTCACAGTGTCACACTGTCTGTCAAGAACTTGGAAAACAAGAGGGAGGTATACCATCCTGCTTGTAGCCTCAACATTGGATAGCGGCCAACGTTGGCGGCAAATTCTGCTGTAAAACTACTGATGCTAATTAATCTATCTATATGCAGTTTAAAAGCAGCCTAATTTTGGTTGGAAGTTTTATTCATATAGTATGAACAAGCCTATCAACTCTTAATCTGATGCATACCATTTTACTACTGGTATCCAGCTTTCAAAATTTATCAAATAAAAAAAATCAAGAAGCTTTATTATCTCCGAGACACACCACACAACATAACAGTTTGTAGAAACACAGTTCAGACAATTCATACAGTAATTAAATTAGAAAGTGCTATGTAAAATACCAATGGCTATGGGGTCAAAGGAATTTTTTTTATCTGTTTGTCCTACATTTAGGCAGACTAAACCTTCGCTCTGACAGAAGCAGCTTAAACTCAGATGAGCGGGTGGTTGGGGTCGGCGAGGATCTGCTGTGCTCCCTCTTTGTGTTGGCATTTTTGCAACACAGCTCCAAAACACTCTGCAGTCCAGTCTTATTTTTTACAGATAGGGCTGTACACCAACACACGAAAGAAAAGGTGAGAATACTTTCAATAAAAAAGTCTCATAAAATCTGCACATGCATCTATTAATAATAAAATGTAATCTATTACTGCTTTCAGACAGACACAGTTCTGCTTCTGGCTCTGGATCCAGAGTCTCAGAACCTTGGTGCTTAAGTGAAACCAATGTGGCAGGATGTTACTTCACACAGCAAATTTGTGGAGTAAAATAATCTGGAGTTAGATAAAAAAAGAGTGAAAGAGTTAAATTTCTGGAGTTCATTCTGTAAGTTGTAACTAACTAAGAGCTGTAACTCCAGCTTGTGTCTTTGATGGTGTCATTTTTGGGTTACATTTACCAGATGTTGAGGAGCATGATTGAACACCATAATGGGTGTTGATTTCTGGACAGAGCAACAGAGAGGACCAGTGTGTTCATGGACGTTGTATGAGGCATCATATAAGTACCATTTTACTTCTGAAACAAGGCTGGAAGGCTGGAAGTAACTTTTCTGTCAGCTCTGTTAGTATCATAATGTGTATATTTCTGTTTGGACTAACTTGCTAACCAGCTGCTAAAGTTAGCTCTTGCTGCAAACTTAGAACGTCGAACATGCTAATTTTAGCTTGACAGCTTTTTGCATTGTAGTCTTAGGTAATTCATACAGTTCATACAAGAGTTGAGAGCAAAGCTATTGAACAAATGATAAGTGTCACGGTACACTCCTGCCTTGCCACAGACCCCTCCCTCAGACTCATTATCACCTTCACCTGCTGGCACCTGTCACACCTGGAGCAGATCTCCATTAGGAGCCCATAGAAGCACCTCCTCTGCTCTGGTACAGTGCCAGATCATTGCTGCTGCTGTCACTGCTTCATACCTCCATAGATGTTCATCCCATTTCACTTCAGAGCCATAACCTAGACTCTCACCATCCTGATCCTGTCTTCCCGTGAACTCTGATGTTTTCAAACCCAGATTTTGTCTCGTTCTCATGTATTGTTTTATGTTAATAAACCCATTTTCTCCCTTCAGCACTGTGCGTATGAGTTCAGTCTTTCACTCAGTCATGACAGTAACTGGCTAAAACAGCAACAATGTTGAGCTGTTTCCTTTGTTTTACTTTTGTTCAGGCACCTCAAACAAATTCATGGATTGTCTCCTGGGCTATTTATATTGTTGAAAGAAAGCACTTCATGCAAGAGCACTTTATAAGCATCTAGCATGTGTTTGTACACACTTAAAAAAAAAAAAAAAAACCAAAACAACTAGTCATTAGATGGTGTTTTTTGTTTTTAATCATTTTCACCCCCCCCCCCCCCCCCCCAAAAAAAAAAAAAAAAAAAAAAAAAAATCGAAATATTAACTGCATTAAGTGTTTAATATTAACCCCCATTAGTTAACATATTAACTCCATGCCATAGTTCACATAAAATGAATTCCAAGTGAGAGTTGAGTTTTATTCTACATGAAATTAATTTTGTAACTCCCAGAAGAGTTAAATTTTAACTCCTGAAAAGAGTTAACAGATCAACTCTCTGAAAAGAGTTACTTTAACCCTGCTGTATTCCATGGTCTCACATGTACACTTAAATCGAGTTGATTTTAACTCCCATGGAGTTTATTCCAAAGACCAGAATTTGCTGTGCATGCAACTTGCAATGGAAATAAACAGTAAACCTCTCCTTTCCATTTGTCTTCACAACCTAGAATATGACATGCCCAATGATGTGAGGAAGAACCAGCTAATTTTTAGTTCCAAACCAATTTTCTTCCAGTGTGAACACACCGATCAATTCAAAATTAAGTTCGAGAACTGGAACCAGCACTATGAGTACCCTACCTCTTTGGTCCTCTTTCGTCTTCAGTCCTCTTTGGTCCTATATACATTTTTGCAGTTGATTTAATTAAATCAAAGAAAAAAAAAAAAAAAGCAAGTTTATTCCATGCAGTATTATATCTATTAACAACAAGGAGTTACCTTTTCCCTTTTACTTTTATTCTCAGTGGCCCACGAACCACCTCATATCAAAGTCGGATAGCTTGGCTGATGGTGTTGAAATCTGATGTCCTGACCACATCTGACAGGTTCAGAGCCAGAATCTGTGGCACAGAGGCAATGTGCCAGCACAGAATATAAAGGTGAGAAAGTTGTTCCAAACACTTATCCTGAAACTTAAAAAGCATCTTTGAAATAAAGAAAAGTGCACATAATTATGTTCGTATCTTACAAGAAAGAAAGGCAGCCCAACATTCTGCAGCTTGTCTTGGCCTGGTGTGCACTGTGATGCCTACTTTGCTGCCAGGTGGTTGAATGCCCATTAGTCTCTCTGTCTCCTCTGCTCTGCCAGCTTCAGGCTCAACAGGCGCTACAGAGAATAAATTATGATCCACCCACGGGCTATCTGCCTTCTTCGGCCCTGACTCACCTATTTACACTAGACTTGCTCTCAGGGCAAATTGCATTTCCCCTTCAAATATTTGCCTTTATTAATGTAGCGCAGCATGGTAATTAATCTCTTCAACAAAGGTACCATCTGCCTGACCTAAAAAATGAAATTATGCTTTTCCAACCAGTGATTAAGATGAATATCACGCGTGGAGTGCAAAACAGTTTTAACAGAGGAAAAACAGAGAAAATGCTTGTTGAGAGATGAGCCAGCACCCCTTGCCTGTCCTCCCACTTCCCCGCCTCCTCTCTCACTCTTATTTTTATCCCTTTTCCTTTATCCCCCCTTTTCTGATCTTCTACCTGAGTGTACCTCTGCACTGCGGCATTAGAGCATGTGGGGACAGATAAACCCGTGGTAATGAAAATGAATGTTCCCACTTGGAACCCAATAGACTTCCATTATGAGGTTTATTTGTCAGAGGCAAGACACCAGGCTCCAGGACGAGTTTTATGCTTGGCTCTCTCCAGGCCTGCCAGAGTGAAAACTCCAGTGTTGGATAATCTAGCAGAGCAGCTCTGCCCCGACCGGGTCCTCATTGAGAAAACCAAAACGACTATCCCCGCTTGCTGTCACTTCATTTCTGCTTTGTTTCTCAGTCTCTCTCTCTGCTTTTCCACGGCTCTGCCTCCCTTATCAAAATGAAAAGTCTCATGCTGTTGCTGCCGTTCCCTCACTCTATTTTTCCTGTGTTGATCTTCGTTTTTCTCTCATTGCTCTTTCTTTTCCCCCAACTTCAACTCATCATGAAATCAGAGGAAGAAGCTTTTCATCCAAGTAAACTACATATCATGCTGTATTTTTTATTCAACCTTTATTTAACCTGGAAAAAAACTCATTGAGATTAAAAATTTCCTTTGCAAGAGTGTCCTGGCAAAGACAGCAGCAGCAGAAGTTACACAAAATAGAAATCACAGCCATAAATCCACACTAAAAATATACATAAAATACAATAAAAGTCTCTTCTAAAAGAATACATAAATCACGAAACCAAGAACATATGTATAAAACACCATTAATAATTTAAAAGGTACTGAAAGTAGAACAACAATTTTCCTTAAAAGCATCTCAAAGCAGAATCCGATTCAATCAGTTAGAAAAACATCTGCATCCGGATTTATCCTTTCCCCATTCATTTAGAATCACTTTGAATGTATTTACAGACACCAGTTCCATCAGTTTTATCTCCTTCTGTAGGTTATTCCAGGCAGTGGGAGCAGAAAATGTAAAAGCTTTCTTTCCCAGTTCTATTCTGACTTTTGGAACTCGTAGAAATAACAGATCTTGGAACTGGAGACTGTAGTTATTTAAGTCATTCCAACAGATATAGACCAGTAAATTCAATGGAAGCAGACCTAAAATGCATTTATAGATAAAATAATACCAGTGTTTTAGGCTGTGTGTAAAAAGATCAGTTTCTAGAGATTCAGTAATTTGTCCTTGAGGACCTCTGAACTTGACAAATGAGTTAACACAGTGCATTTTACCTCCATGTTAAAACTCTCAAGTCTCAAAAATTCCCTGTTGTTTGATGCCAAATATTAATACCTAAGGTGTAAATGTGCTTGTACCAAACTTAACAACAGCTGATGTCACAGTCTAGTGTGTTATGTTACTGTCACATAATGAACCAAAACTGTTGTTACACTATTTCTGCTTTGAGCTGTTGTTTCAGAGACACACCTCCAGTTGACTTACTGAAGTGAGGTGACCTGAACTTTTCTAACTTTGTACAGTCCCACAACAGCAAAAAAAAAAAAAAACTTCTCATGGACTCCTTCAGATTAAAGTCAACTAAGCATAGGCGACTAAAGAATTACTATAAACTGACCGAAATATACTCTAGCTCAGATATATTAGTTCTAAAAACTGCCTGTAATGCAGCACTCCCTCACTCTCAAACACTGTAATGCAATGGTGCACAACAAGAAGCAATAGAGCTGTAAATGTCTGATCAATGTGCATCCACACTTTTTTTTTAGCTTTTAAATATTTTATTTTGTGAATACAGCAACTAAATTTATTTGTATATAGCCCCAAAAAAAGTTACTACCTGAATTTGACTAAGCAAATGGGTAAGAGCCTTCCATTGGATAATTACTGCAGTGATTAAAGTCTTATGACAATTCCAAGATACATCGGGTTCAAATTGTTAAAGAGTGGTTTGGGAGCATGATACATAATTTTCACACATGGATTGGCCCCCACAGAGTCCAGACCTGAACCCCAATGAGAATATTTGGGATGTGACAGAGAAGACTTTACACAATGGTTTGAATCTCCATCTTAACCAAATACCATCACAATTAAAGATGGAAATAAATGCCATGACATTATTGTGTAATGATTCAAAGGTGCCATAGTTAAAACTAAAGCTGATCCAATGAGGTACCAGACTGACTGTTTTTTTTTATTTTTATTTTTATTTTTATTTTTATTTTTATTTTTTTTTATATATCCAGGTTTTCCATTTTATTTTGAAACAATTTGAAAGTTGAGAGCCTTATTTATTATTTAATTTTATTCTGAGCTACTGTAACAAACATGGCAGCATGGGGCCTCATTCTAAGCTAATTTTGTTCCAATAAAAGTAGAATTATGACAATTATGTTCTATCCAGCAACTGGATCTCATTGAATTTGTTAAGTCTTTCCCACTGAACCTTAAAAATGAACATTTAGTAAAGTAGAAAAGGTTGGTCAGTGGTCTTACTCACAATGTGAAGCAATGGAGCTGTATATTTATATTCCCAGGATGGAGCTTCAGCAGTATAATGGTTTCACCCCAAACGCCGCTGCCGGATCTCCCATTGCTGGATCTGCCGCCGCTGGATATCCTTCGTGTGAACGTGATAACTAGGACAGATTTGGTTGGATTTCTTTTCCCTTGATAACCAACACAGTGGACCCCTAGTGGAAGAACCCTGTCAATTTCAGCTTCTCTATGAGTCATTCAAATGGGGGCGCTTTAGTTGAAAATTAGTTTTTTGGACATAAATCAAGCAATAATAGGCCGACTGACATAAAATTTGGTTCATATTGATCATCTTACAAATATGTCCATTTTCTCACTACCACCCAGAGTTCATATGGTGTTATTTTCAGTCACTAGGTGGGGTTTTGTGGGGAAAAATTGGTTCTCTGATCATTATTCTGCTATTATCAGGTTGATGTAGCTCAAATTGAGTTTATATTGATTGTCTAACAATTATCTTTCTTCATGCCGCTACCCTGAGTTTACAAGATGTCATATTTTGACACCAGGTGGTGTGGATTTTCCAAATGGTTGGGGGAGCTTCTGTTGAAAAATCTGTTGTTGTTTTTTGACATTATTAAGCAAATAGTATGCCAGTCAAGCTCAAACTTGGTTCATATTGATTGTCCAACAAATATCTAATATCTTTTCTGACATTATTCAGCAAACAATTTTCTGACATTATTGAGGCCGGATATCCTCCATGTGAACGTGATAACAATCTTCCTTTTGCACCAACATAAGGGAAAAACCCTATTCATTTTTGGTGTTCCATGAATATCATCACTTGTCCAAATGGGGGTGCTTCTGTTGAAAAATCTGTTTTTTTTGACATTATTAAAAGATATAGGGCCAATCAGGCTCAAATTTGGTTCATATCGATCATCCAAAAATATCTATCTTTTCTGTATTAATCAAAGTTTAGTTGATGTCATATTTTGCCACTAGGTGGGGCTTTTTCAGTAAAATGAAATCAGATTTTCTGACATTACTTAGCAAATAATTGGCAGGTTGACATCAAATTTTGTTCAATATTGATCATTCAGCAAAATTTTACATCCATCTCTTTCATATCACCTGAAGCTTAAGTGATGTTGCATTTTGCTACCAAGTGGCACTGCATGTTTCTTAAAAAAACAAATTTTCAAACATCATACAGGAAATAATAGTTAAATCAGGACCAAATTCAGTTCATATTGATCTTCTGACAAATATCCATCTTTTCCTTGTTGTTCCTTGTCTGAAGTTCATATGATGTCATATTTTGCCACTAGATGGCACTTTTTCATGAAAAATAGGTTGCTCAGATATTATTCAGGAAGTAAGGGGCCAATCAAGGTTACATTTGAATATTGTGTCAAAGTGTTTGAAAACAACTCAAATATTTTTCAGATATTCTACAAATGCATTCACTATGTTGAACAGACAAAAGATTCATTAAGTATTGTTTGCTAGCCACACTGATGAGATAATCAGAGATGAGGCAATTAGGCTCTTAATCCTTGTACAAACAACTGTTCATATTAAGGCTGCCGGGCAATTGAAATCCAAAACATGCTGGGGTGATGTGAATCATGAAATCATGATGTGGCTTCCTTTACTTGGTTGCTTCTGCCAATTTGCTTGCAGAGGTGCATTCCATTATAATAAAGATCATCTCATGTTTGGTAATATTCTGAAAATATCAAATGAACAGTTCTGAGTATTTCTGTTCAATGTCACATTTCATATTAAATCTATCTACAAACTGCTTTCTGAATAACAATTAAGTTGGTATCTTTTGTACATTGTGTCATTAATTTGCTTTATTATATGGCAGAGGATTGGGGGGATTTCGGGGATATACCCTTGCTGTCGGCCCCCGACAGCATAAGTCTTGTTTGTTAGTTTGTGAGTATACACACACATTTTTGTGGTAAACAGACTCAGTTTTAAATTTATAAAACTGCACTGGGAGAAAAAGGGTGCTGAAAATGTAAAACTAATATGGCAACTTCAATTAAACCACATTGTAGTGCAATGGCAATTCTAAAAGAGTTGCTGTCATCAAATTCAAAATTAGTTTTTGTTTTTTTCTTTTCTTAAAATGGTAATTTTTCTCCATTTACATATTTGATATGCACTATTGTAAACAAACTATGGGTTCATGAGCTACAATCCCAAGTTTTCTTTTTTTTTTAAATTGGGGATGTAAATAGGTTTTGTATAACATTGTTGAAAATATGAATGAATGAATGAATGAATGAATGAATTGATTTCATCGCTCAATCCTCAAGAGAGTCATGGGGGTGCTTGAGCCTTTCCTAGCTAGCAATGGACGAAGGCAGGGTACATCTTTGACATGTCTTCAGTTCATTGGAGGGCTGTGAAGATTAAATTAAAGAAAAAAAAATAATTTCTGCTATTATTTGTAATGTAATTTTCTTTTTATTAAATTTATTTTAAAAAAAACAAAACAAAACAAAGCAATTATTGTTCAGGAAGTACCTTCAAAGTGAGATGTTTGTAGTGAAATCTAACTTTTTTTTATACTTAACCCAACCTTACGCATGCACTGTTTAATTATTATGATCATTCACAGTGTTTCAGGATTTATAATTTAATAAATTCTACCCTAAATGTTGCAATAGCTTCACTGGTTTAAGTCCTTAAACTACAAAGCGATCACATTTTATGCATTTGGTGTTCAGCGGCTGAAAGGCACTTTGCTTTCACCTTCACCTGTTCGTCTTCACTGCATCTTTCTCTCTGTTTTACTCTTTTTCTCTCCTTTGTTTCACTGAGCTTTCAAACCATTTTAAACAGCTGAGGGGAATCTGCAGGAGCTCTTGTTACCACTGTTGATCTAATAAAGACCCTCCAGAATAGTAGTGGAAACATCAAAGTCCGCAAATATAATAAAAGCCCCCAAAGGTATTGAACAGAGACACCTTATTTTATTTATGAATCGAATTCACACTATATGGGGCAAAGAGTTTAAACCCACAGGTAATGATGTAAACCAATTAGACAACTTTATGTAGAACAGTGAAGGCACAGCATGGTTATAATGATCTCCGTGCAAACACACACATCTCAATGCTAATCGTATGCAAAGAAGTTCTTTAATTAATCACATTTAGTCGAGTGATACAATCCCTTTGCCTTGAGCTACGTTCTAGACCCTGGAGTAGTTGGTTTAATTGCGCACACACATACACACACATACACACACACACACACACTTCGGCACACACACTTTCATCACCTCTTATTACTATCCGTGATCTCGTCATGCATCAGCCGTGCCACGGGGAAACATTTACGCATTTACTGGAATTGCACATGCATAACTTACTGTCTGCAGCGCTGGAGCCTATCCAACCCTCCAACTCACCATCCGACCGAGTGACTCCGAGTGCCTCATCAGATCTCTGAAGCCTTGTCAATTATTGATTGTGCACAAATCATTTATGAGACGGTTGCTTACGCGCAACACACTAGCAGACAAAACCGCTGCACTGCTTTCAGGACGCACTCTTGCTCTGACCTCTATTTTCTAATGTTTTTATTTGTTTTTCTGTCACTTAATAAGTCCTCACGCTTGACAGAGCAAGATGCAGCGAGCAGTGGTAGTAGCACTGGAGTCAGCAGCTAACCTGGATTTGAACCTGCCTGTGAAGTGAAGGTTGCTGGGCAAACCCGCTGTCTTATGTGAGCAGAAATGCATATGTGCAAAATAAATGTCGACATAAGCATGGAAAGATTCACTCAGAACAATTACATACTTGTGTGTGTGTGTGTGTGTGCTTTCAGAAATCCTATAGGAGTGTGTGTGTGTAGGTGCGTGTGTGCATGTGTGTGTGCATGCCAGTGCAGCAGGAGTCTGCACAGACCAAGCCAGGTCCCACACTTGGATGCATCCAGCTGTGACGGTAATAGGAATGGACAGATATCTCAGGCAGACGCTGCTAATGGTTCTCTCAAACTGGGAGGCATAGTGACCCCAGCACCACTCTCACTCTCTTCCTCTATCACACACATCTGCTCACATTTTACTCCTTACCAGTCTTTCACACCTCTCTCTCTCTCCTTTCCTCTCTGCTGCTCGTCCTCTTTTAGAACTGAATATCTCACCATCTTTTGTCTTTTTATCCCCTTATGCCTATCTGCATCTTCACATCTTCCTTTTATCACTTCTTCTCCAGTTTTTCCCACTTCCTTGCTCCTTTGTTCTACCACTTTTTTCTCTTTTCCTTCCTGTCCATCTGCGTTTCCTTCTGACACCTCACTTACTTCCTGAAGGGGAGGCAAGGGGTATTGTTTTTGGTTCAGTTTATTTGTGTCTTTGTTTGTTTGTTTGTTAACAGCAAAACTATTGGTTGAATTCATACCAAATTGGGTTTATAGATTGCCAGTTACCTGGAATAGATATGGTTACATTTTGGGAAAAGTAGGTCAAACTTCAAATTTTTTCAGAATTTTTAAAATCTTTTTTCTTCTCCCATTTACTTACAATGGGTGAAATTTCAAAAGTCTATAAAAACATCAATTTTGTTTAAATTTACTTCAAACTTGGCACATATGTAGAAGCAACTGATATGCCAACATCAGCATAGAAATGATGACATCAGCTGGATTGATGACAAAATAAGCTACAATACATGAGAGGGGCGGGGTTTGTTGTGCCTGACACCACTTGTTTAAATTTTTTATCAAACCTCTCCTCTGTTCATTACTCAATTCATCCTCCTGGTCATTTAATTTCCTCTGATTTTTATTGAGGGAAACAAATGTTTTCCTTCTGAAGATGACATTCAGTCTTGTTGTAGGTTAAAATGACTGAACATTCATTTGCTGGTTTGTAAAAGAGGACATTTTCACTTTGTCATTTCCTGTGACCAATTTATCAGGAGTCGTGAGGTGGCGTCGAGGCTCATCGCGGTCAGATCTTTACACCTTCTCTGACTGGCTGTTAAGCAATTAAAGCTGCAGTTAACAAGAAGGACAAAATCATGTAAGACAAGCCATAGGCAACTGAAATAAGAGCACAACGTAAGAGCTATTGTTAATGTTATTATTAACACCTTTTTTAGTATGAATGGTTATAGATGCCTTGGTGTGGAAAAAAATGCATATGTATGGGAATTTTGTGGGGCATTTGAAGGAGTTACAGCGCATGTGTTTCACACTAACTCCAGGATTCAGTTTTGTTCTGTTCTCATCACAACTTCATGACACACTGGGAGTGTTTCAGAACCAGGCTGTTCTGATTTGGTGAATTTCCTTAATTTATATTCCCTTACATTCAATAGCTAAAGGTCCAATGCATCGATTTGAAGCCTGTATGACATATGTTCTTAGATTAATAGTTGGTCATAACACCATTGTCACACGGTGAAGTGTTAATACTTCTGATTATTTTATTTCATTGGCATCTTTAATTTGTTTTGGATATCGGCAAAAAAAAAAACCAACAACATATAGTTCTTGATAATGATGGGTTGAAACTAGAAAAATGGGCAGTGTCTGAGTGGTTATGACAAGCACCAAATGATGATGACCAAATTCAGCTTGTCTAAAACTACAGATGTTATTGGATGTTCCTGGTCTTAAGTTGTTAGCACCCCTACCAAAAGTGGAAAAACAATGGACAACCTTATCTCAGTCCAACAGGGATGAAATGGACAAACAAATCCAAAGTTTCCTGGAGTCCTAATAAAAGTGTTTTTAGCTCAATATGGGATAATGTACAAGGAAATGAGCCACTTCCTGTCCAACATGTTCAAAACACTGGTAAAAAACAATGTATGAACTGATGTATAAATAATCTCCTGTAATATTCTCCAGTGGTGATATCGTAGATTATGCCACTCTGCCCTCACCTCCCAGTCACCTATGGTGGCTACAAAAACTATGAAAGTCCCAAACTACCGTATGTTCTAACCCAGGGGTGTCCAATCCTGGTCAATCCTAGATGTTTTCCTCTTCCAGCATACCTGACGGTCGTTATCAGGCTTCTGCAGAGCTTGATAATAGAATTATCATTTGAATCAGGTGGGTTGGAAGAGGGATACATCTAAAACATGCAGGATACCAGCCCTCGAGGACCAGGATTGAACACCCCTGTTCTAACCGAATGGAATAGTCCAGTAGAAACATGACTACCTCCTACTCGCCCTGTAGATAAAAACAGCTCATTCTATGAAAACAAAAACACAACAACTGTTTAGATGATTAAACAGTAATGCAAAAACAATAGTTAATGTTCATGTAAATTCCTTTTCTCTGATTACATCCTGAGTATACAGCATAAAAAATCCCTTCTGTTATAATTCTTATTAAATATGAATATCACTGGGTTTTACAGTTTTGTTTTGTTTTTTCATTTTACTGTGTAATGTGTAATGACATTTTACCACACAGTCTAGTATGGTACAGTATCTATAAAAAAAAAAAAAATCCACAGTAAATGGTATTTCACTTTGCTTTTGTTAAATCCCCTTTCAGACATGTAACCCTGTTACCAGTGGCACATGTGAGGCAGACACAGGACTGTAATACTTTCATTTGGAGAATACCAGCGGCTTCTACTGAGTTCTGTAAAAATCTGATCCTACCTACTAAACCATGGGCAGCATTAAAGAGAAATGTGTATGTGTAAGACATTGGTAACTTGGTAATCCAATTCCTTATAAATTCTCCAATCAATTCCTGATTGTTTTTTTGAGTGGGAAAAAAAGTTGTTGGACAGGTCATAGTGGAGTTTGTTTGACCATTTTCCATATCATATCATTTATGTCTCACATATATACTATTGTACATAGACAAACAGAAAGTGAAACACAATCACATTTTCCTGAACTGTTTAATGAACAAGTGTAAATATTCTGAAAGAATGATGATTTTAAAACATGTTAGGGTGATCTGATCCAGACTGGCCAGTGGTGGCAGTCCTGGTGGGTGACAGACAAATCACAACTGTGGCATATGGTCATGCTACTCTGTAAGTCCTATTTTCTGGTTTTCCCTACGTCAGACTGGGTCAGAGCGCACCGCAACACGACATAGGGAAAACCAGAAAACCTCGTGCTGGGAAATGAGAGAATTGTTAAGAAGAATTGATTACACTTGAGATGTACAATTCCGATGGAACTGATCAATTGGAACCAGTTCTAAGTTGAAACCATTTTTTGATTCCCACCCCTTCTGCTGACAGGTCACACAAGCACACCGAGACAGCAAGAGAGAGAGAGGTGGATTGTGTCGCTCAGTGAGTGAGTATGAAATGACTTGATTAGCAGAGTGCAATTTGTCAAACAACCGGGGGGGGGGGGGGGGGTTCATTTGTCGGCTCGCAGGGGGTAGCAGTTATATACGTGAGGGTGTGGTCCATAACTAACATAATGCTGGCGTGAAATGAAAGTGAAACTTTACATATTTTCAATGTCCAACTCCCGGGTTCTATTCCTCTATTATACAGCAGATCTTAGACAAAATTTTTACAACTTCTAACTGTATTCACTGGACACACAAATGCTGGGCCCCATGAATTTGTCACATTAACCCCCCCCTTTATGGCGCCCCAGTGCATGGGGACGTTTGCAAATTCTAAGACTGCCGACAGTTTGGTTCAGGTGAACATTAGTGCCAGTAATGTAGGATATAGGTGTGAAAAACAGTCACAACCTGCCTGTTATTTCAGATGATTGGTTGTCCCCCCCGAGGATGAAATTCATTGAGCAGAAATAGGGATGTAAAAACCAGAGTGGGGGTTGATCTCCCCCCATCCCCCCCAACAAATCGCACCCTGGTGATTAGTACAATTCTTTAATGGCACACATTTTGTTAAGTTGAGTCTAAAGTCATCAAATTAACGACTCAAGTCTGACTCAAGTCCAAGACATGTGACTCGAGTCCACATCTCTGGTGATCACCGTACAATTTACATCACTACTCTAGAGTGGCTGAGATTGGGAGTGTACCTATGTTCCTAAGTGCCTATTACAATTAACCCTAAACCTAACATAATCCTAACCCTTGGTGAAACTAGTGAAACACTACTGCCTGCAATTATGTTTTGTGGGCTTTTGCCCCTACGTATGGAGCTACATTCCTATAATGTATGTTGGACTGGGGAACATAGAGCTGACTCCCTGGGATCAGCTCTGACAGCCACAACCCAGCCGCCCCACAGTGGAATCCATGGGTCAGAGAGTTAATATGATATGTGATGTACAAGTAGCAAGTGATTTTAGTCAAGGTAACACTACTTAGAAGTACATCTGGCCTGGTGATCAGAATTCTCTGTGATAAACCTGAGCTGGTGACTCAGGGAAAGACAAAAAAAAAGCCAAGATGACAATGAAAAGATGAGCTGTCACTTTCATGCAGCAGGAAGAGATGTTGTGTTTTGCTAAAGGGCCTGTCAGAAGGGCATAGTTTTGTTTTGAAATCTGCCTGGTGAGCTGAAGATGGTTTGAGTGATGGGTAAAAAAAAACACAGGGTAGCATTTTGTCTGCACCAGTTCATATCCAGACTGACATTTTTAAGAAAATGTTTAAGTTCTTGATCTGAAAAAAAAAGCTCTTTTCCTCTTCCTTAAGGCTAATTTATGCTCACCTTATGTACGTAAATAGGTACGTCTGTTTCTAATGTTGTCATGCATCACTGCTTTCATACTTCCATGTGTCCTGTACGTTTGAATGATCATTTCTCAATCAATCCACCAGAGGGCGCTGCTTTTAATTACCATACTGACTGAATACCACAAAGAAGAGTAATGCTTTTTGCGAAGAAGAAGAAGAAAGTCATTAATAACAAACATGGTAATTACTAATGTGGATAATAATGTTAATATTCAGAAGGGTATTTGTCAAAAATGTGTCGGCAGTTTTTCACTAACTCACACAGTTGTTCTTTGAAAGCTGCTATTTATGCAAAGCATTCTGTTCAAATCTCAACACTGCTTCGACTGTTCCCGGTGATATTGCTCCGTTTTGTCCGTCTGGGTACACATCCGCAAGCTCCCTGGAAAACGGACAGAATTACGCATGTAATGTATGCAGGGGATGGACAGAACGCTTCGTCCATATCTGTTTGCGTCTTTAACGTAGAGTATAAATGAGCCCTTAGTGTGACTTCAGATTATGATGCTTCTTTATGCAACATCTCTAGTAAAGTATAGTAGTATGACCAAGTTACATAACTACCATTAGCATCAAACTTAGCTGCCCTTTCTAAGGGGTTCATATAGAACTAAAAGGATAAAGCAAGTAGCGATAATGTCATCCTGGGTCTGAAATGACAACATCAATATGGCACATAAAGTGGTGGTATATTGGCTGTTGAAATAACTTAAAAAGTCTTTAGATATGACCAGATGGCGGTCTCCCTCTGTTGAATTTTGATGATGCACCTGAATCAACTTTAGAGTAATGCATAAAAATGGATTTGTTTGTCCCAATCAATGAAATTTGAGGATCTGCCAAAGTAGTTTGGGACTGAAGCGAATCAATCTGCTGAGCTGCATCAAACACTAGAGCAAGCTATGTGGCCACGCTGATGGATAAATGCCACCATCTTCAGCAGGAATTTAACTCGCTTCAAGTCAGAGAAGACTGCCATGATTTGCAAAAAAAAGAAAGCACAGAAAATCGCTTCAGTACTGTAAACACATGCATCCAGTTGTATAATGAACACATCACAGTGTAATTGGACTGTGGTATGGTATGGGCTCATGAAATTAAATTTGTACGAGATAGAGGAGAAGTGCAAGAACTGTTCATTTCTTCTTCCACAGGCATCATTTTCTGAATATCATTTACAAACATGATAATATTGGCTTTTGCTCACTGGTTTAATTAATTGAGGAAATTGTGCTTGTGGGAGTGTTTATTTCTTAAGCATATGAGTCAGGGTAACTGCATGTTTTCATCTAAGGTTCATGGTCAACAAAGAAAACAGTCTAATTTCATTTCCTTATCCTCTCCTATTTTATAGTCCTGTGTATGAGGCTGAACCTGAGACAGGATGAATTACAATCCTTCTCAGTCCATATTAAACCCACCACACATAAAGATTTCATTAATTTCATCTTACAAACACACGTTTTGTTTTTTTTTTCTTTTTTATCTCTGTCCCTGGTGGATTTTCACCCCCCTTCTACAGTCGTTCATTTGTCAGCTGCCTGAGTTTAATTTATTCATTATCTGTTTCTTCCCATTCTCTTTTCTCTGAGGTTGCTGATTGCATTTTTTTTTCTTACCGTTTTGTGACAGTAAGTGTGGTGTCAGTTTCTGCAGGGATATACTGTAGGTTCGGATGGTTTGAATTAGAGACGGTGGCCATATTTTCTTTAACCATGCTATGATATATCATCATGAAGTAATAGATAAGGCTTCGATTGAAATTGAAGCAATAAAACATCACACAGACAAGGACCTGAATTCTAATTTTACAATTCCGGCAAATACCTGAACATGTTATAGATGTACTGTATGAGGAAAAAATATCCTTAGTATATGTGCTTTTTTTTTTTTTTTCAATGTTAAATTAGCAGCCATTACCAGTCATCACTGGTTGAATATTTAGAATGTATTATTGTTGTGTATTCCTGTTTTTTTGCAAAAAGTAAAAACATCCTGAGAGCAATGTCTCCTCATACCTCTATCAGCAAACACACTATGAAAACTAAGGCTGGAATGAACTAATAGCTCATTAAAGTGAGTACACCCTTTGCATTGTGGGATCTCACCCTTCAGTAAGCTCCCCCCTAAAAAGGGCTACAATACAATTTGATGTTGGCACAGGTGCTCTGGAAAGCTTTCAGGGGGAGGAAGAAAGCCGAAACACTGGTTTTGAAGAAACCTGCAAATGCAACAGCAGAAATCCTCAAAGTTTAGATGAGTTCGGAATAAGGTGTCTTACCATTTTCTGAAGCCAAAGACACAGTGGAGAGATGTCAGATACAAATTGATTACAATGAAAGATCCTACACAGAGTTGAATCCATCTAATATAAACAAATTACAGTCCATCTAAGATAAATTAAGATGCTAACTAATGCTAGCTAGCTTAGCTTGTTAGATATGTTAAATTAAAATAATTATAATTTAGTATTCGATCAATAGTTAGTGGTTCTTAGCCATAGCTGGGATAGGCCCCATGACCCACTCAAGGACTAAGTGGTTTGGAAAATAAATAAATTAATATTTCAACTTTCCTGCACTGTGTGTATTGACAGTCTAGGGCTGTCTTTCAATGAAGTTTGCCAAGTAGGCTATGGTCTTGCGAACTCAGTGAAAACAGTCTTGATATGAACCGTCCGAGTGAATGGACTTCCTAAGAACGCAAGTCTGTCTGTAATTGTAAACTTTCCTCTCTGGCTCGGCTGTATTTTTGCCATCGGCTCCCTAATGTATTCCAGCAATCCACCACAATATGTCACTTGATTTGATTTTGAAAAAAATTGTACAACTGGTCACATGTCAATTATATTATTTAGAAATTTTGTATATTTTTCAAAACTGCATTAACTAATTTCATTGAATCCCATATCATGATAATAAAGATATATTTGCTCAATATTCTCCCTCTTGCCTGTGTTCCAAAATTGTATCAAATCATCTTGTGATGGTCATCTGCTCAATAAAACATTTTTGCATTAGCCTGTCACAGACGCTGCCATTATCCTCAAGAGTAAATTGACAGTAGCACAAAATGCATCTTGGGACATTTGCCAGTTAAGTCTACATGAGTCACCAATCAGTGCATCCTTGGTTTAAGCTAGGAGACAAGAACAACATCTAGGAATTCCATCCATTCTTGGTTTGTGCGAACTTTTAAATGGAACTGTACTTGGACCACGACTGATGACGCTTCATGAGATCATAAGAACAGACAAAACCGTATTGAGAAATGCCCTAGGTCGCTGTTTGCATCCATGCTAGCAATATTGACACAGCTTTTATTACCCCCTATCTTGTGTTACTGTTGAGGCAAGCTTATACGAGACTTTAGGCTTTTATGCCTTCATTAGATACAGTGTACTGATGATATATGAGCAATAACCACACACGTGAAACAGAGAAGTAGGATAACGTTAGCTTAATTAGATGTACCAATGAGCCAAAATCAGACAGTGAAGGCTCTGAGGAGTGATGACTAAACCTTGGCTTAGAATAACACAATATCAGATATACTGTCTCACCCTGCAGTGCAAGAAAATTGCTCTTTGACATAACTGTCCTGCACATTAACTGTTCAGATGTGTGGTGTCTGGGTCTTACATTACGAGCAGTTAGGTTGTGCTTCAATTTTATATTCCTCTTCATTAACAATACTTGTGAACAAATAATACTGTAAATGTATTTCTCAAATGTATACATTTTTCTAAAATATCAGAACTATTTTCTATCTTTTTTTTCTCCAAATTACTCCAGAGTGTTGTTGAAAATGCCATTGTCTCATATGCCAAGTCCTGAAGCTTGCCAAAAGTAGCTTCAGTAATTAAAGGGGGAAATGCTTAGTGAAGGGTCAATTATTTCACTCTAATTTCCCAAGCACGTGCAAAACAAGCACTGATCTGAAAAAGTATTATACAGTGGCAATTTTCTTGATTCGTTTGAAGATAATAAACTGCAATTCCACATGTTAACTGCCTCAAATCAGCCGAGGCTCATAAAAGAAGGGTTGACTCAGGTTACTTGCAGCAAGCATTTTCCCCTAATTTCAAGCTCAGTGAGTTTTTTACTCATTTTTGACTTTAAAATGGTATGCCAGTCTTTTAAATAAGAGTGCATGCTTTAACCAGACATTTTGGTGGTAAAAACCTTTTAATTGCAACTTTGTCACCTCTTTTATGTTTTACTACTAAGTTATCATCTCCCCCAAAGCACTTAATAATCAGTTTAACTGCTGATACACTCAGTTGTTGATACACATAGTTTAAGTGTGTGACCCATTATATACATTAAAAGAAAGAGAAAACTGGAGAAGAAATTTCAATGATTGTCAATATGATTATTTAAAGACAAAATTAAGTGTACAAATAATTTCAATTCATAATATATTAAAAATAGCTATACATTAATATTTGTATATACACATAACATTAACAGTAATAACAGTAAATACATATAAGTAAAAAAAAAAAAAAAGATCATGAAATAAAACTAAAATAAGCTATTTAAGATTGAGATAAAAAGGGCGGGGGGGGGGGCAGCTTTCAGTTTTGACACTCGACCCACAAACACCAACCCACAGATTCTGTAGAGACACAGTTTCATTCTGTCTGCACTACGTTGTATTTACAGGAAAGAGACAATAAAGATTAATTTAATTTGAAAGGGTGAGCTTTACCATCTCCGGCAGAAAGTGGGGGATGGTCTGATGTTCCGCAGCAGGCAGCTGTAAACAAGTGGGCTGAGGGACTAGCGATGGAATGGCCAGACCTGGCTTTTGGGTATTTGAGGGGCCTCCTTGGAGTAACAGCTTCTGGAGTGCAGGAAAAAGTCATTATTTAAATGTTTTTACTTTTTGATAGGGGTTTCTTCATTGCTTTTCAACTACTTAATTTTTGCTCGCCAGTATTTTTGTACATATTTTAGTTTTGCACTGGTTTTTGTAAATATTTTTTAATTCAAAATTGTGGAATTTCTGCATTTCCCATTCAAGTACATGGAACAGATGCGCAGTGTGGCAGCAGTGAGCTCTGCCTCACCTTGGATGCATAATCCTTCACAAACTACTGGCATCCCATTACAATCCGACTGTGTTGCTGTCTCTCTGTATATTGCCAATACAATGGTTTCAAACAGTTTAATTGTATGCCCTGACTTTCCACAGTCTAGATAATGTAAGAATGTATATGTGGGGGGGGTTGTACAGTGAAAGTGAAACTAAAGACGCTTTACTAATTCCTCTATTGCCACATTTCCACTATGTGGAACCGGTTCGACTCTGCCTGTCTCCTGTTGTTGTGCACCTCATTTCCTTTCCCCTACCTTCGGAAACTTGTATTTGAGAGGGTACGACATTTGTTGCCCACACCGGAACCAGAACTGGGCCTGGATGACAGCCTGGTGTTCACTCTGCCGCTAGATTCACAAGCACCGCTAAGTAGTGTATCAAATGAATCACATGCTGTGGACAAATGTTTAAGCATATTGCAGGGATTCCACCCTTTTGAAGAAATTGAAGCTTTGCAAGTGTTACAGTGGCCCTGGTGCCATCTTTTTAGACCGTTTCTGCCTCAACGCCATGTTGGCTACATTCTGACCAAAACAATGCAATGTACGCGTGACGTCATCGAGCAAGCGCAACGAAGGCGGAATCAATAAGCAGAATTGTTAAGCAGGCAGGCAAATAATTCCAAGGAATCGAGTTACTGGGATCCGGTTCTCTAAAAGAACTGGTTCTCGATTCCCATCCCTGGGTGTTCAGTCTAGCGGTCAATCATAAAACCGCATAAAGGTTACTCGGTGAGGTAGCCAGTACTCCTGCCTCATGACAGAGGGTGCTGATGAGCCCACAGATTCTTCTTACTGCTGCGGTCAAGTGCAGCAATTTGTTCATTTGTCCTTCTTGCCTTAATGTCAAAATGGAAGATTACATATCCAACATCATCTGACAATTACATTTGACCTTAAATGAAATATGCATCACGTATGTATGTGTAATGAATGCTGATATAAGACATATGAAACATAACCTGTTACATCCATCCATACAGTTGCATCCTGCCAGTCCACCTGTGCCAGATTGATGACAGGGACTACATACGCAGGCCCTTTGTTTCACTCACTCTCTCTCTGTGTTTCAGTTTTACAGGCCACCAGCTTCAGTAGCACACTTAGGTGCTTGTATCAAGACGCTTGGTCTTTGTTTTGGTTTGATTCAGTTTTCCATTGTTTCAATAAACCTTAGTTAATCAGCTAATTGTGGTCCTGTCTCCATCATTATGTTCGGCTCATGAGCCAGCCATAACAATACTCTTTTGGGCTCATATATTTGTAGACCTGACTCTGAAAGAGTGGGTGCCTTTCCAGCCATGAACCTCACAACATGTCACTGGCGCTCTCCTATCTCCTGTATGGCTGGGGAGGGATCTACTGTGCATGTGCCATTTATAATAAGAGTCTTTATATTTATAGGAAACACGTCACTTGAGTGCTCACTAAATGACCAAAAACATTTTTTAACTACACTTGAATGCAGATTACACACAGTACTCACACTTGGGTCTATCCATACTAATCTGCATTACATTTTGGTGACCCCATTACGCGGTAACATGTATTTTGTACATGTATTTTGTACACGTTACCGTGTAATGGGGACACCAAAATGTAATGCAGATTAGTACGGATAGACCCACCTGTATCATGTATAGCTTGTTGATTTAAATAATATTTTTGTAAAATTATTTTATGTGATTCCCATTGTCTTCATGCGAGACAGGAGGGGTGGTGGCCTAGCGCCCTCTTTTGAGAAGCCACCACAGCATAACATACAGGCGCACCGTTGTGTTCCACCTGGATAATGATACAAATTCAAAAGCCAAGTCTATGTTCTGTTTCATATATTTTGCCTAATTGTAGAGCATATTTTTCATTTAGTTTGATGTGTCAAAGTCAGGCAGCAGTGTGCAGCCTTCAGTTACACCAACTGTACTGGATCAGGTCCCACAGAGCCAGGAACCTGTGAGCTGCAGGTAAAACCCTCTTACCAGTATTTTTGGTGTTCCTTTGTTTTATTTTAGACCATAGCAGAAAGCTCCACTGTCTTTTAAGCTTCAGAAATGCTCAAGACAATATAGGCTATCTTATGAGAACACTACCACAGTACTTCACTCCTGAAAAGCCATTAGATTCTGTAAACAGTAATGTCAAACTAGTATGTGCAAAACTGTAATGTCAAACTGTAAATGCATCCAAAATAATAACGTGTCAGCATCTCCAGAGCTAACATCTGTAGAACACTCTGGTCGACTCATTTTCTCTCCCTTTACAACTCTCACACTTTGACATACAAGCACTCAGTTGTTCTCACTCTCATTCACACATCCTCATAATAGGAAGGACAAATTTGTCTGTTTGTTTTCTCCTCCATGCTCTTCATTATTGCAGCCTTTTGCTCGAGTGGCTTTGCCAACACTTTGGATTGGCTCCAGCTCTAAACCTCTCTGGTCCAATCTCCCCTGCATGATTGAATAGGTTAAGCTTTATCTCCCCTCGGTCAATATCATATACCTGCAGGTGCTTAGCGATTGCCTTTCACCCATGTAGATGCCTGTCAAATTGAACAAGGGGCCTGAGTATATTGATCAGTTGATAGCAGAGGTAGCAGTGGAGGAATTGGTTAAATTTTGGTTTGGGTGATCCCTGGGGGCTTGAATAGGTACCTGAACATTGTTTGTGTGTGTGTGTGTGTGTGTAGGTGTGTTTGTTAATATCTACATTAGTAACCATGTTATCATATAATTGTCAAGCACACTTAAAGTAAACTTGAGTCATCAGAAGGTGGCAGGACCGACTATGTTTTGTACAGGTGTAATAACCAAGAGTAAATGAAATAGAGCCCTCCTATTCCACCTGAAATGGCAATTAAGTTTTTTCATGGAAGAGATTGAGGAATAATTATCTCTACTCAACAGTCCACATATGTTAAGCATTTTACAAATATCAGACAAAACAATGTTCAAGGTTAAATGTTCACTAGTGTAAAAACAATGCTGTTATAATGGGAGTTCAGCTTTTTTTTTTCACTTTGGTTTAATCAGAAACAGAATATTTATAAATCTGCTCATTTAGCTTTTAGTTTGAATATCAATCTAAACATATTAATAATCCTATGAATGTTGCAATGTGTGGAGTCATATGAATCAATGTCAAACTAAGAGCTCAGTTTTAGTGTCAGGACTAAAATATGAGTGAAGCAAAATTATGCATAAGGACTACAATTATAACATATTAAAGGGACACATATGTGTGATCCACAGGTCAAGTAGTGGGTTATACAAAGGTCATTATATTTTATAATACAGAAACACAAAAAAAGGAATTTCTTGGAGATCTTTAATTGCTTTTGAGTACATACAGCACTATGTATCCCAACCCAAGTGACATCTCAAGCAAACCCTTTTTTTAGTACAGGAAGTGCTTCTTCTAATATTATTGAAGTAATTTGGGTCTTTGTTTTCTTCAACATGGATTCTTGCAAAAAAAAAGAAGCACAAAGACAAAACAGACAAATATGATGGAGAATAAACATGTCACAATGTGGCAACTAACCATGGCCCATGTGCCTTCCTTGGATTTTGCACCCCGGCCACAACAATACTTACTCAGGCAAAGTGTTTCTATGTCTCATTAAGCACATTAAGCACATTAGCTGTTCACTGAAAAAGGGAAAGATGTACTTAAGCAAGAAGAAAAAGAAAAACAAGAATAAAAACTTCATAGTAAAACTGGGTTTGTCCAGTTTTTCTAATGCAACAGTTTTAGAGTGGGCATAAATGTAAGCTGATGGAAATACTGAGTCTGTGTGCAGTATCTCTGAGTAAACATTATTTTCTTACAGTCAGTACGGAGATATCAACAAATACCTTGCTACGTGAGTGTTACAGATGGATAAAATAACGTGACCTTTTTGATCTCACAAAAATGCATCAAATCTTCTGAATTATGTAAATGTGAGTTTACGTGTTTTATTTATTTGTATACAATTGAGCTGTTTTACTGCAACAAATATACAATGTGTTATGTTCCACAAAACCACATTTGAGACAAGACAATGAGATTACTCTGTCTAAATTACAAATAAGGAATATAAATGATTAGGTAAAAGTTTGTCGCAATGCAAGATCAGTTTCAAATTAAAAAAAAAAAAATCAATTCTATTCATCATGATAAAAAAAACAAAAAAAAACATCAAACCAAAAAACTGATGAACAGTCCCAAAATAATCATCTTGGTGACAGCATTTTATGAGATTAGATATTCATTAAAGTGGCATATTTTGGAGTGTGAATCATTGGCTGTTTCTCAATACCAAGAAGGCAGAGTATGCTCTTGTGAATTCGGCAAGTATGGTCTTGGTAAGAACGGTCCCAGAAAACGTACTTCCCAAGAACCCAAGTCTATCTGTAATTGGTACGGCTGCGTACTTGTGAACTTTCCTCCCTGTCTCTTCTGTGTTTTCCATCATCGGCTCCCTAATGTATTTCCCTCAAACCACCACAATATCACTCGATTTGATTTCAATACATTTGTACTAGTATTTACATGTCATTTATACATTTTGTATATTTTTCAAAACTGTAATACATGTAGTCTGTTCAGCTGGGCACAACTGCCCGGGTCCCGGTCGAGCCAGCACGAACTGCATCTTGGGAATTATTTCCCAGCCAAGTCTACACAAGTCACCAACCAGTGTATCCTTGGTTTAAACTAGCGGACAAGAACAACATCTAGGTATTCCATGCATTCTTGTTTTATGCGAACTTGCAAGTGGAACAGCACTTGGGCCACGACTGATGATGTTTCACGAGAACGGAAGAACAGACAAGAACGCATGTTGACAAAAGGCCACTATGTAGGAGCAGAGGTTAGGAACAGTCCAGGGGCCTCATGTATAAAACTTGCATACACAAAAAAACCTGGTGTACACTCTTTTCCACACTCACGTTCAAATGTATAAAGAGTGAAATGACCGTGGAAATGTGCGATCCTCCACCCCAACTCCATAGCTGGTGTGCGCACGTTTCTAGTGCTTTTGAACGACACTTTGAGGTGACACTGGGAAACTGTTAATAATGTGAAAAAGGTCATTCCTCCAATTAATGGGCACATCGGTGATACACAGATGAACAATGAACACACTGGCACGTCATCCTACTGCCAGAGCAGCACATCCACCCACCAGAACCAACCAGACCCTGGACCCATCAATGCCAATCCTGCCCGGGAGGACATTAAGCAACAACCATATAAAGGGATAAGGACACAAAATTCACTGGTTGGTAAATGCATTTAATGTACAGTGTTAATGACTGTGAGAACATTTATAAGTCAGTCCAGTCGCTCATTGACTCCGCCGATAGTCCTCTCAATGTCCTCTTGTGAGTACAGACCAGTGCTGGTCGGACGGGCATCAGCAGCTGGCTGTTGGCAGACCGGAGGATCGGCTAACGTTGGGGAGGCAACAGGAAGCCTCTGTGACAGGAAGTTGATACTGCGTCTCATTGTCTTCTGCCCCATTGTTGTAAAATAATTTGAGTGATTAAAAATGAGTCCAAGTCTTTCATTTCTTCTTTGATATCCTGACATGATTACGCATGAACTTTTATCTAGTTTGGTTGTGATCCGACTATTGTATGACCTGTAGAATGAACTAAAGTGTGAGTTACACTAATACTAAATATATATGTACCTTGGGGGTGATCCAAGTCACTCACAATAGCATCGATTCTCTGCTCAAATGGGCTGAGTTCGCCCTCTTTTCTCCTTCCGCCTGTTTTGTCCTCCGCTTCACGTCCATCTGGACTTCATCATCTGATCATGTAGAGAGGGGAATCCCAGAGGGAGTCCCACCTGCAGGCCCTGTTTATACTCATTTGCATATTTAAATGTGGGCGTGGAGAGGGAGGAGTCTGGTACTCTAACATGTTCGGTCAATTTCATGCTGATTGGGACGTATAAAGGAAATGTACTTGGAGTCAGGCATATGCTCAGTTTTATTCATCTGGATTTTTTTGTGTGTAAGGACTTTTCTGGATTTAAGCGTACACCAGGTTTCAGTATGAAATCCACGCAAGTCTTTATACATGAGGCCCCAGGTGTTTTCAGATGATGTTTTAAATCAGGGTCACCAATCCTGGTCCTCGAGGGCCGGTATCCTGCATATTTTAGATGTTTCCCTCTTCCAGCACACCCGATGGTCGTTAACAGACTTCTGCGGAGCTTATCATTTGAATCAGGTGTGTTGGGAGAGGGAAATCTAAAACATACAGGATACCGGCCCTCAAGGACCAGGTTTGGTGACCCCTGTTTTAAATGAACCAGTAAATGTGTGGCTGATCTATAATAAAAGAAGACAATAGATGTGATAACAGAAGTTGGTAAAGAAATAAGAACTTGGAGCAAGAAAGTCACATCATTTACAGAAAACCTGGTTTAATGCATTTCATTCACAGGTGACAAAAGGTGTAAATTACACGGAAGCTGTAGAAGCAAGAAAACATAAATAACAGAGACACTGTTTCTACTAACTGGCAGCCACTAGGAAATTGATCTGCTCTGGATTAATTTCCTCACAGTTTCCAATTAGCAACCACTGTGTCTCTGCTGATCGCAAATGAATCCAGAGCTGTCTCAGTGTTTTAAGTATTCCACCTGCTAAATGTGGAAATAAAGTTCCTGCAAAAGTTCACTATTATTATGTAGCTGTTGGAGATGGTACAATATGAGTCTCTGGAAAATTTCTAAGTAGACATGAAGACCTGAGGAACTTTTTTTAAGGACACAGTTATTAATGATTTCATGTGCACACCATAAAAGTTCGATGTGTGATACAGTGTGGTACAGCTGCAGTAGTGAATCCCCTACCCCAGTGACCACACAGAACATGGAAGTATGACATTAGAGTCAGCATTTGTTTTGACTGTTCTGGGATTTTTAGTTAAGGGAGTATTAATTCATAGTTAACAACCGTAATGCTCCTTAAAGTGACCTCACTTGCGATGAAATGAAGAAGAAAAAAGTCAATTTTGAGCTGTTGTAAAACACAGTCCATCTCTGCGTTGAGATCCTCCTAAATCCTGCTAAATTGTACACACTGGACTTTTAACAACAAATTTGCTCAGGTTTCAATAAACAAACCCTAATACAAATGTTGGAAGAACCTTACTGTTTTAGTCAATAACATTAAACATGACCCCCAACCCTACATTATACACTTCTAAATCTCTACCTTTTTGACCAAATATGGAGATGAAGTCCCACCTCTTCCACTGTGCCCCAAGGGACCTTGCTTTGGAAGAAAAAAAAAAGAACAGCAGCCATTGCTGAGAGATAATTTCCTGATACCATTTGAATTGTGGCACCATTTACATATTTATCTATTTAACTCATAAAGACCAAAACATCACCGACCAAAAGCATCTACTGTTTAATACCTGTTGATTCCCTAATTCTATCAATCCATGTAAATAATTTGTGTAAAATGCAGTTTGTCATCTTTTCATGGTCATCATATGTTTATGTTTATGTTTATGTTTACGCATTTGGCAGACGCTTTTTTCCAAAGCGACTTACAGGGGAAAACCAATTAAATCACTCAATCAATCAAATTTTATTTATATAGCGCCAGATCACAAAAAAGTTATCTCTTGACATTTTATATATAGAGTTGGTCAAAACCAGACTCTAAGTCAATTCTACAGAAACCCAACAGAATCCTCCTGGAGCAAACACTTGTGACTGGTGACAGTGGCGAGGAAAAACTTCCCTTTAACAGGCAGAAACCTCGAGCAGACCCAGACTCCTGGAGGATGGCCGTCTGCCTTGACCAGTTGGGGTTAAAGAGAGAGAGTAGAGAAGGGGAAAAAGAGAGAGCGATAGAGATAGGGACTGGGGGAGAGGGGGAGAGGGGGAGAAGGGGGGAGTAGGGGGAGACACATGGAGGCGGTTGAGGATAAGTGAGTGGTGATGATGAGGGCAGGGAAGAGGCCGGACCACCGCAGCAGGTCCAGAGATAATCGTGAAAGAATCTGTGGTTGTCCTGGGAAAAACCTTATTAGAATATTTAAAATGGAATGTTTGAAAGTGCTAGGACAGGAGGTGCTCTCGGAAGAGCTGGGTCTTCAGGAGCTTCTTGAAGATAGGCAGGGATGACTCTGTTCTTGTAGCACTTGGTAGAGCGTTCCACCAACGTGGAACGACCCATGAAAAGAGCCTGGACTGTCTTGTACAAGGTCTGGGGACCACCAGACTATGTTCCCCAGATGAGCGGAGTGGTCGTGGGGCGACATAAGCTTTTATTAGTGCACCTAAGTAGACAGGAGCAGACCCACGGAGAATTTTGTAGGCTAGGATTAAAGATTTGAATTTGATGCGGGCAGCTATGGGTAGCCAGTGTAACTCAATGAGTAAGGGGGTGACATGTGCCCTTTTAGGCTGATTGAAGACCAGACGCGCTGCTGCATTCTGGACCATCTGTAGTGGTTTGACAGCACAAGCTGGGAGGCCCGTTAGAAGAGCATTGCAGTAGTCAAGACGGGAGATAACCATAGTCTGCACCAGGAGCTGGGTGGCCTGTTCGGTTAGGTATGGCCTGATCTTTCTTAGGTTGAACAGAGTGAAACGGCATGATCGGGTGACAGAAGCAACGTGATCCGTGAAGGTCAACTGATTATCAATCATGACTCCCAAGTTACGTACTACACTGGTAGGAGCCAGAGGTATGGAGTCAATAGTGATGGAGATGTCCTGCTGTATGGTTGGCTTAGCTGGGAAGACCAGCAGTTCAGTTTTGGACAGGTTCAGCTGAAGGTGATGGGCTTTCATCCATGCAGATATGTCAGAGAGACAATCTGAGATCCGCACTGAGACTGTGGAGTCATCAGGTGGGAATGACAGATAGAGCTGGGTATCATCAGCATAGCAATGATATGAGAAGCCGTGTGAGTGGATGATCTGACCGAGTGAGGTGGTGTATATGGCAAAAAGGAGGGGGCCCAACACAGAGCCTTGGGGGACCCCCGTGGTGAGGCGGTGAACTGCTGATGTGTGCCCTAGCCAGGACACACTGAAGGACCGACCAGTAAGGTAAGATTGAAACCAGGAGTGTGCGTGGCCTGTGATGCCCATGTTCCAGAGTATGGATAACAGGATATCATGATTGACAGTGTCAAATGCTGCTGATAAGTCCAGTGGAATGAGTACTGAAGACTTGGCTGCTGCTCTAGCCTCTTTCAAGGCTTCTGTCACAGACAACAGAGTCGTTTCAGTGGAGTGGTCGATTTTGAAGCCAGATTGGTTGATGTCAAGGAGGTTATTTTGGGAGAGGAATTCTGTGACCTGTTTGAAAACAGCCCTTTCGATGATCTTAGAAAGGTATGGGAGGAGTGAGACTGGTCGATAATTCTCCACTTGAGTGGGGGTGAGGGAAGGTTTTTTGAGTAGTGGTGTTACCTGCGCTTGTTTAAATACTGTAGGAAATGTTCCTGAAGTCAGTGAAGCATTAATCACATGTGTGATTGGTGCTGTGATAGTAGGGGCTACAGACTGTAAGAGGTTGGATGGAATAGGGTCCAACAGGCATGTTGTAGGACGGCTAGAGGAAAGGAGTTTAGACACCTCTTTCTCTGTGAGGGGAGTAAATGAGGGGAATGACGCAGTTGGGCTTTTATCAGTTGAGTTAGTAGTAGCCATAGTCAGGGGAGAGGAAGCAGTGTGTGATGATGATGATGTTGAAGAAGGAGGCGTGCAGTCTATGGGTGGATCAGTGAACTGACTGCTGATAGTAGACACTTTATTTGTGAAAAATGAAGCAAAATTGTCTGCTGTCAGATTAGTAGTGGGCGGTGGAGGTGGAGGGTTGAATAGTGTTTTAAAGGTTGAGAATAGTTTCTTGGTGTCGGTGGCAGAATGAATTTTGTTATTATAGTAAGCCTTCTTCGCAGCAGTGACACTGGATGAGAAGGATACCAATAGTGACTGGAATGTGATCAGGTCAGAAGAGCTTTTTGTTTTGTGCCATTTTCTCTCTGCGGCTCTGAGGTTGGTACGCAGCGACCGGAGGTTATCATTGAGCCATGGGTGGGACTGGGAGGATCGAGCGAGTCTAGTAGATAGAGGGCACAGATTATCCAGACAGGAGCTAAGTGTAAAGCACAGAGACTCAGTGGCATCGTTAACCTCTAAGGAGGAAAAAGTGCTGGGGGGAGGGAGAGCGGAGGCTACGACAGTGGAGAAGTGGGTGGGGGACAAATTGCGGAGGTTGCGGCGGAAAGAGACCATGGGGGAGGGAGCAGAGTGTTTTTCAGGGAGAGACACACTGAACTGAATGAAACAGTGGTCAGACAGGTGTAAAGGTGTGACTGTGAGGGCATCTGTGATGCAGTTTCGGGTGAAAATGAGATCGAGCTCTTTACCAGCTTTGTGGGTTGGAGGACTGCAAACCCGCTGTAGCTCAAAAGAGAGTATTAGTGACATGAAATCTGAGAAGCTGGGATTGTCTAAGTGGATGTTCATGTCACCGAGGACTAGCATGGGGCAGTCATGCTCTGGGATGGAGGAAAGCAGAGTGTCAAGCTCATCAGGAAAATCACCCAGTTGCCCTGGTGGACGATAAATGACAATTATGTAAAGTTTGACTGGTGCTGTCACTAGGATGGCATGGTATTCAAAGGAGTTGTATTTGACTGAAGGTAGGAGTTGATTGTGTTTCCATTTGTTGGAAATTAACAGACCCACACCACCTCCTCGTCCAGATGGACGAGAGGTATGAGAGAATGTGTGGCTGATAGAAAGTGCGGCTGGGGTTGCATTGTTTTCAGGCGTAATCCAGGTTTCAGTGAGAGCCAGGATGTCCAGTGTGTGATGGTTGGCATAGGCAGCAATAAAATCTGCTTTGTTCACTGCAGATTGGCAATTCCATAACCCTATAGAGAAGGACGCACCAATGACTGCGGTGTATATTAATGGGCGGAGATTGGTGATATTACGATGCCTTTTAGCAGTGTGAAACCCCATACGTGAACCGAAAATAACAGGAATAGGATGGTGACCAGTAGAGAGATTGTTCCTCAAAGGTGAGCTGGTGTGAGTGAGGGGTGTAGCTGTCATTAGTGAGGGGCTGGGAGAGGAGGAGAGATCAGCTGGGGTGGTATTCAGTCTGACTACAGACTGTACAGGAGACTCTGAACGTGGTGATGTTTGATGTGACCAGCAGGGGGAGCAGGTGACTGCAGCAGAAGACAGGGAGCGTAGTCACATAGGTGTGGGAGTGGTTTTAGTCAGGACAGCGTGTTGAATGTTTTGAGCCAGGACGCTGCTGCCTAGTGTAGAGGGGTGGACGCCATCGGACTTGTAAAAGGAGGAGCGGTTCCAGAACAGATTAAAGTTATCAATAAAACTGAAGCCGTTCAGAGCAGAGGCGGACTGGAGCCAGGTGTTCAGGCTGAGGAGTCGGCTGAAACGGCCCACACCACGGGCAAAGGAGGGGAGGGGCCCGGAAATGAAAACAGCCTTCCCGGATCTTTTCAGTTTATCAAAGAGGTTTTTAAAATGAACCTTCGTCACTTCGGACTGTTGAAGAGAAGTGTCATTGAAGCCCACGTGAACTATGATCCGGGTAACGGTGGACGGCAGTGAGAGCAGCAGCTGAGGGAGTTCATGGAGGATGGAGGTGACGGTGGAACCAGGAAAACACCTGGTTATGGCGTTAAAGAAACGGACGTGATGGATGATGGAGTCCCCGAGGATAGCGGTGGTCGGAGGGAAAAGTGGTCGAGGAGACGGTGTTGAAGGTGAAGGGTTCCTGGTCTCTCTAGGTGGACATTCCACGGGTGGACCGTCGGAGTGACGGCGGACGGCCTCTCGAAGAAGGCGGCGCCGGGCAGAGGAGCGGACCGAGGAGCGGGGACCCTTGTTCGACGGCTTTACAGGAGGACCGGCTTTAGGACCGTCGCCGGTAATCAGTTCGGTGGCAGCCACGGAGTCAGCAGGAGCCGGTTCCGGGACAGAGCCAGGTGGGATGGGGGGCACACCAGCCGCGGGGGGAGGAGCCGGAGCGTCCTCCACGGACAGGACGCCGAAGCGGTTTGATGTGCTGATGGTCGGCGGTGGTGAGTCTTTGCTCGTGTTCTTTTTGCGGCCACGAATCACCACTTCAGACCAGGGTGTAGAACACGGGGGGCGAGAACAGGCAGAGGAAGGATCCCATAACACCGTATCATCACAGGAGGCTTTGGGCTTCTCTGCGCTTTTCAGAAACAGACTGGACAGTGTGGGAAGGCGGCTGGAGAAACCACAGAGCTGGGCATTTTTCTCCTCAAGTTCTGCGGAGAGGCACAGTATTTCCTCTTTGAGGTCCGCGATAGTTTGGTAAGCCTTTACCAGGGTTTTGTTGGCTTCGACAAGAGGACTATCTCCGGCTAATGAGGATGACGCCATGGTGGAAACAGCGAGATACCGGGCAGAGCGCGGGAAGCGATGGGTGACAACCAGAGGTAAGGATCCACTGACAATACTGACCTGCCCTGATGGAGGTTTGGATTGATGGCGTCAAGTTAAAAAGACACGGTTAAGAGGTTAGGTTCAAGTGAGTAAGCGTTGAAAGGCAAGAAATAAGTAGTTAAAAGGCTGGATTTCTAGGAGTAGATCCGCCGGCGATTTGACAGACGCCACGCATGCGCAAATCCAAATATGATAATCATATATGACCTATTTGGACGTTCAGAGGCTCTGTAGTGAATGTGGAAACAGTCATCTACTACAACATTGATTCACCAGTAAAACCCACGGAGTTTGATTAATGACAGTGGATGGAAATGCTTGGTTTATGTTCAGTTTATGATATATTTTACTTTAGTTTTTTCCATTTCTGATATAATAGCATTCAACTTTAATTTGAGTTTTTATGAACATCTATATGGTCAGTAAATAAATATAGGGAAAAACCTGATTTATACTGATAAAATGCAAAATACAGAAGATAATATTATAACAAATGGTGATAAATCACTTAAGAAAGGTTAGATATAGAGACAATTTCATTTGGGTCTTTATGGGTTAAAATCTAAATTTACATGGTAAGACAGTTGCAGTTTTTTTTTTTTTAAATAAATATCTAATTATGTGTAGCATAGCTCAATGGACTGCATCTCTCATCACATGGGATACAAGTCACCAACACCAAAATGACGTGTTAAGGCCTGTATATACTCCACAAGAACAGAAAAATGTAGTTTCTCTCCCAGGGCAGTTTGTTTTGGAGTTCATTGCAACCTGTTCTTGACACATCATCCACACAGAATTTGTGTGTGTGTGTGTGTGGTGTCTAACAAATATTATGTAATCAGTCAGTAATTTGAAGTGGGCGTGGATAATGCAGTAAAGTGGGAAGGCTCTTGGAGGACGTCCCAGGAGTTCTGCTCTTGAGTTTCTCATAAAGAACAACATGTCCAGACCAAAACTAACTCTGTTCTTGTTTCTTACACCTCAAGAAAATGAACAAATTTCTCTTTTCGCGGGGCATGTGCAGGCCTTTATCTGGCATATTTCACCTCGTTCTTCAAAAGAGAGGTGAAAAACTATTTAAAAAGGTGAAAATCCCTACTGTCTTCAGAGACTGAACACATTGTGGACAGAGACAGTTACATGACATCACCTCTGCGACAGTAAGCTTTCAATTTAAATATTTTGACAGTCAGACACTTCAACAGTTTTACCACATAGTGCTGACTCACATTATTCTTTAAATCGGCTAAAATCGTATGTATAAATGTTGACAATTAAAACAGCATCAAAAAACTATGTGTGTCTCACAACTGTAATTTCCATCTGCATTTCTTCCTGTACTAAGGGCCCACAGGACAACCAGAAGGCGCAGGACTTCAGCTCTACACAGTCACATCTGGCTTCAGACTTGGCAGACCTTTTGCTTCTTGATGAAGATTAGACTTGCCACATGTCCTTACGACTTTTCAGGACAGAAACCTGGACAAACAATAGAATAGAATATTTGTCATTGTAACAAGTACAACAAAGTGCCATCCAATGTATGAATCACATAAAATGCACTGTAAAAATAAATAAATAAAAGCAACTAAAATAAATGGGATGGGGGTAAAATAAATAGGTAAAAAAAAACAAGTAGACACCAACTGTAAATAAGAAAAAAATGAATATGTAAATTTGTTACACATTGCACCTTTAATTGTAGCAATGTTATATCATCATTTTGTATCATTAGACTGTCTAGTCTGCCTCCTTAACAGTCTCTGGCCAATCTCTACGTCATTGAGGTGCCCTTGAGCAAGGCATTTAAAGCTAAATAATTCCCCTACAGCTGTTTGGTTGCCAACACTACAACAGTTTGGTCAAATTAATGTCCCATGTGGGAAGGAATGAATGTAAAGCAGGACAGAGCTGAAAAAAATGATGCATCCTCAGCAAAATCCTCCACTGGATAAATTAAGGTTAAAGAAATAGTGCTCAGGGCAGCCAAACACCTGAACTGGGCCAGTGCCCAACATCCTCCGGACCATTTTCTGTTACCTTTGAGAGGTAGCAAGTCTGCCAGAAACAGAAATAATTTAAGGGTTTGGTGTAGCTCCTTAAGCCTTGACATATACAGTTCCTTGGCATCAATACAGTGAAGGTAAGTGTTGGGATTGTGATCTGTAAACGCTGCCGCAGAAGATAAATTCAAGTGAGAAGAGACACGAGAGCAGACTGCTGTTATAATTACTGGTCTTTAATTTCCTCTTTGTGAAAACATGCCAATGTGATAAGAGTCAGATAGACATTTTCCCTTTCTCCTACTTACATCTATTACTTCACATCCCGGTGTACAACAAACAGTATCTTTTCACAGAAATGGAAGAAGTCTAATAATGTCCTGGCTATTATCAAAACGCTGGCGAACATTAACAGCTTGTCAGGAAACACCAATTTTAGCATACCGACACACCCTTTTGTCACTATTATAGAAGAGAAAACCAATAATATTCTTCTTCTGCTGGCCTATTATTTCTAGATGCTAGTCAAATTGACTGAATCAAAAACACCTGGTTTTTATTGGTGCAGATCGAGCCAGATATTAAAATCTTACATCACCACACAGAATTTATGAGACTGTTTTGATTTTCCTGTCAGTGATGAGCACATCTTGTTTTCCGTTTAGTACTCCTAGTAAACGGTCAAATCTATTGATTTTCTGTCCTGTTTGCTATTCTGCCCTTGCACCGTTTACATTACACCCGAAGTATTGGAACAGTAACAGCATCACTTGTCTCACCTGTTTTAAGCCTTTTTTCCTTGACTTTTATGTTTTTTGTGCCTCATAAGGGTTTTGCCCTAAAGGCTCCATCCTTTTACCACTACTCCATTACCTGTCTTCAGAATGCTAAAATATAACAAAAAAATGCAAAGGCAAAAGATGAGGAAAAAAAGTGAAGAGAGTTCTTTCTTCAACATTCTTTTGAGATAAAAATTAGATATCTTGAAGTTCTTTTGCAACTTAAATAGCCTCTTAATTATGTAATATATGGACTTATGTACACAATAGTCATCAAAAAGTATTAGAAATTAATTTCAATCAAAATTCAGAATATCCTCAAGTTTTCTGTAACCTCTTGATATTGGGTTGATATCGTTATTACATGACTGATATTTGACATTTAGCTTAATTAGATTGGAGATATATTACCCAGCAATAACTAACTCTTGTAGAAAACTATCAGTTGCCCTGGCAATGCATCAGCTAAGACTTGATTGGTCTTAGAAACCTTCAGCACTTGATACACATGGCGAAACAGGGTTTTGTTAGGACCCAGATGCAGTGCAGAATCAGGATCAGTTTGAGAGACTCTTTTTTTCTCTCCATCTATGACGGTTATCAGAGCAGGATGAGTGAGTATAATACAGTTTGTTCTTCTGGCTGGCCCTTTTAACAGTCTTTGAGGCTTTGGCTCGGGGTAGCGAAGGGATCTAACCCAGCCGTGTAACCATGGGAAGAAGCCCAGCTCCTTGTGCCCGTACAGAACAGTTCCTTTGATGACCAGTGAAAAGGAGAGGAGCATACTGTGGCTGTTGGAGCAGAGATGAGGCAACCGTGGTCAGAAGAATCCACTGGAGAAGTTAAGGTGACGACGAGGAGCCAGCAGCAGGTGGAGGGGACGTAGCCAGGAGTGCAGACAGAAGCCATGGGAAGCTGAGGCAGGAGACGTGGTCAGAGACAGAAGGAATGTAGGTATACCAGAAGGCAGGCGAGGAGACATGGTCCAAGACAGAAGGCAGGTGAGTTTACTAGGAGACAGGTGAGGACAGCAATGGGAGATCAGGCAGGATGTAGATGTAAATGTAAGCGAGTCTTACATGGAAGCAGAAGAACAATCTGGCAAAGACAGGAGAGTAAGTAAGGCTTATATACTGGGCTGATTGGGGAATGAGCTGCATCTGTGCAAGCAGGTGAGGAGAGTTGGCCTGATGATGTGGGTGTGGCTGACAGGATGAGTGGGGCAGAGGAAGGGAGAGTGGAAAATCCCAAGTAGCAGGAGGACAGGATGTAAACTGGGAGACTGGGACACATGGGACACATTGAATTCAGTTGTTTCATTGCTACCAGGGAAAATGTGATCACTTTATGTTGCGAAATATATTAAAATAAAAATATTTTACACTATTGTAAAAAAAAAACCCAAACAAACATGAAATGCTTCAGTTTATTTTTTTCTTGTTTTTACTCAACCTTGATCTGTAAACCTGAAAGAAATATTGATTTGCCATTTTTATTCAGAATTATTGACCATGAGTGACATGAGCATTTTTATCCTGACAATATTTCAAATCACTGGGGATTGGGAGTCCTATAAACTGTAGATGTGATTCTTCTTTGGTATCATTGGCCAAAATTCCATGACTACCCTAGAACATATCTATATTATAAAAGTGGCCTCTGTGTGCGTGTGTGTGTCTGGGGATTCACACAAAATGAGAATGAGCTGACCACTGCAGTTTGGCCTACTTATTGTATTTTTGGTCAAGGAAGACAGTAGTAAAAACGACAAGTTGATAGAACCAATATTTTGGGAGATATTTGTAAATTTGGAATATAAAAGCCTTACAATCATGTTGATATAGCCAGAACGCTTTGGCGGTGACTGCTGGACAAATGCAGTACAGCATGTACAAATACACAACAGGATAAAAACTACCACATCTAGAACCTGTGGATCCCCATGGGTCAACACACTAGTCGTAATTAAAATGGTCTGAGAGAAAATAAGAAGCTGACATACTTCGCTTTCCCCCTATTTCTGTCCCTGCATCTTCAATATTTGGCATGTCTCTGACAAACAGTTAACTTATTATTTATAATTACATTAGAGCTAACACCTAAAAAGACATCGAACAATTTTGTTACTCAGGTATTTCATAAAGCTGACCATTTTTTCTTAGTCATTACCCATGACACTATCACTCTTTTGTCCAAATATGGACAAATATAAAGTTTATAGTTGAGATACCCAAATTAACTTGCTTCTATCTTGTCTAGTCTAGCCTTTAGTCATCTCTCTGCCCTATCATACTGTTTTTGTGTTGTCCATTGAGAAATATTCATGGTGATTTACAACATAACCACCATGACAAAAAAAAAGACATTTTCTTTTTCAGATTTTGTGGCTCTTTTCCTTGTTGGTTCAGCTAAATCATCTCCACACATTTCTGATGTCTTGAAAGACACTGATCACATAAATTACTAATAATATCTACTTGATACTCACCTTGTTGTTGCCTCTTTATTCTCCTAGTATTGACTTTGATTTCATTACTGTTGATGTTGCCTTTCTGTTTTCTAGATTATTTCTTATTTAATTAGTTTCACTGTTGTATTTTGATTTCTATCATTCCTCTATATCAGCTTTTTCTGGTTATTGTTTGGTTTGCTGGTTCCTCTGTTGAACCTCTGACTATTGAATTTTCTTTGCACTTCTTGTCTTTTCCTAATATTTTAAAGCACTTTGTAAACTGCTGTTTTTAAAGTGCGACACAAATAAAAAAGTAACTATTTTTATAACGCATTATCATTTTAACCCAATAGGTGCTGAAGTGTTTTTTCATATAAAATTTTGATATCAGCATTTCACAATGTTAGAAAAATATAATATTGGACTATTAGACTATATTCTGTAAACACCAGGTGTCCAGAGCACGAGTCATGGATGGGTTATGATGACATATTCTGTAAGAATGTTGGGACATATCCACTCAGGATATGTCTACCATTTCTTCGCTATCTGCTTCTTTTCCATCCAGTTTGGGACCAGAGCGGCCTGCTGCCCTTAAGGAGATCAGGCCATAGTGTAGGTGGGAGAAGAGTACAAACGCGGTCACTGAACCCATGCATCACCGTGTTTTGGATGCCTAAGCCAATGGTGAACTTGATCAACGTCATTATGTTTGTACACTTGGTCCAATGGTTGTAATATTCATGTTCTTTTCTAAGATCTTAAACTTCCTGGTGTTAGTCAGTCAACTGCTGCATCTCGCTGTATGTATTTGACTCCTTGCAAGTAAAATCTTCTGATTCCAGAATCCACTGACTCCATCTTTTGTCTCAGCGTGTATCACAGAATTTTTCTGTCACACAAAGCTGTCAAAAAGCTTAATACATTATACACTATTTAACATTATCCAGTTTTCTGATCTTACTAACATGCTTATGTTACTGACAAGCTAACACAACCTGCCAAGCCAGTACAATCCTGGTTTTACAACAGTAAGGATTGTTTTTTGACTAGATTTTGTAACAGATGAGAATCTTTATTTTTCTCATTTTTACTACTTCAAGCCAAATTTTCAGCTGTTTTAAAGAGAGGAAATAGAAAGGGAAGAAAGCGAGTATGGTAAAGCAACAGAGAGCGAGACTGAAAGAAAGATATACAGTCACATTAAAGAGAAGACAAAAAGTGAGAGCAAATGAGAGACAAGAAACTCCTCCCAGGGTTAATAGAAAGGCTCCTCTTTTGAAAGAGTGCACACCGGTGGGTCAGCTACCTGAAAACAAGAAGAAAAGGAACATAAAAGGAAAAAGGGAAGTGAATCATTGTAACAAACAGGGTGAACGAAGGAGCCATGAACTATTAATGAGAACCCATTTTGCCTGATGGGGGGAGAGACAGGATAGAAAGGTCACCAAATTGCCAGGCTGAGGTGGATTGCTGCAGAAACACACAAGAACACTGATGGGTGTCGTATGAAAAAGGAACATTGACCACACTAGCCTGCAGGCACATCGAAGCTAGCACTGTGCAGAAATTATTGCTTTGAGTGGAGAGTGGAGAGACAGGCAGGGAGGGACAGAAGTGAGCAAGGACGAATGGGTCAATGCAGCAGCAGACAGCAGACGCTTTATGCTGGGGTTGGCACGTTACTCAGTGCAACGATTGTCAGATGAAGGTGCAGAAATGCAGAAAGTGCTGAGGGGGGACAATTTTTCATCTTACAGGTGCTGTTAGGTGCATTTAGACACAAATAAAGCATAACATGTGTCTGGGACCAAAAGCTAAGACTAAGGCTCTTTTGACTGGTGCAAGAGGACTGCATTGAAAACCTGTATTTAAAACAGGCCTGGGCCATATTACAGAAAACACACCATCACAAAATGTCTCATCTCAGTCAATACTGGTAATTATTTATTGATTATATTCATGAAGTGATAAAAAGTTGACTTTACCAGTTTATTTACCAAGGTACATTTGTAATTAGAGTAGAACTTCAAGAAAAAAAACTAGTCAATAATGTGCCACTGTGTCACTTAAAGTTACATTTATTCAGTTTGACATTTTCCACTCTCACACAGCTCACTTTCCTCATTTTCTTGGTGGTGTTTTATTTGGTCTTTCATAGCTACTGTTCTTTTATGTGACACTTATGGTAAGTCATGTAAGCTACCACAGTTAGCTGTCTTCGCAATAACTGATATTTTCCAGTGGAGATGACATATGATGACATATTGAAGCTCATGTTTGTTCATGAACAGTGTGGCACAATGCCAGGGGTTGGATCATGTAACTTACTTTGTGATTTACTTTAAAATTACATTTAAAGACATATTTAAACATATGTAAGATATAAACAAATGAAACACCAGCCCAGTCACTACATTAAAATGTTGCTATTATAGTTCTACATAAGCTACAAATACCCTGCATATCAACAGAATTTATCAGTGAATGACCTTTTGCTGTCTTTTCTTTCCTCAATAAGCAGGAAGCCAGTGTGTACGTAAAATACAGATAATCAACAAGAAAAGCACTCGGAGAGCGCAGACCTCAGTAAAGAGAGATATGCCCCCCCCGCCCCAATCACCACCAAAATTTTATTATTTCTTCCTTGTGCCAGTATCAACATTTCCTGATAATTTCAAGAAAATCCGTCCATAACTTTTTGAGTTATCTTGCCAACAAACAAACAAACAAACAAACACGCACGCACACACGCACCCAAAGCAAAGTGACTAAAATACCTCCTGGCAGAGGTAATAACAAACATGTCATCAAAGAGAAGAATTTGCATCCTGACTGAACAAATTTTTCATCGATGCTTTGGTTAGGATTAGTTAAAGACTGTAGTTTGGTTTAAATATTCAAAAGTACATTCTAAGTCCTTTTTCATCACATCTTTCTGGACTATCAAACCAAACTCTGGTGTCTTTTCTTAAAGCTGAATGGCAATACATCCCTAATAACTTGCATATGGATGTCACTTTGGTTCAGAAACATAATATAACAAATGTATCCATGGTTGTAGAAACATACAGCGACAAGGCTGGGTTGCCTATGATATATAGAATGGGAGAATATAGAAGAGCAATCCAGTTCTCAGTTTTGTTTCAAACTAAATAGCTTTTGTGAACATTTGACACATGGGACAATTTGTTACTGGTATGAAGTGACGCTCAACAACCAGCTGTCTCAACTTGTGGAACTCATCCTAAATGGATCAAGAAGTGTGTGGTTAAAAGAATAATAAACTGAACATCGAAAGAAACTTATCACGTATTCTATGTGATGACATTTCACACCATTTTATTAAATATGAAAACACATTCTTTCTTGTTCTTAAAAAACATTTAATTAACAAACAAAATACAACAAACAACAAAACAGTGGATGAGTATCCAGAGGATAATGTAAAATATGACAAAGGGTAGTTCAACAAAGTTCACATTTAGCGACAAGCAACATTATTAATCCACAGCAAGTCAAAGATTGACCAAATGGTCCAGATCAATGTCCTCAGTACTGGGTATGTCCTCCCTGAGCCCTAACACAGGCTGTGCACCTTCTGTGCATACTCTGGATTAACCTCCTGATCCTGTCTTGGGGGATGTTGTCCCACTCCTCCTGAAGGGCCTGTATGAGCATCTGGCGGTTGCCAGGTGCTGGTCACCTAGCATACACGGATCTACCAAGAATATCCCACAGATGTTCAATGGGATTGAGATCAGGAGAGTAGGATTCCCATGGTTGTAAATGAAAAACATTCTGTCCTACTGAAATTCATTACATACAACAAAGAAGTGGTGATAGGTTTCTTTTGATATTCAGGTTACAAAATCTATTTAAAAGTGTATCTATCTGATGTTGGACTTGAACTTGACAGTCATGCAGTAGGTGACAGACTGAGGTTACACTGTTGTTAAATATGTCTCCATGCAAAATTATTAACTAAACCTAAACCCATCCATATTCATTAGTCATGTAGAATCAAAATGTCTGTCAGCTTCACTTACATATGTAAACAGAGGAGTTGTGTTAATTTAAGTTTTTTTTTTTTTTTTTTTTTAATCAATCTACTGTATCCAGACGGGATGTTCACTCAGTTGATAATCAGTTCCATGTGATTTTAATGCAGTAATGAAAATGTGTAGAATTTACTTTTGAAAAAATGGTCACCAGCCTAAGAATTCCTACATTTACATTAACCAGTGTTAATTTTGACAACAATTTTAAATTTAGATTAAGTCATAATTTTTAGACAAAATTTTTTGTTTTTATTTTGTTGTCATAATTTTGTCATCTATCTTTAGTCATTATTTTAGTCGTAGTCTAGTTTTAGTCAACTAAATATTAAAATTTAGTCGACTGAATCTATTGTAAATTTAGTCAACAAAATTCTTATGTAATGATATTAAGGGTATCTCAGGTCAGAATTTTGACACATGGCATTCTCTATGAAATTGAAGATTGTAAAAGCAGCAGTGCCATCGGTATATCATAAACCAATTCAACTATAAATAGTGCTCACCTGAAACTACCTCAATGGCTAAAACTGTCAAAAATATTTCAAAGGATGTCACATTTAATGCCACCAGGGATTTGAACTTGGTATCAAGAAAAAATGGCATAGAATTGAAAACACATTTCTAATCCTTGACAACAGCAGCAAATCCATCCATCCGTCCGTCCATCCATCCGTCCATCCATTCATCCATCCATCCATCCATCCATTTTCTTCCACTTTATCCGGGGCCGGGTCGCGGGGGCAACAGTCTACCCAGGGATGCCCAGACTTCCCTCTCCCCAGACACCTCCTCCAGCTCTTCCAGGGGGACCCCGAGGCATTCCCAGGCCAGCTGAGAGACATTGTCTCTCCAATGTATCCTGGGTCTTCCCCGAGGTCTCCTCCCGGTGGGACATGTCTGGAACACCTCCCCAGGGAGGCGTCCAGGAGGCATCCGAATCAGATGCCCGAGCCACCTCAGCTGGCCCCTCTCGATGCAGAGGAGCAGTGGCTCTACTCCGAGCTCCTCCCTGGTGACTGAGGTCCTCATCCTATCCCTAAAGGTGCGCCCAGCCACCCTGCAGAGGAAACTCATTTTGACCGCTTGTATCCGAGATCTTGTCCTTTCGGTCATGACCCAAAGCTCATGACCATAGGTGAGGGTAGGAACGTAGATTGACCGGTAAATCGAGAGCTTCACCTCTCGGCTCAGCTCCTTCTTCACCACAATCGACCGATACAGCGACTGCATCACTGCAGACGCTGCACCGATCTGTCTGTCAATCTCACGCTCCATCCTTCCCTCACTCGTGAACAAGACCCCAAGATACTTAAACTCCTCCACTTGGGGCAAAGACTCCCCACCGACCCAGAGAGGGCAAACCACCTTTTTCCGGTCGAGAACCATGGCCTCGGATTTGGAGGTGCTGATCCTCATCCCGCTCGCTTCACACTCGGCTGCAAACCACCCCAGGGCATGCTGAAGGTCTAGGTTCGATGAGGCCAACAGGACAACATCATCTGGGAAAAGCAGAGATGAAATCCTGTGGTCCCCAACCTGGACCCCCTCCGGCCCCTGGCTGCGCCTAGAAATTCTGTCCATAAAAATTATGAACAGAACCGGTGACAAAGAGCAGCCCTGCTGGAGTCTAACGTGCACCTGGAACAGGTCTGACTTACTGCCGGCAATGCGAACCAGGCTCCTGCTTCGGTCATACAAGGACCGGACTGCCCTTAGCAAAGGGCCCCGGACCCCATACTCCCGAAGCACCCCCCACAGGATACCATGAGGGACACGGTCGAATGCCTTCTCCAGATCCACAAAACACATGTGGACTGGTTGGGCAAACTCCCACGAACCCTCGAGCACCCGATGGAGAGTACAGAGCTGGTCCAGTGTTCCACGACCGGGACGAAAACCGCATTGTTCCTCTTGGATCTGAGGTTCAACTATTGGTCGGATCCGAGGTTCGACTATCGGTCGGATCTGAGGTTCGACTATCGGTCGGATCTGAGGTTCGACTATCGGTCGGATCCGAGGTTCGACTATCGGTCGGATCCTCCTCTCCAGTACCCTGGAACAGACTTTCCCCTGGGAGGCTGAGGAGTGTGATCCCCCTATAGTTAGAGCACATCCTCCGGTCCCCCTTCTTAAAAAGGGGGACCACCACCCCGGTCTGCCAATCCAAAGGTATTGTCCCCCCGACTGCCACACAATGTTACAGAGACGTGTCAACCAAGACAGTCCTTGCACATCCAGAGACTTAAGGTACTCAGGGTGAATCTCATCCACCCCCGGTGCCCTACCACCAAGGAGCTTGCCAACCACCTCGGTGACTTCAGCTTGGGTGATGGACGAGTCCACCTCTGAGACCTCAGCCTCTGCTTCCTCCATGGAAGACGTGACAGTAGGATTTAGGAGATCCTCGAAGTATTCCTTACACCGTCCGACAACATCCCCAGTCGAGGTCAACAGCTCCCCACTTCGACTGTAAACAGTGTTGGTGGCGCACTGCTTTCCCCTCCCGAGGCGCCGGACGGTTTGCCAGAATTTCCTCGAGGCCGACCGATAGTCCTCCTCCATGGCCTCCCCAAACTCCACTCAGACCCGAGTTTTTGCCTCCACAACTGCTCGGGCTGCAGCTCGCTTGGCCTTTCGGTACCCATCAGCTGCCTCAGCAGTCCCACAGGCCAACAAGGCTCGATAAGACTCCTTCTTCAGCTTGACAGCATCCCTTACTTCCGGGGTCTACCACCAGGTTCGGGGATTGCCGCCACGACAGGCACCGGAGACCTTGCGACGACAGCTCTGAGCAGCCGCTTCGACAATGGAGGTGGAGAACATGGTCCATTCGGACTCAATGTCCCCAGCCTCCCCTGGGATCTGGGAGAAGCTCTCCTGGAGGTGGGAGTTGAAGACCGCACTGACATCAGGCTCTGCCAGACGTTCCCAACAGACCCTCACAACACGTTTGGGCCTGCCCGAGTCGGTCCGGTTTCCTCCTTCGCCAGTGGATCCAACTCACCACCAGGTGGTGATCGGTTGACAGCTCTGCCCCTCTCTTCACCCGAGTGTCCAAAACACGCAGTTGGAGGTCTGATGATACGACAGTGAAGTCGATCATGGACCTAGGGTCTAGGGTGTCCTGGTGCCAAGTGCACTTATGGACATCCCTGTATTCGAACATGGTGTTTGTTATGGACAAACTGTGACTAGCACAGAAGTCCAATAATGAAACACCACTCTGGTTCAGATCAGGGAGGCCGTTCCTCCCCATCACCCCCCTCCAGGTCTCACTGTCGTTGCCCACGTGGGCATTGAAGTCACCCAGGAGAACAATGGAGTCCCCAGTCGGAGCACCATCCAGCACCCCTCCCAGGGACTCCAAGAAGGCTGGGTACTCTGCACTGCTGTTCGGCCCGTAGGCCGAGACAACGGTGAGGCACCTGTCCCCGACCCGAGGGCGTAGGGACGCAACCCTCTCGTTCACCGTGGTGAACTCCAACACATGGCGGCTGAACTGAGAGGCTATGAGCAAGCCCACACCAGCCCACCGCCTCTCACCGTGGACAACGCCAGAGAAGTGGAGAGTCAAGCCCCTTTCGAGGGGTTGGGTTCCAGAGCCCAAGCTGTGTGTGGAGGTGAGCCTGACTATATCTAGACGGTATCTCTCAACCTCCCTCACAAGCTCCGGCTCCTTCCCTCCCAGCGAAGTGAAATTCCATGTCCCAAGAGCTAAGCTAGACTCTGCGTCCGGGGATCGGGTTGTCGGGCTCCCTGCCGTCGACTGCCACCCAATCCACAATGCATTCGGCCCTTACGATTCCCTCGGTGGGTGGTGAGTCCACCAGAGGGCGGACCCACATCGCTCCTTCGGGCTGGGCCAGGCCGGACCCCGTGGGCATAGGCTCGACCACCAGGCGCTCGCATTCGAGCCCCAACCCCAGGCCTGGCTCCAGGGTGGGGCCCCGGCTGCGCCATACTGGACGACGTTACGTTCTTTTGATGTTTTCTTTTCATAGGGGCTTCTGAACTGCTCTTAGTCTGGCCCATCACCCAGGACCTGTTTGCCTTGGGAGACCCTACCAGAGGCATAAAGCCCCCGACAACATAGCTCCGGGGATCATTCGGGCACTCAAACTCCCCCGCCACGATAAGGTGGCAGTTCAAGGGGGAGAACAGCAGTAAATACCACTGAATAATACTGGTAATAACAGTGCTACATAGTTTACAATGTGTCTGGTTGGCCTTAATATCAAAAGTAGAATGTTCCTATATATCTGTTTTTCTCTTTCCCTCAAGCAACAACATTTTTCGGTTCCCATGTGCAGTTTTACTGTTGGCACACTCTGCCAGGGGTTTAATCAAAATAAATGTAAGTGCCTTCTGTGTCGCTCATAAAGGCTGAGTTCTGATTGGAGCTCTTCTCAACTCATGCAGCCTCCTCTGCCTTCCAATTGGATCTTGTTCTCAAGTTATCTCGCCTCTTCCTCCTATCGAGTGGATGTTGTTTGAACTCCTCCCTCTCCCTCTTTCTCATGACTTGATCTCATCTCTGGCCGACCTATTCGTCTAGTTTTTATTCTTTGATGAAAGTCTCACTATATTTAGTCTTTTAGCTCGTGTGAATTACTTTTCATTTAGTTATCGTCTTGTTTTTCAGGAAAAATATGTTGTTGCCAAAGACTATGACAAAAATTATTCGTCAACAAAATTAACACTGATGTCAACTCCTTAAAAGTGGGTCACGAGTCATTAACTGGGGGTAAATGTGGATCCCAAAGAGACACCAGTTGAGAAACAATGCTCTATGGGTATCTTTTTTGTTTCTGACCCCAAACAAAAACACAAAACAGATGCATACTTGAAAAGGAAGAAATAAATGTTAGTTTCTATACAACAATAGATGGTCAAGGGACTGAAATGCCAATATAAGTGTGTCATATTTCATTTTATTTTTATTAGCTTAAATGATACATTCTGTTTCCCATTCAATATGTTTTTAGTATAAAATCACATGAATTCCTACCAGTGAATAGGCCTAAATGCTGCTATTTATAAGTAGTTTTCTATTTTCTTTACAAGCCAAAATGCCTTCAAGGATTCTTCTCAGTGCCAAACATAAAAGAAATCAGTAGCTCATCATGTCATTTAATTGAAATCTGAGATGAAGCAATTGTAAGGGTTTACACCTTTTATCTGAATGTGTGGCCATTTTTCTGGTTTGAAGGTTTTTTGTATCCTCTGGCCAAGTCTCCTTGTTCACTGAAAGCCAGATAAAAATCTTGTCAATTAAGAATTTTTGTGACAGCCTAAAAGTTTAATCTTGTGCCCTCGCTCTGGTTGTTACGTTCGGAAGAAACAGTTTAAAAGGGACAAATACCCAGGGTGTAAAGGCTCGCATTTGAATAGATCCTCAAGATAAGATCAAGGGGATGGGGAGGATTATCCAACCCTGTTTTTACTGATGGCAAAAGAATAGAGAAAAGTGGCTAAAAGAGGACACTGGTTTCCTGCCAGCAGAGGCAAAAAATGAGCAGCAGAATGCTGCTGTAGGTCTTTCTGAAAATGAAATAATGTCATTGTCTTGTTGGCGGCGAGTTAAAGGACTCACACTGAATGGAGAATCCTGTTGTTGAGCCAAGTGAAAAGGGAAGCTTTTAAAAACATATTATTCCCAACAATGGATCCTCCCAAGAAGAAGAGTGATACATGGGAGCGATTGCACAGACATGAAAGATATCAGAGCCCTTCTCTATGAGAGTAAAATGTAAAGGAATCACACACACACACCCACATACACACCAGCCACTCATATTCAATAAGACCACTTCTGGCGAATGAGATGTGAAATTGCCTTCTATCAATATAAGGCCCCTTGGTAAAAGGCATTTTCAGATCTATCTGAATTGGATTGTTCCACTATTCATTTTGCCGGAGTTAATGGGTATTATGAATGCAGAGCTGGACAGGCAGTGACCATGACTCCAGAGGTGTTTAATAGGCCTGCAGGGAGAGCCAGGTAAGTAATCCAGAACTAGTCATGTGAAAGAAAGGACATCATTTGACAATTTAGAAGGAGCTTTGCAGAAGGGGGTAGGGGGGCTGAGGAGAGGTGAGGAAAAGGAGAAGGGATTGTTTTCAAGGTATGGAGAAGTTCTCTCTGCGACTTTAGCTGAAAAGTTCTGCTCTTTAGTGGGAGATCTATGCCCTGGCAACACTAACAGAAATAATTTCCTTAACAGGTATTTCCTTCCATCATTCTCTAGATAGATAGATAGATAGATAGATAGATAGATAGATAGATAGATAGATAGATAGATAGATAGATAGATAGATAGATAGATATCTTTCCACACTACAACACAAGAATGACTACAAACTGATGTAAACCCTTGGACAAACCATTTTTGCAGAGTTTATATTGTGGACCCCATGGAACACAGCAGATGCCACAGATGCAAAGCCACAATGACAGGGTAACTTATAAAGTTTAGTCTGGGTTTGGGGTGTCAAAGTGTATTGTATATATTTTAAAGATTTCCCCCTGATATTGCTACATATGTCAGTCTCTCAAATGTGTCAGGGCTAATTGTGATATACTGCAGATGTCTGCTATTCACTGCCAACTTTTTTTTTTAGATAGATCAGTTCAACTGCTAATCAACACAAATTTCTAATAGGTCAATTACAAGGCAGCTTCTCACAATGCATTTACAGATGTAGACATGATCAAGACAATCTGGTGAAGTTCAAACTGAGCATGAGCATGGGAAAGAAAGGTGATATAAGTGACTTTAAACATGACATGTTTGTTGATTCCAGATGGTCTGATCTACCAAGATTTTCATACACAACCACCTCTAGAGTTAAGAGAGAATGGGCAGAAAAAAAAACCCAAAAAACAAAACAAAACAAAACAGCCAGTGAGCAGCAGGTCTTTGGGTGGGAATACCTTATTCATGCCAAAAGTTAGAGGAGATTGATCAGACTGGTACCAGGCAACAGGAAAGTTGCATTGGGGATGCGGAGCCAATAAATCTGCAGCAACTGTGTGGTGTTATCATATGGACCAAAACTTGAGGACTGAATTTATGCCACATATAATTTAGAAAGTTCTCAATACAAAAAAGTGGCCCACTCTGGTAGAACCAAAGCATATTAAGTAAAATGGCTGGTGAGCGTATAACTACATTTAATGTCTCAGCTAGATGGTCATTTCATAAAGTAACAAAAACATGCACACATCGGTGAGTGTGTCACCAACATTTTGAATGTCTTTGTTTTCCTTGTCAACATGAACAAACACAAACCAGAGTTCTCCTCTCTGGAAAGCATTTTTTTCAAGTCTCTCCTTTTTCTTAGGCTACTGTGCTACTCTTCCATGGCATATATGCAATATGGTCATAGTATTAACAGCATTGAAAATTTGTGCTTGAATTTTGTGACACCATGACTGGTCATTGTCCAGGGCTCAAGCAGCAGAGCAACAGGCTCAGACTGAGCTAATAATCAGTGTTCACAAGTTCTGACCTTGTTTCCACAGAGTTAAATAAATAAATGCCTGTAAGTATGAGTGTACATGTTTTTACGTCAGGCATTTTAAGACAAAAGATAATTTGTCAGGTTAAATATTTTGCAATGCTATCTCATGCTAGCCTGTTAATGGCATTTTTCATTGCATGTTAGCCTCAAGCTAATGCAAGTGTGACAAATATTTTCTATGTTATTGTTATAGTTATGGTAGCAATATATACCGACATTTAAGCAGTATTGCATGCTATATAGTTGAATGTACATGCTTGGTGACTTTTGTACTGATTCAAATGTATTTCTTTATATTTTGTGCATATTTTTGAGTTTTACAGTATCTTCATTTGTGCAGGCAACGACTAAACAGGCTAATCCTGGAAGCCTTTGTCTTTCTTGAGGAAAGCTGTTAGCTATCTGCCAAATGAAGCGCCCCCATTCAGGGAGGGCAAAATGGTAACCTAAAATGACATCAAATAGTCTTAACGTAGAGAAAAAAATTGCCAAACTTAGGTCCTTTCGTGAATGAGCCAATAATTATGAGGATGTATAGATATAAATACAATTTCAATCATACTGCACATCACTATGACATCAGAAATCAGCAGGCTAATAGGCTAATAGAAATCAGCAGGTAATAGATTCTTTGTAATATATATTTTCAGCTTAAGTTGGTCATTATTATCCCTGTAGGGAAATATCCTAGTCTGGGGGCAAGGACAGAGAATTAATTAGAACATGCAAACTCCACACAGAGAGGCCGTACCCTGACTGTGAACAGGTATTAGACCTACATGAGGCAGAGGTAACAGTGTTAACCACTGAGCCACCATGTCGCTCACAAAAACAAAAGGTGAAAACAGAGGTGTTGCTGATTAACACAAGCTCCGTTCCATTACATTGCCTCAGGAGGGAATATTCATCATCAAACATGTATAATTTCAACACCTGTAACTGTTACACCTAAATGGGATGCTGCCATTTTAATAAAAGCAATTTACAGCTTTGTTTCTTCTGCCATAATGAGTGGAAATGTCTGCAGAAAATCACATCAAACATCTTATTTAAACCTGCTAGTTTTCATCTCAAGAACACCGCCAAGGGAGGAGGAAGATGCTGTGACCGCAACTCTCACGAGACCTAAGATGGCGGCCTCCAGTTGCTGATCAAACTTTTTCTTCCTGGCTTTTTTTTGTTGTTGTATTTTTTCCCTTAAATTCTTGAACAGTTTTTTTTCTTCACCCGATGACTTCTCCCCCACGATAAACTGGACTGTACCACCCCATCCAGGATCACTTACAACAATATATCGACGAGTGCTTTAACCGATTGTGCACGATGGGCAAAACAATGCCTCAAGGTAAATCCAGTCCACCTCACGATTACAAGAAACGATCATGACCAGCTTCATTTTCAAGCATAGATACATCTCCACCTGTTCACTCAAAATCCCTGTGTTGTACCAACATGCAAGATATTCTCACCTCCATCAAACAAAAACTGTCCCTACGGAACATGGCGGAACATGTCAGTACCAGGCCAGGGGCAGCGCACATGACTGGGCCCTTCAAACCCAATAATACTTGTAATTACATTGCTTTACAACATACACATGCCTGCAACAGCGGGGCTTACAAGCGTTAATACACTTTTGACACACAGCTCAAAGAATTTGACAGTAAGGGTTCAGCACCACGGACAGCAACCATGTCATTTTGACATCAATCAAACAGACACAAGGTCTAACAAACCAAGAGAACAACAAAAATATCAGGCCTCCTGACCCCTATTAATAACACAAATTCAAAGCAATTCAGCACCATTGATAGCGACCACATCATGCTGACACCCATTTAAACGAACCACTGCTGAGAGCACAGTAGGCTACTGTATCAATAACTAGAAGGTTTTGTAAAGTGGGCATGGTGGCCCACAAGTTCATGTAGAATCACAAATTCAATATAAAGTATTACACCTACTCACCACTATTTGAAAGGCACATGGCGAGCCTTGTGCTCCGTGAACTCGTCCAATATGTGCAGTATGTCCATCGTCTTGACTTGCTCATTCTCAATAGACAAATTGCTCGTTCACTAAGTCTCTCCTGTGCCATTGTGCTCCTCAAGTAGTTTTTAATGGGCTTTAATTTTTAGAATGAGCCTGCTGCTTGCATTCTTGGTGTCTGATACTTCCCTTTGCAGTGCGGGTGAGGAGGGGGGCTGCTGGTCAAGCACCCTGACTGGGTCTTCCCTGGAGCAGCTAGCAAATGTCCCCCGGTCCAACGAACTATTCACCCCCCAACCCCCCTGGTCTTACAAATTATTCAATCCACCCCATGCGGTCCGTGCATACCTCACAATTTCACTCTGCAGGTGCATCTGTCAAGAGTTTACAACTAACTCCGACATCACTTACACACTGTCAGTGACTGTTAGAATTGTACCTGTAAATCTAGCTACCTGACCGTGCTGCCAGTATTGGTGGGCTTGAATCGCTGCTAGTGGTTGATAGTTCATCTCCAGGAGGATTAGGAGTTGGATGGACAAAAAAAGTGTTCAGCTTCTGTAACTTGGCATTTCTTGCTCTCTCTTCTCCTTTTCTTTGCGTTTTGTCCAGGGGTGGGGCTTCAGGGGGGACTGGGGGGGGACAGTGGTCCTCCACTTTTGTGTTTATATGAACTGTCAGTCACGATTACATTCATTTAGATCCATATGCTTGCACTCTCTGTTGACTAGTGATTGATGATTACATAACTGTTGATGACGATTTTACCCAAAATACATTTGGAGACAATATCAGTGATCCATTTGTAAATTTACACACTGTAAAGTTAACTGTGAGAGTGAATATGAAGCCAGCCATGCAACAAACACTTGTATGTTGTATGTTTTGAATAAACCTACAAGACCAATATCAATCTTTTAAAATTTTTACTAACCATGATTCAACAAGACTGGGGAAACTTATATGACAACAATACATATAAGTTTAGTCATTGTATTAACTGCACTTATTAAATTACCGCAGGAAGATTTGAGCATGAGAAAATTAATTCCTTTGGAAGATGGAGTTGGGGCCTGCTCCTCCGTCTCCATCCCAAGGCCCAGGCCGGGGGACCACTGCCCCCCTGCCCCACCCCTGGTCCCTACTTGATAACCATTTAGCACTTGTCAAATTACTACACAAAGAATTACAGGCTCTACGGGAGACTCTGGAATTCAGTCATCATCAAGCTGAGGTCCTAACACAAGAAAACAAAACACTTTATCAGTCCGTCAATACTCTATCCTCCCAGCTCACCTCCGCTATCTCCAACAATAAGACCATGAAGGACACCATTCTAGACTTACAATGCTGCAGCATGAGGGACAATCTTGTTTTCTCTGGTATACCCAAGCCATCTGCTGATAACCCTGTTACGCCCCAGCCTAGGGGTTCACCAGGGCGAACAAAATATGCTCACTTTTGTCCCCTCCCAGCTCCCAAGCACACACGTCAGTCGAAACTAAAATTCACAATGTTTATTATTATTTTTTGCTAAAACAACTAAGGAAGGGTTTGGGGAGGGAGCAGCTAAAACAACAAACAAAATGTCTTCTAGTTCAAACTAACTTCCCTAATCAAAATAAATTCAAGAAATAAAATACAGAAAACTTACCTAAACTTCCTAATCAAAAAACAGGAGAAAACGGGAAAATAAAAGAAGCCGACCACCCCTACCAGAAAAGGATCAATTTACCAGAAATACTATTTATAACTATATACAATCAAATTGTCACAGCAACACACGTAGACTGATGGTCACACACAGAACACAGGGTTGAGAGCTGGCAGGAGGCAAGAGCGAGAATGAACTGAAGTTCCAGGGCCATTTTTAAAGGGGCTGGGCAATCATGCTCCACCAATCAGCTTCCTGTAACAGAAAGGCACAAAAAGGGCACAGCACACCTACAGGTTGGGGGAGAACACACACACTATACAGAAAACATATATACGTATACAGATAAATGGACAAATTATGACCCAGGGTCATAACAACCCGGAAATGTCAATCAAGGACTTCATGATTAAACAACTTAAACCCCCCCTCTCACAAGTGAGCAGTATAACATTCCACTGTGTACATCGTCTAGGACAGAAAAACAGCACCAGCACACTTAGTTGCAACCCTAGCTTGTTTTTTGGTTTAAGCCATGTTTGTCTACTTTCTACTCTGTTTGTGTGTGTTGAGATACCCAAGTCCCCCTATATTACTGTTAACTTAATTCAGAAAGAATCTTCTACAGCATATGTTATGTTCTGTGTTGACACACGCAAGCATGCATGTACACTCACCCACATGAAAACATACTAACACTTCCAGTAACACACATACACCAACACATTCATTCACTAGCTTATTAACTTTATGCATTCATGTCATCACTGAAATTCCTAACCTGGAATATTAGAGGGACTGGTTTCCAGGCAAAGAAAACTAAAATATCCAACCATCTTGCCAGGCTAAAACCAGATATATGTCTCCTACAAGAAACACACCTTGTGACTTCTAATAATCTGAACTCCTCACAGTTTGGTAAAACATTCACCGCAAACTATAACACGGAGCAGAGAGGGATAGCCATCTTGATCAGCAAGGAAATCCATTTTACTCATAAAACTCATTTACTCAGTTCCTTCAGACCCAGAGGGACTATACGTAATCATCAACATCTCAATAAACAACAACCCAGTAACAACTGGTAATATATTTGGGTGCTTCTATGAAACTGGGTACATTTTGGTACCTGGCACTTTTCCAGCTTTTTAGACACAATAATAAAAGAGAAATTTAGACATATATCCCCCCATGATGTACCTAATGATAATCTCAGATAAACGCAAAAAAATATATACTCTTGCTCTGAGCCATTCCAAAATCAATGAATTTTTAATAAATAATGGGGCCAAAAATAGGACCAAAATTGGGACATGAAAAACTACCTTGATCTGGACCACATGGCTTAAAATGGTCTTATATAGTGCTATAAATAAAGACACTGTGTTAAATTGGAGGATCCTAGTGGTTTTCGCAATCCAGACAGGGGTTTTTCATGAAGTCTCATTCCAGGTTTTGTATGTAACCCATCGTGTCCACTTGTGTTACATGCGGAACCTGTCCAGTTAAACACATATAAATCGTGACTGATTTTGCAACAGATGTCATTTTTGTGAAACACTGTGCTTTGCATAATTAGTTTGATTCCCAAAATGTACCTGTGAGAATAAAAAGATATTCCAAAAAGTAGAAGTATGTAATTTTTGTGTCCTTTCGACTGTGTTACATGCAGATTTTTGTGTTAAATATATAAAATAATATCAAAATGCGTTTTAATATGTTAGTATTTCTTTTTAAAATAGACCCAAAGTGCTTCCAAACTTGCTTCATAACATTAGTCTACATCTGGTTTGAATTTTTAGCCCCCGTGTCATGTTTATAGGTACCAATTTCATAGAAGCACCCATATGGCCAAAACACAGATGACCCATCTTTTTTTCCAGAATTTCTTCTCTCTCATCTCTAATGTCCGCCATTTTTTTTTTTTTCTCATGGCTGGAATCTAGACGGTCATGTGACTTGGACACAGGCCAATGGAAAAGAATAGGATAAAAAAAAGGTAAACATTTTACAATTTTCAGGCCGTAATTGTGAGACCTATAGGTTTTGTACTGTGGACAAACGTAGCTATTTCACATTTTGATATGAGAGTGGGTTGCATCTACTCTGACAGCCTGGTGGAAATTCCATGACATCACAAAGTCCAACGTTTTGCCATTTAATTTCGCTCCAATCTGGAATAACCCTGACTTCTTAAGTAACAATAGCCCACTTTACTTTCAGACTTGGTTAGAGAAAGGGATCACAACACTTACAGCACATCTACCAAAACAATAATCTGGTCCTGTTTACACAACTGGTCCCAGAGTATGGCAGGGAGGAACCAGTTTCTTCACTGCTTACAACTTAAATCATCAGTTAAAGCAACATGTGAAATATCAGCCATAAGTCTAGGCCTCCCTCCATTAAGCAGACTTCTTATCAATTTAAAAAAAAAAAAAATAAAAAATAAAAAACTTACATCCACAATATACAAAATTATTGCTCAATCTGACAAATCATTACTTATACCCATTAAAAAATTCAATTTTATTTATAGAGCCCAAAATCACAACTAAGTCACCTCACAGGGCTTTACAGAAATTATTGAATTGATAAAAAAAACAAACAAAAAAAACCCAACAAAAATAAACAAACAGTCAAGTAATCAGTTAGTAAACAGTCAGAGAAGCAAATGGATCAATGTCCCGGGCATTCTCTCTCCTTAGACCCTCCTTCTCAGCAGTCCAGTGGGAAAAATAAAAACCTCATGGAGAGCCATAGTGAAGGAGAGATCCACTCCCATGGGAAAAAAAATGGAGGAAAACCTGTTAATTTCTCTTAGTGCTGACTTCTGGAGCCATATCTGCCAAAACATCTACAAAATGACAAAAAACGGCAACATTCAACTGATTCAATATGAAATTCTCTATCAAACCCATCTCACAGAGCAGAAAATGTATAAAAATGGGTTATCATCAGAACTTTGCACTAATTGCTCTAAAACACTCCAGACACCTACGTTCATATACTCTAGTACTGCACATCAATTCACAAATTCTGGGTAAAGGTTTTTGAATCCCTATCTACGCTCCTAGGCTGCCACTTTCCTTGCTCCTCCTCTACTGGTTTACTAGATGATACGTCATCCTTAAGCTTAAATCAATCAGACAACAGGCTACTCCTTCTCGTCTTAACTATCGTCAAGAAAACCATCCTCATTAATTAGAATTTAAAAAACCTAATAAATATCTCTCAAAGGAAAAATCTACACATGGAACATATCACACTGGAAAATCTGTCCATCTCTGTAGAATCTTCACTGGCTTATCCTTTTTATTCAGTTCTTACCCTATTATTACTCTACAAATATTATACACTCCACATCCTTATTTTCTTTGTCTGGTAAACCCCCCTGGTGACATAAATATTAACATTCAATTCTGTAATGGTCAGAGTACGGGAACTGAACCCAATTGTAAGACCTGGAGACAGATGTAAAAGTTCACTGTGTTTATGAAACACAATAATAAATGACAATTCACAGACAATATTAATAAGCAGATCCTTGAAGGCAGTGGGTCCTGGACTCTTCACAGGATCCAGAGACAGGACTGGAGATTGGGCTTCACCGCCCGGACCGGCAACACGCATTGGTAACCCGACTAGGGGAAAACAGAGAATTGTCAGAGTCCAAACCAGGTCATACATGGGTAAGCAAACGGAAAGGCAACAGGACATAAGGAACAGGCAGGCTCATGTACCAGTAAATCAGGCGAAAGGTCGAACACACGTGGAATCCGTTGGAGGCAGAGGCACAGACAAGGGTTGGGCAAAAGGCAGGAGTGAAAAAGGCAACCCAGGTCAAAAAAACAGGCAATCAGGATCCAAAAACGCTGGTCAGTATCACACAAAGGTAGAACACAAACTGACACAGGACAAAGGGAAACACAGGGCTTAAATACACAAGAGGGAGGGGAGAAAACGAGACACAGGTGTAGCGAATCAGGGCGGGGAAAGGTAATCCCACAGGTGGGAGTAATTGGGAACAGGAAGCAAAGACACCAGACATGACACACGAGGAGGACTTAACAAAATAAAACAGGAAATGACAAAACAGACAAAACCAGACTAACGTCTGGAGGCTGATGTGACAAATTCTGAGAATTGGTACCTCATTGGTACCTCATTGGTACCCCCCCCCCCCCACACACACACACACACACACACACACACAGCCCGTAACACTCAACATATGTGAACATTTACATAAATAAAAATACAAACATCTACATAAACACCTCTCCATACCAACATATCTATTCTGTTTTTGTGTGTTCTTTCCATGTCTGTCTAAAATGCACCAACATATAATTGTTTTCTCTCATCATAATCAGCCTGCCCTGTCCTGTCTATCCTTCCTCTTTCTGCCAGAAACTGCCAGAAACTTGGTGAAAGGTCAGAAATGGGAACAATGCATCACCTCCGAAATCCACCACTGCACCGTGGTAGCACCCACAACTACCTTAAATGTGGGGTGCGAGATATTTTCCTGGAGCATTTTTTACTATGCTGCGTAAAATCCCCTTCACACCCCAATTACAACCAATTAATTAAATGCTCTAACACACAAAAAAAACAAAAACAAAATTTAGTCACTTGTGGAACGGACAGGACTGAAAAAACACTATCCAATCATTTTAAGCACCCGATCAAAATGACTGAACGGTGATATGTCTGTCAAACTCAACTGCCCCCCCCACCGCATGTTCCCCTCTTCATGCATGAATCGTGCTTTATCAAAGGCTTGGAGCACTTGTACAGGAAACAAAGCCAGAGCCAGAGCTTGGCTATATTAGCTATATTAGCTAATATAGCCCCAAGGCAGAAACGCCCTTCTCCTCCCGAACCAAGTCACAAACCATGGGGACAACGGGCCTTCTGTTGTGCTGCCGCCTGTGTCTAGAAATCCATCTTTGACCATCTTGTTCCATTGGCAGATTTTTTTTTGCTTAATTCAACCAAAAAATTCTGAAAATGGAACAAGTGAAAATTATCTTGGTAAGATTTCTTGAAATAAGATTTTCAAGATCTATTATCTAAAAATAACTTCTTATAGCTCACTTACAAGATACTCTTTAGGTGATTATATCTTATTTTAAGTGTGATGAGATATTATTATTATTATTATTATTATTATTATTATTATTATTATTATTATTATTATTATTGCAGTAAAATATGTTTTTACACCTGGTATCATCACTAACACATCCAAACTAATCAGTAAATGCTGAACATTCAAGTTAAAGTGGACCCACATATGTATCACCCTTCATCAGAATGCCTAAAGTCATGAATCCAGTATCCATAACATTAAATAGTAACATAAACTCTTCATTGTTGATAAGAGACATAAGGTACTTTGACTGATAAGTGCTTGGTATAAAGCAAAACTGATGTCCAATCCTCTGAGCACCTGACACTGTTCAGGCACTGTCCTTTAAACGGCCTGTGGCTACATACTCAGAGATACTTTCATTTCTATTTGTAGACATAATTTTGGTTTACATTGCATTGAACACTTTAGTTGCAGTACACATTTTTGTAGACAGTGCACCACTGAAAGTCAGGATTCTGAAAACAAAGACTATAGTCCCACTTTTTATCATTAGAACTATTTAAATCCTTAATCACTTCTTATTTTATCTCCAGCTGCTCCTGTTTTTAAGTAGATGTCTTTGTTTTTAGTTCATCTTTATCACATACTTTTTGGTACTTCGAATATGGCATTGTATATTTCGAATATTTTGTGTTTAAAATCCTTAACTCCATCTCCTTTTACCTCCAGCTGCTCCTGTTTCTAAGTAGAGTTCTCCATTTTTAATTTGTCTTTGTCACTTTTACTTTTCAGTATTTCTGATATGCCCATTGAATGTTTCAAATGTTTTGTTCTGTCTTGGCTAAATTGTAAATGAGGTTGCGTCCTCAGTATATCTCCAAGTTTAAATAGAGTTTATGATATGACGATGATATGAAAAGAACAGTCAGCGTTTACGAAGAGTTTTCTACCGCTGGCCAACACACTGTATAGGCAGTAAAGTTTGACTAACCATTCAATTCATGGTGGAATCATAAAAAGAATATTCATATGTTGCAATCCCTTTTTGCAGCATGACCTATTATTCATTGTCTTTCATATTTCATTTACATCATCATCATCTTTGGTGACTACTTATTAATAGCCAGTCTTAATGCTTTTCCTTTTTTCTGTGTGCAAACAGCATGCACCATGTAGGGAAGGGCTCACTGAATCAGTGTTTTCTACATGAATGCTAGACATAATTACTCTGTTTGTGTGTATAGAATGAAATATAATGAGGCTTGGATACTATTATTGGCAGGGTTTCACTACCAGCAGCTTTGTTGTTAATATCATTTAACACCCTGTGGTCACATACACTCATCGTCATTCTTTACATCCACATTTGAAATGTTTAAATTCCACAGTGCAAAATCCTGGTCCACCTGCAGAGGCTTTCTCCAACTCAGCAAGTCACAGCCATGTAGGATCAAGTAAAAACACACACAGTTTATATGTAAGAGTATGAGTACAATGGTTGGACGTGGAGCTGGCTGTGAAGGGAGGGTGTCTGCTAAAATCTCACCTAGGGCACTGGATTAGTCAGAACCTGCTCCAGTTGCTTTTTCTGTATTAAATATCTACAACACAGGGGCACTGCCAGGGATTTTAGGCTCTATGAAAATTTACCACATGGGCCAAGAACCACAACCAGTGGCGGCTGGTGAAATTATTTTTTGGTGGGGTGCAGTATCCAAGTCAGTTTTTAGCTGCACTATAACCACATATCATCACTAGGATACACCAAAGTACATTTCATTTGCATTACCTCCGCCAGGAGGTAATTGTGATCACTTTGCTTTGTGTGTTTGCATGCGTGCGTGTTTGTTTGTTTATTAGCAAGGTAACTCAAAAAGTTATGGATGGATTTTCATGAAATTTTCAGGAAATGTTGATACTGGCACAAGGAAGAAATGATTCAATTTTGGTGGTGATCGGGGGGGTGGGGCAGATCTATCTTGGCAGAAGTCTGCGCTCTCTGAGTGCTTTTCTTGCTTTATTTATTCATTTTGATGGAAAATGCACAGTATACATTAACCTTAAACATGAGAGATGTAGTGTGCCAGGCTGTAGCACTAGTGCTAATTTCCACCTGTAGTCCCTGGGCAGGCTGATGTTATCGTTAAAAAAAACAGACATTAATAAAAATAAAAACATACAAAAAGCAGTATAAAATGCATTTCTGTAACTCCAGCTATATAAAAATTCATTCACATCCAACCATTCACTGTTATTCGTCCCACTGCAGTCTGTCACACACACTCTAAGCATGTTTACATTACATTACATTGTGGCTAAAGGTTTGGTTAGAGAGTAGCTGTTTTTTTCACCATGTGGAGAATGAGTGATGCACATGCACCACTATTTGAAAACATTAATTTGAATTAAAATAAAAATACACAATAAGTGTTTTCAGTCATGTATTTTTTATATGTAAATTTCACCCGTCTATCCTTCAAACATGCACATTTTTCTATAGTTCTATTGTTAAAGTCAGGCATGTCCCTGACAAGTGTCTTTTCCACTGATAATATGACCAATGCTTTTAGACCAAGGGTGACGGTAGTATGGGTTGGCACTGCATGGCATTAAAAACAAAACAAAACAAAACAGAAAATTAACATTAGGGTTAAAACATATCTCTGTCACCACTCATACTGAGACTCAATCTCAGTCCTCCCTGGAGAGAAATGACTCATGTTAACCACTGTGCTATACAGCTACATAGTCAAAGCTCAGTAGTGTTATGTACAGACCTATTCACTGATTCCATTTCTGAGGAAGGTCTTGATTCTTTTTGGAATGTGATGTTTAATCTTGTGGGTGGTGCATGGCCGCAATTTTTTGTGCCCTGAAGTTCTCCTGTCTCTTATATTGGAGGGTCCACTGCAAATGTGCCATTTCTAATTAATTTATGGAGTTTATGGAGTTTTTTCCCCAAAGAGGAAACATGTGACTTGACTGCTCATTAAATGATCGAAAACATTTTTAAACTACACTTGAATGTAGATCATACATGGTACTCACAGGCTGTATCATGTATAGCTTGTTTATTTAAATATAATTCTTTTTGTAAATTTATTGTAGGTGAGTTCTATCATCTTCTTCTTCATGTGAGATAGGTGGTGCGGTGCCCTAGCGCCCTCTATTGACGAGCCACCACTGACCACAACCCAAACCAATGCTGAAACTATTCCACTGTGCAGATATTGCAGGGACTGTAAAGAAAGACTAACTATGCCACATGCGGATCAAACACCAGGAAATATGACTTTGAAAATTTGTGTGATCATTTTGTATGTGTTTATGTAATCGTTGTTATGTGAAAAATTAAGGATAAAGTTCGTCAAGCGAGAAGTACCTCTAAGAAAAAGAAAAATTTCATTATGTGCATGACAATAAACACTCTTGAATCGTACATTATGTTATAGCTAAGATTTCCATAAAATGAGAGTGTGCTAAAAGGTCCAGATTACATAATGATAAAAATCCAACCAAAAGAGTCAGAAGAAGGAAAAATTATTAAACTGAAAACAAACAAGTGACTACTCTTCACCCCCCCAAAAATTGAAATGATCATCCCTGAGATGTAGCATCTCATTACTGAGATGATCCAAAAAAACCCACAAAAACATAGAAAACAGAGAACACTTAAAAACTAATTAGAAATGGAACGTGTCTGATTTACAGACCAACACTTAAATCAAGCAAAACCAATGGAGTAAAACAAAATTTGATGCTGCAATAATAATAAATCATGGCTTTATATCTTATTTTTTAAGAATCCATTTATTATGCATGTGGATATTCATCCTCTTTTCCAGACGATTTTGTACTGGGCTTTCTGGACATGAAGTGGAATGAGTTGCCCACTGGCATTTGTATTTGTTTTGCATCGGCAGTAGCTAAAGCTTTGAGCTCTGTAATTGGAGCACTCCTGTGTCTTCCCAGCCAAATATCAACAGTGACAAACCAGCCTGAGTAAACAAAACATTTTAAGCCACAGCATGAACAAAAAATAGACATTCGCAGCAGAGAAATATATCTATATTGGGTTTTATCTGGTGCTTGAGCCCTCTGTTAGTCCTGGTGGTTGTCAATCAAAGCACTGTTTTTGTGTCGGCTCTGGGTTCTGTGTGTAATCCAGATACATGACACAATGTCAAGTCAGTTATTCTTCACATTTAGCAGTAAGAACAGAAAACAAGATGAACAGTTTAAAGGTTCTGTAATGTGATATCTGGTGACACAATGGTAAATTTGCAACCAACAGGAAAGATCCCACCCACCCTGAGGTCTGTCCTTAGAGTCAGTGTTTGTTTTGTTCTGAGTTTTTTAGTTTAGTGGATATAAATTTACCTTCTACTGAATGTTCATACACAGTAAGTGCCAATAAATGCACCTTAAGAAGACGGTGGAACTCCAAGGTGATGATGTTAAACAGAAAATATCCTTTAAAGGAAGTGAAGGTCCCAAGCATCTGATGGTAACAAGTTGATGGGCATTCCTGACATCAGCTTTAAACTTGTTGACTTGAGATTTATTATTTGCACTGTTTTTATTATGTATTCCTTTTTCCCATGAATTATGGCTCAACATTGACATTTTGTCTTTACTATGGGTACGTTTGTTTTTTTAACGTGATAGATTTCCATAAAGTAGTTTGTCATTACCAGCAGTTCATAGTCTGATCACAGAACTGACTGTATGGACACTGAAATTAATCCACACCATCTCTTCAAACATTTAATGATATAAACATGAATCCAAATCTTGGACGTGTATTTTATAGATCATGGAATTGACTCATAGCATATGCTTCTTTGAATATATTCACAACACAGTGAGATTATTCAGCATGATGGAGATGATGTAAGAGTTGTCTTGTATTGGTTTATTAGCCTGGAGACAAATGCTGGACTCTGTACTCCTTGTTACCCTTATGACCTCACAGTAAGGCAGTGTTTGTCAACCTTGGGGTCGGGACCTCACGTGGGGTCACCTGGAATTCAAATGGGGTCACCTGAAATTTCTAGTAATTGATATAAATTTAAAAAAAAATACTAATAATAAATATATGGTGAATTGGGAGACAATCACAGTCCACAAAAGACATCACAAACTCTGAAGCTGAAACTGAAGCACTGTGGTACCGTTTATCTTTCCACTGTGCATTGTGGCCGGTTTAAGATGCTGCAGCTCTTTCATAATTCATAGTTTGAGTTATTGTTTTTCAGTATTAATTGTCAGCCTTCTAAATACAAGCTGGACTAACTGTGCATATCCTGACCAAGGAAAATACAATTCTCACTTCGTGCAGTAATCTACACCTGGCTTTTCTGCCTCTGTCCATAATGATATACAGTATATAGCCTAAATGTCATCTAAAATTAACATTAACTTGCAACATAGTATAGTAAACTATTACATGATCAAAAACAAATTCATTTTATAAAAAAAAAAAAAAATATCTAGGGTCACCAGAAATTTGTGATGTTAAAATGAGTCACAAGCCAAAAAAGGTTGAGAACCACTGCACGAAGGGGTCTGTCCTTAGAAAACTATGGCACCTGACTTTAAAGATTTCAGGAGAAAAATGAGAATACAAACTTTTTTTTTCTGGTGAGGTCAGCCTGAATATTCTTATTTCTCACACATATTTATTTCAATGTATCTTGCAGATTTGCAACATTAGAGTCTGTATTCTTTGAAATGTATTCCAGGTTTTGTATAATAATAACTTTAAGTTAGGGAGATACATGAATGATGCCTATATGACTGCTTTTCCAAAGGCACAAACACACATATTAGAAAAATACTCCCACATACTGTATATCGTAACTTGCCACACACACACGCACGCACGCACACACACACACACACACACACACACACACACACACACACACACATTTCTGCTGCATCAGTCTCATTTCCTCTCTCTCGGTCTTTGTTTCCCTTCCTCGCTCACTATCCCTCTCTTATCTTGCTGATTTCTGACAACAGAACATGGCCCGCAGTCGTCCCAGCAGGGCACAATCAATACCAAGTTAATGAGTCACTTTGGAGGTGAATGAGGATTTGTTGTGTGTACTGCACATCCAGGCTGCTTTAACAACACAATGTACAGGTGTGCGTTTTATGATCCGGTACACATTAAGAGGACATTAATGAAAAACATTCTGGTACAGGTTTTATTTACCCAGCCCTGCAGTGTCAAAGTAGCCAAAAGGTCAGAAAGGTCAGATTTGTCTGTGATAGCATTGTTTCAGTGGTATTGATTTAACCTTGTCTTCATTTACAAGACACCGTGTTCAGTCAGTACAGTTTGAAATATTCATACCAACAGAAGAACATAAATAAATTACAGGAAAAAAAATCAATTTTTAACTGACAAAAGCTTGTGGTAAGATTTGTAGAAACATTCAAAAACTTGATATTTAATTTTTAAGGGGCACATTTACTTAGCCAACATTATGACTCACAAAGTGTATCTTCATGAGGGATGATCAAAATAGAGGTAGATTTTCTCAGCTGACTCATTGACAAAAACTGATTTAAATGACTATGAAAAGTTTATATTTGAAGAACTGCACTAAGGAAGCGCTTTAGAGAGAACTGTCCAGGAAAAGGTTCAGTTACCTCTGAAATTGCTTTATGTACTTACACACTTAGTGCTTAGTCAAGTGACAAATTAAAGGAAAAAACTTGATTTAGTAAGTGGAGAACCATATTTAGCAAATGGTGACGCTTCCACAGTGGTTCATCAAATACTAAGACAGATGCAGTACTAGCAACTCCAGGTCAGGTAGGAGAACACCCCCCCCCCCCCCCCCCCCCCCCCAGGGTTCCCCACCTGCCAGTTGCCAGATCCCAGCTTTAACCCTTGCTTGTATATACCATAGCTCCTTTATTAATGTGATGTGTAAGGAAACTCAGAAAACCGACTGAATTGTTAATTGTTAATTCCATACTGGGATGTAACAGAGGTTGCAGAAACCGATCCTTGTGAAGGTTTTGGTGTAGGTTTATGATGCTCATTCACATTCCTGTGTCTTAATAACTCTAACGTTTAATATGAGATTTGAAATAGAATCATTCAGTGCACAGGGATACACCAATACCAATACCAGTATCGGGTATCCGTCTGATACTGAGCGCATGTATTTCTACTCGTACTCGTAAAAGTGCTCTGATACAACCTGACCGATACCATTTTACAGCAGCGTGGCGTTCACAGTCAGCAGGTACACAGCTGAGGGGTAATGTCAGCAGTGTGGAGATTTTTCAAAATACACGATGGGGACAACAGTAACGGGTAGTACAATTACATTGAAGACACGAAGGGAAATGGATAGTGTTCTGTCCGTCCTTTGCATACATTCTGTACATAATTCTGTCTGTTTTCCAGGAGCTAGCGGATGTGTACTCAGAACCATATAAAGATCATCGTATTATCTTATATAAAATGCTCTATGCATACCCAGATGGAGAAACAGTACCACTGGGAACTGTGGGAACTTTTCAAAGAGCGACTGTGTGAGTTTGTGAAAAACTACTGACATATTTATGACAACTACCCTCATCAATATCAACATTAGTATTACTTCCTCTGTCATCACCACGTTTATTGACTTTCTTCTTCTACTCATAAAATGTTACTCTTCTTTGTGTCATTTGTCCAGTATGGTAAATTAAGAGCGGCGCCCTCTGGTGGATTGATTGAGAAATGCTCATTCCAATGCATTAACTAACAGTAGCAGCACTTTGTTACAGTCGGACTAATAACAATGACAATAAAGCACATTTTCAAAAGAAACTAAGAACTGTAATGGTTTTATTAAGTACTCATATCAGTAAGTAATCAAATATAAGTACTTGCACTCAGTCTGGAAAAAAGTGGTATCAGTGCATCCCTAGTGCACAGTATGTGTTTAATGCTGCAAAGAAAGCCTTACACATGTAGGTTACTTTGCATGATTGGACCTAATCAACAAGACAATTTCAGGTAACTCAACAAAACAGTTTTACAGTGTTATCTACCTCAAATTTACTGACACATTCAAAAGGATCTGAGTAAATTTGACAAGCACCTAATTGTTCAGGTCTGCAGTCTGCAGGTCTTATTGGGTGTTCCTCACCTGCACTGGTTAGTACCTACCAAAAGTGGTTTAATGAAGGACGGCTGGATCTCAACCCAGTCAATCAGTTTCTCTTTTGCCAACATCACAGTGCTGGACCAGGACTCCTCAAGGCCTCTGAAAATGTAGGCTGGTATGATACTCACATGTTAGCAGCAAATTCTTTAGCGGAAGAAATAGTAGAAGAGTCTTTCTGTGGAAGAGTTTATGCATTTAGATCCCAACAAAGACATGTAAAATTCAGAGCAGAGAAAGAAGTAACAAGAGAAAAATGAATAAATTAATAAATAAAACACGCAGTAAGATGTAAAAGGTGAAACGAGGAGAAAATGACATAAAACACAAATCATGAAAATGATATAAAAGATACTACAAAATTATATTAAAGCATTAAAAGATGTAACAGGATGATAATGACATTGAAAAGAGACTTTAAGACTGCGTTTTGCCAGCAGTACAGTTATAAAAATACAGACATTAAGGCAATGTGTCGTTTAAAATTCTGGGGGGTGACTTGAGCTGAAAACAATTAGGAACCAACATTAAGGAGCCATTACTTAAAAGACCTGTAAACTGCAAGGTTAAAGGTTAACTCACTTTGATATCCCCATAGGGAAATTCAAATTTGCATTTTATCCATCGTAATACACACAGTATTAAGTGTTAGCTTTAGGAATAGTGCATAGGACACTTTAGTAGCAGTGCACTGCTCTTGAAGGGATTAGGGGACTGGCTCCAGATCATTATCAGAACTGTGGTCAGGGGTACCAACAGGAGAATTAATATATATGTGCCTTTTATAATGGCAGGGGAAACTGGAGGAAAACCCCTGTGGTGCAGAGAGAACAAGTAAACAACATTGACAGGGAATCAAACCATGTGAGGCAGAGGTGCTAACCACTGCGCCACCACGCTGCCTAAGGTGTGGTGGTCCTGATGGGTCAGATTTCTTTGTCCAGCATATATCCCACAGATGCTTGTGGTGTTGGATCATTGGATTGAGATCCAGTCCTACACACTTAGACCACTGCAGACTGGGAACATCCAACAAGTCACCAGTTCACTTTCTACTTTAACTTTTTTCTAATTTAACTAATAGAATTTCTGATTCTTTGGAGTGCTTGTGAAATTGCTGAGGCTTTCTTTCTGACTGCTAACACCCCCTTAATAAATTTTCAATCAGGTACTCAAGTTTAAACAAGTGTTCAGAGAATGCAAACCTCTGCAAAGCACACTGAACGGAGTGCATGTGTAGATCGACTATTTCTTTTTAAATTACAGCAGAAAAAGTTGAAGCTTGGTACCAGTTGTGTTTAAGTCAAATTATACTAAATTCCAATCAATACTTGTTGTTATAATGAAAAATGTGTCATAAATGGGATTTTCAATGTTAGAATGAAATGTCCACAGAGTCCACATTCCACAGCGGATGTGGACAATTTTGTGCCAGATACAAGATATTGTTATAAGCTATGGGTGGATCAAATTTGAGGCTAATCGGAGTCGTTTTGAATTTTTTATGAATTTTTGAAAATTGCTCAATGATAAGAGATAGGAAAATTTGAGATTTTGTGACCTTGCTGTGACCTTGAACTTTGGCCTACTTGGCCCAAAATTTAATGGGTTGGTCCCAGGGCCTAGGCCTATCTGTGGGTAAAATTTGGTAAAGATGGTTGTAATAGTTTTCCTGTAAAGTTGCTAACAAACAAACACGCAAACAAACAAAGCAAAGTGATCACAATACCTCCTGGTGGAGGTAATCACAGATTTGTAGGTGGACCACAGTGACAGACACAGGAGCTGAAGTTGGTGCACTTTGTGGAGTTTGACTCCTGACAAGTGAACTGGAGCAGAGCCAAAGGTTCAGTGAGGGCCATTTGTTTAAATAAGACTGTGACACAGCTGAATGGATCGTTAGATAATGATCTGGGCTCCAGCCAAACTCACTTGGTGTAGAATTAACTGGATGTGTGTAGATGAAACCAGGTGAGGCGTACTGACTTCCAGAGGTAATTCATCTCTTCCTGGTGTCTGCAGATTGGATTTCCTGAAAGCACGCTGCACGACTAAACCACGTGTACCAAAGGAAAACACAGCCTCACCCTTTATGTCAAATTACATGAAAATTAATCCAACATGTCACATAATTGACACAAAAAACAAACGCAGAAACAAGTTGGGATCACCAAGGATAGCATCTCCCCATTCAAGCAACAGTGAATGGCATATGGTGATCTATGAAGGGAGTTTCTTAAAGTAAATGTTCAGTTATCATGTACTCTAATGCAGCCACCACTTGGACGGCCATTAATCCTGCTAGCAGAAATGAACTTTCATTTTCAAATATCAGTTTTTATTAGTCAGTTCATGTGTCTTCAGAGAGCTGCAGAGAGTCTGTGTCCTCATATGCATTATGAATGAGAAGCAGCCCTATTATACTGTATGTCTGAGATAGAGGTCATACAGAAGTGGTCTGAAGTGCAGACTCAGGAAAACAAGCCGTCTCCAAGACCTTTCAGTCACTATAAAAAGAACCTCGATTTCATGATAAATGTTTCACCTAATGGACTGTCTGTAGCTGTCTTTCTCTGACAACAAGCCTTTCTGTTGTCTGTATTATGTTCATGTTTTTCCCTTGTTTGCGTGTAACTGCAGTAATTGTTGACAGCAAATATATTCCTTTGAAGCTGACATGATGTAGCCACTTTCAGTTTGTTGACTTCTACATCGGCCTGTGATTTTCTATTTTCCTGTTTTACATTTGATAGAAAATCAGCATGGTTTAGTCTGTGATATTTAGTTGTATAGTAGTGAAGTTGATGATTGCAACCAAATCAATAGACCTTGAGGCAAAAATATTTTTTCTTTACATTTCACCTTCCCTAGGTGATTTATCACCATTTATTATAATTTTATCCTCTTCATTTTGCATTTTCAGTGAAAATTCAAAGGCTATTGTATAAAAAAACTTTTTCAGCAAGATATATCATTAACTGAATTTAAAGACATGCATCTACATCCACTGTCATTAGTCAAACTACATGGGTTTTATTGGTGAATACATGTTGCAGAGGATGATGGTGTTTCCACGTTAACTACGGAGTCCACTAAATGTCCAAATGGGACATCTGATGACAATAGAAATCTAAGGAACTGTATCTTACCTAAAATTTTCACATGTATTACTAGGGTTAATGATTCAAAAGCTATTAAACATGTGGCAGCAAGACATGCAAAGCTGATTGGTTTGAGGTTGGATCATCTTGCTCACTGGCCGATTGCTGTGGGCCTGCTCTATATAAATGGGGGTCTGCCATCGTGAAGCTCTTGCTCTCCTTTGATGCCGAATGTGACGCACTTCCTGTTCACTTCCGCTTCCATGTCGTCTGGTTGACCCTGTGCTGTGCTCCTGCAGGTCTCGTTCCTGGGCTCCCATACTTATTTGTGATGAATGCTTACCTGCTTCAATGATGATGCCAGGTGGACAGAATCGTCACTCCTGCTGTTCATTGGACTGAGCCAGAAATACTGCTGCTTTGCAGAGCTGTAAAACTGCTGCTTGTGAACGGTCAACTGTTCGCTTCATTCCAACACTCTAATCACGCTTGCTTGCTGGCTAACGCTAACAGCCAGCTAGCAGCTATCACCGCTGCGTCTGCCATCCACAACGTGGCATTTGTTAGCCACATTGTGTTAGCCACATTGTGTTAGCCGCTGAGGCGAACTACTTGAGCCACCTTCGTTGTGACCGTTAAAGTTTCTTTTTTTAATTGAGCGTGTGATAAGGGGTTTATTGTTACAATTTGTTTTGTTTGTGATTAATTTGTCATGATTACTGTTTGTCACGTGGTGTTTTGCTTTGTGTAACATCTTTTTTTATCCATGTGAAGTTTTGGTTTTTTGTTAACCCTTTGTTAATTTTGATTATTTGAATTAAGTAATATATATGTATTTTGGTTTTCGATTTATTTCTATTTAGTATAGTTATACTGTGTAGTGGATTTCGATTTCTTTTGTTCATAATTTGTTAGGTTTAGTGTGTTTTCTTTTGTACGTTCTTTGGTTTTCAATTGTTAAAGTGTGTTTGCTTTCTTTGAGTATTTCTTAATTAATTTCTTTTTCTTTTGTCTTTTCAGTAGCTGTGGGCCCGCCATGGCGGCGAGACTGGTGTGGTCGGTGGTGGTGTCCCCTTTTTCTTTGGTTTGCTGTGTCGTCAATACCTCGGTTGATTGTTCACTTTAAACGTGGCTGTGTGTGTGACTGTGTCTGCACGTGTGATGGGGGTGACCCTCCTAGGATCCCTCACCATCCTCCCCTTCTCTTCGTCCACTGGTAAGGCTCCAGCCCTGATTAACATTTTTTTGGATTGTTTATTTATTTTTTTTTCCCTGCACACCTTTGTAATATGTACTGAATTATATTTTAAAGATTGCTATTTGTATTAAAACATAATTTTATCTTCTCATTTGGAACCACGTCTCGACCCCCTCTTTTGTATAGACAAGGCTGTGTGCCCGCTGGGTTATATTTGTTAACTGAGAGTCTAGAAATTCTCTGGGCGAAATTCCCAGAGTTGCGTTGTCAGATCGGAGGTTATGTTAAAATGCATTCATTTGCATTTCTGTCTTAGTGACACTTCTATTTACCCATACCACTGTCGCCACAAACATTTTAGATCAGTAGATACTTTTGATTGGTGGTAGTTGTTTAGGTCTCTGGGGTCAAAGCTGCAGTGGTTGTAATCAGGAGGAAAAAAAGTTCCTTCTGTTTGTCATATTAGTCAAGACTATGGCAATACTTGGGAGTCTGCCAAAAGGGTGAAAGGAACTCACTGCATTGAAAATGATGGTTTCCCAGTATCTGCAAGCAGCAGGTGCCACACCATTCTCTCCCATTGGCTGATAATATCTAGGCCTGGGGTTCAGATGAATATCCCAGCCAAAGAATAGTACACAGTAGCTCTGCAGCTCTTCACCTCTTTGTCCAAAAATAATTATTACCAGTGTGGTGAGAGTGAAAACTGCATTTCCATTTTAGAACAGTAGAGTACACAATATATTGGCTCCAGAAGTGAAGCAGGGACAAAATTTCTGTTGGCACGCTTGATAGCTTCACACAGGTGAAGATATAATGAGCAGATAAGGTAAACTAAGCAGCACAAGACAAGAGGCATCACATACAATAGAAAAATAAAGAATCAGAACAAAGTGTATGAGACTATGTCCTGAAAGTCATATCTGATGGCATCGTAACAGCCATCAGTGACTACACATGTCTATTCGATCCCTGTAACTGTCTGATATCACTTATTAGTGGGCAAAACCGTCTGTCACAGGGTAGATTTTCCACAACCTGGAGTCCAAAGAAAATGTTAGAAATTTTGTTTCCTCTCCAATCATTTTGACTGCAACATGCTGAAAGGTACAGTCATAACCAAAGGTTCTGGCAGTCACACACATTTTTGCTTTGGCTTTGCTACTTCAGTGTTTCTGGGCTACATTGAAGAACAATTATGAGTATTTCATAAGTTTCAAAGACTTATTGGCAATAAATTACATTTATGCGAAGAGTCAATTTGTGTCACAGCCAAAACTTTTAGCTATGACTGATTATGGAATTTTGGCCCAATGATGCCAAAAACTATGAGCACTTCAGCTTTAAGGAGATAATAACTCCACACTCAGACATAGCTGGTGGCAGTGCACTTTAATGCTGGATGCCATTCACTTTAAAACCGAATGAAAGAAGGCCCAGCCCATTTTGAGTGACTCCAGACACATGACTGCACTGCATAGTGGACTCAATGAACAGCAATCTGCTTCCTCTATTAACTCACACAACACACAACACAAGCGTTCACATTTTTATGTGACTAAACACAGATGAAAACATACTACATTCCAGTCCTACAATGAGCCGAACCCTCCCAACATCTTACGCACTTGACCTTAAAACACAAAGCCCATTTCTGAAAGGGATTTTTAATAGACTCCATAGTCTTTCTATTGAGAATTCCTGTGTTTGTTTGTGGAATGAGTCTTTTTCTGAGGCTGACTACAGATCACTGGAAGCCCTAATGTGGCAGCTGTGTTTGTTGCTCTGAAAAAAGGAATTAAACACTTTTTTGCTTGCCTACTGCCATCCTAGCTCGAAAAAGTTATTCTGTCTCTATTTGAGCATTTAATTCTCATTTAATTCAATCCTACATATTTTTAATCTGTAATGTCATTCCATTTCTATCATCAAATTCTTCCATTTTTACTTGCACTTTTGATATTATTGTATGTGCACACACAAACATGCCGAACCATCATGTGGGTTCTCCTGCAGATGAAATGAGATAATCTTAATCTTCCTGATATGTCACAGCTCCACAGACGACACTGTTCACAGCTCTCTCCAACCGCCTATCAGCACAGCCACTGGCGCTGTGGGACTGATAAAACTGAGAACAGGAGAAGGGGATTTAACCTCTACACTTGCAGTTGAGGAATTCTTGTTTCATTTATATGCATCATGTCAGGAGTTTGACCGGATAGTGAAGACCAAGACCATACGTTATGCAACACATATTAATGCATCACTCCTGAAGGTTTCATCACTGTGTGCTCAGATCTGATGTCACTTTTAATTCTTTTGGTCTGGGGAATTAAATGTGCAGTGGTGCATTTTCAACAGAATGAATATGCTTGCACAGAAACAGTGTATAGTAACATGAACTGTATTTACAACATGTCTTTTACTTACGCATTTACTAGTTTCTTTTAGTTATTATTCACCAGTTTCAGTTTTGGCCACTGAGTTTTCATTTCTTTAATTCATATTAGATTACAAAAGCAGCAAGTTTCATTCTAAAAGTGATGTTCCTGTTTTACAAATGACCTCATCTGGTCTGAGAAATTAAAAAAAAAAAAAAAAAAAAACAGGAGGTTTTTACTTGTTTTTCCTGGGGATTTTATTTTTTGTTGTTCAACAACATAGAAAATGAAAATCAGTTTTGGACACGAGAAAAAAATATTATCAATGTGGTGAGAGTGATTTTCTTTTTCTTTTCTTTTTCATGTGACTATTTTAGACATAAAATCAAATGTTTATAATGCACATTTCTCAGCAGAAAATTCATCAACCAAACTGTACTCTGAGCTATTTTACTGCAGGCACATGACCATACAAAAAAACAAAAAAAACAAAACATTACCATCCAAAATGCACCAAGAAAAACTGATGCCTATATTGTACCAATCTAATTTTTTTCAGTATTATATTTTCTAAATCAGTCACCTTTAGGTGTGAATGTGAGGGTGAATGGTTGTTCATCTGTATATATCAGCCCTGTGATGAACTGGTGACACATCCAGGGTGTACTTCCACCTATCGGTATGTTCCAGCATCCCCACAACCCTCAAAAGGACTGAGCATGGATGGATGGATGGATGGATGGATGGATGGATGGATGGATGGATGGATGGATGGATGGATGGATGGATGGATGGATGGATGGATGGATGGATGGATGGATGGATGGATGGATGGACAAAATAGTCTGGGTAAGCTACAGAAAAATACCTGTTAAAAATAAAAAAGAATGAGAGGCAGTCTTTAAAACTTTAAAGAATAACTATTTTCACACAACTCTTCATGTTAAGCACAAAACCAACCAGGCAAAACACATCTCTTAAAACAAACAAACAAACAAAAAAATCTTCAACTCCCCTGATTCTTACCCTTAAAAACAGGTTTTTGCAGTCAGTACAGTCCACAGAAGCCGAAATATGCACTACTATGCAAGAACACTCGTTGCTTTACTTTTTTCCATGTTCAAAACACACACAAAATATTAAAATGTGTATAGATGTGTTTTCTAAACATCATGCAGTATATTCAGCATATTAAAAAAAAAAAAAAAAAAAAAAAAAAAAAAAAAAACCTTTTCAAATAACAAAAGCCCAGTAGAGGAAAACAAACTATATTTGCCGAAACAATATTAACAGAAATTAGGCACAGTGGGGATAGATATCATTGTTTCTATTTAACAATGAGACCTCACTCACTTCCCATGCATAGAGACCAGTGTCAGATTTGTAAAATGCATGCTATAAAATTGACAAACTTATGGTAAAGCAAAGACTGTGTACTTTACATACTAAATCCATTACACTTAGAGTTCTTGTTTTCACTGAGAACTTTGGCTTTTGACTTTTGGTCATCAAAATCAAATCATTTCAACTTTGCATTCAAATTAACCCATAAAGACCCAGAACTATTTTTGTGGCAGTTCCCAAATGAATCTTTCTCTATTTTTAATGTTCCTTAAGTGATTTATCAACATTTTCCCCCTAAAGTTATGCTCTGTATTTTGTATTATTAAGTGAAAATCATGTATTTTCCTATATTTAATTTACTGATCATGTAGATGTTCACTAAAAGCTTAGATTAAAGAAAACTGAAGCAAAAGTGACTTTTTTTGTAAAATCTGTCATTAACTGAACAGAAACCCTGTGTGTCCATCCACTGTCATTGATCCAACTCCATTTATTTTACTGGTGAATCAGTGTTGTAGAAGATGACGGTGTTTCCACGTTCACTACGGAGCCTCTGAACAACCAAACGGGTCATATCTGATGACCATGAAAAGATGACAAACTTCATTTTACACCAGTTATTTACATGTATTGATAGGATTAATGGATCAACAGATATTAGACAGTTTAGATCAGTAGATAGTTCTGATAGCCAGTGGACGTTTGGGTCGTTATGGGTTATTAATGTTTGTGCTAAATTTGGAGAAATCCCTCACATCCTTTGTGTTAGTTGTGACATTAATAAAAATGGACAGATCTGAGGTCATGGCAGCCTTTGCTTAGAAAAATCTTTTCATTTCCATCCTTGTGTCTGGGAGAATGATTGTGCTAAATTTACATTCTGTACAACTATTGCGGTGATATTGCATTTTAAACATTTTACAAAGACTGGCTGTTATAAAATGCATAGATCCATCTGAAAATGGCAATATAAGCTCATTCCCAAACCAAAATGGGGCAACCTACAATGGCTTCAGGCTTTGAATCTATGTCACTCTTCACACTTCAAACAGAACTTCTTATTGACTATTTTCACTTTTTTGGCTGCAAGATTTTGTCAGTAACAGTTATAAACAGACTCACAAAAAGGGATAACCCACACTGAGTCCCCAAAGTGCAAACCCAGCTCTCATTGTTTATCAGAGCTGGATGCACAGCAAACCCACAAAACCCCCTTAGGACTTCGCAAATTAGTTCAATATACACTAACTGTTTCTGGCACTGTGTTTTCCCCAAAATGGGTTTTTGAGGAAAAATTAGTATCATAAGTGTAATTTAGAGATCATGCTGCAGTTCCAATTCTCATAGGTCGTTAATTTATTTGGAGATAGATGCACATGCTAAAAATAAGAACATCTGATTAAGCCATAATAAAATCATTACATTTCTAAGGTTTTGGGACATTGGTGCTAATACTGTAGCAGAACATGCGATCACAAAAGAAACCGTCCATGCAGACACATAGTGTCACAGGCTTCATGTGCTGTACTGTAAGACCTGCATGATTCATGAAGTGTTTTATTCCACTTAGGCTGGGATTAAAAATGTGACCCAGATTTTATGCAACTTGTGCATTGTTCAGGTCTCTGTAAACATGCTCCTATGTTTTCTGTCCATAAAATTTTAAAATGGCGCCTACAATTTGCAGTGTAGTAGAAAACAGATGCCCAGAAAAAGGGGACAAATGTGACTGAAAGGAAGATTTCGGTAGTGAACTGATGAGAGGTAAGAAATGTTGATAGTAAATGTTTTATGAATACAGAGCTAACCAGATAAATGGCTGGAATAATCTGCAAAAACCAAAAAAATTTTCAGAACCCTCAGAATATTTTGTAAAATGAAACGATGAAATGCTCTTTACAATTGTCTATAGTGATGTATCTGAGTTGCCTTTGCTGCAAGTGGATACTTTGAATAAAGAGGTGAACATATAAGTGAAAATATTAAATATTGGATAAGTCCAGGGCTATTTGTGAGGGCTACTCACTGACCATGAAATTGTGTGCGGTGCGGGGTGAGGACTGGAGGGGTGAGGGGTGGCGGGGGCAGCAGCTCAGGTCATGAAATGTAATCACAGATGGAAAAGTTTAATTGTAGGAGATCATATAGCTAATGCACAGCAGCATTTAGAGCACTGACCTGTGGATGTAAAAGCACAATTCAAATAATACACAGAAGTAAATATTATATAGAATTAATCACAAAATGTCCTATTTCATTAGGTCTACTTCTGTTCAACTAGTGGAAAATGCATTCAGATGAATGTGAGCTGGTGGGACTGAGCTGCGCTGTGATTTGGGAAGCTCTCTCATGGTGTTGCTCAAAATGGAGGGTTGTTGGTTTAAGTCCTATCCCAGACAAGTTAGTGCATATGATATGGTAGCTGGGATGGTACCAGTTCACCACTAGAGCTCTGCCAAGGTGCCCTTGAGCAAGGACGCTGAATTCCCAATTGCTCAGTGCTCGCTCTGACACCTCTCTACACATTAAGTGCATGTATATTGGTCTCGTGTTTGTGTGTATTTGGGCCTCTGTGTGTGTACACAATAACGACAGAGTAAAAAAATGGGATTTCCCCCAATCTTTCTTTCTTTCTTTCTTTCTTTCTTTCTTTCTTTCTTTCTTTCTTTCTCTACAGAGGGAACTGGTTATTTTCCTGTTCACTGTTTTCCATGTTATAGTAGAGGGCATCCACTGTCAAGATACATGAATACACTCGGCATCACTGGAAACTTTACACTTATTACCTCCACCAAGGAGGTTATGTTTTTGCCGGCATTGGTTTGTCTGTCTGTCTGTCTGTGTGCAAGATAACTAAAAAAGTTATGGACGGATTTGGATGAATATTTCAGGAAATGTTGATACTGGCACAAGGAACAAATGATTAAATTTTGGTGGTGATCGGGGTAGGGGGTGGCACTGATCTGCCTTGGTGGAGGTCTGTGGTCTCCGAGTACTTTTCTAGTTTTTTGGTTGTTTTTTATAAATTATTATTTGAGCAATGGTTTCTATCTGAGTAAATTGTAACAGCTCAAAGCATGTTGATGATCAAAGAATGCTGACCATTTTTGACCTCCTTGGTATACTGCCGTGTGATTGGCTGAAAAATGGATAAGGTGATTTTCCTCAGTGTTCAGTGTCTATCTTGTACTTATAATCCTGGAATTGATGATCTATAAAATGCCACCAAAAGTGAGACCTCAAGAACAACGCCATGCCAAGATCTGAGAATCAACATGATCGTGCCTTGGGTCCAGAATGACCACCCAGAAATCCGGACCCTGCAACAGAATAATGTCCTCCACACTGCTGGGGTCACTACAGCCTTCCTGAATCTAAACAACATTGATGATCTGTCATGGTCAGCCTTTTCACCTGATCTATCACCCACTGAGCATCTCTGGGATCAGTTGGGACGACATGTATCCAGACACTCCTAGTCCAACAAATCACTAGGAGTTGGTGTCAGCCTTGCAGCAGGAATGGCAGAACTTCCCCCAGGACGATATTGGATGTCTGATGGGCTTGATGAGAAGGTGCTGTTAAGCCTATGTCCAGGCAAATGGCAGTCATACCACATATGGACTACTGTGGTTTTCAATTTTGTATTATTTTCTTTTCAAAAAATGTATTGGCCTTGTTCGTGCAATAAATACACAACATTCATTAAATTTCATGTTTAGAGTTGTACAGCCAATAAATCAAACTACAGCTGATTTAAAAATATAGAATTATTAAGCTCCCCACAAAAAAAAAAAAAAAAAGTGTAAAGCTTTCTTTGATGCCAAGTGTAGGAGCATTTACCTAAATCTGCTAGTGCATACAGACACACACACACACACGCACACACACACACATTTATAGACTGAAGTCACACTGGTATTTCTATTTATGTGTTCCTGTTAAACATAAGACCTGTAACACTTAAATATAGTTGTCATTTTAAACCTTGAAGCTTCCATCTTGAAAGCTTTTCAGTTTGACTGTTTTGAGCCTATTGTGTTTTTCTTAAGTGGTAGTTTGTTGAAGTAGTTGTTCTGTTTGTATGGAAGAACCAAGCCACAAGAAGAAAATAATCAAATATTAAAAAAAAAAACAAAACATGGTTATATGGTAATTCTTAAGGATTATAAATAGAACAGTTTTTGAGATATGTACAGTCACAGTTATATAAAATTACATATAACATAATACAAGATTTTAACTCTGTCCTACTCCTTTGTAGGAGTACCCTGTATTGTAAAAAACAGACGTCAAGGGGTCTTGAGTAAGCTGAAGTATATGACGATTTAGGAATGACTAAGTGATGAGGTTTACACTTTGCAGATTGACATTTGTAAAATAAAAAGTTTTTCACATCTCTATAATATCAGCAGTTAAAAGAAAAAGTGAATGCAGTGAGGAAAACTGGGGTCAGTGTATATGGGACAATTATGAGCAGTGCTGAGGCTCCACAGGGAACTGTTTTGGCTCCCTTCCTGTTCGCATTGTCCACTGTGGTCTTTAAGCACAACTTTGAGTCCTGTCATATTATTGAAGCGTGTATAAGAAATCGACAAGAAGGGGAGTATATGGATTTGAGCAAAGCCTTCTGTGAGCAAGTTACGGTTGGGGTTCAGTGGCTGGCTCAGTGTTCAGAAGAAAGTTAAACTCATTGGGGTCTGTGGTGGAGACATGAACACTGAATAAGGTGAAGGACATCATGCACACTAATGTAATCTAATTTAATGGAATGGAATCTTATCTAATCTAATCTAATCTAATCTAATCTAATCTAATCTAATATAATATAATATAATATAATATAATACAATATAATCAACCAGAGAGGTATCTACAGCAGATGACTCAACTCTATGATGAAGTATTGAATGCCATTGATATTTGTAGAATGAATGTACATATTGCAAAGACATCAAGTTGACACGGATCATGCAAAATTTTTCAAGCATCTTAAGTATCAATGTTTTCAAAGCAAACTTTGAGTCCTCTGTGGAACTTGAGGGATGTTCAGGATAAACTGTACACTGGGCTTTCACTGTGCCTTCTTTACACTACATCCCAATTATCACACAGAATCACTGATGTGTGTTTTGAGGCCCTGTCCGTCTGCTTTGCTTTGTCCCACTGAGTCTGTCTGCACTGGGGGGTAGAAGCCTTTACAATCAATGAATATTACATACTGACTAGAAGTGCCTGACAAGTGTTTAATAATGTGGTTACCACACAGCTTTTCCACAAGGACAAGGAGACAAAAATGGTCCCAGTGCAGCATCTTTTTTTTTTTTTTCTTCTTTTTGCACTTTTCACCGTATAAGAATAGCTGAGGGACTTGTGAGGGTAAACAATTTTGCTGTCTGGTAGAAGAAAGGAAATGAAAGACAATGCATGCACGAAGCAGAGGAGTAAAAGAAAACAGCATGACAGACTCGTGTCTGTATTATGAATTATAGATTGTGTACAGATTGTTGATGTGTGGACAGAAAGTATAAGATGTCTTTTTTTTAATACAGTGCAACAGGGAGACTGTTCTTAACATTTAATAAATCATTTCTTTTATACATCTGAGAATATTATTTGAATATTATATGTATGTCCAAAATCTAAATGTCTAAACACTTTTAATCCATTTGATGCAAAATTCTTGTTTCTTATACAAATTTACTTAGATTTTTAAATGAAAGATTTTTTTTTTCTTTTTTTTCTTTTTATCTTCATATTTCATCATGTCCCTCAGAGACTATGGAATGGCTTGCATAAATGAGTACATTCATTACATTGTTGTTACCTTGAACCATACATAATACATTTTCAATAATTAATTGACAAATAAGAGGGTCTTTGTTCAATTGTGAACAATATGCATTCCATACATGTGAAACATTTTAAATATCAAGTTGTCTACGTACAGCGCAAACAAAACCTAATTTGCCTGAGTGTCGACAATTAATGTATTTTTACATTGCAAATTTTAGCTGCTGCCCAAGGCTGATAGTCTTTGATGGTGAAGATGAATATTGTGTTTGCCCTTTCTGTGTAATCTTTGACACCTTCCCAGGCTGTTTAATTGTACAGTGATGATAAGGCACAGTAGATATCAAAGTATTTTATTGCAGTTAAAGACTTCATTCATCATCAGTTGTGGATGTTAAGAAAACTTTTCAGTGCATGAACATTCTCAAGGCTGAATTCACAGTTAAGGGGAGGTTTTTGAAAGTAATCATTATCCTCTGATTATTCAATCCAAGCACAAAACAACCCATGATTACAGAAAAAAAGTGGAGTTTTTGTAAATTCCCCACAGTGTGCTGTTGGCAGCCAAAAAAATCAGCTCCTCCAAGACTCCCTCCTCCCCTCAAACCCCAGCAATGAAACACTCATTTCATAACCAATACTTGTACTAATAACATAGCCTTATTATCTTTGCTGAGGATCTTTGTTTCTGTCTGTCAGCAAGATTTCTGTCTTTGTAATTTTCCTACATCTACTTTAGGAAATAATTTCACTGCATTATAAAGCTGCACTATTCTTACTAATGACATTTCTTTCAACAGTTTCAAACTGAGGGCCCTCTCCTCCTTCAATTCTTGAAAATACTTTTATTGTGAAACATATAAGAACACTGAGTGTGGTCATCATTTCAAACATGCTTGAAAGTAGTTTCCTGGATGAATATCTAAATCCTTTTAACTGACCTATGGTTCATCTTTACTCTTGAACTCTCTGGATCTGAATTGACATCAGTTTTAGCTAGTGAGTCTGAAGTCTGTACAACCATGAGTATGTCATTGAATGGGATGCAGAACATTCCCTGTTAGCGTGTCGTGCGAGTCTCTACACTCAGGTCAGACTAATTAACTATTATAACTTGTGTTTAGCTGGAAAGCCTGTTAAAACAAGCAGGAACTTGAACATGTGTGTTTGTGTTCATGCCAAATTATCTTCTGCTAACATTTTGACCTCATCTAATTGGTAGAAAAATTGAACGAAGCAGTCTTTCAAAAGAGAGAGTTATAATTTTGAGTATTTTTAAGGCAATATATTTTGGTGTGGGTAACATAATAACTTAACAGTTTTCTAAAAAAATTCTTGACTGTCATAAATAACAGGTCTTAAGTCCACTGACAGGGTTTGTATCCCCCTTTGATCCCCATCACAGCCAAAATCCACTATCTAAGAAGTATCTTGACAGAATAAACTTACGAGACAGTATAAATTCAGCACAAACATTCACTTGGACCGAAGGAGGAATTGAAAGAAGTTTTGTGGTCAAATGTCATAATCACTATGACCTCCTACCTTTCCACTCTTATGAAGACAGTTTCTCAAGAATGACTAACATCTTCCAATTTGGCACAAATATTCACTTGTATTGAAGAGGTCTGGCAAAATCCCATACTATGTACTACATACACAAAATGTGTACTAATGTTCAGCATACTTTTGTGCAAATAAATACTGCAAAAAACTCTTCCCAGATGCACTGCTCAGGATGTGAATGTACATCACTTCCTGAGAGCCTCCTTACCCATTGGGGTCATGTAACTATTGCAGCTGGCCAATCTCACCTCTACTGGTATGTGTGCAATACTACTGAGTACCGGCTACTGGGCTGTGTTTTTTGTCTATTATTGTCTGTTGTTGCCACAACTGAATTCCATTATGGGATATTTATACTGGCACAGTGTCCAGAGCTTACACACCATAATATTTACCCAGAAACAATATGGAATTCCCATTTTGTTGGCTTTGTTCAGTGATTGTGGATATACTAAAAAATCTCCCAATACAGGTACCAAATACAAGTATTAACAGTGGATATATTACTACTGCAACTGTTAGTACAAATAATAGAAACCTCTACCATCTATGTAACTATTTAATAAACACTATCAAAGCCTGCCAGGCAGGAGAGAAGAAGGACCACAGCAGCAGATCCAGGGATGATCCAGGGAAAACCTGTGAGGACATAAAGCACAGAGACTCTGGGGAAGAAGTCAAGTCAGTAACATGTATTTGCAGGGGCATAAATGGAGGAGAAGATAAGGAGAGAGAAAGTCAAAGAGAAGGAGCACAGAGGAGGTCAGAGAGGAGGAGGAGCAGAGAGAAGGTCAGTGTATCCAGATGAGTCTCCCAGCAGTCTAAGCCTATAGCAGCATAACTAAGAGCAGCCTGAGTCACCCTAAGACAAGTTTTAAGCCTACTATTAAACACAGAGAGGGTGTCTGCCTCCTGGACCGAGGCAGGGAGGTGGTTCCACAATAGTGGAGCTTGATAGCTGAAGGCTGAGGCTCCCGTCCTACTTTTGGAGATTCTAGGAACCATCAGCAAGCCTACATGTTGAGAGCATAGTGCTCTAGATGGATTGTATGGAACTCAAAGCTCCTCCAAATAAGTAAGTGCCTGGCCATGAAGGGCTTTGTAAGTGAGGAGGAGTATTTTTAAGTCTATCCTAGCTTTAACAGGGAGCCAGTGCAGAGAAGCCAACACGGGAGAAATATGGTCTCTGATACTGGTTCTGGTCAGTACATGGGCAGCAGCATTCTGGATAAATTGAAGGGTCTTTAAAGACTTTCTGGGACAGCCTGAGAAGAGTGAATTACAATAATCTAGTCTGGATGTAATAAAAGCATGGATTAATTTCTCTGCATCATTCTGTGTTAAAATATGCGTAATTTTATCAGTATTAGACAGATGAAAGAAGGCAGTTCTAGAAATCTGTTTCATGTGTGAGTTAAATGATAAATCCTGGTCGAAAATAACGGCTAGATTCCTCACGGTGGTTTTGGGATCCAGGATAACATCACCCATGGTGACACTTTGCTAGACAATGCATCCCAAACAGTTTTTGGGAATAAACCATATTACGCTTGATAAAACATGCAGTTTCACAGTGTAGTTATGGTTTAAAGAATTGCATAATAGGAAATAAGTCTTGAACAAACACTTAATTTGCTCTCAAATGTTGAAAGTTTCTAAAGTAACACATACACATGTAAACTTGTCTACTCTATCAAAACAAACACTTTCTTCTTTGTTGAGAATAACTTCAGTTCCTGGAGCAGTATCTTGGAGAAAACCTTCTTCTGTTGGATGAATGTATGTGAATTGACCCCAGTTCTGCAAAGCAGATTGAGGGACTGTTGAGCAGCCAAAGAGCCTGGCACTGTAAAATCTTCACTTGGCATTACTGAGAAAGAAGATGCACCACTTGACTCACATTTGCTCTCACTCTTACCCCATTCTTTTTTTTCCTCTTTCCCTCTTCTGTTTTTCTGCCACTGCCACCCTTATTCTTTAATTCACCACTTCCCACATTTCTTTTCTTTTCCCAATTTTGTCATTATCGTCATTTTTCTACCTCAATATTTCTCCCATCAGGCCTTATGCCAGACTTTTCCTGAGGAGGTGTGAGTCCCATCTGGGCTGGATTAAGCTAACATCTGCTTGCTGGCTCTTCTCCCTCTCTTGTCCATTGTCTGTTACTGGTGGTAATATCAAAATAACAGCCACGCAAGACACCCTCTGCTGCAGGAAGTTACCCAAAACGTTCTTAATATGCTTTTATTTTGCTTATTTTCTAAATATATTCCCCTCTTTATGATTTTCTCCCATCTTGCACTTATCAAACATTCCTCTCAGTCCTTCTGAGACTCTTACTGACCCCTCCCACTCCATCATCCCCCAGTTATGGTGATAACACAGTCCCAGTGTTGCAGCTTGTCATATTACCAGCTTGTCGTCACAGTTTTTTTTTTTTTTTTTTTTCTTTTAACTGTAATTGCTTCTCTCCTGCTTGCACACACATGCTCTCTCATGCTGATTAGTCTCCTGACCTTGATGCTACAGAAACAATTACTGAGTCAGCGTCATGCTAATTATGTGTTTACAACATCCCATTGTGTGAATGTACAGTAAGTCCCACAGCTTTACCTCAGTATCCTTTTTACTACTAATGACTGCTGTTTTCTACACAGGCCTAGGCATACAATATGAACTCGTATCTAATTGACACGGGCTATGCACACACTATCCACTACATATAGTATATACTCTCATTTTATGAGAAAAAAATGTGTTGAAGGGGTTACATGTAGTATTGATATTCCAAACTCTCAACAGCAAGGGGAATTCATGTGCCAGAACAGACTTTATACCACCAAAATCATTTTCAAATCAATGCTATGTATCCACAGTCTGTATCACTTACTGGATAAAGTATACAGCTCATCGTTTACACACATCTGTATTAAAGGAGTGATATTTTGCTTTTTTTTTTTTTTTTTTTTTATGGAATTATGCATTTTAAAACATTTCCCTGTGGTCTACATAAACTCTAAATGCTATGCGTGGGTCTGAATTCTTCATTAATTAAACTCAACAGGCCCATCTTCAACCCCATTTTTGAGTAATGACACCAGAGAGGTCATTTAAATGCACATGAGCCACTTCATACCCCACCCCCTCCAGGTTGTTGGCTGTGCTGCTCTGTCCCGTTCAGCCACTTGTGTTCGTTAATACAATCTACAACTGAACATTTTGGGTAATCGGCTTGAAGTTTTGACATATTTTCAGTATGGACTACAACCGCTGCTGCTGATACACAATTATGGCGTACTCTGAAAAATGTTTGTCGGAAGTCATGACCTTATATGTGCAATTGTCATGACGTAACTAGTTATAGACGTAACAAATTAAGCAGGAATTAAAACAAGTTGTAGAAATCCACTCAGTTTTTGCCAAAATGAATATAAACATGGCTTTGCAGCACCTGGAGGGTTCAAATTCAAACTTTTGGAACTATTGGGGTCCAAATACACAAATAAATGTAATATACCAAAGACTAATAAAAGTGGATTTAGCAAAATATGACCTCTTTAAATAAACTAAAACTCATTGTCACTTATTATGACAGTGGATCCAAAAAACACTATATCATATAATCTTCACCTGCTGCATCTGCTGATAGTTTACATTATAGCTCTGTTAGCTTAGCTCTATTTTTAGACAGAAAACAGCCACAGTAAAACTACAAATCACCTTCGTTTTCTGTATGGTTTGTGTTGTCAGTAGTTGCACTAAAGATCTGTTTGGAATCACAGAACTGTCATAGTTTAGTCTGAACTGTGGATCAACAAACATCCAACTAACAAAATAATAACATCACTAGTGGTGGGCAGCGATAAAATTTTTTAATCGCGATTAATCGCATGGCTTTCTGCGATTAATCGCGATTAATCGCATAGTTGTTGGGGGTGGGGGGGGGACGCATCAACAGCATGTATTGCCTTTCAGTGATATTCCAGACTTTAATAATTGCACATGTCAGTGCTTCCAAACAACTGTGTCCTTCTCAACCCCACCTTCTGAAGACATTTAAAATGAAAATGTCCATGTAAAAAACCACTACTTTTACACATGTTTATGTCCCCACCAGTGTATTTACAGTTGTGAGTGATTGACAGGAGTCTCAAGCCCACTAATCAGTACTAATACTAATAAGCCCATTAATATGTAATGTTCAGTTGTTCAAAGCAAGCAAAAGGGGCCCTGAAGTGGTCAGAATAAGTTGCACTAACATATGTTTTGTCCTTTCCGTGTTACCGTAGTTAGTTCGGACATAGAACTAACAGACATGTTTCTTTCACTCTTGTTTGTATGGCCCCAAAAACGTTTGCCTGTGAGTATTTTATGTTCAGTTGTTGTAAGAATGAATAGTATCAAATGTCTCTGATGTGAGCCTTTGTTGCTGAATAAAAAGACGTTGTAAATCTTTGATTAACCTGTAAATGCTAATCGTTAGCGTGTCTATGGATTTTCCCATTCAAGTTAGCATCGAGATAAAATGACTGCTAATACAACATTCACATCGTAAATGAGTAAAGGTTAGTTCAAAGGCTGACATATTAGACCTAAACACAACCAATGAATTTACATAAACTTAGCATGAGCCTGCATAAAGAATTAGCAACCCATCTCCGACTGCTTGCATAAACAAATTAGCTTAAACATCAGCATTACTTGTAAAGTTCGCCGGTTTTCTCCTCTCAGCCGGCACATACACACAGCACCGGTGTGTGGACCGGCAAAATAAAAGCATGAGTTTCAAAATAAGAGTCCGTATGTATAAATCAACTAAGACTTCCTTGAAAGGCAGAACAATAATAAAACGGCGTTAACGTGAGATAAAAAAATTGTCGGCGTTATTTAATGAATACGTTAACGTGGTAATAACGCGTTAACTTGCCCACCCCTAAACATCACATAATAAATGTATACCTTCACAAGCCTCATCATCAGATTCACCCATGTAGACTTCAGTATCAAACTCCTTTAATCACTTTGTCATTTTCTTTGACTCTAAAAGTAGATTCTTGGTGGTTCTCATCCTACACTATATTGCCAAAAGTATTGGCTCACCTGCCTTGACTCGCATATGAATTTCAGTGACATCCCATTCCTAGTCTATGGGGTTCAATACGACGTCGGTCCACCCTTTGCAGCTATAACAGCTTCAACTCTACTGGGAAGGCTGTCCACAAGGTTTAGGAGTGTGTTCATGGGAATTTTTGACCATTCTTCCAAAAGCGCATTTGTGAGGTCACACACTGATGTTAGACGAGAAGGCCTGGCTCTCAGTCTCCGCTCTAATTCATCCCAAAGGTGTTCTATGGGGTTGAGGTCAGGACTCTGTGCAGGCCAGTCCAGTTCATCCACACCAGACTCTGTCATCCATGTCTTTATGGACCTTGCTTTGTGCACTGGTGCACAGTCATGTTGGAAGAGGAAGAGGCCAGCTCCAAACTGTTTCCACAACGTTGGGAGCATGGAATTGTCCAAAATGTCTTGGTATGCTGAAGCATTCACAGTTCCTTTCACTGGAACTAAGGGGCCAAGCCCAGCTCCTGAAAAACAACCCCACACCATAATCCCCCCTCCACCAAACTTTACACTTGGCACAATGCAGTCCAAAAAGTATTGTTCTCCTGGCGACCGCCAAACCCAGACCTGTCCATCAGATTGCCAGATGGAGAAGCGCGATTGGTCACTCCAGAGAACGCGTCTCCACTGCTCTAGAGTCCAGTGGCGGTGTGCTTTACACCACTGCATTCGGAGCTTTGCATTGCACTTGGTGATGTATGGTTTGGATGCAGCTGCTCAGCCATGGAAACCCATTCCTTGAAGCTCTCTGCGCACTGTTCTGGAGCTAATCTGAAGGCCACATGAAGTTTGGAGGTCTGTAGCGATTGACTCTGCAGAAAGTTGGCAACCTCTTCGCACTCTGCGCCTCAGCATCCGCTGACCCTGCTCCATCAGTTTACGTGGCCTACCACTTCATGGCTGAGTTGCTGTCGTTCCCAAACACTTCCACTTTCTTATAATACAGCTGACAGTTGACTGTGGAATATTTAGGAGTGAGGAAATTTCACAACTGGATTTGTTGCACAGGTGGCATCCTATCACAGTTCCACGCTGGAATTCACTGAGCTCCTGAGAGCGACGCATTCTTTCACAAATGTTTGTAAAAGCAGTGTGCATGCCTAGGTGCTTGATTTTATACACCTGTGGCCATGGAAGTGATTGGAACACCTGATTCTGATTATTTGGTTGGGTGAGCAAATACTTTTGGCAATATAGTGTATTTTGTCATTTTCTGATGCTTTTCTCAAAGGACCCACAGTGTTAGTTTTCCTCACAATTGGGAAACCAACAGACTTACTACTGCCTCTAGTAGTCACATTAATTTGTTGGCCTGTTGGTACAGTTTATTCAGATCATATCTCTACAGTAAAATACACTGGCATTTTTGGCAAAATTTCAGTGCTTTCTATTTTAACCCTAACCCTAACCCCTAACCCTAACCCTAAAATACACTGGCATCTTTGGCAGAATTTCAGTGCTTTCTATTTTAAGCAGTCTAATGATATTATTAGGTCATATATACATTTTTTATAGTAGAAATCCAAAAACCAACATGCTTATAGTCTCAGTTAATACACACAAATGACTGATTATGATGCAAGACGTTTCATGTCACATTTACCTTAATTTAGAACAACCTACAACCACATTTAGTGGTGAGGACAGCTTCAAAAAGAAATTAAGAACAGTTATTCAGAAAGAAATCAGTTTAGGCTGCACATGATTCTGATGGAGAAGTGATCTTTATTGAATGAATACTGTAAACTAGTATCACCGGTATTGATTTGATGTGATAGGAAATTGTGTTATGATCTAAGATGTCCACTTCATCCAGTTCAATTATTGGTTATTATCAGTATTGAATTGTTGGAATATCATGTTTTTTGTTTGTTATTGTGATAAGAATAGGTGTGTAAGATTTCTATTTATTGTCAGCTGTCATCAATATTCTTTTAATATCTTGCTTGTTTTTTTGTGGATGCCAGGAAGAACAGCTGTTACTGCTCTAAGAACTCATGGGGATCCTAATAAAACATTGGGTTTGCTCTTTCTTTTCTCACTCAGCCATCAATAACTGAATACCCTTTTCTCTCCATCTACATACTTTCCTGTCATAAATGTGGTCACTCTCACCTGCATTTTGTTTATTATATTCAGAGGGAGGGAAACATACACTGTAACTATACTTCAGTAGTATCAGTATTTACTTATATATTCAGGTTTTTTTACAAATTTTATCTAGCGTTGTTACTTTAGTTTTAATGCCTTAGAGGACAGTTATTGATTATTTTGCATTGTCGCACACCTAAGGCTAGTGTCACAACAATAATAAGTAGACAATACCTCAATGATGAGGACCAGATGAAATGGACCTAAATGTCAAACTAACTTCACAGACGTGAAAAGATGCAAACCATTCTTGTAGTCAGTGATTTTGTGATATAGTGCTATTTTGTTAATTTAGTTATTGTTTTATTTTCATCTTTTTTTAACCAGGGTAGTAAGTCCTTATTCATTATTTATTTAAAGCTATACCGTATGATGTGGCATTTTTACACTTTTCTTTTGTCATCTTAAAATGCTCCTATTAAGTGTGTGTCAAACTAAAATGTAAAAGAAATCCGTCAGGCATTGAAACTCAAAAATGTTTAATTCTCATATATTTCTGATAAAAGTCTGACCAATCATTTTAGTCGGTCCGAGTAAAATAATTGGCCGAACCTGACTGAGCCTCCTGTCAATCATCCATTACGACCGTCCAGCATCCGATCCATTATCGCCGTCTCACATCCGATGTGTCCCTCTGAATCTGACGCTTCACTCGCGCTGCTTCTCCTGTCACTGACCACAGTCTACTGTCTAGGATGTGTATGATAGAACTGACATGCACATGTGGAAGGGAAGACGCGGATTTATGAACAGAAACAACAACTGAGGGGCACAAACGGGAGTCTGATGAATGAATGATGGAGATAAAAGTCCGGAAGTCAGCTGTACTGGACTGAACAGGTCTGCATAAAGCTCAGCTTTTATGACGGTGGGACTCATACAGGTCCAATTACATGGTGTCACACAATGTAAGATGATGTAGGATGATAATTGTATGGACTATGAAACTTCAAATGTCCACGGAAAATTCGCGGAGGCCGCGCGTTCACAGTGCTTTGGAGGGAGGCGGGTTGTTAATGTTCAAACTTTTACTAAGTGCTATGAGAAATGGCACATCGGTAGGTATAGCTTTAAGCAAATGAAGCAGACTTAAAATCTCAAGTTCTGTTGCTGACACTGGAAAATGATTACTACATTGTAGTGAGACTGCTGTTTTTTTAGTTGAAATTATAATTATTTTATAGTCTTCATCATATATTAACGTTCAGGTTACTTCACACACCAACAAGTGTAAATGCTCTTCATAGGATTTTTTTTTTTTTTAAATTTACATAACACTCTGCCATCTCTTTCTGTGTCTTTTTCCTGATATGGATGGAAAATGTCATCAGGTCAAAGGAAAATGCATTTATGATGACTTAGCAAAGACATTGCAATAAATATCCAATTAGAATACAGTCATGTTATTGATGGGGCTTTGCTGTGGTAATACCATAATGTCCTGTGCATTCCTACTGGCAGGCTACAAAATGGACAATCTAATGAAAACCTGATAGAGGCAAAATAAGTGTATGTAACACATTCTATATACATAGGCAATTGAGTGTGCTTTAGATAAATAAAAGGAACATCTAAAAGACATAAAAATAAAGTGTTAAATGGAATTGCAACCTAAGGCTACGTTGTGAGTCACATCCTGGAAACTACATGCTACTTCCTACAGGAGTACACAGTGCAATATGCTGTACATGACCATATTTGTACTGTGATATGTAGACACAAGAACTAAGTGTATCACTGGCATACGTTTACACACAACTTTACAATATATTTTTTTATAAGGAAAGGGTTTGTCTACTTTCTGTACCTATACCTGATGTATTCAGAAATAGTAGAATTTTTGTTTCCAAGAAGGACACATCTTATGATGCCATATATTGATATTCTACAACTATCTAAACCTCCAGCTGCTGCTACGACACCAGCTGAACTCACCCCCATTTGCCATCACTTTACACAAGCAATATTTCCTAAAAATCGCTTCAAAGCTCTTATGCAACTTTAGCAACTTATATATCATTCCTGCATATAATACTTAAATAGTGCCTTTAATATGTATCCAGCTCCATATAATGATCAAAGATGACCTTTACCCTGAAGTCATTTGAATATCATGTTGGAAAATACAGCAAAATTATTAGGTTTGACTTTTAAAATCTAAAATAACATTCTTGCCCACCTTGTAGATTCTATTGCTTGAAATATCTTGGCAAGGTCACTCTCACCTGCATTTTGTTTATTATATGCAGAGGGAGGGAGACATACACCGTAACTATGCTTCAGTAGTATCAGTATTTACTTAAATATTCTTTTTTTGTTTGTCTGTTTTGTTTGTTGTTGTTGTTGTTGTTGTTGTTTTTTTTTTTACAAATTTGCAAGGTCTCCCTTGCAAAAGAGATTTCTAATCCCAGTGGGACTTCCTGATTAAATAAAGGTTGAAAAAAAAAATTAAACACATTATATTGATACATAAAATAAAGCTTTAGAATCTATAAGGAGGGCAAGATGTTAAATTTTAAGGCAAACTAAGAAGGTTTAAAAAGTATACTTTACATGCAGAAGTGAATGTAACATCCCAACTGATCACCTAAACATGTCTTATTTGCAAATGTTTGTTTATATTATGATCATAAGCATTTGTTGCTTTAATGGGACTCCTTTCTAGTTGAGTATATCATGTTGCTATTAATACAAAAAGTTCCATGCTTAGTTTTACAGACATTATCGTGCTAAAAGGGGTAACTCTTGGAGATGCTTGATATTGCTGTTTTGCTTCGGCAACTAGCAACTGAGTCGTGCATAACTGAACATGGTCTAAAATTATTTTCTAGATCTAAATCTATATTTTACTGAGCCAGACACACCTGTTTTTAAAATAAATAAATAAAGGTTATTTATTTATTTTAAAGCTGTAGGAACAAGCTAGTTTGATTCATTCATTTTCTGAACTGCTTAAGGCCCATTCATGCTCTAAAGATGCATACATATACAGACGGAGTGATCTGTCCGTTTTCTGTTTTCATTACATTTGTATTTCTGTCTGTTCCCTGGGTAATTGCAGATGGGTGACCCAGTGGAGAATATGGAGCAGTAACACCAAGAACCGTGGAGGCATTGTTGCGATATGAAGAGAACCATTTGCAGTATAGCAAAACTTTTCAAAGAGCAACTGTGTGAATTAAAAACTACAGACATAGTTATGGCAGTTATCCTTGTCAGCATCAACATTAGTGTCCACATTAGTAGCACTTTTTCTGTTGTCACCATGTTTGTTAATCTTCATGGTATTTGGACAGTATGTTAATTCAGAGCGGTGTCCTCTGGTGGATTGATTGACAAACACTCATTCCAACACAATGGACTTATCTAAGTATAAAAGCAGTGACACTTGGCACTGTTTGAAATGGACGTACCTATTTACACACATAAAGCGAGCATCAATGGGCCTTTAATCTTCAAGAGGGTCATGGGGGTGCTGGAGCCTATCCCGGCTACCAACGGCAAAGGTGGGGTACACCTTGGATATGTTGCCAGTTCATCACAGGACTGATGTACACAGAGAAACTTACTGTCACATTCGCACCTCCATATTTAGATTGACCAGTTACCCTACTTTGGATGGTGGGAGGAGGCCAGAGTACCTTGAGAGAATCCACCCCCTGTTTTTAAGTTGTTTTTAACTGTATTTAGATATTTGTATTTATATGCAGATAAATGTTCACTTCCTAGTCGTGTGTAGAGGTGGGTAATCCCAGCTCCATAGAGTAAAAATCCTGCCATGAATTGGTTCTACCTGTTCACTTGACACAGGTGATTCCATTAATTATCCCTTCATCTACCTGGATGAGAAGTTGTGCTCATCAAACTGGGCTGGTTCAGTGAGTGGTTGGAACAAATACAAGGCAGGACTTTTACTCTATGGAGCTGGGATTACCCACCTCTGGTTGTGTGAGTGTATATTTGGCTCTTAAACTTTTAGAGAACAGGTAACATGAGGTTGTGATCTTGCTGGAAGATTAAATGTGCACCCTGGGCTGCAATTTGTGTGCTGTGTTGCATTTTTGCCAGGTTGTCAATCAGAATTAATCTTCACGGTATTTGGACAGTGTGATAATTCAGAGCGGTGCCCTCTGGTGGATTGATTGACAAACACTCATTCCAACACAATGGATTTATCTAATTATAAAAGCAGTGACACTTGGCACCGTTTGAAATGGACGTACCTATTTACGCACATAAAGCGAGCATCAATGGGCCTTTAATCTTCAAGAGGGTCATGGGGGTGCTGGAGCCTATACCAGCTACCAACAGCAAAGGTGGGGTACACCTTGGATATGTTGCCAGTTCATCACAGGACTGATGTACACAGAGAAACTTACTGTCACATTCGCACCTCCATATTTAGATTGACCAGTTACCCTACTTTGGATGGTGGGAGGAGGCCAGAGTACCTTGAGAGAATCTACCCCCTGTTTTTAAGTTGTTTTTAACTGTATTTAGATATTTGTATTTATATGCAGATAAATGTTCACTTCCTAGTCGTGTGAGTGTATATGTGGCTCTTAAACTTTTAGAGAAGAGGTAACATGAGGTTGTGATCTTGCTGGAAGATTAAACGCACACCCTGGGCTGCAATTTGTGTGCTGTGTTGCATTTTTGCCAGGTTGTCAATCAGAATTAAGTGATATTCAGAGACTTGCTGGACTGAATGAACATAAAGCAGATGGTTAAATTGGTCCAAAAAATAAAATGCTTCTGCCAAAGTGAAAGGCTTATGACATGTCATCAGAAGCATCAGCTGACTGAAACAAACAACAAAAAACTATCCCTGCACATAAATCCTCAACTGCTGTATTCAGACTCTCTTGCGACCTCACAGTCTTGTTTAGCAGCAGCTGCCACTGCCTGAGCTGTGTATCCACATTTAATACGTGTAAACAGTCAACTCTAACCCCTACTCTTGCAGAGCAGGTGGTGGGAATGCAGTAATTGGGATTGAGAAAAGCGGAGGATAACTGTAAAGCATTGTGGGATGCAGTATATCACACAGATAGCTCAAGCAACACTGAGAAATTTGTCCACAGCAGGATCTTCAATATGATACAAATTTTTGGTGTGTCATATTGGTCAGAATCAGTTTGCTTGTGTCATATGTGTAGTATATTTGAAACACAGGCCTGCTTTCCTGTGTAACCTGGTCATTCTCAGCTACTCTTCAATTATCTAGATCAGGGGTATCAAACATATGGCATTCGACTCCACCATAGGGCCCAATCAATCCCAGATTAATTAACAAAATGCAAAATTAGAGACAGTAAGGGTGTCAAACTCATTTTAGTTCATGAGCCACATACAGCCCAATTTTATCTCAAGTAACAACATAATACCCTATAAATAATGACAACTCCAAATGTTCTTCTTCATTTAATACGAAAAATATAAAATTACATTATGAAAAAAAATTACATTTACAAATAATGCTTTCAAAATAAAATTTGAATAACCTGAACAAATATGAACCTGAAATTTCTTTAGAAAAATAAGTGTGACTTTAACAATATAATAGATCCACTGTGATCTGAAAGTTGTGTTAATTGTTTTTTTATTTATTTATTTTACGTTTATTTAACCATGTTGGTCAAATTGAGACAGGGCGTCCCTTTTTCAAGGGAGACATAGCCAAGACAGCAGTGATACAGTCACATAATTACAATTTACAATAATAAAAACATTTCAAAAACACAGAAAAAACATATCCAATCAGTTGAAACATTTACAGACCAACAGCCTTGATTCCAGATTTCTAACACTCTCTTTAAAAACAGTCAAAGGAATCAGTGTTTGCACAGACTGAAGCTATAATACATTAAGCTGAGATTAATGTTGTTTAATATTATTTTTCTTAAGAATTCTCAGGTTGTATATGGCTGTTCACATTGTTCCCATTTTCATAATGTAATTGGACTTTTTTGCACTAAAACAAATAAAACAATTTGGATTATTATTCATAGGTGATTATGCCTATTATTTTCCTGGTCCAGCCCTTGATATCACATTGGGCTTTAAGTGGCCCCTGAACTAAAATAAGTTTGACACCCCTGATCTAGATTTTTTCAGTGATTCACCACGTCCCACCTTGCTCACTTATTTGTAATACCTTCATCAGTGTGTGCGTGTGTGTGTGTAATTATTCCTTTTATCATTTATCAATCTGTACATCCTTGACTTGGCTCCTTTGTGTTTTATATCATATATGTGCCATATACCTGGTCCAATGCTCTAATATTGATATTCTGAAAAATGATCACTCAGTTCCATGACACACTGAAGTCTGCTTTTGCCAATATTACCTGAGGGTCTGTGGTGTCCACTGTTAAAAGCCAACCAGAAACAAAGGTTTTGCATTTGCACAGGTTTGTTGTCATTTTTGCATTCTAGAATACAGAGATATTAAGAATCCTTATATGCATCCGAAGCACTGATCACTAAACCCCTCATTAATGTCATTGTCTGTTGGTCAGTGTCTGAGTGTGAGAGTCTGTAAGGACCTGAAAAGGTACATAAGAAATAGCATGGTACTCAGGTGTGTGTTGAAGTCTCTCTGCTCTTCACAGCTTCTCATTTCACCATCAGAACCAAATATACTTATTATTAATTCTCCTTCTGGTGCTGAAGAATCTGGAAGTTTCAATGTCAGCAAAGTGCTAATACTAGGTGCCATGTGTATCCAGTAAAAGCAAAGACTAAATTTACCTACACTGCTAATAAAGTGAGTTTAACCTTAAGACCTATACTACATGTCATGTGACATTACCTTGAGGATGCAAACACACAAGTAACAAAAGCATGAGACTAACTTCATTAATCCCATCAGGGAGATTCAATTGATGTAGGCTACAACTGAAAATAATTTACAGTAAAGATAAAATAAGTAATTAATTAATTGATTATTTAGGTACAGAATTTAGCAAATGTTTGTTTTTCTGGACTTCTTAATTGCAAAAAAAAAAAAAAATCTGATTAATCAGTGTGTAGTTGCATCATTTCATCAGTCTGATGTTATGTTTCTATCTATCATCTTTAATCCTGTTGTGTTTCTTTGGTTTTTTGGCGAATCAGCCCATCCCCAGTTGCTTTCACCTGTTTTGTATAGCCTTGGGGCAATCACTGGGAACCCTGAGTTTAACGTCATAACACACTGAATTGAGAATAACTCCCTCTGGTGAAGTCTGCTTGAGATGCCAATGTGTGCAAAGTGGCCATAAAGGACTTAAAATGTGTGTGATCTAACCCTCTATCACTTCACAGTTTTACATCAGGAAAGCCCTAAGCCTTCAGAGACTCAATGGGAACGAACATCAAAGTCTGTGAGTTGGAAAATTACCATTTAGAAAAATACCTGTATTAGTGTGAACTGAGAGCAGAGGAGTCAAGGAAAAGAGGAGTCAAAGCAACATGCAAGTAACAAAATGACAAATCTCTACCTGTTACAACCCAAAGGGTGAAACATATTTACAAAGGACACCGGGAGTCAAGGAGTATAATTCGAAAAACTTTTTTTTATTTATTTACAGTTAGTTTTTTTTTGTTCTTCTGCTATTCTCTTCATTTGTACCCAACCTGGTTTTAATGAAGCAGAATCTAAGAACCCCTTTTAAACCCCATGCCCAAAGTAACAAAAGAAAAGACCAGAGTGGACCGGCAAACTAAACATAAGGACGGTGCGCTGGACAGCCCAACCCTGTACAGGGCCGTAGAAGCTGCCAGCGCACCGCTACCCTATCAAATAAAGCAAACTTCAAAAATAAGCCCTAACGAAAGGAAAAGCGAAAACAGGACGTCCGGATCCACCTGGTCAAACAAAAGGATAAGCTAACAAAAAGCTAACAAAAACCCCGCTGGCATGGAGCAACCTGCGTGGAGCAACCTGCGTGGAGGAGTGGAGCGGTTGCGCGCCTCAACGTGCGCGCTCCGGACGCCGGCATCGCTGGAGGAGGTGGAGAGAGCAGGGGGCGAGAGAGAGAACGAGAGCCCAGCACTGGTCCAATTTATAAGCTCAGCCGGCGGGAAAACCAATTGGCCATCTATTGAAGAAACATACTAAATATATAATGTTTTGCCCAAAAATGTTATCAAGGCAAAAAAAACCAGAGAGCAATATTTACCCAAAAGTGTCAAGTAAGAATTAACAAAAAAAACACAAAAGACAAAGGGGGAAAAATAGAAGTGCGTCAGAACATAACACTGCCTTGAGCTTTCATTTTCAACAAACATTGGATAAATATGATGGCTGTATCATCTGTACATTATTTTGTTGTCCTCTTTATTTTATAATTTTTGTCAGATGAAGAGAACAGTTAAAAAATAAAAGTTATTAGATTAGATTTGAACTTTACTGATCCTTTGGGCAAGAGCTCTCAGGAAATTAAGGTTCCACAGCAGCACAACGCTGAATGTACACAAACAAGAAATACCACAAGAAAATAGCATCCCAAAAAACAGTGGTGAAACAAACAGGCAATTGCACGTTAGACAGTACTAGTAGAAACAACAAATAACAAAGTGGTAATAATAATAATAATAATAATAATAATAATAATAATAATAATAATAAGCAGTGAGAGAACTCAATTATTAACTGCAAGAAAACAATTCAAGTAACAAAAGTAAGATCCTTCATTTGATCATTGTAAAAAACTTTCATCCAAAACTATCATTTGTAAAGTCCTAGTTTTCATAATCCAACTGTGTATCATCCTACTTCTATAAATCAAAGGTGTGGTTCACAGAAAAGTCTTAAATACACAATACACCTGTGTATAGCTCCTCTCACAGGCATCCTTGATCCTCATTCCTTGCGTTTTAGTGGCTCAGACATCCTTAAAGATGATACACACAGAGATTTCCAGGTCACAAGCAGGAGTACAGAGGGGTGAGAAGTCAAGGAATCGTGAAATAATGAAGCGAGAGGAGTCTTTTGTCTCCTCCAGATTGCATGATTGCTTGATTTGTGACTCTTTTATCTCCCCTTTTTGGATTAGTTTGCATGTCTACACCTCCGCAACTCTCGCCTCTTGATGTCTGAACTCTTTTCATAAAGCTGCTATTATGAATTCAGAACAAACTCACCTTCAATCAACTAATCAGCTTCAATCATGAGCTGGAGCTCCATCCAAGGATAGCATCCAGTTCTACCACATCCACAGGTAAAAAATAGACAAATACACCCTGGATACAAGGTATGTTTCCATAAACCCTTTTTTAAAACACACTTTAGCAATTTGCATCCTAATAAAATACAAAAACGTCTTACATATCACAATATGAGTGGCCTGCTTCTGCTTTTTCTACACAAAATGTTGACATGAAAAGTCCAAAATTTTGACCCTTTCTGTCTCTTAATTAATCTCACAATCCGTGCATTTACATGACAACTTTTATTCCTGGTTTAAAGCTATTCCTACCAATGTGGCATTTTTCACAGCACTGAGTAAAAGTTTGAACATGAACGACCCGCCTCCCTCCAAAGCCCCGCCCACTTCCCCTTGCCTGAGCTCTGATGCTCACCTCCTCTCACCTGATGCACGCGGAGGAAGCGGAGGGGCAGGTCCGGTCCACTTCGGTGTGTCCGCAGACCCCTCCCTCAGTAATCAGATGCATCATCCACCTGCCACGGCCCCTGTTCCATCAGTAGACCCTGTATTTAAGGGTCTGGTCTGTGCAGAGCTGGGTCAGTGTCTTCACTGCACCACGGAGATGAGATGCCCAGGCGACGGGCGCGCGCACTGTGAACGCGTGGCCTCCACGAATCTTTCCGTGGACATTTGAGGTTTCATAGTCCATACATTTATCATCCTACATAATCCTACACTGTGTGACACCATGTGCATGTACCTGTATGAGTCCCACGATCATAAAAGCTGAGCTTTGTGCAGACCTGTTCAGTTCAGTACATCCGACTTCCGGACTTTTATCTCCATCCTTCATTCATCGGACTCCTGTTTGTTCTCCTTAGTTGTTGTTTCTGTTAATAAATCCGTTTATTCCCTTCCACATGTGCATTTGAGTTCTATCCATACACATCCTAGAAAGACTGGGGTCAGTGACAGGAGAAGCAGTGCGAGTGATGCGTCAGATTCAGAGGTACCCGTATAGGATGTGGAGACGGCGATAATGGATCGGATGCTGGACGGCTGTAATGGATGATTGACAGGAGGCTCAGGCAGGTTCGGCCAATTATTTTATTCGGACCGAATAAAATGATTGGTCAGACTTTTATCAGAAATATACGAGAATTAAACATTTTTGAGTTTCAATACCTGGTGGATTTCTTTTACATTTTAGTTTAACACACGCTTATTAGGAGCATTTTAAGATGACAAAAGAAAAGTGTAAAAATGCCACATCATACGGTATAGCTTTAATCTGAATAAACGTTAGATCCTATTTAAGATGACCATGTAAACATCTTATTCCAGTTGAAAAAGAATAGTTCGGAATAAATTTAAATCCGAATAAAGTCACTGGTTTAATCCCCTTTTAATTCCGATCTAAATTATTCCTCGGACATGTAAACCCTTTATTCCGTTTGGACTTTATTCCTTCCATTCTGTGCATGCTCGTTGTCTTGTCCTGTCACGATGATGCACACATTCTGCGCTGGCGGAAGAATATGCAGTGCAGTCTAGTCTTACCAAACTGTTCCAGTGGGCTATTCTGATGGGATCTACCAGCCTCTAAAACTCTGAAGGAATAGTTCACCACTTGTTTTTTATCAATTCATTTGTCATGCACTAATAAGTTCGATAAGTTGGCAAATCAGTTTGCGCTGCAGTGCACCGATTGTTGTCTTGTTCTCGCAGCCCTTCCATTAGCTTAGCTTAGCCTAGCTTAGCATAATGGCTTCATTCCTATGGTCAGACGTAGCCAGGCTTTCATGGGTGATCTGTTGTATTTTATGACTGATTTTGTGAAATTCAGTTCTCCCTAATCATTACCTTAGTCCACTGGGGTCAATATGATCACAAATTGAGGCTCAAATCATGGCGATGTGACTTACTGCACTAATAAGATCTTGGGAAATAAAAACTAATGCAAAGCTAAAACGGTAAAGCAAAGCTAATTTAGCGCATGTATCCTTTCCAACAAAAAGATTTTCCAACTTTCGTCAACACAACAGTCCCAAGATTATATGAGTGCAGTAAGTCGCAGATCTAAAGAAATAATTAGGGAGAATCGGATTTCACAAAATCGCTTTCAAAATACAACAAATCACCTTTAAAAAACTGGCTACGTGTGACCATGGAAATGCAGTGACTATGCTAAGCTAACAGAAGGGCTGCGAGAACCGAATAAACATTTCTCATATAAACCTTTATTCGGGTTTAACATTTCCATGTAAACAGAAGAGAAAATACTTTAGTTCCGAATTAATTTCTTCTGGAAAAATAAAACGGATTTAAAAAACGTCATGTAACCATACCCAATGAGGAAATTCAACGGTCAAGGCAACAATAAAATAAAGTGCAAAAAAAAGTGCACAAGATGTGATATGCAGAAGTGCAAAAAAAAAAATAATAATAATAATAAAAACTATACAGACTGGAGTTGCAAAATGTCAGACAGTACAGCTGAGACACGTGACATGACATGAGTAAATTAAGAGTATCTGTGTCTCCAGTTTGAGCCAAAAATAAGTCTGTATCTTAATAGTAGTTGAGAGAATCAGAAAAGACACCTTTTTTATTTAAAGAAAAAGCCATCTGTTGTGCCTGTGGTGTTTTTCTGATGTGTTATTTGATGTGTTTTCTGAGTTTGCACACCTGTACTACTCTGACTTCAGAGTTTGACTACTGCAGTTTTCTTTGGGCTTGGCAGTGCTTAAAAATGTCTGCAGCAGCCTGGCTCCTCAGTAAGGGACAGCACTTGATAGCTTTATTTATTTCACACACAACCATAGAAAACCAATGTTACTGCTTGTTCCCCAGCACCACATGTTACACTTTCCATGTATGACATTTCATGCAAAGGCACATCCTTTTCCTTCCAAAACAGAGCGGAGCATTAATCTAACACCTGCTGCAGATAAATGCTCTGTCCGTTCAAAGCACATTCTCTGGAAATTTGATTAGAGAGCGGAGCCTGTGGATCAGGATGAGAGAAACCGGTCTGTTTACATGATGATATTCTGGTGGTCGCAGCATGAATTTCTATACAGATGTGTTACACCTGATACACCCTGTCCAATCTGTAAAAGGGATTAGATTAGGCTTTGTGTGCATGCACAGCAGGAACCATAACAATACTGTTAGGGCATGGGAAGATGAACCAGCAGGCGTTGCATGTCGGCTGTGATGTCTGTATTTATGTGTTGGTGGAAGAGGCCTTTGAGAGTGTCCAAGCCACTACTGAACACTTTATCTGTACATAAAGCCAGTGTGTGAAAATGATCTCCTGTTTACATTATGTAAAACTCTAAATTATTGTTCCTGTGCAGAAAATATTCTTGTTTGTACCCTTATTTTAAAAGAGGTAATATTCTCACTAACCAGCTCCATAGATGTTCCTGTATAGACGATACATGACGATGCATTCATGATAGAACTAAAAAAGTAAAGCTAAAACATATTCATCTCTCCATGCTGTCTGATGTAAAAGAGGCGTGATTGCAGCTATTTGTACCAATCACATGAACTGACCAAATTGCATCATTACATGATAAGTATTAAACTCACTGGTGAAAGACAAGTTATTTTTGATCCTCTTTGAAGATACCATAATTTACACATATGCTTATCAATTTAAAGGATAGTTTTTGAGGTCAAGAAAGGCTTTAGAGGTCAAGAAAGTCAGAATGTTTGGTAAAACTGTTTAGGTATCAGACAGAAACAGGAAGACTACACCTTGGAAAGTCACACTGATGATGTCAATGTCTATCACCATGATCAGTTCAGAGTCGCTGACGATGTCTCTGCAGCTTCAACATAAACATACCTGTAGTGCTGTAGTGACTCTTTTAATACTTTTTCACCTCACTTTGAGAGTTTGAGGTGAAATATATCACTGCAGCAAACGCTTTGGTGTTGGTGATGTGTGTCGCACGTGATGAAAGATACTGTCCATTCAGCTGTTTAACACAAAACTAGGGTTTTGTTTACTATATTTGCCACAAACTAATTTTCTTGGCTCTTAAAATTATCTGTTTAATTGATAAACGTCATATGTGTAAATAGTAGCACAATTCAAAAAGGATCCAAAAAAATATATGCTCTCACAATTTACCACAGTTCATATTTGTTTACAGTGGAAGGGACAAGACTTTGTCTCTCCTCTGTCATTCACATTTTTTTCCCACAACAGATTATAATACTGATGCAATCTGCTATTATTTTAAGGATTAACACCCTGTTCAGTTCATGACAAATGTGAATAATTCATTTTCTTCAAACCTGTAGTAACCTTTTATCGGCCAAGTGACTATTTTTGGCAATTTCCACATTCATTACAAGACAGTGACAGCAACTGTTACAGTGAGGGCAGTGAGTCCGCAATCTCAGGTCAAATGTGGTCTACAGGGTCTGTAAGGTCCACCTCTGTATGAACAGAGAGTGTACCTGCTTTGTTAGGTACCATGAAGTAATGGTACTAATGTAAGGAATGATGTTCAAAGGGATACTGTGGATGTGGACAGGTGTCTGGATCAGTACTTATATGTTCTTGTAATGTTCTAAAATGCATCTTCCTTTGCATGTGTTTACCCATAAGTGGCAAAAAATTAAATACAATCCAAGAGGTAAAGAGCCAAATATGGTAACTTCATTAACCTTGATTTTCTACATAGCATAAAATTTTTCAAAGTTTTTACAAAAGTATTAGAGGCTTGTTTTGTCCTCCAATAACAAACTGAGGTTGAAATTTTGAATTTCAGAGTATTTCTGAGTAAAAAGGTTAACCTGGAAGTTTATTTTTCATATTTTAGTTGACCTCAAGAAGGCAAGAAGATCAGAAAATGAGAGGGAAGAGAAGCAAACAGATGCAGAGCATTGCAGAACAGAGAACAAACACAGGTATAACTACTGCAACACATGACAGACATTAAACTGTATTTTCCAGTTTATTTGATTCTTGTATTCTTTTTTCTGTTCTTTTGGTGGATTCTTTTTCATTGTTGAGTTACTGAAGAGTGTTTTTCAGTGAGGAGTGCTAGTAGAGCTTGGCTATGCTAACTGTTGCTAACATCTGTGAACTGTCACCTGTTTCTCAATCTGTGCAGAGAAATGAGACTGAAGTCAGCATTGAGGAACGTCTGCCTGGAGCTGTGGATGTTCTCCTGTTGCTGAAGGTTCCTACTGGTCAGCATAACTGCAGTCTCGTCTGACCAGACAAGATCTGCTGAGCTTGTTGTGGGGTCTGACTTTTACAGAGCTTGGTAGGGGCTGCTCTCACTCAGCACATGGAGATCGTACAATCCTGTATGTAACAATGTCCACCTCGAATGAGCCAGTGGAGCAATGGTTAAATCGATTTATTTAAAGTGCTCCTGTGTTGGTCATACTTACAACATTAATTGTGCTTTATATATTACTTAAAACAAGAGATGCGCAAATTCAGTAAAAAAAATTAAAATAAAAAAAATGCCATAAGTGCACCACACTGAACCTTTTTATTTTGTGAATTACAGGAATGCACAGAACCTACGGGGAGCAGTCATTGCCAGATGTAAGTGACGTACCATCATTGATTCCAAGTGATCAAGTGCAAGCAAACAAGCAGCAGTCAGTGAGCAATATTGAGTGGAAAGCTCGTGTTCAAGAAGCAAACTATGGCTACTAATTTTGAGGAAATGGGTGTAATTAGTTGGCTATTTGATCCAATAATGTGTCATCTTAGACCAGTGTCTGCTGTACAGGGTTCATGACCAGTGCAACGCAGTCCATGTAATCGAACAAACCAATGAGTCTGTGTCACTACTGGTGCTGGAACAGCCCATGAAGAAGCCAACATGTTGCTGATCATGCCTGACTGATGGAGCAGTGACTGGACAACGAGCTATGACAAGTTACCTGACAAAACCGCAAGTATTATACGTGATCTTTTGAAATAGCTAGCAGTGAAAATTCACTACACTTACCTTTTAAAAGTGGATTTTAAAAAATTCAATGAAATAGCACGTAGTGTTGTATTGTGATAGATACTGCACTATTTCATAAAATTTCACACTTTTTCATCTCGAGTTGTTACCAAGTATCTACAAATAGAAAATTATTTAGTGGGATATAGATGAAATTTAACCTTTAAATTATTTTGTAAAATTTACAATAACAGTTTAGCAAATTTTAAAAGCAGCAAATTGTGTTGCCAGTTAATAAAGTTGCAATGCCCTAAATCTAGTAGCAAAACTTCACTGGGTACTTAATTTTGTAAGCCCAGCCTTCAACTTTCATAGGTCATCCATCCATCCTTTAAAAAATATCTTTATTTTAACATGTGAAAAAAAAAATAACATTCAAGTCTCTTTATGAGGTTTAATAATAAATGTTTCACCTTCTGTCTAGAAATGTAGGCTTTTCTTTTGACCATGCAGGTCTGATTCAACCTGAACAGCTGTGGTTGTTGATGCTGTTTTACAGTATTAGTGCCTTTGAGCATGTGAGTATGGAGAGTGTTTGCTGACCGTCAAGGATACACAGGGCGAAGTCTTATGGTTCTTTTAATGTTTCTTTGTGTTGCATGAAGGTTAAAAAATTTAATAAAAGTTTCATAAATGTATCATCTTCTGCAGTTACACAGCGAGAGGTGGGACTGCATACAAAAACACAGAGGATGAAGGCAGCAGTATACATTCAGGTATCCAGGCTGTTATGTACAATGCAACCATTTGGGTCGCTGGGTTAAGTCATTTGCCACTACTAAACAACATTTCCTCACAAGAGGAAAAAAAAAACCAAAAACAATGAAAAATTTGAAAGATGCTGCTATTCCAGCCCACAGAGCACTATTACTCATCTCTACTGAGCTTTTTGGCAGCCTTATTGTTATGAATCAATAGTAACAGTAATTCACCTTCTACCTCACTCATCTCCAGAAACAGCAGGCAATTGTTAAAAAAAAAAAAAAAAAAAAAAAAATCATACTGAACGCAAACCAAAAGACTTTTTTCATATTTTGGTAGACACCACAGCAAAAGTACAGGGAATGTGAAGACTGGATTGACCAAAAGGTAAATTAATAGCTTTAACAAATGGTGGTACATGAACATTTGCATGATCGACTTTTGCCTTCTGTACCTGCTATGATGATAGATAGTTTCACTTGTGTTGAGATTCTACTGACAAATCTGACTCCAATTCTCTATCCCCCGCGTTCGCTACATTGGTTATTACCTTGATCATAAAACAGACCTGAAACAGGATTTAAGAATAACAATGAATCAGTCATTTAATGGGCATCAATCAAACTTACACAGTTCTGTGGTCTCCCAAAGATACAGAGAATCAGTTTTCCAGACCCACAGACAAAGTCTCCAAACATAGAACCCATCTCTTTTGGCTCCCTGTCCTCAAGAGCCCTGAGAAACCTTTTTCCTCGTCCTTTATAGTCATACATGGGGTGTTGTCTCTTTCTGGCCTAAATCTATGACACTGCGCCTCCCTCACCTTACAGCTGTCACCCCCTGTCCTTACCCCACAGACCTCTTAAACTCTTCTCCTTACGTATAATAAAACAATAAATACTAATAAAAAAAACCAGACATCATAATTATTACATATCACATTCTAATTCCAAAATATAGTTAGCCTATCATGTTTACAGAATATTAAATTGTAATTTTATAATCCTTAAGTTTTTCATGTTCTTCAACTGTATAATTTTAACACTTGATTGCAATTAACATTGTCAGAAGCATATGTTGTAAACTGACATTCTATTGGGGGCTCCAAGCTTTTAGGAGCCAGGATCTGAGAAGCTTTACTCCATTGCTCGTCGTGCATCTCCATCTTTCTTTAGCACGGAACATGTTCTGTAGATAGATGAAGGTAAATGCTGTCAGGGCTGTTTGGACAGTTTGGTTTGTGCTGTACACAGGATCTGGCTACAGCGCCTGTGAAAAATAGGGTCCGAAAAGAAGTAGTTTTGGTTGAACCTCCACATGAGGAAGCACACAAGGTATTAAAATGATCAAATTCCTACAAGAGAAAAGATGTGTCTTTGTCTAATCTCTGTGTTTCAGTGTGAACTTGTAGCTTGGAAGCTGTAGTTCTTTCATATAGTGAAGGGAGCTCTGCAAATGTTGAAATAGGATGTTGACAGCAGAGGAATGGAGAATGACTGACTGTACTGCCATTGGACAAATGAAGTAGTCATCCTTATTGTAGCAAAGAGCATTCTTTGAGCCAGTGTGGCAACTGCAGTGATCATTGTCTCTTTTCCTTTAAATAGAGATTTACAGTGATTTCACAGCAGGGAGCCTTTCCCAAGTCACTCTCATCAAACAGGTGTGACTACACAAAGGTTTTTCTGTCTGAAGTTTTCTAAATGTCTGTGGAAATGGTAAAATTGGACAACCTTCAGCAAAAATAGGCAAAAAAAAAAAGAAAAAAAAAAGTATTTGAAGGACATAGGGAACATCCAACTTACCTGACTTACCTTATCCATGGTGTCATTTTGTAAATTGTGTAGTATTTAGTAGCAGCAGTTACAGTACACTGCAGAGGAGACTAAATCCAGAAAAAAAGCATCAGAGCTGAAAAATACTCTGCACCATGTATTAGAGCAAGTGATGGGTGATTCTCAAACGAATCGTTCAAAAGGATCAATTCATTTAAGTGAACGAGAATTGAACTGATTCGCACACGCAGCTGAATCGATTCAGCAGCACTTTGCTAATATTTAGTTTATTATCATGTAAACTAGACAGAATCACTCATTAAGTCGGAGGCAGAAGTGCTGTGTAACGCACCATACAACAAGTAGTGTCCATGGAAAGATCTCTGATTGTATTGCAAGACTAGTTGCCAGTGATGGACGGACCAAGCCGAGGTAGTGAATCACTGAATAAAAGAGTGGCTGAGTAGAGCTGAGTCGCTGAATCAATTCTGAATCGTTCATGAATCACTGACTCACTGAATTGTTAACAAATCGCTGAATCATTCATGAATCGATGACTCGTGAAAAATTGACTTGCTGAATCGCTTTGCCAATCGCTGAGTCTACTGAACCGCTGAACGAGTTTATATACCCCTACCATAAGGAGACAGAACAGAAACCATATTAAGTCATGAACAAACAAGGCGAATATAACAATCTGAAGTCAACTATTTTTGAAATGTTTAAAATGTTAAAGTTTAATTGCAAGAAAGCACACTAATAAAATTTAATTAAACACACAGAGCACAGTGTTGTTTTAAGCAACATAAAGTAGATAGATAGATAGATAGATAGATAGATAGATAGATAGATAGATAGATAGATAGATAGATAGATAGATAGATAGATAGATAGATAGATAGATAGATAGATAGATAGATAGATAGATAGATAGATAGATAAGGGTTGCTACTTTTGCTTGTTGCGTAGTGGTGTAAATGTACGCTTGGCAAGTAGGCACCACCAGTTTGCGACCAACGCCCGTTAGATTTATTTATTTTTTTTAAATTGGTGAATCAAGTGAATCAATTCGCAACAGATGACTGAACTGAAAGAATTGAGGTAGTAAAAAGAATCGGATCTCCCATCACTAATTAGAGCCTGTTGTAATGTAGCCTATGAAACCCCCTGATGACATAATGCAGTGTGCTTTATTCATTAGTCATGTACATAATTTGCATTTTCCTTGTTTATCTTTTTTTGCTACTTTCCTTTATTTTTTGTTGTTTTTGCTACTGACATTTTACAAACATACAACATTGGCCTTAAAATGTGGCAGGTGTTGTTTTCATTTGGAGTTACATAATGTCTTATTCATCTGTAGATTAATATTGCAACAATGTGAACAGGTGGGAAAATCAATTGAACCGTAGGGACTTAAAGGACATATTCACAATCTGGATCCTTTCATTGCAGTATGAAAGCTGCACTTGAAGCTTACTTTTGTTCTTCCCTTGTTCTTATTTAAGATGTCTTCTCCACAAAATATGGCAATATTTCACTGTACAAATCACCTAGAATCGACAAACTAACCCCCTGTAGTAATTAAGTTAAATGATTGAAAAGAACCATATTTCTCCACTGGATGGTCATTATAAAAGAACTGCCCTCCAAACTGCAGCTCATTAGTCCAAAGTCCTTCCAATCCTTCTACCTCTGTCCTCATCTTGCATTGAACCACTGAATTCTACTCTTCTCAGCTAATTACCTGTCCTCCTCTTCCTGGTCAGCTCTGCTCTTACCCTCTCATATCCTCTCCCTCTATCTCCCTCCTCCCTTTTTCTTCTAAATCACATCGTATCCTCTTCTTAAGCCTTTTTCTCTTATTCTCTCTCTCTCATTTCTGATCTCCTTTCCATTCCCTCATATCCTTCCCCTTTTCATACAACCAACCACAGCACCATCTAGCTACCAAAACTCCATAGCTGAGACAGGATTATACAGAAAACTTGCAGACAGGACTCAGGTCCCTGGATCTTTCTATGATTCCTATGTGTTTATTGTGCTAATTTAAGTGTTGTATAAATAATGTATGTGTATCTTTTACTGTGGGATCATCATAATTGTACACATGTATTTATTTATATTCTCCCCATATCTGCAGTGCAGGTTGTTGGCTTTTATTTCCTGATGCAGTTTACTTAGAAATGTTATCAGTGCATTCAAGGCCAATACTGACTTCACTTAGTGATGCTATGCCATACACCATACAGAATTTTTGGACTGAGAGTCATAACATTGCTCTCTGGTTTCTGAATTGTCATTTTGAAGTCAGTTGTCTGCTCTTCAACTTGTTGGCTTTTTAGAGCTGGAATCGACCACATTTGGACAAAAGGGGCAGAGGTGAAAGATGAGCTAAAGCTAAACATTAGCTTATTGACTCAGCAGAACAATGAACTTTATCAATCACTGTGTAATAAAGTTAGTGTACACTACTAACCACAACCACAGTGAAGCTGCACGTCAGGAAAAAATAGCATTTTCTATTAACTAAAAAGAAAATTTTAAAGTCTGTCTCTCTAGGCGAGAGAGTTGTCATACAGACCTGCCAATCAGCCTGACATCAATGCGTCTATTTGACCTGAGATCTGGGTAATGGATCAATAATTATAGATCACTTATTAGATGATCAAATAAAATAAATGAGACCTGAATGACTCCTGAAAAACAGGACTGACTTTACTATTTTGTAGACATGGTTGCGCAGTGGTTAGAATTGGGGCCTCACAGTAAGAAGGTCCTGGGTTCTATTCCAGTGCCAGCCAACATGGGTTAATTGTTCACTCTCAGTTTCCTATAGGTGTAAATAGGAATAATTATATGAATATTGTGTTATTATATTAGGAATAAATGGCTCAGAAAATAGACTAAATGAATCATTTTCTATTTTTAGGGAGAAGTTCAGTGTAAGATGAAAGGAGCCGGGGAGTTTTGGAACCACTCCCAGTGGCCACAAGTGGTATTACAACTTTAAGATACTGTGGCTTCATTTTGGAGCTGCAGTCCTTGTCCCTTATAATAAACTTGTTTATTGAGCTGGAAACTGCATGATAAAATTGAAGTGCAATGTAACACAACATTATTGTTTATTATGTTGACATGTGTCTCAAAATCAGAATTCCATGCATTGTACATGGCTCAAATTTAAATCATTGTGAACCTTGCAAGGCCAATTCTGCCAGAATAAGCCAATTCTGTTGACTTTGTAATATCTATCTATCTATCTATCTATCTATCTATCTATCTATCTATCTATCTATCTATCTATCTATCTATCTATCTATCTATCTATCTATCTATCTATCTATCTATCTATCTATCTATTCATTCATTATCTGAACCCGCTTTATCCTCACTAGGGTCACGGGGGTCGCTTGGAGCCTATCCCAGCTACATAGGGGCAAAGACGGGGTACATATATATGTATATATATATATATATATATATATATATATATATATATATATATATATATATATATATATATATATATATACACACACACACACACATATATATATATATATATATATATATATATATATATATATACACACACACACATATATATATATACATATATATATATATATATATATATATATATATATATATATATATATATATATATATACAGACCTGATCAAAATCTTAAGACCAGTTGAAAAATAGCTAGAATTTACCTTTTGCACATTTGGATCTTAATGAGGTTTTAAGTAGAGCTACAATATACAAAAGCAAGAAGGGGGAGTGAGACAAAAAGCACTTTGAAAAAGTAATTTATTGAAAACAACAAGTAAACTGAAATAGGCTGTTTATCAGCTGATCAAAAGTTTAAGACCATCGCTCAAAAAATTACAAAAGACTCTCCAAACCAGAACAAAACATTTTCTCAGTAGGACTCAGTAATGAGTAGCTCCACCGTTCTTGTTAATCACTTCAAAAATTTGTTTGGGCATGCTTGATGCGAGTGTTTCCAGGAGGCTGGTGGGAACATTGCTTCAAGTGGTGAAGATGGCTTCACGAAGGGCATCAAATGTGTGGAACTGATGGCAATTTTTATAAACTTCCCTTGCCATCCATCCCCAAATGTTCTCTATGGGATTTAAATCAGGGGAACATGCGGGATGGTCCAAAAGAGTGATGTTATTCTCCCTGAAGAAGTCCTTCGTCAAGCGAGCATTGTGAACTGCAGCGTTGTCCTGTTGAAAAAGCCAGCTGTTACCACACAGACGAGGGCCCTCAGTCATGAGGGATGCCCGCTGCAACATCTGCACGTAACCAGCCGCTGTTTGACGACCCTGCACCACCTGAAGCTCCAGTGTTCCACTGAATGAAAAAGCACCCCAGATCATGATGGACCCCCCTCCACTGTGCCGGGTAGAAAACATCTCAGGTGGGATCTCCTTGTCATGCCAGTAACGTTGGAAGCCATCTGGACCATCAAGGTTAAATTTTTTCTCATCAGAGAATAAAACTTTTTTCCACCTTTCAGTGTCCCATGTTTGATGCTCTCTGGCAAAGTCTAAACGGGCAGTTTTGTGGCGTTGTAGGAGACGAGGTCTTTGAATTCATTTTTTGTTTTTGAAACCCTTTTCCCGCAGATGCCGTCTGATGGTTATTGCGCTGCAGTCGGCACCAGTAAGGGCCTTAATTTGGGTCGAGGACCGCCCTGTGTCTTGACGGACAGTCAATCGGATCCTCTGGCTCAGTGCAGGTGTAATTTTTTTGGGTCTACCACTTGACTTTTTTGTTCCATAATGCTCAGGATCTGTCAAAAAATTTAGAATGACTGTCTTACTGCGTCCAACCTCAGCAGCAATGGCACGCTGCGAGAGGCCTTGCTTATGCAGCTCGACGATCCGACCACGTTCAAGAAGAGAAAGCTTCTTAGCTTTAGCCATCAGGAGGGCATGACCGTGTGAATGCTCGACAGAAAATGAGAATTTTGAGCAGATTTTGGCTTTTATAGCCTGCGATCTTAAACTTTTGATCAGCTGATAAACAGCCTATTTCAGTTTACTTGTTGTTTTCAATAAATTACTTTTTCAAAGTGCTTTTTGTCTCACTCCCCCTTCTTGCTTTTGTATATTGTAGCTCTACTTAAAACCTCATTAAGATCCAAATGTGCAAAAGGTAAATTCTAGCTATTTTTCAACTGGTCTTAAGATTTTGATCAGGTCCATGTATATATATATATATATATATATATATATATATATATATATACACAGGGTGGGGGAGCAAAATTTACAATATTTTGAGGCAGGGATTGAAAGACAGTGTATGACCAATTAGTTTATTGAAAGTCATGAGAATGTATTTGCCACAAGAAAATTTACATAATAGAAAATGTTTTTATTCTATGTGTCCTCCTTCTTTCTCAATAACTGCCTTCACACGCTTCCTGAAACTTGTGCGAGTGTTCCTCAAATATTCGGGTGACAACTTCTCCCATTCTTCTTTAATAGTATCTTCCAGACTTTCTCATAATAGTTTTGCTCATAGTTATTCTCTTCTTTACATTATAAACAGTCTTTATGGACACTCCAACTATTTTTGAAATCTCCTTTGGTGTGACGAGTGCATTCAGCAAATCACACACTCTTTGACATTTGCTTTCCTGATTACTCAAATGGGCAAAAGTTTCTGAAAAGGTATGGATAATAGTGTTAGGTATGATTATGACATCAATATATGTTTGGTTTCAAAACAATTGACGTAGTGCCTGCTGAGAAAAAAACAACTAAATGTTCATTGTACATTTTGCTTCCCCACCCTGTATATTGTCGGTTGGACTGTGTACATCCCTGACAATGAGTGAATGTTAATAAAAAAAAAGAGAGAGATGGTTAAATTCTTTATAAACTGAGTAAACCTTTAATAATACCATGTTTTTGGTTAACAACACTAGTGCCTGAAGTGACATTTGGAAATGTGTAAGATATTAAATTGCTAATATAATTTATGTCATGACAACAACCACACTTTTCATTAAGAGCTAAGCTGAACACCTCTTATCTACCAACACTTTGCTCTGAAACACAAAATGACAAATGTGTTTACCGTCATTACCAAAGCTTGCCAGTGTGCCTCTGTATCCTCGTCAGCACAATTAGCAGCTTGAGAGTAATCATAGCGCTTTGCCTGAGCCAGCACAGCTGTGAGCACAGAGAGAGCACCAAACACAATTTACAACACCTAAATCCAATTAGCAGACAATGAAAGGTAACAACAACCTGATGGTGCTAGTTAACCACAGAGGAGCCCACTGCTGATGGTGTGTGAGAACACAGGGAGGTGGCAGAGGGAGCAACAAGGTGAACGTACATGGTTAAGAAGGGGATGCAGGATATTAAACATTTTGAGTTCTTCTTTTTTTTTTTTCAAATTTGAACACTGTCAAAAACTTTTTTTTCCACTATTAATTGCAAAATAGGTTATAATGAATTTACTCTAGGATATAGATCTTATAAAAATAGAACAAATCTTATATCCAACCAGGATGAAAATTAACAAAAAAAAGAGCTGATTTGCCAGATTTTATATCTTTTACTCTTCAGATCTACAATCGGGTGTTTTTATCATCACATTATTCAAACTTTCATTTACTGAACTAGTTATGCTGCATTCATGTGCAATGGAAATTATGGCAAATACTAGTTACAAACTCAAAAATTGCACATGAATGCCCCCCTCACATTACACTTTCCACTGGCGAACTGGAACAAAATTGATACACGAGCTCCCGAGATGAAATAACTGTGGTATATTGCAGAGGTGGGTAATCCCAGCTCCATAGAGTAAAAGTCCTGCCATGTATTGGTTCTGCCTGTTCACTTAACACAGGTGATTCCACTAATCATCCAGTCTACCTGGATGAGGAGTTGTGCTCATCCAAATGGGTTGGTTCAGTGAGTGGTTGGAACAAATACATGGCAGGACTTTTACTCTATGGAGCTGGGATTACCCACCTCTGGTATATTGTTGGTTATGTTAGTTATATTTGTTTTCCTAGTTAGGTTAGTTCATGTTTCTGTCCAATTCCTGTTTTATTTTGGTGAAGGGGTTTGTTTTCCGGTTGTGTCTGCACTCTGTCTGACTTATGTGTCTTCCCTAATTCCCTCATTGCCCGCACCTCGTGTCCTCCTGTTGATTATTCACACCTGATTTTGATCCAGCTCGCCCTCTATATTCTCCTCTCTCCCTTTGTCTGTTGTCAGTGCATCGTTCATGTCAACCCCTTGTCTTCATGTCGGTGTGTAAATCTTCATGTCAAGTATAGCTTACAATTATTGTTTATATCATTGTTAGTTAAGTTTTCTTAGTTAAGGAGGGCCATGGACATTTTGCACATTTATAGCATACAAAATTTGCACAAAAAAAATTACCAAAAAAAAAAAATGCTGTAGTAGATGAAGTAACACATCTAAAACCTTTTTTTTTTTTTTTTTTTTTTTTTTTACCCAAGTAGCAGTTCACAAGAAGTTATGTTTCAGCCATTTCATTATGACAATAAAAGCACTTGAACATAACACACTCATGATTTCGAATATACAAGTGGAAAGGATCATTTTCCTACTAGCATGTGAAGGCAGCATTAGTCCTTGAGAGGGTTGCGGGGATGCTGGAGCCTATCCCGAGTAAAGACGGGGATACACCCTGGACATGTTGCTAGTCCATCACAGGGCTGATATTTACAGATGAACAACCATTCACTCTTACATTTACACCTTTGGGAGATTTGGATTCATCAATTACCCATTAAGTGCACATCTTTAGACGGTGGGAGGAAGCTGGAATACCTGAACAGAACCCATGTAGATATGGGGAGAACATGCAATCTCTACAGAAAAAGGTCCACATCTCAAGTAATTTGCTTTGATGTGTCATTTGTGATGCAGTGGCTGTTCAGTGAGATCCATAAGCTAAGCTAAAATGGACTAACAGGAATTTCATGAAAGTTGCAAAAGAAAAAACAAAAATTCTTGGAAATGGGTCTCTCTAAAAAGAAAAATGATCTTGTCAAACATGTTTTCCATTAGAAAAGTAATCTAATTTTAAGACATTACATCTATAAAATACATCCTGTTTTGTCTTAATAAGATGCTCCTGTTAATACTGGGTTAGACTTTACCAGAAACAAGCTATAGCAATGATTTATACAATATCCCTTTGTTTTCCTTAGTTTAAGAGTTTTTAAGTGGTTACATTTCTCTTTTTAAGAAAGGCAAGCAATGTTTACCCCATTGGTACATTTCTTGTTTTGGGCTATATTTATCTTATTTCAAGCAGGGCTGTTCTTGCAGGGTAGACTCATGAGGTATCTATGCCACAGAGGGCTCTTTTAAGGTGGAGGACTTCTCCCCTCAAATTCCCCGAAGCAGACATTAGTGTGGTGGTCTGGAGTTGTATCAATTTGAGCTGTTGGCTCAAGCCCTAGCAATGCCTGAGGCGAGACTTTTCTACTATCTGCACCCAAGACATATGAGGGTCTAAAGGGTAGGGATTCAGGCCAGTGGTACTTTTATTCCCATAAAAAGTCTGGACCAAAACAGAAATTTACTAATCGGGATTAGTAAAAAACAGTGTGGGTCTCACTGTCTCAGAAGCCCAGTTGTGACGTATTGGAATATGAGTACATCTTCTCAAAATCACACTCTGTCAGAGGGAGAGGTGAATTGCCCACCTCTGATTAGAGGCCCTTAAAGATCCAATGTGTGAGATTTAGCAGGATTTTTGAACTTCTAATTGCAAAAACATTTAATATAGTACTGATAATATATTTTCATTAGTCTATAATCACACAAAAATTCAACTGTTATCATTTCATTACTTTCCATCCACATCAAGAGTTCACCATATTTCTATATTAGCTCTGGGCAGATTTCTTGTAAATTGAGTGCCATCCATGAATATCAGCTGCTAAGTGTGTACTAGAGGTAATATCCACTTAACTAAAAGACTCACAACAGACAAAACACATTCATATAACTATCTACAAATTCACAGCTAGATGTCACTAAATATTGCACATTCAAACATTTAACATTGTTCATTTTTGTGGGTGTATATATATATATATATATATATATATATATATATATATATATATATGTGTGTGTGTGTGTGTGTGTGTGTGTGTATATATGTGTGTGTGTATATATATGTATACATACATACATACATACATACATACATATATATATATATATATATATATATATATATATATATACACACAGGGTGGGGAAGCAAAATTTACAATGAACATTTAGTTGTTTTTTTCTCAGCAGGCACTACGTCAGTTGTTTTGAAACCAAACATATATTAAATATAGTAAATTTTCTTGTGGCAAATAAATTCTCATGACTTTCAATAAACTAATTGGTCATACACTGTCTTTCAATCCCTGCCTCAAAATATTGTAAATTTTGCTTCCCCACCTTGTGTATATATATATATATATATATATATATATATATATATATATATATATATACATATGTATGTATGTGTGTGTATGTGTGTGTGTGTAAGATGGGGTACACACACACACACACACACACATATATATATATATGTGTGTGTATGTATGTATGTGTATATATATATATATATATATATATATATATATATATATATATATATATATATATATATATATATGTGTGTGTGTGTGTGTGTGTGTGTGTGTGTACCCCGTCTTTGCCCCTATGTAGCTGGGACAGGCTCCAAGCGACCCCCGTTATCGTGTTCTTGTATTGGAAGTTCCAGGGATGAGTCTGGATCCAGCTCAGTCTCAAAGTTGACAAAATGTATTCAGATCACAAATAAGGTGGACACTCAGCTTTGAGGACTCAAAAACAATGAACCCCGAACATTAGATGAATTGTACATTTATTGTCCCTATGGGCGGACTCACCCATAAAAATGGGTTAGTCTTTAACTTAACTTTATCTAAATAGGTCAAGCAGATGTGGGGCCTCAACTCGAAGTAAACTTATGCCAACAATAAGTTTACATCTTATCACCTATGTTTGACAACACTATGTGTGAATATGTGTGTGTCTAGATGTGTATCTAAAGGAAGAACAGAACACACTTAACTCTTGTGCAGACAGATGTTTCCTATCTTAACAAGCTTAACCTACTGAAAAAAATATTTAAACTAAAACAGGGTACTACATAAATCCTGGTCACAAAGAACTCATTACTAACAGTATTGAAATAAAACAGATAAACAAATGAATCCTATGTTAAAACAAAAACTACTAAATAATAAAACTATTCATTCTAAAACTTTAATACCTAAGGTAAAGTAATATTTCAATTCCCCCTTTTGACATGGTTCTATCATGTCACTACCCCTTGCTAACTGAATTTACATATCACTTACATATCAATCAATAGAGGTAAATGGCGACATGAGCAGTCATGTTCTGCAGCATCAAGACTGCTTTTCAGACAAATTGTACAGATTGTGTTAATTAAAAAAAAAATACAAAAGCAGGACTGTCAAAACTTTCCTTCTCATTTACAAGTTTTACATGGCCCCTTTACCTGTGTAATAACAGTATTTTACAAATATTGTTGCACAAAAATTGTGTGTTTGTAGCATCACTGTTGATAGCAGATGTCACTAGGCTAGTGATACTTGAGTGCCCATCCCCACTAAAGTACTCAGGTTTAGTCCGCATTAACCTGTTTGTATAACATACTGTTTTGCTGCTGATGGAAAAAAAAAAAGACAGATCCTGTCCTGCAGCTGTTTTTCCATCTTCTAAATTCCCTTATGCTATACACAGACACATTTTACAATATTAATATTATTATTAACAACCACAACAACAACAACAACAACATTTTTTGTTTAAGATGAAGGGAAAAAAAAGTTTTGATTCAGATAACACCAATAAAAATCCAGGCCTGAGCCTTCAGAAACCAGAGAAACTGTCATATATTCGTAGTATAATTGTAACTTGCCTTCTTTTTGTAAGAGGATAGAAAATTGTGACTCAGTTTATGGATCATGGTTCTACCTCAGATGATTGTCTCATGATGTTTTGATCAGTGTCACTTAGCCCTAACTAATTATGAATCATCTCTAAAAGCTCTTTAAAGATAATCTAAAGCAAATTGGTCAATGTACAGTAATGGAAAAAAATTGAAAATCCATAATTATAGTCTGCTTCCATCACTTAAAAAAAAAAAGTCACAAATTACTAGTATATTGCAATCACAAGCTTATATGTATATATATATATATATATATATATATATATATATATATATATATATATATATATATATATATATATATATATATATGACCTGGCTCAAAGGCCACAACAAAAAAGGGGAACACACCAAAATGAAGTTTAACACAAGAGTATTTTATTAAATCAAAATAAGCCAAATTAAACCAAATTAGACAAAATTAAACCAAATTAGAGAAAAGCAAACTAAAGTATTTTACAGAATGTAAATGAGTCATCAGTAATGTCAGTAGTATAAGTGTGCATGAGTGGACGTGTGCTGATGTGGGTGTTGAAAAGTGCGAAACAGAACAAACATCAAAACAACATAACCAACCCAAAAGCTGACAAGGACCTGTGAGGGCAGAGAGCGCAGCAGCAGCCAGCCAGCCTCTAAATGAGAGAGCTATAGGCAGACTATTTGAAGGCAGGAACTCTGGGCACCACAGGTGTTCCTAATCTTCACATCAGGTGCCTGTTAAGAGACAAGCTGGAGACATGCATAGCTCCCCCAAGAGGACCCCAGGGGCCGTAACAATATATATTTTTAATATCATTATAATCAAATAAATGCATTTAGTCATAATTGTAATGCATATCACAGCTACCTATAGGAGCTGCACTGACTGGACAGTCAAGACGAGACTGTTGTGACAGTTTAATTTATGCTGACATTCCTGAGACACCATGCCAGCTGCATAAAATGACACAAATAACTACAATCTTCTGCACTTTGAGCAGTGAGGCTTTTGTTTATGAAATAGTGTGCACAATGGCACTTACACTGACAGTCAGGCAAATGATAGTCTACTCATTTAGACGCAGCTATGTAAACTCTCAATAGGCTGTGTGAGTTGAGTGAGACATAAAGTGAGATCACTGAATCTGAGCATGGAGGGTCTAGTGAGAGTTTAGAGTGTGATGTAAATCATGCTTGTCAAGTTATAACTGCCTCAGTGAACAGGGTTGTCACATTTCAACACCAGCTCAATTAAGTTCAGAAGTAGAATTAATAATAATCTGTCCACTAAGAGAGTCATGTTTCTCAGAGCAGTACATGATGATACATGGAATTTAAGATTAGTGACCAGAAGGTGGAAACTATCCAGAAAATATGACACCTAACTGTCAAGATTTCCTTCAGTATGCCACTTGCAGAAAAAAAATGTGATGTGACCTTTCAAACTCACATTTCCATTTCCACTTTATTAGTTTGTACATTTTCCATCAGAAATGAAGTATTTGAATGACAGACTACACCTGTTTCACCTGTAGTGTCTCTATTGTCTGTGTATTAATATGCATGTGTAGCTAAATGGGAACACATTGAAGAATGAAATCATTTAGAGAGCCAACTATGTTAAACAGAGGGGCATAAACAAAGGGGATGGACCATGGCTTGAAACTGAAGCCACTGTGGAAATATCTTAAAATGGTAAAACAACAGGCAGTCATTGGGGTTGGGACACTGAAGTTCCTTTCTAAAAATACTCTCTCCATACATGCCTGTAAGTTTGTTTAAAAGGTTCCATCAAAGAGACTAATAAAATCATTTTTTTAATGCAGTGATTGATGAATATTATCATCTAACCAAGTCAGAAAGCAAGCTCACAGAGATTAGCTCACATCTTTCTCACCCCTTTTGTCCAAATATTGTCATTTTCAGCTCCAGAAACCCAGTAGCAGCCAAAACTATTGGCTTCAAACTGGCAGTTCAGAAATAAACAAACTAATTGTGTACCATCTATGACCTAAACCAACCTGGTCAAGGTTATATGTAGTCATTTGTAAAAATAAAAATGCAAATAGTTTTATACTCATTGATATGTATAGATAAAGAGAGGTATTTTAATGCACTGCAAAACCTCCAAGAAAACTTTCTGCATGGTATTTCAACTGAAAAAAATTTGTTAAAGCTACAAATGAGACATAATGACCTGGATGTTTTCATCTTGTTGGTCTGGACTTTCAAACTTTTTAATAAGATACATACGGTATCGAGGCTGGTGCACACGTAAAAAGTCTTCAGAGGCCAGGTGCACTAGGTACGAGTGAAGAAAAAAGGTATCCCACACACTGTCCATTCAACTTGCAACTTGAGACTGAAAATTTCTGCTTGAAAAAGGTCCAGAGGACCGAAACGTTGCTATCCTATATTAAATTTTTTTGCAAGTTTAATGGACAGTGTGAAGGATACCTTTTTTCTTCTTTAATAAGACACATACCAGATTTGTAGAAACCTGGATTGGGCAGAAAACAAACAGATGGTCTTTGGTCCAACCAAAAGAGGTAGCCTCATTCCGGATCAAACTGAACCATCGTTTGGGTCGGGGTGTGAAAAGACTTGTTGGATGGTTTTGTCCAGTCCCAGGAAGTTACATAAGACTATGTCACAAGTCAACAAAAGAAGTAGGAAAACAAATGGAAGATGGAGCAATTAACAACTTGCCAACTCCGTCAGGATAGTTTGGTTTGTCAGGTGTAAAGATTCCCTGGTGATGGTCAGTGTATCCGAGCAATGCAGGGCCAGGCCTTTTATCAGCATTTTATCACCATGCCAGACCTAGAGGAAAGGGAGGTGAGCCTTGGAATTAAAATGGCTTAATCTGCACAGAACACAATGGCACCTAGTATCTATCTATCTATCTATCTATCTATCTATCTATCTATCTATCTATCTATCTATCTATCTATCTATCTATCTATCTATCTATCTATCTATCTATCTATCTATCTATCTATCTATCTATCTATCTATCTATCTATCTATCTATCCATCCATCCATCCATCCATCCATCCATCCATCCATCTTCCCGCATTTCCACTTTCTCCATTTCCAGTCCTCTCTTCCATTCTCCCTCGTTCACCCTCCCCTTTCACTTTCTCCTTCAGTACTTTATTAGACTCTTTAGGGGAAAACAAATAAAACAAAGCACTGCATTACAGCCCTCTAATTACTCATTTGAAAGCACAGCCTCTCACAGTTTACAGGCCAAACACGAATAAAATGGAGGGCAGAAAATGTCCCGCATAACATCTACCACGAGTGCAAACATCACATCCATCTTGGGTGCTGTGAGACGACTGGTATAACTAATGTGTTTGTGTTTGTGTGCATGTGGGGGGAGTGTGTGTACATGAAGTACAGTACATTAGCAAATGTGGATTTGTGTGTGTGAGCATATTTTTGTGTAGGATTGTATCAAGTAGGTATTGGATTTAGTGTGACCACATTGCATGTGTCATTTGTCTGTCTCATTGTTGATGCCAATGTGGTGTGTGTACAGTTTGTGTGTGTATGAATCACCTAGTATAACTAATGTGTGCTGGCACAGAATAAAAATGTAGAGGAGGTGTAAAGCCACATCAGCAGCATTTATATCACTGTAATGGTCCCTGTAAAGATGCGCACTTCTGCATCACACATTTATACACCCATACACATTAGCATACTTGTGAGGACTATCATTGATCACATTCCCTGGTCTCTGTCCCAATATTTAATCCATACCTAATTTGAATTTAAAGTAGACCTCAATTTTTAAGTTTCAATACTATAAATGCTGGAAATGTTTTATGATCTTTAAGGCTCATGATACTCACCATAACTAATGTTAAATGATGGTCATATTTTTCAGTTGACTTCCTTACCTTACATTAGTGGTCTACTGGGAAGATGTTCCTAGCTATATGGGATTCTTTTTAATCAGTCAAATCAAATTTTATTTACATAGTACCACTTCATAACAAAAGTTATCTCTAAGGGCCTCCTCACTGGACTCTCTAAACGAGCTGTAGGACAGCTGCTGTACATCCAAAATGCTGCTGCTCAGGTCCTGACTAGAACCAGGAAGTACGACCATATTAGTCCTGTGCTCGGGTCTCTGCACTGGCTTCTTGTCACTAAGAGAATAGACTTTAAAACAGCTCTGATCATGTGTAAGTCTCTCCACGGTTGGGACATGTTGGTCCCATATTGACCATCTCGGATGCTAAGAACCTCAGGGACAGCTGTTCTGCAGGTGCCCAGAGTCAGGACTAAACACAGTGAACCTGCATTTCAGTTCTGTACAGCTAAACTCTGAAACAGTCTTCCTGATGAAGCGAGACAGGCCTCTACTCTAACAATGTTTAAGTCCAGGCTGAAAACAGCTCTGTTCAGCTGTGTATATAACAATTGAACGTGTTATCTTTTGTTTTACTTTATTTTAATTGATAATTATTTATGTTTTAGTGATTGTATTTTAATTGTAATTGTGTGTTTTTAATTAGTGTCTTTTCCATTTTTGTAAAGCACTGTGAATTGCCCTGTGTATGAATTGTGCTATCCAAATAAATCTGCCTTGCCTCGCCTCATGACACTTTACATTCAGAGCTGGTCTAAACCAGAGTCTTAAGCCAAATCACAGACATCAACAGAATCCTCCAGGAGTGAACACTTAGGGGACAGTGGAAGGAAAAACTTCCTTTAACAGGCAGAAACCTCAAGCAGACCCCAACGCTGGAGGATGTTCATCTGCCTAGACCAATTGTTGTTAAAGAGATTGGGTTAAAGGAAGAGGAAGAGAGAGAGATTTAATGATGGGGTTGGGAGGGGGGCATGGATGCACAATGAACTGAACAGTGGCGGCTGCTCGTCTTTCAGAGAGAGGAAGCTCATTTTCGGCTTACATCAAAAAATTGTCAAGTTATTTAAACATAAATTCGGCCCTCTGTTTCTTTTTAAGAAAATGGTCAGAGACCTTATCGTACCAAGTAGGCAACAAAACGATATTAAACTCGAACAAGAAATGAATAAATTATGTAACTGAAACAAGAAAACGTTGAAATTATGTTAAAATGAAACAAGGAAGTACAATGAGTGTGTTTTATTTACAGTGCAAGAAATGAACAAGTAATTTCGTTGTGGTTTCTCTCTCGATTTCACAAGCAGAATGAGCAACAGTATTAAACTGAACTCTGTCAAGTGAAGGAGTAGATCTCAAAATAGCTGTCAATCAAACGGGATTCAGCCTTTCGACTGATCCTCCAATCAGCATGTGGAAGTCCAGTGTCCAGCCCAGCTGAGGTCCGCCCACAGCTCCATTCACTCCCAGAGACGCTGAGCGTCCGGGGGCGGGACAACATTGTGGTATTTATCCAATTACCGTCCAGTTTTGAGGCAATGAAAAAAACTGTTCCACTCAGTCCCATTGAAGTGCATGGACGCCGAGTGTCTATGGGCAAATGCATTGACCATAGATCATATGAGAAAACAGAGCAACGGGAATGTATGAGAAGTGAACAACATCGCGTCTGTTGATTTGTGATAAAGCTGATTCTGAACGAACTCGTCTTTGAGATGAACGTGTTCTAACACATTTGTAGTCAATGAAATGTCAACACAACCGTACATATTTGACCATTTAATTTTTGTAATTTTAGGAGAAGCCAAGCTTCCCTTGCAGTCTTTGAGAAATTGCCTCTAAAACTGAACTATTACCGTCAAAAACTAGAACTGCTGTTACTAGTATAACTACCAATAACTGATATCACTACTACTTCAAATACAAGTATTATTAATAGATACACACTCCTGATAAAAATTTTAAGGCCAGTTGAAAAATTGCAAGCATTTACATTTTGCATTGTTGGATCTTAAGAAGGTTCTAAGTAGAGTTTCAAAATGCAAAAAGGAAGAAATGAGAGTGAAACAAAAAAAATTAGAGCAAGCAATTTATTGCTTATAACAGTACTTATAACAATTGAACTCAAATTGGCTGTTCATCCTCAACTTCAGCAGTGATGGCGTGTAGCGAGAGGCCTTGCTTATGCAGCTCAACACTCTGTCCACGTTCAAAGAGAAAAAGCTTTTTTGCAGCAGGAGGTTATGACAGTGTGAATACCTAACAGAAAATGACACTGAATCCACATTTTTGCACAGATTTTGGCTTTAAAAGGCTGTGTTCTTAAACTTTTGATCAGCTGATGAACAGCCTATTTCAGTTTAACTGTCAAAAGTTTTTTTTTGTCTCAATCCCATTTCTTCTGTTTGCATTTTGAAATTCTACTTAGAACCTTCTTCAGATCCAATAGTGCAAAATGTAAATTCATGCAATTTTTCAACTGGTCTTAAAATTTTGATCAGGTGTGTACCACTGCTGCAGCTGTTAGCACCAATAATAGAAACCTCTACCATCCATGTAACTACAGGGGTTGGACAAAATAATGGAAACACCTTAAAAAATCAACAAAATATAATTTAATATGGTGTAGGTCCGCCTTTTGCGGCAATTACAGCCTCAATTCTCCGAGGTATTGATTCATACAACTTGTGAATTGTTTCCAAAGGAATTTTAAGCCATTCTTCAGTTAGAATACCCTCCAACTCTTTTAGAGACAATGGCGGTGGAAATCGACGTCTTACTTGAATCTCTAAAACTGACCATAAATGCTCAATAATGTTGAGGTCTGGGGACTGTGCCGGCCATACGAGATGCTCAACTTCATTAGAATGTTCCTCATGCCATTCTTTAACAGTTCTAGCTGTATGGATTGGGGCATTATCATCTTGAGGTGAAGGTGTTTCCATTATTTTGTCCAACCCCTGTATATAATAAACACTATCACAACTATATGGATAAATGAATAATGACGATGGAGGCAGGAGAGAAGCAGGACAACAGCAGCAGGTCTAGGGATGTTCCAGGGAAAACCTGTGAGGACATAAAGCACAGACTCTGGGGAAGAAGTCAAGTCAGTAACATGTATTTGCTTTGGTGTGAATAAAAGAGAGGAGGAGAGAGGAGGTCAAAGAAGAGGAGGAGCAGAGGGGAGGTCAGAGAGGTGGAGATGCACTATGTAGGATTTAATGGCATCTGCCAGTGAGGCTGCAGATTTCACTCGATGGGAAACAACTGCAACTTGAAAGTTAAGCCAATGCAGAAATATTTTAATATGTAGTACCACTGTCAGCCACCAGGTGCTTACTCCAAAAAAGACTGGCTCCCATAGGAAGATTTTGACATGATGTAGAAATATGAGGTGGACAGTGTACTCTCATTTGCTTTTGTTGTCATTACACCCACATCTTAGGTAATCATAGGTTAAACTAACAAGACCTTCAAATTACACTAAGTTATGAAAATAGGTGGTGTGGTCCAGCAGAGATGTGGTAAATATTGTCAAAATCATGTTGGGGTTTCTAACTGTGAAACTTTGATATTAATATTGTCTAGTATAGAATATGACAACATCAAGGGCATAACATTTCAGATTTGTATCAAATAACAATATAAAGGTTATAATTTGACTATGGTCTTTTTTTTTGTTTTTGTCACAAGTCGCAGAAATCAGCCTTCACTAAGGTGAACAAAGTGTTAAGAAGACCCCAAATTCCACTACCAACAACAATTTGGATTCTGTACTGCTATGTATGGGCAACACTTTCTGTATGGAGCTGAAATATGGACACTTCTGGCACAAATGAAAAAGAAACTGACATCCTTTGAACTCTGGACATATAGAAGAATGTTGAAAATTTCATGGATGGACAGAGTCACAAACCATGAAGTCCTCAGAAGATTTAACATCAGAAAACACCTCCTTGAAACCATCAAGACAAAGAAACTAAGGTATTTTGGCCACATCTTATGCCACAGCACATTGCAACGCACCTTGCTTGAAGGGAAAATTGATGCCAAGAGAGAAAGAGGAAGACCCATTACAATGTGGCAATACAGCAATACAACTGTATACAATACAGCAGAAATCTGGTAAACATTTTACACTTATGAAACAAGATTCTTTTCCAAAACAAAGTCAAAGTAAAGATGAGTAGCAAATAATAAAATTATTGATAGCATTGAGTCTACTAATGCACTGTCTGAGAGACAGTAAGAAGGTATAGCTGGTACTGGTGTCTCTGAACCTGTTTTATCATCAGAATGTACTGGGAAAAATTGCTGATTTTGACAACACTACCAGTGCAATGTGGTGGACTCTGTAGAAGATCCATCCCCTGCAGGCTCATTCTAAGGAAATGAAAACACAGCATTTTCTGTTTCTAGTATGAATGTTGTATTCCATTTCTGCATGTAAATCCCCTTAAATGCTTCACTCTGCACCTTAATGCAATACTGCAAATGGCCACTGATAGAAATAGGCAGTAAGACAATTCGCTCTCTAAATTCAACCGTGTGTAAAATGCAGACAGTGATGACTGGCCAGAAATGCACACACAAGATTAAAGACACACACTAACACATATGAAGACTTGCATTAGAAATTGCTTTACACACACACACACCTACACACACACACACACACACACACACACACACACACACACACACACACACAACTATACACGCAGAATGTATATTCCCCTTATTCATTGTAATGTCTTTTTTCTGTTCATTACTCATTCTGCTCTCTGCTCCACCGTCTCCGGGCTGCTACTGCTCTCCAAACCCAATGCCACGGATCCCCAGAGCCTGTTTAAGAATGGACTGTTTATCTAGTGTGGCCAATCGATGCTTCTTTCAAGTGATTTAAAATAGGTTATGCAAGGCACTCCAAACTGGCTGATGTGGGTGTGGGTGGAATTAATACAGAACTCAGGGAAAGTTGCCTCAATCTCTTTATCTTCTGCCCCCTGTATCATTTGTCACAAAGATAATGAGGAGTGACACGTTTTTACATAATCACAGCATCTGCTACTGTCCTAATTTGCACATTTTGTCAGGTTGTACTTGAGAAGCCATTTTGGATTTCAAAACTGGGACTGTACTTTTTAACAGTTGTAAAAAACACTTTTTTTCTTTCTAACATATCTGCAATATTACATATGCCACCAATATACTGCATTTGATGTTTTTATATTTAAAGAATTATCACATGATTGTGGATGTGGAAGGGTGTGTGCTTAGCATAATATAACTCCAGACTTTTCTTTATTCCTCTCAGAGGTGATGATATAAAAAAAAAAAAAAAAAAAACATTGTAACCCCTGATTTCCACTAGGAATATTTCAGCAGTAGTGGATCCTGTCTGTCTGATATCCTGATGTGGTCATTTTTATTTAATCTTTGCACTTCAGTCATACATAAAATAAACCATATAGTTATTTTTGCCTGTTTAAGTTACTTTTACTGTCCTCCTGTAACTTGCAAAGTTCATAGAGTGAAGTGCTGAATAACATGGATTAAATATTTATCCATTAATCCTCATTATTGTTTCATATCAATATTACAACATTATATTCTATACTTGCAGTCTTCTCTGGTGTTAGTGTATTTGACTTCCTGCATATCTCATCTGCTTTGTGCAGCTTGATGTACACAATAAATGAACCTGTCAAAAGTAGACTTGGGTGCAACAGACTGTACGATAAACTACACTTCCGTTTCTGCAATCAGCTCTGAAAGCCATGTCCCAACCACACTTGGCACAAATTAGGGGTAACGCTATGTGTCCAGTGAATCAGATGAATTAGCAAACTGTGTAAAATAACATAGGAGGTGTTTTTATCACTGTTACTGTTGAAAATCTGACTCAAGCAGAAATGTTTACGTACAGTGAGTGATATCATTTGTTCACCAAGTCACATTCTGTTCAGTGATGTACATCCATACTGGGTTTTATATATATATATATATATATATATATATATATATATATATATATATATATATATATATATATTTATTTTTTTTTTTTATTTTGTTTTGTTTTTTTAGGCCTGTAACGGTACACATACCGAACTGAACCGTTTTGGTACATACCTATGCGGTTCGGTACACAGCTGTACCAAAATGGCACAGTATGTTGAGAAAAAGAAAAGGAACGAAAGACGTTGTTCAATGCGGAACTTTAAATCTGCGCAGGTTCCACTCGGACATATTGAAGCCGCGCACATTGACCCGAAATATGAAATAGCAGCTGCCATAAGGTTAAAAAATAACAAATATGATGTGAACCTGGAAGCAAGAGTTTAAGACCCTCCACCATCACTACAGTCCCGTTTGGGATCACTTCAGGTCCGGGTGAAAGACAACAACGGGGAAAGAGACATTAATAAGATGGACACTGTTTGCCGCCTATGAAGTATGGTAGTTCTGAAACACTTACACTAGCTCTGTGTGTGTGTCTGTTTGTTTCTCTCTCTCTGTGTCACGCACATTATATAATAAAGGAATAGAACCCAGGAGTTAGACGTTGAAAGTATGTAAAGTTTCACTGTCCACGCCAGCGTTAGTTATCTTTTTTTTTTTTTGGTCCGTGGAGCCAACCAGCTGATAAATGACACGTCAGCAGCACGTCGGATGACGCTTCTAAGGAAGACTGGAGTTAGCCTTAGCGTTATGTTAGTTATGGACCGCACCCCCGGGTACATAACTGCGCCCCCGCCCCCTGCTCCAACAAAAAAAAAAAAAAAAAAAACATCCCCCTCTGTGTTTTTGACAAATTGCACCCTGTACACACACACACACACACACACACACACACAGTGGCCGAAACAGTTTGTTAGCTGCCCTAAAATAAATAATTTGGTTAATTTTGTTGTCAATTTTTTGTTATTTTTATGCAGAATGTGAACTGACAGAACTGGGATTTGATTTCTGGTGTTTGTTCAAAACTACCTGTCAGGGAAAAGTGTAATACTAATGTTTAAAATACATTTAGTAATATTAGTAATTTATTTTATTTTCTATTCGATTTATAGCAGCAGAATTATATTATTCCTGTTTTTCTATATTCTATTGTCTCCAAAAATTGGGGGAATAATTTTCAAAAATTCATAAATGCATTAAAGACATTTTGAGGGGTTTTCTTTCTTACCGTATGGAACCGAAAAAAGACTGAACCCTGGCTTTCAAAAGCGAAAACGTACCAAACCGAAAATTTATATATATATACACACACACATATTTATTTATTTATGTATTTATATAAAAACAAATGACATGGACTATTATGTTTAATAAAACCTCATATTTCTTTGAATTTGACCCGTTGGAAACAAAAATGTTGGGACACAAGCCAGCAAAATGAATACCATAGGTCTAGTTGTTTTAAGGTAGTCATGTATTGTATTGCAAGTTTAGTATTAGTTAGTATCTGTACTAATTAATTAGAAATCAGATGAATGTTATTGATGACCGGTGAGAATTCACTGTTTTCATCAGCTCAAGAAAAACAAAGAAAACCAAACAAAATCAGAACTAATAAACAAGCAATCATCAGACAGATTGTGGTGTTGATAGCAGTGGAGATGAAAGATTTAAGTCTTAAATCCCATGAAATTCTGCCTTGTTTTTATCACTTTCAGCCTTCAGTTGAGAAGCGCTCCCCTTCATGTACTTTATTATTCATGATGGAACAGATGTATTTGTTCTTACACTCATTTTTTCTTGAGTAGCACTTCATTTACTGCAAAATTAGTGGCTTTATCATGTCATGTGCTACCATAATGTGTACACAGAAGGAATGAATATGACTCGCTGTGCTCAACATTCCCACAGCAGTACTTAAATGTCAGAGAAAGAAATTGCTAGCTTTATGTATTGCTCTTCATTTTGGTTTTGTAACACCTCATCCTTCTCTCACACCTTTCAGAATATCACTGGAAAAGGTTATCAGTAGAACAAGATGCTGCTGTGCTAAACTGAAAGTAAACAAACATCCGGTCTCGGCTGTTACAGTTGCTCTTTAGCTGCTGGGTTCACTTACTCCCATTGTTTAGGCCTGACGTCATATTCTCTTACTCCTCTAGTCTTCTAATTTGTTTCTATTGTTTCTTGGAAATTAGAATTTGCAAATAGGATGTCTGGGGATGCAGTAGGCATGTGCACAATCACACACAGTCAGAATATTATTCCTCATCACTGTGCTTGGACTAATTAGTGCGATTTGATTGTTAATGCACTGCCAATTAGAGGTGGCAGGCATCACTATGGCTTCGCTTGACAGCCCTCATTTGGAGGTGAGTGAGCGGCTCGGGTGAGATGAGCTCTGGCTGGAAGCAGTGATGCCGTTACACAGACTGTCTGAGTCACTTAACACTTATGTGTGTGTGTGTGTGTGTGTGTGTGCAGTCTAATCAAAACTGTCTCTGATTGTCTTCCTATTTGTTTTTGCGTGCACACTTGTGATTGTGTCCTAATGTGTGTCTTACTCAGTCTTTGAGCGTGCAAGTCATGTGTTTTAGCCTGTCTGTTTCTGTTATTGCTATTTATGCTTTTGCATGCATTTTGTGAACGTCATTTCTGAAATAAAGCATTGGTCTGTTGATGTGTTATTACACATTTCATGCTACAGGATCTACGTGTCTTTGCTGCAAACACACAGATGGAGAAAATTAAGAGGATTAGGGATGCATGTCATTAAAAGTAGAATGCACTTACTTCATGTGAGGAATGACGTTCCCTCACATGCACCAGGCTTTTAGATGCTTTCTCACACTTTGTCTGTCTGATTCCATACAGCAGCTCCCCCCTGTGTGATTTGGCCTTGGCATCCAAAGATGCTAATGCACATGTTACGTGTGCAGTTTCATGTATTATGTACCAGTTCTATACTTTCAGATTCTGGTACTTGAGGGCAGAGTTTGAGAAATGTGAATGTGAGCTTGTGAGGGACATTTTCACCCTACGGCTCACACTGTATGAAACACTTTCCCTTGAACTATCCTCATCTATTTTTGATTTGCATTATGATCTATGATTTTGTATTAGATAAAAATGAAGGAATGAAGACGATCTGTATGCATAGGCAGTAGAAAAATCCTGATACAACTACATTATAGCTCTTCTAATTGTTAGTGGTTCTGGTTCTAGTTTTAGTTGTGATCAAGTTCTTTGTGAAAACATTCTGAATGTTCAGTCTGGAAGTCTTTACTCATTAGGGGAGCATTTATTCATGTTTGTGATTAAGTTGTTCATCAGTAGTTTTAAACTGTTTTTATTATGGATGGTAGAAAAAATAATTTTGGTGTTTTTTTGTGTGTGTTTTTTTCTTGTTTTTTGTCTGTACAAGGTTTTTAATACATTAATAAGGCATTGGGTAAACACTGTGCAGAGTCGACGCCATAGCAATGACTGACTATGTTTCTAGTTCTATTACATGACAAAGGAAAATAAGTCTATAAATTAAAGACAGTGAAGTGAAAATCCACAAAGCAGCATATCCAAACATCTGGAGTATCAAGATGTGGAAGAAGAAGACGTTTATGCATTGTCACCATAATAGACAAATACAATTTGCACTACAGTGTTTTTACATGCACAGTGTAATGAAAACTACACAAAGGACCAGAAGACACAAAAAACACAGTTGAGCACAAAACTTTATATGTGAGCTCCAGATGAATCCATCTTTTTTTCTGCTACCATGAATCTATATATATATCTTTGTATAATAAGTCTTGCAGTTCATACAAATGTGCGCCAACATGCATATGAATAGTTTCAAGCTGAAATACTCAGAGGGGAGGATTTATTTATGACCATTATTTGTCATGTTGTCAATGCCTTCAATTTGTGTTACAGTGAAAAGTATTAAAGTGGTTATTTGGAGGTTTTGCACAACATGCTTTCTAAATGAGAAAAAAAATGAAAACAAGTCAAAACCAGTTTAAATTGTCATCTGCCATCTGTACTAAAACAGACCAGGGACAGAATCATTTGTCAGGCTTGTCAGGCTGCGAAGAATTGCTGGTGTCACTGATAATAATGACCTCAAAAAAGACAAAACACAGACATTTGGACACAACAGCTGGAATTGGTGAGGACAGCCACATACAGTGGGATGCCATTAAACAATCTGTGGGCTCCCTGCTGAAAAAAACTGTACTATATCCAGACCAGCAGTCAGTTTAAATATGACCATTTGTCACCTTAGTTGACAGAAGGAGCATGTGACTAGGAAATTTTTCATCATATTTGTATTTGGTATAATACAAAAATTGGACTGTTAAACTTGCATGCTTTTAAAAGTAAAGAATGGAAAAACAGTGGTACCTTGACTTACGAATACACCAACTTTTCTGAGTTATGAGTCGTTGCTAGGTCGATTTTGTGCTTTGAGTTGCGAGTCAAACTCTCAGTTAGGGGTCAGCTTCAGATACGCTGATAATTGTTGAAGCCAATAAAAGAAAAGTGTTTGAGGACAACTAGTAGGTATTCTGGTGCTGGGTCCTCCGTCTCTCTGCCCACCACAGCATCTTGAGGAGTTCTTCCTGTCAACCCCATTTTTACTGAGCAGCTCCAGAGACACATGTGGTTCTTTCATCCCTCTGCAGCTCCCTGTAGCTTTGGAAAATTAATAATGAGAATTTAATTTAGATTTTTTAGTTCAGTTTGTTAGTTTTTCTAATTTATTTCTAAATGTGAAGATTATGGTGATATTAGGTATTACAGGTATTATCTCCCGCTGCACAACGAAGTCCGGTGGCTGTCCAGAGGGGAGGTGCTGAAATGATTTGCCGTGTGTCTGGAAGAGGTGAAAAGAGGTCATCCAAAACACATCAAATACATCTACAAATGTCAATATGTGTTGTAGATAAGTTCAAGAAAAAAGTTTTGGATACACTAGACATTATCTCGACATATTTCAACTTATGGGGCTGGAATGGATTAATGGCATTTCAATTAATTTCAGCGGGGAAAAATGATTAGATATACGAGCAAACTGGGTTACGAGTTCAGTCACGGAATTAATTAAACTCGTAAGTCAAGGTACCACTGCAATTTTCGGATGGGTGTAGGTGGGCAATTACACTCTTATTTTTGATGCTTATAGGTTTTTATGTGTTATTATGTTTTCATTCCGTATGGATAAACATTCAGTATACATCTGTGTGATCCGTGTGCACCCGTTGTCTGTGTTCATACATATGTGCATGTGAAAGACTGTTTCATCTGGTTGAACCAACTGCTGTGTGATAGGAACAATGGATGCACACAGCTACCCAGATCGTCTTCAGAACATGTGCCTTATCAACCACACGTGTATTTAAAAGCATATTTTGTATGAAAGCAGAATAACAACAGAAAGAGATTACAACATCTGGTGGAAGAAAGGACTCTGAATTATATGTTGTGCAACTAAAAATGCTTCTGCACAAGTGGGTTGTGTCAGGAAAGTCAATTTGGGGTTTAGCAGGTAAAAAAAAAAAAAAAAAAGCACTGTTTTTTTTTTTTTGTCTAAACCTACATCACAGCTTTAATCATCACCATTAATGTGATAGAATGACTGTGCTCATCATACCCACTCAAACTGGAGGAGGGGCACTTACATTGTCTTTTCAGAACAATAATGGAATGATGAGGATGATGATGATCAGATCAAATCCTGCTGTGTTTGAAGCAGATAAGATAAACCAAGTTAATAGTACATTATGATAATGCCAACAATGTGAAACTATGCCCCTTAGAGTTTTAATTAACTAGGGACCGAGCCCATGGGGAGAGGCCCTCTCCCTCACACAGTAAGGGCAAAGGCCCTATTGTATTTTGTTCGTTTTTATATTATTATTCTCCCGTCACTTTAATCTGGAATTTGACCCCCTAAACATACTCAAAAACTCACCAAATTTGGCACATATGTCAGGTCTAGCGAACAATTTTATAAAATGTAAAAATTAAGCCCATAGGTGCCAAAATGAGCTCTCTAGCGCCCCCTAGACACACAAAAACGGCCCTAGCGGCCAGTAGGAAGGTCGTAGAAACATGAAACTTACGCCAAAATTTTCGTCTCATCGAGCCCGACAAATCATACACTGACACTCATGACCTAACTCCAACAGGACGTTCAGAATTTGCCTTTCAAAATAAAATGCTTGAATACCAACTTCTACTAGGAATGTCGTAGACACACGAAACCAACGGCAAAACTTTCATTTAATCAAGCCCAACAAATCACGCGCTGACACCTATGAGCTAGCTCCAACAAGAAGTTCGCAATATGCCTTTCAAAATAAAATTTCTAAAACTAACTCATATCACACCATTTGTCGTATTGTGTTCTAAATAGCGCCAGAAGACAGAGTGAACCCTTCTCAAAAAAGTGATCTCATGCTTTTTTGATAACTGTCTTAGTTGTTTTTTTTTTATAAGCCCTGAAAGTTGCGAAGTCTGAAACTGAAAATTCAATTTGGACTTTTCCCCCACATATTATATATTGAAGCAATCACAAAACACAGCAGAAGACTCCTGTGAAAAATTTTTGAGATACGATGTACGGTTTTCGATTGACAGCAATTTATGTGAGAAATGGTGTCTGAGTGAACTGCACTATTAACTGTATTGAGTCACATGTGTCATCTATAGGAGCCATGTGAGATGAACGTGCGCATGCACACACATGCTGACAGCTGATTGGCTGGAATCTTCCTGCTCAGAGGGCAGAGGCTCTTTTGGTTTGAAAGTCTAGAAACAACTCATCATAACTCATATTTCTGGGGTTTCAGTAACAAATTATACATCAAAATGTAGGAAAACCTCTTTTCTTTCAAAGACTGTTCACATTTGAATCTTAAAGTGTTTAGTTTTTGATCTGTGGGCCTCCAAACACAACAACTGCTGCTTTTTCCCTCCTTCCCTCCTGTGTTCCATTTGTCTCACTCACATGTTTGACTAACTCCACCTTCGTACATTCACTGCTGATTCAGTTCTGACTTTGTTTCATCAGATTATAGATTCAAATGTTGGTCCAACCTTCCAGAAGTCTGACATGCAAGAAATTTTTCAGATAGGAGCTACTGTTCTGGATTGACGTCAGTTTGTCTGACAGGTGGTTTTTAGTTCATTTCTCTTAAACTCCTGTCTGCTCTAAAGGTCGTTAGTGATGGTCAGGTGCACCTGCCATGTTTATGCTCCCATAGCAACCATGGAGAGTCCATAGCAACTCTGTGTGTGTGTGTGTGTGTGTGTATGTATGTGTGTGTGAGAGACTGCTACTACTATTACTGATCCAATCTGGATAAGATAAAAAACTGATTAGAACTGATTCTCTCGCTCTCATTCTCACAAACACACACACACACACACACACACACACACACACTGTAGAGTCCATAGCAGCTGTGTGTGACACTATTACTACTACTGCTATTTATACTAATACTACTACTGCTATTACTAAAACTACTACTGCTATTACTACTAATACTACTACAACTACTGCTATTATACTTCTATTACTACTGCTATTACTACTACAAGTATTACTGATCCAACTCGCATAATTAAAAAAAAATGATTATAACTGATTCTCTCTCTCTCTCTTACATACACACACACACACACACACACACACACTATACAGTCCATAGCAACTGTGTGTGTGACATTACTACTACTACTACTGCTATTACTAAAACTACTACTGCTATTACTACTAATACTACTACTACAACTACTGCTATTATACTTCTATTACTACTGCTATTACTACTACTAGTATTACTGATCCAACTTGCATAATTTTAAAAAATGATTATAACCGATTCTCTCTCTCTCTTTCTCTCTCACGAACACACGCACACACACACACACACACACACACACACACAAACACACACACACACAGTAGGGTTTTTCAAAATAAAAGCCTTATTATAAATGGGGAAAAAAAACATAAATCTGCCAAAAAAAAAACAAGAATGGATGGAGGGAGGCGTGACTGGTGGCAGCATGGGAGGGGGAACCCGGCCAGAGCGCGAGGTCCCGACCAATACTGCTTGCAGCTTTAATTGTTATTACATTTATTTTATTCTATTTTAATTTTTTTATATATATGCAAACAAACATAACTGACATGCAAATCAGTACTTACGGTTTATCTTAATCAAAAATGAGAAGTTTTTAAGATATACATGTACAATTTTGTTGCGCTGGGTCTCTACTTTATTTGTGCCATAAGCCCCCCAGTGGACCGTCTAATGAGTGTGTATAATGTATACATACTGCACACACTTTTGTTTTTTACTTGTCATATTTTGATGGTAAATGTATTGCAGTCTGTCTATTACTGAAAGACATGGCTATGGATGTCTTTTTTGGAAGCTGACATTTAACTTCTATGTGATAGACATCCAAATCTACTTTTTGTACCCCTGGTAACAGCAGACACTCTGCCCTAATCACCAAATGTACATCTTGTTTCGTCCCCTGGAATGTGTTCTGTCATAAAGACCCATGTAATGATGAATGACGGAAGCCAGAGAATGCCTGCAGAAGGCATTATCTGTGCTGCAGAAACCTCCATCCACATTAAATCAAATATCTATCCGTTTATACAATCCATTTATTCACATGAATTATGGCAAAGACCCCTATGGCTCTCATAACATGGAGGGAGATGGAGGGGGGGCTGTGAATTACAGGTGGTGTATACCTGAAGCACTGTCTGTGAACAGAAGCACAGCTAATCAGGAAATCTGATGTTGCCTAAAGGCCCACCTTCATGAAACCACACGCGCTTACACACAGAGATCATAGAGCCGAGGTCATTGATAGCGCTGCCCCTTCCCCATCAAATAGAGGGCCACCAGCTCCTGGTGAAGACTGATTGACTTCAGGGTTAAAGGCAGCTGAAATGAGGGTTTTTCTTTCTTTTCTTTTTTTTCCCTGCTGGGTGACAGGTACTCTGCATTGAAGTGGGCGGAGAAGCTCGTCAGGAGCCCTAACTAACTCTACTCACGCATGACCAACTGGGAAGAGACCTTGGGGCAGAACCAGGACAAGCTGAAGGGACTACATCTCCCAGGTGGGCTGTGAGTGCTGGGAAATCTGCTGTACTTGTCTGGTTGTCATTGCAAGGCTGATCCAGATATAGTAAGTGGTTAGAAATTGGACAGATGGGAAGGAAGAAAGGTAATAACATTTATATACAGAGTGCATTTTACAGACAAAAGTCACAAAGTGCTTTACATAAGACAACTGTACAGAACATGAACCATCGTGTTCATTCTTATGCGTCCTCTATTCATGCATCTACTCATTCAACTGGTCGTACAGTTCTCTTGGTTAGTGATAGACTTTGTAGTTTAGAGAACTTATTTATTTAATTTTTTCTTTAAATTAGCAACATTGGGAATTGGCCCCCAAAACACGATTTAGGTCATTTTTGAGTCCTAGTCAATGCTCGTGCCAAATTTGGAAAAACGTCCTCCAGCCATTCCTGAGATACTGTTTTCCTGAAAATGGGCAGGCACGAAGCCACACTGACCTCGACCAAGATCTTTTCATTTCATCCTTGATTCCAGGTAAACATCTCTGCCAAATTCTGAGATAATCTAACCATTTCTGTGATACTACATTTACAAAAAACATTTGTCTGCACTGACTGGTGTGGACCTTGTTGGAGTCTGGGTGGGCTCTCTCTGGGTACTCCCCCAACTGTCCAAAGACATGCATCTTAATAGCTTAATAGGTCAATCTCATCATTTACATCACCCAGCCTGGGTGGAAAAAATCAAGGTGACAATGGAGGACATGAATTTTGAGTGACATTCCACCACTTATTCATTAATATGCTTTTAGCGTGTTGTTAAATGGGTGATCACAATTTGGGTCTCCACTTGCAGAAGAGCCTCCAGGGCTTCCATTCCCAGTGGGAAAGAACTACATGATGGCAAGAAAAAGCAGTGAAAATGAATGTGCCGTACACCTGAACTGATTTTTTCAAATGTGGTAAAGCATTTCAAAAATTCCAACCTAACAGGCCCTCATGTGACTCAAAGGTGTCTTGTGCCCATTTGACCCTCCTCAACCCTCCCAAAGCATCTCTTTGTCACAAAATTACACTCAGTTAAACTTTCAGTATCAGATTGTTTAGTTAAAAATAATCTGAGTTTTCCTTTATATTGGAACAACTCTAGTAGCTTCAGTTACACCACCAGCAAATAATATATACACCCAAAAACAACTAAACAAATAACAGACATTGAAGGAGTCATGTTGCCGCTTTTAAGGTTAAGAAATGCTCTATTGGTTGTCGCGGCTCAGCCTTAGACTGTATGGCTTCAGCTTGAAAAGTGTTAAGCAAATGGTTTAAAAGACTCCTGGGAATATGTGTGTTAGGATGAAGTATTACATCATCTCTGTGATAAAATATTTCTGTTGAGCTCATAGTTATTTGCAGCAATGCAATACTCTAAGTTCAAGAGAACACAAAATAAAGCAGCAACTTATTACAAAGTTCCTTAATGAAATAAAACAGAACTGAGAGAAAATATATAAAGTAATGTATACAGTTCATATGTCATTTGATATTTGTTCTTCATTGTAAATGTAGAGATTTAATATCAGATGTTGGACATATGTGCCTTGCAGACTGGAGAGAGTGTTTATCTAGCAGATGAAATGCAAACAGTTGTGGTTGACAGCTGACATTTTGAATCTTAGCATGATTGTTAATTCTTTCCTTACCTTTTGCATCACCTTGAAAGCAGCACAAGGCTAGCTTTTTGATCAAAAGCTCCATTGATGGTTATGAAATTAATTAAAATTGTTGTTTCAGACTTTCTAGAAAATGTGAAATTAATTCAAGTACTTAAGGTTGAGAATAAAAGTGAAATACATGACGTAAGAACATTTTCAAAACTGTACAGGCGTATGTTAGTTTTAGTGCTCACAAAATCCAGAATCATCTGCCATGGTAGATACAAGAAAGGGCTTTTTTTTTTTTTTTAATAAGGATTTGTGTTGTTCTACAATATGACACAAAGAATATACAAATATGAACAAACCTTGCCTCACAATACATCTACACCAGTATTGTTTTGACCTGATCCATCATAAACCTTGAAGGTTTATGATGGATTAAAAAAAAGCTTTTAAGTTCCCTGGAAATTCTCCAAGGGCAAGCCAGCAGGAGGTCTGGAAACCAGCGAGTCTTACTGTGTTCAAAGTCTTTGTCAGACCGCTGCTTATCAAGACTGTATGAGGCTGCTGCTGCTACTTGGAGTAAGCTGTCTATGTTTCAACCCGTGCCTTTTCATATACTTAATGCTGCTGTCAACCTGACCAAATCTGAGTGAAACCACCTTGTAAGTCTCTTTAAAGAAGTTTCTCACTGATATTTTATACATATGCCTTGGATTGATGATAAAATTCAACAAGATGTTATTACAAGTCACAAGTTTAACTTGAAGCTGACCTTAATTTTCCAAGACACAAGAGAAGAAGAAAGTTAGAAAGAAGGAAACCTCATTCCACATATGTTGAAGAGATACTAATCTAGTACCGCAAGGAACAGTATTTAGCATCCATGTATCTGATTGTGAAATCATATTTACAGTACTGTGCAATAGACTTCAGCTGAATCCCAGTTCACCCCTTAGCCCTCCCCCTTACCCCTACCCCTTGGCCGTTGCACTTGTCACTATCCCTTGAAACAGAGCCGCAAGGGGTAGGGGTTGAAACATTCCCTTATGAAATGGGGCAACCCTTCACGACCTGTTACATCATCAGCAGTCATTGATGCTGCTATAAACAGATGCGACAACTTTGTTTCCAAAAGTATTCACCATGTCATCAGTAACTGTAACCATCTCTGTTGCATGGGCTTTGGTCATCTTTTTGCGGCCATCAACTATAAACCACAGAAATGCGATCTATAACAGATTGAAACAGTATTAAATGGTCGATCAAATGATTAAGTTGTTTGCAAACAAAATATGTACATTTGTGTGTTTCTTTCATTGCACTGCTGCACTTTTTGGCTGTTTACCTCCATCTTGCCAATGATTTGAACAGAATTATGGGAAATTTCTCCTACCCCTCCGTTCGCAGTGTGGTCCAGAAAAGCTCCATTTTGAGGGCTATACGGTTCTCCACCGTAGCCTTTCCCCTCTAATTGAGAATCAGGACAACACTACCCCTTCACATGTACGCGCAAAACCGAGGGGAAGGGGTAAGAGGGAGGGCCAAGGGGTGAACTGGGATTCAACCTTAGGCTTGCTTTAGTTTTGTTATTTTTTCTGAGTTGAAATGAGCATTTATATTTAGTTCTCATTCTCATTTCATAAGATCCAACAAGAAAATACAGGAAATATGTGCATAGCCTTAAAAGACAAAACACTTATACAAAAAACTTAACTAAGTGGGTTGTAACAGTCAAAGTCACTATTTAATGTGACCCCTGACCTCAGGACAAAAAATAGCACAAACAGTTAAAAACATCTGCCATGTGTTGAATGAAACTTGTTATAAAACATCAGAAAATGAATGCAATGAAAAGCAAATCAGTCAGTAGGCAACAAGAGAGATAGGGTAGGTCAAGGATGCTGGTTATAATTAATGCACAATATGTCAGAGGTTATGATCTAACCGATACCTGACAACCAGACCATTTGTGAGTGGTGGGAATTAGACAAATTAAGAACAAAGAACCCACTGGGAACTATGATAGAACCAGATCTGTTTTTTTTTTACTGTTTGGTTTTCTTTTGAATCCAAGGATGAGGAGGATTCAGAGCACAGGTCAACAGTTCAATGTGTAAGACTTAGACACATTTTCATAATTATGTTTTCATCAGTGCTCAGTCCCCTGAAAACTAGGGTGTTTCTGTTACCTTGAAATGAGCTGTTTGTATCTACAGGGGACACTGCAGTGTTTGTATAGTTGTTTGAGTGTGGGTCGGAATTATTTTTCCTGTAGCACTACTCTGTCTCACATTATGTACTGTCAGTAAAATTCAGCCACTGGGCAACTACACTATTTCAGCTGGCACTGCCGTCAGTCTGGAAGGAAATTACAGAAATACAGCACTATTCAAAGTTGATATGTCTGTATTTGTCAAAGATGCATACAATATCTGGAAGTTTGGATTTTTGACAGATCTATTTGTAGATACCTCTGATTGGACCTGGATATGGACCTGGAAAAAATCAGGGCAGGAATGTTAGAATGTGAAAATATCGTGTCCATAAAGTCTCTTTAGAAATTAACACATTTATTACAAAAGTAAATAAATACAGGGTGTCTCATAAGTCTCCATACACAGGAGACATAATACAAATGGTTCTTACATGTATTTCTTTATATTTCTTCTTTATAGTTCTTCAGCAGTGGAGGACACGCATTGAAATGTGTTCCCGACAAAATGGCAGTCATATAGAGCATATTACATAAATAAAAATGATTTATGTCAAGAAACGTTTATTTTTCCTATGTATGGAGACTTATGGGACACCCTGTAGACACATCTGTGGAAATTATTACAAAATGAAAAGTAAATACTGAACTTTTATTAATTTTTTGCCTCATTTAATGCACTGCTATATGGGCGCCCTTTGCTGTATGAAGCACATCAAAACGGTACTGGATTTCTTGCCATGTTGGCTGTAGCATAGAGTCATCAATGGTGTCAGTGGCATCAGTGATCTTTTACTTCAGGTTTTTGATGTTTCGTATCTTTGTTCAATATACAATATCTTTAACATAACCCCACATGATCGATCCACCCTCACTTTATCCAACACTGTCCCTGTTTCTAAAAATTTCTTGTGCCATGTGACACAAGATGTGACAGTGGATGTCTGTCATTTTGCTGAGTCTTCACATATCCAATTTTGTTTCAATAAACCAAGATACACTTTGTATCTTTTCTTGAGGAGTAACCATTTTAGGGGTTTATTTAACAGAACCTATTTCATCAGCAGGGTACCTGAAATACACAAAAGCATATGTGATTAAAAAACAAAACAAAACAAAACTTTGATAACCACTGAGGACATAGAACAAATCTGATTGGAATATCTCATCAGTCACTTTTGTAAAACATTTTTTTATTATTATTGTTTATTATTTGAAAGGGACTTTGTGGACACCCTCTACTTCTTACCTCTGCAGCTCTTTCCTGTTGGTCTTGGTCCAATACTAAATGTAACTACTGAAGAACTGTGGGGCTATTCTGGGACCAAAAGGTTTGTACATGAAAAAATAAAATTTGAAACTGAAAATTCAAGTTTTGATCTTGAATTTTGAGAAATACAACAATGTATTCAAATTAAAAATATGTGTATAAAAAGTTTTTTCAGGTTAAATATAATTTTGATTCACTTGGGTAATTTTTAAAAATTATTTATTTTATATTTTCACTTTCATATATACATTATGATATTTGTTTTTTTTTCAGTTGGATGTTTTATCTTTTCAGATTCGGATCTCATTTTTTACAGTTTCAAATCTTTTTTTCCTGTACAAAACCTTTGGTCCTGATATGGCATGGGGGGTGTGGCCTCAACTGAGAGGGGCGTGGAATCAACCAGATTGTGCAGTTAAACAGCCACACATTAAGTACATGATATTTCCGATTTCCACGTAGCACTGTGAACGCAGCATAGTGTCCGCTTGCGATCATGGCGTCTGGTACACCTGGCCAACCTGCTGGAGACAGCATACACATAAGAAACTAGAAAAGCACTCGGAGAGCGCAGACCTCCGCCAAGGTAGATCAGTGCCCCCCCGATCACCGCCAAAATTTAATCATTTGTTCCTTGTGCCAGTATCAACATTTCCTGAAATTTTCATCCAAATCCGTCCATAACTTTTTAAGTTATCTTGCACACAGACAAACAGACAGACAAACCATCGCCAGCGAAAACATAACCTCCTTGGCAGAGATAATGAAAACTAATACTAAATATGTTCATTAAATATTATACTGAAGGGCTGTTTTGTGACAACATACAGTTTTTGTGACGTCTTTAGGTGGTGAATTTGTCAAAGCTGCAAATTCAGCATGATGATAATGAATGACAATTTAAAAAAATGTGTGCGTGTGTATGTGTGTGTGTGTATATATGTATGTATATATATATATATATATATATATATATATATATATATATACAGGGTGGGGAAGTAAAATTTACAATATTTTGAGGCAGGGATTGAAAGACAGTGTATGACCAATTAGTTTATTGAAAGTCATGAGAATTTATTTGCCACAAGAAAATTGACATAATAGAAAATGTTTTTATTCTATGTGTCCTCCTTTCTCAATAACTGCCTTCACATGCTTCCTGAAACTTGCGCAAGTGTTCCTCAAATATTCGGGTGACAACTTCTCCCATTCTTCTTTAATAGTATCTTCCAGACTTTCTCGTAATAGTTTTGCTCATAGTCATTCTCTTCTTTCCATTATAAACAGTCTTTATGGACACTCCAACTATTTTTGAAATCTCCTTTGGTGTGACGAGTGCATTCAGCAAATCACACACTCTTTGACGTTTGCTTTCCTGATTACTCATATGGGCAAAAGTTTCTGAAAAGGTATGGATAATAGTGTTAGGTATGATTATGACATCAATATATGTTTGGTTTCAAAACAATTGACATAGTGCCTGCTGAGAAAAAACAACTAAATGTTCATTGTAAATTTTGCTTCCCCACCCTGTATATGTGTGTGTGTGTATACACACACACACACACACACACACACACACACACACACACACACACACACACACACGTTAAAAAAAGTTTATTAAGACACAATTAGAACAGCAGTTTGTACAATGTGTACTAGACATTATTGAAATGATGATTAAATTCTGTGGTTAGACTGATGAATTAATGTTGCAAGAGGGTCTGTTTGAACTCACACTATGATCTTTTGCCAAAGTTAATGAAATGTTTTTTTGTTGATAAAACTGCAGTTCTTGATATTTTCCGTGTCAAAGGTTGGCAAAGGCTGACACTCAGGTTTTGGCTAATCAAAGGTCTTTTTAATACATGATTGACAGCTTATTATCCATCACTATTCAGATGTTGTAAGACACAACCTTAATGTTCTTCTGTTGCTGTACTATACATTTCTCCCCAGTTTATACATACATACACACACGTAGTACATTTATACACACACACACACACACACACACACACACACACCTACACACACACCTACACACACACGTTATGGGTCCCAGAGGGCTGAGAGCCATAGTAACCATTACTGTTGGTCCTGATGTGGACCAGACTTGAATAAAACAGGAGAAACAGAGCAATGAGGAGACTTGACTTGTCGCTGTTTTTTCCAGAATGCATCTGCATCTGTGGATTTATTCACCACCAAAATAATCAAAATCACAGTCACAAAACATCTTTTTTGTTTTCACCTCAGCTGTTTTCCTTCGTCAAGTAACTTTCAATATCAACATGACAACAACCTCTTTCCACAATTTCACCTTATCATTTTTACCAAATACACTTTTACTCTTTTCCATTTCCTTTTCCATACTCTTTCCATCTGCATTCAATTGACTTTTATATTAAAAATGACCTTTAGCAATAAAGCATATATTCACAGTACAACACTGTTTGGAACTCCACTATTTCAAGTGCAATATCAATATGCTATTTTTAAGGTGCACTATCCCTTTAAATACTGGCACCAAATGAATTATACAAACCTCTTCATTAATCACAGGCTACTGGACTGTAAACTGAAATGCTTGTGCTACATAAACTTTATCAAAACAAACAAAATAAAATACTATTAGTTGCCATATAACCGATATAAACCCATATAAAATGTATGCCTTCAATTACAAACTTCAGACAAAGTGCATGTTCATCTCAACTCCCGAACTCACAAAATACAAATAAACAACAAAACTGAAAAATATTCTGTGGACAGGAGCCCTTCTACACCACGTTCTGACCCACATTGTTGGTCATGCTAGAGGCACAAAATGACAGCCACCTCACGGTAGTTCCACAGAAGCCTAGCCAGCTATCTGCCTTTCTCAATGAGAAATCCATTCGGAATCGCAGGGCTTGAATCCAAATATGAAGGTGGGACTAACAGGTGCTGAGTCAACCAATCACAGATAAGATAGACGTGACACTTTTTTCAGACAAACTTAAGAATGCATGGTGTAATCTGTAATTCAATCCTCCTTTTTGAATCATGTTAACAACCCACAACAAATGTCAAGAGATTTGGAGACTGGAACTGACTTTAACTCGTGATAAAAAGAAGTCAATGTGTATGACGCATTGTGAAACACCCACCCCCCCAGACTTGTGATTGGTTCGGTTTACAACAGATCATGCATATTTCACAGTGACTGATCCAATTCCAGACTGTTTTCTCAGTATTGAACACAGTGAGAAAAGCGGATGGCTGGCCAGGCAAGTTTCACAACACTTTCACTCCATACATTTATATGAAATGGTCAAAATACAATACAAGTGATCTAAAACTGAACAGAAAACCACACATTGCTAAAGCCTGTTCTTAGGATGTGGATTAATACAACTGTTCACACTTTTACTGACCTGAATAAAACAGGAGAAACGGAGCAACGAAGCTCTTTTTTACAGAATGCATCTGAAGATGGGGGGCAGTGCATTGCTGTAGAACCCCAGAGGAAACTGGACTAGAAGAAATGTCATAGTAGAGATGGGATTTATGGTTCTTTGCAGAGAGCCGGATCTTAAGGAGCCTGAACATGAATAAAGAGTTTTTGACAGTTTTTTGTTTGAGTTTTATTCGTCTGACAATGTAAGATTTGTAGGTTTTACTTTAAAGCTTTGTCTTTATTTTCTTCCTTTTTTATAGAATATAGGTCTTCATCTGTAGTCACAGCTCCACCTGCTGGTGAGACATGGTCATGACTGGTGTGTTCTGGGCATAGCAACATGATTGTAAGGTTATTGTATTCCGAAATTACTAATATCTCCCAAAATATTGGTCCTATCAACTTGATGTTTTTGCTGGTCTCTTCCTTGACTACAAATACATCTGCACATCCAATCTGCAGCAGTCAGCTCTTTTTAGATTTTGTGTGATGCCTGAGACACACACACACACACACAAACAGAGTCTACTTCCCTTTAATAATATAAGAAGATATACAACATATACAACCATGACCACACTGGATGAAGATCATGTGTTAGATCAAACAGTCTTATTTAGATATTTTTATCTGCATGCTTAAATAATAATAATAATGAATAGCAAGTACAAACAGGCACACCTTTTTGTTTGCTTATTTATGTGTTTGTTGTTTAATAATCAAAGGAGGATACAACAATGTTAAGCTGTTTTCCTATGATATTTCGCAGAAAAATACCCGCCTACTGTGTAATGTTATAGCTGCAGGAGAATTTATTGACTTTTTAAAGTGATGTAAGCCGTCTCCCTCTGCCTCTGCCTCTGGTCTTTATGCTACAACAGGCCAAACAAGTCGTGACTCCAGTTCAGAACAAATACATAGACACACATAATGTCATATATTATGTTCCTCCTCTTGGCTTATTACTGGCTTATCGGCACTGAAAAATGGGGGTGACGCCTGTAGCACCAGACATATCCTGCAGGCATTCAGCTTTAGGCAGCATTATAGTGTTTACTGTAATTGTTATACATCTCTTTCTGAATCCCTACCAGCATTTACATTACCTACAAAATTATGAATGTGAGGAATGCATAGTTTGGTCATTTGCTACCTTCATTAATAAATGAACACTTCTTTTAATAATGAGCTTAGCAAATGATAAGTAACATTTGAGCAAAACTACAAAACGCAAATGAGCTTTTTAAATTAGTATATACAGTATTATTTATGTTTAAACATGAACTGCCAGTAGATTATTTAGCAAAGACAACAGTAAACATACTCTGTCTTTAATAAACACACAGTGGGGAATACACTGTGAAATACAACAACAATTACTCATGCTGCATACCAACTTCTGAATGTGTGTGTGCATTTTCATGTGTTAATGAGGGTCTACTTACGTGTGTGTATCTGCATGTGGTTTGTAAACATATTCGGTATGTGCAAGTGTGTGGCCATGCAGGCATTAGTTAAGCTTTGTGTATACACCTCTGATTGAATTTTGGGTTTGTTCTGCCTGGAGTGGAATCTTTATTTAACAGAGTGTTTGGAGAGGCCCTCCATGAAAGCCAAGAGAGAAACAAACACAGGGAGATAAAGACAGAATGAAAGACAGAGGGAGCTGGAGAGACTGGGAGGGTGAGTGGCGGTCTCTAATGAGCCTGAGTCGGGGAGGACTTGGATGCTCCGCAGCAGGAGAGAGGATGGGGGGTTTGGTGGGGGGACTGAACATGTTGAACAACAGGGGGCCAGAAATAATTAGCTAACAGTAGAAGCTGAATGAAATGGCCTACCCTTCAGCTCCCTGAGAAAAAGCACAAGGGAAGTTATCATAACACATGTTTACTCCTCTGGTTACAGGCTCTGCATATAGACACTACACACACACTATTAGGACAACACTAATTGTCATTTAGGCTAACCCTTGCCAACTTTGGTTGAAATCCAAAGTCAGGAGCTCTACATCAGATGCACAGCAGAAACAGAGGCAGTGAGACCTGAGGCATCAGCAAGAAAATCTCTTTGTGGATAAATTAATACATAATAGATAGAGAGGCAATCATAGGAAATGATAAAAGGATCTGACCCTTTGGCAAGTTTGGGGCCCGTGTCCACATAGAATTTTTTTTTATTCTATCATAAAAGTGCTGGAAGGGCCCTGGAATGAAAGTCTGTGCACTGTAAGAGAAAGCGAGAAGGAAGAAAAACTAAAAACATTCTCAGTAATCATATTGGCCTCATGGAATCAATGCAATTTGGTTCTCAGTCCCCATGTGTTACCCTAACCGTAAATTTGAGCACTTCGAACCATTGATTCTCACTGTGTAAATGTTTGAAAATCAGATGTGCATTCAGGAATACAATGGTCAAAGATACCTCGTGTAAAATTAAGATTTCTGTGCACGAGATCTTGAGATACAGTGGTTAAAAAAAAACCAAAACATTTCTTCAAGTGTTTCCGAGACTTATAGAGAAACTTTTTGTATCACTAGATCAAGGTTGTACAAGGTTGTAACTTATAAATTAATTTGATGAATTTAAAAAAAAAAAATCCATGTTAACCAATGTGGATTAGGATTAGGACTTGGGGTACCTTGTCACCCCTTACACATCCACCCGAATCCTTTGGCTCCACAGCACCAACCCCCCCCAACCAAGCTTCGGACCATGGGGGACCGGGCCTTCTCTTCTGCCGACCCCTGTATCTAGAACTCCCTCCCTGACCACCTTAGAGCTGCACAATCACTGGACTGAAGACTTTAGTATTCAGACAGATGTTTAATGGCCCGCTATGAGGTTTTGTTTTGTTTTACATTTAGTACTTTTTAGTGTTTTACTTTTTTTCACTTGAGATTCTTTTGAATGAAAACTGCCTCATAAATGCAATTTGTTATTATTAATATTATGGTGACATTGAACACAAACAAATCAGGCAGATGTGTCCACTTGTTCAAAAAGCAACCATTTTTCTAATTTTCTCAATGAGGAGAGATTAAACATACCAGAACACACTTTGTTTTTTGAGTGGCTGCTGTAAGGACATTCATCTGAATTTCTAATATCAACACAAATATTATCCACCAATCAGATATGGAGGTACTTGTCACTCTTGTAACAAGGAAATTGATGGAAAACTTTGTTATGGTCATATTTCTCTTCTGGAGCTCAGAAAAAAGTTGACGCAAAAACATTTTTTGCCAGGCTGGCCTCACATAGCCAGACTTCCGCTCTTTGTTAGTGATGTGCCAGTACTGAGGATCGGCCTGGCGCCATCTACTATTGTTCCACTGATATTGTACCAGATTGTTTGGCTACTTAGTTGAAAAAAATCACAAAGCACAGGATGCAGTAACAGTGCCTTTAAATAGTTTTGTTGGGAGAGAAGTTGATTTTGTTGAACAAGTTCACATATAGAAATGATGGTAGGAAATGACTAATACCCCACCCACTCTAATGCAGATAATTTGCTAAATTTGTGTTTTTCTATGACTGGGCCTCTTGTCCAGACATGCACAGTGTTTTAGGCTAAACAAAATTTTAAAAAATGCTTTCAGGAGTGTAGGTTTTTGAACAGTCTGGTACACCTATACCTGAAACATCAAATCCAGGTCAGATTGGTGTATAGCTTCAAGTATTATTGGTATTAGATTGAGATCGGCACAGACAGGTTTGGGAAATGGACACATGTACCAGTCCTGTAGTAAAATATATATTTGTTCGATGAACATGTATTAGATTATTCTCAGTAGTATATTCTGTTTATTTCATTGTTTTTTTTTTCTTGGTCACACTGCTTCATGTGGTGTATCTGCAAGTTACAGTATTTGTCCAATCGTATTGCACCCATCATGTGCTGCCAGGTAAAAAAAGCCTTGAGGCCTTCAGAATCAACAGTGCAGCGTCTGGAGTTTCAAATAAATAACAAGAACCTGGGACTTGTTTCTGGGTTAACTAGGAAGTGAAACTTTAGCACACCCTTTAACTCAATTAGCGAGCTAATGATGGTTAGCGACCACAGAGGCGTAACGAACGCAAAATCTCTTTCTGAGCTGGTTGCGTTTGTTACGTTTACGCAACTATTTGTTAGGCCTCAGTCACAGTGAATTTTACAAATGATGGGTTCATAAGAATCTCTCAGTTCATAAGAAATCTGGAGTTCATTGGCATTGATGGAGAGAACATTAGTTTCTTAAGACCATATTACGAAGTTGGTATGGCTGCCGTTCAAATTGCAAGTGCAACTTGAGGCCTCCGTGAGAAAATGACATGATTTTGTGTTCAAAGACCTTACAGTTGTCACATTCTTTGTAAGGGTGCCTTGGAACCTTCCTGCGTCATACCTACAGCCACTTCATGAATTGTTTTGTCGTGAGGTGGCCGTACAGCACCCCTATGTGCAACTCACAGGACTCTCAAGTCGTTGGTAGGAAGGCATTACATTTTTTCTGAATATGTAGATCAGTATATTAACAGTGGTCGTGTACTTTAAAAGTCCCGTGTCATAATCATCGCATTCAAGATGGCAATAATGCCCACAAGACTGAAACTTCTACAGCTACAGCTGCAAAACAAAGAAAAGGAAGATCAAGTGGTGGTGGTGGTGGGGATTCTAAAATGTTTAACGTAACTTAATGCCCAAGAACAGTGATCAATCATCACCATAGTTCATGAAGACATCTGTGGTCATGCCCACATTCCCCTTTGCAAAAATCCCAATGACAACCCACATTTTATGGCTGTTGTCTACGTTAAGCATTTTCCTCTCCATAGGCGCACATTATAGAGAAAAAGCTTAGTGTAGCTTAATGTCCAAAAACAGCTGTTGATTATCACCAAATTATACATGGACATCTCTAGTCATGTCCACTTTCACTTCTCCAAAAATCTAAAGGAAAACCCCAAATTTATGGGTGCCGGACATTAGGCTACACTAATCTTTTTTACATTAAGATTTTTAGAATGTCCCGTTGTGGCTGTTTTGGTCCGGCAGCAGCAGAACCGCCTTGTTATTTTTCCATAGATAACAGAATGAAGTAATAGGGTAGAAGTTTGAGGAACATTGATATTCGAAGTAATATGATGTCAAGTCAAAAGATGACCAGCATGTGTTTTATGTGTTTGGGATCATGTGCTGTCCATGGTTCTGAATTACACACTCCAGTAGAAAATATGTGGGGTATCCCCATGGTCAGACTCCACTACAGACTGCTCTTGTGGTTCTGGCAGTGGCTGTGGGTTTCTCCTCTCCTCATCCCCATCTTTCCTCTCCCTCCCTTCCTCTCGGGCCTGTTGTGGACAATTTTGTGACTCTTTAGTTTGAATGTTTTCTCACCGTAGAAAACATCTCTAGAATGAAGATTTGAATATGACCCCCTCTAAGAACACAATGAAAGCTGCATGAATGACATACTACTGCCTATTAGGAACACCCTACGTCCGTCTTAAGAACACCGTGTGAATCTCTCCCTGTATGGCCATTCGTGTGAGCGCTGTAAGGAGCCCGAATAACGACGTAATATGTTCTTTCTCTTTCTTTCTCACAAGTAGATCTCTTTGTGATCTACTTGTGGCCACCGGGGAGAGATCGGGCCATTGGCATGCTTCAAGCTGGACGGAGCAGACAGGCCGTAGCCAGGGTGTTTGGACTCCACCACTCTACCGCTATATGCCTTGCTGAGCGTTACCGCACCACCAGCTCCTCCAACGACCGTCCCAGATCTGGTCGACTGCGTGTTACAACCGCTGCACAGGACCGTGCCAATCGGCCGTCACATCTCTGTGACAGGTTTCGGCCCGATGTGGCCCGATCTCTCTCCGGTTGCAGTAGTCATGGCATTGTGGACAAATGTGTTTTTGCTCCATTTTGGTGTCTTTTTATAAGGAATGGTTGTGCGCAATTGAGGAGAGGTCCAATTCATCTCTGAGTTTCACTCATGACGAGACATGGGTGAGGAATACAGAAATACAGTTCTTATTGCAATAACAAAACAGTAATTTAATTTGGACTCAGAAAAGTACTGAACTCATTGTAGTTTGTAATTTTGCAATAACTGTCATATTTCTGAAAAAACTGAGAAAATGAAAATGGTGCATTTCTTTTTTCCTTGAGTGTAAATACAATATTAAAAGATATGTCTTCCAAGACTTTCAGCTTAGGAGCAGTTGGCTTGCCATATCAGGTCCCTGGGAGCCAGTGGGGGGTTTAGTACCTTGCTCTAGGGCACATCAGCCAACAATTCTCCGCCGGTCCAGGGAATGGAAATGGCGACCCATCGGTTACAGACTCTCCAGTTGACTCTCCAGCCATCTAGGCTTGGAGGTAAAATCTAGAATGACAAATAAAGTCTGTCTAAGTGTAACATGTGTTGGAGATAAATTTAATGTTACACATAGGTTCAAAGCATGTTACTCATTGGTTAGTCACAATCACATAACTTACCTACAACTTATGGCCCATGTATGAGACATACGCTGGCATACGGTGAAAAATTTCTTGATGACCTCACCGTACTACGACCTATAACACCATGCTTTTTACTTATTCAAAACTTACCCATAACTTTTTCGACACACACCAGCATATTTCCCTAGTTTGTCACACGTCAGCATACACGGCGGCATACAACGGCATACAATTCATCAAGGTTTGACCAGGCCTTTATGAGGCACGTATTAGTTTTAGGACAGGAAAAAAAATATTTCCTGTGTTATGTGTTTGTTTAAACAATGTTTGTAGCCACTTCAGAGCCATCTTTGTAAGTACTGCTGCAGAAACACAGTGGAACTGAGTCCAAAGTCAAACTAAATACATAAAGACTGAAGAAAGTTTCAAAATGAACATGAACAGTACACTCCCAAAATAGAGAAAACAATCCAATAAAAAGGAACTAATTTCAGACCCATAAGAACATCAAACTCCACAGCTCAAATGCTTCTAAGATGATTTAAACACCCTAATCACACTGATGTCAACAAAATGCAGCTTCTGCCACATACACACTTATGTAAAGATGTTCAAGTCCAGTACTTTTTCACTTTTATGGCTTAAGCTGACTTCAATGCGATTCAGACTTGGTTTTAAAATTGGCTGGATCATTAGATAAATATCATTTTAATGAAACTACATCCAGTACCAATGTTAGGCAACACTTATTCAAAACATTCACTTAATTGATATATTCACAATGAATATATTAAAAGAAACAAAGATGCATTTAGAAGCTATGTTGAGCAGCAAAAAGAAAGCACTAATATCCAGTTTAGGACTTAGGGATTTTTTTTTTGTGATTTTCATTATTTTTTTATAGAAAAGCTGTACTGTCAAAAAATAAATAAACATAAATACACAACAATAGTAATTTAGATGATTATTTGTTTTTGGATCTATGCTGCTCCCAGTGAAGGGGCTTTGGGGGTGTTTGATGGGCCTCATTGGAGAAGTCTTGCAGTCTTTGCTAGTTGAAGGAAACATCATCTGGACTGGTTAAACGATTACAAAACTCATTGCAGAAGTTGTTTGTTGAAGTCTTTTTTGCTTTTTGATAGTGTTTTGTCATTGCTTTGTAAATACATGTTTTGTCTACTCACCAGTTCTGTTCTACATACTTTGATACTTTGTTTTTGTAAATATTTTTTGCAATGAAATAAAACTCCAAAACTTAACTTCTGTGACAGACCAAGCTTTCTTCCTTCTTGAAAATCTTGAGTCTAAAACGAACCCTTGACATGGACATAACACACAGGCGCACCCCTGTGTTCCAGCTGGATAATGATAAAATCTCAAAAGCTAATGGTATGTTCTGTTTCATATATTAAGTTTATATCTCATTTAATGTTTATTTGATGTGTCAGACACCAGTGTTCAGCCTTCAGTTACAACAACTGGTCTGGATCTGGTCCCACAGAACCAGGAACCTGTGAGCTACTGGGTGAAACCCTGTTACCAGTGGTTTTTGTGTTCCTTTATTTTATTTTAGACCATAGCAGGAAGCTCCACTGTGGAGGACCACAGTACTTCACTTCTGAAAAAGCTATTAGATTCATTAGATTATACCTGTCAAACTATGCAAAACTATGTAAAACTACTAAAACCACTGCTGGTAGGGATAATTCTGATGAAACATGGGCATGTCAGAACCACAGAAAGTTGACACAAAACAACTGCATTTATTGCATATATTTATTTATTATTAAATAAATATTTTCATTTTGACAGCACATTTTGTCAGTTACTGTCAATCGATCCATAAAGTCTTTTTTTTTTTTTTTTTTTTGCATTTTATTTTTTATTATTATGATTGGGGTTAGATGAAGAGAATGAATGTATGAAAGGGGGATAGGAATCAACAGTTTATGAAGAAGTGTAGATTAGGGATGTGGGATGTGCAGATGATGTGAGAGGAGGAGGAAAGAGTGACACATGTCAGGTAGCTTTGGCATTGGTGGTTTCATGTCTCCTGGTGTTGTTGGAAAATCTGTGTCTGTGCTGGTGGCAATAGTTATGTACCAGGTGATTATGGCCTTGGGGAAGGGGATGGTGACATGGGTCCTGAGGATAGTGGGCATGGTGTTGGTAGTTGATAGTGAAAATTTCAAGAATTTTGAGTAAAACTTTTTTTTTTTTTTTTTTTTTACCATTATGAATGCAATTTTTGACCTACCGTATGTCATATGTATGTTGGAAAAAAAAGTGACAGGAGTTTGAAGGAAAATTGGAGTCCTAGAAATGTTTGAAAATTAAATTAATTTGTGGGGTCATGGTTTTTTACAATGGCTATATGTTCTTTTACTTCTCTCTACTCCAACACCTTTAAACCCAGAGTCCCTAATTTGACATTTTGCTCATACAACATTATTTCTAAATCACACAAGGCCCTGCAGGGTTTTCACTGAAATGTTTCTTTATAGATTTTTGTTATAAATTCATGATGGAGTTGTAAATCTGAATATAAATAAATAAATAACATTAAAATAACAATAATGAAAGGGTGTTATAAGTAAGATAATAAAATATGAATGTGAAAAGATGGTAAGATAATATGAAAAGATGATTACAAAAAAAAAGGTCACTGAAAAATAATGTGTGGTGTATATGTTTTGTGTATAAAGTTTATTTTATGTACTTCTCATCTGATCAGAGCTTAAGAGGAGAGAGAGGGGGGAGGGTAAGAGAGGCACTGAAGAAATATGGGTCTGTGTTGATGTAATTAATGACATTACAACCTGAGGTTAATGTTAACATTAGATGACATTTGGTTTAAGATGTGCATATGTAACTGTTGCTTATTTATAATGTGACTTTTCATAATATGATTGTACTTTGTTTTTTTTTGTTTTTCCCCATCAGCTGAGCACCGTGTCTGTTGATTTGCAGTAACATAAGAGTTTCTTAAAGGACCAACTCTGTACTAAGTGTTTCTTTCAGTGGCAGCTGCTCGTCTTTCAGACAGGGGAAGCTCATTGTCAGCTTACATTAAAAAAAAAAAAAAAAAAAAATTGTCAGGTTGTTTAAACATACATACCGCCCTCTGTTCCTTTTTAAGAAAATGGTCAGTGACCTTATCATACCAAGTAGGCACCTTTTCCAGGGACTGGACCAGTGTCTTCTCAATGTCCAGCAGAGCTGGGCTGCTTAGATTGCCTTGGCCCATTGTGTTGTGGGACTTCAGCCTTTTTAAACAAGAGATGCTCCTTTCTCTCCGACCTAGCCGACAGTTTGATTGATTTAATTATCTACAAAACGATATCAAACTCAAACAAGAAATGATTAAATTATGGAACTGAAACAAGAAAACGCTGAAATTATGTTAAATTGAAACAAGGAAGTATAATGAGTGTGTTTTATTTACAGTGCAAGAAATGAACGAGTAATTTCGTAGTGGTTCCTCTCTCAATTTCACAGCAGAATGCACGACGGTATTAAACTGAACTGTGTCAGTGAAGGAGCAGATCTCAAAAAAGCTGTCAATCAAACGGGATTCAGCCTTTCGACTGATCCTCTAATCAGCACGTGGGATTCTGGAGTCCAGCCCGTCCGAGCTCCACCCACAGCTCCATTCACCCCCAGAGATGCCCAGCGTCCGGGGGCGGGACAACATCGTAGCATTTATCCAATTACCGCCCAGTTTTGAGGCAATGAAAAAAACTGTTCCACTCAGTCCCATTGAAGCCCATGGATGCCCGGCGTCTATGGACAAATGCACTGAGCAGAGATCGAATGAGAAAACCGCGCCAAGCCCCGACTGGGTAATCGGGAGGACCAGGACAATTCCCGGTGGGCCGGTATAATATTTAGGCCGCGAGGGCCGGAGTTCACTTTAAATATATATGATTTTTTTTTTTTTTTTTTTTTTTTTTGGGCGGGGGGGGTTCAGTCATAGCACTGGGTTGATCACGTAAACTGCAACCGCTGTTCCTGGGCCCCACCCTCTCTACTAGCAAGCAGACGCAGAGGCACCGTGACCTGACGTAGCATGTCCTTGCATACGGTTAGTAGCTCTATACTGTAGCTGTGGAGCATATACGATCTGTGCTCTGTAGGCTGTGGATGGTCAGCTGTGTTTGCTGTTTTAATAGAAAGAACAAGAGTGGCGCAGAGAAGGCAAGAATTAAAAAGAGGAAAGCTCTGGAAGCAAACGCAGCCAAATGTGACAACATCTGCAACTTTTTCACAAAAACGACCTCCTGGTTGGAAAAGACTAATGAGGATGATGAACCGGGTAAACCACCTTTCAAGCTAGTTAATTATCGAGTCAGTGAATTGTGTGGTATTGTGGCGTGTAACATAACGTTATGCAATTTAAATAATAGTATGATGCGACGCCACACAAGTGGGAAACTTTGTCTTGTAGCTCCTCAGAGTCAGAAAGCAGATCCAGCAGCAGACACCAGCCATGAGCCCACAAGTCCAGAATGGGCAGGTAGGATCACTCATAGAGGCTAAATAAATAAATAGGCTACAATGAAGAGTATGGTGTAGGCCTGTTCAATATGAAAGGTGCGCTGAGATGCTCCAGGATTCAGCACTACATGAATGAAACTGACACCAAGGCTTTGCAAAATAGAAGATTTGTGCTGAGAATTATGACCATTTTTAAAATGTGCTTTAGTGTCAGAAGCAGAGCCAGGAGCCAGTAGTGATGAGGGGATTGTTCCTGTCAGGAAGGAAGGAAAAGGTGAGCTGTTGGAACAGACTGTGTAAACAAGCATTAGTTCCAGCAAAACCACTTTCTATACCCAAACGATAGTACTAACCTATTTTATTTTTTATTATTAAAAGTGAGACAGTAAATACACAAAGCCCACAACTGAAAGGCAATAGCATAAAGTAATATTAAATAAGCCTGCATATTTTGCCACTGTAAATATCTTAATTGGTTAAGTAAGTCAAAATGTCTGCAGATATTATTTTTTATTGTGATCCAGGTGCAGGCGAGTCTAGAGAAACTGGAGGAAGTGTGAAAGGGAGAGCAGAGTCTACTGATGACAGAGGAGCAGCTCAGCAGCACAACCCTGAACCACTATCAGAAATGAGACAGATGAAGATGAGTCTGTTGTTAGCTTTGATTGCTTTGCTCACCCTCAGTCATAGGATATACAGACATTTTTTTCTTATCATCCTCGTCAAACCCCTAATATCACTATACCAAAAGTTTTCAATAGCAAAGATGGAACAAACTGCAAGTAAGTTGTGATGGAAATCTTTTGTTGCAGAGGATATAAAAATGATAGAGTTATTAGAAAGTGCAGCAAGCTTTATTTTTTGTATTATTTTTTTATGTAATATTTTTATATATTCTTTTATTTCATTTCAAACATTTTAAAGGTTTGAAAAATGTTAACACTTATAAGAACAAAAACATAGATTCTGTTATTGTTGTGTTGTGAGGAATAATAATGTTGGAGATGTCGATGTGCACTCACTGTTGAAATAAATCCACATTGTGAAGCAACCTTTACTTGCACTGAATTGGAAATATTTTAGAAAATACACTGAATTACAAGGCTTTGCAGAACAGTGTGTAGCCCTAACATGTAAGGTTATAATTCCATGATTTTAATAATTGGTCATGATCTAAAGTAGGCCGGTCTGAGGTATGAAACTCCAGGGCTGAAAATGACTCTCAGTCCGGCCCTGAACATCGCAACGGGAATGTATGAGAAGTGAACAACATCGCGTCCGTTGATTTGTGATAAAGGTGATTCTGAACGAACTCATCTTTGAGATGAACGTGTTCTAACACATTTGTAGTCAATAAAATGTCAACACAACTGTACATATTTAACCATTTAATTTACGTAATTTTAGGGGAAGCCGGGCTTCCCTTGCAGTCTATGAGAAATCGCCACTGGTTTCTTTTCACTTTTTTTTTTAATCATTTTTTAAAAAATAGTTTTTAATGCAGCCTTCACAGATTTTCAGCAGCAAATTAGCAAAGTGAAAGACATCCTGAGTGTAAAACTGGTAATTAAAAGTAATTAGGTATAATTATTTGTGGTAGCTCTATGGTATGATTATTGAGAAATGTGGTCAGTTATCTGTGATTAGTGCTTTACCATCAGATTAATCCCTCCATCTCCATCTTCATCTCCAGCAGATCTGTCATCTTAACTGCAATCAGTGAACAATGCCCCATCAACACCAATGGGGATATTTTGCTAAATGTATATATTTCTCTACATTTGAACGTTCCATGCCACAAAAACAGCTATTTAAAAAAAAAAAACTCTTCCCAAAGAGATTAGAAAATGATGACATCAAACCCCATTTTGCGTATGTCTGTCTTTATGTCTATGCATATCTAATTTTGTTTTATGCTGTGTTCCAGGCAGGTTTTTGAGCCCGTAAGTCACAACTTGAAGCCACAACTCACAGCTTTGTCACGTTCCAGGCAAGTCACACCAAACTGCCTGAAGGCAAGGAATTGTGGTAGCTAGATGTAAACAAACTGTATGGGGCTTATGCTCATTTACAATCATTTCTATCTCCAGAGGTGCTTGCTCCTTGCTTATTTGAGGGAAACAGAGGAGGAAAAATGGCGCTTAAGGTGAGAGAAGCTGTTATACCGTTTATGTTATGTTATTCATATGTTTGGATATGTATTTGGGTCATTCCAGAATTGGAGGACATTTGGGCTTCAAAATTCTTGAAAAATAAACCTTCACTTTTCTAATTTTCCATTATATATTCATCAATAATAGGTAATAAACTATCAAAGGCTTGATTGGCTCAGCTTTCACATCAATGGTACAATTTTTATTCCATGATTTATGTGGTGTTTGTAATACTTGGTGCAACCCTGTTACCAACACTAAGGAACCTGAAAAAAGTGCATTAATTAATTTCTTAAATGTAATTCCTTTTCCATTAAGTAAAGAAAGTAACATTCTCTCTGAATAACCATTTGGTTTCACATATGACTTGATTTAAATTAATTTTAGCAACTTTCAAAATCTGTCTCGGCCAACTTTTCAATATTGGCATGTTTCACTTTAACAATTTTAGTATTTATTTTAAAATATTTACTCTGACACATGTTGCATATAATTACATAAACTCTTTAAAGGGCAATGGGTTGAACACTTTTGAGCTGAGAAAGTAATTTATGATTATTTTCAATTAAAAAGATATAGTAACAGGGTTGAAATTAGGGTAACAGGGTTGTATGAAGTAACAGCTACATTATTTCTGATTATAGATCATTATATAAAAGTGACAAATGCTCAAGACACCAAAGCATTCTTTGAATAACTTTTAATACTTTCTGTCAGCACTGTTTCTCAAATAACAACCCCCCCCCCAAAAAAAACAAACAAACAAAAAAACAATAATAATAATAATAATGGGGGGGGGCTTATTTCAAGAAATTTTTCAGATTCAACTTTAGCCCTGATTTTCTGATGCAACAAGATGTTCTAAGCACTCCTGTGTTTTTTTTTTTTTTTTAATTTTCATCCAAAAACTACCCCCTACCCCGAAAATTACTTTTTCAGCCCTGAAAACATGGGGGTTTTGGAAACTTTCAAACCTTCTTCACTTTTGATGAAGTACAATGTAACAATCTGCTCATGCTGGGCCTTAAATGTTTTTTGTGAGACATGTCATGTCTTCAGAGTGCTTTGCACTAAAAAAGGTGTAGTGTCAAGGGTCAAATTATAGGTCAAAGGTCACCCAAATGGTCCAAATGCATATTTCATGGAATGAAGCTGTTAATGTGGGTTCTTCCAATTGTTGGGCTCAGGTTCTCTCCTCAGAACACATCTACTGACCACAGACAACTGCCATTCAATAAGACACATTAAACAGAATTATTCACTCATGTATTCTCCATACAGACATGTCAAAAAGAACAAACGGTAGTTTCACATGACTTTGACATTTACATGTATATGTCCTGTTGTGGGTGGTGCAGTGGATAGACCTGGTGCCTCACAGACAGAAGGTCCTGGGTTCCATTCTAACACCAGTCCATGGGGGTGGGACCTTTCTGTGTGAAGTTTGCATGTTCTCTCCGGGTACTCTGGCTCCTCCCACCATCCAAACACATGCTCTGATAGGTTAACTGGTTAATCTAAATCCCCCATAGGTGTGAATGTGACAGTGGTTGTCTCTATATGTTCAGTCTGTGATGAACTGGCGAAATGTCCAGGGTGTACCCCGCCTTCGCCCATAAGTAGCTGGGATAGGCTCCAAGCGACCCCTGTGACCCTAGTGAGGATAAAGTGGGTTCAGAAAATGAATGAATGAATGAAGTGTTGGGGATTCCTTCCTAAATGTGTGCTAGTGTTTCCCTCCACACTAATGGCGTCAAATTCAAATGTAAAGTACATGTTTTAATATTTAGTCTCTAATGTGTCTTTAAAGGGCCAAAGGCCTTGGGGGGTCCCACCAGGAAACCAGAGGGAACAGAACTGAGGACAGATATGATAAAATGTCAGAATGGTATGAATTTTTTAAAAAAACTAGGCATTTTGGTGACCTTTAACCTACATGACCTTGACATTAGACTTTTCACTGTACAAAGTACTCTTACGATACAATATGGCACTTATAAGATCATTAAATGGCCCATCATGAACAGATTTATACACTGCACCGGACAAAAGAGTGGAGAAGCTGTGAAAGTGGTAATTTTCAGAGTTAAAAAAGTTATTTTCAGGGTAGGGGGGGTTTGGATGAAAATTTCAAAAAAATTACACGGGAGTGCTTAGAACATCTTGTTGCATCAGAAAATCAGGGCTAATATGGTATTTGATATTAAGCCCCCCCCCCCCCCCCCCATTATTAACCCTTCAGGTAACTCTCTCCTGGCTTTACTCCTCTTATGAGCCTCTCTCCACTTTTTTCGTTGGGTACACTGTCCTCTCTCACTGCGGTCTTTTTGAAGCAACTTCTTTCCTGTTTCTCCATCTTTCCTCCATTTCTGTCTTTCTTTTAGTAAATACTGTTGTCTCCTCTGTACATCAGCATCACACTTGGCACGGTGGCATCTCTGCTTTTCAGCAGCACTCAATGATGGGCCACACTGTAAGAAAAAAATTTATCTAACTTAATTTAGTGTCCCCTATTATGAATTGTAACTCACTGTTTATATATAGTTTGATTTATGTCAAGTTAATAATTCCATCAAGGTAGTTGCTGCAACCATAATCCATTTGGACTACCATTAGGAAATAAAAGGAAACAATACAGTCTGGAAAATTCAGGAATGTGTTTACAATATGTAGATTAACTAAATTCTATCTCAGATAATGTAAATTATTGACTTGAACCATAAATAATAGTTTGTAAAGTCTGAGTAAACTGGAGGAGATGCAATCCTGTTAATGTAGTGCAACCCTGTTACTCTAATCACAGTAACAGGGTTGTAAATCCAGACTAATGTTAGCTTTTTCTCAGGCATAGAAGCTAGCTACTTAGCTAGCTGTTACTGCTGACCAAGAGGACACACTTACTTATGTAAATAAGTAAAGAAAAAATCAAAAAGAATTTGTCTTATCCTATTAATATGGGTAACAGGGTTGAGTGAGGTAGAGTGAGACATTCAATCAAGGCTCACAATCTTATGAAAATATGAAAAATAGAAGAGAGGACATACCTTTGCTCTACCCATTCTTTTGGAAGACTGTTTGATGATGTCAATTCCAGCATATCATGTGATTCACTGCTTCTCTTCTTCTACCATGCCTAAAAGGTTATGGGTAACAGGGTTGTGTGCATGTTGTGGGACACAGGTTCCATGCATAATAATTATTATTTAAAATATTATGTTTATTAAAAAAAATGTTCCCACAATTACAAGAGACACCAATGAAACTTGTCATACCAAAAAAAGAGATTTAAATTTCATTTAAACTGTTTTATTTGAGATTCAATTTGGTCATCAGGGGGTTGGAACAAGTGAAAAATGGCATTTTAGGGGGTACTCCAGACTTATTTGGTATTTTTAAAACTATTTACAAACATTCTTTTCTCCCAGTTTTTTTTAGATTTGGTCTCAGGACGAGTAAATTTACACAGAAACTCCATGTTTTAGTATTTTGTACATGGATTATTTAAAATTTGATGGGTGGGACGTCAAATGTCCTCCAATTCTGGAATGACCCATTTGGTATTAATTTATTCTTGCACTCAATGGACTGAAAACTAGCTAACACTACAGTAGCTGCTCATTATGCATAACATTTATAGATCAATAACTTTAGAGCAATACCTTGTTTTAATAAACAATTAGCATAAACACTGCATCCATGGGGGCCACTATTGCTTCACGGGCTACGTGGCATCAGAGCGTGGAACTGGGAGTACATTGATCTAGTACAAGTTCACGGGTGGGAAGTCACGGGTTTGACTGCCATTCCAGTGCATTTTCTCTGGTAGAAGGTTGAAAAAACACAGGTTACGGGTTGCCTGGAACACAGTGTTATACTGACACATGTAGGGGTGTTGTGGCAAAATCTACATAATGGAAAAAATGCACTTCAACAATCCAAAGCAACACTTACAGTAACATAGAGTGTACCTGTACTGGTCATGCTTACAACATTAATTGTGCTTTGTGCATTACTTATAAGCAAGAGAGGCACAAATTCAATAGAAGGTTCTGTTGGATCTTTACCAACAAACTTTTTCCAACTCGTGAAAACAATTTGAGAACAGATCAGATGTTTTTGAAAAGTCAAACAGAAACAGCGTAAATGACATCCTCAGCTGCAGTGATAGAATAACAAATATGTGATGTAAATGATTTAGTTGATTAGTTATTGTTTGCTTAAAAAGAACCAGAGAAATCATATGTAACTATTGGATTGTACAACATCATATCCATTGCACCACATCATTGCCCTGAATTAAATCACATCACAATAGGGCATGGAACTTACTTTTCATTAATCACTAATATATTCAGTAATTGGCAATGAATCAGACTGTGTATTACATCTGCCTCATCACACAACTCTAGTTTTTGCTCTTTCTATCATATCTTCTCATGGACACCAGTATGAAATGATGTTGTTATTTCATTGGACCAGTGTATTTGTAACTACTCCTGTGTCGTGCTTTTGAAAGTTTTATTTTTTTATTTTTATTTTTATTTTTTTGGGAGTGTTAAACTGAGTCCGGCTAACTTGCCCTAACCCTAATGAAGTGCTGTATCAGCATGTAAACATAACTATAAAAAGCTTAATAAAGCCATTGTTGCAAACCTGTAGATATAGTAAGTTGAGTTGGTGGTTCTGTTGTTGGAAAGCAATATGTTGTCTGTGAACAGTATACATTTACAACATTCTCACTTGGGAATTATGGAAATTAAGAGTATTTGTCATGTCAAAACAAAACATAAAGTGCACAGCATTATCCTTGTGCCAAAACTTGACTTGCAGTTCAGTTATATATGAATGTAATTTCGGGGAAATGCTGAACTTGTCCTGGCTCGTCCTCCCTTTACATTCTCTGTTCTCTTAAAAAGCAGTGAGATAAAATGGACTAAGAGGCCATATCCATCAGGGGATGGGACCTACAGTGACTTTACTAGACACTGTGGGATCATTAGAGCCTTTATACTTGATGGGATATTGTGTTTTTATGAGCTCTGTGCAGTAATCCATTAATAGAGCTGACACACCATTAGGCTTTATTGATGTCCGATGCGTGGGCTCACATGAAAACACCATTATTTGTCATGATCAAAGTTTAACGCTGACACACAGTGATTTAATGGTGCCACAGGCTGCTCAGACCCCTTTAACCTTCAAGGACGTCCAGGTTGATGAGATATCTAAGCTGTTTTCTTGGCTTATTCTACTTTTTTAGCAGCCTGTTCTTTTAGTGGAGTGCCAAAAAGGGAAATTCAAGATAACTTTCAGTGAGAATTTAAGTATTAGACTTCTTTTTTAAATACTACAAAATAGCACACTCATTACTACTGCCTAAAGTACTTCTTTTACCTTTAGAGTTAGTTTTTTTTTATGTTGCTGAAACCTCATTTATTAAAGAAAGAACTGAACATCTCTTATTTGTTTAGGTTTTTTTGTAATGCTGAGTTGATACATTTTTCACTGTGGTGCACCATTCCTGCAGAGCAACTTGCTTGTGCAGTGTTTCTTCACTGCCCTCTGGGGTAATCGAATATGTATTTGCCATTCTCTTAGGATTTTAAAAGGGTTTAGCAACATTAATAATTTCTAAAAACATGAAAGTGGAAATGTGGCCTTTTTGATGTGTCGCAAGTACAGTTCTTCTGCCAGATAAGCATTTGGATGAGTTTAGAAGTGTAAGTGCTCGCTGGAAGAGGTTGGAGAAAGGTAATTGGCTTGCAGTGAACATATCTCGATGGGTAACTGAGCCAAGTATTTGATGCAGGGGAAGAAGTGCACAAGAGGAGATGTTGGAGATGTTTGTGATTACCACCTTTCACTGTGATTCATCTAAGATTATTTGGAAGCAGAAAGCATGTCCTGAGTTTCCAGCTGTTAATTAAAAAAAAAAAAAATCTACGTAGATAAGTATTAGAATTCTGTCCAAAACAAACAATATTTCAAGTACTTCCACTCGAGCCTGGAGGCAACTGAAATGGCAGCTTTAACTACAAAACAACATATTAAAAAAACAGCTGAAAGTCAGAATAGATATTTGACTTAGATTGAGAATAAACACTGGGCATTGGGATATTTTAATTTTGTGCATGAAATCATTAATTAAGAATCTTTATTCGTCTGTTCATATTTTGCATATGATCATGCAACACACTGAAATTGACCGTCTACATTTAACCCATCACTAGCTGAACATGCAGGAACACACCACACACTGTGGACTGCCATGTCAGGTGTCTGGGCAGCAAATGGAGTGTTAAGTGCCTTGCTCAAGGGTACATTAGCCAACAATTTCTTTGCCTGGTCCAGGGAATTGAACCACAGACCCTTCAATTACAAGCTGCTTTTCCAACCTTGTAGGCCACGGTTGCCCCTAAAGCTTAGAGTACCTGGTATTCCCAGGCAGTCTCCTGTCCGAGTAATAACTAAGCCTGACCTGCTTAGCCTCAGAGATCAGCTGACATCAGGTGTGTTCAGGGTGGCATGGCTATAAGACTGTCATCAGTTCTGTTATATAAAGGTAATTGGCATCCCTCCTCCACTGCAGCTGTTCTTTCCTCCCATTTCTGTCTGCCCCTGTCCAGCACACGAGTAGTGATGACAAAGTGAAGCTTTCTGAAGCAATGAACCTTTTCAACACAATTGTTTTGAAAAAGGTTCACTACTCGAAGCTTGTTTCGATCATGTGACCCATGTTTTCTGAAGCTTCATTTGACACATACGCCATGTAACTGGTTTAAACACTGATTGTATTTTTTGTGTGAATGCAATACACTTCCGTATAATGGTTCACGCTTCACTACTGATAAATCTGTATGGGTGATTTCATGAGAACATGAACGAACAAAACAAATAAATTAATTAATTAATGTATGATTTGTCCAGATCACTAAAACCAATGATGTATGTGTAGTATCAACCCTGCAGTAGTTGTTCTGTTAATGTTACTATTTGAATATTAAGCAGTTACTGACCGTAATGCATTGGGTGGATATGGGGCAATGATGGACAGGTGAGTGGATGAGAAAGGTATGGGGGCGGAGCCAGTGAGATGGCGTGTGTGAGAGAGGTGCGAGCAGGAAGAGCAGATGACTGAGTGCTTCTGTTGTTTCGGCATGGTTACAGATGACAGTAACCAATAGTGTTTTTTCAATAAAGTGACCAGTGTGGAATAAACCCTCATCTTTCCTTCTGACATCCAGTTGGATGCTACAAAACAAACAATTTATTAAAACACACATGTTCACATTCATTTACTTCATTGTGCTTTAGTGATGTGGACAAATCATACATTAATTAATTTATTTATTTATTCATTTATTTATTTGTTTGTTTTGTTCATTCATGTTCTCATCAAAACACCCACCAGGAGCCACACCTAACTGCTGGGTAGAGACTGCTGGATTGCACATAGTGGAGCCCCCCCCCCCATACAAATGCATTTGTACAGGAGTTTTGGTGTTTGTCCTTGGAAAAGCAGGTCACAAAATAGGTCTAGGTCACCCATTTCAGAACTTGTTCAAGCTGTATACATGAGGTATGTATGGTAAAAATGTTAAGTTTCCAGCATTTTTTTTTTTATTTTTTTTTTTTCAGAGTTAGAGTGTTTACAAGATGTATCACTAACAGACAGACAGACATGCTGACAATAATACCCTCTTCGACAGGAGGGCAGAGTCTAGATAATTCCAGTGTGTACAATTCAGAGGGATTTAAGATTAGGAAAAGTGGAAAACAATACAAATATGTTTTCAAAAATGTAAAAACATTAAAATGATCTGGTCATACAGTATCTAGAGACACTGCCATGTTTCTACAGTAGATGAGAATGGACTTATTCATTTTTGCATGACAGTGCATCACTGAAACTATCTTTATCTGAGTGTCGACCAGAGTTATGTCCTCAGCTATAGAGCCCAGAATTGACAAAACAAACATTTCACTAAATGTTATCTGCTGAACATGTCCTATATTTGCATTTGAAAATTAAATTTCAAATACTGCTGTCTATTAAAACCTGATTTTTAGTAAAAGAAGATTGAACATGCAATGTTTTGAAGGTAACATGTCTGTGTAGATTCTCATTTGTCCAGGTCAATATTCTTCTGGGAAAAAAGAGCTAAACCAGTTGAAGCGAGAATACCTACCGAGAAGAATTTAGAAGGTAACATTACTCTCAATTTGTTCAAAGTTGACTCTCCTCTCCACTCTCCTCCCAAGGGTGAGAGCAGTGATGGTTAAATGAGCAATAGAATGGGGTTTGGCTGTAAAATAGATCAGTTTTGATAGAAATGTCTGTATTTTTTTAAAGAAAATACTTGATGACGTTTAAGTGTATTATGCGTGTTTCTGCAGCTTTTGATTTCATGTTGAAAATTTTCTGCCTGTTCACAACGAACATCTGTGTTTGGGGGGGATTTTTAGGAATACTGAAGGTAAATGATAACTAGAATAGACCTAAAAGATATATTGACCTTAAATGATTAAAGCATCCATTCAATTTGTTATAAAATTCACCTTCATTTAAATTTCTCTTATTTAACTGTCTGTACTATATGTCTGGGACAAGAATGGAAACTTCTGTCATTTATTTTTGTTTTGACTGGATCAATTTAAACATTTTCTGAGATTCGAATCAGTGATAATCACAACTTATACATTTTCACACATTTAGCCCCTTTTACACAGCACCTCGCCTTTATTTTGAGATGCTGTCTGTGTAATGGTGGGATCATTTGGTCCCACCTTTACTGCGGCTTTGTAACGCCTCTGGAGGTAGTAACAGAGGTAGATAAAGGTGGGATCATGATTCCGGAATGCAATGTAAAAGGAACACCTCTCGTCTGCAACCAAGGTGCGACATTTTGATGATGGCAACCCCAAGAGCACAGGGGAGAAAGCGGGCACATGTGGAGGCACTGGCATGATTCTGTGGAGATTTGTGCTATTTTCACCCAGGCATGAAGGTGGCCACACTGGGCACGAAGTTGGCAGTGCCAGGCCACAGAAGCCATGCCAGTACCTCCATTTGCGCCCACTATCTCTCCCGCTCTGGGGGGATTTAAAAATGAGCGCTGCATCACCACCCCTTCGATTCCGGAACGCAGGCTCCACTGTGTAAAAGTCCAGCCTCTCTCACCTCTATTACTCCTTTGGCTTGACTGTGGAAATCAGTCAATGGTGGAAAAAAGGTCGGATCACCATCTCGCCTTTTATCCGGGATCTCTGTGTAAAAGTGGCTATTGATTTTATAAACACTGAGCTTCAGAGTAAAAGGATAAACTCTATTATGGTAAACAATGTGCTATCTGTTGTCTCGATGGTGTGTCAGCTCTGGTTGGTAAACTGTCAGACTTAACAGCTGACTTTTAACTTTTCCTCCTGCTGTGACCGCCTGCTCTCCCCTATTAATGAATCCTGGGTTTTTATATATAAATCATTCATATGATTTGTGCATACACACTAAATGAAAATGTTCTCCCACTTTGAGACAATGCCCAAATGGCATGCCATTGGACACAAGGGCAAAAAGGGGTGAAATAGATCTTTTCAATCATTTCATGTCAGTCATTCATAAATGACAGGTCATTTGTCTCACATATCACCTGTGAAGATGAATAAATCTGACAGTCTCATGGCAGATGGCTTTTTTATTTGAGTTTTTTCTCCCTTTATTGTTCCACTTCTAATCTACTTCATCACATAAAAAGATAATCTCAATGAGGTAACCTGATATCAATCCCCCACTTGCAGTCACACCTGGTTGCTAAGGGCATCCAAATGACACTGAGGCATGCTGGGACTTGTATGCCTCATGGCACCACCGTGTGGCTGGGCCCTATTGGTCAGGGTTAACTTTCACACACCCAGATGATGAATGACAGTTATCTATTTTTACGGCTTGATATAGATCCATCGACTTCCTCCAGAGAGTCCTCCTCAGCATCTCGCTGCCCTTTGGAGGTGATTTTCCAGGTCACCAAGCCAAGGTGAAAAACAAAATAATGCACATGACTGCCCACATGTAACGGAAGGAACACACAATTGCAGACAAACTGTGTCACGCAGTTTTCTAGTGGACATATGGAAATGTCAGTGACTCCCGAGAGACGTTCACTAATGTCAGGACATGTGGCCGGCATGGACCTCAGCCATATGTACACTCTGTCCAGCTGTGTGGGAGACCGTCAGCCAGCCCTGCACCCCCCCACTCATGTACCTCCCTCTGCTTGCACCCCCAGGAGGGGAACTAATTGTGAGCGTTATTGATTGCCATGGCAGATCTGCGCTGTCCAGCGGGTAAATAAGATGGATGGAGTTGTCAGGTTGTCATCAGGCGAGGTTTTTTGACAGCATGCCTCAGGGCGTGTACAACACAGTCCAGGTTAAGTGAGGCATACACTGAGCAGCGAGGCGGTGCACTGCTACAGCTTTGACTTTGAACAGAAATACAGAGAATGAAAGGCGTCCTACTTTCTAAGACAACTTGCACAGATTGGCATTTAATCAAATTACCTGTTGAGCTCAAAGATGGATTAGGAGTAATTCACCCACTTATTCTGGTACCATGTAGACCCTTTGCGTTTTGTTTTGTGCTATTAAGAAATTCTTACTAAGAAAATAATTATATTACCCATTATGGATAATAGAGGGATGTTCCCTTCTGCAACAGATCATACGAGTCATATATCGATAAACATACATCTATTTTGTAGTCTGGAGATAGGAACACACTTACAAATTGTCGGATTATGACTGCGATTTGGATTGAATAAGTGGTCAGGCCCAGTTGGACTAAGACTGTTCCAGTTTGGCCCAATCTCTGTTTACTCTGCAAAAACAATGCAATTAGACAGAAGCAAAATATTCTTAAATATAACCAGACTGTCTTTTATTAAGGGGAAAAAAAAAAAAATCTTCCAACAGCATAAGCAATTTCTGCAAAGCTTGATTTCTTGATTTCTTTCAAATACAGTAAATCACTGAAAAAGATGTGTATATATATATATATATATATATATATATATATATATATATATATATATATGTATATGTATATGTATATATATATATATATATATATATATATATATATATATATATATGTAAAGTCAGATATCTAATTAATATGAGGTTCTAATGAACCAGAACCACAAGCTCAATCACATGCATCCACTATCTTTGCATCATAATGTACTCATACCATTGGACACAAGACCAAAGAATGTGTATTATTAGAAAACAATAACCCTGGCTGTTGTCAACATCTAATCAGTTCATGCTCTACTCCAAATGAACATTTATTCCACATTTTGTTATTTTCTGTCATAGTGTTCTTCGGATATTGCATGGCAGAAATTTATTTTTTCTTTACTTTATCGAAATTCCTTTCTTGTAGTGTGGCGTCAGCAGCTGAAACTTTGTAGTATGGGGTGGCAACAGCTATAGATTTGTTCTTCCCACAAACAAAACACATAAATATACAAGTACGATTTTTTTCAAAGATGTTGGCGAATGATGACATCAGTACCCAATGAGAAATGGTAAACAAACACAAGACAAGGAAAAGCACAGAAAGACCCATGGTATGAGGTGAAATGTTACAAAATCACTGAACTGTGGAAAGGAGATGTTATCTACATGAAATTCCCTAACATTATTTTACAAAGGTCAGTCCCTTTTCTGTTCTCATTGAAAATAACTCTTGATCCAGGAACTCACCCAAACGCTTCATTTTTTTGTGTTGTCAAGTGCATCTATTTCATTTTCAACAAAACATTACATAGTGAATAAACTGCCCATTGACAACTGTTTAATAACTCACAACAGATGACAGATGAGGTTTTGTCGCCCACTGACAGAATGTCCAGTTATTACTGACCAGTCATTTAATGTGTTGTGTTGTTGTCTGACTCAGTCATTAGGTTTATGTTCCAATCTGACCATCAAAGACTAGAATCTGCTCCAGTTGGTGGAAACTGTCTAATACTACTTTTACACTGAATAAAAAAACACACTAACATTTTGCTTTTGCATTCAGTGTTAGAGTATATAATTCACATTTATTCAGGCCGAATGTATCTGCTGCACTTACAGATATATGTCAACACCCCTTCCTGTGTGACAGTGGCATGTAAATATCCAGGTAGGATCATCATTTATTGTTCTTTCAGGTTGGGAACCATGGGCAGTGGTGGTTGTGTTCTTTACATTGTGCAAAATGCAACCATGATAACACATCTTACACAGTAGAGCCTGGCAGCGCCTTGCATGGCAGCAGTCGCCTACTGGTGTATGAATGTGTGTGTGAATGGGTGAATGTGAGGAATTGTAAAGCGCTTTGAGCACCATTAATGTGTAGAAAATACGCTATATAAGTTCAGTCCATTTACCATTTTTACCTTCTTGACTCACAGAGAATTGGATTATAATATATATATATATATATATATATATATATATATATATATATATATATATATATATATATGTATATATATATATATATATATATATATATATATATATATATATAAAATAACATATATATATAATAACAAAAGGCACACTCCGCTAGCATTGTGAAAGAAGTCATTTGCCTATTTTTAGTACGTTTGAAAAATAAACCTAAGATCAATCAAATGCCTCAACTATCCTTACATCATTTTCTGTTCACATAGTTCTCTTAGTTGCTAACAATTAAGGCCCAAAAAGAGTATCTGTGAATTCAAAACAACCTAGACTTTTGACCTTTGGATTGAGGGATGAGCCTAGAGACTTTGGTTGCCAAAGTTTTGGGCAAATTAGAAAAATGGACCTTGTCAGTTTGAATGTATTGACAACTGACCAACAGATCCACCATGGAACCATCTGAAAACTGATGTATACTGTAATTCTGTTGTGTTTAGTCCTAGAAGCTGTTCATCATCATGACTTTAACTTATTTTCAATATTTTGGTTAAAAATCAGACAGTGGATGTGACACCAATTCATCACAGAGAACATACATAGACGGACATTATTCACTCTCATGTCCACACCTAGGAGTGATTTGGATTCACCAATTAGCCTTCTAAGGTGGATGCCACTGGCTGGTTGGAGGAAGCCATTGTACTTACAGAAAACCCACAGAAACCCAGGGAGCACCCTGGGTCCTGGCTTTGATACTCAAGTGCTGCCATTCAAACCCCCCTTCTCTACATTGTCAAGAAAAAAATCAGTATCTTGCACCAAAATGTGTTATGAATTTTTGGCATCAGAAAATGTAATGTTGACATTTGAGGCCAAGTGAATATCTGTGATAAATTTTTATGGTATTCCATTATGAAAGATTATATTTTTGAAATACAGGGATCAAGAATGCTATTTAAAAGAAAATAAATAAAGTGTAAAATAAATAAATAAATACATTTCTAGATATCAAACTATTACTTTAAAGGGATTATTGATTAAAATGAGTATTGATATTCCAAACTCTCAACAGCAGGGGCAGGTCTTGTGTCAGAACACTACCAAAAGAACTGACAAATCAGCACTATGGTATCCAATGACTGTATCAGTCACTGAATAGAGTATAAAGCTCATTGTCCACACACATTTGTATTATGGCATCATCAAGCTTTCTACTCCAAACTAAAACTCATTACCAGTTGTTTTGACAGTCGGTCAAAATGGCATTGTGCTTTATAATCTTCACATGTTGCTTCAGCTGATAGTTTACATTATAGCGCTGTTAGCTTAGCTCTGTTTAGACAGAAAACAGTAAAACCACAAATCACCTGTGTTTTCTGAACACTTTGTGTTGTCACTAAAGCTCAGATTGGAATTGTCCAATCAAGGTTAGAACTGTCTTAGTTTGGTCTGAACTGTGGATAAACAAAAACTTTGCAAAGATACTGTAATAACATTACCTAATAATCTTATATACACTCAAACCCATAGAATCACTTTAAAAAAAAAAAAAAAAAAAAGCCATAAAAATCTTTGACAAAAAAAATTGTTTCCACCATTGCATTGTTTTAGATAAATAGAAATAGAAATTTTTAAAATAATTTTGTAAATTTCAAAAGTGCTTGCCTGATTTTCAAAGTCTTGTGTTGACTTGCCCCTCCTCCCTTGACAGATTTTATTTATAAATATCTTCATAAGCCTCATAATCAAACTCACACATATAGAGGAAACAACAGTGGTTCTAGCTTTTATCACTTTATTTGACTCTAAAAATCATTTCTCATCCCATCTCATCACTTTCTGACACTTTGGTAAAAGGCCCTGTGTAGTTCTCACTATGGGAGACTGACAGAGTAACTCACTACTCCCTCTAGTGTTTGCAGAAGTGTGTGGTCTGTCAGTGTAAATATATTCAGTTCAGAACTCTACAATCCAGTACGTTAATGTCTCTGGCAGAACTCCAGACCTCCACATTCTAAACACTAACACTTACAAAAAAAAAAAAAATTAAAATAGCAATACCACCCCCTTTAATCTTTACATGTAAAACCTCTCAGACCCCAATGGAAGTCAATAAACGTTACCTTTAATTTCTACAAGCAAATTTATTTATCTTCTTGTTATCTTAGAATGATATTTTATATTATATAATAAAACTATGAAAACTAAGTGAATAACACATCCATGAATCCTGCATATGTTGGCTCAGCATCTTCAAATGTGATGTTGCTGCTATCAGTGTGAAGGATATATTTTAGAATGTAAATCCGATACATATTAGGACACTCCTACATAATAATGTAAGTAATTTGACATGTGTATATGACAAATGCAGCTATATTCTACAGCTCCTCACAGAAGTCAATATGGAGCTGTCAGTATTCCTCTGTGCTCACCAGACTTTCCAGATTGTGTGCAAAGTAAACACAACTCTAGGCAAGGATTGCTTTCTAAATGCTGTCGAGGATTTCAGCGATTATAAAGGAAATGAATATCGAGGAACTGGAGACGCCTTAGTTGACCCTCTCCTAATGCAAGCCTCTTCTCACCACAAGGCAGTTTTTGTGATGGATTTAAATTATTCCACCGACAATTTGCATTCAGAGTAATGAGGTGAAAAGGAACAGGAATATTTTATAACATGACTGAGAGGCACAACAATTAATGTATCGCCTCGTGTGGAGAGGCCATGTTAAAAGTTTCAATTTTATGACTCGTATACAGATAGAAGTAAAGGATAGACGACGCCCATTCTCTGCCCTGCAACTCATATGCCTATGGCTTTATGACCTCAATTCTATGTGACAAAAGCAGTCATTTCTCATGAAGTTACCTACAGTTATTCGCTCATCATAGATTTTTTTTCTTTGCAGGCTCCTCATTCCTTCCATTTCAGCCACATGCAGAGGGTATAAATACAAAAGGCAATAATGTGATGAAATGTAAGAACTTAATACTGTATTATTTAATATCATGAGGCATTTACTTTTATCCCTGATTTTTCTTGTGTTCCTCCTTTTATTTCCTCTCTTCTGTCATTATAAATCGTCATTCCACCGGTGCCCACTGGTTGTCCTCAGTGTGTTCAGGTTATTTGAAAGTCACATGACTCTCCACCTGTCTATCTGGCTCATGCCCATTAGTCCCAGAGAGCGTACACCTGCCCGCTAGGTAAAGGTCCCTGCCAAGTAGTGTATGGCCCAGTCCCAATGTCCACCTTCACAGACTCACAGACTTTGAGTCCTGTTCCCAGTAAGTCCCTGAAGGCTCGGGCTGCACTAATGTAAAATCATAGAGTGACTGAAGGCTTGATCACAGACATTTTGAGCCCTTTACGGACACTTTTTGTAAGTCTGCACCTTCTGCAGACTTCACCTGAGGGAATTACCCGCAGTTCAGTGTTAAACATCGAACTTGGGGATTACCAGGGGAAGCCTTAGGGCACTGAAAAACTTTGAAAAGCAGGCGCATTTGTTGTAATTTAGGGTTAGGGTTAACGACACTGACAACAGTTGACGATGGTTCATTGAAACACATTCTCTCACAACTTTCATCAACCATTTCTTTTTAGCAACAAAACTGATAAAAATATTAAATGATATGATATAAAACATTTCATACTTTTGTCGGTTAAACAATCAGTTAATTACTTATTTTCATTTTTATTTATTTTAATTGTATTTTACACAGTCAATCATTCAAATTTTATTTATATAGTCACACATCATCACAAAAATTTTCTTATGACACTATACATTTTGACCTGGTCTATACCAGACTCTTAAGCCAATTCACAGATTCCGCCAGTATCCTCCAGGACCAAACACTTAGTGACGGTGGCGAGGAAAAACTTCCTTTTAACAGACAGAAACCTGGTGCAGACTCCGACCCTGGAGGATGGAAGTCTTCCTAGACCAGTTGGGGTTAAAGAGAGAGGGTAAAGGAAGAAACAGAGAGAGAGAGAGACTGGCGGAGGGGAAGAAGGGGGGAATATGGGGAGACACATGGATGCACAACAAACTGAACTATAACTGTTAAAAACTGATTACTGATTACTTGACTGTTTATTTTCATTGTGGGTTTCTTTTTTTTTGTTTTTGTTTTTTTCAATTCAGCTATTTCTGTAAAGCCCTGTGAGGCGACTGTTGTGATTTTGGGCTCTATAAATAAAACTGAATTCAACTGAAAAACTGGAATTGCTACAAAGTACAAACACCCATAACTGTTAATACTCCTACTCCAAATACAAGTACTAACAGTGGATAAACTAGTACTGCAGCTGTTAGTACCTATAACAGAAACCTCTACCATCCATGTAACTATATGAGGAATACTATCAGAACTATATGGATAAATTAATAATGATGACAAAGGCATGAGAGAAGCAGGACTACAGCAGTAGTTCCAGAGATGAAACAGGGAAAACCTGTGAGGGGATAAAAAAAAAAAAAAAAAAAGCCAAATCAGTAATGTATTCACTACCAAACCATCACTGCCCTACCAAACTATAAAAACTATAAGTAAGAGGCTTTCATTGGTTAATGTCTAACCTTTACAGACTGTCACACTAAGCCACTGACTTAAGAGTTTATTGATCAGAGCTTGGGGTGGAGAGTGGAATTGGTTTAACTTTTTGACTGGAAATTTTTTTTTAATTACTATCGTTTCAGTTTTTCCTAATGTCACTGATTTGCATTATACAATACTTTTGTAAGTGCTAAATTCAAATGAACTATTTCCACTTAATCTTCTGCACAGCAACAACACAAATAATTTCTTTGTTATATAATTATAAATAAATTTGGACAGCAAAGGGTCAAGTTGTCTTACTTTATTTACTGACTTTAGTCTCTGGTTCCTTTGTTTTCCAGTCTGTCAAAAGGTCATAAATTATAAAAATGAAGCATTACACCATAATCTGAAAATCGCTAGACATTTGATTAGTCTACTCACAGCAACGTACACAGCAGAACTTTATTATTTTTAGCATCACTCAGCTAAAATTACAGTAAAAATGTCATCAAGTGGTCTGACAGGATGTGAGAGTTCTGCATCTACTCCTTGCTTGTGTTTTCAAGCTATAGAAAATCTGTCAAGTAACGCAGACTTTGTCCAATTACATGACATTTACGAAGGTTATATACATGAATAATGAATTAGTGCCACAAATCCACAGTTGCTCTACTCTGTGCCTTGACATGTAAGTCTGGAAATGTGACTTTACTTTCCCTAACAGTGTAAAGTGACATAACGTTCAAATATTTTTATATTTTCTTTTTTTTATATGTACCAAAGGAGAGCGCTGCAGAAGGAATATTATCAAATTCTGGCATTTTTTTCCTTCTGATTTCCTTCTGCAGCTTTAACAAGGAGTAGTCTTGCAAATCAGAATTAGCTATTTTTGTATTCAGCAGACTAATAATAAATTGAATATCTGAGGGATTTTGTATCATTAATGAAAAAACCTCTTCTAACACACTATTAAATATGAAAACAGAAGAGCAATGGGGCTTAAAATATCAACTCATTCAGGATACATGAGGATAGAGTCCGTGACTCACTTATTTACACAGGATATGGACTCTCACTGTTTAAAGTGTTCCACTTCTTCACTGTGCTACAAAGAAATTAACCTAAGATGAAGCCATATGCACTGGGTACAAAAATCATAAGGGATGTCATTTCCAGATCACTGTGGAGACTGGGATTTGCAGAATGGTCATTCATAACCTTCCAAAATACAAATGCAATGCTCTTTCCATTACATGATTGCTAGATGACTTCTGAATTCTTCTTGGATGGATGCATCACAATCCACCCATACTTAATGGATTAGTGCAATCTAATCTGATGCAGGTTTTGTAAACAAGGAAACATAATCACTGTAACAGGATTAGGGATGTAATGATAACCGGTATAATGATAAACCGCGGTAAAATTTATGACGGTTAGTATTACCGTTTAAATTCTAATTATTATGATAACCGTGTTAGATTACCGCACCTAGAAAACTCACAGTACTGTTCATTTCCTGAAGAAGCAGCGGCACTCCAAGTGTGTGTGCAGTTTGTAATGTTTGGCCTCTGAAAACATGGCGGACGGCACCTGCACGGACAGAGCTCTGAAGATTTGGGGATAGGGGCTCCCACACGGACCCAGTCCGTCAGAGCGCACCCACGGACCCGGTCTGTCTGACTGCGGGTCGGTCCAAACAAGCATGCGCACGGGCTCAGTCTGTTCTAGCAAGGGAGCGAACAGACCTGGTCCGCACTAGTGTTAACCCCTCCCCGGCCCCCAATGATTCAGAGAGAGATTCATGAGAAACTGTCTGAATATAGATACTGAGGACAAACTCATGTCAGTTCAAATGAGCCCAAATGAGTGAGCTTCAACTGTACAAAGACACATGATGTGTGTAAAAACCAAAGGAGAGGAGGCTTTATGAACTGAAGGACATTCAACAATAAATCCAGTGACTGACCTCCAGAGGAACTGGACCATATGACACTGTTGTGGTTTGTCTGTCACTGACCAGGAGTGAACCACTGACCAGTCTGGATCAGATCAGCCTAACATGTTTTAAATCCTCATTCATTCAGAATATTTATATTTGTTCATTAAATAGTTCAGGAAAATATGACTGTGTTTCACTTTCTGTTTGTGTGTGTACAATAGTGTATATGTGTGACACTACGAATGATTTGATCTGGAAAATGTTCAAACAAACTCCACTATGACCTGTCCAACTACTTTTTTTCACACTCAGAAACACCTCAGGAATCAATAGGAGAATTGATAAGGAATTGGACTGATAAGCAGAACTGATAATGGCATTGATATTGATCAGATCCTATCAGTTCCCACCCCTGGTGCAGATATCTCTAGTGTCTATAAGGTACCAACTTAAATCACATTTGTATGTTTGTTTACATGTTATTACTTGAATGTTTCTGCAACAGAAAGTACATTGTGCATGTTACTTTATTAGTTTTTTTTTTTCAAAATACAGCTTGGTTATATTATTTCAGTGTGTGTATAAGTACTTTTTGAACATTTTGAACACATTTCAACAATACTGCGATAATAATGATAACCGCAATAATATTGGTCACAATACCTGTGATATGAAATTTTCATATCGTTACATCCCTAAACGGGATATGCAGCCAAATTTTGTAGTTATATTTGAACTATTGCAACTGGAATTGAGTGTGGCAGCAAATATGTAATTTTTTTTTATTTTTTTATCTTTTATTTTTTATTATTTTTGGCCAGTTATCATTGTGCATACAGTGGCACAAATTTTAGAATGTTGCTACTGTACATTACCATAGTGGATTTGAAAAGAAATAATCAAGATGTGATTAAATTGTGATTGTGAAATTTCAGCTTTAATTCAAGGGGTTTCACAAAAATATAGAATCATTTCATTTCAACCGAAGTCCCTGCATTGTCAGAGGCTCAAAAGTCATTGGACAAGTGACTGACTAGCAGCTTCATGCCCAGATGTGTCTTGTTCCCTGGTTATTCTATGACAAATGAAACAGACAAAAGGTCTGGGGCTGATTCCAAATATTGAATTTACATTTGATAGCTATTCAGTAGAATTCTTAATATGAGATCCAAAGAGATGTAAATGTAAGTGAAGGACACCGTCATCTAAGAGAAAAAAAATCTATCAGAGAGATAGCAACCAAATCAACAATTTAGAATAGAGTGGAATGGAAGTTTTATGTCCAAAAAAAAAAACAAAAACAAACAGATATTGTTTAACAGCTCTCTGGTTTAGCAGCAATAAATACAGCACACACACTCTACTTCTATATATACAATAAATATACAAATATAAAAGATCTACAGTAAAACTTACAGAAATAGCACACATTGCAAAAATAAGGTGTCAGTGATATGAATTATATTACAATAGTGCAATAAGACTACAACTATATGAATGGTACAATAGCAGTGCAGTAGTAAGCAGTGAATGACATTGCATTGTTGAGATGAAATGACCATTACCATATGTGAGTATAAAATAGCAGTTAAGGTGACAGCAGTGAAATTGCCAGCATTTGGTACATACTTAAAAAGAAAGAACCCACTGGTGAGCACAGCGACACTAAAGACCAGGACCTGGAACACCAAGAAAACTGAAGTGGAGGGCCGTAGAATTATTTTGTTCCTGGCTTGTCATTATCAAAGTCTACGATCAAGAAACGCCTTCATGAATTTAAATACAGTGGGTTAACAATATGGTGCAAACCACTCATAATGCTCAACAACAGGAAGGCTAGAATTTGACAGAAAACATCTTAAAACAAACTAAAAAAAAAAAAAAAAAAAGTAGACACAGGCCTGGAGAAAGATTCTCTAAACTCATGAAAAAAGATTAACTTGTACTAGAATGGTAGTAAGAGAAGTGTTTGAAGAAGCAAAGGAACAGCTCATGGTTCAAAGATGACCACATCATGTGTGCAGGCAGTGTTATGGTACGAGGACTCATCCCACCTATATTGGTTCATTATTATTTCATTGGGGTAGTAGACCTAAAAAAACATTACAAAATTCTCTTTATTTTTAAAAAAATATATACCATAAAAGCAGTTGATGAGATATGTGAATCAGATTTGTTCTATGTACTCAGTGGTTTTCAAAGTTGGAGTGGTTGGTGTGGGCTCATGTGCAATCCAATCTTTGGTCCATTTTTCTTCAATTTTTCTGCAATTGTTGACCTCAACCTTTTGACTGAATATGTGTCACCACGACTGGATGACCTTCAACCAACCATCATTTTCCAGGTCAATGGTGTACCACCACATTGTGTTCTACCACTGCATGTTGGTGGGTTCCTAAATCAAACATTTCCAGACCGGTAGATTGGAAGGGATGGCCCAATTCCCTGGACACCTCATTCACCAGATACCACTTCCCTGGATTTCTTTCTATGGAATTATGTTAAAAATATAGTGTATCGAACAAAGATACGGGACATCAACAACCTGAAGTAAAAGATCACTGATGCAGTTGACACCATTGATAGCCAACATGGCAAGAAATCCAGTACCATCTTACTGTGCTACATGCCCATGTAGAGGTGGATTAAATGAGGCAAAGAAAACCTTCAATATCTACTTTTCATTTTGTAAAAATTTCCACAGATTTGTGTATTTATTTGCTTTTGTAATTTCTTAAATTATAAAGACACTTTATGGGCACTCTGTACTGCCTATGAACACAATGGTAAGGCCTTAAAATGTTTACTACCATCATTGCATGTTTTTTGGAGTGTTAGTTCACTCACCTTTTACCTTTTTGTAGAATATGTGTTTTCCTAGGAAGACTTTTCTGTCAGTATTTCTGTAACACAACATTAATTTGACTGGTAAATACTTTTGGTTGTGCCAAAAGGCGTTATGAGTCACAGTGCCTCGGTAATCAAATGTAATGTCAAGCCAGATGAGAAGCAGCTGTAGGCACTTGGGCGAGTTCATCATGTAGAAAATGTTAGAATGGAAAAGTTATTTACATGCTGAACTTCAACACCCCAACAGCTCCTATTTTCTTCAAGAGGGTCCCACATTGCCTCGCTCTGCACGACAGCAGCCCATTTACAGCAGAATGCTCCATTTTGCAGCAACTATCATTGGTGGTGTGACAAAAGAATTGAAAGTCAACAGATTATGTTTACTTCCAGAACAGAGCTTATCAAAGCATCATTAGGCTGCTGTGATGCTCCCTTTTTATATTTGCGACTAATGATCCATGTAATATCTGTCCTTTCCCCCCGGATGTGCTGTTTTCCATCAAGGCAAGGCTATTTGGAATATTCTTTGTGTGTGGGTGTGTGTCTGTGATCTATTTTTCAATATGAATGACCCTTTGGAGCAACTGCACAATCTTGGGACACAACAGGACAAAATCACATTGTGTTTTCTTTGCTTTGGCTACAGTAAAATTGACACTGTTTAGTATATGGTTTCTATATCTGTATGTATTGGGGTATATTTATGTCTTCTGTGATATTGCCAGAATAGAGTGTTTTCGAGGGTGAACATAAAAGTGAGTATTTATTTAGGCAGCAGAGATAGTGAACATAAATAGGAAAACATTTCTTATGCAAACTATAAAGAATAATATTTTAAAATATAATAATGAATAAAAGTAAGATGCTCCATTCAATCTAATATACAGGATTAAAGAACGTAGCACACTATCCTTAATCTGTTTTACCAAGGGACAAAAGCCATGGCTTGGAATTGAGGCCAAAAACCACCAGCATCTCTAAACACTGTAATTTTAAGCCCCCTGTTTGCAGGGTACTAGTACCTGGAGGACATCTGTAAACTTAATTCCATGTGACTCTGCTATATCATTTCTAAAGTTAAATTCCCACTACAAATTACCTACCTTATTTCAACAAACCCAGAGTTCTTGTGAAAATATGAGGCCAGTGAGAATCGACAGCTCTGTGAATTGATGTGGTTTACAACATTTTTTTTGTTTCCTACATGCATTTATTCTGTTGCCTATTTCCTAGTCGAGGACAAAGGAGGCTGAAAAGTGATGATAACTGAATGTATAAAAAGTGTTCTGGATGGAAATCCAGGAAGCTAACTTTGCAATTTAGCATGGATATTAACTGAAAGAGCAAACTGAAATCATCCACAAAAGCAAAATCTCAAAAGCAGATGAGATGGATGACATGCATGACAAGATGTAGGAAAAATGTTCCATCTTTCAGCAGTTATCTGTAAGTGGTGAGGCTGTCCTTCACATCAGAACCAGGAAATAATCCATTAAACTTGAGTAAAAACAAAGACTTTGCTTAACCTGTGTGAAAGGTTGAAACACAAAAGTGGGTGTTTAATTTCTAAATCACCAGAGCTCCTCGGCTTATACAAGTCTGGTGGTAATAGGGTTTTAGCCTCATTCATATATTTGGATCCCCTCGTGGGTTTTATAAATTATTTCTCAGATAATAAGATTTTAGGGGCAATAGAAGGCAGTATAGTGTACCCAGATGTACAGTCAAAACATTCAAAAAGTTCTGTGTGGAATGGTGCACCCTTTTCCCCCTCAACAACCACTGTCTTGGTTGCGTAGCTGTAAGAAGTTGTGATCACAGTGGGGGCAAAAAACACTATGTGTAGAATCGTAGTCATCAAAAAAAAAAAAAAAAAATTAAAAAAATTAAAAATGGAGTAATGCTGTAGATAATGAATAGAGAATTATATTTAATGGCTGATAATATAGCAGGCGGTGATGCTCTGCTGATTTACCACATTTTGTTGCATTGTCATTTCCAGTTGTGCTAATTGCACAGTAGCTGTTTTGATTGAAGACAACACTATTTTGGTTTCATTTGTGTACTCTTCATGTAAGTACATTATGCATGCTGTTTACTGGAGAACTCTAGACTTCAGCACAATAGTTCATGAGTCCAGGGCCACCTAAACCTAATGTTCGGCCCCGGGGCTGAGAGGTTTTAAAGGCCCTGTCCCATCCTCCAGATTTACTGAGTCTCATTATAAGAAAATAATGTCTAGATAATCTACAACAGCGAGTTTTCCCTCTTTGACTTAGAAAACATTATCATATTTTCATTAACATATCAATAAGCCTAGCTAAACATAAACACAAAAGGCTCTTTTTATAACAACAACACAACAACTTACGACGATAACAAATAAGATGGGTGAAAGTTTGCCTTCACATCACAGTATAAAAAAACATCATCACCAACCATCAACTGTCTGCAAGAACATATAAAAATAGACGCATCAAACTATAAGCCCCCTGAATCCATACACCTGCACACACACACACACACACACACACACACACACACATACACACACACACCCACACACACACACACACACACACACACACACACACACAGGTGCAGGTTTTATACTGATTGGGATTACCTGTTAACTGACACACATGGCAGGACTTAATATAAGCCGTAACATCTTTTTTGGCTCAAGGCCAGAAGTGTTTAAGGACATGGAAATAGGTTTTATGCACCCCCAAAATGTCCATGAGCCGTTTTCAACACTTCAGCTCTAAACTCAGCAGGCACCACAACCTGAAATACAGCTTCGCCCCCCCCAAATCACCTTCACATGCACTTACCAATTAACAACTCATCATGAACAAAATAACCCTTAGCACTATCTCCACTTCAGTCATGTGGCACAACCTGGTCCCATAACGCAGACAGAGACATGTCCGATTTCTGCGCTTTAACCCACTGGACTCTAGACACAGATGGACACAGACCACACAGTGAAACCGGATCAGTCAGTGCCTTGTCAACATTAGTTACAACATACATACAACATAATTTTACTCTGTGTGCACGTCACTGCGTAGACTGGACTGAGGTCAACAGAACTCTTGTAGGACACTTCTGTAGTTAGAGATTTGGCTACAACAACAGGTGGTGGCAGGCCAGTAGACCAAACTGCACTCCCTCTAAAGGTAAAGCAGGGTGAACACCAACTGGAAATACACCTTTAACCAGATCGCAGTCTAAGACCACGTTATGTTGCAACACAGGAACAAAACCAAGTTCCATTCTCTGCATAACCTCAAAATCACCAACATCAGAGTCAGATGAAAAAGGCAACACTGACTGAGCAATGAATGAATGTTTAGACCCAGTGTCCACGCTTACCCCATCAGCCAAAGACACGCACGCATCCATGATGAACAGCTCAAACCCTGAGCTGTCATTAGGCTCATTGGGCTGGAGTTGGAGGAGCCGCACCGGTCTTACTCCTTAGCATCGGACACTGGACTTTCTTTGTGTTCCAAAAATAATAGGCCCCAGAACTCAGTGGGCCCCTGGGCTTCAGTCCAGGTAAGTCTGTGCATTAAGGTGGCCGTGCAGTCCTTAGTTATTCACTGTAACTATGTCCAATTCTTTTACACCAGCAATGAAGGGAAAATAACTTCAGAGAAAAATCATCACATGTATAGATCCCATTTTAGGCTTTATTCAAGCCATGATGTTTCAACTTCCATAGCTCTTTTTCAGATTTCATATCACTTATATACACTACCATCAGTGAAAACTTTACACTTGATTTTTTTCCTTGTGGTAGCTCAATAATAATTAAAAAAAAAAAAAAATCAGTTCTGCTTTGATTTATAGGCTGTACAATTCTAAACATGAAATTTAATGAATGTTGTGTATTTATTGCACGATCAAGGCCAATAAATTTGTTGAAAAGAAAACAATACAAAATTGAAAATCCCAGCAGTCAGTATCTGGTACGACCACCATTCGCCTGACCTCAGGGTGTACAATGCCATCTCATCGGCAAGGCTGTCACCAGCTCCTGCCATTTGTTGGACTAGGAGTGTGTCTGGATACACACTGTCCCATTGATCCCAGAGATGTTCAGTAGGTGACAGACAGTGTTGTGCAAGTTACTTCCAAACTGTAATGCATTACAGATTACTTGTTACTGTATTTAAAAGTAATTCCTTACCTTACAATATTACTGTCTCAGAATTGTAATGCATTACATGAGTCCTGTATTACTTTTGACTTACATACAGACTCTTGTCATAAATGGTGTGTGCACAGTAGAACTCCCCCAGTAAGAAATGCTACGGTCTGCGATGTTTGAATCTGAGCAGGAACATTTGCATTTTTTTCAACATTTTACATGTTCAAACAGGGGGGCAACGCTGAGGACGCCGGTAAATAAATCCATAATTAATGAAGAATTCTAGCTAGTCAAAGCAATGTTAGCTTAGCTTGTCATTGCTGATCACAGGGATCATGCTAACTAGCTCTTTGAAAGCAGGGTTAGGGTTGGTAATGAGCATACGTCCATGTGGCCAATGTACTGTCCTCTGCCATCTCCACCCACTGGCTGAATGCCAACAGGAAATAAAACTTTTCTGCTGCATTTTTGATTCCTTAAGGTCTCATGGTCTTGCTGGGGTTTTTTTTTGTTTGTTTTGTTTTTTCATTTGAGCAATTAAAATATGGGTGAAAAGTGTGTTGTAACACAAGCGCTACTGAACATGTACAGAGTATAATATTACTGAAAATTTGCGTTACAACAAAAGGTAATCTGTTATTGTAATGCATTACTTTTGCAATATGTCACTCCCAACACTGGTAACAGATCAGGCTGACCATGGCTCCAGGAAGGCTGTAGTGACCCCTGCAGTGTGGGGATGTGCATTATCCTGTTGCAGGATCCGGATTTCTGGGTGGTCATTGTGGATCCATGGCACAGTGACGTTCATTCTCCGATAATCTTGGCATGGGGTCATTCTTGAGGTCTGATTATTCTTCACTTTTTGGGGGCATTTTATAGACAATATAAATCCCAGGATTATAAATACAGGATTGGCACTGACCACTGAGGAAAATCACCTTATCCATTTTTCAGCTAATCACACAACAGCATACAGAGGTCAAAAATGATCACAATTCAGTGATCATCACCATGTCTTGAGCTGCTACAATTAACTCAGCCAGACATCATTGTTCAAAGAATTAAATAACAAACAAAACAATAAGTCGAAAGTTTTCATTGATGCTGAGTATAGTTACATATAGTTGCACATATACACATATAGTTACACCATTAGTAGGAAAATACTACCTCACTTTGATATTTCCCCTAACACTAGCCCTTGATCGACAACTATAGCTGCAGCTCATTAAATACAAAGATAATGTAGTTTCTTTCTAGTTTTTTGTGTGTCATACTTTGCTACTTGGACTTGGTTTGCCCTCCATCTAAACTCACCTTGACACACTTCCTTGCTCTGTATCAACACAGACGGCGCCTGTGACAGGAGCAGCTGCAGTGTGTGGGAGGTTGTGTGGCGTGCTCATGTATGTGTGGAGAGGTGGATTAACATGATGGCAGGCTGTACATATGGCAGAGATCAAACAATTAACCTGCTAGTGATTGGCCCTGCCATTAGGGTGCAGTAATTAGAGCTAAGTGGCCCTGAGACCAGACTGGAGTAATAGGTAGATCTCATGGGGAAGAGTCAGACTCACAATATCTGTGCAAGTCTGGATGACCTCAAGCTTCACACATCATGACACTTTCCAGGCTCTGTAGCTTGTCTGTTTGATGCTGGTAATGTCATGTTTGCTCTGTATTATTACTCACATCAACACATTGCCAGACAACTGCCCGAATAATGCTCCAAATTTGAGTGTTTGTTGAAATATTGGACATACCGTGTATTTTGACAGCGGTACGTAGCTGATTCCCGGCATATGATGTATGTCTTGCGCCCTTTCAGTCAATATGAGCATCCCAAGTCAGACATGTATGGTATTTATCTCTCAAAAGATATCAGGCGTATTTATCTCACCTTACAACTTGTCAAGATGTTCCTGTGCTGATGTTACAAAGACAAATCTATCCCCCCTTCCTGTACACGGTGAATGCAGTGATTCTTCTTTTATTTTGGTATCGATCTTTTGTGCAGGGAGCTACAAGTGTAGCTGTTTTGTTCAAAGTTCTGCATTAGAAAGTCAGTCGTTGAGTTGTTTAATCTTATCAAACCCTTGGGACTGTAATTGATGGAGGTTCTGTCTTAAAAGCAACAGCTTAAAAAGATCCCAGCTCATTCAGTGCTGCCAGGGGGCTTTACATAACAAAGAAGCCTCTCAATGACTTAGATAAACCAATTGTATGGAATGTGTTGACTTTTTTTCCCATTTCATAGGTTACTCTGTACTGTATAACCCTCTTGTATATAGTATAATTAGCTATTTGCAGTTTAATCCTTTCTCTACTTTAATTATCTTTCGCACTCATTAACAGCAGTAATTTCGAAAATATATGTGAAAGAAAATCTCATACTGACACAATACAATACTTTTATTAAGATCTATAGCCTTGAAATGACAGATATATTGTTAATATTATTATTCTCTTTCCTTTTAGTCTTATTTTTGTAATATTTCTTATACGTGTTGTACTGTCTCTGGAACTTTAATTTCCTGAGGGCTCTGCCCAAGGGATTAATAAAGTTCAATCTAGGGTCACAGGGGTGCAGCAGCTTACCCCAGCTACCTATGGGCGAAGGTAGGGTACACCCTGGACGAGTTGCCAGTTCATCGCAGGGCCGACATATAGAGACAAACAACCAATCACTCCCACATTCACACCTACTGGCAATTTTTAGGTTGACCAATTAACCTGTCAGTACATGTCTGTGGATGGTGGGAGGAAGCCAGAGTACCCGGACAGAACCCACACAAGCATGGGGAAAACATGCAAATAAAGTTCAATCTAATCTAATCTAATCTAAGGTAAAATGTTCAGGTCTAAGAAAATGTTACAATGATGTTTGCATCTCTGCATAACATTATGGTGTTTTCCTGACCTTAAAACAGGGATCTGCAACCTTTACAATCAAAAGAGCCGTTTTTGACTCAAAAAAAAAAAGAAAAAATGTGATCGGAGTCATAAAAAAATATTAAAACACATCTACATTTTAGTATGTGGTCTTCTGTAGCCTATTTGTGAGTAGTTTGTTATTTAACTAGTTAACTTTTTTTACTTCCACTATACTAATTCATTGTTTGGTGCAGTTATGAAATTAAAGAAAACATTCAAGATATGTACCATTTTCAAATGATGTACACCAAACAAAATTACATTGTGTAATAGATAAAAAGCTCAACTTTCAGGTACTTTTAAATAGCCAAACTACTAACAAACGCAAACTGAGTATCTTGTATTCAATTTGGCAAGACAATAATGTAGTGTGACATACATTTTTATTTATATGCTGTCAAAAAATTATTTTATTCTGTGTATAGCCTGCACATTTTTGCAGATGGACAATGTTGGAATTGACTGAGGCCTATAATAAAAGTGTTAAAAAGTAATATTTATTGAGTTCATTTCCAAATGCTCCCTCTGTTTTTTGACAAGGGGAACCATAGAGTGAGGCTAAAGAGCTACATTTGGCCCAGGAGCCATAGGTTGCAGACCCCTGCCCTAGAATGAGGTGTTTCAGAGTCCATTGTGAAGTACAATGTCTTTACAGTAGATCTGACTCTGCTTCTCCTTTTGTGTCATTTTTAGAGGTGAAGTGCATTACAATCACCTACTATGTCTGAGTATGGATCCGATAATATCCATTAAAAAGACAAAACTGATCTAAATAACCCCCTGCTGACCACAGGGGAGAGTATGGAGGGATATCAGTCATTCGCAAACTGCAGCTTCACCACTAGGTGCTACTAAATATCAGACACTGAACCTTTTAAAATGTTATTCTGTGTCGTTCCTGTTCTCTGCTTTGTCTTTATCCCATCAGTATATCTGCTTTGTGCTATTTATGTTAGGACTATATGACAGTTGAGTGGTAAAAGAGTTAGTTATGAAAAAGGTTATGAAAATTACTCATTATCTACATCTATCAGAAGCAATTCAGCTGATATGAAGCATAACTTCAGCAGCATTCATTTAAATGTTAAGTTTGTGACAAGACAACTTTTTATCTACCTATTATCACTATGATGAAATGTAATTAGTGGTACAATAAATCCCAATAGGTATAATCTGATAGGCTTATTTATTGTAACCATGACCAGCAAAAGCATATAATGCATAGACTGCCTTTTTCTTGACCATGAGGAGGGAAAAATAAAGTCTGATTTTTCTCACGTTACCTGAACTGTCACTCACCTTGCCAGCAAGTCGAATGGTGATTGATTTTTGCTTCAGTGATTCATTTTCCCATTGTAAGATTGGCTGGTGGTGAAAAGGAGATTAGGGTTGTAAACTGCATTCTTCTGCTTTCTTCTGCAGTACTTTTTCCCCCCATTATGTTCACACACGATAAAAGTGACAGGTAACAAGAACATATAAATGTCACCTGCATCACTGCTCAAAAAACCTTGTGATGATAGAAAGCTAGCAAATTGTGATGATTGACAATAGTGTTCCAAATCTGGAAGTTCCACATTAAAGGTGGAGTGCAAGATGTTTTCCTGGAGCGTTTTTTACTATGTTGCTTAAATCCCCTTCACACCCCAATTAAAACCAATTAATTAATTAATCTGGACTTTTGAATTGAGTATTTTCAAAATGTAACTTGCTCAAACCATTCTTCTAAGATCTCATACCCCACCTTTAAATGCAGAAAGATGCAAACAGGGTGACCAAACATCCACTTTTGCCCAGACATGTCCCCTTTTCATGTCCTGTCAAGTTTCCGTTTTCTTATAAATTAGGGAAAATGTCCAGTTTTCTTTGATTTTCACAGGAAAAACTCTTTAAATGCAAAGTTCCAGATCCCGCTGGGAGAAAAGACTTTGCGCTTTCCAGTGATATATGGGATACTACAGCAGTGAAAGGCACTGATCCACACCAGCCTGTGGATATGAGGATGGACGGACCTGTTCATAGACACACTACAGCAGGGGTGACAAACATGTGGCCCACGGGCCCAAAATAACCCAGGTTCCGATCTGGCCCACAGTATGAATTTGCAAAGTGCAAATATCATACTGAGGTTATTAAGAGTCATACTGTAGATGTCAAATTTGTTTTAGTTCAGGGGCCACATACAGGCCGCTTGTTATCTCAAGAAAATTAACAGCATACTAACCTATAAATAATGAAAAAAATTATCTTTGTGGTTTAATGTGAAAAAATAAAATAAAATAAAATACATATATATATATATATATATATATATATATATATATATATATACACACACATATATATATATATATATATATATATATATATATATATATATATATATATATATATATATATATAATGACTATAAATAATGAAAAAAATAAAACATTAAATTATGAAAATATTTACATTAACAAACTATCCTTTAACAATAAAATGTGAAGAACCTAAACAAATATGAACTGGAAAAAAGGACACAAGTACATACACACGGCAGCTTTTATGACACTTCTGCAGCTAGAATAATAAAATAATTCCAAGCAGTCTGTTTCACTGAAATATTTTCTCTGGGTTTATAGACACTTTGCACAGAATACGACAGTACTTACATAGTGTGTGATCAAGTTTTTCAAGGCAGAGCCAAGTGTCCTCTTTTTTGGAAATCAAAATATGGTCACCCTAGATACAAACTTAAACTTAAAACTTCTACATGTTGGAATGATGAGTTGCTTTACATGTTACACAAGACATGCTTTGAATTCCATATATTTAGAAAAGTTATATTGTAAAATCATGTCATAGCAATAGCCAATAATAAATTACAAGCACAAAAATAACCATGTTTTATCACTGATGGATTTATTGTTGTCAGTAAATTTCTATTCTCTTTCCTCTGAAGTTGATGTAACCACACATTCATCAGTGCATCCTTGGTTCCCATTACATTTAAAGTGGTTGTAATGGCTTGAAAGAATTTCCTAAAAATAACACAAAAGTTAATAAAAATGAACTAAAAAGATTTTAGTTTCCAAAGTTCAGGGTCATTGCGGCATCATGTCTGTCTATTCTTTTAAATTCAGTATCTCAGAAACACCTTGAAGGAATGTTCAAGTTTGGGCCAAATGTTTATTTGGACTCAAGGATGATGTGATTTGATACAGTTGTTAGAGAAACAATACTTTAACCTTTGACCTTAGCCATTTCTTAGTTACAAGACCAGTGCAAAAGGTCATGGTGTGTAGCTGTCAATACACTTTATATTCTACTCTGTCTTCAGTTTGGTACTTAGGTTTTCCAGGCATATTGGGCCAAAATTTTCTTTCTGTTCCCTGCATTAATGTGCAGCTACTGTTTTCCTTAGGTTGGCATACAACGAGGATAGAGGTCTACTTAACTTATCTGTCAGTTACAGAGAGACACAAACTCCATTGCTTTTTCTTGACCAACTGGTTGTTTAAGTTTATAGTATAAAAGTGGAAAATGCATTCAGCACTTGTGTATTAACCAACTTGTTCTCTCTCACAAGTTCATTCCATTAAATGTTTGCTATATAATTCATCCAGAGACTTGTCTGAAGTGTTCCTCAAGGTCAAGGTTAAGTTTATTTATATAGCACATTTAAAACAACACAAAGTGCCTAAAGTGTTGAACAAAGATGTATAGTCTTTAGTGTCTCTCTGCACCTGCCCGCAAACCATTCCCTTTCCTCACCAATCACTTTTTAATCAAGTTACTATGCGAAGTACATTAGTAATGTGTCCTTGTTTTACGTATTTCATAAAGACCCAATAGAAAGAAAGAAAATCATTCATACATGTCATACAGTGACTCATTACAGTGCTGAAGGACGTTTTATTAGCTGGTCATGTGGGCTTGACCTCTCTGACCTTTCAACATTCTACTTTGCAGCCGCATATTTCCTAATCTTACTGTAGCAGCTGGACCCAGAAAGAAGCCACAGATTGTTTTGCAGACCTTTCCACACTTTATACCAAATGGAGATTTAAGGTCACTTTGAAGTACTATGCATGTAGTTGTTCAGGGAGGTTTTGGTAGTGATAAAAAAGGAGGTAGTGGTTAAGGACACCAGCTGAGCTTAGGTGGGCAACACCCCATCTCATTGGTGCAGGGGAAATGATGCGACGCCTCCCATCCCAAGGTCATCCCATGCTACAGTGATTCCCACAAACATTTTCGATTTCCCAGCTACGTGTAGACCTGCAGAGCCAGGTGGTTTTAGAGCCGAGCCAGTGGTCATCACCGGTCATAATTCCATCATTTTGTGGTTGAAAGAAGTCATCTGTGGGAATATGTTTGGATGCTGGAAAATCAGTCATCATAATGTTAAAATGACTTCCCATGTGAATTACTCTCTACCTGAACTAAGCTCCTGTGTCTGCATCACTGTTCCTTTTGCACAAAGAGGCCTAACAAGCCTTGCATCCCTCCTTTTGGTGACATATCTCCATCAGTTAATCGATAAGGGATTGTCACTTTCGTTTAAAATTACCTGCAGTACAAAGCACAAAAATATATAAAGTGGAAGAGTAATTGAACTCACCGAGCAGTCAATAACCAATCATCTAAACCATCTCTGAAGATTGTCAGCGATGCATTTGGCCAATTTAACAGCGAAGAGTAAAGCGCTGTGTGTCCAATCAGCACATATAGGAGCGACGTGAAGATAAGGTTTTCTGCCTTCAACCGGCAGAGTGGTGAGCGAGACGAGCTGTCCTCCTTTAAAAATGACAGTAAATATTACAAGGATGTTGTGTGCATGATAATCGCGAGAATGAGAAATCAGATTACAGAGCAGGGGTAGACTTTATTGTGTCAGTGAACCTGTCTAAGAAGTCATATCTGTTTTCTCTATATTGTATCTCGACTGCCTTTTTATTGGATCGTGGCAGAAAAGGTATAAAGCTATACCAGTGCTTCAAATCCTCTCCTAATGTCTTTCATCTCTATTTTCCCTGACATTGAAATTTTCTCTGACCAATGCCATTACTTTTAAGGATTTCATTTTTAAAGGATAAGTGCGGTTGTATTCAATCATTTCTCTATTGCCAACCAATCCCATCTAAACCATCAGTGATTTGACCCTATTTCCGAACACTGTTCGCATATCAGTGACTGATGATGGTTGTTCTTTTTGTCTAAAAACTCATTTACAGACACTGTTACACTTTGTAACATACACAGCCTGTCCAACTAAAAAAGCCACCACCTCAATTTAACTAAGGAAATAAGTGAGAATCTTGTACTGCATAATTACTGCAGTGATTAATGTGTTTCAGCGACAAGTTCTTTAACCCTAACTGATGCAGTGAGTAGCTCTTAATTTCTTTAACAGCCATATCTAATATCAAATTATTGGCCAGCATCAAGCAGAGAAGCAGCTAAGGACATGCTGAAACTACTAAAACTGTACTGAAAATTGTAAATACATTATTTCAAACTTGGATGGATAGTTGTGGGCCATCGTCAAAGAAGACATTATGTGGAAAATAAATGTTGAACCATCATGATTGGAGGTAACTTAGACCTTTGGTAAAATCAAACTGTAAAATGTCATCAGTAGAAGTTATGATTGCATTTAAAAGTAAAATCAGTATATAATGGTAAAAGTATTTCACAAAGTTAAGAGAATTCAAGAGACTCAGCAGCTATGGAACCTTTAGCTTTATTACTTCTTTTTTGAATATTATTGCATTATTCATAATTCTGATTGCCAAGCTGTTACCACAGTATTACCATGTTTTAATGTAAAGTGCTGCTAAATCAGAAATAAATGCTGGACGATATTTTTTCTGAACTTTCCTGCCTCTGACATGTTTTACTGCAAGTATTGGTGTTCATAATTAACTAAATAAAATTTAGTTTCATCATGTACAGTAGTTTTTGGTAGAGAAACAATTGTTTTGTATTTTAGATCAATTTAAGAGTTATAGTATATTTCTTTAGACCAAGGTTTGTTTAGTTTTTGTTTTTTTTTCTATACTGCTCTCTTTATGTCTTTTTCTCATATCTCCTTCTAACAGTGTCTACCTCTTGACCTTCTTTCTCTCCTTTGTAATCTCTCATTTTCAACGCCTGGTCGAAAAGCAATAAAATACCTGTTTTCTCATGGTCTACTATTGTATCTTTCTCGTGTTGTTTTTTCTCCTTTAATCCACTCTTTCTTTTAACATTTCATGGGAGAAAATGTTTTCGTCTCTTGCTTTGCTGCCCTCTCACTTTTTAATCTCCTCTTTCCCTCCCACACTCCATCTACCCTCCTCACCCCATCCCTCCCCCTTTTTTTCCCCCTACCTGAGGTCACGAATGGTGGTTTTGTTATCTTCTCTCCTCTCATCCCCTGTGAGTCAATGTTTACTGCCAAGCCAAAAACACTCCCCGGTCCCTGTGGATCTGTCTCTCACTGGTAATGCCTCACCTGTTGGACTCTGGTTCCTATTACCCAAGGAGTGGCCACAGAAGATTTATGTTGACTCTACAGCTGACACAGGTTTAGAGCTGCATCGAAGAAGCCAGCTGGCTGCTTTACTCTGCAAATAAACCCAACGAAGGGGGGGTTGCTGAGAAGAATGAGTGCTGGCACGTGAACGCCTTCCTGAGCGCTACTTTGTCTTGCCATTTATCACAACTTAACGACTTTAGTTTAATGTTATTGCCTTCTGGAGATGAGAGATTCCTCTTTCACTCAGGTCATTCATCAGCAAAGTGACATTGATTGCTGTCATATAATTTTGTATAAAGCAATCATGATTCATGACAACTTTAAAGAGAGACTGGTATGTGTGATATCTTTTTGTGTGGTGGAAGTGCTTTGCTTCAATATTGAAGTAAATATGACAAGTCCATGTCCTCAAATTCTTGGTCATTGATTTAGCATAAATTCCGTGTTTTGGACTGTTGGACACAAGAGAAACATCTGATGTCATCATTATTTCATCTTTTTTTTTTTTTTTTAAATTAAATAATAAAACTAACGTCAGATACATTCCTAGAGAGCATCAGTCTCTGATCATGACTGAATGGTTGGTTCAACTAATGTCTGCAAAGTGTCTTTTCTAACAATGATCAGGTGTCAGTTTAAAATGTTAAAAAATTTAATTATGGGTTATCTCACTTTATTATCACTGTAAGGGAATTCATTATCGGCATTTAACCCATCATAATACACACATAGTACATACGATTAGCATTAGCACACAGCACACACAAGCAGCAGTTAACTGGCTTTGAAAGTGCTTGGGAACCAAGTTCAGATCCAGATCTTCATCAGCACCTTGTGGTCATGAGCACCGACAGAAAACTTTAACTATATATACTTGTTTCTAATGGTAGGGGAAACCAGAGGAAACCTGTGTGGTGTAGAGGGGAAAGGGAAATTCTGGTCCAACTGAAAAACAAATCTGGACCCATCTTTGCTGTGAGGTGGAAGTGATAACCACTCCACTACTGCACCTCTGAAAAGAGTCCTCCAGTTCTGTTTTAGCAGCAAGCAAACCATAGCTGGTACAATGTAGCCATAGATCGATAAAATCAAAACCTATGCATGACCATGGCCAGGGTTTGTCATAGACTGCAGCACAACCGCAGCTTTGAAGTGTTGAAACTAGACTGACCTCCAAGCTAGATACATGTCATAGCTGGTTTTAGTTCATTGTTTCAGCTTCACTGAAAATGACTAGCTGTTTAATCAAACAAGAACTGCTTCAGTCAAATGTATTTACCATCATTGCATTATATTGTCTTTTCTGCATTACACCAAGCCCTGGTCTAACTAAAACATGTACTGTTAATCTCCAAACAACAGTGCATAAGAATCAAGATGTGTTAACGGCAAACTTGACCTCAAGCCACCCATATTTACTCAGTTCAATGTGAGCCTTTATACCAAACTGAAAAAATTCCCTCTAAGTGCTCTGAGATATTGGAATCAAAAGAATGGGCAACCATGACATTCTGTCACACTAATCTCTAGATATTATTTATCATGGAATAGTAACCAACTGATTGATGGACGTCCAAGTAACGATCTACCAGACCTTCTAGATGTGTGTAATACATCTAAAAGTATGACAAACCCAATGTATACTATCTGTGCAGCACTAAACGCTATACCTGGCACCAAAAAGACCTCAGGTTTGGTTGTTTAATGGAGATGGATGGATTATGGAAATTACATTGATCAGCTAAATACTGCATTGAGGATTTCAATGAAAAATTGCCTTGTTCGTGCTGAAAGTGTAATGAATCATCACTGCTTATTGTAGAATCCCAGGGTGTGAAATTGGTGTCAAAGTCCTGAAAACATGCCTTATGTTAGCATCCGCATGTGCAGTGGTTTGTTTGAAGACATGATCCACAACGTGTGGCCTGTCCTCAAATGAGTAATTATTTCAGTTAAAGAGGTTAGGGGTTTGTGAAACTTGGTTTAAAAGGCAGGGGCCAAGGACAAACCCATTAAATGTTGGAGCAGATCCAGTAAAAGCAGAGGATCATAGAAGTTTATTTACACCTTTTCTAATATTATGACATTATATGATCAGTTCAATTCAACAGAAATGGAGGGAGCCTTGATGGAAGGATGTATTATACTGAGTGCCGGATTTTTTTTTTTTTTTTTCTTTTAGCTAAGTCTGACTTTTTTTTCTTTATTCTCTTGTAAAGGAACTTCATTTGTATTGTTGCATTTTTTTAAACAATGCTGATTGCTACTTTTACAAAATAGTGTGGGATAGCACACCTTTTTCTACGTGCCAAAACATTTTGCCATGTGCATTTCTGTAAAATATAGACAGCACAAAAAATGAAAAATATCAGTGTGCTTTCTCTCATGTCAAGACATTGTTGTGATTCATCAGTGAACGTTAGATTCTAAGTCTATGCAATAATAGTACTTTGGTTACTTTAAGGTAATGTTAAGGTTAACACATCTTTGAGGATTTTGACGGAGCAGTGACTTAGTGCTCACACATACTTGACAACGGGCTATGATGAAAGTTACCTGACAGAACCACTATGGGATCTTTTGAGATAGCAATGAAAATTCATTACAGGTACCCTTTAAGCCTAAACACACGGTGCGGATCAATAAGGAGACTGCAATATTCAATGCATTAACAACAAATAGAACGCCACAGAAAACAGCACTGAAACATCACTGTATGTGAAAATCTCCCTAAATGACAGAAAAACAACTTTACCAAACTGGCAAAACTGTCTGGCAGCTTCAGGCTTTTGTCATAACAGTGATGAAATCTGAATCAACAGCTCATCAGGTATCTTATTGTAATAAATCCTTTTTTTTTCCTTTTTGGGCAGAATTTATATTAGAATTCGTGTAAGATACAATTAGGACTAATTTTGACAGTGTTCTGATTGATAGTTAGATTTATTTATTGATTGATTCATTCAATTGTTTGATCAATCATTCATTCATTCTCCATAACCCCTTCATCTTTTGCAGGGTCCTGGGGGATTGGATAGGCATGGTACTTTGTGGACCAGCTCAGATATACATTTCATCCAACACAAAAAGAGTTCTGATTGGTTTTCCACCCAAAACATCTCTATATATTCAGTAGCAAAAAGTTTTTTGTTTTTTGTTTTTTCAATCTTTTTTAATTCAATTTAATTTTTGTAGTTGTCCTCTGTCAGTCAAAGATGTTGACAAACTTTATAGCCTTATTCTACTTCCTAAAAATTGCAAAACATACACGTATCTATAAATATTCATATAATACAACATTTTTGCTTGAGAATTTATTTGTATTAAATTGACTGAATTCCGATTGCACATATCCATGGTTTGCCAACATGTGCAATGGCCTTATTTAATTCTGCAGACTAGGTTGCACTGCTTCCACAAAATGGGCCAGGATTTCAGACCTAGTTACAAAAGACCATTTTCCCTCACAGTGTCTGATTTTGTCACAATCTATGGCCTGAACCTCTTTATGTGACACAGTGCACCACAGTCTACAGCACATGGTATAATAAACCAATAACAGAGCCCAGAGCTGAGGGGAGGGCGGGTGCTGGAAGAACCCTCCACACAGATCTGTCTAATCTCCAATAAAGCTCAGATAAGTTGTGTTAGATTTACAGAGCTGTGTCTCCTCTGGTCCCCTCTATTCTTCTTTACAGCCCACATACATGACGAAAGTTAAGAAATGTAGCTGAAATACAAGCCCTGCTGACTCCATCTGTGTGGATATAAAGCTGCAGCCAACTACAAACCTTTCACCTCAAGCTTTTTGATGGGATTGTGCACTCTGGGTGATAAAGAGAGACACAACACAAAGAATGGCTCCTCATCTGTCTCTCCACTGTGAATACACACTGCAGTCTGTTACTGCTTGGTTTGGAGGGACAGTCTGTGCCTTTGGGTGGTCGCATAAATTTAGGATTCAGCGCCTTTTTTTAACTGTACAAACAGACATGAGGACAGAAAAGGAGCAGGAAAACAATTCAATCCAGTTTTCATTTAGATAATCATTGTATTTCCTGCAACACAATAAACCTTGGCCACGGAAACAAACGATAATGAAATAAGGCGTTAGAAAAGGAAGTCATTCTGAATGTCTTCAAAACAACACAAAGCAAAACAGACAAATAAAACAGCAGTGGAAATCAACATCATAAAGATATTATATTAGATAAGAGTTCTGTACCTAAATGAATTGTTTATGATGGCAATAGCTCTAAATTGCATTCATAAATACTCTACTGTTGCCCATAAAGTTGGAATAATTTTGTTTTCACACACATTCCTCTTTTTATTCCTATTTACACACATCAGTAAACAGCTTTGACCAGGTGCAGTGATTACATACTAAGTCTAAGTTACTCACTCAATAATTTCATTGTCACAATCATTTCATAAGAAGAAGTAAAACTATTTTATTCCAACTTTATGGGAAACAATGTATTTTGCAAAAAAGATATTCAACCTTTACAGGGAAGAGAAATTTGACTCCTCTAATTATTGGAGGTCTTGTATCCTAGTAAAAAGGATTTATATGTAAATAAAAGTATTTTGGGATTCCATTAAAAATATTATTGAAAAAAAAAATATTTCCAAGCAGATTAAATTCAACCCCATGGTATTTCTTTTAGCTATTTATCTAGATGAACATAACTATAGTCAAAGTGAACGCACATTTATAGATCTCAGTCTTTTGTATGCAAAACAATGTATTGCATGGAATTGGAAAAACACCAACAAACCCAGTACTACCCAGTGGCTCAATCAGATGCCGTCTCGCCTTCCATTAGAAAGAATAACCTACATTCAGGAAGCCAAACAGCAAGTATTTGACAAAATTTGGAGACCCTTCATTAACTATGTCAAAGAGTTAGACCTAATAGGCAATTCAGTTGACTGTTAACATTCTATGCACTGCAGTTCCTGGTTTTAGATTGGACAAGTACACTTCTATACCCTGCATTCTGAGGATTGCAATGGATTCTGATTTTTGTTTAGTTGAACTACCACTGTCAAAAGAGAAGCCCTGTTCGATGTTTTGTATGCTGTTTTTGTTTTGAATTAAAATGGTACAAATATGTAAAGGAGGGTAAATTGTGATTGAAGTGAATTCTGTGCTTTATGATTGTAAACCTCAATAAAAATATTCTGGCAAAAAAGGATTTATATGTAATATTTCCATCCATCAACACATTTTCTGAACTGCTCAATCCTTGTGAGCGCCATGAGTGTTGGGGCCTATCCTAGTAACCACTTCATGAAGGTGGGGTTCACCCTGGAGATGTCTCCAATTCATCACAGGGCTGACATATACAAACAACCATTCACTCTCACTTACAGTTGATGTAGATTTACCAATGTACTATAAGTGCATGTCTTTGGATGGTGGGAGGAAGACTTAAGAATAAACAAACTCAACTCCACTGGTGTTGGAATCGACCTTAGGATCTGTGAAATAACTATGCTAACCACTGAACCACTGTGCCATGATAGCGTTGTATTCCTTTTACTGGAAACACAGTAAACAATGCTTAGTTACCGGGAAGGTATTTATATAATTTATAATATTTTTGGGCTTCTATCCTCTCCTGCACAATGGTGTTACTTGCATGAAAATTTTGTTTTTTCTTGTTGTTTGTGATGTGCAAATAAATAAATAAAAATAAATAAATAGTAACAGAAATAAAGAAGTACTTCAGCTGCACTGTGTATTCTACTATTATTATTATTATTATTATTATTATTATTATTATTATTATTATTATTATTATTATTTTACAATACAATATACAATATTTACTGTATATTTCATATTATATTATGTGCAACAAATGATTGAAGTAAACCACCTCACTAAAATATGTACAGTCTACTTAATTTTTTAGCCTAATTTACCTAATTTAAATAATGAATATAAATAGTGGCACATGATGTTAACTGTTTTGCCATATCATGTTCCAGTGTTGGAAATGTTTTATATTCCATTGTTCCTGCTTATTTTGATCTATTTTACAACATTTAAAATAGCTTTAAATTCTTACGGTGGTTTTCCAAATAAACTTACATTCACTGTTTCTGTGTCATTTAATTATTATTTTTTATTTATTTATTGGTTTATTTAATAGGGACCATGCATATTTATGAACATTGTTGTATAAAAAATACACCCATGTAAATATGCCAGTGTTTCCAGCAAGACTAGTTTAATATATAAGGAAGAGTCAAAAAGTTCTCAAACAAATGTCAAAGGCAAAAACTGTGTCAAAGACAGAGCCAGCAATTCTACAAAGACGGAATCTACCGAGGGAAACATAGATTACAAAAGTGTTTAGACTCTAATGGAGCTTATGTGGAAAAATGATTTTGTTATTTTGATAAATAAACTTTTTTATTACATTTGTCTGAGAATTTTTGGACTCTCCCTCATATTTGTGTGTCCATCCAACAATGTTACCAAAGAACCTCTGTGTGTTTTCCTCTGTGTTTTCTCTTGCCAGAATTGGTGCAGTTATCAATTATGCAGTCATGATTTATGTGTGAAACCATGTACATGTAATTTATTTTGATCTGCACGTCACATAATCAATCAGTGTGGCTGGTAGCAACCATAGTGTTTGTGTGTATCAGGATTTCATCTTACATTTTGTTGTGCTGATCAGATGCCCAGAAAGAATTTATTTTACAAGTTTGATTTAAGGAGTTGATGTTAAAATCACAAACATAATGTACACTCAAACTATTGATTAAATTATATAGACCTCAAACCAGTTGGAACAGAATGAAGAGTGACAGTAAACACAAAGCTTCCACTTTCACTTTAATGCACTTTAGTTGAATATGAAATACTAATTTACTCATGGCAAGTACAAAAAAAAAACCTTGTAAAATGATTCAGCATCTATATGATTCAGGAATGATGCATTTTAAGACACAATGAGTTGGTTCAGTTTGGTGTGCTGCACTCTGTTACAGTTCCCTCTAATGTTTACATAATGCAATCCTTCATTAATCATACTATTACAAATTATAATAAGCCTGTTCTGTACAAATTAACACTGATGTTTCATTATCGGGTATTTTTATGGGATCAGTTGCACATGATGTCCAGGCATTGGTGGTTGTTGCCAATCAGTGTGTATTTTATTTGCACATTTTTTTACATTCATATACAACTCTGGCAGGCATTAAAAAAATTGGAGGGGAGGCGTAAGTACCGTGCCAATGATGAAGGGGACATATATTTACTTACATGCTTGTTTAAAAACAAAACAAAAAAACGCATCCTGGGCTACTGCCAGAACATCCGGGGCTTAAGCCCGGAATGCCCAGGTCTAACGATGCCCATGACAATTATTAACTAGAAGCACTCGGAGAGCGCAGACCTCCGCCAAGGCTGATCAGTGGCGCCCCCCGTGGGCCCCCCCACCCCCGATCACCACCAAAATTTAATCATTTCTTCCTTATCCCATTTCCAACAAACCCTGAAAATTTCATCCAAATCTGTCCATAACTTTTTGAGTTATGTTGCACACTAACGGACAGACAAACAAACAAACAAACAAACAAACAGACAGACAGACAAACAAACAAACCCTGGCAAAAACATAACCTCCTTGGCGGAGGTAATAACGATATCAGGAGAAGGAATTCGTTTAAGACAAGCTGGTAAGTTTGATTTGTCAGCTGTACAAAGATACAAATACAGGCTCTCCTTATGTTTGAAACAGACACAAACCATGTTTTATATGTGCATCTAAATGAAATGCTCATACCTCACATGACTAAATATAGAGTAACAAGTGAAAAAGTAGGCAGAGCTTACTAATGCCCCCACCCAGTCATACAACACTCCCCTCTCCTGCTCACTGATACCCTGCCTACCCCAGGGATTTATTTTCAGTCTTAACTTTCAAAAACGTTTTAAAAATTTGTTAAAAAAAAAAAAAAAAAATGTGGGAGAAAGGCACATGTAAAGGACATGTGTGTGAAATTTGAAAAGAATCAGGTGATTAGTGTCAGACAAATGGGTTGGACACATTTTCTAAGATGAAATTTTTAAACTATTTGAAAAAAAATCCAAAAGTTGAAATTCAGCCATTAAATTGTGCACTGCACCTCTTCTAGTGGTAAAGAACATCTGAGCCCAATTGGATAAAGTATCACATCGATACAGTACAGCATCAGGTGTACAGTCTTCGAGAAAAGGGTTGGACAAAAGTCCCAGCCAAACGGACAGATGGACTCTGTTTATAAAGAGTCAGAACTTCATGGTGGTTGAGGTGGTGAGCATTAGGTTACTTGATAATTGTAGGTTTTTTTAAAGTATTTTTAATTTTATTTTATGGGCTTATTTGACAGGGACAGCGCACGTGAACCAACATTGGTGTAAATGCACCAAAAGGCTTTTTGTTGTACGTTGTCCCAGATTTTACAACACTGTCCTAAAAACAAAGGTTTCAGATTGAGGTTACAGTTATGTTGATCATTTATGCACATGAATAAGTAATAATAAAACAACAGTAGTGTTAACAAAACCATCATTCACAATACGTTAGACAACCCAGTTCTATTCTATTCTATTCTATTCTATAATACTCCTACCCTATACTGTCAGTAACTACTTAAAACATGCAACAGACACATAATACAAGACTTATGGAGAAAAAGACGTGCTACATTACTGCTATAACTACTATAAGATATGCCTGCAGATACATGAGACAGACTGCCAGTGTCTTCAAATATGCTTTTATAAACTGTGTGAATCCACCTCTTTAATAGTAATTGGGATGGAGTTCCATTTTAGTGTAGAGTTTTATTTTTAATAAATGCTACAAGGCAAAAAAAAAAAAAAAAAAAAAAAAACAGGTGAAGAGGCAGGTTCAGCCTTTCAGTCCATCAGAGTGCAGAAGTGTGCTCCTGGAGCCGTGGAGGGGGAAGGGTCATTTTCATATCTGGACTCAAATTTGATGGAATCCTTAATTTTACAGCACAGTGGATAATACACTGAGTGCACACCTGCTCCATCCTTGTAATAGACTGACCATTTCAATATGAGTGAAAGTGCTGATCCTTTATTAAATTAACCTATTAAATGTGCTTCATTAATGAAGGAAGGGATATAAATGAAGTTCAGGGAGAGCCAATTAAAGATGGATTTTTCAGCTGAGACGATTATATAATGGATTTTTCAAAAGCTGGTGCAATTCTTTTTTTTTTTTTCATTTATGTTTACAAAAATGCATTTTTTTTTTTTTCACTTAGATGCTCAAGGACACTTTTGAGTGGTTGCTGATGGATATGTAAGGTTAGATTTACCGAGTGCTACAGGGATTGAACGTTGTCAACATAAAGTTCATGGGAGAGCTTTTTTTAACTGCTCATCAATCCCTTTCAGAGCAGAACGTGAAGAGAATGGTGCTAGAGTGAAACCAGTTTCAGGGTTTACTGGTTTCACTCTCCACTAGGAATGTTGCATAGTAAGCAGCAGATGTGATAGATGGGAAGGGACGGATATTGTGACATTATAACAAAACTGAACAGGTCAAAGTACTTGATGATTTTTCAAGGCTCCCATACAAGGATAGGAAAGCTGTGACTAACCCATAACCTTGTTTAAAATTCACAATGAGAAGCACAAACATGTACAAACAGGGACACATAAGACACTATGTATATATGCACATACTCCCGCTATCTTTTTTCATGTTCTTTTTCCATGTCATTCTTCCGTCTTCTTTCACGGAGGCCTGCCTTTGTACCCGAAATAGCAACAGAGAACAAACAATGTGGTGCAACCAAAATCTGACAGAGATGTTGACATCCAACTTGTTTACCTGAGCAAAATACTCCAGATAAAAGCTTATATCTATCTGTTAAGGAAATATTCAAAATGATTTGTTTATGTACTCCATCATGAATGCATAAAAAGATTATTCATTATTCAAAATGTTAGATTGGGAGCATGCTTCCACACATCACAAAGCCTGCACTAAGTGGCATGCAGCCACAGTGTGTTGTATTACTTTTGCCTATCTCATCTCTGATATTAGATATTTTTCTTGAGTCACGCAGATAAGATGTGGCAGACACACAGCACAAATAAAGGAACTGCAAACTACATCAAGAAGTACTGGGGTGTTGATGTATTTACAAAGCATTTAACTGGCAGTTACTATCCAAGAACGACTACAGCACTGGCAGTCTCTCTATGCTCACATAGAATCAGCTCACAAAAGAAAAATGTATTTATGCATTCACTGAAAAGCCTCATATGATTGTATAATTCAGTGTGTTTTTCACTTTTACACTTGAATGTGGAAGACTTGTTGCTGAAAAACACTATTCAGTTAAAGCCACTGTAATTGTTGTGCATAAATAATGTAATAATAATAATAATAATAATAATAATAATAATAACTAGAAAAGTACTTGGAGAGCGCAGACCTCCACCAAGGCAGATCAGCACACCCCCACACCCCCTCGATCACCACCAAAATTTAATCATTTGTACCTTGTGCCAGTATCAACATTTCCTGAAAATTCCATCAAAATCCATCCAGGACTTTTTGAGTTCTCTTGCTAACAGACAAACAAAAAGACAAACAAACCCAGATGAAAACATAACCTCCGCCATTCTGTGGCAAAGGTAATAATGAGGTTTTTATATCTTCCATGTTCATTATAAACATTTGAAAAGGCAATAGATTTGAATGTGGGTAATGAAATTGTTGGTTGTCCTTCACTTTAGCAATCACAACCATTAACGCTGAATTAAAGACTGCCAACATCTCTTCACTGGGGCCTTTTTTCCCAGTTAATTCTGGTTCTTGAAAATCATAAGCTCAGGATTCTTGAAATCTTGGCACCTCCTAACAAACCGTTCCACTTTCCTTTCACAAGGGTGGAAAAGAGAGAACTCAAGTGCACAGTACTGAAGGGAAAAAACACATGTTTATTAAACAAAAATGAAAACTAAACAACAGGAAACACAAAACCTGGGTCAGACTCCGTAGAGGTAGATGGATGAATATCCGGGTTATGGAGTGGGTGATGGAGACGAATGGACCAGCGCTGCACGGCTGCAAAACCAACCCTTAAATAGGCTGAGAGGTGATTGGCCGCAGCCGCACAGCGCCAGCAGGTGAGTCAGATCATGGGTATGATGAGGAGATGATGTGGAGAGGGAGGAGCTGGAGGCCACACAGGCACAGATCATGACATTTCCCACCTGTTCTGAGCAGAAACATTCTGTTTCATCAAGGTTTGCACAGTATGGAACAGATCATAATGAGGTAATCTTATATGGTTTTTAGTTTGTTAAAGGTAGAGTCTGAGATGTTTTCCTGGAGCATTTTTTATTATATTCCTTAAAATCCCCTTCACACCCAATTACAACTAATTGATTAAATGTTCTAACACAAAAATTAAAAAAAAAAAAAAAGTCTATCAAACTCAACTGCTATTCGCCCCATCCCCCCTTCCCCCCTCTGCGCGTACCCCTCTTTGAGCATGAATTGTGCATTCCCAGAAGCGCTTGTACAGGAAGCGAAGCCAGAACCCGGCTATATTAGTTATATTAGGATGGAAAGTTCACCGGCAAACCGTTTTGTCACTAACATAAGCCAATAGGAAATGTAACAGGTATGAACTGGGGCTGTTCTGTAAGAGTGGGGATGCTAGAGGAGACTGAATGAGGTAAGCATGGATCTGCGAGCCGGAGCCGTTGGAGGCCGAGGCGGGGCCGTACGGGACCAGAGCCGGGGATGGAGCCTGAGGAGGGGGTCAAAGCCGGAGCCGGGCCGGACCGTAGACGGCGTCGGGCCCAAGCCGGGGCCGGGGACTGAGCAGAGCCTCAGGCAGCGAATTGTTGCTGTGCAGCACTCACGAACAAATATTGCACGTGCCAATACTCTGGAGGCATGGCTTCGGAGGGACATCTGAAGAAAGGGGTTTGGACTTTTGAGCTGAGTATTTTCAAAATATAGCTTGCTCAAACCATTTTTCTAAGATCTCATACCCCATCTTTAATTTGTCCTTGTGTTTGATTGAAATCTGCTTTGGGTGTGTGAAAAAACAGCCGTTTGTCACTTAAGTATGAATACAGGCACCTTTTTTCACTGAAGCACTTTAACTTGCACATCACAGCAATTTAACCCTTTCATGCATGAATTATGAGAACCTTAATCAAATTTTTTTCCTGAGTGTTTTTATTCCTCTTTAGGCATGAAAAAAAACAATGTGATTAAAATTTTTCTTCTGAAAAATAAATAATAATTTTAAAAAGTAACCATTTTTTAAAAAAAAATTAAAAATACATAATGAATAAAATAATAATGAAATAATGAAAAATGAAAAATAATGAAAAAAAAAAAAAAAAAAATTCTTATGAACCTATTTTTCATGAAGTTGCAAAAATGTCCACTCAGCTGGACACCACACGTTTACTTTTTGGCACACAGAAACATGTATTTACTGATAAATTGTGTGAAAACTGTGGGGAGAGTTTGTGATTTTGGGGCTTTATGGTCAGGAGAGATTTACATAATGTTACCAATTCATGCCAGAAAAGATATGTAGTGTCTTAAAACTTTAATAAAGATATGTGTAAAACAACAACAACAACGAAAAGAACAACAAAATCCATGAATATACAAGAGAACAGCTGTAGAGTAACTGTCCACTGTAGTGACCACTATGCATGAAAGGGTTAAACAAACATTTGCAGAAACAAAATAATTGCATGTGATTGGTTTTAAAAGTAGTTTATTGATTTTATTGTCTTTCCTTTTCAGTTTTTACATCCAGTGGTACTTGTATTTCAATTGATGATTGCTTGGCCCTGGAGAAAAGGAGATAAATTAGGTCAAACAGAGGCAGTGCAATATTAATGTGCAATATTTAAGTTCAGTTTTGTTTAGTGTCTGTGTGATAGTGGATTTTAAAGTGTTTAGTGAATGGTGTTTTAGAGTGTTTGTACTTACCCTGTCCTTGTGTCCAGGTCTGTCAGCGGAGTCCTAGCATGAACAACAGCCCTTAAGAAGGTTCCGGCCTGGACCAAGGCAAGGAAATGTGTGGGGGAGCCAGGAGGTGTATTTTATTGGTTTATGGGTTTTTATTTATCTTTGGTGTGTAGATTTAGAGTTTTTAGGTATATAGCTTGGGTTTTATATAGGTTATGGTTGTGGGTTTTAGTTATGGAGGTTTTAGATTAGTTTTAGCAATTTATGTAGATTTGTAACTCTCTTGTGGAGTTGTAGTGGTTTTATCCAGTTAGTAGAACAGTATAAAAAGCGCCCATTTTCATCACTTGAGGTTCTGCTGCTGGAGAAGACACTGCTACTCCGTCCTCCATATGCACTTGCACTTTTTTTGGCATTTGCACTTTTTTTTAGCCTTTGCACTTTTTCAGCTCTTGCACTTTGTTTGAAATAGTTATTGAAATTTTTTTTTTTTTAAAAATTGTGGACCATGCCATCTCCTGCCTCTGCCTCATCTCCTTCCTCGCTTCACTGACCTCCAACCACTAAACGGCCAGCCTACATCACAGGGTGACTTTAGTGCTGCTTTTAGATTTCTCCTTAAATGTGGCAGATGACCAATTCACCACCATTTATAGTGGACTTTACTGAAACTGGAACTCTCTTCTGACTTCTGTTGTTTTTTTGTCTCACACTTTTAGAATGTGGCTGATGTCTTTATAAATCACACTGAAAATGCACTTATGGTTTCAGCTGGTTACCAACTTTCTTTAGTTATTGATTGAAATACTCTTCTAATGGCAGACAAACCTAAACAGCACAGATTTCATGTGAACTGTGTGTAAAACAAACTTTCAATGGAGGTTTATTTTGTATCAAGTAGAAGTAATCGCATCTGGCATTTACTTGCATTCTGAGTGACCCAGTCTTAAGTGTCTGGCTCTAATACATCAGAATGCACCCAGGATACACTGAGATCTGCTCATCTGAGGATGTCTGCAGTGGTGGTTTGTGACACAATAAATGCATCCTCCTAAATGAGTCAGTACACCAGCACCATCATAATCTAGTAAATATGTCTGAACGTTTTACAAAGCTTTCAAAGGTAGTTTATATGAATGCTGCCTGAGGACTCAGGAACAATGATTGGCCACTTCTGTATTCTAGACGGAAAAAGAATACCTTCACATGGCACATTCTGGTAGAAATTCATGTTCATATTTTACACACTCCGAAAAATCAATCATCACCTAAGCCTGCGTCTTGAAGAGAACGGAAGAGCCATAGTTGTCATACTGACATGTAAACTGTATTGATTCATTCGCAGCATTGCATAAAAGCTGATGATTGTGATAGAGCTGCACAGTGAATTAAATTAGCAAAACTAATATAATGTAGCACAGAAATGAGATCTGATCGCAATCAATCACTCAAGAATCATTCGGCATTTTTTCATTAGATGTGAAAAGTCGTAAGATGAGGTCACTAAGGGCAGATGTTAATGTCAGATCTGAACAAGGCCTATGAGATCATGTGAAGACTAAGCCCATTTGGGTGCCAAGTCATAGTCAACACAAAGTCCAGTAGTATGTATGTCCAGTCCACAAGTAAGACAAGAATAAAGGGTATCTGTAGTGAATATGCATGGCTAGCTATTTCTAAAGATCACATATACACTGAAAAAAACAAAATCTTACCAAGTGCATTTTTCTCATTTCTTGTCAAAATATCTCATCACACTTAAAATAAGACAGAATCACCTAAAGAGTAACTTTTCAGCAAGATATAAGAACTAATTTTTAGACAATAGAGCTTGAAAATCTTATTTCAAGAAATCTTACCAAGATAATTTTTACTTATTCCATTGGCAGATTTTTTTTTTTTTTTTTTTTTTTTTTTGCTTAGTTCAACATTTTTTTTGCCTAATTCAAGCAAAAAAATCTGTCAATGGAAGAAGTGAAAATTATCTTGGTAAGATTTATTGAAATGAGATTTTCAAGATCAATTGTCTAAAAATAAGTTCTTATATCTCACTGAAAAGTTACTCTTTAGGCGATTATGTTTTATTTTAAAGCTATACCGTATGATCTGGCATTTTTACACTTTTCTTTTGTCATCTTAAAATGCTCCTAATAAGTGTGTGTCAAACTAAAATGTAAAAGAAATCCACCAGGTATTGAAACTCAAAAATGTTTAATTCTCATATATTTCTAATAAAAGTCTGACCAATCATTTTTGTCGGTCCGAATGAAATGATTGGCCGAACCTGACTGAGCCTCCTGTCAATCATCCATTACGGCCGTCCAGCATCCGATCCATTATCGCCATCTCACATCCAATATGTGTACCTCTGAATCTGACGCTTCACTGGCGCTGCTTCTCCTGTCACTAACCACAGTCTACTGTCTAGGATGTGTTTGGATAGAACTGGCATGCACATGTGGAAGGGATTAAATGGATTTATGAACAGAAATGACAACTGAGGGGAACAAACAGGAGTCTGATAAATGAAGGATGGAGATAAAAGTCCGGAAGTCAGCTGTACTGGACTGAACAGGTCTGCATAAAGCTCAGCTTTTATGACGGTGGGACTCATACAGGCAGTGGTGCAGTTTGCCATTAGGAAAGGCAGGCAGCTGCTTGGGGCCCCTAAGCCAGCAGGGGCCCCCAAAGGACCAAGAGACTTGACACAAACAGTCTAAAGAATAAGTTCACTACACAGCGGCAGTGAGAAGGTGCAGTAACAACTAGCTGTCTCAAATTCTCTGAAGGGGCCCCCTGAGTCCAAATTGCCCCTCCCCCACCTGTATGTATGCATGTATGTATGTATGTATGTGTGTGTGTGTGTATATATATATATATATATATATATATATATATATATATATATATATATATATATATATATATATATATATTTTTTTTTTTTTTTTTTTTTTTTTTTTTTTTTTTTTGGTTGGTTTTGGTTTTGGTTTTTTTTTGTTTGCTTGGGGCCCCAGGGGACCCTTTCTACGCCACTGCATACAGGTACATGTACATAGTGTCACACAATGTAAGATGATGTAGGATGATAATTGTATGGACTATGAAACTTCAAATGTCCACGGAAAATTTGCGGAGGCCGCGCGTTCACAGTGCGCGCGCCCATCCCCTGGGCACTGCAGTGAAGACACTGACCCAGTACTGCACAGACCAGGTCTACTGATGGAACAGGAGCCGCGGGCTCGCGGCAGGTGGATGATGCATCTGATTACTGAGGGAGGGGTCCGCGGACACGCCACAAGGGACCGGACCTCCACCTCTGCTTCCTCCTCTGTTTCCATCGCGCATCAGGAGAGAGGAAGAGAGAGGAGGAGGAGCCTCAGAGCTCAGGCAGAGGGAAGGGGGCGGGGCTTTGGAGGGAGGTGGGTTGTTCATGTTCAAACTTTCACTAAGTGCTGTGAGAAATGCCACATCGATAGGTATAGCTTTAAGTGTGATGAGATATTTTGACTAGAAATGAGAAAAATACACTTGGTAAGATTTTAATTTTTTCCAGTGTAATACTAGCGGTTCCGTCTGGTAACTTACGTTCTAGCCTACTGTCAAGTGCACACAAATACAAAGTCACTGCTCTGTCAGTCAGAGATGGTCAGTGAAATGTTCCCTCCTTCATGGGCTGTTCCAGCACCAGTAGTGACGCAGATTTATTGTATTTTCCATTTTTTATTTACCTGGACTGTGATGGACTGGTCACTTACCCTATACAACACACACCAATCTAAGATGACACAGTATTGGCCAGTGCTGGGTTGTGACTCTAGGACAATGGCAGAGTGCAAAGCTTAGGCCTGCACGAACAGGTGCGATCATGTACTTTCCACCAAATCTCGCTCACTGACTGCTGCTTGTTTACTCATACTCAGTCACCCAGAAACAATGATGGTACGTCATTTCTGGCTGAGAATGGCTGCTCTCCATGGGTTCCATTGTATTATGTGAATTACGTAATAAAATGGTACACTGTGGTGCATTTATGGTGATTTTTTTACTGAATTTGCACCTCTCTTGCTTACAATGCACAAAGCATAATTAATGTTGCAAGCATAACCAGTACAGGTGCACTTTAAGTAAAAATGGGGGTCACGACCAGATTCAAAGACTTCACGAGGAGGCCAATACCAGTTTGGTGAAGACGGTTAGATAACCAACCAGCTCTGTCATTTCTAAAGTGAGAGTGCTTGATTGTTACATGGTTCGAGCACACTGTGTAAATCGTTGATACAGTCTACTCTCGTTATACCGCCAACTTCCGTTCACGGCCAAATTGGCGGTATAGCGAAAATGGCGTTACAATGGGTTGCGTCCATAATGTGCATGTCTTTACTATATGATGTCTATGCTGCCTCCGTTAACCCGTTCTAATTGCGTTTCTAAATAAATCTTGATTCTGTTATGTTGTAAGGGATCATTTAAAGTGGGGAAACATTTTAAGCATTATTATACTGTGTCGGGAAATGACACCCCATCATCTTGAGGCTTTGGCTTAATCCCACGTCCTCTTCCCGACATCCTGACCTACTGAGTGTTCTGCGATAAATGAACGGTGGTCGTTCCGTAGACCTACTCGTAGCTTGTCGCGATCAGCGTCTGGCGCGTTTGTTTCAGTGCATTGTTAAAATTTATGTGTACTCGATGGCAATCACGCTGGCGGTATAACGGTCGGGAAATCAATGGTATAAGTGTTGTTTGTGCATGGAACTGGGCTGGCGGATGGCGATAGGCGGAAATGGCGGTAGCTAATGGAATAATGCATTGGGGATTTTTGTGCAATGGTTTTGGTTGGCGGTGAGCGAAAATGGCGGTATAACAGCGGGCGGTTTAACAAGAGTAGACTGTATGTATTGTCCCTTACTCTATGGTATTGTTCTTACTATTGCTGGTATGTCCTGCCCTTTACCATTGGTGGTATTGTAGTTTTATTCTTACCATTGTCGGTATGTAATCATTAAAATATAAGTTGACAGTAAACTGTTACCTGTGGTAGCACCACCAGGAATGTACTTTGTTTCTATTTTTCCACACACATTATGGTTATATAATGTAAATACTGTCGAATGACTTTAATCTAATTTGGTATAGGCCTATTTTGTTCATTGTTCTGGCTTGAAGACTAAGGACAGGAGTAAGTAAGGTTAATATGTTAAGTTATTTGATGCTGAGAATGGGGATGGGATTAAATACGTTTTTCTTTTTCCCACTCCTTTTCGAGTGTAAATGAATGACTGGGGAATTTTTGAACTTGTATGTATTCTGTAAATGCTTGAAATAAACAAATAAATTAATGAAATGAAATGTGTAATAGCCCTTTCTTGCATTTTAAATGACATTTAGAAAAGATATGTTGCGCTACAGTTCAGTATTGACGTGAAAATTAAAAAGGTCAAAGTCTCTATTAAGATCTTATCCTTACATGTTGCATATTATACTACATTCACAAATGCCAGACCTACATCGTTAAAAAGCCTTACAGATTCAGCGCAGGAGGATGTTGAACAGTCCTCCTGAACCTCTACCACTGTGACCTTTGACCTCTAAAATCCCCTTTTAAAATCTTCAGTTTCCTGCCTTTGCTATAACAGTCAATAGAGTAAATTACGATATTAAAGCAGTCTCACACATCCTGTAGTAAGTGCAAATGCAAACCACAGGCCAGCTTTGGCACCACACTGTTGGATTCTAATGTAGTTGACCATTTTGATTGTATCCTATAAATGATATTGCAATAATAAGTGAAAGCGGAACACTTGCTTTTCATTTTAGCATATTAATTACATTAAAGAAGTGACAACAACTAATGAGGATCATTGCTGGAACCGATTCCTCTGTGCCAAGCTGGCTCTCAGTCAAGCGTAATGACTAAGATTCACATCTACAGTATTGATCAGCGTTGGAGCTTTGGCAGGGCCACCAGCCATTTATAATCTCCCCCTCCCTGCTACTGCCTCTGATCGTTTGCTTCCCTTGGTTAATTTCATTTAGGTCTCGCTTGAGTTTGAGAAAAAAAGAACACAATACTCATGCATTGAAATTGTGTAATACTGTGATAAAAAGTGAAACAATGAAAACATGAAATGGTAAATCAGTTGCAGTACTCATGAATGATAAGGAATGCAAATGTTAGAGCAAAAGGAGTAAAATATCCACCACACTTTGACTCTTTTCTTTAAATTGTAGATTAATGTGCAAATCGGGAAACATATGAGATGTCATGGTTTGCCAAAAGTAAAAAACATTACCTTTTCAAGGACGCACAGCAGCCACTTCACTCACTTTTTATTATTTTGGGCACAAACAATGATAATTAAATACACCCAAATTTATTCCAGTGCTCTTTATCAGATGAAACAATTAATTTCTCTCTGTGCTTATTTACCTTGTTCTGCTCCAGCTTGAACGTCAATATTAAGGCATTCATTTCACACTTCTGCCTCCACTGAACACCAAATAAAACTTCTAATGTGATTTACTCTGAAACTAAATATCTAAAATTTTGTACTTGATAAGAGAGTTCTTAATAACACAATATTTCTTTACTACTACGCACTTTTCTTTATTCCAAGATGACAATGCCAGAATTCATCATCCTCAAATTGTGAAAGAGTGATTCAGGAGTGTGAGATATCATTTACACACATGCATCAGCCTCCACAGAGTCCAAACCTGAACCCCATTGAGAATCTTTGAGATGTGATGAAGAAGACTTTACACAGTGGTCTGACTCCCTATCATCAATACAAGATCTTGGTGAAAAATGTATGCAACTATGGACAGAAATAGATCTTACAGCATATGTATTGTGACATTGCGTAAGCATTGTTATGTACTCAATAATTGAAGCTAAAGCTGTTGCAACGAAATACCGTCATTTACTTTTTGAGAGGTGAGCAATGTATTTATTGATGTTTATTTTTAACAAAACAATAGAGGACAAAGACAAGTTTCAGGCACAACCACCCTTTAAAAAGGCAACGTATATGTGGCAATAAGAAAAAAAACCCCAGAGCACATAAATGAAATAAAACCAAGACATCTTATGCAACAATCTGCAAGAAGAGACTTGGATGTTACACAATGTGGGACAGTCCAAGTCCATACAACACCAAACCTGCTTTACTAGTGCCTACTATAAAGGGGTATTACAGGCAGATTTCAGGGATTCAGTGGTTCAGTGTAATCTTTAGTGACATCTAGCAGTGAAGAATGGGGATTGCAACCAACAGAATCTCCTTTACTTTCCCCTACAGTGACTACAAACGAGAGTTAGAGTTTATTTTGTCCATCCTTGGTGTTTTAGTTAACATTACAGGGTGGGGAAGCAAAATTTACAATGAACATTTAGTTGTTTTTTCTCAGCAGGCACTATGTCAATTGTTTTGAAACCAAACATATATTGATGTCATAATCATACCTAACACTATTATCCATACCTTTTCAGAAACTTTTGCCCATATGAGTAATCAGGAAAGCAAACGTCAAAGAGTGTGTGATTTGCTGAATGCACTCGTCACACCAAAGGAGATTTCAAAAATAGTTGGAGTGTCCATAAAGACTGTTTATAATGTAAAGAAGAGAATGACTATGAGCAAAACTATTACGAGAAAGTCTGGAAGTGGAGGAAGCAACAAAAAACGTACCAAAGCTTTTATTAAAGCTCTCAAATCCAAAATCCTAAAGGATCAAACCATATCCATGAGAAAACTGGCAATTGAACTTGAGGTAGACAACAAGACCAATAGAAATGCAGTAAAATATGATTTGAAGTTAAAATCTTACACAAGAACACCAAAACACTTGTTGACAACAGCAACAAATCCAACTTTAGCAATTTTTGGGAATCATGTTTATGGCCGCCTTCTAGCCCAGATCTAAACCCTCTGGATTCTGCTATTTGGGGCGTTTTAGAACATGCTACCAATAGAACATCACACAGCAATGTCGACTTTCTTAAAGATACTATTAAAGAAGAATGGGAGAAGTTGTCACCCGAATATTTGAGGAACACTTGCGCAAGTTTCAGGAAGCGTGTGAAGGCAGTTATTGAGAAAGAAGAAGGACACATAGAATAAAAACATTTTCTATTATGTAAATTTTCTTGTGGCAAATAAATTCTCATGACTTTCAATAAACTAATTGGTCATACACTGTCTTTCAATCCCTGCCTCAAAATATTGTAAATTTTGCTTCCCCACCCTGTATATTCACTGTGGTCTGTTATAAAGTGGAAATTAGGTAAAGGAGTCTATTTTGACTCCAGATGACTCACTCTTTTTTGATCATATGCCAATGAAAACACCATTACAGAGATAATATCCTATTTCTGCAGTTAGAGCTTTCTAAATATAGGTTAGATTCATGCTAGTATAGTGATTAGTTAGTCTGTGACTTTACATATGACCGATTTATTGGGTACACTTTCACCTCATCAATGAACAAACCTGTGTGTCCTTCTGGTCCTGGGCCTATCCCAGGTGGCATTGTCGGTTATTGTTCCTTTTGTTTCATTTATGTTAAGTTATATTATGTTATCTAAAATTTTGTCATACCATAATCCGCTCCACTCGCCACAAGTGCCTAAAACCAGCCATCACAGTAAAGATCTCCCACAGCTTGAAAACATCATCCAGAGAAAGAGGTAGAAGTCTTGTTTCCCTTCTGACCGCTTGAATCACAATATACTGAAAAGTAAATGTGGAATTTTTTTTTTTTTTTTTCCCATCACTGTAGCTTTATATTTTTCTGTGTTAATATATGAACATGAGCAGGTATATCTATGGATATATATGTGTGTACAGTCTCTGTAATAGCAGCAGCAGCAGGAGCACCTGGCTCTAAGCCCCATGTTGGCAAGTACACTGTATACTGCCTTTGAACTGACCCTGATCTGTTACCAAATAAATGTGGTGTGGAGTATATAGACTGTACACTTATATTAAATGTGAATTATTTCCTCAAAAGAACAGAGGATCGGCTTTTTATTCCCTCCATCTTTAAGTGAATAAACTCTAAACATTAAAACTAATAAGCAGTATAACATCTTCAAAGCATGCATTGTTTCTTGCCTGTGAGTACTCGAATTGATTTGAGTTTTATTGATTCTTCTCAGTGATTTGCATGAGCTGTCCAGCAGTTCTTTGTCTGAACTTTGTATCCCTTATGAGCCTGTGGGCCCTCTTGACTCTTGGCCTTCCTTAATTTTAAAACCCATCATGTTGTCTGCTCTGTTTTTTTAGCCTATGGCAGGGATTTATTCACATAACTTACTGCATTGATCAGTGGTTCAATTTTTATGTTCCCTTGTGACTTTTTAATTTTGAAAGGCACAATCCTCAGTGCAATCACAAATTAGTTATCTCAAGGCTTTAAAAACCCTCCCATGACTCCTCTCCTCCTTTAAATAATTACGAGATCACAGCTCACAGTTTGTTTCACAGGAAAAAAACAAAAACATTGCATAATGACTATTTTGTTTCTTTGAACTAGTCCTACAGTATGCTGTGTGTTCTGGTCAGAGCTCATTATGGCTGATCTTGATCTGCCACAAACCCAAAGAAATGTCACCAGCTGAGACTCTAAGGCTGCCTGGGATAGTTCTGCTTTTCATGTGCTCCTCCAAAGAGCAAAAAACCCACTGGTGAGAAGATTCAAGTAACTTCTCATTCATCTGTGAGCTCACACCAGTGGGATGCAGAAAAACTCAAGGAGAGAAAGTTGAAATGTACCACTTGATATACGTATACAGAATGCTCAATTCATTTTGAAAGCTGTAATTCAGTTTAGTTAAATAAAACATTTTATTCTATGGTATCTGTCGAAATGAAGGGGAAAAGGCAACAGCTCAAAAATGAAGCCAACATTTAAGTGTCATGGAGTGTATACCATTGATGACCACTAGATGTTAGCTGCAAAAAGCTGCCTTGAAGAATCTTTCTAGCTAACACAAGATACCTCACAAATAAGATGGAAGAAGAGACTACAGGCTGCAATAAACAACATGAAGGACTGCATTCTGCTCTTTGTAGAGACCTGGCTTCATTCATCCATCCCAATCGTGGCTATCAAGCTAGCAGGACACTTGCTGTGTTGTCAAAACAAGACTAGGGAATCCAGTAAGAGCAGTGGACAGGGGTTATGCATTTATGTGGATACCAGATGGTGAACAAACACAAGACTGTAATCAGTTACTGCTCCCCAGACCTGAAGTATCAGTTTAATGCATATGTCTTCCTTGAGACTTCACTACTGCCAGAATTACATCTGTTAACATACCACCAGATGCTAATGCTAGCTCGCCTTTCTGACATTTACATGATGACATTAGCTGTCAGCCAAGTATGTATCCTGAGGAGGTTCACATTGTAGCAGCAGACTTTAATCGTCTTGATTTAAAAACAGTGCTCCCTAAAGTCCATCAACATGTCAACTTTGCCACCAGTGGAACAAACACACTAGACAAGGTCTGTTCACACATCAAGTTAGGCTACAGGGCTAAGCCATTTCCACACCTGAGCCAGACAGACCACAAGTTCCTGCTGCTGACACCAGCATACCTTAGGAAAAGTGCTCTTACCACATCCAGGACTGTTAAATCCTGTCCTGGAGAGGACCCTCAACAGCTGCAGGGCTGTTTTGAATCAACAAACTGGGACATATTTGAGCAGCAGGACCCTGAACACAACACAAGAACTGCTCTGGTATATATTAACTACTGTACTGTAATTAATGTAAATGCGGACAACTGCATCAGCCAATCTGAAAAGGGACACGAAAGCGGCCAAGGCTGCCCACAGGAAGCATATAGAGAACTGTTTTCAGAACAACAACTCCACTTTATGTGAAAGCAATAATTGCACTTAATATGGATAAACTATGAATATTTTCAGAGTTCATTGTGCTATGCTGATTGGGATTGTGCAACACCTGCAGAATGTGTGTGTGTATGATTGCCCTCTTTATTACATTTTTACTCAGGTTTTATTTATTTACTTTTAATGGTTTGGCAGTCATCAGTCATCAGAGAATTCCTTTTTGCTGACGACTGCGCCCTCAATGCCACAAGCAAGCAGGAAATGCAGTCCTTTAACGACAAACTATCCGGGTCATGTGACAGCTTTGGTCTCACTATTAGCACCAGGAAAACTGAAGTTATGTACCAACCATGTCCTGGTAAGCCATACCAGAAACCCAGCATCATAATAAATGGCAAAGCCCTCAACAGTGTAAACAAGTTCACTTACCTGGGCAGCACTCTGTCACACCAGGTGAACATTGATGAAGTAGTGGATTGCAGAATTGCCAAAGCCAGCAGTGCCTTTGTGAGACTCCGATGAAATGTCTGGGAGCGAAGGGGCATTAGTCTCTGTACCAAGCTCAAGGTATACCAGGCAGTAGTTAACACCACTCTTCTCTATGCCTGTGAGAGCTGGATGGTGTACAGTAGACACGCCTGACAGCTGAACCACTTCTACACAACATGCCTACACAGGCTGATGAGAATCCATTGGCAGGATCACATCACCATCTCAGAGGTCCTTGCACGTGCAAACACGCCCAGCGTACACACACTCCTGGAGAAAGCGCAAGCAAGATGGGCCAGACATGTTCAGTGCACGCATGATCAACGTATCCCCAAAGTTCCTCTGAATGTGGAACTAGCAGAGGGTAACAGACACACTGGATGCCCAAAACTGCGCTACAGGGACAATCTGAAAGCTACATTAAAGAGCCTTAGTATCCCTGTGGACATCTGGGAGGATGCTGCCTCTGATGGTCCTTCATGGCACAGACTAATCAAAGATGGTGTCTGCTGAGCAACACCACAGCTGTCAGTATGCGGTCAAGACATAAGGAGAGAAAGGCAGATCCCCAAGCCCAGGTCCAAGCTGGGCTCATGTTACTGTGTGCGGCAGATACTTCAGGGCAAAAATAGGACTGATAAGCCACTCCAGGACGCACAAAAACTGAAGTCAAGGTCATCATTAAGACTGATGGATGAACAACATTATTTTTTTTTTTTTCTTATTTATTTTCTCTTCATACACCTTAAAACAAATAGCATTCTTGAATATTGTTGCATGCACAATGACAATGAAGGCATTCATTCATTCACTCATTCATTAAAATAATTATTTTTCCCCTGACCCAGAGCTCAAATGCGGTTGCATTGCAACCCACAATGTCAAATGATTTCATTATGCAAACATATGATCAGATTTACTGTATCAGTAAGCTAGTGTTCAGCATTTGTTCATCCCTCACATGAATTTGAATGTGCCTCTTTGTCCAAATATGGTCACCAGAGTCACCATGGGTTTTTGGATTGTTTGGCAACAGCCAAAACACAAATTCATTTCAACACAATCCAAAAACCCATAGGAGATGCCTGCTTTTTTTTAAATTAACATGTAGATAAGACATTAATATGGGTACATAAAAAGCTAAATTTTGTATATAAAATAGTCATACTGTAATGGCAGTGTGATGAAAAGTTATCCTTGAAATGGAATTAAGTTAAATGTGGTATTGAAGCCAGTAAAATAAATGATCAAATAAAGATTGTTACAGATAGAGTTCAGGTTTAACACTAAGACTGAGGATTTGATGCTAACTTGCTTAAAACCCTCAAAGAGAGCATAGAGAGAACCAGTGTTGAACAGAGCAAAGGATATTTTAAATACTGCTTCACTGTTCACTTATTCCTCAGTCTTGTGGTTTCTGCAAAGAGGTGTAAATAACACATGTAAACCCATTTTATTGAAATTTGGATATCAGTGTTGCAGGGTATGGTGAATGTGTTGTAATATAGATGAGTGACTAAATGTACAGGGTGGGGAAGCAAAATTTACAATATTTTGAAGCAGGGATTGAAAGACAGTGTATGATCAATTAGTTTATTGAAAGTCATGAGAATGTATTTGCCACAAGAAAATTTACATAATAGAAAATGTTTTTATTCTATGTGTCCTCCTTCTTTCTCAATAACTGCCTTCACACGCTTCCTGAAACTTGCGCAAGTGTTCCTCAAATATTCGGGTGACAACTTCTCCCATTCTTCTTTAATAGTATCTTTAAGAAAGTCGACATTGCTGTGTGATGTTCTATTGGTAGCATGTTCTAAAACGCCCCAAATAGCAGAATCCAGAGGGTTTAGATCTGGGCTAGAAGGCGGCCATAAACATGATTCCCAAAAATTGCTAAAGTTGGATTTGTAGCTGTTGTTAACAAGTGTTTTGGTGTTCTTGTGTAAGATTTTAACTTCAAATCATATTTTACTGCATTTCTAACGGTCTTGTTGTCTACCTCAAGTTCAATTGCCATTTTTCTCATGGATTTGGTTGGATCCTTTAGGATTTTGGATTTGAGAACTTTAATAAAAGCTTTGGTACGTTTTTTGTTGCTTCCTCCACTTCCAGACTTTCTCGTAATAGTTTTGCTCATAGTCATTCTCTTCTTTCCATTATAAACAGTCTTTATGGACACTCCAACTACAGGGGTTGGACAAAATAATGGAAACACCTTAAAAAATCAACAAAATATAATTTAATATGGTGTAGGTCTGCCTTTTGCGGCAATTACAGCCTCAATTCTCCGAGGTATTGATTCATACAACTTGTGAATTGTTTCCAAAGGAATTTTAAGCCATTCTTCAGTTAGAATACCCTCCAACTCTTTTAGAGACGATGGCGGTGGAAATCGACGTCTTACTTGAATCTCTAAAACTGACCATAAATGCTCAATAATGTTGAGGTCTGGGGACTGTGCCGGCCATACGAGATGCTCAACTTCATTAGAATGTTCCTCATGCCATTCTTCAACAATTCTAGCTGTATGGATTGGGGCATTATCATCTTGAGGTGAAGGTGTTTCCATTATTTTGTCCAACCCCTGTATTTTTGAAATCTCCTTTGGTGTGACGAGTGCATTCAGCAAATCACACACTCTTTGACGTTTGCTTTCCTGATTACTCATATGGGCAAAAGTTTCTGAAAAGGTATGGATAATAGTGTTAGGTATGATTATGACATCAATATATGTTTGGTTTCAAAACAATTGATGTAGTACCTGCTGAGAAAAAACAACTAAGTGTTCATTGTAAATTTTGCTTCCCCACCCTGTACATGTTTCAAAATTGCTGAAAATTGTGGGACCATGTTGTTTTCAGTAAGTATGGAAAGGTTTGAAGGGGTAGGGTTAGATAAGTTTATACTTCTTGCTACTCCTTTTTGCTCATGTAAATTTTGAGGCTTTAGACGTTGCAGTTTTAAGTTACCATCTTGTTTTGTTTTCATTCTCTTGATTATCATTTATTTGCAGTTCTGTTTTTAAATTGTCATTTACATGATCGAAATAAAGATATCAATCAATCAAACCTAGCTATGTTTTACAAAAAGGAGCAATAAGAACATACAAACAAACAGGTTATGAAGTAGCATACAGTGAAATTTTAAGATAAAGTTAACTAAGTGATGACTCCCAAAACAACACAGTGTATATTCACAGAATTCGTGGGTACAACAAAAAACATTGACAGCATTAAATAACACGATATAACTGTTGCATCGGTAATTGAAACAGAAAAGATGGCTCCTCCTTTTTCCTCTTAAACAGCCAACAGAGCTGATTGAGTACTGAAAAGGTTAAGCCAAACTTTTTGCAATGTGTCTTTTTTTTTTTTTTTTTTTTTAATGATTATCAGCTTTTATCTTAAAGAAAAAATAAAAATCTGTATTTTTGAAGTTTAAAAGTTTCCTTAACAACATACAACAGAGCAAGTGAATTTACATAACCATGAAAAACATCAATTCTGGTTGTGTTGCTAAAAGCAAAGTTTGCAGAAAAACGAAGTCTGCTTTCGGTTAGTTTCAGTAATTAGTACTTGCATCTCAGCAGATTTGTTTGTTTCAGTTGCAAATTAGTTGTAAACTTAACAAAGTAGGGTGAAAGTGTTTATTCATTTAAATGAGCAAATCTATAAACACAAACATAGGGGTTTTAAGCCAATGTACCCGATTAACTTCTTTATAATAAACTCTGTACACTCTTTATTGTAATGCTCTCTGTAGCACTGTGTACACCGTATTATATTTGAAGATCTTGGAAAATCTCTGTACAAATCACACCCATTGCATTGCATCGCATCACATCCCTCTTCTGATTTTCTCCCGTGGTTTCTACCTTTTTTTCCATATTAAAAGTTTTTCCCTTATTTAAACACAGTTCAATGTAAAGAGGGGTCATTTTGTGACCTGTGAAAATGGGCTCTGCATGAGCTTCGCAGACTGTCCCCGTTGGAAAGTAGAATTCCTCAAAGTTCTGATGAGCCAAAGAAACAGCACCAATCTCAGAGAATGCCTGTATTTCTTAATAAACTATTAGCATTACCTGGTAGCCTCTACCTCTGGGGAAAAATAGCAAAAGAAAAGTTGCAGACATCATTGTGTTGTATTTTACACATTTGAAAATTAAAAAAAAAAAAATTACATTGATGGCAACTGCTAAAAGCAACCCTTTTGTTTTTTTGCAAACACGTTGATGTTGATGTTAAACACACGATAAATGTAAGTAAATGAATAAATAAATAAATACTGTGATTGTGTTATTAATGAGACTAGAATAACTCTTTGAAATAAATAACTGACTTCGCATTTTTTAGTTCAGTGTAAGTCTTGGCTTTGTTTTGGAGCCAAGGTCCTTGCCCTTTTTTCAACCTTAAATTAGGTTTACTAACAGCCATAACCTATTAGCTAGGTGACTGAGACAACACTTTTTTTTGGTGTGTGTGTCTGTTTTAATAAAACTAACTTGACTTGTCAAATGGTTAACTGACACCACTTAGTTTTCAGTTACAACATGTGAACACAATACATGGTGATGCCATTCTCACTTTAGAATTTGTTAAGGAGCAAAAACCTTAGTAGGAAGATTTTTTGGATGGTTACACCAAAGTTACACGTTGGAGCCCAGGGTGCTTAAGTCATGTTTTTTTCTTTTTTTTTTTTTTTTTCCTTTCTGTCTGTCTTTAGTCCTTCCCCAGCCCCTTTCATCTTAACCTAGACTCTTTTCCTAACCCTTACCAGGTAGTTTTTATCCCTAAACCAAACCAAACTGTAACTGTGGCATTATGTAGATTCAGGATGGATTACCCCAAGAATCAGAAAATGGCACTTTCTGTGTACATTGAATAGATGCTTTAGGAGTACCAATGCAACCAATGTGATGCCCAGGCCAAACATCAGTATATGATGAGCTGGGAGAGTCAATGTGTAAGTAAGGTAGACTAATGTTTGCTGTTTTAATTCTTATTTACCATGTAAGATAACAGAATAGAAATAGAAGCAGAGTGGAAGCACATGCTCACCAACAGTATTGACTGTTATATAGCTTATGATATAGCGTTACAATCTACACCAATACACATAAACAGTATTTTGTTTACACACACACACACACGCACGCACGCACGCACGCACGCACGCACGCACACACACACACACACACACACACACACACACACACACACTGGCCATTGATTTCCCCTGTGTTTCCTCACCATCACTCTCTGCCCTCCGTGTCTATTATATCTGTTTTCATCCTCTGCTATGCTGTGCCCTCGCTGTCTGGGATTATGATCTAAAATTTTCTCATGTGCCATATCCCCTCAGGCCGATCGTCCCAGCCGGGGAATTACGCTGCTAAATGACAGGAACACAGTCAGATGCCAATGGGGCTCTTCATCTTAATACTGACCCTCTTATGGCATTTGCCATGAGCACACAAGTGGTCTCTGTTAAAGTACAGATTTTATGGCAGAATCTATTTTATAACTCAGTGTTGCATGATGAATTTTACAGTAATATCATTGTTTGCCCCATTAAATTTTATAATTAAGGATTTCTGTAACTATATTTCAATAAAAATCCACATTGTTTGTTTTTCTCTGAGGAAACGCAGCTGATTATTAAGGATTTTACAAGGAGTGTAGATGGGAAACAGTGTAAGTATTAAGCATGTACAGTGCATGCTATGAAATCTGTGGAGAAAATATTATATTGATTTAAAGCCACTGTAAATTCAGTGTTCTTGTAATGAGATGCTGAAAACATCAAGGTACTGAAACAACTGGGAAATCAATCACAAATAGGAATGCCTGATTTTCTAGAAGCTGAATCAAACTCATCTTTAGTCGGTTTGATACATCAGTATTTTATAGTTAAATGTAACTTTAACTAAGATGAAGCTCATTTCAAGTGGTTGAAATAAACCATGGTACTGCACTGTGGGTTTTTTTTTTACTTACTACAGCTATTTTACACAAGCTCAAGGTGGGTCCAAGACAGGAAGGATGTATACACTGTATACATCTATGCACTTTATTTATCTGTCAAAGAATGGAAATAAATACATATTGATACTACATTGTCATAAAATTAAAATGAGATGGAAAAGATAATATTTCACATCCAATAATAGCACTAAATGTAGAATTGTTCTAAGGTCACTGGTGAATATATAATGGTTTTGGGTTTGCAGAAGGTAATAATAAGAGAGGAGAAGAAGAATGATGTGAGTATTTTGAGAATTTCTGTGTTAATGGGGGCTAAAAGTGTTGAAATGTTAAAACAGAATCATGTGTTTAACAGATCAGATTTAATAAATAAATACTAATTAACTGCAAATAATGGTGTTTTACAAAAAGAACCATCCACTTTTCTCTATTACAAATAGTAACATTTATGTCTGTAGAAAAGACAAAATTCTGCAATATTTGTACATATTTACAGAATGTTAGGGTTTAAATAATGAAGGAGTTCTGGTCTTTTTCTTGGACTGAAATGTCCAGCTAAGTAATATAAAGATTTAAAATTAAGTGCAAAAGTGCAATTTCACAGCAGTTCATTTGGTTTCACTCTAAAGGTGCTTTATCAGTTAATCAATAGCCTATTATGCAGGACCTAACCAAAAACAGCTTGTAACATTTAGGATTATACTGGAAGTGGATCACCATCAGTATTCGGAATTTAAACTGAAGGTGTGTTTTTATCTTTAATTTACTGCTTGGACTAATAGTTTTATGTAATTACCTTTTTTTTCCTAAATAGGGCCAGATGAAATGAGGGGGGAAAAAATAAATAAATAAATAAATAAATAAATAAATAAATAAATATATGTATACACAGAGCGAGAGAGACAGAGAGAGTTCACCTGTTCTCTCTAAATTGTATGGGTTTCCTCTGCCATTAAAAGCAGGTAGATAAAGGTTAATTCTCCTGTCAGTGCCCCTGACCACGGTGCTGATGAAGATATGGAGTTGGTCCCTGGTGACCCACTGCTCCTAATGTGTGCTATATGCTAATACTAGGTACTGTCCCAGATAGCAAAACACATTCATTTAATGTTGAATTTTGGTCAGATTGGTTATTTTTGGATGAAGTTGAAGAATCAATGTTTATTCAGTGTTTAATTACAGATACCATATCAACATTTGAAAAAATGTTGTTGAATCAGTTTAGTATAGATGTTGTGTTTTCAGTGTTGAAATGCCCTTCACTGAATGGACATTGTTTCAATGTATGGTACTGGGCACCCCCCCTTCCCCTCAAGAAGGAAGGCGCAGGCAGCTTGCAAGACCAGATTTCATGGGACTTAAATTCAAACTGGTTTTTGGCAGCATGGTCAACAGTTGATTTGTGGCTGGCAATACTTAAACTTGTGCAAGACAAACTGGTAAGTCCTTATGAGAATATCATTTATTACCCCCTTGAGATACAATCATGGTTGTCACTGTTTGACTAAATCTTAACCATGTAAATTATTGCTGTGGCATCTTCAGACAGGTGTCATGTACAATTTTTACCCCTGTATTTATTTTACTCCCCAAGAATAATGTGCATGCTCCAAACAGTCGGGCATATGCAAACACATTCTTTTCAAAGTAAACATCCAGTTGTCATCCTGTAGTGAAACTTGTCATATTGAATTTACCCCAGTGCAGTTTTTCCGAAGAAAATAGTAAAAAACTGGGCAACTTGATTTCCATATTATTCGGATCAATATAATAGTCAATCATGTTTTAACTTTATTCATCTGGTTGAGATCGTTTTTGTCAAAAAAAAGTGAATGGATATATGATTATTAATTTGCATGTTGTGTTACTCTTACAGTTACACAGTCAGGAATTGTTTATTGCGAATTCCAATATACATGATATAGGATGGATTTGGAGTCAAAGTCTACATCACTGAAGTCAAAGATGTCAGCTTACAAAGAACAGATGGAGATGTTGATTGAGTACTTGAGTACTGGGCAGTATCCTGCTGGACTCAACACAGCCCAGCAACTAAATATTAGAAACCAAGCCAAGAACCATTTCCTGGACAGCTACCACTATAATAATCGCTACTACTATACTACTACTGCTGTTAGTACTATAGTAGGCACTATAGTAAACTTTTTCCATTTTATTTGTATATTCAAAACTACATCGTTAATGGGGGTAAAAATAATATGGGTGTAAAATCAGCAGGCTGTATGCTGTACCAAATGTACCTATGTAGTGTGCATGTGCAAAAACACTGGAAGCTCAAAAATAGTACGGAGGTAAAAATTGTACGTAACACTGGACTCAGGTTGTAGCTTGATAGCATTAGTATTAGCTAGCATAGCTAACTGGTAAGTCCTTATGAGAATATAATTTACTATCCCCTCCAGATACCATCACCTGCCCATCATCGTTTGATTAAATTTTAATTTTGTGAATTACTGTTGTAGCAACTTACCCATGTTGCATGCATGTTTGGTGAGGCAGCACCTCAAAATACCAGCCTTTAAAAAGTAACTAAAAGAATAATGGTCTCTTTTTTGTTCATCGAAGATGCAGTGACGCAGCTGTTCTCAGCCGTTTTCTTTTTCCCTACAAAAATTGTTGAAAATTGTCAGTCTACAAGCTATTCAACTATAATGAAATAATTATAATCAAGTATAGGGTTCCCCCAAAAAGGTATGAAAAGGTTGAGGACCAGTAAAGCATACTTAATGGACCATCTCAGCACTATTCAACCCTTGTATTTATACTTTCAGTATACCTTATTTAATAAAATAATCTCTTAGAGTAAAGTTACTTTTTAAACATACGTGAAGTTGAAAAGTCCTGAAATGGTCCTTTAATAATAATGACATTGTTTCAATGTATAATGCATTGCATTTTCATAGGTGAATCAATGCTGATGCAATTCTACATTGTTTCAGTGTTGATCCTATCATACTTGAATCAAGGCTGATTCATTGTAGAGACTGATTGAAAATTCAACATTATTTCCATGTTGATCATAGTGAGCTTTTTCCACGTTATTTTCAATGCCTGACATAAATGTTGATTCCAGTCTTCAGCCTGACCATGTCTCAATGTTGATTCAATGACTTTTTGCTTTCTGGGGTGTGTGTCCAAGGATAGGTAAAATGCAAGTGAGTTAGCCTTTATCTTTGGTAAAGTATGGTTTCTCCTAAAATAAAAAAAAAAAAATTAAAAAAAAGGATCTATGCATGAGCTGCCATGCAGCTCAAGCAGAGAAGTGAGGTGGTCCTTTGCAGTTATATTGACACAGAAAGAGTAAAAGAAAGAAATGCTTGAAAAATGAAGTGGCACATGATGATGCATAGTGACAAAAAGAGACAGAATGATCATATCTCTCTCAGATAGGGACAGTGTTTGAGATTCAGTTTCTAATGCACACTGCAAAGCTGTCTTAGGTGATCCATCTGTTTGGCATGCATACTCAGCCTGCCAGCTCGCATCTCCTTCCTACTGAAAAAATTCAGAGAAGCACCTTCAGACTGTTGCTGGTCATTACCTAGTTCTGCTGCACAATGTTCACACCAGGGTGAAAAATGCGTTCTCTGCATCTCATTTCATCGTTTCGATGTCTCCTAACCACAGCCATGTGTGCGCAATTACGCATCCAAACCGTTTGCCCCTCCTTTTGAGACGTGGTAAATATAGACACAGTTCCTATGAGCATAATTGCTTTCGGGTTTGATAAATCCCTTTGTATGTGCTAAATTAATAAATTTACATTTTCTCCTCCCACGACACGCACTATTGCGTGTAAACACCCCATATTGCATATTCATTGTGGCAAATGTACTAACTGGATGCAGACGCGCTATTTTGCACCTTTGAAAGACGCAACCCTTATTCCACAAGATTAGTAAATCAGTTTGTACATTTTTTTGCATGTGCAGTGAGTTTGCACACGTTTTAATACACATGAACCTTTAGTAGATCCGGCCCTCTATGCACTATTGTATGTTCTATTCTATGTTCTGTGTTAAGTGCAGGGGTTCGGGGGTGGGGTGGGGTGGGTTGGTTATTGTGTTTATGATAGTTTACTTGAGTGTGTGGGTATGGTAATAGTTTATCTGGCATTTTATGGTCATGTTTGTTTTGTGAAGTGACACCATGACTATAAGTCGTAGGCAGAGCAGTACCTTTACATCCTCCAGCAGTCTTTTAAATGTGGTGAGCTGCTTAGACGACTGGCGATTTGTCACAATAAAAGCGTTATCAGAGGGAGTAAAGATGTTACTGGCAAGTTCCTAATCTCACCACCATAGTACTGTTAGCAAATGCGGACCCCTTTTGGCTGCAGGGCCCCTTGTCAGCCGCACCTAGCTGGCTTATAGGATGGGCCCCCTCTGCCTATCACCTCAACAGACAGCCAATGACACACACAGCACAAATGAAATCCTCCACAATGGCTGTGTATGCATGTACAGTATATTTGTTTATAGAACATTCACAGAGTTTTTTGAAGGTTTGGGTGTGTTTATTTGGGTTTTTTAGTGTAACTTTCTGTGCTGTGGTGTAGTGGTCCCTGGAGAAGTGGGTATAGAGGGTATGCAAATATGTCACTTCCCCTGGGGCCACGCCCCTCTAAGTCAGTCTGAGTGCCAAAAATCAACCTGCTCAACATGACGGAGTATTGCAGTAAACACAGTGAGACTGGGAAAATGTGAAATATGAAATTAAATTAAGGACAGTTGGACTGGACATGGATCCGAACAAGCTACCAAAGAACAAGTGGTCCATGAACATTGACATGTGGACAGAAATCGTGTATCCGGACATCCAGGGTGTAGGGGATCATAGCTATTTTTACGTGAAACATATATACATGGTGTCATCATTAGTGACAACCAGGGGCTAAAACTAGGCAGAGAACCAACTGTGACTATATGCATAATCTACTGGTACTGAGGAGATTTACGTCTAGTTCATATCAAGCACTTTATACAACACAGATTCTACTGCTTTGTTCATGCAGGGTATGACTTTATTCTAGTAAATTATGATATTTTTCCCACCTGTTTTTAAATATTTTTAATTTTTAAGTTTTTAATATTATGGCTTTATTGTCGGATTATGAGGACTTTAATCTCATAAACGAATGACATTTTTGTTAAATTATGAGGGTTTTTTTTGTAACTACGACTTTATTCTCATAACATTATGATTCTTTTTGTATTCAACTCTATTATCATAAAATTACGGGTTTTATACTGATATTTTATGACTTTATTCTCATGGTGACAAGCGTTTTTATTTTCTCATGTGGCCCTAATACACCGTCGTAGCTTTATTCTCCAGTTCCCCCATATTTGAAAAACTAGGTTAGCCTCAGTTTAAGTTAGTTTATAAATCATGAAGAGCACAAGGTTCAGAATCACAAAATGAAGACAAAAACCATGAAAGATCTGATCATGAAACCAAGAGCTTTACTAAGAAGTAACGTTAGCCAAAACAATGTCATTTAAAAGTATGATTTTACCCAAAAATACAGCATAAATTAATGTTACCTGACACCTAACGGGATCCACAAATCTAGGTTTGGTTTCCTGGATTTGTGGATCCATCTACGTCTCTTTTCTTTGGCTTTCGATGCCTGTAAAACGATAGTTCTGACTGCTTTTCAAACCTGTTCATACAATCAATCGCACAACAGCTCTTCCCCATGTTTTATTAAATATTGTTCTCAAGTTTAGATGGTATTGAAGCCAACGCTGTCACTCATCTCCCTCTTTCTGCTACTCAGTGGGTGTAACCGCTGTGACTTCTGCTAGCGGTGACATCACATGCATACCCTCTATACTCCCAATTTTTCCCCTTTTTTTTAAGTATTCCAGAAAAGCGCCTTGTTTTAGAAAAAGTGACATGTCAGAGTACTCTATTTAGTTTACCCAAAAATCCATCTGTAGTATTTGCTCACTATTATAAAATTATCATGACTTGGTCAGGAGCAGTTTGTAGGTATTATTGGTCACACAAGCAGCTGCATGAATGTCAGTGTATTCAACATGAGGCAAACATAGGATAACATTAGCCTTTCATAACTTTAGCCTTTCATAACCTACAGTATAGCCTACTCACATAGTTTAATTAATGGCTACAACATGTCTTCTCTAAATGTGCAGTCATATGACCAGTAGTTTAAAACAGTGACTCATTTGGAAACCACTGTAAAACTTACCTCAGAATTATGTATTCCATCAAAGTAGGTTCACTCATTTGAAAGACGTTTATTCTGATTTTCTTGTTTCCAAACCTGTCAATCAACTGGGGTGGCACTGACACCAGAGGTGGCCAGCACTGAGCAGAGCCCTTGGTCTGGCGTTAAATGAGCATTATTTTCCTGAGCATGACCCGCCCTACTCTGGCTGTGATTGGCTCATCACTCCTCAGGCCTAAAGTTAATCAATCTAATCAGTGAAGGTACCAAGTACTAGCCAATTAGAGAAAGAGTAGGGCGGGTCGTGGCTTCACCATCCTAGGCGAAAACATGGGCCATTTGGCTGCAGATATAAATGAATGCTGCACATTAGGGGGATTTAGAGGTGGGTATACGCAATGCTGACTGAATAATAAGTAGGTATACTCTGTATACTGCCATATACCCTGGACTACACCTCTGGTTCTGTGACAGAACTAGGAACTAATACTTTGCTTTTTTATTTCACCACTTTTTGTCTCACTATGCTCTTTGCTCTCGCCTTTCACTCTATGGCTTTCTTGATTACTGCTCTCTTTCTCATTCCCTGAGTGGAGATGAGAGGCCAAGTGTGAACAAACACAAATCTTACTTACGTTACCTTTAACTTTGGGAACATTACCAATAAAGTAATTACCCTGAGTTCTCTCTTTTTTCCTTGAATGTGATTTGGTTCTGCTTTGGTACTTAGGACTAGCCCTGAACATGCATAATTTGCCAGCTTTATACATGCTTAATTGGTCTGGTTTGCATCCCACATTTTTCCATAATGCATGCAGGCACAATACTTGCAAATGTGTGAACTACAGTGGCTGTGGTTAAGGAGGGGGATTATGGAATAGAGTCAATTATGGTGTTTATGTGAAAACAAATGATCGTCTTTAAATATATTCCATGCTTGTGTGATTATGTTGGATACAAGTCCCTGCTTCTACACATGTATGTGTCTCTTTCTTAGTAATACTAACAACTCCTCCATGCAGCTCACTCCTGCAGGTGTCAGAGGGAGGCTGGGCAGTGCAGCCATCAGGGAGAAATATGGGCTGTAAGCCGGAGCCGTAGCACCATTACCGCCAGCGTCTTACTGCTGCTTTCATCTGTTAGCTCTATCTCAATGGTCATCTGGGGAACCTGGCGGCCGCACTACCATCAAATTGGAACTGGGCAGGAAGAGGAAACAAAGACCATTATACAAGGTGTGTGTGTGTGTGTGTGTGTGTGTGTGTGTGTGTGTGTGTACAAAAGCGTGGGACTGCGAGTGAGAAATATAGTTCTGTCCAAGTGCCTGAGTGTGTGTTTCTGTTTATGTGGGTGCACGCATGCATTTGTGTATGCGTAGCCCTGTGTGTGAGTGTGTGTGCGCATTTACAAGGGAGAGTGGGTGAGAAAGAGGCTGCATAACAAATCAAAAAGCCCTGGTTTGTCCATAAGAAGCTCTGTGGCTGGAGGCTACAAAGAGAAGCTAGCACTACACTTTGTCACCCTTTCTCTCTCTCTCTCTCTCTCTCTCTCTCTCTCTCTCTCTCTCTCTCTCCTTGTGCAGGTTGAACAACAGTAGTGCAGCGGATACAATACAGGTTCCTGTGACAGCTCCATTCACAAGGGCATAGGATAAAGTAACCGTGTGTTTGTGCAACTGCATGAGTATGGGGGCACCGGTTTATATAAGGACAGAGGAAGCTGTGTGAGTACATTTGGTGGGATTCTGTGTCAGCAGTTGTTGGCAAATTGAAGAATATTCTTCATATTTGGATATATTGAGGGAACAATAAATAATTTTTCATAGTAGATATTATTCCATTTACACTGTATGCTACTTCATGGGTCACATTACAAAGCTACAAAGCATTAAAAAATCCATTAAAATTTAACCAAGACCCAAACCACGTCTATACACAGCATCTGCAGGTCTTCTATGATAATAACAATTGTAGTGTCCACAGTCCACATTAATGCTGGAATTAAGCATTGTTCTTTTTTGCACATGAAAATCATAGAAACAGCAGCCGCCAGCTTTAACTTTGTTCTTACCATATGTTCCTATAGCATGTGTAATGCACTGCTGTGGCAATACTATGAACGCTGATCACTGACATCGCATACATACAGAGATCTGTATGAGCAACAGCTGGTGAGGACAAGCAAAGGTTTGCTTTCATTAACGACCACATTAATAATTTGCATTAATGAGTTTCTCAATGCAAATCATTATATTACTATACTGTAAATGATAAACAATTCTAGCTTCATCCTTCTGCTGTTTCAACAGATCTGCTTTTTTAATTGGCTGACTGAGTCAAAGTTAATGTATTTCAGTGTAAATGAAGTGGATTAAAACTAAGGGGGAGCATTATAGAAAACCTGACACTGTAATATTCTATACACTGTATCCTTAAGATTTTAAATCCCAGTGAACCATGTTATATTAGACACAGTTATCTTGCTGATTAGATAGAAAATGACAAGAGATAAGAAGTGTTTTACCTTTTGTAAAAAAAAACAAAAACATTTATTAATTGGGGAAATGTCTGTTTTAAGTCATTGTGTTCTCTACAGTAGGCCATTGTCAGCACATGCACATTGGGAAGACAGCCACATGTAATGTCCACAACCCAGGTATAAAAAAAAAAAAAAAAGTCACACATACAAAATGAATGTGTTGTAACGCTTACATCATGTTACAATTAATGCCATAATAGTTGTAGTAATTAGTAGTAGTAATAGTAATTTCCGTTTATGGACACATAAAGTTGCTGAACTTAGACCTGACCAAATAAAGCAATCCCAGATCATAACCTTGACCCCACAGGCTTGTATTGGAGGCAGTAGGCATGATGGGTAATCACCTCATCCGCCTCTCTACTCATTCGGAGCAGGGTCAGTCTGGACTCATCATATCACATGATGATTTTACATTGAAACACAGTCTGATCTTCATGGGCCAGCAAATTGAGGGTTGTTAAAAAAATGAAAGACTTAGATGAATCCAGGTGGTAATTTTTTTTCTGGTTTTGACCATGCAGCATTTAATAATAATAATAATAATAATAATAATAATAATAATAATAATAATAATCACTTCAAAAAGCCCAAAGCAATACGTTAAAGTTAGCTTAAATTTATAACTTCCTTAATTTTCTGCTCAACTTCATGTTAGACTAAAGGCTCTGAATATTTTAACATTATTAAACCAAAGGTCATGTGTAAAGAATTTGTTTTCAGAGATGACAGTGGAAAATATGTGGAAAGTGTGTAGAAACATTTCTATAATAGTGAGGACAGCTTCATATGACATCCTGCATTCGGCAATCCACTGTACATGTGTGCAGGCCATTGATGATGAGGAAAGGATGTATGTGCATCCAATTAAAACACATGAGATGTGGCCCACATTTCTAATGTATATGTGAAGTATATAGGAGTTTGAATCGCATCAATACTTGCACCGGAGGGCTGCAGGAAAAAGGATATAAAATAGAGTTATGGCTCTATCTCCCGGTGTCTGTGTCTCAGAGGAAGCTGCTATGTGAAAGGGACCTTTTAGTGCTGACACATGCCTGAGTGCCTTTAAGGTTGAGCGGAGGAGATATTATGATCCTGGCATATGACTGCTAGTACAAACACTCCTGAGCAAATGATGGGAGAGATAATGATGACTACTGTCGCTGCCCCATCCTCCCATTCTAGTCTAGTCTAAATCTGAAATCCTGACTTTCCAGACAGTAAGAAGCCCAGGGTAAAAACTCACATGATGTTCCCCTTGTAATGCCACGCACGGACAGTTGTCTGTATGAACCTCTGGAGGGTCAATTCATATTTGCACCATTTAGGTGTGATTGATTTGCCACTCAAAATAGGCCTGCAGCAGTCTGAGATCATCTCTCCATTGCCCAGAGTGCTGTTGGTTTTATGAAGAGATCTGATATGCATTGGTCAATAATATGGATCTGAACATTTCACTGCAACACCCAAGAGATGAGTTAAGGAATGTGAGTTTTCATGGCACTACATGTGTGCTTAAGCGGGTATTTATGCATTTAGTAATAAGTGGTTTCATTTTACACACAAAAAAAAAAAAACACTCACCAATGTGGTTTCTGTAGTTGTTGTAAACAATGAAACATGTTTAGAGGATTGAAGTTAAACCCGTCAAATATGTGCTGCATAAAAACAGACAAGCAACAATAAGATGCTTGGCTCAACCCTGTCTCTCAGAGATTACAGTCAAAGGCAAATGAAGTTAACTTTTCAAGTGATTCCAACGACGGATGAGATTTCACTGTCAGGACTAAATAATAAGAGTCAAGTGCTTATAAAACCCAGTCCAGTTTGTCTTAAGCTTTTGTTTTTTGTTTTTTTTCTTCATATTGATGTTGTAACAAAATAGATGTGCCCTCTTAAGCAAAAAACAGCAAAAAGCAACAGGCATTGTGATTTAAGCACATGACAGTAGATATCAGGTTTAATCAGGTATATGATAGAATCCAGTTTGATATATATCCTGTCTATAATGAAGCAATGGGAATACTTCAGACGAATAATGAACAGACATCATGTTCTTCCTCCAGGGCAGGGGTGTCAAACATGTGGCCCACGGATCAAAACCGGCCCACAGAAGGTTCCAATCCAATAAAGAAAATTAAGTCCAATTTTAATATTGTATTCTGCCTCTTACTAAATGTTTTATGCCTTTTTAGACCGGATCCATAATGCACATGTAAAAATAATAAGTTGAGGCATAACATTGATAAGATTGCACTTCTTTTTCTTAAGAAATGTATGTTTTTTCAGGTTATCCATATCTTTTTTGCTTGAGTAGTTTGTAAATGTAAATATTTTAATCATTTAACCCCTTAATGAATTTGACAGCCCCGCTCTGGGGTTTAACTATTACAGAAATTTTAACGCCTCCTACAGAAAGGACAAGTCAAATACCTTGTTACTTCCCCAGTATTTTTTGCTTTTCTTCACAGGAGTTAAGACAATGAACATGGTATAAACTATTACTCAATCAGTCCTCAAATCTGATTATTGAGCCTGATTTGTACTGTTATATGGATCAAACTTATATTCAGTCAACCATCAAGTTGAAGTTTTGTTTTCAGTGGTCCCTCAAAGTCCCCAGGTTTGTAAAATCCTCTAGTCTATGACAAAAACTGTGACTTATGATACACTCTTAAATGTAAGTGGCAGCCACACTGTAGTCTTCTTAAAGTCCTTTCAAAGTTTGTACAGAGGCCATAAATTGTAAATCCACTGCAAGTTTAACACCAACTTATATTTTGTGCCTTTCCAACTTTTTGCCCTTAAATGTTTAACCATGTGCAGCTGTCTCTCCCTCAACCCAACTGTCAGTGTGTAAAACTAACCATAAAAAGTTTAATAACGCTGTTGTCAGAAACCAGCTGATATTGTAAATCCAGTCAGTAGCTTTTCAACTTTTCAGCAGCAACGTTTATTTATTATGTTGAAACACAATGTTGTGTTTGCAGCATTCAGTTAATAATGACACATACTTGCAGTTTTGATTGATTTACATATGAATATTAATAGATAGATAGATAGATAGATAGATAGATAGATAGATAGATAGATAGATAGATAGATAGATAGATAGATAGATAGATAGATAGATAGATAGATAGATAGATAGATAGATAGATAGATGGACGGACGGACGGACGGACTTAAATTCTATTAAATTTTTTTGCACTCAAATCCATATACAGTACTGTGCAGAAGTCTTAACTAACCTTAGCTATATTGTTTTTACTCAGTTCTAATTCGTATAATATCTCAGTCTCTTTATTAAACTGCTCTTGTTAGGTGCGCTATTTTTTCTAGTCTTTTTCTTCTTTTGACTTTGTTTGGTCTAGTTTTGATTGATAATTTTGGAGATATTTTTGCCTGGTTGATTGCGTTTTTCTAGGTTAACTATTTTTTGTCCTTCGTGGTATTTCTTCTATTTTTATATGTTTAGACTTAATTAGTTTGGCGCCACTTTGATCTATTTAGTCAAGCACCCATTGGGCGGCTCTCACTCTCTCTCCTCCTCCTCAGTCATTCCAGTGTCCAGGTGCGCATCAGCTCCACACAGGTTGCCTCATGCCTGCTTAGCTTTTTGCTAACCTTTTGTTAGCTTTTCCTTTTAGTTTGGCCAGGTGGATCCAGATGTCCTGTTTTCGCTTTTTTTTTCATTAGGACTTTCTGTGGCTTGTTTTTTGGGTTAGGGTAGCGGTGCCCTGGCAGCTTCTACGGCCCCATTTAGGGTTGGCCTGTCCAGCGCACCGTCCTTATGTTTATTTTGCAGGTCCACTCTGGTCTTTTCTTTTGTTTCTTTGGGCACAGAGTTTTGAAGGGGTTTGTTGTGATAATTTAAAACAGCTCGTTCCAAAACAGAAAAGAAGCTGAAGAACGAAGAAAAACAAAACCAATCTAGTATAATAAAATATGTTCTTCTGGAATGATATCCTTTTGATTCAGGTGTCCTTTTTAAATATGTTTCACCTTCAGGTCATTACAATGCCCCCGACAACTCAACACATATGAAAGTAATTGTTCAATCTGAAGCTATACTCACCTTTTAGTTCATTCAGTTCATTTAAATAAGTCAGCAATAATTGATTATAAGTCGTGATGATTAGGAATTAATTTAATGTTAAAATATAATACAGTCAGTGCCATTACAGAGCTTGCATGGACGTTACTATGTATTCTGGGATGGAGACGCCCAATGACAAAACACATGGAATGAAGTGCAGATGTGGATGGCTTAAAGCTATACCGTGTGATGTGGCATTTTTACACTTTTCTTTTGTCATCTTAAAATGCTCCTAAAATGTGTGTGTCAAACTAAAATGTAAAAGAAATCCGTCAGGCATTGAAACTCAAAAATGTTTAATTCTCATACATTTCTGATAAAAGTCTGACCAATCATTTTAGTCGGTCCGAATAAAATAATTGGCCGAACCTGGCTGAGCCTTCTGTCAATCATCCATTACGGCCGTCCAGCATCCGATCCATTATCGCCGTCTCACATCCGATATGTGTACCTCTGAATATGACACTTCACTCGTGCTACTTCTCCTGTCACTGACCACAGTCTACTGTCTAAGATGTGTTTGGATAGAACTGACATACACATGTGGAAGGGAAAAAACTGATTTATGAACAGAAACAACAGCTGAGGGGCACAAACGGGAGTCTGATGAATGAAGGATGGAGATAAAAGTCCGGAAGTCAGGTGAACTGGACTGAACAGGTCTGCATAAAGGTCAGTTTTTATGACGGTGGGACTCATACAGGTACATGCACATGGTGTCACACAATGTAAGATGATGTAGGATGATAATTGTATGGACTATGAAACTTCAAATGTCCACAGAAAATTCGCAGAGGCCGCGCGTTCACAGTGCGCGCGGCCATCCCCTGGGCACTGCAGTGAAGACACTGACCCAGTACTGCACAGACCAGGTCTACTGATGGAACAGGAGCCGCGGGCCCGCGGCAGGTGGATCATCCATCTGATTACTGAGGGAGGGGTCCGCAGACACGCCAAAACGGACCGGACCTCCACCTCTGCTTCCTCCTCCGTTTCCATCACGCATGAGGAGAGAGGAGGAGGAGCCTCAGAGCTCAGGCAGAGGGAAGGGGGCGGGGCTTTGGAGGGATGCAGGTTGTTCATGTTCAAACTTTTACTAAGTGCTGTGAGAAATGCCACATCGGTAGGTATAGCTTTAAGACATAACAAGACTTAATTAGTTTTGTGACATATTGTTTTTTTTTTGTTTTTTTTTTTAATGTATTGTCATGTAGAAAATCAAGGTCAATAAAGTTACCAAATTTGGTTCCATGTCCAAAAGTGGCAAAACCAAATACAAGAAAAACACATGTAAGGTGAATGGAACATGTATTTTAGAACATTAGAACATCACTTTTAGAATATTAGACCAACATAAGTGCTGATCCGGACACCTGTCAACATCCACATTATCCCTTTGAACATCATTCCTTACATTAGTACCATTACTTCATGGTACCTATCAAAGCAGGTACACTCACTGTTCATGTAGAGGTGGACCTTACAGACCCTGTAGACCACATTGGACCTGAGATTGTTGCCTCACTGTCCTCACTGTAACTGTTGCTGTCACTATCTTGTAATGAATGTGGAAATTACCAAAAATAGTCACATGCCCTATAAAAGGGTTAAGTTTCTCATCACTCCAGGGCCTTCAGAAGAAATGGCTTTTCTCTCATAAATGTGTGTTGCCTTTGTAATCCACACTTGACCCTCTGTGATTAAAAAAGAATACTGTACCGATGAGTTCACCATTATAAAATCTTCCATTTTCCAAACAAAATCACCGCAGTTATGTCCTCATCATTTAACCACTTATGATGGAAATGGTCAGTGACATAACCGCTCAAAGAAAGCAGTTTGTCATAAAAGGTGGTTTGAAAAGACAGTAGCAACAGACTGATAAACATTAAGCCATAATCCATCTTTTGTAATGATGCAGGAGGTTTCCATACGCTTTTCCAATATTTTCTAACTCTATGTTATTGTGTATTTTCATATGTGTAGCAAAGCACAAAAAAAACAAAAAAAAAAACTGTAAAAATGTAACATTTCACGGAACAAGTGGAGGGTATTAAGTGTACTAAAACTGATATAAACAGATATATATTTCAATGATTCATGACATAGAAGAAGGACATGCTTAAATAGAAAATACTTGCTGCTCTTTAGATTAATGTCTCCTATATACTGTATGCCTTTGTGTGGGTTTTTCATTCATTCTTTCATTTTTCATAAAATGCCTGCAGCGAAGAAACCCATATAAGGAATCAAGTATTGCAACTTCATGACTAATAAAGTTTACTTATTTTCCTCATCTTCCCATGGTTCCATTCCTGTCATCATTTCTGTTTCCTCACCCCAACCACTTTTTTTTCTTGTGTTTTTTTTTTCCTTTTCTTTCCCTCATTTGCTTGATAAATGTTACATCGAACATAAATGTTTTAGTGCCACATACAATTTTGATGGGGCACTACCATTCTTGTGTCTTTTTTGGATACAGTAGCCCATGTAATTGGGCCATGTGCAGTTATCTCTTCTCCCGCTTTAGTACAAAGAATGGGATAAGGAGACAATGAGAATTCCTCACATTTGTCTGTTTTCTGGATGATTGCATGGCTTGGAGTAACCAAATAACTTAGTATAACAGATTGTTTTTTACTGTGTTGTGAGTAACTGAGTGTGTATTTGTGTGTTTTTCATTTATTGATATTTTTTGTCTTCCTCTGCTTTATTTAGGTTGGCAGATCACTCATAAAGGAAAAGACACAGAAAAACACTAGGGCCTCATTGGGATCTGAACCACAGGGGTAGGAACTGAGACAGGTGAGCTACTGTACATGGATGCCCTGCACTCATGTAATTTTCTATTAACCCTATAACGCCAAATGTATCATATTTCATACAAGAGTTTTGAAGCCCTCTACATGAATATGTATGATTTTTGTATGTATTTTGTATGTATTTTATGTATGATTTTTTTCTTGAACAACCCAATGTATACAATTCAATACATGCAATACACTGATTATCCACCAGGGGGGAGGAATTTGTTCACCAGAGGCCTTTCCAGTGACACTACAAGATTGTCATTGAGGAAGGAGGCAGAACTTTGCCAATTTTGAAAAAGAATTACCCATTTGTTAGACATGTTTTTCTTATATTATGTTTTTAAAACAATAATATGTCAGCATTGAGACCCGATGTATCAAATATGATACAAAATCGAAACTCATACATGGAAATTGATATTTGAAAAAACTTTTTTTTTTTGGTTGTTCAGAAGGATCAATAAAGGTTCCAGTTTGAAAGAATTGGAATTTTTTGTCAATAATTTAATGGTTCAGACTTTACAGGATTAAGGAGACGTGAACCTATGTTCACAAAATCCAGCGGGACATCAGCTTCCTTATGAGCCTGAAATTCAGTCTTTATCAAGTTTCCATACAAATGTATTGCAAATTTTTGGGGGCTATATGTACTATTTCTACTTTTCTACAAGTGTTTAGGATAAATATCTATAATATAATTAATATAAGTATATTAGAATATAATACAAGATTATGCCAAAAACGCCAATGTATGGATTGCAAAAATATGACCTGAATATATTTAATGCTGACAAGCTAGCAAAATATTTGACCAGTAGAGGGAGGAGTGAGTCTGTCAGTCTTCTACGATGAGGAAAACTGTCAATTTTGACCAAAGTATCATAAAGGGATGAGATCAGGTTAGAACCACCAAGAAACAACTTTTGGGGTGAAAGAAAATGACTAGAAAGCTAGAAGCACTGTTGTTTTCTGTACTGACCACAGCTGTAAATGAAAAGAATGAAGTCTGATGCTGAAACACAGCAGCAGCACACAAGGTTTGATTAAGAGGCTTATGAAGATATAACATTATTATGCAATGTTATTATCATTGTTAAGTGTCACAGTTCAGGCTAAACTGTGACAGTTCTGGAATGAGTTCTGGACAATTTCAAACAGACTTTTAGTGCAGCTATCGACAACACAAACTGCACAGAACATGGAGGCGATTTTTGGTTTTACTGTGACTGTTTTCTGTCTAAAAACAGGGCTAAGCTAATAAAGCTATAATGAAAAGGTGAAGCAGCATGTGAAGATTATAAGACAGTGTTATTTTTAACTGACTGTCAAAACATCTGGTTATGACTTTTAATTTAACCCTTTCATGCACACTGGTCACTACAGTGGACAGCTATTCTACAGCTGTTCTCTTGTGTATTCATGGATTTTGTTGTTCTTTTTGTTGTTGTTGTTTTTTACACATATCTTTGTTAAAATTTTAAGACACTACATATCTTTTCTGGTATGAATTGGTAACATTATGTAGATCTCTCCTGAGCATAAAGCCCCAGAATCACAAGCCCTCCCCATAGTTTTCACACAATTTATCAGTAAATACATGTTTCTTTGTGTCAAAAATTAAACGTGTGGTGTCCAGATGAGTGGACATTTTTGCAACTTCATGAAAAATAGGTTCATAAGAATTTTTTTTCCTTTTTTTTTATGTATTTTTAAAAAAATAATAATTATAATTTTTTAAATTCTTATTATTTATTTTTCAGAAGAAAATTTTTAATTGCATTGTTTTTTTTTCATGCCTAAAGAGGAATAAAAACACTCAGGAAAAAAATTTGATTAAGGCTCTCATAATTCGTGCATGAAAGGGTTAAAGAAGAAAACTTGATGATACCATAATAGAGATATGTTCAAACAATGAGCGCTATACATGGTGTCCATCTTATTGTCAGAAGGCCCTTTAGTCAGAAAATTAGTTTGGATTTAGATGATAAATCTAACTCTTTTCTGACTAACGAGCCTTCTGACAATAGGGCGCCTCCCTAATGTACTTTATTCAGTGAGTGGTGATGTCTACGGATACGTAGCGTGGATTCATTGGTGGTTTTTGTAGTATTAAATGGGTTCTGGTACATGACTTCCCTCTGCTGTTGAGAGTTTGAACATTAATACTCATAGAACCCCTGGGTGAATTTTCTTTCCTTCCACTATGGTCATGTGAATATTAATATTATTTCCATGTTTTGAAACATCTCAAGTTAGACTGTATTTCATGCTATAATGTATAATCTGCTGTTTGAGGAACATATAGATATGAGGAAGAATATTTGTCAAAAACCTAAAGCTGATTTTAGCTTTTGTTCCCAGAGTTGAACCACTGTTTCAGACTCCACTGTTTATTTATTTCTCCAGGTCATCATATATACTGATGTATCATTGATGTTTTCAATCTAACAAATCAATGTGTTAGTTTCTTGTACTGATTCAGTAACCATTTCAGTCTCCTTACAGGTCCACATGTTTACACATAATAACTACCTTTTATCGGAGTGTCATTTTTCCCCCCTCTTCTGAGCATCAAGGCTTTTTCAACTTTTCTGTGATGAAAATATGAATAAAAAGAGCTGGATGGTAACAAACCTCATGCCTGTTAATACAGCCCATGAATTTGACCTTTTGGCATCTGTGAATATTATCTGCCAAGTTATGTAATGTTGATGTCTGCAAGTGTTTGTTAATGTTGCTGTTGAGATTACTCACCATTTAGAAAAAAATTAAGAGCTCATTTAAGCTTAGGGTTATGGGGTGAGGGTAGGGCTAAGTCCTGCATATGTTGTTGTCATGTTGATGTAAGTTAATGGAATGAATGGAAGTCAATGTGAAGTCTTTTCATTACATTAAATGAGTGTGTTTGTGCACATTGTGAGAACCAGTTTGTATTTTTTGCCACTGATGACCTGACCATCAAAGAGAGTCAACCCCTATCTTCAGATGGACCTTTTAACCTCTCCATTCCCACCACATTCTCAGCGATTCAGTCACCATTTAGTGTTAAATATATTAATAAAGTGTCTATAATAAAACTTTAAGAAAGCTTAGATTCCAAGAATCCCCTGGGTAGCGATCAAAGCTGATGGGACCTGTATATGTAGTTCAGGTTTTATTTTAGCCACTTACTTAGCTTTTCTGCATCTGAGGTTATTATCTTTTAAATGAGCTGTCAATTGTTAATTTTGGCCTTATGGCTCTTCAGCTTTGGAACTTCAAATGGTAAATCTAAATAAATAAATAAATAAATGTAAAGGAACAGGTTAAAAGGCTGTTTGAGGATTTAAACACGCTTTTAGGGTTAAGGTGAGATTAAACTGTAGAGTTAGGATTTCATCTATCATGGTTAGGGTTAGGATTCAGTGCAGGGAATGTATTGAGTGACCTTACAATAATTGGCGCACACATTTATTTGTCTTTATGTTTCAACATTTGCAAAAGGTCTTTATTTAACCAGCTAATCCAGTGTAAAATTGTTTACTTGTGAAAGTGATTCTGACCAACCTTTTTGTCTTCTGCATGAGTAAGGCCACTGAATGCTCATACAGGCTTGTTCATTAGTGAGTGATGATCTAGGACTTTTTCATAGCCTGCAGACTTTTCAGGTTAATTTAATATTATTTGTATGGACTGATATCACGAATCTGCCTTAGTGGGCTTTACAATCTGTACAGGATATAACACTTTGATCCTTGGTGATGAAAAATCCCTAAAAAAAAAAAAAAAGTTAATGGGAGGTGGGGGGGGGGGGCACCACAGAAGGAGTCAAAAAGGAAAGATCCCTCCTCCAGGATGTGGATACAGAATTTTAACAGTAAGGAAGGAAGGAAGGAAGGAAAGTATCTAAAAAATAAACCTCTAAATATAATTCGATTTCATTTCAATTCAATTTTATTTGTAGAGCCCTAAAAGGTTGCCTCACAGGGCTTTACAGAATTAGTTGGATATGAAAACAAAGAACAGTCAAATAAACAGCAGATGAAGGAAATGGATTAATGACCCTCCTTCTCAGCAAGGACCAAATACATTGGTCAAGGGCACTGATGGGAGAATTAACATTAAACTCTGATATTGGGAGAATCAGAGAACATATGGGGCAGACATACAAAGTCTAAGTCTGCACCTCTGCAGCAAATAAGTAGCCCGTCGAAGACATTATACACCACCTGGCAAAAAAAGTCCCCACCTGGATTTAACTTTACAAATAGTTCAAATCCTTCAACTGAATCATTACTGCTGTTAATATTTTTTGCAATTATAACAACTTCTCATTGTCATTTGTCAATCATCAGTTTGTTAGACAGCATAAAAACTGGAAAATGTCAAGGTTCATCAGGCTGAAACTGAAGACCCTGGTGCTAAAAGTACTGAAGTCACATTTTTGGACAATTCAAGTTGAGCATATAAACATGTATTTGTTTAGCTAAGTCCACCCTAAAGAGGTTTTTAACAGACTTTTTTTGTGACTTCAGTACTTGTAGCACCAGGGTCTTTAATTGTGAAAGATGTTCAGGGGGAGACACCATTTCCACACATGGACTGGACACAACAGAGTCCAGACCTGAACCCTATTGAGAATCTTTGGAGATCTCCATTACCAAAACAAGACCTTGGTGAAAAATTATTGAATCGCAGCAAATACATCCTGTAATCTGTTTTTTTTTTTTTTTTTTTTTTTTTCCCAGGAGGGTGTGTGTGTGTGTGTCTGTGTGTGTGTGTGTGTGTGCATGAGTGTGGGGGGTGGGGGTTGAATTTTTAGGATAATAAAATAAATCATTTAATCCATGTGATGCAACTTTTAATACTGAGAATATTGTTTTATGAGAAGTATAATTCATACGTTCAGACTTCTCAGTGATAACCAAAATAAATTGTGCAGATCATAATTGGATTGCTTTGGAACATTAAATCACCTTTCACTGTGTTCTCCTTTTCTGACTTTTCTAAATTGCTGGGGTTTCAGTGGCATAAATAGTAAATAAAAAATAAAGATAAGATAAAGGGTATTTTACAAGAAGAAGTTTAGTGACTTCATTATAAAATAAGGCTGATGTCATTTGTATTTGATTACGTGAATTCTTATTCCTGTCTTAGTCCACGTAACTTTAAGACTTCATCATTTCATCATTTACATGTAGTTTAGTTTTAGGACCTATGTAATATGAAATCTGTAAGACGTAAAAAAAAAAAAAAAAAAAAAAAAATGAAATAAAGGAAAATACATGCCCAAAATGATCATATCTTTCATCCTGACGGGGCATTCGGTGTTTCTCTGCCTCACACAGACACATCCACGCATGCACACACACTAACACACACGCGCATACACACAGGTGTCGCTTTCCAGCGCGATGAATCTGCAGATGCAGCCTCACCGCATTCGGCGTGCAGCGGCTGACGTCAGGAGGAGAGCGGAGTGAGAGGAGTTGAAATAGGGCAGAGCAGGAGCGGAGCGGCGGAGAGGAAACCAGCCGGAGGAGCCGGAGGATGGCAAACCGCTGCTGAGAGTTGGGACGCGCTTACCTCCGTCGTTACTGACAACAACTGCTACTGATACTAGACCCCACCAGCCTAGCACTAATCTGAACCCCTTTTAAGAGTCTGCCAAGCGGGAGGAGGGGAGTGGAACTAACAGTTTGGACCCGGTCGCTGTGAGGAAATCTGTGGCATATTCGCTTGAAATTCCCTCCTTTCTTTCCTTCTTGCCTCGGAATACCACAGGTAAGGTGGAAACTGCTTCTACTAATGGGGTGTTAAAACAGAAAAACAAAAAAAATCTTGAAGCTGTTTTTACAAGTTTTTTTTTTTTTTTTTTTTTTTTTGGAGGGGGGTGTTTTATCTGCACTATTTGCATTGACAGTGTGAGTGAATGCAAAGTGTGAAGAGCATGGCAGTGGCGTGCTTTAATTCTGAATTACTTTGTGAGTAGCTATGGAGAATTGCATTAATAATAGAAGCCGAGCTCCAGTATTTTACAGCCAGGAAAGATGTGTGAGATGCAGCCTTATAGCGCAGGGCGATGTCAATGACAGTCTGTGACAGTGTTAACTATACTGCCTGCTCTGTCGCCTATTGTCTGACTGAAACGCGGGGTGTGATTAATCATTCAATATGACCAGATGCCAGCTTTTGGTAACCTCGTCTAACCGTGCAGCGGCTCTACCTGCTCTAAAACAACAGGGCAGTGTGTGATAAATGGCTCCAGTAGGACTCTTCTTCCCGGATGCGCCAGGTTTGCTCCAGCAGCAGAGGGACTGAAATGATAACATAGTGAGACACGCACATCTCCGGCTGTGCTCTCTGGCATAGATTCCAGGTCTGTACACCGCCACCTCTCACCCGGCCCCCCTTTCTTTTTCCATTAGCCAGCTTTTTGGCAGGGCGCTGGGAGGACTTCATCTATTAACGATCAGTGTCTTGTAAAGCGCATTCCTCCCCTCATCTCTCCTTAAGTCCCAAGAAAAAGAAGAAGAAGAAGAAGGAGGAGGAGGAGGAGGAACAGTAGGAGGAGGAGGGGGAAGGAGGGAAAAAATTCCTAAACAAGATGAGATTTTCTTGTCTGATTGTGTTAAATGAGCTGCCTCAGCGCTCTCACATGGGAAAATCCTATCAGTGTCACCAGAGAGCTGGCACAGCGGCAGCAAAGCCCCCGTGACGGCCAGCGAAGTGGGAAATGAGGATTGGTCGGCGCGCTGCCGCCGTGATATACTGTATGTAGCGTATTGCGCCGGAGCTCTCCATGGTGCTGAAAACGCTCCAGCCTCTTGCTCCCTATTCCACTCCACTCCACTCCACTCCTCTCCACTCAGTACATCTCCCACTGCTGCGCTCCATCCTCTCTCTGGGGTTTTGTTGGATTTCTTGTGTACCTGGAAGCACATACGGAGCCAACCTCCAGTATCAGAATTTTGGCCATTCATCACTGTGCTATCTGTGGGAAACTGGTAGTAAATTCCAGTCCGTCTGCTTTATGCAGGCCAACAGCTCCTCCAACTCTCAACTCACACATAAAAAAAAAAAAAAAAAAAAAAAAACTCATACAGCAAGCTCACATGCAAAGAGACACAGATCAATAATTGTGTGTTCTGCCCCTGAATGAGAATATTAATGGCAGTGTTTCTCAGTTGAATCTATATGCACTGGAGCGCTCCTGCTTTACACTAACTTACTACCTATAGACATGAGCTTTGCAAGGCAAAGTAGGCAAACATGTCTAGGCACAGAATGAGACACTGGTAATGTATGAAATGAAATATTATGTTTATTGATTTTTTGGACTTGGATTCAACAGTTGGATGTGCAGTGGTTTTCCTAACAGACTCAGTAAATACTGGATGGAAAATAAGTGAAAACAAGCGAGCAAGCAAAACTACATTTATGGAGCATATTTAATTCCAGTTATTGCAATAAAGTTTAGGTAGGCTATATATGTCTATGTGTAAAGTGTGCGATATAGACTTAAACATTGTCGAGACAAGCACAAAAATTGTTCAAGTGATTTAAAAAAAATATGTAAATTATTATCACAAGCAGCAGCAACTGAGCGTTACAATTGAATAAGAAATGCATGACAGCAATTAAATTCCAAACACTAGACAACAAATATAAGACATGAGACAGAGGTGAAGCTAATAAAAGAAGTGTACTTTAAACACAGCCAAAGAGACCGCATCTGCATTTACAAAAAGCAGCTCTGTGTCAACCATCAATCATAAATAAAGTCCTGTTTCCTGGGTTTTTTTAAATGCTTAGTTTTTTCCCCCATTTTTTGAGGGGGAACCACATCATATCATGAACCCTGTCAGAGCCATTCTGTAGCTCACCCTGGGGTCACAGTCCATGGGTCTAGAAATAATGATGCGGCCCCGGATAGTGACTCAGTCGCACTTATTGCATCTCGCAATCTGGTGTCTAACTTATTAGCTGTCTCAGAGAGAGCCATTATAGTGCGGTGTCCAGCAGATTATGGCTGTTTCTTGTGCTACAGAGACAGCCTAATAGTTGGATGACTCACACACACACACACACACACACACACACACACACACACACACACACACACAGATACACATACAGACACAGATTGAAAGTGACGATGCACAGGCACACATAGCTATCCATGTCTATGATACACACACAGTTGAATTAGGCTTTCTGGAGTGCACTCTTACTTGCTAAGCACTTAAATCCTGCAAAAGCCAGCACCATATTGAAACAGCATATGTGAGTAAAAGCGTCCGTGTAGTACGTTCTGCATGCTACTTTAATAAAGCTGAAATTTCAAGGATGGCAATAAAGGTCTAAGCTGCTGTTTTGTAACCTGGCTGAGGCAGAATATTCGCATGCTCCTGCATCTTTTGCATGATAGGCTATTCTTAGTCTTGTCCATTTAAAATGTCTCCAGACTGTATTTAAATATAGCAACGTACTGTAAGCATGTAATTGACTTTTTAAGTGACACTGCAAAAAGTGTAGCTGGGCTTTTCCTCTCCAATAGACTAAACACTGTCAGTACCTGCTGTTGTCTGGTTGTTATGCTCACAAAAACATAATTGGACTGTTTTTTGTGCTGTAGTGTTGTAGAGGTACTTGTGGTGTTGATATTCTCAACCACTGGAAATGACAGAGATTTAACATGACCTTTGCTCTGGCTTTGGTTTTAATATAATTCATGGATGTAATAAATGTGGTGCTGTATTGATCCTAGTTGACGATTTGTGCCTGTGGGGTTAGAGGTCAGGGCAGCAACAGAGCAGCTGTCATGGTGCAGGTGGGTTTGTTTCTCTGGGACATTTCAGCTCAGTGAGTGCTGACATGACAGGGAAAAGCAAAGTGTCTCTGAACACTTCACTTCCTGACCTTCCACAGATGCACAAAGAAGATGGAATGTCTGTTTTACATGTCAGTACATGTTGGGTGTACAGTAAATTTGCAAGATATTGGGAATTTCCATAGCAATGTAGGAGACTAAGGTTGCAGTTGAATAGTCACTAAAGGTGTGAACTGTGTCTATTCTTAAACTCCTTAATGGAAAACATCATGTGGTAAAAAAAAAAAAGCTGAAATAGACTTTGAAAAAAAAAAAACATCTATGGTGCTGAGAGAAGTCGACTGCACTTACAGGAGGCTAAAAGTAGTAATTATGCGACAACAGACGCTAGGGACATGGGTTTGACATGATGAAACTACAAAAAGAGATAATAAAATGTACATCGTCACCCCATGCCTTCTTACCATGTTGTTTCATGTAGGCTATAAAAATAGACTTCCCAATAAGAAGTATGATTTCATTACCAAGGTCATTTGTTTCATTACAAAGTCTATTAAAGACTATGCAGTCAGGCTGCACAGTGGTGCAGTGTTGTGACTGTCTCCTCATAAGAAGATCCTGAGTTTGATCTGAGTACCAGCTGGTGTGGACCTTTCTGTGTGGAGTGTTCATGTTCTCTCTGGTTCTGCGTGGGTTCTCTCCGGGTACCCTGGCTTCCTCCCACTCTCTAAAGACATGCACCTTAAAAGTTTAATTGGTCACTCTAAATCACACATAGGTGTGAATGTGAGAGTTAATGGTTGTTCACGTCTATATGTTGAACTGGCGACATGTCTAGGGTGGACCTCAACCTTGACTGATGGTAGTTGGGATAGACAGCCAGCACCACTGCCTACATTCCAAGCCCTTCAGGGGATAAAGCAGTTTCAGAAAGTGAATGAATTTATTCATATATCGGCACAAAAGTGAAGCCAGCTGGTTGTTACATTAATAGTGTTTGCTCAGTGTCATTACCTTCAATGTTTGCCTTAAAATGACGTTATTATGCACGATGGAGCTATGATGTTAAGCCTACGAATCTACAACTGGATAAAACCTTCTTCTTAATCTTCAGTGCTAATTTAAAAACACCACCAGGCTAAATTTGTGACATATTAATACAATCAAATAGAATATACTTAGCTTCAGTCTGATTTGGCTGCATTTCTCTTCCTGCTAAAGAGATGATCCGGCTTAATCCTCACCTTTATTAAGGCGTCTGTGACCGAAGACAATTTGAGTGATATTCCTAAAGTTTATCTATAAAACAGCAAAGACCAGGAAAGAACTAATGCAAAGTTGAGTGAAGTGCTATATTAATATGATGAATAATTATTAATAATATAACTTATGTTGCACTATTACTGTATTTATCATTGTCAACTCTTACAATAATGATCCTTCTCAATCTCAATGACCCTCTATCTGTGTATTTTTTCTTCTTGTTTTATAATGTAAGGTATTGACCTCTGAGCAGTGAATTTATTTCTGCAGCCAATTACAGTACCGTATGAGCACACAGTATAAAAATGACCTGACTCTGGTTCATTCTGCTCTTCTCACTCACCAAACTACTCTTATTGTGGTTGAGTTCTGTCTGAGAGACAAAACTCTGGATAAAATATACACATAGAGACATCACTGTTGGCTCGAACACAGAGTTGTTGCTGGATACAGAGAGTAATGAGGATGAAGCACGTGTTTTGATTTTATTTTCTCTGGAACATTCCCATGGAGCTGTCTTTCCAAACTTATGGTCAGGGCCCAAAATGGGTCACAGAGCTATTTTTATTAGGTCACCACTTGGTTAGTAAACAGTGATGTCATGTGAATTGATTGATTGATTTTATTCTCTGGATTCAAATAGTGAAAGTGTGTGGAAGGTTTATACATATTAGCTGGATTTCCATTATCCTCAGAAATAATATAAATTGCACAATAGAAAACTGGTCATGGAAACACCGAAATGTTGCTAAAACTATCAAAGATCAAAAAAAACTTTTTACGCTCTCATGGGGTGGTTTTTAAGATGTTTTGATATAAAAGTATAGCGCAAAAGTGTAATGGAAATACATTTTGTGCATTTTCACCCATCTGTGCACGGTGGTTTGGTTCAGGTCAAAGGTCTCACCTGTGACCCTGTACTCAGAACTGGTGCTAGGTTGTTTAGGGCAACAGCCACTCGCTTTGGTGTAGGAACTGCTTCCCGAGGGCATGACAAGTCTGGTGCCACAAGAGGTTCAATAACATCACAAAGTTCATTAAACATTGCCCTGGTCATTTGGAAATTGTGGATCCACAACTCGTTGGTGAATTCCTGATGTACAATTCTCTCCCAGAAATCCATTCTGCATGGCCGCTGATTTTGCCTTGGGACAATTATATGTTTCCTTCTTCTTTTGTTTAAGACAGTCACTGCAATAGCAGTAGATGCAATCGACGCTACAGTGCCAACACCGTGGAGGTTTTGTATGAAACTCAGTGAGTCCGTCTTCCTTAAGCGAGCGTCTTGCGAGAGCTATACAGTATTGTACAAGAATTACGGCATGTTGCAAGATGGACTTTATGAGAAGCTAAGCACTCTTCAATGGAAAAACCTACAAGTAGCACTTTGTTGAAATTGTAGAAATATCGCTTTTATTGTTCGGAAAACTGTAATGGAAACCCAGCTATTGATCTATTTGAAAAACAGGGTAGAGGTAAGAGATTTCAAAACATGGCAATGATGTAAAATATGCAACAAGACATGGAATATGTTGCAAGGAAATATTTAGAAATGGCAAAAAGGAAAAAAAAAACACAATGTCAAAAATTTTACAACTCATATCAACATTAAAATAAATTGAAAGGACAAAAAAAGTATAAGAATTTTTTTTTTTATTATTCTGATAGGTTTTTTTTTATGGTGAAAGATTGTGTAAATTTTAGTCCATCACAATTAAAGATGTATTTTTTTAAATCTGGGTCCTGAAAAGATAAAATTGATTAATTATTTTTGGTCTTAAGCTCAAAATGTTTTTGGACTCATAGAGAAATGAAAGTATGTGTGTTGATTTTTTTTAATGCTTTGGAGCATAACTGCTGGGAAAAAAACTCATAAAATAACTATTCAATATTTTTCTATTTCACATTTTTGTCACAATCCAAATCACTGTCTTAAAAGGTTTGTTTGTGAAAACAAGTAAGAAATGTTACTGTTACTAAAAACTTTTCTCTGACTGAGCATTTTACAACAATAATGTGACATTATAGTTCACAAATGGGTTGAACCTGATTGTTACAGTTCAACACATACATATATTAGCCAGTTATATGTTATTTAACTCCAGTATGCTGACCCATATCCTTTCACAGTCATCTTCATCATTTGTTTTTTGTCAGATATTGGACAGCTTTATCTTCTTTTCTTTGGTAAAGGATGGTCCAGTGTATCCTATGCTAGAGGTGACAGGAAACAAAGCACTGCAGCTCTTTTCCTTAGCATTTACAGAAAAAAAAAATCTGATAACTGCAACCTGAGTATGAAATTATATTAACCTCTTGAGACCTAGTAAGGCATTTTTGTCATTTTGGGGATAAGAGTTTCACAGCTTTACATAAAAAAAGAAGCTATCTACTGCAAAGGATATTTAAAAAAAAAAAAAAAAAAGAAGTTTCAGACAGAAAAAATGTTGCATTATACTGGTTCCAAGATGCTTATTTATCATAAAAAAAGCCAAAGCCCTTTCTTTTCTTGGGTCTACGGAGGTTAAAATGATGTTCATCAGATATTTAGCATTTCAGCTGGAGTATAATGATGCAGAAATTAAAATGTGTGACTCTGTCCCTTTTGCATTACATTAAGGTAGACACCAAATGTTTCCAACTATTTGCACATAAAGTGCCCAAGAAGATGATGCAGGATAACATTTAATTAGAATAAATTGAATTTTTCATATCAATTACGATGTCCCGCTTGCAGACTGTTTAAGTGTTTGGCATCACACCGCCTGAACCCCATGCAGAGCTTGTCTAATCAGGAGCAGGATTTATTTTCACACAACAAAGCCATCCCCTCGGGTAAACCAAACCCACTTCCTTCCTCTCTTTTTTTTTTGCCTGGTGACTTTAATTTGTTTGGCTTTGTGGATTTTCCAAAGAAATATAATGAGCCATACTCCAAAACAGAGGTTAAAAATACCCGAACAAAAAACGTGTATTACAGATGGTGAGTCACGGCCTTGTTCACTATACAATCACATCCAGATAGCGCAAACGAGATTAGTTTAAGACTGAACTGACTGGAATTCTTTGTGTCTGGGTTTAACGCTGACAAAGGGAAATGCACAAACATTGTGTTAAATTCATTTTGTGGAGACTTAGCCATGAAACAGCATAAAGTACCCTGTACCTAACCTTTTCCTGAACTTTTCTATGATTCTAATTCAGTTCAGTACTTTATTGTCATTGTATAACAAACAAGATGATTCCAAGCATGATGATTTAAAGCTGGCATAGCCAAGGTTATCTAACCCAGACGATAGGTCAGAAGAAAATGTATGTTTTAGTAAAACCATGGTTATGTATAATTTCTATATTTATGAGTAAAAATGTGATTCATATATCAACATTACAGTTGTAGAATTTTCAGTTTGTGCTTGTGTTTACACCTCTGACCAGAATATAGCATGTCTTTGTTGTTTGGTTTTGCTTTAAGAACTGAGTATATTGACGAAACTAATATCTAGTGACAAAGCAAACTGATTTTCGATGAGGCCACTACATAAACAAACACACACAAACATTTAGTTTTTTTTTTTTTTTTTTTTTTTTTACATTTATTACATAGCTTTTTATTGGTCATTGATGGCTCGCTGTTGTTTCTGTTGTTCTGTTTCCATAAATAACGGACTAATGAAATTAATGAAAGCCACAAAATCATTTTCATTTAATTTGCAATGTAACTGTCTTCAATAATCACTTTGGATCAATGGGAGTGGACCTTTATTGAACACACTGAGGAGTTATTGAAGTCTCCCAACAGCATCCCCTCAGTGGATCAGTAAATCAGAGGAACAGTGGGAGAGGAGGTGGTCCGAGTGGATGTCAGATAAACAAAATCAAAGACTTTGCCACCTGAGACCAGAGTATCCAGAGTCTCACTGGTGTTTAGGTTTAAGCAAAAGAAGTACTTTGGTTTGGGTTTGGAAAACATTGCATTTTGGCTTAAATATTATGAAACACATTATGAGTCAGTCAGTCATTTCTTCTTTGTGATTTGCTTTTGTAGTAAAATAAACCCTAACATTTTTCCTAAACCTAACCAAACCAATAGTTTGGTCAAACATGGCAAAAAAGAAGAATGAACTTGGGTGTATTATGTATTGACTAAAACCATCTAAAAATAAATCATCATCTCATTATTAGTCATTACTCGAGAGCTTTAACAAGGATGATAAAAGCTTTTTTTTTAATTTCAGAAAAGGTTCAGGTTGGTGTGAATTAATCCTCAAATTACAGTGATGATTTTATAAAAAAAAAAGAAGCTGAATCCTATAAAGTGACTGTATATATTGGAGTTATGTCTCCATAATGAGTAATACATTCAAACACACACTGATATCCACGAAACATAACTGTTTAACATTAAGCCTATGATAAATGTAAATGACATTGAAAGTAAGAGGGAATTATGGCTTTCAGCATTTGATTCTGTCCTTTTTCTATCCCTGAGATGCATCACCATGCCGCTCTGTTCACCTGATAAGCCCCCCTGAACTCCCGCTAGAGCGCAGGGACACCAAATGTGGCCGACACAATTCACTTGAAATTCTGATCACTAATGTTGAACTTCTCAAAATGACCTTTACTGCTGCATCCTGTATCAACACGGCAGCTGAGCTCAGAGCATCGGCAGCACAGCTCTGAGCAAATACTGCTCACTGCCTGCTCTGACTGAACGGAGGAAACTGACGAAAGAGACAGCCAGGAGAGAAATGCGTATGAGGGGGGTTACAGAAAGGACACCTCCTCATATAATTGTTTTCTGCAGTGAGTTTAGTCAGCGATCTGCCTGTCCCTTTTAGTTATTATTCCACAGGCTCCAAATTGTGTCTCCTTTGAGTCAGTTTGTCAAATCATTTTTGGGTAAAACGTTTACTTCATCCACTTTAGTCAAACCCAGGTCTATTACTGCTGTTAAAATATTCATCATGTCAGTTAGACTCTGATCATTTCTGGTCAGAGTAGGTTTCTGAAACAGGGCTAAAAACGTATGCACCATTAGTTCATGTATAATAAAATACAAGGAAACATTATAAAGTTCTAATGCTACTCGACTTGACTCAACTCAACTTAAATAAGAAAGAACTTTAAAAGCAACACAGTTGGCCAAAGTGCTGTACCCAGACATAAAAAAAACACAACACATAAAATAATTAATAAGAACTAGAAAAGCACTTGGAGAGCGCAGACCTCCGCCAAGGCAGATCAGTGCCCCGGATTTGGATGAAAATTTCAGGAACTATTGATACTGGCACAAGGAACAAATGATCAAATTTGACAAATTTCCTGAAATTTTCATCTAAATCCATCCATAACTTTTTTGAGTTATCTTGCAGACAGACAGACAGACAAATAGACAAACCAACGCCGACAAAAACATAACCTCCTTGGCAGAGGTAACAATCAACAACAAGTGGTCCCAGGCACAACAAACTGTGCCCCTCACAGGCATTGTAGTTTATTTTGGCACTGATCCAGCTGATGTCATCATGTCTATGCATGTGTTGATGTCAGCATTGACATAGACAGAATCATTTTGGCCTTTATAAGTAAGTGAAAGAAAAAAAAAAAAGATTTTAAAAATTCAGAAAAATCTGAACTTTGACCTACTTTTCCCAAAATGTAATCACATCTATTCTAGGTCACCGGCAATCTATAAACTCAATTTGGTATGAATTCAAATGACAGTTTTCCTGCAGAAGTGTTAACAAAGAAACAAACCGAACCAAAAATCAATACCCCTTGCCTCCCCTTTGGGGGGTGGGGTAATAAAAGCCAACCTCTCCCACTGGGTTAAAAGCTAAAGAGAAAAAATGTGTTTTAAGAGAGGATTTAAAAACAGATATTGAGTGCCTGATGTGCAAAGGTAGTTCATGTCACAGTTTGGAGGCAGCGACTAAAAAAGCCCTGTCACATTTCAGCTTCCTCTTTGTCTTAGGCATGACTAACAATGTGAGACTGCCAATCTGAGAAAGCGTGAAGGGGTGTACGGCTGGAGCAGGTCAGACAGATACTGCAGGGCAAGGGCGTTAAGGTATTTAAAAACAAATAAAAGAATTTTAAAATCAATTCAGAAACAAATTGATCTATCACTAAAAGAAATTGGCTTAGCTAGACAGATCAAGTCGGGTTGTGAACAGTGAAACAGAGCCTGTTTTACATGGAGGATTTGAAGAGTAACCTCAGCTCCATTCTGAGTCCATCTCTGCACACAGCATGAGTCTGAAAAGTGCTACAAAGTCAACAAGAGCTGTGGAGGAGGTGTGGAGGGTCTGAGTGGGCAGGTGTGGATTTTTGTGACAGGACTAGTTCAGGGACATCCTCATGATGGGGAATTACACTTACTATGTGAGACTCTAAAAGGGGTAGTTTGAGGGGTTTGTATAGCTCTTCCATCAAAAAAGGTCACCAAAAATAAGCCATTTCAAGTGTGTGTTATATTTAGAATATTTTCCCCACTTTATCTGCCCAGCGTATACAGTCCCTCTTTCCAACTGAGGACCAAAGCCCTGAAGTGCTCTTGACTCACTCAACAATGACAGCAATTCTGGATTTTCCAGCCCACTTGTGTTACTGTGTGACTTTGGTGCATAAGTTCAGATCCAAACTGACAGCAGTAATAGACATAGGCTTTTATATATACACTGTTGCCCATTAAGTTGGAGTTCTTGGTAGTTCTTCTTGGTTCAACTGGACTGGTTTTGCTTTTGGGCCACCTTCTTGTAATGAATAGACAGAAGTGAGTGCTACAGAAATCTGTAGCACTCACAGATTCACTTTAGTAAATAACACATGACTCCCCAGTTGTATTATAAGATAAAACTATTCCAGATGAATGTAAGAGGAACTATCAAAAAGAATGATGACCTGGCCATTGAAAATTTACACAGACATTAAGTTGGAATAAAATATTTTTTGCATCTTCTCATGAAATGATTGTGACAATGTGATTTATTCTTAATAGAGTAAGTGTAACTGGGACTCATGTTATCATTGCATTGATTAAATGTGTTTACTGATGTGCAGAAATAGGACTAAAAAGAGGAATGTGTCTGAAATTGAAATTATTCCAACTTTATGGCCAACAGTGTATATAAATAAACATACAGTCCTACGCAAAAGTCTTGCGCCACCTTCTTGTACTGAGCAGACATTTTTAGGTTGATATAGTGTCTTTTCTCTCCAGAGTTATAGATAAATCTGTCAGGTAAAACATTTAGGTTTTTCTCCCTTATAATGGTATGAAAGTACAATAAGAAAAAAAAAAAAAACATGTACTCAGGAATAAAATACAGAAAAGCAGAACTGAATGTCTTCTATATGCACAAGTCAGTATTTACTTTGATGTCCATTTGCATTTAATACATGTTGAACTGTGAGTTGGACTGTCTTGAATCTCTCGTAAGTAATCTTGTGGTTTATTATAACAGTTACTTATTCCATTGTGGGATTTTTTTTTTTTTAGACTTGGGCTTTATACTTTTTCTCTGTGTAGATGATGCAATGCAGCTTTTTTAATATTTATAAATTGGGCTGAAATGTTTCTTTTTAATCTCTTTAGTTTCTTTTCCATTTTTGTAAAGCACTGTGAATTGCCCTGTGTATGAATCGCGCTATACAAATCAATCTGCCTTACCTAGTCTTTAATGCTTTTTAAATGTTTCTTGTAGATTCCAGTTGCATCTTTTTAATAGAGATTGAGAAATGCTTATGTATGGTCATCATAACCTTGCTAATACATCAACAAAATATTGGCAGCCTATAGCTTTTGCATAGTACTGTATATATGTGTAACTCTAAAAACCCTGGTGGTTCCTCAGACAGCAGTATATCAGCTTCAGTTCCCCAGTTAGAAAAAAAAAGAAAAGAAAAGAAAAGAAAATGAGGTTTTGCTGAGTCTCTATGAGGGACACGTGAAGGATCCCAAACTGTTAACTCTATGTAAGCATCAAGATGGAATAACTCAAGTATTGATCTATTTTTGGGTATTGTAACTACCATTGGTGTGTTTTGTCAAAATTAAGTCATAAATACTCATTGCTTTACACCTCAAAAGCAAGTATGTAGTGTTTAGTGCAAATTCAGGGACCACAGGCACTGACAGAATGAACTTAGTTTGTTTTGATAGCGACTAGCTAACTCCACACAAAATGACATCCCATACAGTAGGGGTATTAGAAAATATCGGTTCTGCAATATATCACGATATTTCATTTTACAATACTGTATCGATATTAAAAGTACTGTATCGATATTTTTAGATATTTATGCAAATGCAGATATGGCGGAAGTCATTTTTGTTTTTCTTTATTGTTTATATCTTATTTATTATTATTTAACACTGTTTGATTAAACAATGGCTACTTGAAGCATCCTAAAAAGTACTTTTGACAGTCTGAGAGGCCTTGTTGGGACAAAAACAATATTATGATGTTAGTTATGAATTTATAGAATATGAACATTTGTGCAGGATAATCTATAATATCTGTAAAACAAAATTTAAGTTTTAACATAGGAACATTTTTTGATATAGTATCAGATCCTGTTGTGATCAAATAAAAATCTGTTTAGTATTTGTGCATATTTCAGGTGTAATTCAATTCTTCCAGGAAATAATCTTTTTTCAAAAGTAACAAAAGATTGCCTTTTTAACAGTATCATGATATATCATGAGATATGGTATCGTGATCCTAGTATTGTGATTTGTATCGTATTGCCAGATTCTTGCCGATACACACCCCTACCGTTTAGTCAAACATAATTCATTTTAATAGACTTTGTCCATGGCAAAACCACAAAATTGGTCATTTTCTACAGTGCTGTTTTTCATGGGTTGATATTATCTGATTAATCTGCTTTTTCCTGCTCCATATTTGTGTCTATTACTTGACCGGTTGTAGTGTAGTTCATTCATTTCAGACAGCTGTAAGCCAGAAAAGTGTAGTGAGTAATTAAGTTCTAAAATGTGGACCATTAAATGCTCTCCAAATTGACTCAATCAGGTCAGAGTTGATCAAATTAAGTGCACTGATACTGTTTTAATCCCTTTTCACTTCTATTTGATGTGTCCTTGCAGAGTGTAAGGGGTTGATGAGCTGCTGATTACTGCTTTCAAGTAAACCATCTCCTGAGTTTTAGCTTCAGTCATAATTCAAATGTCTGTAAATAGACCTAGACTGCTTTGGCAGAGATGATTTTGTAGCTGCAGCCTCTACTTGTGTTGACAGACAGTTAAGGATTAAATGATATCACAAACATCAGTGTATAGTTTCATACATTTAACCTGTGTGTTGGATTAGCATATGTATAAGCTGTGGGTATTTCCCCTCGGTTGCAGTAGCATAACAAGGCTATATCCTTAAATCTTAGACTTAAGCTCTCACCAAATGTATAACCTGCATACTTCTTTAAATCCTGATATCATGAATTCATATCCAAATATGTGCATGTGATTAATTGAATCCATGGCATTGAAAGCTCCTTCTAGGCAGCAGTCAAAAGCCGGAAACCCCTGTGAATTAACTGTGAAACTGATGCTATATATAGAAATAATTCAAGATATTGCATTTTATTCTGTCCTGTACAGTTTTTTGTTTTTTGTTTTTTTGAATGCGCAGTTACATCAGAATCCGATTTATTCATAGCATCTGATTCTACAATAAGGAGACAGTGTATTTGACAGTCACATATGAGATACGTAGACACTTTACAATGTAATATTCACATGACTCTTATCTCATCTCGCAGATTGATTTCCTGCTGCTCCAGCCGTGGATGCAGCAGCTAACAACAATACATGTCCACTTACAGACTCTTCTTAAGTCAGTGATTGCATAAGACACTATTTTGGAACCACCCAACACATGGAACCACCCAAAAGAGAATTCAGTAAAGATGTTTGTCTTTCTGTCACAAATTTCGGTGTTGTTTTTTCCCCCTTGCCTTTGCATCCGTCGTATAATTAGCAGGAGCAGGTATCTTAGCTATCCAGGCAGACCGCTGCGCTGCAGATCCTCCTGATACCCCTTTTACTTTTACAGCTGTGTCATACAGGCTGCGGGGGATTTTTCTAGATTTAACAGACACTCATTGTTTGTGTGTGTATGTGTGTCTCGTAGCCACATCTGACAAGCAAAGATGTGGGCTTTTTAACACCCAAGGGCTGCGGATCTGGTCACAGAAACTTGTCAGAGAAAGAGCCCAGAAGTCAATATCAGTGTTGAGTAAGAAGGGGAATGAGGACAAGAATAGAGTATGACACCAGAGGAAGGCGCCTCTTACTCTTCCCCTCGTTGTCTCCAGTCTAGAGAAGGGGTCTTATTACTAGCTAACAGCCTGGAGCTCTGTCTCTTCTATAGAAGTAGCAAAGAGAGAGTGTCAGACAATAATTAATTCTGAGGAAGCCCGGATGATAAGGAAATCTGGTCCTTCTAAGGCACTGCAACCTGCATTATGTCTTTTTGGAGGTCTCACTGGGTCTTTCTGTGTATATTTCTGCACAATCTGAAAAGCCAACATGTGCAGCTGTTTCTCAGCAAAATTAATGCATTAACTTTTTCTATCAGCGCTACCATATGTCTTTTTTTTGTTTGTTTTAATTTGCTTTAATGATGCTCTTAATAATACACTCATTATTTGCTCTGCTGTTTGCTGTTTCTCAGTTATATGTGTGCCCCTGCATCCCTATGGATTATACTTTTTATTGCGACATTTTTAATTGCCAAAAATGTTGTTTTCTATTATTTCATTGAAATGGACTGCTTGGAATTTGTGGCTGTAAAAGTGACATAAAAGCTGCTGTGAGTATTTGCTTGGGTTCCTTTTCTTCAGTCATTTTGTTTTACTGAGTGTTTTAGGTGTCAAAACAGGGTGGAATTATAGGTTGTTAATAAATAAGGCACTCAGAATGTTCATCATTAAGAGATTTCAGATGTTTAACATGAACTGTGAACTGGAACATACTGAACAACAAGTACTTGAATTTTGGCCCAGTAGTTCATGTTTTGGGGCTCTTTTTTTCTAAATCAGTTCAGTTGCTTTTTGGCACCAGGTTGAACTCCAAAAAGCAGTTAAATGGTCAAAACTTCGTAAAAACATAGTAAGTAAGTAAGTAAGTAAGTAAGTAAGTAAGTAAATAAATAAATAAATAAATGAAAATCTTGACAACACTGCAAACAACGATAAAAACAAAAAAACAACAAGGAAAATGGTTGAAAGAAAAGCCCAAACCATCTATTTTTATAGCGAGTTGGGGTCATTCATTGCTCTGTGTTTTTCCCCCTATGACCCAGGTGGTGGGGGGTACACTGAGCATGCTCAAATGTCTATGGAAAGCACAAGATCTACTCTCTCAGCAGGTTTTAACGTTTTTCCTATTGGGCAAATGGTTGAATTTTTAGGAATATTTTAAATAAATCATACATTCAGAATGCTCATCACAGACACGTCAGGGGCTAAAGGTTTCAACTTTTCTTCTCCTTAAAGTAAATAAATACATTTTGCAGTGAGATTGCATGAGGTATTCATCCAGTCAGTCCATTACCTGCTGTAAATCACTCACACAGGTATACTACCAACACTGAAGCTAAGCAATGCAGGAAAGCAGAAAAATACTATTTTAGCTGCGCTAAAATGGGCCACCTAAATAAGAAAATATCAGTTAAAGTGTATGTTATATTTAGCAGACTTTCACCACTTCACCTTGCAGTCAGAGAGCCCATTCTGGTGATAAACTGAGGCTTTCTTCAAAGCAGTTGAGTGCTGTCTACCAAATTTCCACATTGATGATGTCTTCAGTGAAACATCTTGATGGTTGATGATTTTGAGGAAATGGATAAAAAACATGTCCAGCCCTGCTGTACAGTGTATAATGGGTGTTCTCTGTTGACAGTATGATCAGAACGAAAACATCTTTGTCCTTGTGGAAATCCAATTATTTCGATTTATTAGCCGCAGCTCTGAAAACCACTGGTAAAGGAGTTTATTTAGTATATATTGATCTGTTCTGAAGGAAAAACATGGGCAGCTATATTCAGAAAAAACAGAAACCAAGAGCTGGATCTACAAAGGATGGATAACAGTGTCCATTAATTGCATAGGGAAGTGTGCTCAATTTGCAACCGCAATTTGTCTAGTCTTTTTGCATTAAGTAACAAAGGGGTTTGGGCTAATAATATGCTGGTACAAACACTCCTGTAGCGCTTTTGCATGAGTGCATTGTGCCCTTGTTTTGCATTGGTTTGTAGTGTTTCAGATGTTTCTTTCCATTTCAGCTGCAGATTGATCCATATGAAAACAGCAAATACTTTCAGATTACATGTTTTAAATGAGCAGACACAAGTACACACACACTCAGGGCTCTACATAATCAAACCAAGGTTCATGCTTCTACAGTATTAGTATAGTATTATAACATAAAGTACTGCAATGTCATTCAAAATAGGCTCCAATTAATGTGATTCAGGCAGGCCTTTTTTTGAATTAGATGTTTTTTTTTCAACAAGATTTATTTGCATAGAAAAGGGGAGATTTTTTTTTCGTAATCTGAATCCATCCAAACAACACAGTAGATTCTACCATTTGGTATGTGATGGTTTGTGAATTACAGACAGCATTTTTTAATCATTTGCACCTACAAAAGCCACACAATCCTTTTGTGGTTGTAACCCTAAGAATGGATTAATGCCTCACACAGAGCACAATATCCTGTTTCCTTACATGTCAATAAAATAATGATAGTTTGGAACAGTGTATCTCAAGTTCAGATGAGTACAAGGGGAGCAGAAGACACCAGAAATCCAACCCTTCTACAAAGCCATCAACCAGACCCTTTGACTGGACCTCACAGGATACAGGAGTTGAGGGTGTTCCTTACCCCAATCAGCTGGTTTTTTGTGTGTTTTTTTTTTTATCAGTTTTTTTTTTTTTTTTGTGTGTGTGTAGTTTGGACTGTAGCTAAATATCTTAGAACAGCAAATTCACACAATAACTCCGACTAACAAACCAATCAATCAAGTCAGCAGTAGACCAGTAGACCAGAAACTCCTGTGTTCTGTGTGGTAAAATGGTGGTTTTGATCAAAGAAATATAACAGCTTCAGTTCCCCATTCAAAGTGTTGTCTGATGGCAAGTATTGGGGATTTTTCATGCCTTTATTGGCTGGTTGAAGTGAAGAGAAACGGGAAATATGGGGAGAGAGAGTCAGAGAATTACATCCTGCAAATAGAGCGCAGTTTACTGCTTTTAGCCTTCAATCTGTGTGGTACATTCTGTCTGTCTGTGAGTGTGAGCGTGCACTTGATTGAGATTTGTAGGTGGGATTTCAACAGCAAAAACATTTTCTTGCTTGTTGCTTAGTGTTTGTGTCTATTATTTTTTTAAAACTATGATATCTTAGAGGTCATAAACAGACTGTGTATATGTACACTGTTGCCCATACAGTTGGAATGAAATGATTTACCTCTTCTCATTAAATGATTGTGACAATGTGATGTAGTCTTGATAGATAAAGTGTAACTGGGACTAGTATTTAATCATTACCAGGTCAAAGGTGATTACTGATGTGTATAAATAGGAATAATAAGAGGAATAGGAATAATAATTGGGAATAAAAAAATATTCCAACTTTAACCCTGTAAAGCCTGAACCATTTAATCATTGACAGAAAATTCCAGTTCTTCGAAACTGGAGCCTTTATTGGTCCTTCTGAACAACCCAAAACAATTTTTTTTCAAATATAAATTTCCATGTATGAGTTAAATTTTGTATCATATTTGATACACTAGGTCTCAGTGGTGAAATGTTATTATTTTTGAACAAACAAAAACATAATATAATACAAACATGTCTAACAAATTGGTAATTCCTTTTCAGAATTGGCAAAGTTCTGCCTCCTTCCTCATTAATAACTATCTTGTAGTGTCACTGGAAAGGCCTCTGGTGAATGAATTCCTCCCCCCGGTGGATTATCAGTATACTGCATGTATCTAATTGTATACATCAGGTTTTTCAAGAAAAAAAAAATATCACACTGATCATGTAGAGGGCCTCAAACCTCATGTATCAAGTATGACACGTTTGGCGTTATAGGGTTAAGGGCAACAAACCCTACTTTAATATATTCAATCAAACTATTTCCAGGGACTTTATTGTTCTTGCCCATTTGATATGAACCCTTTAGGTGCCAGAGTTTTTTTGTTGTTGTTTTTTTTTTTCAAAAAATATTCAGTGTTGATACGAAGATTTCAAAAAGCTCTCTGTTTCATTCAGTTATGTTGCTTGTCGCAATATTGCAACTTCAGGGTGAACAGGGTTAATTAGGTGAATTTTATAAAAGCAAACTGATTATAAATCTTACTTTTACTGAGATTTGTAAATGTGCCTGTCAGTCATCAGTTTTGGTTGATCAGTAGTGCCCGTCTGTTGGTCTGAGGTGATTTTCATAAAATTTGGTGAAAGGAATTTCTTAACAGAGGTTGTTCTAGTTGCCATACGTTACAAAAGATCCTTTTTAGATCCTTGAAACTTGATAAACTCGTGTTTTTATTACTTATTGTTATTATATTAGATCTTTTTCTCTCTTAATCAGCTCTGTCTTACCTGCCAAAGTCAATTCATTTTCTATGCCTGGATCTGAGGTTGATACGAGCTGTCAGCATGTAACCGGTGTGCTGTCAGTCCAACTCCCGCCTCCCCACACACCCCTGTCTCATTTCAAAGGGGCAGTGCTTTTGAGCCTTTTACGTTACAGTGAATGACACTTCATAACCTTATCTTACTGGGCTAGCGTGCTGTATAAATCCTCGCCGGTAACACCACTCCACAGCAGCCTGAGATTTATCACATTCCTTGTCATAAAAAAATAAATAAAAGAAGAGAGGGGAAAAAAAGAGAAGAAACCTGAAAGAATGCGTATATCCTGCTCACCTTGAGTGTCTGGAAGATAACTAGGGTTAGAGCGTGTGATCCTGATACATGGCTGACAGACAGATTGACTCCCCTGCTCTCGTCTGTATCTTCTCCAACCACACAGGAATAAGAATGAAATATAGAAGAGCGACTCACAGCCGCATCCAGGCGTCACGAAAACATTTCGGGCAAAGGCGATCCCCTTGGTGGCTCTATTTCATGCTACATAGACATGTGTCTGAGGAAGGTGTTGTTTGAAATGTGAGTGCAGATAGGCCGGGAGACACTGTGTGACGGCAGAGATCTCACCCAACATGAGTTTAAAGCAGCACTCGGAGTAACAGCACGTAGAAAGGTCTGTTCCTAAATGGGGCACGCACCATTTGGGGAAAACAACTACACTTACAAAGTGATTGACAGCTGAATTATTATGTGCTTTTTTTTTTTTTTTTTTTTTTAGGCATAGCGTGTTATCCAAATTGATAAAATATAAAGTCATTGCTTTGACAGGATTATTTTATTAATTAAACTTAGATTGTTCCTGAGTGTTTGGACACTTTCTTTCTTCTTATTCTTTTTCCATTTTCATTCCTTATTTTTCAGTTTATTCTTGGTTTGATGTCTCTTTTATTTTGTAAGATTTACTTTTCATATTGAGAATTTTTCATGTTTTATATAGAAAGTCTTTATTTATGGAGGTGGGAACTGACTGACAGTCATCAAATATGATTTACAAGACCAGTTTTTATTAAAAGGTCCCATATAGTGCCAGGTTATATTATTCTTGGAAATATGAGCCGTTAACCCTCCCCAACCTACCACAGAGCAAATATTAAAACATAAATTCTTCTACCACTAAAACAGTGCTGCTATTAGCCGTTCTGTTTTGTTTTTGTATGTGCATTGAATTTTGTCAGCTTTATTGTGCTTTGTAAAAGTTGTAATGTTTTTTTGTTTTTTTTTATTTCTGTCACTGTCACTGATTTCACGTCTAGTCTTGTTATGGTCTTTGGCTGCTGCAGAGATCACATGAATCAAACTATAATTCATTTTCCCCTTGGTGTGGTTAGTTCAGGCACAGTAAGTCAATGTCGATGCCAAGACCAAGGGGCAGAAACCTCAGCTCCAAAATGAAACCAATGTGGAAGTGTCTTAAAGTATAATGCTGCTGACAGGTGGCTCCACAAAGCATTCAAGTCTCTTTTATTTTCTTTTGGAACCTCTAATAAGTTATCTGGAAGTCCTTTATTAAATTGTTGCTCCACACAAATTAATTAACCTTAAAATTAATTAAATAACATTAACCCTATAATGCCAAGCGTATCATATTTGATACATGGGTTTTGAAGCCCTCTACATGACCAGTGTGATATGTTTTTCCTTGAAAAATTTGATGTATACATTTAGATACATGCAATACATGGTTAATCCACCAGGGGGGAGAAATTCATTCACCAGAGGCCTTTCCAGTGACATTACAAGATTGTCATTAATGAGGAAGGAGGCAGAACTTTACCAATTTTGAAAAGGAATTACCAATTTGTTAGACATGTTTGTTTTATATTATGTTTTTGTTTGTTCAAAAATAATAATATTTGAACACTGAGTCCCAATGTATCAAATATGATACAAAATTGAAACTCATACATTTGATATTTGAAAAAAAAAAAAAAAAAAGTGGTTGTTCAGAAGGACCAAATAAGGCTCCAGTTTCAAAGAATTGGAATTTTCTGTCAATGATTTAATGGTTCAGGCTTTACAGGGTTAAAAGAGCAGTTCAGACCTTACTGGACGACATCATGAATACTCGATCCACAAGTTAGTGGTCTGTGGCTGACTGGTCTTGCTATAGTTCTAACGTTTAGTGGTGTGTTAAACCAGCTGTACTCCACATGTTTGAGCCCCATGGCTGCTGTAGCTGTTTATTGTGTGTTTCATACTGGGGATGAACCAGAGTACATAAACTGGAGCCACATCTAGTAGTAATAGTTGTAGAGGCTTCAAATGGTTTCTCAAGAAGTGCGCACTAGTTCAGAACACCAGACCTCCAGTTCCAGTATTTATTTTCTTGCCCTTCCAGTCCAGATACATAGAAGAGTGAATGTTCTCAGATATCATTAGCCCCATAGCATAATTACCTAGGTCATGTTTTTGGCCAAATTGTGATATCTGCATAACTTTCTTCTCCTAAACACTGCTGAAAACTGTTTATATATAAGGCAATACTTTGCCTCTTACCTTTCTACATTTGTACATTATTGTGAAGAGAAATTTTGATATTCATCCTTTCTGCACAAATGCTCATGTGTTGCTTTCTGTTCCATATCTCCATACAGAACTGGGTCAAAGGGCTGTTGTTTACACTGTACCTTATGTGTGGAATCAGCTGCAGAAAGACTGGAAACTAACTGACTGGATTTCTCTGAGTGCTTTTAAGTCCAAACTGAGAGTTCTTGAGGCCTACTCCTTAACTTGTACTTGTTTTTCTTAATCTCCTTGACAATGTTTTTTTTTTTTTTTTTTTTTTTTGTATTTATCCTTGACCCTTTATAGGGCACTCATTAAAATACTCTGAAATTCAAAATGTCAACCATAGTGTGTTATTGCAGGACATAACAAGACATTATAACTTAACTTTTGTGAAATGTTTCAAATGTTTTTTTTTTTTTTGTTTTTGTTTTTTTTATGTCAAAAATTTAGGGCAGTGAAGTTACCATATTTGGTTCCTTACCAATGAGTGTAAAAAAAAAAAAAAAAAAAAAAAATATATATATATATATATATATATATATATATATATATATATATATATATATATATATATATATAAACATAAATGCTGATCCAGACTCCTGTCAACATAGACATTATCCCTTTGAACATCATTCCTTACATTAGTACCATTACTTCATGGTACCTAACAAAGCAGGTACACTCACTGTTCATGCACCTTACGGACCCTATAGACCACATTGGACCTGAGGTTGTTGCCTCACTGTCCTCACTTTAGCTGTTGCTGTCAGTGTCTTGTAATGTATGTGGAAATTACCAAAAATAGTCACTTGCCCAATAAAGGGTTTAATGTGTCTGTTATATGTGTTTTAACTGTGTAATCTTGGAAACTATGTGTTGTATTTGCTGCTGCCTATCTTCATTAGGACACCCTTGTAAAAGAGGTTCTGAATCTCAGTGGGATTTTTACTGGTTAAATAAAGGTTAAAAAAAAAAAAAAAATTGTATCATTGGCTATGAACTAGAAAAAAATGACTTTGGAAATTATGCCATGAGGCTAACGATATGGCACATCCTAATTTTCATACAGTCTTTAATTGTATGAAAAGAAACTGAACAAGGGTAAAGTGCTGGAAATTTACAAACCAAGGGTCTGATTTGTGCCAGAGCAAATGTAGTCCAAATGTGTGAAAACAGCTTCATTTTTCTTAACTCTAACCATGTAATAATGTAATTATTTCAAAACACAGTGGAAACCATAATAGTCAGTGTTGTTTAATGGAGTATGTACTATACTTGAGGGTGGTGAACTACAAGCCTTACAGTTTCAGTATTTGGTGTTCAGGCTCCGCAGATGTTATTTCTCCTGTCCCTCCCACCCTCGTTTGTAATCTTTTTAAATACTCAGCAACTTAGAGGGAGGAAGCATGCTGAGTGGGGACTGATTGTCGTACTGGAACTGCATGTGTCATTTGTAACTGTGACAGCAAACCTTCCTGGAGCACAGAGCTGGGACAGGGAGCAGGAAGGAGAGCCCTGCCTGATCACTTGAATTTGTCTCAGAGCTCAGCTAGAGACCTTCCTCTGCTGCCATTACAGAGAGGAGAGGAAGAGGGGCTGAAGGGTTTTTAATGCAGCCGTCGTTTACATGCCAGGTCTAAATTTGGCTCCTCTACATACCATTTTAGTAGTGCTGACCGATAAATTGTACTTTCATCGCCACTGTGATATGAACACGCACAATAAATCAATATATGCATTTCATAATTAGACAGGATTAGAGCTGTGGGATATGGCAATGGAATATAATCATGACACATTTTCCATTCTGGTCAATACTGATATTTATGACAGTGTATGATTTGATGAAGCTGCAAGCTAGAAGCATGTCCTGATAATGCCTGAAGCCTGAAGAAAGAGGGTTTATTGGCTGAACGTTCAAATATTAACATGGCCCTGAAATTTTATTCTCCCACTTTACATTACTTGCACAATTATTAGGCAAGAGTTGGTGCCAATTTTGACTATATAATCATTTTTATGCATATTTTCCAACTCCAAACGATGTAAATTCACTTTCTCATAGGAATAAATCATTTTCAGATATATATTTGTATATTAAGAGAGGCTGTGGCCTAAAATGATTAACAAGGTAAAATGGGTCAAAAAGGAGACTTAACTATCAGTGAAAAGTCAAAAAATGTAATATACCTTTCACATGCTAAACTTTTAATGTATTTAACCTTTATTTAACCAGGTTGGTTCCACTGAGACTTGGGATCTCTTTTCAAAGGAAGACCTGGCAAAGACAGCAGCGATACAGTCACATAACTATTGACGTATGACCACATTTTTAAAATGCTTATTGAAAAGAAGGGTGAATACAATGGTCACAGATTTTTTTTTATTTTTTTTTTTTATTATCAGATGTGTATTTGTTAATTTTGAGTTGTTTATTATTATACCTCATGCAACTAATTATGCCCATATAGAGGTATATTAAATGAGGCAAAAAACTTTGATATCTACTTTTTGTTTTGTAACAATTTATGCAGATTTGTCTATTCCAGTGGTTCCCAAATTTTTTTGGCTTGTGACCCCATTTTAACATCACAAATTTCTGGCGACCCCAGACATTCAAAACGGAGACATTTTTTTGCTAAAATTAATTTGTTTTTGATCATGTAATAGTTTGCTATAGTATGTTGCAAATAAATGTTAATTTTAGATGACATTTAGTCTATATAATGTATATTATTATAGACAGAAGTAGAAAAGTCAGGTGAAGATTACTGCACAAAGAGGGAATTTTACTTTCCTTGGTCAGGATATGTACAGTCAGTCTAGTCTTGGATTTACAAGGCTGACAATTAATACTGAAAAAATAGTAACTCAAACTATGAATTATGAAAGAGCTGCAGCATCTTAAACCGACCGCAATGAACATTTGAAATATAAACAGTATCACAGTGCTTCAGTTTCAGCTTCAGAATTTGTCATGTCTTTTATGTATTGGGATTGTCTGTGTCAAATCACCATATGTTTTTTTATTACTAAGTTTTTATTTTTATTTTTATCAATTACTAAAAATTTCAGGCAACCCCATTTGAATTCTAGAAGACGCCACGTGTGGTCCCGACCCCAAGGTTGAAAAACACTGGTCTGTTCATTTGCTTTGTAATAACTGTGTTAAATTGTAAGGAGACTTTATGGACATCCTGTATATCCTGTTGAAGTTAATCAGACTAAGATTTCTTAAATTGTGTTAGTTTGGTGGTGACTGAGAGATTAGTTTATTTATCACAAGTAGGATGACCAGATGTCCTACTAATAGGGTAACTGCACAAAATTCCCCTTGTCCGATGCCCCACATATTGAGACCATGTCCTGCATTTTGGATTTGAAGGAGTTTAAGCAGAGTGTCTCATGAGAACATAAGAAATGTGACAGTTTAGCTTCTTTTTACCCAAGTTCTTCACATGACAGAATAACTAACCTGTAACCTGTTCAATACCATCATTTTAATATTGAACAGCATCATCTCACACACAGCTTTACATGATATTGTGCAGGCCTACTGTGCACTTATGCCAGCCATAGTCACATTTGAACACAGGCAGTGTATTGGTTTGATCTGAAATCTTAAAAAAAAATGTTGAGTCTTGCCTCAAAAGACACAGTAAACATTAGTCAACATCAGTGTTGTAAAACATATGCTCTCTGATAGTGCTGATTCATATCACCATTAGACACAGTCTGGCAGTTTGGTGGCGCTCTAGTGGTCAAAGCCAGATGTGTTTGTGTTTCGAGCACAGAAAAGGAGCTGTGTTTTGAGTTGATGCGTGACTCAGAAGTAAGCACATCATGCACACAGTATGCTTTTGGACTTTGTGAGAAATGCAATACAATACAAGGTCAGAACTAATTGTAATTCACCTTACATCGGTTTCTTCGTTTATGCTTTAAGTATATTTAATTGAGTACTGCACATTTTAATTCTACAAAATTCCTGTACAGATTAAGGTTAATATATTTCAAAGAACCTAGAAAATGATGATTTACAGGGAAAAACAGCTGCACCAAAAGCCAAATGACAAAAAGTAGGCAGACTAAAGGTGAAATATAAGATTTTTAGAAGACATACACTCTCTTTCTCTATAATTTTTGTCCTGTAACAGATGATGACCCACAAGACAAGGTAACCTTAAGCTTTTGAAAACATTTGCATAAACACCGTGTTTATTTTTAACTGTGATACTGTACTAGATTTCCACTAAAGTCAACCATGTGAGTCCCACAGTTTACATCAGGCCACATTCTGTTCAGCAATATTTTAGCGATAGTAGGTGAATTTACCTCTCATATATGTGTGCTACTTTTCCATGATGTGCCTATCCACACCTTCATCAAATGTGCTTTGTGATTATTTAATATATAACATATGGGTAAAATGAATATTTTACCACAGCTTGGAAAAAAGCGGCTCATGACGAATAAGGCTGATGTCTATCAAGGGCACACATGGTAAATGATAACACCTGTCATGTGATTGGTTTTGAAATGTGGCTGCCAGCAGATGTTGTACCCGAACCTAAAGCGTTATCTGATTTAACTGTCGGCTACTGAAATTAAGCTATGGTCTTTCACCAAACAGCAATTTAAACTGGAAATCAGGTTAAGTACTGTTTTCATCAATCTGTTCCCGTGATGCAGTACAATATCAGATGCTGAAGATGGTTGAAGGGGACATGTTGAACCACTTTAAGTAACGTGAACTTCATATGAGCCAAGACGTGTTTGTTTAAAGTGTACCTGTACTGGTCATGCTTACAACCTTAATTGTGTTTTGTGGATTATTTATAAGTAAGGGAGGCACAAACTCAGTAAAAATTGCCATAAAAGCATCACACGAGACCTTTTTATTATGTGATTTACAGGCAGGGGGCAGAACCCAGGGGTACCAAAACAAATTGTGGGCCCCATGAAAGGTAAACGTTGTGGACCCTTTCATAAAATTCAGTATCTTGTCGATCTGTCGGAGCAGGGGGTGGGGGGCGTATGTGGGGGTGTGGTCCATACATAACGTCACTTATGCTAGTGTGAAAATGAAACTGAAACTTAAAATATTTTCAAAGTCTGACTCCCGACTTCTGTGCCTCTCTTATACAACGTTACATGAAATTTTCAGAACTTCTAGCCTGTATCCACTGGACACCCTCCACTGCTCTATGGGCCCCCCCACAAATGCTGGGCCCCATGAACTTGTCATGTTTACCCCCCCTTATCAGCACCCCGGCGAAACATATGGGGAGCAGCCATTGCCGCTCAAAAGTGATGTACTCGCTTTGTTTCTGGGTGATCAAGTGCAAGTAAACAAGCAGCAGTCAGTGAGTGAGACTGAGTTTAAAGCGTGTGTTTATGCTTGTTGTTTGTGCAGCTGTAAGCTTTGTATTCTGCCATTGTCTTAGAGACACGACCTACGACTGGTTGATAATGTGTCATCTTAGACTGGTGTCTGTTGCTCAGGGTTGGTGACCAGTCCATTGCAGCCTAGCAATTCGGACAAATCAATGACTCTGCATCTCTACCGGTGCTGGAACAGCCCATGAAGGAGGCAACATGTCTCTGACCATGCCTGACTGATGGAGCAGTGACTTAGTACTTGCATGTACTTAACAACAGGCTATAGCTTAAGTTATGTAAGTTGGAACCACTAGTATTATACATGATCTTTTGAAATAACTAGCAATGAAAATTCATTACCGGTACCCCTTAAGTTTCAGCTCAAAACAGATTGCCAATGACACCATGTCAATTTACTCCTAGTCTTCGGATCTATTCCACACAGGTATGTACTTCAGCATCAGATGAGCAGCTCACACATAGCCCTTTGTTCCAAAAACATAGCTGGTAGTCATAAAATGTCTCCAAAGAAGGTTCTGGTGGTTCATGGAGAACTAGCTGAGGATAGTCACTATATAGCAATGATATAAAAAATGTACAGAGAACACCAAATGACTCATTTCAGACCCACTTACCTGTCTGCTTGTCTATTCTACTATTTGAAAGAATCTCAAAACCCAGTTTCCAGAGGGACAATGTCCAAAAGCATTTACTGATTTAAAATATGCATTAACTTTTGCACCACTAATCTTATCAATATATAGAAATAATTCAGGTAACTTAAGTTTCTCCAGTTTTCAGTGGCATCAGATTTGTCTTATTTAGATGGTGGTTGTAGTTGCCTGTTTTTCTGTTCAGTTAATGATATATTTTGCTAAAATCACTTTTGTTTCAGTTTTCTCAGTTATGTACATAAATAAGTAAATTTTATTTATAGAGCACTTTCACAGATGGAGTCATAAAGTGCAAAATACAACATGCAATTAAAAAATACAGTTAAAATACAATTAAATTGTGATAAATACATGAAATGCAATCAGTTTGATATAATAACCTCTGAATTTACTCTGAGCTTTTATGAATATGTACGTAATCATAAATTAAACATAGGAAAATACCTGATTTTCTCTAAAAATGCATCCAAAGCAGTGGTGGATCCAGAAAAAATGGAGGGGGAGGCGTTATATATACATACATATGTGATATCCTTCTCCAAATTGTCATATTCCTGCTCAGCAAGAGTGCTTGCTTTCTTTACAGAACATACTGTGCATTACACTCATATTTCTCAACACAATATAATCTTTAATCTTAATTAACCCTGAGGCTTAGACGTAAATGTCACATCCCAAAAAGTACCAAGACAATTAGATAGCAAACAGGTCAGCCCCTGAGATGTTAGGTAATGCTTCGGACAGTGACGCGGAAGACTAGGGTTTGATTCCTGGTCAAAGCGGCAATTTTTTTCTGCAGATTGGGTGCCAGTTAGTAAATCTGCCATTGTAAAGTGATCTTAAGGAATTTACCTCTTAGGATCACTTTGAAGGCATTTTATGATGATTATGCATGATTTTGACAATGCTGTTTATTCTTATAGATAAAGTGGAATGGGCATCTAGTGTGCAATCATTGCACCTGATCAAAACAGAATTGCAGGCAAAATCTGATTTTATTTTGTTCTCCTATTATGTTAATGGTTCATGATGTACAAAAATAAAATGGAATCTTTAAATGTATTTTTTGTAAATGCCAATGCAGTCTTTCATCCTCCTTTTTCAGCTTCTATAAATAAAAGCTTTCCTCATAATACTTGAAACACTAAACAAAAGCTAAACAAAAACTAGCTAACTACACAAAACAAAACAAAAACTATAACAACTTACCAACTTCTCCCCCTTGAACTGCCACCTTACCGTGGTGGGGGAGTTTGAGCCCCCGAATGATCCCAGGAGCTATGTTGTCAGGGGCTTCATGCCCCTGGTAGGGTCTCCCATGGCAAACAGGTCCTGGGTGACGAGCCAGACTATAATAATAATAATAATAATAATAATGGATTGGATTTATATAGCGCCTTTCTAGACACCCAAAGCGCTTTACATTATTGACCCATTATTCATTCGCGCTCACATTCTCCCTCTGGTGGTGGTAAACTACATCTGTAGCCACAGCTGCCCTGGGGCAGACTGACAGAACTAAGACTAAGAGCAGTTCAGAAGCCCCTATGAAGACAAAACACCTAAGGATCGTGATGTCACCCGGTACGGCGCAGCCGGGGCCCCACACTGGTGCCAGGCCCGGGGTTGGGGCTCATAAGCGAGTGCCTGGTGGCTGGGCCTTTATCCATGGGGCCCGGCCGGGCCCAGCCCGAAAGAGTGACGTGGACCCACCCTCCAGTGGACTCACCACCTACCGAGGGAGCTGTAGGGACTGGGTCCAATGTGGATTGGGTGGCAGTCAATGGCAGGGGGCTTGACGACCTGATCCACAGACACAGAGTCTAGCTCTTGGGACATGGAATGTCACTTCACTGGGGGGGAAGGAGCCAGAGCTTGTGAGGGAGGTTGAGAGATACCATCTAGAAATAGTCGGGCTCACTTCCAGACACAGCTTGGGCTCTGGAACCCAACCCTTCAAGAGAGGTTGGACTCCCCACTTCTCTGGCATTGCCCGCGGTGAGAGGCGACGGGCTGGTGTGGGCTTGCTCATAGTCCCTCAGCTCAGCCGCCATGTGTTGGAAATTTTCCCCGGTGAACGAGAGGGTCGCGTTCCTGCACCTTCGAGTTGGGGACAGGTTGCCTCACTGTTTTCTCAGCCTATGGGCCGAACAGCAGTGCAGAGTACCTGGCCTTCTTGGAGTCCCTGGGAGGGGTGCTGGATGGTGCTCTGACTGGGGACTCCATTGTTCTCCTGGGTGACTTCAGTGCCCACGTGGGCAATGACAGTGAGACCTGGAGGGGGATGATGGGTAGGAATGGTGATCTGAACCAGAGTGGTGTTTTGTTATTGGACTTCTGTGCCAGTCACGGTTTGTCCATAACAAACACCATGTTCGAACACAGGGATGTCCATAAGTGCACTTGGCACCAGGACATCCTAGGCTGGAGGTCGATGATCGACTTCGTGTTGTTGGACGGTGGAAGAAATACTTCAAGGATCTCCTCAATCCCACTGTCACGTCTTCCATGGAGGAGGCAGAGGCTGAGGTCTCAGAGGTGGACTCATCCATCACCCAAGCTGAAGTCACCGAGGTGGTTGGCAAGCTCCTTGGTGGCAGAGAGGGACCACAGGATTTCATCTCTGCTTTTTGCAGATGATGTTTTCCTGTTGGCCTCATTGAACCTGGACCTTCAGCATGCCCTGGGGCAGTTTGGAGCTGAGTGTGAAGCAAGTGGGATGAGGATCAGCACCTCCAAATCTGAGGCCATGGTTCTCGACCGGAAAAAAGTGGTTTGCCCTCTCCAGGTCGGTGGAGAGTCTTTGCCTCAAGTGGAGGAGTTCAAGTATCTTGGGGTCTTGTTCACGAGTGAGGGAAGGATGGGGCGTGACACTGACAGATGGATCGGTGCAGTGTCTGCAGTGATGCAATCGCTGTATCGGTCGGTTGTAGTAAAGAAGGAGCTGAGCTGAGAGCCGAAGCTCTTGATTTACTGGTCAATCTACGGTCTTACCCTCACCTATGGTCATGAGCTTTGGGTCATGACCGAAAGGACAAGATCCCAGATACAGGTGGTCAAAATGAGTTTCCTCCGTAGGGTGGCTGGGTGCACCTTTAGGGATAAGGTGAGGACCTCAGTCACCAGGGAGGAGCTCGGAGTAGAGCCGTTGCTCCTCCACATTGAGAGGGGCCAGCTGAGGTGGCTCAGGCATCTGTTCTGGATGCCTCCTGGACGCCTCCATGGGGTGGTGTTCCGGGCATGTCCCACCGGGAGGAGACCTCAGGGAAGACCTAGGACACGTTGGAGAGACTATGTCTCTCGGCTGGCCTGGGAACGCCTTGGGGTCCCCCCGGAAGAGTTGGAGGAGTTGTCTGGGGAGAGGGAAGTCTGGGCATCCCTGCTAAGACTGTTGCCCCGGATAAGCGGCAGATGATGGATGGATGGATGGAACTTACCAACTTGCAGAACTAAATGTAAACTGAATTCAAAAAAAAAAAAAATGAAAGGCTAAATAAAAATAAAAACTAATGCAAATTTCAAAACTATAAAAACCCATTAGACTTGTCAAAATACTTTGCGCTCAAAGTGACAGATGTTTACCGGAAACAAACATTAAAATGAGAGATAAGAGTAGACAGGATGTCAGTAGCCTATTGAATTTACCCTTCAGCACATAGGCTGCATTTAAAATGCAGTTTTCTCCCTGAATAAGACTGATCTGACTGCAGCTGCCAAAGGGTGTATTGGTTTTAAAGAGTCTATTTCTTTAAGCTTTTCAATATGCTGGTCAAATAATGGCTTCCTCGTAGACGCTTCCTCTTTGATGAATTTGAAAATGAGCTGTTCATTTCTCACCATCAGGGCTGTGTGTGTGTTGGGTGTTTAGATGTGTGTGTGTGTGTGTGTGTGTGTGTGTGTGTGTGTGTGTGTGTGTTTAGAGTGTGTGGGCCATTGCCAAGAGGGGGCCGAGCAGTACATTAAGACGGTGACTGGCAGATCTCATTTGGTGTTTAATTTCACAAGGGCGAGCTCTCATCTATGAGGGCCGTTAGCCCTGGGCTAGCACGCTGAAAGATGCTGCAGCTTCTTGTCAAGTGGTGTTTACACTGGCAGAGACTTCCATATCGATAAAGCTTGTGTGAGGTTAGTTACAGAAAAGTTTTTCAGGGCAAAAACTTGAGTACAGGACATACTTGTCATCTTTCATCCTGCCATTTATTTTTTTTTTTTTTTACCTGAAAAGCTCAGAAAAAATAGAACCTTAAATACACAGAACTAACTGTAGTTATGGCTCTATTAATTTAGAGCATGATCAAAAGCATTAAAAAAGTGGTGGACTGTCAGGGTCAGCAAGGTCTTCTTTAGTCTAAAGAAGCAGAATCACTGAACTTTACACCCTACATTTTTATATTTGTTCCATGAAGATATATTAGATGATTCACAATAGTCTGTTCTCTACATTTCTTTGTTTTTTTTTTCTCTTGGTCATACTGCTTCCAGTTGTGTATGTGTTTGTTATAGCGTCTGTCCAATGCTATTTCAACCATCATGTGTAAGCCTTCAGGTAAAATAAATGTGCCTCGAGGCCTTCAGAATCAATAGTGCAGCCTCTGGAGCTTCAAATAACTGACAGTGAGTCCATTTACATACCAGAAATATCCAATAAATGAGAGTAATCAGACAATAACTGGATTGATGCTTTTTGTTGAATAATGTTACTGCTGTTTTATTTTCATTCAAAATAATGAAAATAAATAAAGAAAATAAATAAGATTAATGAATATACATGCATGAAAACATTGGAGTATTGGTGAGAAAATCAGGTGTGTTAATTAGAAGTGTTAATGTGGCACCTTCCCATCATTTGATTGGATGGTCAAAGAACATAAACAGAACAAGTTCAGCTAACAAACCACAGCTCTGGTTTGAAGTTAAATTATTATTCATTTAGATTTAGTTAATAGCTTTTTCCTAATCCACAACAGATGAATGGAGAAGTTAAATTGATTCGGTGGTTTATATATTAAAAAATAAAAATTCAAGAAAAGCTGGACATTGTGAGGAATGGTCGATCAACCGCAAGGCTAGCTAGCATGCCAAGTCAGCAACTATGAGCAGTATCCTTTGTTGACGAATAATGAGACAAGACTAATACAACACAGCTCACACTGGTCCTGTTATATGACAGACACAGGTGTAGAGGAGCAGTTTGTAAGATTTGACGATTTTTTTCAAGTGGCAAGCATCGTCCTTTTCTTGGAGGAATATGAATGTCTGGATAAAGCTGTGGCACAGTGTTTTGATGGCTCAGCGGCTTTGTCTTCTGGACTAAATCGGATGGAGGCTAAGATGAGGTAGAGCACACCCATGGCCTTGTTCATACACTGCTTTGCACATCGACTGAATTTAGTACTGACTCAAGGGGCCTTGAAGCTAAAAGAATGCCGTATTATTTTTTTGCCAACCTCAGTTTCCCAGCTGCATTTTTCTCTAGCTCTCGCAGGAGCACATAACTATTGGACGATATTTGCCTTCCTCATGTGGTACCAACAAGGTGGCAAAACACCTTGAGGTAGGTGAATACAATCTTTGAGAAGAGAGATGCCTTAAAGAAGCTGTTTCACCCAGTACTGGAACATCATGATGAATCTGACAAGGACTGTGATGTGCTGATACATTTAATGCACACCTTGAAAATGTTGAATTTTGTATTTTGCCTCAAACATTCTCTTTTTGAGTATTCATGTGTGCTTTTAAGGTTGAATGAGTTTTGTGACACCACTATGGATGGATGGATGGATGGATGGATGGATGGATTTCAAGACCTCAAAAAGCTAATGGTTCTAGACCTTAGTCTTCCTCCAGTGTCACTCAGAGTTATGGAACATTATCCAATCTGCCCTGACTAAAAACAAAACTCACTTTAATGTATGCCATGACAGATTTCTAAAGGAAATATCCTGTTGATCTCCTCAATATCCCTGTGTCCACTACTTCTGTCTAGCTGACATTTTCAGCGCTGAAACAAATAAAAATTTATGAAAGAAATAGTACTGGACAGGCTTGACTTTCAATATTAGCCTCCATGACAATAGAAAAGGAATTACTGTTGGAGTTGAAGAGCAAAGATAAACCCTACAGTAGAGTAACTGAACTCTTTAGGAGGAAAAAAAGGAGGATGAATTTTGTGTACAAATAAGCAGTAGTTTTGGTGATTATAAGACATTTTATTAATATTTTTTATATTTTTGTCATTTCATTATGGTAGTAAATATTGTAGTAAATCTTGCCGTTGCACTTGAGACCATGGCCGTTTCTCAATATGTGTTCTTGTCTGTTTTTCCGTTCTCATGAAACGTCATCAGTTGCAGCCCAAGAACTGTTCCAATTACAAGTTCGCATAAACCAAGAACGCATGGAATACCCAGATGTTGTTCTTGTCAGCTACCTTAAACCAAGGATGCACTGGTTAGTGACTTGTGCAGACTTGGCTGGGAAATAATTCCCAAGATGCAGTTCGTGCCAGCCCGGCCGTTAGCCCACTGGTTTGGGTGGGATCCGGGACCCGGTCAGCTGTACCCGGCTGAACTGACGAAATGTATTACAGTTTTGAAAAATACACAAAATGTATAAATGACATGTAAATACTAGTACAAATGTACTGAAATCAAATTGAGTGACATTGTGGTGATTTAAGGGAAATATGTTAGGGAGCCCATGGCAGAAATACAGCAGAGACAGGGAGGGAAGTTCACAAGTATGCAGCCGTTCCAATTACAAATAGACTTTTCCTTCTTAGGAAGTGTGCTATCTGAGACCGTTCTTACCAAGACCGTACTGTGCGTTCTTGGTATTGAGAAACAGCCAGTGTCCTGGTGCAGTTAAGGCTATAGTAAAAGGAGACCTGCTGAGTTGTGTTCATTGGGTTCTTGCTTTAGTAATGGTATTTATTCTTGCAACACCCTGTTACATTGTGTTTTCTGCATAGCATCGCCGGTGTAGTGTTGATATTAAAAGGTGGATTATGTCTGGTAGAATACCACTGAGGTCCCAGGTGTGAAATGCATGGCCTGCCACTGTTAAAGAGTAGTTATATAGTATTTAAGGTTTTGTAAACTTTCTGTTCATGGGCTTGAACTGGGCAATGTTATACTCAAGACTAATCATGCAGTTCACCTCATGAATCAGTCCTAAAATAGTATCCCATCAACTGCCCTACCCAAATTAACTAGCTGCTACTAGCTCCTGGATAGCAGTCAGTCTATCTGTCTTTCTGCTGTCTATACCATCATGATTGTTTGTATTGTGTCAGTGAATATATTTGCAGTGAAATCTCATTTATGACATCACCCACACTGTTTGTGCTGATGCTAGTCATGGAAGTCATGTACCATATAGATACACAAAAGCTATATATCATATGGAACTAACTTATTCATGTGTCATTAGACTATATTTAAGGTTATAGCAATCAAATGATGGTAATATGTTTTGCTCCGGTGAGGGTGCAGCTACAAAGTGATCTGTCAAGTCAACACAGTCAAGAAAAATGATCTAAACAGCAAAATGAGCTGTTAACGCCACAGGGGCTTTTACCAAAGCATCAGAAAATGACCAGATGGGATGAGAACTATGAAGAAATGACTTTTAGAGTCAAAAAAACTGGCAAAGTCATAAAAGCAAGAAGCACTGTTGATAATTTTAACACTTGACACAGCTCTAAATGAAAAGAATGGAGTTTGATGCTGAAATCACAGTGTTTCCTCTATAATGGTTTCTTGATTATGAAGTGTATGAGGCTTTACAGTTACTGTTATTACTGTTGAGTTCACTGCTGTGACAGTCCTGACCTTGATGATTTAGAATAGATTGACAACACAAACCATCTGGAAAACAGAGGGCTGACTGTCTCTGAGTTGTTGTTTTTGTTTTTTGTTTTTTTTGTTTTTGAAGGAGAAAAATTGATGACACATAATACAGATGTATGTAAATAATGAGCTATACTTTATTCAGTTTTGATAGTCTTAAGGGTGTTCTCTTACATAACATCCCCCTGCTGCTGAGAGTTTGGAATATATACATACAACATACATATAACCTCTTTTATATCACATGTGCGTTTTTTACTATTTCAAGTCATTTCAAGGTGTTTATTTTTTAGCTGTGGACAGAGAAATAATGCACAGAATTCTTGTAGGCGTCTACAGAAGCATCCAAATTCTATAGTTTAACCAGATAGATACAGGTTTTAGTTTGCTAAACAGTTTGGATCTTGAGTTGCCATTATGTGATATACTTATTAGCCTATTATTAAAGTAAATTTGAGATTTTAAATAAACAAACAAATACATAAATGTATTTAGCCATATGAACAGGTAGCTAGTGGACTAGCTTACCTGGTACTTAACTTTGATAACAAATATTTAAGCATTTTTATTGTTTCAAGCTACATTGCCAGAGGAAAGTTGATGGATAAAGTTAGAAACAAACCAAGATTCTATTCTCAAAGCAGTGTATAGCTTAAACTCTAAATTCTTAGGATTAAATGAAGTCTGCATTGTGCTGGGAGGCTGGTGTTATTTGACATCCATAAAGCAATATAGGAAACTACATCAATGTTTCTCATGAATGATATAAGCTGCTGCACTATGCCATAGTCTGTTTTGCTCTGTCAAGTTCTTAAAATGAACCGAAAATAATGTGATGAGCAGAGTCTCACTTAACCATGTAGCTAATGATGTAAATTAATTTTGGGATAAAATTTGGAACATGCTGTTCATGTTAGAATGCAAGGAGATGAAAATTAACCCAACCACATAAACACCATTTTTTACAACAGATACATTTGTACGTTGAGCCAGAGCTGAACCAGCAGCCTCTGAAACTACAGGAGCCGCAGCTGCAAAGGGGAAATTAACCCTCATTTAGATAAGCGTAGTATGAATGGTAACAGCAGCCTTACTGTCATTTGTTGTTTATTTGCTAAGTAATTATCCTTTGTCAGTATCCAGTGTTTGGTTTCACTGTGAGTTAAGCAGTTCTTTCAAGAAACAGCAGCTTGTAGATATTGTACAATGCTGAGAAAAACACTAAACACTGCTGGGTTTCATATAGGGATTCCTGCAGACTCCAGTAGAGCAGAAGTGAAGCATTAACCACGTAGGACTGAGCATAAGGATTTTTGCTGAAAATCCAACCTGAATCCTCTTCATACAAATCAGGGTGCAGGCTGTTGGGGATGCAGATATTTAATCTACATTATGATCTGTTCACACATGGATATACAACTGAAATTAATGTCATCCCATATGTTATATGTTGAACCTTTATTAATTATAAAATAGTAATAATAATAACAACAACAAAACAGTATTTCCTGATTCCAGTAAAAACTAAAAGATAGAAAAATAAAACATGCAAAAGAAGGAAATAAAATTCACACCCGCAGGATAAGGATGTAAAAGGTCAAGGTAACTCTTCCCTGTGATATTCAATATTCTGGTGAAGAACTGCTGCAGACATTTAACACCATAAACCCCCTCACTGTTTGAGATGCATGATGTGTTTTGTGCCCTTGTTTCAATTCAGTTCTGTACTTTATGGCCCCCTAAGGGAAATTTGTTTTCAGACTGGTTCTGCAGTAAAACACACAATAAAGTCACATAATAAAGTATAAGACCACTGTAAAAACTATAAACACATTACCTGAAAGCACAGATTGCTATATTACACAGTAGTACATCCGTAAAGGCAGATGTCAGCTGATAGGACCGGACAAGACGTCAATGCACTGATGGAGTCACATAAATATGTCTTATCAGTGCAAAATGCCAAGTTACTCCACAGGGTATTAGATACTTGCTTTTGTATTGTGCAGCACTGCAATAAACACATTGTAGTGAAGCCAATAATATTCCTGTTTGTTGTTGCCGTGACAGTGTGAGACAGTGCTATTGATTAAAAACTGTGCTTTTCAAGGCCAGTGTGGTTTGTGGCCTTGTATGTAGCTGATGCTTTAAGTGTTGTTACTGAGATGATTATTTTGTGAAACATTTATGCAAATTTTTATGATCATTTGGTAATTTAACCCTCAAAAGCCTAATACAAACACCAGTGACCAAAAGTATCTACTGATCCAAAAATGTTTAATAACTTTGGACCATTAGTCCTGTTAATACATTCAAATAACTGAATAAAGTTTTGCAGTTTTTCATCATCATCAGATGTGACTAGGGATGGGAATCGAGAACCAGCTGACAGTAACACAATTCCTTGGAATCGTTTGCCTGCCTGCATAACGATTTTGCCTAGCGATTCCACCTTCGTAGCGCATATGTGATGACGTCACACCAGTGGCGATTTCTCATAGACTGCAAGGGAAGCCCGGCTTCCCCTAAAATTTCAAAAATTAAATGGTCAAATACGTACGGTTGTGTTGACATTTCATTGACTACAAATTTGTTAGAACACGTTCATCTCACAGACGAGTTTGTTCAGAATCAGCTTTATCACAAATCAACGGATGCAACATTGTTCACTTCTCATACATTCCCATTGTGCTGTTTTCTCATACGATCTATGGTCAATGCATTTGCCCGTAGACGCTCAGTGTCCATGCACTTCAATGGGACTGAGTGGAACAGTTTTTTTCATTGCCTCAAAACTGGACAGTAATTGGATAAATGCCACGATGTTGTCCCGCCCCCGGACGCTTGGCATCTCTGGGGGTGAATGGAGCTGTTGGTGGACCTCGACCGGGCTGGACGCTGGGCTTCCACGTGCTGACTGGAGGATCAGTCAAAAGGCTGAATCCCATTTGACTGACAGCTATTTTGAGATCTACTCCTCACTTAACAGAGTTCAGTTTAATACCATCGCACATTCTGCTGTGAAATCAAGAGAGAAATCACTACGAAATTACTTGTTCATTTCTTGCACTGTAAATAAAACATACTCATTGTACTTCCTTGTTTCAATTTAACATAATTTCAACGTTTTCTTGTTTACTTGGTACGATAAGGTCACTGACCATTTTCTTAAAAAGGAACGGAGGGCCGAATTTATGTTTAAATAACTTGACTTTTTTTTTTTAATGTAAGCCGACAATGAGCTTCCCCTCTCTGAAAGATGAGCAGCCTCCACTGGTCAGAACATAGCCAACATGGCGTTGAGGCAGAAACGCTCCAAAAAGATGACACCAGGGCCACTTGTAACACTTGCAAAGCTTCCATTTCTTCAAATAGGGGGAGATCCCTCCAATATGCTGAAACATTTGTCTACACAGCATGCAATTAATTTGCAGGAATGTCACATATTTGATACGCTACTTAGCAATGCTTGTGAGTCTAGTGGCAAAGCGACAGAGTGAACACCAGGGCGTCATCTGAACCCGGTTCTGGTGGGGGCAACAAACGTCCTGCCCCCTTAAATAAAAGTTTCCGAAGGTAGGGAAAAAGAAATGAGGTACACAACAATGGGAGACATAGAGGAATTAGTAAAGCATGTTAAGTTTTAGTTTCGCTGTACGGTGCCCCCCCCAACCTGGGCCTGGCATCATCTGTTATTATTGTTTGTGCAAATTATATTTTCTGTGCAGAGATAGAAATATAAAAGACAGTTAATGCAAACAAACCCATCTGTACTCTTTTATTCCCTCACCCAATGAGAACCGATAAGAGAATCAATAAGGAATCGAATTGATAAGCAAAATCGATAATGGAATCGCAATCATTAAATTTTTATCGATTCCCATCTTTAGATATGACCCATTTGGACGTTCAGAGGCTCTGTTGTGAACATGGAATCACTGTCATGTTTTGCAAAATACATTCACCTGTAAAATCCATGTAGTTTGAAAAATGACAGTGTTTGCAGATGCTTGTTTTTAATAATAAATAATAATGGATTAGATTTCAATAGCACTTTTTGGGACACTCAAAGCACTTTACATTATTGACTCATTATTCTTTCACTCTTACTTTCCCCCTCTGGTGGTGGTAAACTACATCTGTAGCCACAGCTGCCCTGTAGCAGGCTGACAGAAGCACATTGACATTCAGTTAATGGTGTATTTTGTGGAAAAAGTCACTTTGCGTCAGTTTTCTCACTTTTGACATAATTACTTTCAAAATTACTCTGAGGTTTTGTGAAAATGTACATTGTTGGTGAATTAAATTTAGGAAAACACTCAATTTTCACTCAAAAATGCAAAAAAAGTTCAAAGGTTAAGGTTAGCTGACTTTATTGTCCCTGCAGTGAAAATCATTCTCTGTATTATGTAGCATTAGCATTAGCACATAGAACATATCAAGAGCAGTGAGCTGCCATTGAAGGCACTCAGGGACCTAGTCCAGATCTTCATCAGCACCGTGGTCAGGGGCACTGACAGGGGAATTAACTTATATGTACTTGTTTTTAATGGTGGGGGAAACCACAGGAAACCAGAAAACAGGTAAACTCAACTCAGAAAGACTGATCTGACTGAGAATCAAATGCAAACCTTTTTACTGTGAAGTGCAACCACTGTGCCACCATGTCACTGTTGTGCTCTCTGGACGGACGTTCCAGGGAAATGGCTGCATTGTATGTGTTGTTGAAATAACCACAAAGCACGTGTCCTCACTCATCCGTGATTTATTCAACAGCCGCCATTACAACATTCCACTCAACGACACACATGCACACAACTTCCTTCTAGACAGTATGAATCGATCAGACATTAAACATCGAACAAAATAGTATATCACTTGTAAAATAAAACCTTTGTGAATGCATTAGATTTTAAAACAAAATATGTAACGATTTTAATTACTACAGTTTTAAATGTAATATTAAATTTTTATAAACCCATATTTTCCCTCATTAACTAAACATAAATGTAACCATACTGAACCTTTAAAAATGTATATAAAGTTATAATAACACCTGGGAACAAATAGACCCATCAATGACCTATGAAGAACATTTCAAACAAATAATGTGCTTCCCAAATTACAAAAAAATAAGGCATTTTAACCTGTCACATCACTCATGATGAAGAGGATGATATTATAATAAATGGTGATAACTCACATCAGGAAAACTCAAATGTAGAGAAAAATTTCTGCAAAAAATAGTTCTAGGTCTTAAAGAGTTAAGTCAACCATATTGATTTAATCCATTGATTTAAAACACATTTTACCAAATAATGTCTATGTAATTAGATTAGTTGAAAGATCTTTAAAAGAGTCTTGCACTAGCACTTCGCTCAGGTGCGGCTTTCAGGTGCTTCCACTATATAACATCACACAAACTCAAAGCGTCCAGGGTGTGAAGTGGGGATGATGTGTGTCACAGCAGTGAAATTGATCCCCTGCATTCAGAAGCTCCTATGCCACACTCCAACATTTGCAACTTCAGAGGGTTGTCTCTTTGTTGACATCAAAAGATTTTCTGTGTCCTTTGTAATCCAGATAATTATCCCCATCAGTGGGGCCTTTGATGTTTACATAGCTGCATTATGCTGTGTGTATGTGTATGTGTGTGTCTGTGTGTCAGTGCAAGCATGAATATTATCTCAGATTTTCTCTACGTACAGTACAAGTTACAGCTAATAATCAGACTAATGTTGTCAGAAACGCACGTCAACTTCAAGCGATGCAAAACAGCAAACTGAAGTTGTAACAGAGTGGGAACTTTCAAAGGTTTTCTTTTTTTTGCTGCCTACTGATCAATGTATGTCACGTGTTGTGTGCATGTGTGTTGTGGTTTGGTTTACATAAGCCCAGTCTCATTCTTTAATGGCTGTTAAAATGCATATCTGTTAGATAGATGTCGATGGAAGATGCTATTCATTTGTAATTTAATGGTGTCATATTTCAACCTGTCTATATTTGTCTTCTCTGGGCTAATGTTGCATCTTATATCATAACAATTTTTTTTGTTTTGTTTTTTTTTGGGGCGGGGGGGCTCTATAAAACCAAAAACCTAAAAAGATATTCTGAGCAGTTGTATTCCAGGTTTCGGAAGAGTTTCTGAAATGTGCCTCTTATCCTGCAGGCTTTTTGCAATTTTTTTTTTTTTCTTTCTGCAGGGCAATGAAGGGCATAGTAATATGTTTATTTAACATGAATGAAGCTCTTCTATGTGAGTGTGTTCTGCATATCTCTCCATGTTTGTGTGTGCACAGCTTTATTACTTTTGAAACAAGTACTATGACTACAATTGTTTAACCATATTTTTATGATTTATCTTTTTTGTTGGACATGTAGGATTATTATACAATAATGTACTTTTAAAGGTGAGACCATTCTCACTGCCAAAGTGCCACAAACTGATTCATGGTCAGTTTTCAATGCACCAGGTACTTGTATTGCTCCATGTTTCAGAGTCAGTCTGATGGAACTTCTTAAACTTTGAAACTGTAGACATAGGCCTGGTAACATTGTTAAAAAAGAGGTGGATGTGATGAATATGGTGAAACTCCAAACGTTGTGGACCTGTGGGACTTACATAAGAAAACAGACCAATAGGCCACGAGCTATTGTGAGGGCTCTTTGTATAGCAGTGTCTTTGTCATTGTCATCCTCATCGTCTTTGACTTTGTTGTTGTGTTCGATAGCAATTCCTTCAAACATCTCTGACAAAACTACTGGTTGGATTAATTTCAAATTTTATATGTTGTTTCCTTGGAACAATATCTACAAAGTTTTTTCACAGTTTTGAGCAACTTTGATTTTTGCATTTTTGACAAATTTTTCAAATATTAAAAAAATGCTTTTACTCATTGTGGGCCATATTTTGATAGCTTATAATATGGTATATAGTCAGAGATATCAGTTTAGTTACTATCGAGAACTGATAAGAGGTCATAAATGGACTTTTATTTAATTTGGTGAGTTCTCCTCCAGTGAAAGTACCACACACTTCTATTGGAAGATTGATCTCCTACATTAGACCACAGGACTCTAACATAGTGGCAGAACCTGACAACCTCGCAGATTCAAGTTGTTAATTCTTGATAGAACATGTAGGTAAGATGCAGGCTCATTGGTCCTGTTTTTTTCCATTACCCTAATCAGCCTGTTTGTTGCCTAAACCCTCACTAAGCTTCAATATGTGACAAAATGTCTGTATGAGATTATCACCATATATGCAGGACTTTAAGGTGAATAAAATGGAGCTGTTTAAAGGGCAAATCTATGAGCTATATTTACTTGATGTTTTCCTTCTGTCCTCAGGCAGACTCTCATGGGCAGCCTAAGTGTTTGGGCTATGGCTTTGGCCGCTCTTCTGGGGACCTCGGGGTGCTGGATGGCTGAAGGGCACAAGAGCAACAGGCGAGGCAGCGTGGATGGAGCCAGCATGTCACACACCTCCTCACAGGAACCACACACCATGGTAAATGTACTGCACAGCCACCGCGCTTTCACACATACTGAACAATTTCCAACACCCTCAGCTGATCAGATTAGATGCACATAAAAGTAATCATAATGTAGAATCAATTCAGTCTTATGTCCTCAACTGTGACTTCAGATGCATTTTAGCATTTTGATTTATGGATTTTAACTTAGACAAAACCAAGACAAAAATCAGAGGTTTGTCATAGTGCTGCTGGATGACTTTAGCTGCTAATGAAATAATTAAACACCTCAAGTAAGCCAATTTCAGATAGAAGTACTGATCTAACTGATAGATATAAAAGGAAAAGCCAGTAGATTTTCCTTGTGTGTTTTTTCCTCGATGTCTGGTTGTGAAACACTGAAAAGTGTATTGAATGAAAAGTATTTCTGCGTTTGATGTCTACAGCTAGAGCTTTACACAAAAACATGTAAGATGCTACATGCAACTTCTTGCAACTGTGAAGCCATTTAAATGTAAGACATCTTTCAGTAATGTTAGTTAGTGTTCAGTGTACAAACCACTCAATGCATCATAATAATGTCTTTATATTTATAATTGTATCCTTCCAACTGTTTAGATTTAAGCAAACCCTTAGCTGATGGACTGAGTTTTATATGCTTGCCATTAACAAAAGTCAAGTTTGATATTAGGTACATATAAGGTACTATTCACATAATCTAATAATGTTGGTCATTTGTAGTATTAGTGATGCAGAAGTTGTAATAAAAATATTTAGTGAAGCCTGTTTATTCAGTTCAACGTCCTATGATTTATTTAAAAAAAAAAAAATGTTTTCAGGGTTCAGCATATATTTAGGTACAAAGCCACTGAACTCTATTAAAATGGTAAAAAGCTTAATTCCTCAGAGCAACAAAATCAAAACTCAAACATATGCTTCACCTTTCATTTAAGCATCAAATTTTAAGCACTGAAAGGACAGTGACAAAAAAAGTTATGCAATATTCATAAAACTCTCTCGTAGTTAGTTTATATATGGCTGGAGTAAACTACAGACAAATTTGAGTAAACAGAAAATGACACACATTAAATCATCAGTGTTTCATTTAATAACAAGATATACATTACCTTAATTTTTTTTATTATTGTTTTTAACTTTAAAGAACCATTTATTCACATTTGAAGTAACTGGACTGATTAAATTCATGCTGTACACAAGAAGTTTTTGTCCAATACAGCTTAAAAACACTCGCCCTCTTAGCAAACTGGTAAAGAAAGAATGAACCTACAAGAAATGTTCTATTTATAATAAAAATGGAGAGCCATAACTGCTTATCAGAAGGACATACACATAGACAGACAGGCAGACACACCACATCGCCCTGTGGTCGTCCTAATTCTTTGTGAAATGAAGCATGTACACCCCTTGGTTGGTTCCAAGTCTGACTCACTTTGGGCTTTGCCAAGCTGGCAGCCGGCTGTGGAGTGTCATTTTGCCCTGGCGTTTCTGTCCCCTGAAATCCCTTGATGCTATAACAAATTCCCAGGCAACCTCCCTCCTCCATCTATCTGGCGAGAGCTGAAACTTAAAAAGCTGTCGTTTGGCACCAGAGTCGACCTGGGGGTGAATCACGCAAATCTGTAAATACGCAGGATGTATGCTGAAAGCCTTTGGGAGTGAACAAGCGTTGCCAGAATAATACAAAGCATGTAAACAGGAGGAACAATGGAATCTCTTAGGGGTGTAACACACTGGAAAAAAGAAAAAAGAAAAAAAAAAAATGTAGTGAGATATTAAGCGAGGAAGTCAAGATGAAGAATGTTTGACTTTGATTGCCTGTCAACTTCCTGGGGGGCATCTTGGATACCTGCAGAGCAGCCAAGAAGCCTGAATATGCTGACAAATTCACATACGGTTGGTGCTTGTTTTAGTTGGATTACATTACCTGGTGCCGACTGAAGGATGCCAAGTGCTATCAAACCACAACACTGACAGGAAACTAGATGGCAGGGTTTTTCCTCTGTTACAGGCTTGAATATTAAACTACATAAATACATGAAGAGTTATGGGCAAGATAATTACAGAAAAAGGACATTTTCTTTCCAGTGCATGCAGGCTTTTGAACTAGGTTGATGTATTAACCACTGTAAGCAACATATAATTCAGGAAATTAGGGTTATCTTATTAATACAAATATTTTGTGATATGTGAACTCTGCACCTACTGTCAAGTGCAGAATAAATGACAGAGTATTAGAAAGTTCATTGTATAGCACGTTCTGTTTCCCTCTAAGGCACAGGTGTCAAATATGCGGCCCTTGGGATGAATTTGTGCAAAAATTACACTAAGATATTAACAATCGTTTTAGTTCAGGTTCCACATTAGGACCAATTCAATCTCAAGGGCAGGATTCAGTAAAATACTATCATAGTAACATATAAATAATGACAACTCCAAATTTTTCTCTTTGTAAATGCAAATATGTCCATGCATGTACACTAAAACAAAGTAGAATTTTGTGAAAAATGTGACTAACCTGAAAAAATATGAACAAACTGAAATGTCTTAAGAGAGAAAAGTACGGTTTTAATAATATTCTGCCTGTTATTAAATGTTTTGTGTATCTGTAAGTTATAATGTACATGTGTAAATGATTAACTGACGCATAATATTGTTAAAATTACACTTATTTTTTTTCAGTTTGTTCATGTTACTCACATCTTTTGAAAGGATAGTTTGTAGATGTAAACCTTCTCATAATGTAAATTTACTTTTTTTGCTCTAAACCATAGAGAGAAGTTTGGAGTTGACATTATTAATATATTATTATGTTATTATTTTACTGGTTCAGCCCACTTCAGATCAAATTTAGCTGAATGTGGCCCCTGAACTAAAATGAGTTTGACACCCCTGCTCTAAGGAGTATGTCATAGTTCTGAGATTGAAAGGTTAAGTCCACTGTTACCTCAGTATTAACACTAAACCTATTACCACTCAGACAATGCATGGAGCCTGAAGTCTAAAGTTTATTTTGGTAGATCTATGTAATGCCATTATCAAGTTCATTCATTCATTCATTATCTGAACCCGCTCCACTTTATCCTCACTGGGGATCCAGCGACTTCCCAGCTACTTATGGGTGAAGGCAGGGTACCCCCTGGACCTGGACCAGTTCATCGCAGGGCTGACATATAGAGAAGAACAATCACTCTCACATTCACACCTATGGGCAATACAAATTAACCAATTAACCTATCAGTGCATGTGTTTGGGTGGTGGGAGAAAGCCAGAGTAACCACAAACATGCAAACTCCACATAGAAAGGTCTCACCCCCATCAGTTGGTGTTGGAATTGAACCCCAGACCTTCTTTCTGTGAGGCATGAGTGCTATCCACTGCACCACCGTGTCACCCTCCATTATGAGTTTTCTCCTTCAAACAATAACTCAGAGATTTCAGAATTCAGATAGGTCAAAATAACACTGCAAGTGCTACCTGAGCTTATAGCTTACATTGTAGCTCACATTTTATCTCAATTTTAGCAAGAAAACAGCCACAGTAAAACCATAAATCATCATTATTTGGAATGCCTTTTTTTTTTTTTACAGGTTTGTGTTGTTGGCTGCACTAAAATCAGTTTTGAAACACACTGACGGTTTGATAGCTGGTCTGAATCAACAAATGATGTGATCATGCATAACATAGCAACTCTACACCTTCATAACCATCACTGCACACTATCAAACTTATTTATGTACTCACTGAGACCTATCTCTACCAGGGAACACAATGGCAATGCTGACTCTCATGTGCTTCAATTTGTATCCTGACTGATTGTTAAAATGTACAAACTGAATTTTTTTTCAGAAAAGTATAATTTAACTCATAAAGACACAGCGCTACTTTCATGTCAGCTCCCAAATGAAATTTTCTCTGTAACTAACTTTTCTTAAATGATTTATCTCTGTATAGTATGATATTGCCCTCTATCTTTTGTATGTTATCAATATAAATCAGGTATTTTCCTGCAGTTAATTCACTGACTATAAAGATGCTCATAAAAGCTTAAATTAAAGGTGAGGGTTCTTATACGAAAAACAGAGAAACCTGCAGAAACAGTAACTTTTTCAGAAAAATCTATCATTAATTGAACATAAACCCAGTGTCTCCATCCACTGTCATTGATCCAACTCCATGGGTTTTACTGGTGAATCAATGTTGTAGAAGTGTTTGTACAGTAACTACAGAGTCTCTGAATGTCCAAGTAGGTCTTATCTGATGACCATGAAAAGATGAAAAACTGCATATTACATCAATTATTTACATATATTGATAGGATTAGTGGATCAACAGGTATTAAATATTTCATATCAGTAAATGCTTTTGGTCAGCGATGGATGTTTGGTCCTTTATGGGTTAAACCAACCTAGCATGGTTAGTTTTACAACAACAGAAGTTTCTAATCTCTGTTATAAAATGTTGCGATCATCTGTTTCACATGCTGCGCTAACATATAGAAGGACTGAAATCAGTCTGTTATCAGATGCTAGTAAGAGACATTTAGGGCACATTACCTACTTTTTAGAGGCATAAGAATAGTACATTTATCTCTGTAATTGCAGTATTTTACATAGTGCTCTGCACCTAGGTGTTGGTTTGTAGCATTGATGTCACTAACCCAGGTGGCGAAGCTAGGGAGTTTACTTTAGTCTGTTTTAAACTATACTTTACAACCGCACTAAAGTTGTTGGTTTTCAGCCACATTGATTTAGTTTGTGTAATGTAACATTTTGTTGCTGTCAAAGAAGTAATGATGCAGAATTACCTCAAGTCTGACTTCTGAACTCTGATGTGCAGTGAGTCTGATTTACACAGATGCTTATGAATGAAAACTTAATTGATACGTCATAAAAAAATATTGGGATATTAGGTCATCACAGTTTAGATAATACAGCTGTATATAAATGTGTACTAGTGTTTACTTGGTCTGTTGTTAAAATATTGTAGTAATGTCCAAAATGATGTAAAAATACAGAGTTTCTAGTTATATACAACACCAATGAGCCATCAGATAAAGACAAAGCCTCCAAAAACCAGAGAAAACAAGAAGAAACATCTTATAGTTTGGATGTAACTCGCTTTAAATATTTAAGAAGAAGTGAGAAGATTTTTGATTCAGAACATGGCATTCTACATGATTCTATGTAAAAAGATGACCATATGATCTTATACATGTATGTGTATGTATTTACATAAACTAAGACTTGCAGTGAGTGTCCTAAATTTGTTTTGTTAAAACAGCTAAAATTATACAGTAGATGTACTAGACAGAAAAAGCATTGCAATACAAGCACTTATTACCCAAATGTCTTCTTGTTTTTTAATCTTGCCATCCATTTTAAACTACTGTGGTAGTCGCTGCATTCAGTGTATAAAAGCTACATCTTCTAGTGATTTATCGTTATTTGAAGAGGTGTTTTTGTTGAAAGGTTAGTGGCAGGAACACATTTTTTCCACCTACTCGGGTACACCTTCTGTTGGGAGGTGATTAGCACTTTAATTAAAGGGTGCTATATATGGTGGCATATATAAAAAATAAAAATAAGATGAATATGGTACATGGTTGTGTCCTTTGAAATGAGGGGCAATAAATGTAAAGAAATGAAAGTGCGGGGCAGAATATGCATGTTAGTATCACAGTAATGAAAATGTACAGGGTAGAAAAAGCTCACTTTTTAGGCTTTGGTTTTATTTTAGAATTCAAAAGTGTTCCACATGTGGAGGTGTTGTCATTTGCATAGAGTTAGGGTTGCATTTTTTGGTCTCCTTTTCATTTAGCTCATTAAGAAACTCGCTAGTGCAATGATAAAGATAGATAAGACAGGTGTTTTCCTTCTAAGCACAAGGCACAAGGGAATATTGAATGTAGACTGATTAACTCTTGTGATAACGCAGTAACTGAAACTTTGAGCTTTTATTCCTCAGTTACTCCTCCTAATCCTTCTTGTCTTTATCAGCCAGTGTATTTAATAGGTCATAAGATAAATTCAGCTCTCACATTATTTTTGCAGTTTGTGGTTAGAAAACATAGTGTGCACAGCATCACCAACCTGGCCCACAGGTGAGTAATTTAATACAGGAGAGACATTTTGTTGTTTTTACTTGGCCTGAATTAAAGGAGAGGCTATAACCATCCTATTGAGTTTGCATACTTCAACTATGTCACTGTCACACACTCCAGAAAAGTAGACCAACTTGAAACTGACTGTGACACAGGCATTTTGAGAATAGCATACATTTATATTAACTCTTTCCCCGCCATTGACGAGATTTTCCGTCAATCCGTGTTTTCACTGTTATACTGTAGTTGGAGGTGTTGTGGATCATGTGAATTACTTTCCTTAGTCCAAAAACAAACAATTAAGCAGCTTTTTCGGAAAAATGACGGGCCGGGTTTAACGTTTTTGCACTGGAGTCTCCGTATCCCATGGCAACGCATCCAGCGGCAGTCACTGAATGAGGAAATGAAGACTGCAGGAACCGCGCGCAGTTTCAAAAGCCTTAAAGATGATTATGGAGACAGAGTCTGACAATTCAATATATGATGGAGCTACAGAAGAACCATTTAGAGACAGGAACGGAGAAACAGAAGGTGAGGGAGACGAAGACAGAACACGGGAAACAAGGAGCGGCTCAGGTCCGACACGGAGGTGCGGGTGGGGGGGGGCGGGGGCACAGAGCGACACGGAGAAAATGACAGACAGGAGGAAGAGAAAAGAGACATTTCTAGAGGACATTCAAGGAGAAGACAGACATACAGACATGGGACAAGACAAAGGAAAGCTAGTGTTCATCTGTTAGAGTGAGTTCAGATTCAGACTGAGGACACAGAACAGATTCAGCTGTAGAATGTCAGCAGGACACAGGGAAGACACTGTTGGATTTGGCTTTTGTATGAAATAAATAAATACATATATTCATACAGAGATAATAACTAGATGTCCATATAATTATTTACAGATCAAACACAGCAGCTGGTCCAACAGGAGGACCTGGTGCAGCCAAAGGCCAGAAATCTACAGTATTTAGTGCATTTGTTTCTTTTTTTCTTGAAAATGAGGAATATTGAGGTGTTTATATCCAAAAGCTAAACTACTATGTGTTAGACTTATAACTGATGTATGTAAATGTGCAAAGTTTAGAAGGAACCTGGTGCTTTACAAGATGTTCGGTCTAAAGTTTGGTGTGGATTCCCCTAACATTTTGTGGAATGATGGGATATCTTAGAGCTGTTTGTTACTATTATTGCTGTTATTATTATTTTATTTTGTGATTTTGAAGACAGTGTTACTGTTGGTAAATAAGAAAGAGTCAAAAATGTAAATAGGAAATCAGTTTTCTCTTGAAAATCAATATCTTTGAAAAAAATGCAATTTTCTCAGCTTTTTGCTCAAAATTCAGTTTTTTCCTGAAAATGACCAATATTCAAATGTTTATATCTCACGAACGAATAAAGATAGAATAAAATAGTTTTTTGTGTTTAAAAGTTGAAGTTCTGTTCTTTCTTTTGATGTATTCAGTGTTCACATACTCCTAACACAACATTTTCAGTGAGCCTCCAAAGATTAGTGAAAATGACCAAAACGGCTGGCGCTGGCTACCAACTCACTGGAAAATGCTCTGGCGGGGAAAGAGTTAACACTGCAGCGCTGTGTGAGGTTGTTTAGTATGCAAAGTCACAGTGTAGAAACAAGTAACAATACCTGAAAATAACAATATGTGAAGTTCCTTGCAGAGGCATGTTGCAACAGTGCCATATGCTGAGAAAGTAAAGGGAATAGAAGATGAATGTAGATGAGCAGAAATAGCCTCCAGCTGTTAAAAGGTATTGAAGCTCCTGTCTTATCTATTGTCCATGTCTTGTGCTTGTCTCAGAGCATTCATTCTCTCTTCATATTTCCTCATAATCCTAGTTGCACTAAGTCTGTTTAAGAGATCAGAAATGTACGTAAACCTCAGCTAAATTAATTTTTCTCCATTTCACCATACAGGGTGTCAATAATGTCTCTTTACAATTTAACAAATTTATTACAAAAGCAAATGAATAGACAGATTTGTGGAAATTATTACAAAATGAGAAGTTGATATTGAAGGTTTTTTTTTTTTTGGCCTCATTTAACCCATAAAGACCCAGTGCTACTTTTATGTCACTTGCCAAATGATTTTTTCTCTCCATTTAACCTTTCTTAAGTGATTTATCACAATTTATAATAATATTATCCTCTGTATTTTGCATTTTTTTCCATTGAAAATATGGTATTTTCCCATATTTAATTTACCGATCATGTAGATGTTCATAAAAGGTCAGATTAAAGTTGATTGCCATAATATCAGAAACAAAGAAAAATGAAGAAAACATAACTTTTTCTACAAAATCTGTCATTAACTGAACACAACCCAAGTGGGTCTATCCACTGTCATTTATCAAACTCCATGGATTTTACTGGTGAATCAATTTTGCAGAAGATGACAGTGTTTCCACGTTCACTACAGAGCCTCTGAACGTCCAAATGGGTCATATCTGATGACCATTAAAAGATGATAAACTGTATTTTACACCAGTTATTTACATGTACAATTGATTTCTCATTGAAGAAAAATGGACCAATGATTTGATTGCCACAATGTGATTAAAAACTTTGATAACCACATAGAACAAATCTGATGAACAACTGCTTTTGTAAAAAAAAAAAAAAAAAAAAAAGTTGTAAAGAGACTTTGTGGACACCCTGTATATTCCATCTGTTAATTTAGTTTTCAGATTTAGAATAATTAGAGGGAATTTTTAATTTCAGCTTAAATTGATTTTGTGACATTTTCAGAGGATCAGTTTACAATATGTCAAGTCGACTGGATGTTTAAACACCCTGGAGCTTCTGGGTATTGACGTCATGTCTTTAGAAACTTCACACTGGCTAATTGTCACTATTGGGAGTCAGTACCTGCGACTGTACGTTACTGTCTCCCTCCAGACTGAGTGTCCTTTTACTTGGCGTTATCAGTAAATGTAATGCAAACTAACAACCAGTAAAAACCTTCCCCTCTTCTCACTTCTCAAGTTTTAGCTGCTCGGGTCCTCACTTCGACTCCTTGACCCTCCCACCACAGATGTGAGTCGAGGAGTTGAGACAAGGACCCAAGGACAGAGGTGGAAGGAACCTTGTATTTAATAACATGAAACGTCTTCATCTAAGTAGATATCAGTTACATATCCCCAAGACCAAGGAAAGTCAACTTTTTTACACTTAGTAATTGTTTGGATTGGAGACAACATGATGTATTTGCTTTGCAGTGGACAGCATTTTATTTATTTATTTATTTATTTATTTATTTATTTAAAGTAAAGGTGTGAAACTCTTGTCCCCTACAGAGGATAAAAATGCATTGCTGGGTCTAAAGAGGATATGACATGGGCTACCACTGTAGGTTATATAATTACAATATACCACTGTATTTTATTATTTTCTATCTCTTGTGTTTGCAAATAGCCATGTATTGAAGGGGTCAAATTATCGTACATTATTGGACTTTTGGAATTATTTATTGTACAGAGAATGAAATTATCATACAAATACAATAATTGTCATACATATGGCAACGCTTTTTCCCTCTAAATTTCCAGATTGTTAGCCACTCCCCTTCTCCCACACATTTTCCCTTCTTTTAGCCCTGTCTCCACCCACCATTTACATCACTCAACTTCCCTTTGCTAATTTTTTGAAACCCTCCTGCTCCTGTTGTGTTTGTGGATTGTTGGACTTTCCGTTGCATTTCCCAAATTATTTGTAAATTTGAGTTTTTGTTAATAAATTGTTTTTCTCTGTTTCTGGGTTCTCCCTTCTCAACCACAAACTGTGACTAAAGTGATTGTCATCTGAAACTGCAAAACTGAAAAAGCAGACATGTGCATGAGGGCTCATGAAGCTAATTTGGTTGCACATTCTGTTGTAGAAATGGGCCAAAATTCCTGCTTGGTGTTGTGGAAAGCCAGTGGAAAGCTGTAACATGTGTGTTATTCATTTTTTAATGGCAGTTAAGCCAAATATTGACATGTGAGATAAGGATAGTATGATCCGCAGTATCAAAGGCAGCGGTAAGATCTAAAAGTACTAGAAATGCCAGGTCCCCAGAATGAGTAAATAATAAAAGATCTTTAAGAACAAGTGCAGATTCAGTACTATGAAATGGTTTAAAACCAGACTGGAATACTTCAATAAGATCTTTTCTATCTAAAAAGGTTTGGGGCTGAATAAGAACAACTTTCTCCAACAACTTTGAAAGAAAAGGCAGTTTAGAAATCAGTCTGTAATTAGGCAGAGCCATGGGGTTCAGGTTTTTTTTTTTTTTTAAAAACAGGATGAACCACAGCATGCTTAAAATAGGCAGGAACAGTCCCAGACACAAGACAACAATTAATTATAGATGCCACACTTGGCCCAACAATCAAAGACATCTTTTAAAAGAACGGGGAAAAATGTCAACGGGACAAGCTGTGGGCTTCAAGTGACCAACCACCTTAGTTAAAAGAGACAGGCTCAAAGTGGTCAAAAACAGCTGAACATGGTGGGATTGGGAGATCTGAAGCAGAGGGTGGAATTTGTGACCTAATACCAGCAATCTTGTCAACAAAAAATTCTAGGAAATTATCACAGGTTGTTTGAGACTCAGCCAGGCAAGCAGTAACAGGGGGATTAACGACGGTGTTAACAGTGTGGAATAAAGCACAAGGTCTATAACAATTGTTTGAGACAATATCTGACAGATAGTTTGTTTTTGCTGCTCTGACAGTCTCTTGATAATTAAACAGAGTTTCTTAATATATTAGAAGAGACCTGAAGTTTATCTTTCTTCCATTTACGTTCAGCTCTCCTGCAGATTTGTCTGAGGGTGTGGGTGACATCATTAAGCCAAGGCTCAGTTCTAGGTTTGGCGTGCTTAATTTTAAGGGATGGCTACTGCCACAGTATTGTGGCATGAAATGTCGGTTTGTTTATTGCCACAGACCAATCAAAAGTTAGCATTTGTACAAGAGCCAATCATGGATACTGTTACATGAACTCATTAGCCTCTTGTTGCCACAGTACTGTGGTGATATATGGTGCATATTTCAGTGCATTCCTTTGTACATTTTGCTACCACAGTGCTCGGGTAACTGATGGAAGAAATGACAAAGTAGTGGTAGTACATACTATAGAATAGGAATTATTGTTCTGTATGCGCTATATGTTGTTTGTGGTGTTCTTTGCGCTGTGCAGTCATTGAGGCTGGAGAAGGTGGGTGGAGCTACATGTTAGATGTGGCAGTGTGTTGTGTGACTTCTCAGTTCGGTGTCAGTTCAGTGTATTGAGTGCTGTGGCCTGAATTCTGCGCTCTGAATGTTGTCCCAGTGGCTGATTTATATCCATGTTGGATTTACCTACTGGCACCCTTGGCACCGTGCCCCCCCTCCGCTTGAAAATCTTAAGGAAAAAAAAAAAGATACTGCTTCAGCTGGGAATTGAACCAGAGCATTCTGCATTGCAGTTCAGTACTTTACCTATTGAGCTCAATCTCCACTGATTCTATGGTTGACCTATTTCCTATCTGATTGCCTTGGTACTTTCTGGGATGTAACAAGTTACCAGTCTAGACATGATATAACGAGGGTGCTGATTGTCTCTGTGGTAATAGACAAACCGGTATTTTGTGCCACAGTACTGTGTCAGTAGCCACTTTGTAATTTTAAAGGGAGCAATAGAACCAAGAGTGTTTGAGCAGATGGAATTAAACAGTGAAAGTAAATGATCAACAGTCAGATCAGCAGGAGGCCTGGCCAGAGTTGCAGCATGACAGGTATTTTGATAAGCGGTGGAAAGTTGTCAAGAAATAGCAGAAGTAATTATGCGAGAGCAGCATACAGGAGGGTGAGGTTTAATGGGTAGACTGGAAAGAGAAACCTCAAATATAACAGGCATATGATCAAAGACATTTAGGCCACAAATGCCAAAATTACAGACAGGAAGTCCACTAGAGAAAACAATGTCCATTGCATGTCCACGCTTGTGTGTGGGGCCTTTCATTGACTGTATATTGGCCTTTCATTGACTGTATGTATCCTTAGCCAGTGGTGTCATTGGGCAGCAGACATGAATATTAAAATCCCCCAAAATAAAAATACTGTCATATCTTGGCAAAGTTCCAGCCAGGAATTCAGAGAAGTTCTGAATGAAGTTCATGTTAAATTTGGGAGCATGGTAAATCAGCGCACACACCACCGGAGTCAAAAGATCCAGCTGAAATAGCTGAAGCTCAAAGCCGGAGTTGACGTCGATTGGTAGCTGTCGGCAGTTAAAACTGTTTTTAAAAACAGATGCGAGACCTCCACTGCCAGTTAGCCAAGGGGAAGGTTGTTCAGTAATGTAAAGTGAACAAACTGAACTATCAAAGTGTAGCATTCACACTTTTTGTGTTGCTTAGTTGGTGACTAGTATGTTTCAAGATAACATTACTTGTATGTGTTTTTTTTATTGTTTGTAGCCACAATTTCTGATATTTTAACTGTGATCCACAATCTAACATTCCATCTCAGTGTTGCTAGTGTGAATTAGCCAATAACATCCTTTTTTTTTCAGTTTAGCTCTGACCGTGGAAAAATCAGGAACAGAGAGGCTCTTATGTCAATTCATGTATTACGTTTGGCTCCACGGAGACAGTAAATCTGAGTTTTAGGTCTCAAGCTAAAAGTCTACCTAACATATATGTGAATTTACAGCCTCATCCCTACACCCTGACACTGAAATCTGACTTTAAAAAAACATATCAGGTTCCTGTTAAAAGTGGCCCAGAGACTCTATACACTGAAAATGTAAGTTAACACTTGGGCAAAATTTCCTCTTCATTTCCTCGTCAGTATGTGGATGTTAGCGTCTGCCTCGCCTCCTATTATAGACGGTAGCCTCAGTCATCACCAAAGTGTTATTTCACAAGATCTGTATAGGTGAATGTACAAAGGAAAGTGACAAAAAGACCCCTGGAGAGGTACTTTAATGTGAATACAGTATTTTTAGAAAGTAGTGAATAGCCTTTCTCTCACCTCTCTGGTTGGTTTGATTCCCTAATCAATTGATCAAACAGCAGCACTCGAGATGATGGAAGGCGGTGCTGATGAGCACACTCAATTTTATCCTGCCATCATGAGGAAGCATGTCTGCAATTAAGATGGGCAGATGGCAGAGAGTGGGATAGAGATGTAGAGACAGAGGAGGAGGCAGTGACAGGAGACACTTAAAACTGCTGCGTTTCTCACGAGGCTCCCCGTCTCCTGGGAAGCCGAGAGGCCTCGCCGACTCACATATGTTTTATCACTGAGCCTCATTACTGATGACATCCAGACTGAGGGACAAGAACGCAAAATGTCACAACATTTCAATTGGTGCTGCACATTGGCTGCTTCATAAGTGATGCATTGGAAGACCTGCCTCTGTTCTATTTTTATTCTGCTTGTTGTTGCTTTGTTTTGCGCATCTACAGTAAGTAGCTTTGTAAGTTAAGATTATACAGAGTGACTATTCGTATAACAAGGACAAGTAATCAATAGCAAATAATACATGAGGCACATACACATTCTTTTTTTCAGTTTACACCTAGAAAATTTGAAAGGACACAAATTGAACAGATGTGATACATTTGGGGTTGCTCATTTTTAGGAGTGTACCTATGTTCCCCGGTGCCTATGTTCCCTGATACCTATGTAGAGTTAGGGTTATCACTAACCCCTAACTACTGGTACTATGGAGCATAGGTACCAGGGAGCATAGGTACCGGGGAGCATAGGCACCTGGGAGCATAGGTACCAGGGAGCATAGGTACCGAGGAGCATAGGCACCTCGGAGCATAGGTACCTCGCAGCATAGGTATCAGAGAGCATAGGTACCAGGGAACATAGGTATTGGGGAACATAGGTATCAGGGAACATAGGGCTGACCCCCACATTTTTGATGCAATTGAAGTAATGGAGGAATGACAGTTTACACAGCTCGTTTTTCTCGATATATGTGTTCCCTCTTATTCCTGTCATTTCTGATTCTTTTTCCATTTTCCATCCATAAGTCCGTTCACCTTCGCCATTGCTTGTGTCGTTATATCACAGCAGCAAAGAGGAAAAGCCACAGTAATGAATGGTCGGTAGAAAGCTAGAGAAAGGGCTGTTTTTGTCTCACTCCTCCAAGCCTGTAATAACCGCTTTTGTCTGTGCTCTCTGTTTGCAGGAGAAGGGGAAAGCAGATGGGAACATCGATCAACGTGAGTACACTTACTGTGTTCAAACCAAACAGCATTTTTCAAAATATGCCATGTTGTGCTCTATGACTTTTTTTCTTCCCTTTTTGCTGTGGAGTATTTCTGATTTAAATGGCCTCCATAAAAAGGAGCGACAGAATACAGTAGAAAAGACCCTTGAAGACGATATAACTAATGTATATGACATTCTAAAAAGCCCACTACTCACTGTGTTGTATTAATAGCTACACATTCCTGTAGAAAAAGTTAAAGCACATAGAGAATGATTTACTAACCAATAACAGGTAAATGTTAAGGGGAGGATTCTGTAGTAACCTTAACAAACATTTTCTATATCCATTTTGGCTTTTAGGTGAATAATAGAGCAGGGTGTAGTAGTACACAACATCACAATTCAACAGGGGTTCAGTACAACAGGAAAGAACAACCAAAAATGCATAAAGCTCAGTTTCTTTTCATTTCGGTTAAATACGTCTTAACATCTTACTTGTGTTTCTTCACACTGCAACTGTGAACAAAACAGACACAGCTACTGCTACAGAATTTTACAACAGAACTTATCTGAAAGAAGCAGAACAGCCCTCTAACTCCTCCGTGTCATTTGCACTTGCCATAGCGCTACCAAAGAATTTACACTGACAAGAAGTGAAAGCTAATATATTGGTGTATTGCAACAGAGTAACACAGAAACAAAGCTGCTGTTCTGCCATTTTGGACTGAAAGGGTTTCTCAAAGAAAGTTTGGACTTTGCTCTCCCATCTCTTTGTTTATACTATTTGCTCCTGTCAAGCCACATAAACGGATAAGAGAGAGCTAATGGTCTGTTCCATTGCAGCATCAGTATGTAACAGCAGAGCTACAACACTACTTTGTTGGACTGAAAACTGTTGTCAAAAGGCATCAGAGTTTTGCCCTTTGCTTTAATGCTTTTTGGTGTTACTGACTTGGCATTTCTGCTGTGGTTCTGTTTCTGACATAGGTCATTGTGAAGCTTCTGTAAGTGAACAGTAATGTCTTTAGCTTCATAGTTTGGGATCTTTATATATATGTACATACACACATGTGAAATTAAAAACAAATTTTATTTGGCTTTGCTCTCATGGGATACATTCACTTTATAGTAATGGCAAATAACATTTTGCATATATTTGAATGAAACTTAGTTTGATGCTAACTTTTTTTTTGTTCAGAATTGTAGGATTATATTAACATTACTCATTCAGTATCTAACATTTGTGCATGCTTGTGTGCTTACATTAAGGTTTTGTTGGATTTTATTTTGTGCTTGGAGCTGGGGGTTTATTGATATTAGTCGACTCTATTTAGTTCCAGTTACTATTGTTACATTCTATATATTAGCATATATGTGAGATTTTCACAAAAATGGAACCAAGTCCTTCGTCAAGGAATCAGTGTACAGGCCCTGATCAAGGATAAAGCAATAAATAACCAAATCCCTGCACTTTCTGGTTGTGCTCCATGGGACTTAGTTTCAGAAAAATAAGAAGTAACTGTATTACAGTCAACAGTGAGAGACAGTCATTTTTTGATCCCCTTTGAAGTATGGCATCATTTCCACATATGTTTGTTTCAGAGTTAATTTTTCTAGTCAACAAAGTTCGAGTTTGTCTTTAAAACACTTAAGTATAAGACCAAGACCATTTCTAAGTACTGTAGCAGATCCACAGGGCAGCAGACCCTCCGCTGTAGAGTCTTAGCCCCCTGGCTGCACCCCCAACATTTTGTCCTTATAACTGTACCTGTAAAAACAGTCGCCATTATTTCCATATATGTTTCAAAGCCCTGAGACAAACAATAAATTTGACCATAAATTTGAACACTGGTCTTACTCCTGTTGGGTAGCATGTTGATACAGGTCATGACATACTTTTAATAGTTTAAAGTATTTTTGTGGATCTTGCCTTTAATCCACTTACATATATATATATAGCAGCGTGCTTGCACAGGCCTTGAAAGTCTTAAAAAGTATGGCGTTTTGAAATGCTGTTTTCCAGACCTTGAAAAGTGTGGAATTTTGTGTGAAAATCTTTATAAAGCATGGAAAAAAGTCTCTCTCATAGTTGAATTTTAGAGTATGTTCAAAGGCACATAACCTTGGAAGATAAGAAATACATGAGGAAAACATATAAAAAACTTGATATGATTCCATTAACCGGTTAGTCCTGGAATGATTGTAGTGAAACTTGTTTGTGTGATATCCAATTTTGTGATTTTTATAGGTTTTAAAACTTTTCTGTCAGTAAAACATAATTTATTGTAAATTATGCATTCATTCATTCATATTTTGCTAAAATGAACTTTTCTACGACACACAAATAGGCACGCAAGTATAAAAGTGCATAAAGTCAAGGTCTTGGAGAAAAACAATTGCAGTAGACAAAGAGCAAGTACCCTGATATGGGGATTTCCACATACTATCCTCCCACGACATCTTACAAAGACTTCTTGCTAAGACCTTTACCACACCATCTAAAATTTTTGAGAACTACCACAGGTGAATAAAGTCTGTTCAGAGTTGCTGGTTGTGAGTTTCACCTTTTTTAATACAATTTGCACTTTATTCTGAGGCTGAGGTTGGTGTTGGTGGTGTGTATCACCAGATGCAGTCCACTAAGCCATTTCACACAAAACTAATGTTACTTTGCTGCCTTTACTACACACTGAAATTTGTAAAATCATATTTTCAATAGACAAACATCATATATGTAAGCTGCGGGGCATATCAAATGAAATGAAAAAAAAATATGACCAATGGCCCTGTAGCTTACCGGCCAAGTTAAAAGCTTTGGGAAATGTATCCAGATGCCATTTATTATCACCCAGTTATGTGTATTTATTATATTACATAAAGAGCGCATGTTTTGGTCATATTCCAATCAGATCTGTAAAAAATTCAAATTCTAACTTGATAACATTGATACTTACTGATTTATTTTATCAATCCACTTCCTATCTCTTATAATGGGAACATTTTTCAAAGTCGCACCAAATCCAGAATCAGATCCAGATCGAAATAATTTCAATACCTTGTGTTGACATCATCATACAGAAGCTGTATACCAAGTTTGAAGTCAATCAGAACTGGAGTTTGGGAGAAAAAGACGATTGAGATTTTTTCCCCATAAGAGCCCATGTTAAATTTTCCGTAAGTTCCCAGATCCAGAAGAAGATCCTGATCAGCATGTGGCCATTATGTTTTGGTCATCTCCCCATCAGGGCTGGACTGTAGAAATTTACACTGGATATCATTTATATTTACTGAGTTATCGCATCGATCCACTTCCTATCTCTTATAATGGGGAAATTTTTCAAAGTCGCACCAAATCCAGAATCAGATCCGGATCCAAATAATTTCACTAACTTTTGTTGACATCATCATAAAGAAGCTGTAAACCAAGTTTGAAGTCAATCAGAATTGTAGTTTTGGAGAAGAAGATGATTGGAAGTTTTGTAATGGACGACAGACGACGACGACAGACGACGACGACAGACGACGACGACAGACGACGACGACAGACGACGACGACAGACGACGACGACAGACGACGACGACAGACGACGATGACAGCGCCGGACGCCGCATGACAACAATAGCTTACGGCCTGTCAGCCAGTAAGCTAATAAAGGTCTCATCATTGGGGATGGGAATTGATAAGAATTTAACAATTCCAATTCCATTATCAATTTTGCTCATCAATCCTTGCTTATCGATTCTCACTGGGGGAGGGAATAAAAGAGTACTAATGGGTTAATTTGCATTAACTGTTATTTATATTTCCATCTCTGCATAGAAAAATAACATATACAGTATGCACAAATAACAATAATAATAATAGTTGATGCCAGGCCTGGTTCGGGGGGGTCACACTATTCAACCATAAATTGTGAAAGTGAAACTTAAGATGCTTTACTGATTCCGCTATGTCTCCCGCTGTTGTGCACCTCATTTTCTTTTTCCCTGCCTTCGGAAACTTTTATTTGAGGGGGCAGAATGTTTGTTGCCCCCCCTAGAACTGGGCCCGGATGACGCCCTGGTGTTTGCTCTGCCACTAGATTCACAAGTGTCACTAAGTAGCGTACCAAACATGTGAAATTCCTGCAAATGAATTCCATGCTGTGTGGACAAATGTTTTAGCATATTGGAGGAATTTCCTCCTTTGAAGAAATGGAACCTTTGCAAGTCTTACAAGTGGCCCTGGAGTCATCTTTTTGCATGAAATATAGCCATATGTTGGAGCGTTTCTGCCTCAACACCATGTTGGCTACATTCTAAACCAAAACAATGCAGCGTACATGTGACGTCATCACGCATGTGCAACGAAGGCGGAATCCAAAAGCAGAATCATTAAGCAGGCAGGCAAACGATTCCAAGGAACTGAGCTACTGGAAACCTTCTCGATTCCCATCCTTACTCATCATTGACTGACATCCATATTTTTTCCCAGTTAAATCCCATTGGGCAGGATTTCTCTATAGAAATGAGGTCAATTAATGTCAACAAACAACCGGCTCTTTGCATGAAACAGACTTCAACACAAACTTCATTAAAACACGTGCATATCTGCAAATCTTTAACCTGAATGATTTTATTACAAATTAAATTATTACTGCCTTAAGTTAGCCCATAAAGCCATGTATTTATATGGACTTATGTTTAAGAATGCAAGGGAAACCACTTTTATAGTGTCCCTGAGAAACCTCAATGAGTTACCAGTTACAATGAATATAGTAACTGACAACAATTGCATTACATAACAGACCATACTTGGAGTATATTCAACAGAGCACTACTGTGTACAGTAAGTACCTGTGTCTACATTTTGCTCTGTGTAGTCTATATTAGCAATATAGTTTATTTTTTCTCATCTGCAAGTACTTGACTACAGCTCTGTGAAGCAGACTTTCTGCTTAATACTCTTGGACATTTTGTAAAGCTCAGAGTAATGGGTGTCCTGAAAAAGAGCCAGTCCCTGGTTCAGATAGCTACTTTTGTTTTTTTACTGCAGTGCTGAATTGTAGCTGACCTGTAATATTTGTTGTATTATGCTTTTCATACTCTGCTATTTTGCTCCTGGTTGCTTTTACATCTAGTAATGCAACGCTTTCATATCTATCGAAGTGGCTGAGTGGATTGTGGTGAAAAGTGTGAGCTGTGCTTCAGCTACATTGGCGCCGCTTGTGATGATGAGGCCTTTTTCTGCCATGCTTATAGCACAGTCTAAGCATTCACATATGTTGCTCTGGGCCTCAGTGTTTGTTGTATTATGCCGGATTGTGGTGCATGACAGTGAGATGGAGCAGTTTGTGTGGAATTTACTCTAACAGCAATAATTCCAGGGCTGACTGCTTCCTATTTGACAAGTGACTTCTTCTGTAACCACTGGGCCTATTATGATGTGTTGTCTTCATCTACGGTGTCAAATGCTGTTTTGCTGCTTGCAGTTTTTTTTATGCCGGCTGCTGCTCAAATCCAAACATGACCCAGAGGAAAAAATTTGCAACTCATCTTTTATTTGTGTTTATTATTGAACAGCGGCACATTTCTATTACCCCTAGATGTTTGTTAGTTTTCATACCCTATCATAATTTTTTATGTAATAAGAAATGCAGCTTCCTTTGACATGATTTCTGTTCTGTCTGTGGGTGCTCTGCTCAGGTGCTTCTTACAATTCTGCTGCAGTACCATGCGTCCTGGTGGAAACACAGTGAGAGGTGTTTCTGTGACATTACACTGTACCTCCCCACACAACCGATGCTGACATACAGTATGTGAATATAATGATGGGCTACGGTTGACAGAGACAAACAAAAACATAGCTCTGCAATGAAATCTTACTTTGCAGTGAGGCAAAAATGTTCGGCTTCACTGCTACATTTTAAAAATAACACATTAACAGTTTATTTAGCTTCATTTATCATGCAGTTGCAGCCTATATCATAAGTGCATTTTGCCTGGGAAATTGCTCATTCTCCTGGCTTAGGAAGCTAAAGGAAGAACTAGAGGAGGAAAATAACAAATTGAAGGTCATGGCTTTAGATTTACTTATAGTGGGCCAATCTAATGTCAGAATCTATTGCTGCAGCTAGCCTGTCTGTATTTGTTACCCATTACACCCAAGGATACGCCACAGCCTCTCATCTACACGGCAGATCGATGATGGGTATGTGATCTACACACTGTACTGCTGTGAAGTATGAAATGGGGTTTAGATGGGTTTTTCCCCTGATTTGCAGCAAAGAAGAAGGAAAAATCCCCATTGTGCTCCACTATTAAGATTGGTCTAAACAACAAACTGTGTTTAATGATGAGCAGCTTGCCTTGGCCATTTTATTCTTGTCAGGATGCGTTTGTCATTATCACTTATGTGGATCACTGCCTCTGCCAACTGTCAGTTTTAAAGTGAGTCAGTGAGATGAACAAGGTGATAATGGGAGATTGTAGTTCACTGTCCCTTCTTTACGTCAGCAGTGTGTTCTGACTGTTAATGACAGGTGTGAGACTGGTTTTGTGCATGTCAGCGTGTTGCACTATTTGCTGTTTTTGTTACATTGCGACTCTGAGATTAGTGACAGGTGCAGTAATTTGAAGAGAATAAATTCAGCAAATGTGCTTTAGAAGACGTAATATATGACAAATATGTCTGTATTGTTAAATATAAGATGTTTATTGTCAGCACATATACTGTGCAAAAGTCATAGGTCAACATTAGGTTTGTTGGTTTAATAAAGTTCTAATGTCCACACATATCCATTTCTCAGTCTATGTATTAAGATCTACTCTGGATATATGTGAAGTATGTACAGCAGGAAAAACAAAAGGTTTAGGAAAAAAAAAACCCTCTACAAACCAAAAATGTAAGATTTTATTGTGACCTCCATTTGCACTTTTGTCTTTAACCCTTTTGTTCAGACAATATTTATGATATAAATTTTCAGATGTTTTATACCAGGTTTATTATAATTATTATTTCACATGTATAATTGATTTAAAATTAACTTAATAGATTAGATGCGACAGCAGCATATGATTTTGGCCTCACTATTGTTTGTATGTTAACAAAAAATATGGATGGAAACAATGTATGTTTTCCAAAAGACATGCATGATTAATTTTGATAATTTTATTTATTTTTAGTCCACTAGTAATTTCAGTTTTACAGTAACAGTAAATAACAAATAATAAATGACTTTTTCCTCTCAGTTTATGTTGGATTAAGTTTATTTCTCTGTTACTGCTGTAGCTCCTATGGTTTCACAGGTCTAGCTCAGCTGTGTATATTGTACATTGTGTGCATGCACATGTGTGTATACTATAAAAGGTAGTTTGTGTGGTTAGTATAATTTTCAACACGATGTAGTGCAACATTAACAGCCCTCTCCATGTTCATCCTAGAATTAATTGACATAATTTGCAACATGGTTAAGTGAGATTCTGATCACCTCAGCATTTTTGGTTCATTTTAAGACTGTTGTGGATCAACATATAGTCTGATTCAGACTATGATGCAGCACCATAGCCTGTATCATTGATGGGAAACACTGTAACAAATGATAGCCATAGAAGAATGTGCATTATGTACACATATTAAATATATTTTCATATATAACTTTCATGTATATTTTTCTTCATATATCTCATATACAGGAATTCATTATATGTGCTCATATAAAATATGTGTATAGGTGAAACAGCACTAAAGACTGCAGAAATTACTTTATAATATATATATGTGTGTGTGTATATATATATATATATATATATATATATATATATATATATATATATCCCCTGAAGCGTTTTTTTTCTTTGTCAGTTCAATGAAATAACATTATCCATGACAAAAATGGATAATTTTGTGAATATATATATAAAGAATATATGAATAATTTTTAAGGTAATGCAGTAGATAATTACACAGTGCTTGTCATTTCCAACTGTGGGCTGCTTGTTATGTATATTTTCTTTTCTTTGTGAGCTTCTGTCTGACAGCATCAGCACCAGCATCATAAGGTGCACCGCTCAGCCTCAGCTGCACTGCTGACAGTACTTACTATTATTGACAACATTATTCACAACTGGGGAATCAGTGCGACACAGTGCTATATCTCATTAAATACTAGCAGCTAATGGCTTCAGTTACAACTCCCTCTCGACAAGTTCTGTAGCTTTAGCAGGTTTTACAAATGAGCACTGATCTGCTTGTAAATCAAGATGTTGAATCTGTTACGCGGTTGATATTGCAGTGTGTGTGTGTGTGTGTGTGTGTGTGTGTGTGTGTGTGTGTGTTTATACCAGTTTTGGAGTCATCTGTTGGGGTGAGTGGTTTGGAGTTTTATTTTTAACCTGCAGTTATTTATGGAAGGGTTTTCTCAATGCTCTTTGATGTTCTTCCTTAGAACACAGTAATAGAGTTAGTTTAGCGGTCTGCAGCAGGGAGCTTTAGCAGTTTAATGTAGCATTTGAGAAGCAACACTGGTCAAAGATGTAAGGAAGGAGATAAAGAAGCTAATGCTGAGTCTAAGCGGTTGATTGTATCTAATGCCTGCTTCTTTCACCAGCCTATTAAAATTTCTGTGCGTTTACAAAAATTTTAGCATGTGCTTGTCTACTTAACAGGAGATACAGCATATTGCAAGGGTGTCAAACATGATGCCTGTGCGCCAAAACTGGCCCGCTAAAGGGTCCAATCCGGAACATTGAATTAATTTGTGAAAAGCAAAAATTACACCGAAGATATTAACAGTTATTTTAGTTCAGGTCCCACATACAAGCAAGCGGGTTAGTCCGACCCATAGTAACTTAAAAAAATTAGGACCTATGGCCCTGTAGCTTACCGGCCTAATTAAAAGTTTTGGGAAATGTATCCAGATGCCATTTATTATCACCCATTGATGTGTATTTATTATATTACAGAAATAGCCCATGTTTTGGTAATATTCCAATCAGATCTGTAAAAAATTCAAATTCTTTCTTGACATTGATACTGTACTTACTGATTTATTGTATCAATCCACTTCCTATCTCTTATAATGGGAAATTTTTTCAAAGTCGCACCAAATCCAGAATCAGATCCGGATTGAAATACTTTCCATACCTTGTGTTGACATCATCATACAGAAGCTGTATACCAAGTTTGAAGTCAATCAGAACTGGAGTTTGGGAGAAAAAGACGATTGAGATTTTTTCCCCATAAGAGCCCATGTTAAATTTTCCGTAAGTTTCCGGATCCGGAAGAAGATCCTGATCAGCATGTGGCCATTATGTTTTGGTCATCTCCCCATCAGGGCTGGACTGTAGAAATTTACACCGGATATCATTTATATTTACTGAGTTATCGCATCGATCCACTTCCTATCTCTTATAATGGGGAAATTTTTCAAAGTCGCACCAAATCCAGAATCAGATCCGGATCCAAATAATTTCACTAACTTTTGTTGACATCATCATGAAGAAGCTGTAAACCAAGTTTGAAGTCAATCGGAATTGTAGTTTCGGAGAAGAAGACGATTGGAAGTTTTGTAACGGACAACAGATGATGATGCTGGACGTCACATGACGACAATAGCTTACGGCCTGTCGGCCGGTAAGCTAATGGCATTTTTACATTTACAAATTGTCCTAATTTCTGTTTCTAAATATTTTGTGCCTTTGCAATCTGTAATGGACATGAGTAAATTTTAAATGGAGGCAAAATATTGTTAAAATCGCATTTATTTTTCCTAAGAAATTTCATGTTGTTCATGACTTTGACATTTTATAAAGGACAGTTTGTGGATGTAATATTTTCACAATGTAAGTTTATTTTTTTCACACTAAAACACAGAGAAAAGTTTGGAGATAAATTAATTCATTAATAGATTATTATGTTATTATTTTACTGTTCCGGCCCACTTGATCCCTTGAACTAAAATGAGTTTGACACCCCTGGCATATTGGACTTAAATATACTACATTACACACACATCAGCAATATGATGTCAGCCACTTGAAGCCTTGGTAAGTGGAGATACTGTTGAAGTGCATATCATACCATATTCTAGATATTAAAGTCATGGTAAAGTGAGGAGAGGGTTAGGGTCTTTGTCAGTCAGTAGTGAGGACGGTCCTGTCATTTGAGGACAACTGTTTTAATATTGTAAGCCCTCCCCACCCCCAACTTAGTGTGTGCTGATTTCCCTCCTGAGACCAATTATCCACCGTCTGTATGTGCAAAACTAAATCCACTGCCAAAAACAGCCAATTGCATTTAATTTGTTTTGCTATCTCTTTGCTCTGGATGATCAGCGTGGCTCTGTCTGTTTCCATTACCACTGACATGTTGCTGTTACGACTTCTGAGTTGTCATCATTTTCCCTCAGTTTCCCATCATAGTGTACACCAAAAAAAATTGTAAACCTGACACACTTTTATTAATATGTGTATATATGATATCTAAGCATTTTATCTATGAGCGGTTTTGACAGGTGATTTGTCAAAATATGTCTGTAGAAGCTGTTACATGTCAAATACAAGGTTAAGTAAGTACTGGAAAACAAGAGCCTGCAGTTCAAATAGATCTGTCCACTATCATTGCACAAAGATGTGATTGTGAGGTCATAACACTGACCTTTTGAAACCAAAATTTAATCAGTCCATCCTTGTGACTAAGTGAATATTTGTGCCAGCGTTTGGGAAAATTCACTCAAGTTGTTCCTGAGATTTTGTGATTGTGTTTATGAGTGGAAAGACATGAGATGACAGTGACCTTTGACCTTTTACTTTCAAACTGTTCCTGAGATAGTAATAATTGGGACTGACTGAAAACCAGTTACATTTTTTCTGAGATGTATCTTGCATGCATCTAGAAAAACATTTACTGGTGTTTATTTCTGTGGTGTATATTGTGATATTAAAACAATTCCAGTACAGCTGTGGTATAGTTCTTTTTGGGAAGGTGAATTTGTAAAAATGATTTTACAGAAAGTGCATCAGCGTAGATGAAAAATGACTTTGTACACTTCTGACTTTTGCAACGTTGATGTTTCAAGGACAGTATGTGCATTTAAATCTTCGCGTGATTGCATGCAAATATTTGCATGATGATATGTTTTACTGCCTCAGAGTCTTGAAAAATGACACAAGTTGGGATCATCTCACTACAGTAACTCAGTGAGCTGCTGGTGGCTGACTCTTCCATGCTATCTCATCTTGGACTAATCCTTGCTTTGACAAGGTAATGGTGGAAAACACAACACTGGACATCTTTTATGTTACAGTTGAAAGTATAAAAATATTGTCAGATAAGAAACTATTGTAGAACTATAATTTACTGCCTCAGTATAAGGACTTATTAACGGGAAACACTTACACTAAACTGTGTGTATCCATGTGCAGCCTTAAACAGCAGTAAATCATAGTCTGTCAAACAGATGCTGTTGTGTATTAGTCAAGGACAGATCCATGTGCAAGTTTTCCTTTTGTGTCAAGTAGCAAAATAGTTCTAGTATATGTTTGACTTAAATTGCCTTAAATGGCGTTACATCTGCTGTGCTGTATCTATTGAAGCCACAAGTTGAAACATACTGAACAAAAAGCTTGTATTTATACTGGTGTGAAAAGTTATATTCTTTTTTAGACAGAATAACTTTCACACATATTTTATGTAGGCGACCATTGTCTGTCAGTGGAAGCTATAGCCAAGAATACCCGAAAGAATTTAATTCAACTGTGCCACTCAAGTAATAGCAGTATTTCTTTGTAGAAATGGATAAATGAGCCAGAGGATTAGTCTATGTTACATTTTTATCTCTACTCAACTCAAGTTGCGCCCTCTTTTTTTTTTTTTTTATAGGTACTCTATTATTTCCTTCCTCTTTGCTTGGCCAGCCATTTATAGTGGAAACTCTGCACATGTTCAGAAGATGACAGTCATCAAATTGGCCCAGTTTTTTCAGTGACGTCTCTACTGAGAGTTGCTTTGGTGCAAACATTGCACATAAATGTTTTACAGTAGCTCAGAGAAATACTCTGTAAATGATATTTTCCTGGCTGGTGATACACAGCCACCTCAGGTCAGATTATCGCAGAAAACTATACAGACGTGTGGTTGTGCTAATTTTATCCACAGTTTTATTTGTTTTCTGTGGGATCCATATGCATTAATTGAATATTGCCCATTTATCTTCCCAGGGAATGGTGATTAATTTGGCCTTGAGTGTTTAATTTATGAACCTTTGCAGGCGCCTAATCAGAGTGTGTTACCGTCACAAATTAAACAATGGGAAGAGGCAAAGCAAGTTAAGCAGTCCTGTGGTTCATTTAGATTGTAATTGGGTGAGAATTAGATGGGACAAGGTTGACGGAAAGACTCTCTAATAAGCTGCAAATGATTGGGTAGTAAGTTGGGAGGAGAGAAACTGTAGGACAGATGAGAGTGGGAGAAGTCATTTCCCGCTTTAATTACTCCATCAAATAAGTTGTGTATGTTGAATGTGATTAACCTCTCAAAAGTGGATTTGTATTTTTTTTCTTGGCACACTCATTTCCATTTCAACTTTGATATTTGTTTGCTTGTTGTTCGCTGTCAATGAGAAAAAAATAATAGAGGTATAAATTATAGGCTTGTCAAATCAACAGATGATGGCTGTGCTGTAGCATTACCATCATGTCATATTCAGAAATACTGTCAGAAAGGGAAAAAGAAATGCAAAGAATACGGAAAATTGTGCTATCTGTCTTGGTTGTCTGTGTTTACACTCTCATGTGAAACTGAAAAAATGGTTCATTTTTTACTTATTACATTGCCATTAGTCACAGAGGTGTGGAAAGACAAGCTCAGATCTTCTAACAAATGCAAATTTGCTGTGAACTTAAAAATTCGCCATAAGCAGCAAATTAATTTTAAGTAAGTGGTGAGAAGGCCTCTGGTTGAAGTGATGAAGGCAATTATTGATGTTAAATGTTGTGAGGAAAACATGGCTGTTTAGAGTCATTTGCTAGTGTGAGATCTTCTGCAGTCTATTGTCTGTCATGTTTGTATTAAACTGAGGGATCGCTTAAAAAAAAACAAAAAACACTTGCTTTGACAATCTGATGATTTTGTAAAGGCCTGTGACCGAACATTATTTTAATAATTATCAATTATTTATTATTTTATGAGCATTTAGAGATCAAACAATTTATCAAAAAAATACACATGACAAAATGACAGTCAGAACAATCCATTTGACATTTGGATTGTTTCTTGTTTTGTTAAGTCATTAAAATACTTATTTATTCATTTATTAACTTATCAGTTGACCAGTTTATTGTGTCTGAAATAAATGCTTTAAATATATAAATATGTCTGTAGATGTATATAAATAAGTGCAATATAAATCATCTTGCATCTTATCAAACACATATAGAATACGTACATACTATACATACATAAAACAGGTGCATAAGTAATAGATAATCCACAGGCACTGGGTCATTGTGCAGAAATCATGTATTTATTTATTTATTTTTTCACAATGACTGGTTGTCATTCATTTCACAATAAATAATATAATTTAAAATGATTTAATCATTTACATATGATGTCCCAAGTCTGTGATTATAATGTATTCCACAGCAATTTATTGTATATAGACCACTGACATAAATAACATAGTAGTATTCCATCAATCAGAATGTGGCAAACCTATGTAATGAGTACTTACAAAACAGATCTAGTGTATATGTGAGTATTGTCATTGTGTCAAGCTCAGCTGACAAACAGCTGTGTGAAAAACAGCTGTGTGAAAAACAGCTGTTCTTCAGCCGACCGGTTCAGATCTGAAACCTTGTGTACCTCCTTCCTGTGAGGAGTTGAGTGAACAGTCTGTGGATGGAAGGTTCTTTAATTACACTGCATACCTTTTTCAAGCAGTGCTTCATTAGTTTGATGTAATACGTCATGTTTGCTTGTTTTCACTTTAGAATTATAAGCAGAGTTAAACAACTTTTAGTCCTAAATCTGTGAACACATCCCTTATCATGAATATACAGTAAAGGTTTGAGGGCCTGTTGAAATTATATGATTACACTGTTTCATGTTCCATATAGTATTTTCAAATACAATATGAAGCCCTCAATTAGTAGACAAAACATTAACTAAAAGTTTTTTGTTTTTTTTTTAACCCTTAAAGAATGTAGTCAAGCAAAATCATGTAGTGTTTAAACAGGGTTCCTGCAGGGTCTTTAAAAGTCTTAAAAGTCTTGAATTTACAAATATACATTTAATACCTTAAAAAAGTCTTTAAAAGGTATTACATTTGAGATGGCAGGTCTTAAGTTATGTTGCCATGAACTTGTTTGCTGTATTGTGATTAAATGTATCTGGGAAATGTCCAAGCTGCAAAGAAAGAAACGTTATTCTACTCCCATTCCAACCCAACAGTTTACATAGAAATTAGGAACCAATTGTCACTAACTTTGCTGGCCTTTCACACCTTTGCCATGAGAAATGACACAGAATGATGGGAATCAAGGTGTTAGAGTAAATAAATACATTTTCCTAAATTCTAGGAGTCACAAATTTTGTGCCAGTATGACTATGAAATGGGCATTAAATTCTGTTCTAAACAGTGTTAAAAAGTCTCAGATTTATTTTGTAGAAACCTGTAAGAACCCTGTCTAACCAGGCACCAACATAAAACAACCTGGCTGGGAAATAAAACATGACAAAATACATCTGGATGGAAAAGAAGAATAATGTATGTTGATATAGTGTGTCATGAATATGACAAACCAAAAGGAATGGATTATTATTATTATTATTATTATTATTATTATTATTATTATTATTATTATTATTATTATTCATAATTATAATAGTGAATTTTATTTGTAATGCACTGTACATTATACACACACACACACACACACACACACACACATATATATATATATATATATATATATATATATATATATATATATATATATATATATATATATATGTATATGTCACAGTAGAGATTGAAATCCAGTAGGATTCCTAATCCTACTAGGACAGATAGGAATTGTAGTTTGTCCTAGGACAAACTAAAATTTCAATCTGTCCTAGTAGGAAATCCTACTAGGACAGATTGAAATTTTAGTTTGTCCTAGGACAAACTGAAATCCTACAAGAAATTAGGATTTGAAGATTGGAATTCCAATCTGTCCTAGGAGAATTTAACTCATAATGGCCCTATGCAAATGTGTCCATTTACATACCAATGACATTTACATATGGCCATTGAATAAGGTTGGACCAAACGGCTGGCACCCTGGTTACAATGTGTATTAACCTAAGGGACATATAATGTATCTAAGATTTCAGCTGGAATAGTGATGGCGAAATTGTATGCTTACCTATGCTGAAATTGACTGGAATTTTGGCTGTGAAATGATTCAGTCTATTTTCCATACATTTTGATATAATCTGACATTCTCCTAATAGAATTCGAGATTGTCCTGACAGAATTCTTATATTTTTTTCCGTAGGACAGACTGAAATTCCAATCTTCAGATCCCACTTCCAAATAGAATTACAATCTGTCCTAGTAGGATTGCAAATTCTCCTGGGAATGGGATGGGAATTCCAATCTTCAGATCCTAATGTCTTGTAGGATTTCAGTTTGTCCTAGGACAAACTAAAATTCCTATCTGTCCTAGTAGGATTAGGAATCCTACTGGATTTCAATCTCTACTGTGACATATATATATATTAGAAGAAGATAAAACATCTTTGAACATGTAATTTGTAGCTCTCATATAGACTCATATAGACAAAATTCTAAAAACTCATTTGCAGCCTGTTTCATAGACCTGTGCTAAAATCCATTAAAAAACTAAACTGATATGTGGGCCATATCACAATTTGCAGGGTCATGGATTTGGATTTGATCTATGAGCCTCACGTCTGTATTTCTGCAGTGTGGATGTATTCATGAGCTAGAAAACAAATGTGGCATACTGTTCACTGTCAAAGCGCTTTTTCTTAATTTTTACAAAGTTTGCAGCTTTTTAGAAATGTAGGTGGGAAGGTGGTGAGTGGGGAGGAAGAAAAAGATTACAGAGCAGATGTATAGATGGTGATGTGATAGAGTTTGAGGAAAGCTACTGTATAATGCATGGAGGAGGAATAATGCTATCACCTAGGACTCTATTCAAGGTTGAGAAGAAAATCAATAAAGTACAGTGTGAGAAAAAAAAAAAAAAGCTACCCACATTTACATTTACAAAGTTATGCATCTTTTCCTTACACAAATGTGTGATTTATAATGCCACAATTTAAGATTAAAACATTGACTTTGATCTATTAATTTGTAAAAGTGTGTTACTCAAGGTAAAGTATTAACAATTTGTAAAAAACAATATATAGACTCTAACAATAATCCTTTTCAGTCATCACTAACCCTTTGTCAGTGGGTGGTGGTGTACTTACCTGCAAAAACCCTGTATTTTCCTGCTGTGTATTCTTGTTCCGCTGTGTTTAGAATGCCCCTGGGCTTATACCTTTGAGCAGTGTGTTTGTAATCAATAATCAATAACAGCATTGCTTGAGGTGCCTGCGTGTAAGAATATAAACATGACATGACTCAAAAACAGATACCATAAGCTGTGTATAATTAGTGGAGGAATTGTGACGTTACCCATTGGCTTATGAACTATTTGTACTTTGTGATATAGCTGTTAACAGATTGATATTTTGGAGCTTGAAATTTCCTTGTTTGAACAAAAACAGTGCGAGGTATCAGAGCCATCTGCAAGGAGTCATGGGTGAGCTAATGCTAAATGCTAGGTTACTGACTGTGAAATGGTAAACTTGATCAAGCACGGTGATACATTTATAGTGTTTTTAGCCTAACGTATAACCACAACTACAGTGAAGTTGTCAGTCATAAAAAAAAGGAAATGAACAGAAAGTCAGTAAGTCTGACTCAGCAGACAAGTGAGCTGTCAGTCAAAGTCCAACACAGGAGACAACAAAACCTTTTACTCAACCAGGAATCTTATTAATAGCAGTAATTTAAAGATGGGCCACCATAGATGGAATACTAGGCATTCCACACAAAACAGATGAGTCCTGGAAAAAGACAAAACAAAACAAAATAAAACAACTTAGTTTTATAAGAGAGAAGTCTATTGGAAGACTATTTGAAATCACTCCCAGTGGCCATCAGCAGTATTACAAATTTAAGATATTTTCTTCATTGTGGGGCTTCAGGTCCTTGTCCCTTGGACTGGACACAGAGAACAGAAGAGGTGCAGCCATTTCCTTATGATGTATTTTTTTTCTAGAACATTCCCCATAGAGTTATGCAATGGTGTAGGTGGTGTTATTATAGAGCAGAACCACTGGGGTTTTATGTCTCTTTCACAGTGTTTTTCTGGCCATCGTTGCTCACTCAGCCATTTGGTCTATCACTCACTTGACCACTGCTCTCTCTCCCTCGTTCTATGAGTGGAAAGGAGGGACTACATTTGGACAGTTCTGTATTATATATATATATATATATATATATATATATATATATATATATATATATATACACAGGGTGGGGAAGCAAAATTTACAATGAACATTTAGTTGTTTTTTCTCAGCAGGCACTACGTCAATTGTTTTGAAACCAAACATATATTGATGTCATAATCATACCTAACACTATTATCCATACCTTTTCAGAAACTTTTGCCCATATGAGTAATCAGGAAAGCAAACATCAAAGAGTGTGTGATTTGCTGAATGCACTCGTCACACCAAAGGAGATTTCAAAAATAGTTGGAGTGTCCATAAAGACTGTTTATAATGTAAAGAAGAGAATGACTATGAGCAAAACTATTACGAGAAAGTCTGGAAGATACTATTAAAGAAGAATGGGAGAAGTTGTCACCCAAATATTTGAGGAACACTTGCGCAAGTTTCAGGAAGCGTGTGAAGGCAGTTATTGAGAAAGAAGGAGGACACATAGAATAAAAACCTTTTCTATTATGTAAATTTTCTTGTGGCAAATAAATTCTCATGACTTTCAATAAACTAATTGGTCATACACTGTCTTTCAATCCCTGCCTCAAAATATTGTAAATTTTGCTTCCCCACCCTGTATATATATATATATATATATATATATATATATATATATATATATATATATATATATATATATATAAAAAATGGCCCATTCCTTTTGGTAAATATGTATATAAACTGACTTTTATCATATTTATTATGAAAAACAACTGTAAAGGTAAAGGTAGACGAGAAGTGCACGGACATGGGTGTGTGTGTGGGGGGTGAATACTTCATAAGATGGGGGTGTTTAGCGGTCCATCCTTGTCAGAGCGTGCGGTAGCGTTCCGTGATTTTCGGCGGGGTGGGGGGGATAAGCAGTCCATCCTTGTCAGAGCGCACAAGTGTGTGTGTGTGTGGGGGGGGGTAGCTCCGTGATTATGTGATTGTGTGTGGGGGGGTGATAGCGTCATTGTCCGAGCAGGAGTGCAAGTGAAACTAACTCGCTTTAAAGTTTCTCTTATTTTCCGGGCAGCACACACACACACACACACACACACACAGGAGCAGTGAGTGACAGAATCTCCGTGCAGCAAAAAAAATTAACATATCAGCTACATCGGCTACATATTGGCCGATGTTGATTAATTGGTGATACGCTATAATCGGCCCTATTAATCGGCCGGCCAATTAATCGGTCGGGCTCTAGTCTAAACCGTAATAGCATTGGAAAGCATAATCTCAGAACATCAGATTTCAGATGCTGTTTGAATTTTGTGGATTGCGCAAACGGTTCAGGAGTTAGGATCATTTGAATGCCATAAAGTGCAAAATCTAGCACTGGTGATACAACCGTCTAAAAAGGGATAAAGACAAGCTTGAAGTGTTCTGTACACACATCTAGACTGGCTCAGGACTGCTGCAGATTGTATTCAGGTTTCTTTGCTCATGCATTTTCTTTTCTGTGCTTTTGCAAACTTTATAGTTACTGAGTTACTGTAAAATATAGATTGCAAAGTTACTAAAATATGTAGATTAGGAAGACCTGCGGCATAATTGAATTGTGCAAGAAGAATAATTTTCCTTGCTGAAAGTTGTATGTCACTATCAGTGTTCGATCATAAATCTCTGTGAAATGTGATTTCATTAAACCGTGGAGCAATAAAAATCACCAAGCGAAAAGTTCATTGAGTCATTCAGGACTTAATCAGAATAGTAAAATGAAACAGGCTTTGCTAAAACCTGCCCACCTTTATGGATGTGGTTACAAAATTAGAATATATTCAAGTAAAGTTATGATTTGCACCATAAATCCTATAATTTTCACATTGTCATGAACCTAAATTTGTTCAGCCTAAGAATTATGGCCCCTTTCATGTCTGATTTAATTCATAGGCAGCCAAAGTTTCGTGCTGTGATCATTTTTTTGCAAAAAAAAAAAAAGTCTGAAAGTCAAAGACAAAAGGTTATTGTAGCGGCGGTGTAAAGCTCCATGTTGAGCATGCCTGCAGACACTGCTGAAGGGCTTAAGGAGGGCACTTAGCCTCTCCTGGGACGGAGAGGGACTGACAGTAGCACTCTAACGCTACTGCGACTGGGGCAAGTCGTCCACCAGAAGGCCGACACGGGCACACACGAACTAACACTGTGACCGACAGGAGGACAATCACAGAGCAAAGGTGGACATTCATTTAGATCAGCATGGACATCACAGCTTCCCTTCATCCTAATGAGACTCAGGTATACCACTGCATCATAATGATCTGCTATTTAGCACAGGAAACTGCAGCTTTTGTGATGGCTATTTATACCTCTGAAGAAGAAATAAAGTATTTGCCACATATTCTACAGGTTGGTTTTCCATCAAAATTCATGACCTACTTTTTACTTGGTCTTGTATTATCCCAAACTTCTGTAGTAATAGTGCTGCAAGAGGAGTATGTGAAAACTGCAAGAAGAGTGTGAAGTGGATGGATGGTATTTTGTTTTTAGATAGGATCCATGTGGTTTTGTGCAGGTATGTTGATGCCAATTAATTTCTTTTTTGTTTTCATTCAGTTGGCTGATTGTGTATGTCTTATAAATACTGACATTCACTGAAGTTTGAATTGATCTGCTGTATTCAATCATGTTAGATTTACAATATGTGTACAAAGGGTAAATTTGATTGTTGGTGATTGAGAATTCCCATTTGTGTCAAAATGACACAAAGGCATTCACACAAAAAAAGATTAACACACTAATGCAAAATGTAATACTACAAAAACAAGCAGATCTCAAAAGCAACACAAACAGACAAGATAAGATGAGCTGAGATAAGATAAAATGAGATAAGATAAGATAAGATGAGATAAGATAAGATAAGATAAGATAAGATGAGATAAGATAAGATAAGATGAGATAAGATAAGATAAGATGAGATAAGATAAGATAAGATGAGATAAGATATGATCCCCCCCCCCCCCCCCCGGTGTTATGAAGTAAGGTACATTGTGGTACTTACAGAGAAACACCCCCCCCCCCCCCCCCCCCCCCCCCAGTCGCAAATTTGTTTTTTAAGCCCCAGATGCTTTCAAGTCCTAACAACACCTATGGCCGGTGTTAACATTTATCGGTGGAAATATGGAATTATTAGATCACTTTGATTCTATAATTTTATGAAAAGGTCACTAGTGAAGGATTATTTTGTCTTCTGGAAACATAGTGGTGGGTGAGGCAGGTTTTAACATGTCAGTGTTTGGACATATTACTCAGGATTCAGCATTAAAGTTGTAAGTGTGTTTAAAAACTACCTGCATAATGGAGCCATGTTGAGGGGAAGCAGCTTCTCCTACACAGCTTTAGCTGAAGCTTCAGTGACAGTCATTACATGTATGCAATTAGTGGAATAACTGCAAATGACCATCCTGCAAATAAAAATAAGATAAATCTTTGTCATACTTTGCTCAATAGTATAAGGAATTTGGAGCACTGTCCCACATCACAGAACCTGGTAGTAGGTCCCTAAGTAAATCATATCAAATCAAATCTTATATATATATATATATATATATATATATATATATATATATATATATATATATATATATATATGTATGTATGTATTTATTTTATTTTATTTTTTTTTGAGAGAGAGAGAGAGAGAGAGAGAGAGAGAGAGCGCCAAATCATAACAAAATTATCAAACTACGGGGATGGTTCCCCTACTAACACCCAGCAATGGGCTGATAAGCGTCAAAGCAGATCATAATAACAGATTACATTATAATTACACTGTATGTAAGGATAAGCTGTTAACCCTGTAAAGCCTGAACCTTTAAATCATAGAAAATTCCAGTTCTTTGAAACTGGAGCCTTTAATGGTCTGTTTGAACAACCAAAAAAAACCTTAGGTTTTTTTTTTTTCTTCAACTATCAATTTCCATGTATGATTTTCAATTTTGTATCATATTTGATACATCAAGTCTCAATGCTCAGATATTATTATTGTTGAACAAACAAAAACATAATATAACACAAACATGTCTAACAAATTGGTAACTTCTTTTCAAAATTGTCAAAGTTCTGCCTCCTTCCTCATTAATGACAGTCTTGTGGTGTCACTGGAAAGGTCTCTGGTGAACAAATTCCTCCCCCCTGGTGGGTTATCTGTGTATTGCATGTATCTAATTGTATGCATCAGGTTTTTCAAAACTCATGTATCAAATATGATACTTTTGGCGTTATAGCGTTAATATTGATACAGACCTCTATGTTTTGTTTTGTCTATAGTATACTGTCAGTGTTACTGACTGATTTTTAGGGAAGTCACTGTAGCAGCATTGTGGAGCATGGATATGCAGTAGTTACCGTCACCCCCCCCCCTTATTTACTAAGTTGTGTATTAGACATTTTGCAGTGTTGGGTGTTGAGAGTGTGGATGTTGTGTCAGCAGTTGAGACTTACACATTTATACAAATAATCTTTAACCATTAAACTACCAAATGATTTGGTCTCTTGCAAAAATGGTAAAATCCTTTTGTTTTGTTTGTAAAATAAGTTTGTTTTAGAATTGTTTGATTAAGTCATCAATTAAACTTGCATATTACTTCACAACTAGTTGTTTAACCTTTGCTAGTTACTTTTATTAACTTTATTGGTACCAACTTCTGCTTACCAAATATGATTTTTTTTTTTTTAATTTCTTTTTTTTTTTTTATCTGTAATCCTGCATCTGAGTTTTATTGTTTACTGAGTTCATACACGATTTAAGTTTTGTGTTTACTTTGAGGAAATTATTAGGTTTTTTTGTTTTTTTCGTGTTAGTTTCTCTAGTATCAGGAGGAAAGCTTTAATTTATAGAAGCTGAAAAAGGAAGGATGAATGAATATATGACAGCAAAAATGATTTAAAAACTAAGACATTTTAACAATAGGGGAAACAAAACCAAAGCTGTTTTTACCTACAATTTTATGTAGTATTAGTCTGTGTTGCATTGTTAACTGTGGTTTTTATTTGGTTATTTTCATTCTGGAGGGGATTTTTAACTAGTCATTTAACAATTTATTAAGTTTTGAGTTCATAAAATTGTCGTAGAGCCTAGGGTATTATGACAAACAGCTTCTCAAAATTGCTTTTTATCACTTAAGTAATGTTCACGCAGTAAATATTACACCATTCAATATCCATTTCTTTTAGTAACCAGCCTGAGTGTTATTTCTCTGTAACCCTGCATGTCCTTTCACATATCACTCACCTGAGGTCACCCCCTGGTCGGTGGAAGCATATTGCTGTGTGAGTGCGAGCAACACCTCGGATCCATTCTTTACCTTCATCCCTCTGATTTTTACAGCCTTACCCATCAAACCACAGACGGCTTTATGAGCTGAGAACAAAAATGATTGCTTTTGAATTCAGATTATATGCTTCTGTGCTCAGCTCTTTCTTTTCCTGTCACTTAGGCTCTCTCTGCCTCCGTCGATGCCCTCTTTCCTACTTCCAACAAACACATATACAAATACAGCGGGCCGCTCACAGACTCAGATATATAGATGAAGTGAATATGTGTGCCTGCCAGAGTCTGGAGATAAGTTATTGTGATTTGAATCCAAACCAGCGGCACTTTGGAAAGGCCAAGGTGTATTTGCATACCCCAGAGGAAGTGGAAATATTAATATGCCACTGCCAGGTCACATTTCTATGACTGAATAAACACTTTCACTCCTGCTTTATACCTTTTAATATACCTGGATGTGATACCAGGCACACAATAAATTATATGATTTGGTTGGATTATTCCCTCCATCAAGGAAGTTATGGTTTTACCACTGCTTTAGCCGTCTACGAGGCACGTTTGGGATCACATGATCCTGTTCATTTGTCTGTTCTTTGATTGATTGATTCATCCAGCCATCCATCCATCCATCCATCCTTCTTTCCATCCATCCTTCCTTCTTTCCATCCATCCATCTATCCATCCTTCTTTCCTTCCTTCCTTCCTTCCTTCCTTCCTTCCATTCATCCTTCCTTCCTTCCATCCATCCATCCATCCATCCATCCATCCATCCATCTTTCTTTCCTTCCTTCCATCCATCCATCCATCTTTCCTTCCTTCTTTCCATCCATCCATCCTTCTTTCTTTCCTTCTGTCCTTCCATTCATCCTTCCTTCCTTCCTTCCTTCCTTCCTTCCATCCATCCATCCATCCATCCATCCATCCATCCATCCATCCATCCATCCATCCATCTTTACTTCCTTCCATTCATCTTTCCTTCTTTCCATTCTTTCATCCATCCTCCCTTCCTTTTCATCCATCCATCCATCCTTCCTCCCTTCCTTCCATCCATCCATCCATCCATCCATCCATCCATCCATCCATCCATCCATCCATCTTTACTTCCTTCCATTCATCCTTCCTTCTTTCCATTCTTTCATCCATCCTCCCTTCCTTTTCATCCATCCATCCATCCATCTTTCCTTCCTTCCATTCATCCTTCCTTCTTTTTATTCTTCCTTCCTTCCTTCCATCCATCCATTCATTCATTCATTCATTCATTCATTCATCTTTCCTTCCTTCCTGCCTTCCATCCATCCATCTTTCCTTCCTTCCATTCATCCTTCCTTCTTTTTATTCTTCCTTCCATCCATCCATTCATTCATTCATTCATTCATTCATTCATCTTTCCTTCCTTCCTGCCTTCCATCCATCCATCTTCCATCCTTCCCTCCTTTCTGTCTGTCTTCCTCTCTGTGACTTTGTGAATACAGTAAGAGTTTGTGAAACAGTGGTAGCCCAACTGAGTTCCGCCTCGAGTCATTATCAGCAGAAGATGTCACCGATAAAGACTGATCAATATTAAGCTTCTTAACTGGGATCACTCCCAGAATTTTGATAGTTAGTTTCAAGGTCATTTCCAGATTTCTTAATGATCCGCTCAGGAGATGATACTGGCTGAGAAACCAGTTTTTTGCTGTTATTATTCTAAGCCTTTAAAATCATTTGACTGTTCCAGACAAATATTTCTTTTGAGTTTGTATCATTATATTTAGGAGTTCTACCATCAGAAAATATCTCCTCTCATGACATATTTATTTCAGATTTTAAGTGCTGCCTGTAGGAAAGCCGTACAAGGAAGTGGCTAAAACTAGAAAAACCTACAGTGGAGGAGTGGATTGACATCTTTTAGGACATTTTTAAGATGGAAATAATTACTTTTGCAGTAAGACTACAACAAGGTTTGTTTTTGAAAAGATAGGAAAGATGGATTAGGTATGTCACACCAGTTCGACTATTGTTTATCTAAGGCCATGTCTTATGTTCATTTCACCCCTTTTTTCCTTTTTAACCCTTGTGTATCGATTTTTTATTTATTTATTTATTTAATCTTTTATATCACAAATGTGCACCCCAGGATTCCTGTTCTAGGGAGTTTAGTTCTTAATTTTGTATAGTAAAAATGTCAACTTTGGTATTGTTGAGGGAGGACCAATCATCCTTATTCGTATTGTCTGTGGAGTCACGTACGTATTGTTGTGAGATTCAATGGTAATTTTCAGATGTATGGATGAGAATGGTGAACTGTGTGGTGGAAAAATTTACTTTTTATATTTTATACTCTTTTAATATGTTATACTGTTAAGTGCATGCTGAGTCACTGTTATGTGTGATGTTTACCACTCTGTAGCAACCCCGACTTGGGGACGAAGTTCTTACCTTGAGTTAAAACCCAAACACCTAAATGTCTGAATGTGTAGATAGAGGATGGCGCCTGTACTTCAGATAGGATCCAAGCAAGGTTAGAGTGAAGAGGTCATCATGACCTCTTCACGGAGCAGAGAAGGAGTAGTAGGGAGTGGTACGATGTACGTAAGGAATGACATCATAGGTTGAGGGGGTTGGATTTGGTTCTATATAATCTTTAGTTTTCTCTTGTTTAATCAGACTTCACTTACAGAGTTTCTCTGTGATTGATTTCTCAATAAATGCATTTATTATTTTAACTCTAACTTTCTCCCTCTTTCTTTGTGTGGGTCATCAGTTGAACGGTAAATTTCCACGACAACTGTTATGTGGATAAATATGTGAACCATGGAAAATACCATTGAAAAAAATAAATAGATAAAATCTTCTGACCACTATGATTACTCATGATTAAATTCTTGCTGTTCTATCAGAAATGTATGTTTGGACAAAGGCTGAATTATTTTTTTTAATTTGTCATATAATCTATGTTTTATAGAGATTGTATGGATCCTGTATAAAAAATTACATCATTGTAAAACCTTTTCTACTCAACATGATTTAAACGGCCAATTTATTGGTGTAATCATGTATTTTACAGAGGGCATTACACATATTAAAACCTATGGGTTAGCAGCTTTAATGTCATTGCATAGTGAGTTTGTTTCAGTTCATTTATAGTGATACTTAAGCTTCTATCCACACTGAAGTGTTCAGATGTTTAAGGTGTTGTTTCATTGCTGCTGAAAAAGTAACAAGAGTTATTTTATAAATGTTTTTAATTTCTATAAATCTCCAGCGGGACACATTTTTTCAACTCAGTCTTGGTTTTTAATGAAAGCACTGTGGCTGTATGTCTACAGAAATGTGAACTTATCTCATCTAGACACACTTTAAGCAATTATTAGAATTAGAAAAGAGAAAAGCATGTTGTAGATTGGTTTCAGATCTCCTATGTTGTATAAGAGGTGAAAAAATTGTGATTCTGTGGCACAAGGTTATAATGTTCTTCCAGATTACCTCCTTTTTTGAACCATTGTGTTCCACTATACACATACAATCTTTTTAATTTCTTTTTGGATGTGTTTTCTAGTGTTGTTTCTGTGTATGTGTTTGTTTGTTTCTGTTTGGGTTTTTTTTAAGTTCAGCATTGCATCTGCAAGTTTTTTAAGTTCAGCATTGATCTTTTTTTTTTAAATTTTATCTATCTGTCTGTCTGTCTGTCTGTCTGTCTGTCTGTCTGTCTGTCTGTCTGTCTGTCTGTCTGTCTATCTATCTATCTATCTATCTATCTATCTATCTATCTATCTATCTATCTATCTATCTATCTATCTATCTATCTATTTTATTTATACCATTCATCTTTGATAGCTTTACAGCAGCTCAGTACATGTCAGTAGCTTCAGCAGGGACTTTATTTCATTACAGTGACACATTTTGGAAAATCCGCAGTCAACAGGTCATTCCAGTGGATAGATGCTGCCAGGCAGAAAATAAATGAAGAATTGATTGCTCAGAGTGAATGTGCAGGGGAATGGTAACAGAAACCACTGTCAATACATGTCACTGAGTGTGTTGAAATGTACTCGGAGAGTGTTCCTGTCTTTGATTGCTGAATTCATCAGCATATTGAACAGCGAGGTTTGCATTACAGCAATCCCATTTAAGCTCACTGTTGAAATCAGTGTTTATGTTTTGCTGTCTAGAGGAACTGGGTTCACCTTAGAGAAGTGACACCAGCTTGTAGACCCTTTGCAGCAGGGTCAAAAAAATCAACTCCCCAACCTGTTGTGTCTGCACATAGCCTGTCTCCCACTGTACAAACGTGTGCTCGTGGTTCTGTGCCTGTCGTCACATGTGCTGCCTCATATCTGCTCAGCTGTCACCTCTGCAGGCTCTCTTTCAACATGCACTATCCTGAGCATCAAAAAAACCCAATCGGTATGAACAGTGCCGGATAAAAGTACAGTGTTGATGCCAAGACTCCTATCAAGTCCTTAACAGCTGACAGGAGTCTACAACAATAGCCATACTGACTGGTTACAGTGTTTACATTTTCAACTCTGATATTGTTTATGCACTTTATTATACTCAATAATTGCACTTATATCATACTGTTACCCTCTGACAGTTTTCAATCCATCAGTCAATCAAATGTATTTATATAGCACCAAATCATAACCAAAGTTATCTCATGACACTTCAGGATGGGAGTCAAAAAGAATTTAACGATTCCGATTCCATAATCGATTTTGCTTATAGATCCGATTCCTTATCGATTCCCATTGGGTGAGGGAATAAAAGAGTACAAACGGGTGTGTTTGCATCAACTGTCTTTTATATTTCCATCTCTGCACAATAAATATAGCACATACAGTATGCACAAATAATAATAACAGATGAAGTTGGGCCCGGTTCGGGGGGGACCGTACAGTAAAACTGAAACTTAAGATGCTTTACTAATTCCTCTACGTCTCCCGTTGTTGTGCACCTCATTTTCCTTTTCCCTACTCTTGGAAACTTTTGTCTGAGGGGTCAGGACGTTTGTTGCCCCCACCAGAACCGAGCCCGGATGACTGCTTGGTATTTGCTCTGCTGCTAGATTCACAAGTGTCGCTAAGTAGCGTATCAAACACATGACATTCCTACAAATTAATTGCATGCTGTGTGGACAAATGTTTGTACATATTGGACGGCTTTCCACCTTTAAAGAAATGGAAGCTTTGCAAGTGTTACAAGTGGACCTGGTGTCATCTTTTTGGAGCATTTCTGCTTCAACGCCATGTTGGCTACGCTCTGACCAAAACAATGTAGCGTGCGTGTGACGTCATCACGCATGTGCAACGAAGGCAGAATCGATATGAAGAATTGTTAAGCAGGCAGGCAAATGATTCTAAGGAATCGAGCTACTGAGAACCAGTTCTCAAAAAGAAACAGTTCTTGATTCCCATCCCTAACATAACGACGCTTTACATAAAGAGCTGGTCGAAACCAGGCTCTAAAACACACTGAACATATTATTTATCTCTGACAATTTGCACAATTAGTCATACATTACACATTTATATAAATATATATTTTCTCTTGGTAATAATAGTTAATATTTTATATTTTATGTTCATTCTCTTTGGCATGCCATTCTTAAATGCCACTTTGTTTTGTTTGTTTTAATTTAGTAGTTAAATTATTCTATTTTTTAGACATTTTAAATTCTCTTGGCATTCAGTGTGGATGGGAAAGTAAGATTTTCATTGTACTGGGAAACCGGTTTCTTCACTGTACCCGCAACAATAAAACACTTTGAATCTTAAATGTTCCACTTGTGTCTGTAATCCGGTCTGTGTTTGACAGCTTTGTCTGTCAGCTCTTTTTATTCTCATATAATGTTCGCTTCCTTTTACTTAGCCACCGCACTGTGTTTTCATTATCAGTTCCCTTTGTGTATGAATGCCATTGTTTTATAGACACAGCAGCTGTGGTCAAACAATTTTTCTTCATGTAATATTCAGTACAACAATGTGAACTTTGCTCTTTGAACTGTGACAATAAACACGGCAGGTGTTGTGTCACTGAAAACTGAACCATGCATCCTGAGCTTCAAGTATGAGCACATGTAGAAGCAAGGCAAATAGAAAACAAAGAAACATGTAGCTGTTTGTGTAACATTTAGAGTTTAGAGTATGTTGTGTGCCATTTCTGCCCTGTTGCACACCTATTCTCCTTTGTTTAGCAGGTATCAGTGTCTGAGGTGCATGAGCTGTGCTTTATGACCCAACTCTCATGTCCTGATAGAGGTCATTTCAGATTCAGCAAATAATACTTATCACAAAATTGCACCTTATGTAAGTAGGTTATATACGATGACCATGTGACAAGGCCTGTATTTTTTAACTATATATTTATAGAGTCTATACAAGGAAACGAAATAGTTTTCTCTCAGACTACTTGAATTACAGTAAAATGAATTATAAAACTTTCACTCAGTGTTCGGTCCTGAGATACTGTATGTTTACCTCTTGATTTAGTTTATCAAAATAAGTTGTAGTAAGTGATCATAATTCGTAATTTTTATCATTGCATTTCATGTTTACCTTGATTATGATTACCTTGACCTCTATTTTGAACTGTTTGTGAAACATGCTATGTGCTATGGGATAGAAGAAAAGTTCACTGGCAAAACATGTGAAGTGTAGATGTGAATGGATTCAGTTTTTCTCATGTCTTATACCTTCCCCACACCGAAAGCAATGGCTTTTCAATAGAATTTAACCTGTCACACATAGATGTTGTTAATAAAGGAGTGAGGCGCTGGCTTCTTGGCTCATGAAACCTGAGTGTGGCTGGCTGTGGAACTATGATAACATAATAGTTGTGTAAAACCCATATCAAGAACAATACACATATCAGGCACCGCAGCTTTAAACATGTAATAAAACGTGAATGTATTAAGTATAAAAGCAAGACCACGAGAGGTAGCCCCTCTTTTAGCTACTATCCACTTGTTTCATCCAGATTAAAACAGATGAGACCAGAATGACCTGTCCTGAAAAACTGACTCTACAGACCCAGGAGTTTTTGAATTAATCGGTGCCAATCCCAGTGGCCGTCAGCGGTATTACAACCTTTTAGAGTACATCACTTCATTTTGGAGCTTAGGTTTTCCCCCCTGGTTTTGTCTCAGCTGTTCAGAGTCCTTCCCTCATTCAGAATGACCCTGTTCTACAGCACATTTACTTTCCTCCATATTTGCTTGTGTTGACTTCATTCAGATTTCCTGCCTGTAACCATGTTGAAGAACCCAAAGTGATGGAAAATATTGCTGTAAACAGTTCTATTCGTAACACAGAAGAACAAATGTTGGAACATAATATGGAACAACAGACATTCTTCTGTTGCCACATGATGTATATCATCCTAGATCACACAGTCAGAGATGAAGGATCTTCAAAGGATAGTTAAAAATGTAATTTCAGATACTCCGCAGAAAACATGGAGCTCAGAGTAAATAAATGAGAAACGAAACATTAAAAGCAGAGTAGTTCAAGAACTGAAGCAGCTATCATACCACTGCTCACACTGCCAGAATAGAGTGAGAAAAAATGAATCAAATGGGCATTGAATACAATTTAGAGAAGGTTTTAATATGGCATTTTGTATTTCCTACATCATTTTCCTAAATATGACAAGCAATTACCATTGTCCCCGTTTTGGCAGCCTGAGCGAGTTGGCTCTGCCAGCATTCTGCCTTTGAGGATGTGCTTTTAGAATTCAATATGCAATTTGAGATTTTTTCTGAGGCACTTTGTCCACATCTACTCCTTTTTTGTCAGTGACAAGATGGTACATAAAAGCACCACAGCAGCTGTGACAGACAATGTGATCTCAGGAAACTACTATATGAGTGTATCCCACAGAGAGGCGTCTACAGAAATAACCTCATAGACTTACAGAATCGTCTGATCATTTCAAGTTGTATACATATTCTATCCATACATGTAGGAGTCTATTTTTAAAAATGTGCTATGATCCCTGAAACCTTTTGAAATGCAGGAAGATTAATGAGAATCTAGTTGTGGATGTAATTGAAAAACAAGTCAGTCAGGGAACGGCACCCGTGGCTAGGCAGGTGGGTTGCTTGTTCTCTGAAATATTTGCCACTTTCTTTGGAATTAATTCACTAAATAATTTATTATTCAACAAATTTAAATGTAAAATGGCTTGGGCAGCCAGCTACCAAAGGGAGAGCAGTACACCAGCTGCAATAATGGCAAATATAACAAGCTGTATTTTCCCTCTACGGTTGGAGACTGTGTATGTGAGCAGTGGATGGCATCGGGGTCTAAATAGGTGACTCAAATTATTCATATGTGCTAAGGTTTGATGGAATAGCAAACCGTTCAAATGTCACAGGTCATTTATGGAGTATTATCAGCATCACTAGGTTAATTATAATGTGAGACCGTTATCATTTCCTATTATCAAATTTTCTCTCATAATTAGAATTCACCTGACCCGGCTGGAGAGGTCAAAATTCCCCTGAAATGTGTGAGCTACTTTCCTCTGCTTTGGCCAAAATTTTCAAATCTAAAGCCCAGTTCACATTTGAAGTGAACTCTGGACATTGTGTAGTTTAGTATTTGAGCACATGTGGGTGGAGGATGTACCTAAACTGACAACGCTCAGTCAACTCACTGGTCTCAGTTGGACAATGACGATGCTGACTGATTTTAAAGGGGATTAAAGTACACAGTGTTCATGTTCCTCCAGTGGGCATACTGTCACACAAATTGTAATTGTTAATATGTCACGTGATTTGAAAAAAAAGGATGATCCTTATATGGGTGCATCTGTGACACAGGTGTCCCATTTTATACCAAAAGTTCATCTAGTGCAGTGGTTCTTAACCTGGGTTCGATCGAACCCTAGGGGTTCAGTGAGTCAGTCTCAGGGGTTCGGCGGAGGTCAAGACACACACTCGACTCATTAGTCGGGTGTGTGTGTCAGGCTAGGTCCGTGTATGTAAACAAACGGCTTCGGAGACTCTTTCTCTGATTGACATCCAATATACGCGGTGTATTGTTGTTGCTTATAGCACTACAACACATCCGGAAGTGTTTATAATCTCTTTCACTCATCTGACGATGAATTATTTGAGTATTTTCCACATCGTTGTTATGACTTTTGCTACTTCCTGTTAACCACGGAGGCAGCCATGTGTAGCATTTGTTTACATTTTCCGGTCACCACACTGGTCAGTTACAATCATGTGACTACCAACGCACCGTCGCGGATGGAGAAATCGTATTACGCTAAAGCCGAGCTAGTGCCGTAATAAAACAACGATCACAAAAATACTGAAGGAGTATAACGAGAACTTTTTTTTGATACGCTACATGCAATTAAATTTTTTAATGTAAAAATTGCATGGTTCGGAAAGTTCAGAGCGAGATGAAACGAAAACCGGGTTGATCTGACGGCCTACACATACATATACACAACAGCAGAAGTCACACTGATTTGCAGTAAATATTCATTATTATTGTAGCCTGATGGAAATTAGGTGATGGGTGTGTGTTAAAATGTTAAAAATGATAAATAGCATAAATACAATAAGTTCATTATTGGAATACATAAGGTTAAAAATTAAAACCATTTCAGTGTGGTTGTATTAAAAAAGGTCATGTCTTTGTGAAAAGGTATGTAATTTGTTGTGAGTTCATGCACTGTATTGGTTTTGTTCTTTGAGCACAGTGATGTTAATGCACGGTTCATTTTGTGCACCAGTAAAACATATGCCTGTGTCTTGAATTTGAAAAAAATTGTATTGTATTTTTTAATAAAGAAGGGTTCGGTGAATGCGCATATGAAACTGGTGGGGTTCAGTACTGCCAACAAGGTTAAGAACCACTGATCTAGTGTTTATTTCTGTTCATCAGCCATGTGTCTCATTGTAGCCCAAGCCATGATCTTCTAAACAGCAAAGTAATTTGCTAAAAACTAACCATGACTGTAAGTGTTACTGTAACCATGACAATAATTGCATTACAACCTTATCTTAGCCCTTAAAATGATCTTTTCCTGACTTAAAACTAATTGTTTTTGTGTCACAATGTACAGCAGTGATAATATGATAACAGTCAGAGTCATAATATTATCAACCTAATTGTGAGAGATGACTTATTATATTGTATTTTTTAACATAGTATTTTGTCTCCAAGTATTTAATGCATTTGTCATTTTGGAAGTAACAGTAGGTGATGTAACTATTCTATTTATGTATGGCTATGCACTGAATGTCCAAACATTAACACGAAAGCTTGCGCTTAAAGAAAAAGGAGCACTATCCAGAACTAAAGTATATGGTAGAGTCACCTCAGATAAGCCAGTTGGATTTTTTGTTTTTAATTGTCTCTCTGTTATCTTTTTTCAGATTCTGTAGTATAAAAATCTGAAAATCTGTTGACAATTTCCATGATATTAACAAAGTCAAATACATCATGCTGTCCACAAGCATTCACTGGACAGCCATCTGGGCATGCTCCAGTCCTGTCATGAATAGGTCAGCCACAGATCTGGAATTCTTAGACATTCTAAGAATATATAATTTTTCATAATAGTCAAAAGAGACAAGTAATTTATTTTTTCCCATTTGAATCATGCCATCATTTACCTCTAATACCGATTGAAAGTTTGTGAACCCCCCTACATTTTTCAGTTATTTTACCATTATTTTCTTATTTGATCATCAGCAGTTTTGAAGGAACTGTGTGAGTAGAGAGCAGACTATGTGAAACATGGAATCAGTAGCAGTTGGTGATAAAACAAACTAAAACTGAAGATAAAGATGAAATGTGCTGAGAAACTGGCTGTTTTGATGTTGGCGTTAGAAGCATGTGCAATAAGAGATGCAGTCCACTGAGTTATTAAAAAACAAAAAAACAAACAAATCCAGACGTTATTTAACTACCTTGACCACAAAGTGTGACATTATTGACTGCCTTGCAAAAAGACAAATAGCATATGTATAAATGGGGACACAATTCAAATGAGGTAAAAACGATCATTTGACTTTCACCATTAATGCTCAAGTCAGTTCCCACGGGGCACATCAAACAGGACGTGGTTTCCACTCTTTACTGGCCTGTCAGCCAAGCACACACTACATGTACTCCAAAACCACATCATGTGAAAGGCTTTTAGTTCTCATTTAGTAGTTTTTGTAGGTTTCTGGTTTTTTTTTGTTTTTTTTTTCCTGGTATTGTAATTCACAATGACTCTGAGCCAACTACGGATTCTCCAACAGATGAGTAGACTCATTGACATTCAGGGGACAGTGCTAGGATGGAGTAAACAAAATCACAAGCACTGGCTATTAGACCATCACACAATCATTGTGAACCACAGCTACTGTCTTCAAAATCACCTCTGCTTATTTCTGTACCATCCATTCATACGTCTAATGACAGGATACTAACACTAAACTCATTGCTATTATGCATGATTTGATCACTTCGTAGTCTGGTATCGTCGAACAAGAGCTCCTGTAAACAAGCAGAGCTGTTTCATGCAGCAGACTATCTTTTATTGTCATGTCCTCCCTCCTTCACGCTCCACCCAAGCACCACATTATGTGAATATTTATGGAGGCTTCCTGTTACTTGCTGACTTTTCTGTCCTAATGGTTTACTGATTCTTATTTGATATATTTACAGTGTCTAGGTCTTCTTCATTACTTAAACATGTATTCTATTTTACACACCTTTTTATTGATATTTGCATTTAATGTTATGTCCTCTGTGTTTAGTAATCATCTTCCACAAGAATTACCATGTATGTATGTGTGTATTTTGTTATATTTTTTTACCATTTTCTTTGGTTTCCATGTGTCATTGGAGTCATCTTCCATCCTTCTTATTCTTATCTTCCAAAAAACACAAGACCAGAAAGTTGCAAAAAAAAAAAAAAAATCCTTTCCCTAGATCTTCAAATTTATTTTGTGTCATGTGCATTGGCAATATGTATTTCTAAAATTTAGATGTGTTTCTATTCTTACAGAATACTAAAAACATGAATAATATTGAGCTTTTTTTTGTTTGTTTTTCATGAATAATGAAGCCAAAATTTTACTAGAAAACAAGAATAATGTAAAGCCCAACATACATGGTAGGAACATAGTTCCATATGTAGGGACAAAGGCTGATTTTTGTAGTGATTTAAATATTTCAAGAAAAATTAGTTCCTTAAAACTGTTTATATGGTATCTAGCTTTAGCCATTGAGCTTTCACATTCAAAGTCTAGATGTTCAAGGCCTACATCTACATGCTGGGGTGCTGCTAGCAATTGTGGGCCCCATTAAAGGTATACGTTGTGGACCCTTCATGAAATTCAGCATCTTGTTGATCTGTGGGTGCAATCCAAAACTAACGTAACTTATGCTGCCGTGAAACGAAACTGAAACTTAACATCCTTTCAACGTCCGACTCCCAACTTCTATGCTTCTATTATACAGCAGATCTTACACGAAATTTTCACAAATTCCAACCTGTATCCACTGGACCCCCTCCACTGCTCTATGGGCCCCCCACAAATGCTGGGCCCCATCAGTTTGTCATGTTTACCCCCTCTTTACGGCACCCCAGTCTAGATGTATAAAATCTACAAAGTTTCAGTTTATACATAATTATTCCTAGCTGTAGATACAGGTTTAGTAAATTAGAATACTTTAAAGATAGTCCTAGGTCTGACAGAAGAATTTGGTTCAGCCATTAGGGTAAATAAGCCTAGGTATTCAGCTCTAGACACAGATAAATATAGATCTTTTTTGTTGAACAAAATATGGTAATCACACACAGATATAAATCTAGCATGTGTTTGTTTTATATGATATAAGCAAAGACATAGGCCTGAGAACATAATCTGCTGCTAATATACCTTGGCATCTGCTCAAAAAATTGTAATGGTAAACGTAATAAACCTGCAATGTTTTAAATTTGATTTCTTCTAAAAGGTACTAATTAAATTATAGGCCTATCTAGATTCCTAGATCTAGAATGTCTAGATCTATTTTATTCATTTTCAAACCAAAAAAAACTTTGTGATAAATGAAACTTTTGAGCTACAAATGTGAGTAATTATTTTTGGATTATTGGATTTTTTCAATACTCTTATATTGTGTGGTCTTTGTCTCTGATGAATACAGCACAGTAGGGCTGCACGATTCTGGCAAAAATATGAAACACATTTTTTTTGCTTAGAATTGAGATCACTCTGGTACAGTATTTTCACAAAATGTTTTTTTGCACAATCAAGGAAAATGGGTTCTTTTACCTCTGATTCGCGTCTTTCATATCACTCCGCAAGTAGTCCAGTCACTTATGGTCCCAGTTAGTAATCGATGTCAGCTGATCTGTGAAAGTTTGCAAAGCAAAGAAACTTCCCAGCCAGCACAATGGAATTTTTTTAACCTAAAATTTTTTGGAGAGGGGGAGACTTTTGATTCTTGTTTAAAGGCCGAGTTATCCTCATTGGCAAAGAAAAGAAAAGGAGAAGAAGAACAGCAGCACAGAAGTCAGAGAAGTGAAAGTAAAGAGACACTTGGATCTAAACGACAGAAAAGAAGACTGGCATGAGATGAACACCGTCAAATGCGAACCTTTACTGGGCATGAGTTGGTGGGTGACTCTTGCCGCTACCACTGGGGTTTTCAACCATTTCACTCTCTTTACTGCAGGCATTCCTCCACTGTAATTCACTCTTTCCTCACTCAAGTGCAGCCGACAGCAGCAGGCTGATTTGTTGTAAAGACGCTTTACCATGGGTTGAGGGAGGAGGTGGCAGTTCTGCATTTGTTGGCATTTCTTTGTAATACAGCAAGTGAAATAAAATGCTTAAGAATCGTCCATGTTTAGAAATGAGATCGCGACCATGTGTGAATCGAGATTGTGATCTTTTAACGATTAATCATGCAACCCTACAGCACAGTGTAATATAATGTAATCACAGAGATGAATATTTTGTCTAGGAGGAACATAGGTACCAGGGAACATAGGTACGCTCCCAATGTAAAGATGACTGATATAGAAATCTTGGTTGTTACTGTACTGTTACTGTTGTTACCTGTTACTGTACTCATTGGACTCATGTGGGAATTTGTTTCAGGTCATGTCTTTGACTTCACTACTCACTACACTATTTAATGCTATTTATAGAGTTCTTTTTTCCCTCTTCCACTTACACAGTCCCAGTTGAAATTACTTAAACAGTAATAACTACAATGCAGCATCAGCAATTGAATTTTTAGTTTTCCATTCAATTTCACACATTAAAGTCTTTGAATGTCTCCTCTGGCTGACGACAAAAGAGGAAATGAGGAGGCACTCTGACTGAAGAATAAACTAACTCTCGCATCTTAACGACTCTCTGGGGTCGGATGGGAGGGGGGTAGATAGGGTCTTCACTCATGATCTGGAAATGCATTTCATATTCACACACAAATGGAGCAATTTGTGCAAATAGCATGTGTAATAGTGGGGTGGAATCCCAGGTGTGTGAGCGGCGGCCGGGTCCTGGAGGAATGGCTCTTCACCCCTCAACGCCTCAGCAAAGAAACCTCGGGCCTGCACGGAAATAGGGCAGTCAACGAATTAGGGTGTCATTGGTTAAGGACATCAGCGAGAACAAAGAGAGATAAAGGCAGGGGGAGAGAGAGAGAGAGGGAGAGTTGTAATGAAATCGCCACTCGCCATACTAAGCAGCAGCACCAAGTGTAGTGTGAAATCAGATACAGTCAGCTGTGGCTAGCATGGTTATTTTGACGTATTGGAATGAGCTGTCTCTGTGCAAGCTAACTGATAATTCAGCTGTCATTCTGTGGGGGAGCCAATGATAACAAATGTTTCAGATGGTTGAGAAGGGGCCACAGATCAGAGTAATCAACACAAGCCTGCTTTGGGATAACACTAATTATAGAAAAATTAATGTCAGCATCACACCTGCAAGCCAGTTCTTTTGTACAGTTTGCTGCTTTTTGAAAGAACCAGCGTCTGATTAAAATTCTAATGGTATGTTTGGTGAGGAGCTGCGCTTAAAGTCAGGTGGAAACAGAGCAGTTACAAACAATGACAGCTACACCTTTAAACTGTCATTCCTGAAACACCATGATACACATCCTTTCAGTGAGGTGGCTCTAACAATAATGAGGCTTTTTACTAGACATGCTGATTAAATACTTAAAAGGTATCTAAAGTGAATTTTCATTGCTAGCTATTTCAAAAGATAATGTCTAATACTAGCAGTTCTGTCAGGTAACTTACGTTATAGCCCGTTGTCAAGTACGTGTGAGTACTAAGACCCAATCCCAATTCACCCCTTAGCCCTCCCCTTTGGCCCTTGCACTTGGCACTACCCCTTGAAATGGAGCTGCAAGGGTTAGGGGTTGAAACATTCCCCTATGAAATGGGACAACCCTTCGCGACCTGTTACGTCATCAGCAGTCATCGATGCCGCTATAAACAGATGTGCAAACTTTGTTTCTGAAAGTATTAATTATGCCGTCAGCAGCTGTAACCATCTATGTTCCATGGGCTTTGGTCATCTTTTTGCAGCTATCTACTATAAACTTCGGAAATGCGATCTATAACACATTAAAATGGCATGAAACGGTCGATCAAATGATTAAGTTGTAAATGAAGAAAATACGTACATTTGTCTGTTTCTTTCATCACACTGCTGCACTTTGTTGCTGTGTTTACCTCCATCTTGCCAATGATTCAAACAGAATTATGGGAAATTTCTCCTACCCCTCCGTTTGTAATGTGGTCCTGGAAAATCCCCATTTCGAGGGTTTTGCTTTTGCAGCCCTCCACCTTAGCCCTTCCCCTCCGTCTAATCGAGAATTGGGACAACACTACCCCTTCACGTGTACGCACAAAACGGAGGGGTAGGGCCAAGGGGCGAATTGGGATTTGGCCTTAGTCACTGCTCCGTCAGTCAGGCATGGTCAGAGACATGTTGCCTCCTTCACGGGCTGTTCCAGTGCTGGTAGTGACACAGATTTGTTGTTTTTTGTCCGATTTCCTGAGCTTTGATGGACTGGTCACTGACCCCGTGCAGCAGACAGTGACAGAAACAATGCAGGTACGTCACTTCCAGCCGCCAACGGCTGCTCCCCATAGGTTCTGCCCATGTGCATAATTCATGTAATAAAAAGGTCCAGTGCGGTGCTTTTGTGGTGATTTTTTACTGAAGTTACGCCTCTCTTGCTTATAAGTAATACACAAAACACATTTAATGTCATAAGCATGACAAGTTCAGGTACACTTTAAAGAATGTATCTGATTGCATCAGCTTGGGTTCTTTTACGATGTATTTCACAGATCACACATTACATGGCCATAAATATAAGTTGCAAAGTGTGTGAGCCTATGAGGCACTCAGAAACACTCACTGCAGAACTGTAAGATTTCAGTAAATTACGCACAGAAGCGGAGTGATGTTTAGTCTAACAAAGGATGAAGGCAGTTGTTTTTCCTGGGCCTTTTATTTCCCACAGTATTAGGTTGAGAATGAAGATAAAACTGTGACGGTACGGTTCCACGGCAGAACATTTTGTTTTCACATATTGCTGGTCCTCAGAGGAGGGAGTTTGCACCATCTATTTTCTCACACTGAGAAATGGGTTAAGAGATAAAAATAAAAAATGACATTAATGTTAATTAACAGTAATTTGAGCTTTTGTTTTGTGATTTCAGTTTCAGTAGTAGTTTTTTTATTGAATATTTCACTAAACACACATACATACAAAGGACAAGCAACTTCTCAGATATAAAAATAAAGAAATAAATGGAATTAAATTGTTATAATTAAATCCCATATCTAAAGAAAACACACTGAGTACAAAGAGAGGACACACTAAATACTTGACACTGGTTTGTAGAAGTTGATGGTATCCTGGTTGTATCTTGGTGCAGAGTTTCATGTGTGGTCACTGTAACTTTGATAAAATAACAAACCTGATGGTAGTTAAAACTTTAAAAATTACTGTACATAGCTCTAAGAAGAGAATATGGTTTATTGTCACAACATAACACCAGCAGTGCAATATAACATGATTTTGTTTAGGTTTCTGTAAAGTGCACAGTATTAGGGAAATAACGATGGTATATCAGAATTTGTTGACCTTTGAAACATTTGTGGTCTTTAAGGCACAGCCATGAAATGGAATGATGTTGTCTATTTTCTTATTAAAGTCTCTTCACAAAAGGTTTAATTTAGATGATATTTTTGTGGTAGTTGGCAGGTGTGATGGAGGAAAGCCTTGATTTATGAATTTATGATGGGATAAAAGAACATGCAATGTCAAATATGATTTGCAAATCCACTTTTTATTAAAGGTCCCATCTTACATAAAACCATTTAATTCTTCATGAAATACCAGCATAGCTGAACCCACAGCAGAGCTTCTCATAAGGACCAATTGCTACATAAAAAAAAAGAAGAGTGATTTCACATTTTGCAGTTTTATTTCATTTTAGCCTGTGTTGCAATGGGTAGTACAGCTAATGTGTTTAAAAGTTCTCATCTTTTTTTTATTCTTCATACATTATATCAGTTCTGTTCAGCCCTAACGCCGGCGGTTAAGAATACGTCATTCATTTTTCTTACATGTTTGGGGATTTTACGGAGCTAAGCATTGAGAGTAAAACGGTTTTACTTCCAGCTCTGGAGTTAACGCAGCAGTACACTGGTAAGTTTCCTCTCTAGCCATTGTACAATCCATCTCCACTCTGTTAACCTAATCCTTTAATGACAGCAGCATAGGCTCGCAGTCTAATTTACATGTATTATAAATGGATGGCATAATGACCAACTGTAGGAATGAGAGTCATCGACTAAGGGTTTGTGCCCACACAAGACAACCCAGGCCACAGTCCACCTTATTACACTGGCCTCATTATTCAGACTAGGTGGTCCAGAGTCCTGACCTTAATCACAGTTAACCATCATTTTCAAATGGATTTGATGAGAACATGTGCAATGCGGTCTCACTGCGAACCTTTTCGTTTGCATTTTCTTCAGATTCTTCTTTTGTTCTGCTCTCACCATTACCAGTGTACTGTTAGCGTTGCCTTTTTTAGTTTGCTTTTTTTCCCCCTTTTCACACATTTGTTTTCTGTACATAAATTAACACAGAGGATGAAAGGAGACATACTTCACTTCCATGCAGATTCAGACCTTTGTGTTGCTAAAAGCACACCACACACAAGTTGAGAAATGCTAAGAAGCATCCTCATTAGACCCAGACAATTTGCCTTTTAATACATGCTGTCAGCGTATGGGGCTCTGAAACCAGTTACTTAGATTTTAATGTTTGTCCTTCACTTATTTACTTTCTTTCCTTCAAACTTATTCACTCTCCGTCTCCTTTCCCGGCAGCTTGATCATTCTGTTTGGAGAGTTAGGCTAATGTGTATACAGGTGGCGTGTTTTTTCTGATGCCAATGAAGAGTTTTTAGGGAAGCATTAAATATTCATACTTGTATCTTGAATAGATTTCCACTTGCATTCGTGGCGGTATCGCTGTCCTGTGTCTTAGTTTGAGCTTGTACACGATGTCAACAGCCACCGCTGACAAATGAAGCTAAGTGTTTGGTGGAAACTGTGGCCAGATAATAACTTATACATATTTTATGACTTCACACTCTGCTTTTGTTCCTCTTGTTATCACTGTGCATCAGCTATTTGATTTGTCCCCACAGTGTTTATTGGAAGAAGAGCTCAAATTGTTGTGAGCTTGTTTGATATGAATTATATGTGCCGATGCTGTGTGAACTGATAGTGCAAAGTGAGGAGATGATGCAGAGGGTTTTTTGGCTTAACTCTTGCTAATTAATATTGCAGCGCTCAGTTAAGGTTCTTGAGCATAATTACATAGTGTAAGCCCGTTTTATTCATCTGCCCATTCAATTACAATGTTTGAAATTTGGATAATGAGGCTCCACTGTATTGGCCATTGTAATTTATTTCTGTATTTCAGGGGAGGAAATAAGACTACTTCGGTACTAGTTATTGACCCTTTGCTACACCTTTCCTCAAATGGCCATTTTCTAATCCTACCAACCAGATTAGAGTGGTGTGTGAAGCTTTCAGAGCAGCTGAAATGATACAAATATGGTCCTTACTAGTTGTAAGAACCAGAAGGTGTTTTTAAATACACGTTCTTGTCTTTTCTTGCAATTTCGTGAAATGTCATCAGTCAAGGCGATAAAAAACATTATATGCAGAAAAGAAAAGAAAAGAAAAGAAAAGATTTTTCTCAATAAATGTTGTGGTATACGATCCAAAGCCTCTTTCAACCTAACATTTTTCTTTAGACTGTTTTATCTTTTTCTCTGTCCAGATATTTAGCTTCTATAACACTCATAAAGTACTTTTTTTTTTACATGCATTTTAATGCTGTTTTCATACTCTCTGTACATTCTAGGCTCTGTCTTCATACAGACTGAAGAATGCACATGTATGGTCATTATAACCTCCCTAAAAGAACAACCCTGATGGTGGCTTAAGACGTATCCTACAACTGGTTTAGAGAAGTGAAATCCTGCCCCTCCTGCTGTCTCCCATTGGGCCTGTAACTTTGGGACATAAATATGAGTGGCGGTCAATAGCAAGAGACAAATAAGTCATTGATTCTGTTTGAACTCTTTGATCATTTACACATACTGTATTTTTCCTAGTAAAACACTTGTAAAAAAGTCAGTTTGTCAGAAAGACCATAAAGTAACATCGAGTTTTGAGTTTAGCATATTAATGGACTCCATCTATTTTCAAATTTGATACATGTCACTAACATAAAATACCCTCTGCATGAGAAAAAAGGTGAAAAAGTTTTGAAAGGTGAAAATCACCACAAATATGGTCATGTTGAAGCTGCGCACACATCCATGTTCAGTGACTCTGATCATGGAGAGACTGTCAGAATAGTGCCACACTGTACTTCCTTCTGTACTTTCTTCTTCTACATATTTCCAATCTAACACTTTATTTTGCAACAAATGTTCTTGACCTGAAAAATGATATTTTAAAATGGCAAACATGTAAATGGGATCATTCAAATGAGATCAAAAAATGACAAATGAGTTGTCTCTCACCATTGGCTGTCGGGCAAAGTCAAGGGAAGGTTAACATCTGGTCAAAAAAATTAAATTACAATAATCTACACCAAACTCATATTTTGGGTAGGTAATTACTTATGTTTTCAGGAAAATGTATTGAGAAATGAGAAGAGTTTTATGAGTGTGAATGTTTGGAAAGTGACAAAGTTTTCTGCCATCATTCTGGGTTCATTTTATAAACTCTCATAAATGAACTAAATTTAATCCAAATACATTGATATTTGATTGTTATACTGTTTATGTCATATTCCAAACACACAATGTTTAAAATTAATAAATGCATATATATATGCAAAATACATTTGAATATAATGTTAATATTATTTGTATGTTGTAAATTTTGAAAAAAAAAAAAAAAGTATATATGATATTAATAATTGAAATTAAAAAAATTTTTTGATTTGATATTTACTTTTGCTGTCCATCCGTGATGTTTTTGGCTTTGTCCATCCGTGACCCTGCCATTAGTCAAAACACTTGCTATTTAGGTATGATCAATTTTTTTTTCTCTAACCAATTATTAGGTTGTAAAATAGAGGGTTTAAGGTATACACTGAATAAATTTTAAGGTGAAAATATCATAGGAACTTCACTTTTGAGAACTTTGTCATTCTTGCAAAAAACAGAAAGGAATTTTTTGTCCATCCGTGATGCAGTAGTTTTTGATATTTTTCATTTAAAAATATTTGAAACTAAATTTTGCTCTTTGAGTATGTTTAAGATGGCATTTAGACCTTTCCGATTATGTGTGATATTTGTCTTAAACTTGTCTGGTTCAAAAGTTAGGAACCAAAAAGTAGTGGGTTGTCTATCCGCGATGCTCTTGACCTCGCCCTGTAATACTTTTTTTTTTTTTTCCTGAAGTACAGTATCATGGGGCACAAATGAAAGGACTGGGACTTCACCTGAACCTGACAATGCTCATGTTTAATGTCAGTTCGTAGTGGTTGGATTCCATCAGTTTCAGGGATCTGACTCATGGATGCTGGTTCACTTTTATGATTTTCTGGGAGACATAAATGGAACTTTTTCATCAGTGGTAATGCCATTAGAACCATCTGTGTTTTTCTACTCTGTTAAGTCATACCTGAGAAAAAAAAAAAAACTCTGTTGTCCAGTTCTCATACCTGTGTGCACTCTTGGGATAACTTAACAGCTGTGTAAATTTCTTTTTAACATTTGTTGATCATGCCATGCTGTAATTAAAGATTAATGAAAAGCCTTCAGCTCAAAAGCAACACTAATTTCTGCAGGCTGCTCACCACTCAAACCGAGTGTGACAGAGAGTAAAACGACTTAATGATTTTTCCCTATTAATACAGTGAGAAGGCATATTAAATTTTGACCTCTATTAAATCAGAGAGCTAAAATGCATTTGAAGTAATTTATTTGCAACAGTCTGAACTCTTCAAGCAATAACATTGCCTCGTTGCAAAATAGAGCCCTTTCGCTCACAGATGAGGCTAATTAACGCCTGCTGTGTTCTCATCATTTTACTTCCCATTCATTTGGCATATTAAGCAAAATGCTCCAAGAAATGTAATTACATTCATGTATCATTAATAGCATATCTCCGTGTTATTTAGATGGGGAACAGAATTCACAGAATTATGGACTCGGCCCCATTGCGTGTTCACCAATAGACTGTACATGACTCAAACCGCTAATCTTTCAATAAAATTATAAATACTTAAATATTTGCCCAGAGGAGAAAGATAGTGATGTACTAAGCTGCACAAGATAATGGAATAGCATTTGTCATCTTCTATTATTTGCATTTAGGAAAAAGAAAGCCTTGTTTTATTCTTACAGACATTCTTATCAGGGATTAGCGGATATGTCTCCCTTCAGATACAAGATGACTTCATGAACGTGCAGAGCTTTTATGACAGTATCAGATGTTCCTAAATGTACGTATCAATATGCTTGGCAGAACTTGTGGTAGTGAATGTGGAGTATTTTCAGAATGTGAGACTGTTTCATATTGTAACCTATCAAATATTTCTGTTTTCTCAGTCCATTTAAATTTGTTTACAGTGAGACATCATTATGAGATGTGTTGAAGGAATTATATTTATTTAACTAGAAAGCACTGCTCCATCATGACCATCTTCAGCTATCACATTGACTTAAGGGAGATGAAAAACCAATAGGAGATCATCTGCTGTGCCTTTGACCTTTGACCTTTGTAGCACTAGATCTCATTCCTACATGTACATGAAGCCAGAGTTTAGACTAAGACAAGATTTATTTATTTATTTATTTATTTATTTATTTAAATTTACTTCTTTTGGCCAAATGTCATCATTTACAGTTACCTTGAGGGTTTTTATTCAAATTTCTTGCAGATTTTAAGCACATTTTCACAAAATTGATTGGAGAAAATGTGAATTTATGCATTTTTCCATCCACTCCTGTCATGAGAATGTGAACAGCAGTTTGGATCATCATGGTTTAGCTTTTGTATCAGGAAACAGTACCTTAAACTCATCTGTAGTTGTTTCCTCAGATCTTCATGCATATTGATAGGTTGTTACTGTTTCCGTCTAAAATGTCATTTCACTTTGTTTCTCGTATTAGTTCTGGGAATGTAGCCGCCTCCACCAACATTTCCACCTCTCCTATGTGGAAAACCTTTGTTTTTGCTTTTAGGTTTTTTATGCACAATTTAAAACTGCAAAGAAAAGATGTGGACCTACTGCCATCTCTAAAATGCACACAAATAAATAAACAAATCTAAACATGTAAATGTAAGTTTATTTAATACTGTATGTTAATGCTGAAATAAAAAGCATAGCCTAAAAAATATGTCTTGTAAGATAAAATGACTCTTCATGCACTATTAAATAAATAAAATAAATGACATCCATAATAAATATTCAGCAGCAAATGCACAAACACTGAAACAGTGACATGAGAGAGACCCAATGTGAAATTCTCTTTTACTGATTTTTTGGGTTTAATTGTGACATTTTCCATTGTATGTAGCTGGGATAGGCTCCAAGCAACCCCCGTGACCCTAGTGAGGATAAAGTGGGTTCAGAAAATGAATGAATGAATGAATGAATTTTCCATTAACTTAATAATAAATGAAACAAAACTTTCTGTCATAATAAACAAATGGTCTATGACTCTACATTCCTGAATGTATTTAGTGTGTGATGGTGATCCTGGTCATTTGGCCTCAGACTAGAAAAAAGAAAAAGTAAAGAGAATCGCTCAGTGTGCTTGCTTCAGCTGTTGCCAAGCTGTATTGATCTCTATTGGATTTGGTCCACAGCATACTCTCACCTAACTCGCAGGTTAACCCCCAAAGGCACCTTAAGACTCTGAGGTTTATAGTGGGTCTGCCAAGCAAGGAGAATGAATGAGGTATGGCTCATTCAGTGCCCAAAGGTGGCTTCAGACTGGTTAAATCACAGCGCAGGACTTCCAAGGTACTGACTGCCATTTTTCAATTTCACTTCACAAGACTTTTTCAATTGAGGGTTAAAAGCCGATAAAACCCGTAAACCAGTGATGGATTTATGGGGAAAAAAAAGTATTATATTCAAAGTTTCAGAAACACAAGACACAACAAAAGACTATGTCAAAAACATCCTTATTAGCTGATGTATGAGTTTAGGTCTTGAGCAGGAGTGACCCATCGCCCTCCTTAAGCCGCACAAAAAAAGAGAGAAAAAAAGAGTTTATTTTGCCGGTCTAGTCTTAATGTTACTGTCCAATCAGTAGCCTGAATATCGCTGTGACATTCAGCAGCCTGAATGTCACTTTCCAACCAACAGCCCCGCCCCCTTGGGGTGATTTTAGTCAGATTGAAAATTGCCCCAGGCAGTCTCATAGACTTACATGTTGAGATTTTTTTTTTCTTTTTTTCAAATTTTAATGGGCTCCGGGAGAGCTTGCCCCAATGTGATTTTGTCATACGCACTGATGTGCACTCAGACGATAGACACAGAGCACGTACACGTTGGGAGACTGCAAGATCGAAGCTGAGAGGTGTTTCTCCACCTAAAAGAGGATCAAGATGTTCCTGACAAATACAGTGGGACAGGAACGTCTGAATGCATTGGCCATGCTTTCCATGGAGAAAGAACTTGTCAGGAACATGCCTGATTTCAGTGAGAGGGTAACTGATCACTTTGCCTGATTGAAAGAGAGACGAGAAAAATTTCAATACAAGTGATGAATGAGTGTGTTATTAAATGGTGACTTGTGTTATGCCGTACTCTCCAAATGTTGAATTGTAAATAGTTGTACTGAGCCAAATATATACTGAATATGTTCTGGAAAGATTTGATTAATTACAGTTTTGATGCTAGTATAATTTGATTTTATTTAATTATCACTATGGCATCCATGATGGCTATAAATTGTAGACTGTGCTAACAGTGATTTCATGGCCAAATTAGTAGATGACAATGTATCTGTTGATGGCCACAGTGGAAGTGTTTTATTGTGGAACCAAATGTATTGTATTTGAGACATTTAACTTGATGACAAGCATCGATGGGCAAGGAACCAAATATTGTAACTTCACTGACCTTGATTTTCTACATTAAAAAAAAAAAAAAATCACATAAGTAATCAAGGCTTGTTATCTCCTGCAGTAACACACTAAGGTTGAAAATTTGAATTTCAGAGTTTTTCTATGAGTGCCCTATAAAGGGTTAATCTGAGCTTTTATGAACATCTACATGATCAGTAAATTAAATATGGGAAAATACCTGATTTTCATTGAAAAAATGCAAAAGCATGAGGATAATATTATAATTAATGGGGATAAATCACTTAAGAAATTAAACAGAGAGAAAAATGTATGTGGGAACTACCACAAAAATAGCACTGGGTCTTTATGGGTTAATTTTGGAATGAAGAGATCACTAGTATAAAAAGATGGTTGTGCTGCAGAAGTCACTGTAATATGCTGCTTCTATGGATCAACATGAGCTCAGGTTTGTCCATTCACAAACATCCGACCAGAGAGTGGTGCAGAAAAGCTGCAGAAAGAAAGAGTTGAGCAGTTTCAGAGTATTTTTAGTGGTATTAAGGTGAGATGGACAGCTGTGTAGGGGGTCGAAGACTACAGTATCACACTGATGCCCACCTGCGTTTCAGAGGCTGAAGTCAGATTTACAGCTGGGTTATTACTGGGCTCACACAGAAGCATACTTACCTTTAGGGCCCAGCAGCATTGCCAGGTCCTGCTGAGCCGCGCTAAGCCACGCTGGGCAGGCCAGCGTAGGTGTATGTGCAGGCAGCCTTCGTTCACACTCTGAGATGAGATGGAGACCAGGCTGTGCTCTGCATGCACGGCTAATGGAGTGACATAAACCTTATTAAACCTTACTCAGCCTGCTTTGAGTTCACTCAGACATATAGGACATTTTTGTGCACGTGTATAATACATAATGCAAGTGTTGTACATGCATTTCTGATGGACAGTTGATGGGTGCAAATATTTAGGAGAATATGCAGAAACAAAAGAAAACCTTAATACCAATGAAAATGAGGTCATAGAAAAGGTGATAATTTCTGTCCCTGTGCAAAAACGCAGGTAAAATAGTTTTAAAGTACTTCTAAACTATGTGAGAGTTGACATGAGCTGATATAGTATCCAAGAAGGCATATACAATGGATCCTCACAGTACAAGTTTAATTCACTCCATGACCAAGCACGTTTTATGATTTATTCATTTTATAAATCAGTTAATTGCAATATAATTGATCCATTCCAGCCCACAAAAACACCCAAAAATTCTTTTGTAAGGGTTTTTAAAACAGAAAAAGTCCAGTTAGAAAGAAAATAACAATTGTAAAAACATCTTAAAAAACCAAGGCAAAAGAAATAAAATGGTGTTATTAACTTATTTACCTTAAAGATGAGATGATCTGTGTGTGAGGAAGATGGTGAAGCAAGGAGAAGGAGGAGGAAGAGGAGGAGGGTTATTGTTATTGAGATCGATATTGGCTCAACGAGATGAACACATGACCTAAGTGAGCGGAGGCTGATCCTGTTGGGGGGAGCATGTGTGAGGTCAGTGTTGACAAGAGGTTATTGTGAAGCTGCTCATACCGCACGTTTCCACTCTTATTTTCAGACAAAACTACTCAGCAGCCGTGGCTTGTAAAGCCGATCAGTCGTTAAATGGTTCACTTGTGAGGTTCTACAGTACAATGTTTATATTTACCCCAGACTTAAGATGTAATTAATTTTCAATATTAAACTAATAATTTCTTGATTGATAGACCCAACAAAAATGAATATTATTCTAGTAACATCTGCTCATTATCAGAAGCATATGTATTGACAGTGTAAATGACAGTGATGCATTCCAAACTTGAATTATCAAACTATCAGGAAAGCATATAATAATTGCACAGTGGTTATCTGACAATAACAGTTTTAGTCACGGCACTTCAAAATCAGGGCTTTAAATGACTGAGCAAAACAATACAATATGGTTCTATGACACTAGGTTGGTTTTCAGTGCTTCTGAATATACCAGCAAGAATCTAGAGTTGGTCAAATATATGCTTTAATGAAACCATGATTGCATTTAAAATTCTTTATGAAAGAGATTGTATTAATGAGTGTAGCGGAGGTAAGACATTCCACTGTTTTATTTCCTCCTATCAATAAGGTGGTTTAAGCAATTAAATACTTTATAAATGATAAAATAAATGCATCTAGATCAGGGGTGTCAAACTCATTTTGGTTCAGAGGCCACAGTCAACCCAATTTAATCTCAAGTGGGCCGGACCTGTAAAATAATAGCATAATAACCTATAAATAATGACAGCTACCAATTGTCCTCTTTGGTTTAGTGCAGAATTTACAATCTATCCTTTCACACAAAATGTGAATAACCTGAACAACGATAATGATAATAATAACTTTATTTTGAAGCATACGTTGGAATAAAATACAAAGGTCAACAAGAGCCAAAGAGAAACTACAAATCCAACAGAACACTCCAGCATATCGAAGGTAACAAGCTTCAAACTATGAACAACCTGAAATTTCTTAAGAAAATTAAGACTGCAATAGATAAGATAAGATAAGATAAGATAAGATAAGATAAGATAAGATAAGATAAGATAAGACTTTATTGATCCCATCATGGGGAAATTTTACAGTTTACAGCAGCAATATGCAACACACCAATGCAAAAGAAAGGCAACTAGAAAAAAACATCCTTAAAAGTTTAAAAATTAAAGTATAAAATTTAGATATTTACATATTTATTGACAAAGGCACAAAGCATTTGATAACAGGCATCTGGAACTAAAAAAAAACATATTATTTAATATACATTCTTCTGTGGAAGTTTTGCACTTTGCACATTCATGGGGGTCGTGGGTCAGATTGTACCCTTTGGAGGTAAAGTTGTTTTTGAAGTAGTTTAAAGCATTAACAATGACATAATGATCAAATACAGGTAACTGAAGAAGAAATTCAAATAAATAATTTAACTTAAATGTCGACGTCTGTTATGTAACAAAAACATCTTAGCTGATGCATTTTCTGCTTTGAAAACAGTGTCTAAGCGTCATGCCCTGATGCTCATACACCATGTTTTTTTTTTCCTCCCTCTCCACTCACATCGATCAGCTCAGCAAGAGCTCTGCTTCACAGCAAATCATCAATGTTAATTCAACTTTTAGGCATTAAAGTCAACACCCTGCCAGTGTTTGTGTAATTCTCCATCTGTCAGAACTGTTTTAATATGTTTGAAGTGGTAAAGTTCAAAAACCAGCTGCCCCAGAGCCATAAGAGACGTTTTTGTTTTTTTTTTTTTTGTTTTATGTTGGCACGAAACTTTCCACTCCACTCTGGTCAACAGTAAGTAGTCATAGCATTAGACTCAACACATAACTGAAAACCAGTGTTAAGGCTCATTTATGCTCTAAGTTAAAGGCGCAGACAGATCCTGATGGAGCATTCTGTCCGTCCTCTGGGAGCTTGCGGGTGCGAACCCAGACAGACAATATGGAACAATACCACCAGTAACTGTGGGGGCAGTGCTGAGGTTTGAAGAGAATAATTTCTAGAAATAGTGGAACTTTTCAAAGAGCGACTGTGTGAGTTGGTGAAACATATATCAACTACCCTTCTCAATATCAACATTAGTATTAGGGATGGAAATTATTGATTAATCCAGTAGTCATTTATTGGTTGACCTTATCGATCGATTAACAATTAATTGATAAGCAGCAATTTTCCTGAGAACCTGAATTTCTCTTTCAATAGGGTCGATAAGAATAAAAGCTAAATATTGTTTATATACTTCATGAAAAAAGCATGTCATATTCCTTAATGATTGATTTATTGTACCATTGGATACACTACAGGCAATGACATTTATGGAGTAGAACTAAATCAATTCTGCAGAGAAATAAAATAAAAATAAACAGATCTGAAGAGGGGCAGTTTAGAAGAAGTGGGCATTTCTGACTTTGTATCACTGACATGGAGCAAGATTTCAGTAGAAATGCCCCCTCCCCCCTCCACCATTTTCCCGTGACCACCAGGTGACCGCGGGACATAATGTGGGACATACCTGTGGCCCGGATCTGGAGCCTGGAGGATGTTTTCAACTTCTGTCTCACTGACCAGATAGTCCAGATGACTGTGGACTAGACCAACCTCCAGGGAAAACACTCTGATCCTATACCGACTCCGCAGTTGTGCGTGTATTTAGGCGGGGGTGCACCACTCCTCCAAATAGACGGGTCTTTCTGTGTTTTGCTCCACCATGCCCCTAAAGTGATTCTAACTCATCAACGCCATGATCCAGTTCAATGACCGGCTATCCCAGCTGCAGTGTCGCAGCGCAGACAAACCAGCAGCCTTCGGACAGGACGTGGAAAAGGGCAATTAACCGACAATTAATCATCGAATCGAGCAAATTCTTATCAAAAATACCAAATACTCAATAATTGTCACATTTTTTAACCCTTTAAATGCCGTGTTTGTAATGTAAACAAACCATTTTTCTGGATGCAAAAAAACACACTTTTTTTTTTTTCAATATACTACATAAAAAATGGATCCCATATCATTTGATTTTTGCAGCCTGGCATATGTCAGTGATTAACTCCAACACTGGTTAATTTGCATTATTATTTTTGGCGCTAGGTCAAATGTTCAAAAATACTAGCATCTGTCACCAAGTGTGCATAAAATGCACACCTATAAATCAAACTATTAAATATTATATATTGATTTATTTTTCTGCTCTAATTTAATTTTATTTTTGTAAATCAAGGTCAGCCCTAATCATACATATCAAATGGAAGAAATAGTGTGTTTTAGGCACACTTGGGAGACAGACGCTCGTCTTGTAATTTTCTTTTGTTTACAGTTTGCAAATTTTAGTTGGTGGCCAGAATTTTAAAAATCATGCAAAAATGAACAACTTTTGAATTCTAACCTTATTTAAGTTGTGAAAAATAATGTGAAGTTTTTTAAAGCAAAGTGTGCCTAAAAGGCGCACCCGGATACTGGAGGGTTAATAGAAGAACTATGTTTGTAATAAATAAATTTAAAGTTTCATTTAGCCTAGTGGGTGAAAAAATACACAAAATATTTGCAAATGGATTGTTGGCAAAAACTTGATTACTATGCAAAGACTGTATTAAAGCAAGCTATTCAATTATCCTTTCTGTAGAATATATGTGATTTCTGGCTTATTCTGAGTACATTTTAATGAACGTAAAGTAAATGACCTGTTTCACCAATCCCGTGCTGCAGAGTTACAGGTCCTGATTGAATCGGGAGAGCCCAGGGAATTCCCTGACTGACAACTGTCCTGTCCCCGAGTTGCGCTGAATGCTTATATGACAGGCTGTATGGTTGTTTGCTTCAAAATACTTTAATTATTAAAAGTTATAATGTGAAAGAATATAATGAATGTGCACTTATCGCTACTGTTTGCATGAATATATTCCTGCCTGTTCATTTCTTCTGCTTCGTACTAGCTACCATTGTGATATATTCTGACAGATATGCAATGCGCATGCGTAGATGAGATCTGGAACATAATGACCGTATACGAAAGGGCCAACCGCAGCGGCACCCTCTGGTGGGCTGATTGACAAACACTCATTCCAATGCACTGGACAGACAGAAGTATGAAGGCAGTGATGCTAGACAACATTAGAAATGGATGTACCTATTCATATACGTAAAGCGAGCATGAATGAGCCTAAAATGTGCAGTTTAAGGTTTGTGAAATCCTCAAAACAGCCCCAGCCTGGCTCTCATCCCCCTGTCCTCAGTCTCTGTGCTGTACATGCATGGCTGGATTCCAATCGCAGATGAATACGGAGCTCAGCTATAGTTGATGGATGCCATTTGTCTTGGCAAGCAATCATACCTGTGACATTTTTTTTGGTCCCCTTCATTTTCTCCCCCCTCCCTCTGAGGGGAAAAAAAAGTCAGTTAGGTTGATAAGTGATATTTATAGCCACATTGGCAGCTGGGGAGAGCATGCATAGCATAGCAGCACTCAGACATATTAGGAAAGTGGACGATTCAAAGCCATCAGGGAATTGGGGCTTTGTTTTCATTAATTGCTTTTGTCTTCTGTGGCCCTTGCTCTCTCACTGAGAGTATCCTATTCTCATCATCTTCCACTCTCTCTGTTTCTCATACAACCCCCTGTTCTCAGATCTGCTTGAAGGACAAATATGTCTGACTGAGCTGTTATCACTTTCCCTTCAACCAACCTTTCTGTTGAAAATATGAACAGAAACTGTATCCTTTGAGAGCATTCTTAAGGTCACCTAACAAAAAAAAAAGCACTTTGGCTACCTTGATTTCTGTTGCGAACTGATTGTCTGGGATCACTTCTAATCAGCTGCAATCATGAGACATGATTGAAGATGACAGATCACCTGTGATGGTGGTCAAAGCTGATGACAGAGGGTCGAATAATGATGATGGCTGAGCTTCCTGTGGCGCTGCAGCACTGTCGGCTCACGTTTTAATCACATCCACGCCAAACACTTGTGAGTGTTTTTACTTTATCAGTGTGGTGAAGGCTCATTCAGAAGGAAAGATGGGTTCAAAAGAAAAAAAAAAAACATGATGTGTAATGTCTGTGTAAGTTCTCATTTACCCAGGTCATCGTTCTTCTTGGTTCATTAGTTCTGAACTGAAGAAGTCCCTTGGATGAGAGATGAAACACTTTCAAAAGACTGAAACAAATCCAATTCAACCTAAAAGAGCCACCAAGAAAAACATGATGTGTAATTTTACCCCATCATCATCAAAATATCTGGAAAGCATGTAATAACGTCCAACAAATGCAATTGCAAAGTGGTTATGTGATGTTAACATTTGTGCCATTCTGACAACATTTCAAAATAAGGGCTTTAAGTTAGTGAGCAAAATAAAATACAGATGGGATTCCTCTAGGTCCTCCAGTTCTATGCTAAGTTTATTCTCAGTGGTTCTGACCAAGACACCAGCAAGGATCTAGAGTTGGTCAATGAGGACCTTGCATCAGCAGCCTACTGCTCCATAGGTGTGTACCAGGATGGGTTAAATGTACAGGCTGAATTCCCCTATGGAGATAAAGAAAGTAAACGTAACTTAACAGATATAAAATAGCTGTAAATGACCTTGCCTGAAAACACCACGCTGTGATGTCAATGTGCTATCTCAGAAAAGCCTTTAAAGGTTACCTGTAGTGAATTTTCATTGCTAACTATTTCAAAAGATCATGTTTAATACTAGCGGTTCCGTCAGTACTCACATGTACTTGACAAGGAGCTATGACGTAAGTCACTGCTCTGTCAGTCAGGCATGGTCAGAGACATGTTGCCTCCTTCACGGGCTGTTCTAGCACCAGTAGTGACACAGGCTCATTCTGTTGTCCGATTCCTTGGGCTGAGATGGACTGGTTAGTAACCCTGTACAGCAGACACCACTCTAAGATGACACAGTACTGGTCAGTGCTTGGTTGTGTCTCTAGGACAATGGTGGAGTGCAAAGCTTACAGCTGCACAAACAAGCACCAACATGTGCTTTCCACTCAAACTTGCTCGCTGACTGCTGATTGTTTACTCAAACTCAATCACCCGGAATCAGTGCAGGTACGTCACTTCAACCCGGCAGTGGCTGCTCCCCATAGGTTCTGCCCCTGCCACGTAATAAAAAGGTCCAGTGTTGTGCATTTATGGCGATTTTTTTACTGAATTTGCATCTCTCTTGCTTATAAGTAATACACAAAGCATAATTAATGTCATAAGCATGACCAGTACAGGTACACTTTAAGGATGAATTGATTTGAGTTTCGTTGTCAAAGGTCAAGGGTTACCATGACCTCCAACAACATGTTTTGTGGACAAATCTGATTGAAGTTGTGGATCCTGGTAAAAATGACAAATCAGAATGAGAAAACTCATTATAAAACTTATTTAGAAATTGCAAGAAGATTGATTGAATGCATGTATCAAACCATGATCACGAATTAAATTATTTTCTCTCAGAGACCAAATTAATGCATGTAGTTGAATAAAAGAAGAGTAGAATGTGAAAGGTTGTGATTGAACATGCTGTCATTAGGCTTTCAGAAAAAAGCAAATGATCTCATCCAAAGTGAGAGCAAACAGAAGACAGACTGAAATTTGGTCTTGTTGAGGGACATGTAATGAATTGCTTTGGTTATGACTCCGCCATTTACAGTCAATGACTTTAGGGAAACAAAATCACTTAACTTTTAACCTCAGATACAGAGGTAATTGCCCAGGGGAGCAAGAGTAGCATAGTTATTTCAGTCTGTTAAATAATTTTGAAAAAATGAACATATGGAAAAAAAAATAGGCCACTGAGTGAAAAGGACAACAAAAAAATAGTGATCGCATTCAACACAGGAACCGCTAATGGGTCAAATTGACCAATGACTAAATGAGTATTTTGTCTTATTAATTTTTATACTACTGTTAAATAATGTCAAGATAAACTAGATCAGAAATATGGGGATTTAGGTTTATAACCTTCACGTGTTTAGCCATGTTTCTTCAAAAATGTCATTCACCATTCATTCTACTATGACTGAAATACACATCAAATCACCAGGGAGCTGATAGCACCACTGGACATGGGAAGTGTTGCAATCTGCTTAAATGGCAGCTTGCTGGCTCCAAATACAGTCAGTAATTTAACCATAAAAGCCACTGTTTAATGGGAGGTCAACAGTGACATCTTTTTTTTTTTTCTCTCTCTCTCTCGAAAGGGTGACATGAAAGTGGTGTGATTAGATCTAATCAGACAGCAAATGTGGGATGGTTGCATCATTGGGTGCATTTCCATGTTTAATTCACATTTTGCATTTAGCATAAGAAATGTTCCTTTCCTTGAGGTTATTTTTGCCTTTTTGGTAAAAAGATTAAATGCTCATAAGGGGAACTATGATCACCTTGGTCAGCCTTCTAGTTAGCTGTTGATGCATCTTCTTAGTTATTCAGATGAAATGCGAAAACATGTCTGGTGCAGCTTTACAAAACCAACAAAACTAATATTGGACCAGGACTTTTGAACAGGACTGTATATGTATAAAAGCCAAAAGCATCATGGTCAGTCTTCTGAGAACGTAGAGATGAACTTTCAGACTCAGAACACTGACTCTCCTTCATGGACTGATTTATAGACAGCCTTGAAACTGACAGAGCTTGTCACTTTGGGGACATTTAAGTCTATTTTAAGGATAGAGAAAAAACAGACACCTGCTCAATATGATCACGTTAAATTTGTTGAACTTGTAATTTATTAACGTTGAATTTTCTTTTATCGTCTGAAACCAGAAGTTGTATTTTATTTGTATGAATGCTGTTTGTTGCGTCTTGTTTTGTTTTGTGACTGATGGGATAAAACTATTCATGTTACCTTGGTCATAAATGAATGAATAAGTAACAAGATAAAAAAAGAAATCAAACATTTTTGATGGAAAACTGCTGCAAAATGCTTCACTTCTTCCACTCTGTTTGTTAAAGCCATGTGTAACATAGCCATCTTCTGTCAAAGTATACAACATAGTTTCTTCACATTAAGCCTGTAAAGTTAAACACATGCCATTAGTAACATAACTTCAAATAGACTCACTATCTATATTATAAAAGCCAAGTGGCCTTTGTGTGTGTGTGTGTGTGTGTGTGTGTGTGTGTGTGTGTGTGTGTGTCTACGTGTGTGTGTCCGGGTATTCACATAAAATCCAGAAAGAGCTGACTGCTGCAGTTTGGCATACTTATGTATTTTTGATCAAGGAAGAGACTAGCGAAAACAGCAAGTTGATAGGACTGATATTTTGGGAGATATTAGTAATTTTGGAATACAAAAGCCTTACAATCATGTTGCTATGGCCAGAATGCTTTGGTGATGACTGCTGGACAAATGTGGTACAGCATGCATGAATACACAACAGCATACAAACAACCACATCTAGAGCCTGTGGATCCCCACAGATCAACATGCTAATTGTCTATAAAAGCTCCATTTCTCTCTATCCACATTACATCACAACACTGGAGTTTCCAAATAAAACGGGATCACCAACATTTGCAGAAGTCTCCATTTTCAGGAGGTTAAAACGCCTGACTATTAATGTAGATGTTGGATAAAACCAATTAGTGTGGACAGTTTTAGACTAAATGCACAATGGCAGTGTACATTTCTGTGTACCACTAATGAAACAAAGTAGCCTGACAGATGGGCAAAGTGGCAGTTTATTTGTACACTGACCCCTGCTGGTTCTAGCACCAAACGTTTCATTACATGAAAAACACATAGCATTTACCATTAGTTAGAGAGTAAGGGTTAAAGCTGCAGGGTTGCAGTGTAATATGGCGGCAGAACATACTCCCTACTGTGAACGTACTCCCTACTGTGCTGTGCGGTTTAATTGGCTTGATCAGTAGATATAGAAATATGTGTGCGCCCAGGGGAACACCATGGCCCTGACTTTTGAAGTAAGTGCAGTGATATTACCTCTATTGCCCTCCATGTAGTGTCTCCTCCCACCTAATAACACTATCATTACACATGTATAATGTTTACTCATATTTTGTCAAGGCAAGGGTAAATTAGCTTCAGAAATATTCCCTTCAAATTGTATGCATTTGAACTATCACATGTGGAAATGAGTCCTGTGTGGCAACTCATTTCCATTTTTATCTAGGGTTTTGATCACGGTCTTTTACCATAAAGATAGCTGTAAAAGAGAAGCCGAATGCAAAGAGAGGTCGTTGTTTTAATGTGCCAGATGTCATACATTGAGAGAATGTTGAGAAGATTTTACACTTAATTGTTTCTTCAAATAGTGGTGCATTTTTGCTTTAATACTTCTACAATTTTAACAAGAATAAAGAGACTCTTTCAGAAACCACAGTTAGCATCAGTCATAGCAGTGTCCTTGAGGACCTCATTGAAGCCTTATCTGCCTCAGGCTTTCTGCTCCTGGTTGCCCCCTTTCCCTGTCATCCCTTCTGTAACATATGTGAATATATTCACATTCTCACAAGGAAGATTTCCAATGAGATGGGAAACACATATATCTTTAGAAAGCTAATTACAGTTAACGCAATATGACAGTTTAAGCGCAATTTGAAAAGGCTCCTCGGTGTGGACTTAATTTGCTTCCTCCTCAGTGCTTTCATTGGTATTCTGAGAGAGAAGGAGAATCCACAGGGTCTGGTTTACCTACATGTCTGCTAACTAGCTGAGTCACACATGCTTCATTATTTTTATTTTATTTCTGTTTTTTTTTGTTTTTTTTTTTGTTTTTTTTACTGTCTTTCAATTAAAATAGATTACAACCCAGGGTATAATCACTGCCAGAAATATAGCCGAATTCAGACTCATTGCTCAGACCTGATCTGTTTTTTGTTTAGCTGCTCACAGTAACATTGTAAATGCAGTGTATTGTCACGGATGAAATATTATCAAATGGTCATTGTGCAGTAAAATGGTCCCAGTCTGTATTTTACTATTATTTATAATATTTCTGGACTCATTACCTCTGCCAAGGAGGTTATGTTTTTGCCAGGGTTTGTTTGTCTGTTTGTTTGTCTGTCCGTTAGTGTGCAACATAACTCAAAAAGTTATGGACAGATTTTGATGAAATTTTCAGGGTTTGTTGGAAATGGGATAAGGAAGAAATGATTACATTTTGGTGGTGATCGGGGGTGGGGGGGCCCACGGGGGGGGCCACTGATCAGCCTTGGCGGAGGTCTGCGCTCTCCGAGTGCTTCGAGTGTTACTGTTGCATTTATGTGCATGTTAAATGCTCCTGCTGTTGAGCTCATTTGAGGTTCAGATTATTTTAGTGACTCTCTCCATCTGGAGTGATGTAAAAGTTAATGAATTCTACTCTGACTTTTCACACGGAGGTCTCTGTTGAAGACCAGATCTGTATTTGATTTCAGATTGCAAATGGAACATTTACACCACAGACCTAAGTGTTCAATTGTGATTTATTATTTAAGGTGAGATTGTGACATTTGAAGTAGTCACACTGTGTGACATGGATGTAGTAAACAGTATTAATACTGATTTTAATACTGACCATAAGACACCTGTGATGACTCTTCAGTTTTGTTGTTTATTTTTTACTTGTTTAAAGTTTATTTATGTATAGGTATGCAGTATAATTTTAGTCAGGAATCTTTGATATTTTGATGTAAATGGGCCAAATTAAGGTGTTTTTTTCCTATATTATTTTGATAATATGTGAAAAAATACTAATTTTTCAGATTGTGGATTATTTGGACAGCTGCGGTCCATGTAAAAAAAAAAAATAAAACAAACAAAAAACTGAAGAGCCATTACAGGTGTCTTATAAACTAGTAGAAGACTTATGGCCGGGTATTAAAATCAGTATTAACAATAGGAACTCAGACTATGACGTAGGTAAACTCACATAGGTAAAATGTACAGGAACAAAATGTTATCAGTGCTCATTGTCCATATGTACCACTATAGCTGTAAACATTAGCTAAGTTAATGATCTCCCTTTTAAAACAGTGGTACTAGTGTATACTTATAAGATGAGTAAAACCTGCAAAGTTGAGGAGGAAGAGAAGAATCCACACCTAGTCATGACCAGCTTGACAATCTTAAGAGGTTAGTAGTTTGTTCTTAGCTTCATAAATGTATGGTTGCATAACTCTGTCCATGACTGAATTTCCTTTCAAAACAGGGTCAACAGCCATAATTGTGCAAAAATATTGCTTTGTTTCATCATCTTTGGTTTGGAATAGCCCAAAATAAAATGCACATTATATACCTAGTTTTAGATATTTGGCTTAGCTGCTGATATTAAGTTTTGTCCACATCAAGTACCAGTGAAAAATGGTCAAGGTTTTGAACAGATGTGTAAAAGATATATCATAAACACATCACATGTATCATGCTGTTATATACAGTCGAAGTAAGTATGGAGGTTAATGAAGTCAGCATTTCAGCATTACAGTTTTCATGTGCTATGGAAGCCAGCTGTTTTGTGAGTGGATGATAAAGATGTGAAAATGTGAGAAACTTTGACATCCAGAGTGACACCTGCCAGTGCAGAGCTGTGACACCTGTTCGTCTAAAGTAGCGTGAATTCTGACTGTTCTGAGGTCGCATTGCAAAATGGCATATTTAAGTCAAACTTCCTGACTTTTACATCACTTTAGATTGAGATTCATAGCAATTCTGACACCAATACTAAGAAGGAGTTCAAATGAACATAACCTTAAACTCGCACAGCAGGGAAAATGAATTTAAAAAAAAACACCAGAAAACAAGAAAACACTTAACCACACATTGAAATATACAATTTTCTGACTGGTTGAATAACATTACAAGTGTAACTCTGAGCAGCAGTAACCCAGCCATAAACAATACAGGATACTACACTAAATGCATTGGGACAGTAATTGAACTGGTTCAGTACACCAAAAGGGACAAGAGTTAAAAAATAAAACTCTTTGTTCCTTAAGTATTCAGGTTTGACCGTAGAAAACAGCTGAATGACTATGGTTTCACATCATTTACTGTTGATGTGGCACATAAACAAGGCCCTTGCCATTTGTGCTGTTCCACTGACAGCTTGTGCGAGAAAACAAACGACAAAGTACACCAACAGCTTTCAGCATGGCAAACAGTCACGAGTAGAAAACAGTCATATGGCTTAGGGGAATTCCAGATGGAGACTTTTTTGGGTGTATCAGCCAATAAATAACATTAAGTTGTCAAAAAGTTGAAGTTAAACTTTGCCCTGATTATTGTTTCATGAATTGCCCTGCCTGATATTTAACATTTCTCCATGAAAACGGATGCATTTGTCACTAAAGTTTCAAACATGTGACTACTGATGTTCAGTTATTGCATTTGTCAGCATGTATGTATTCCTGTCAGTTCCAGTACTTGGTGACCCACTTTGAGTGTGGAAAAAGATGCATTCGAACATTTATAGAAATACTTCCTCCAGTGAAAGTGCCCCACCTCTGGTCTGTCATGTGTTTAGCATGTATCAACAGAGCTGCATTTGAAGCACGGAGGATGTTATACAGTGTTCTGGATTATTCATTGGTGAGTCTGATGCTGCGCTCTGTACAGTTTCATGTTCTTGAAATGTCACAGCAGACAAATGATGGACTAGATGGTCACCAGCTGCACAGGTATTGTTCCAAAGGTTGTGACTACGGATGCACCGATACCACTACATTTGATTACTTGCCGATACTGAATGCCGATATGAGTACTTAATAAAACCATTACAGTTTTTTTGTTACTTTTGAAAATGTGCTTTATTGTCGTTGTCATTAGTCTGACTGTAACAAAGGGCTGCTACTGACATTTAATACGAAAGTATGAATGTTTCTCAATCAATCCACCAGATAGCGCCACTCTTAATTAACCATACTTGCCAAACACCACAAAGAAGAGTAAAGTTTTTTGAGAAGAAGAAAGCCAATAATAACAAACATGGCGACGACAGAGGAGGTAATACTAATGTGGATGCTAATGTTGGTACTGATGCGGGTAGTTGTCATCAATATGTCAGTCGCTCTTTGAAAATATCCGCTACCCTCACGGTTCCTGGTGGTACTGCTTCTCCGTCTGGGTACGCACAGAGCCTTTTAAGATAATATGATGATCTTTATATGGCTCTGGTTATGCATCCACTAGCTCCCGGAAAACTGACAGAATTACATGTGGAATGTACGCAGAGGACGGACAATACACACTATCTGAATCTGTCTGTGTCTTTAACGTAACTTGCAGTCACCGTTACTTTTGTCACCGTTGTTTATTTTAAAAAATCTCCACACTGCTGACATTACTCCTCAGCCTCCTCGTACCTGTTGCACTATGAGGTGAATGTCACGCTGCCATCAAGTGGTATTGGTGTGTTTGTATTGGGGCACTTTTACGAGTACGAGTATTACTACACATACTATCAAACCGATACCTGATATTGATATCGGTATCAGTGCATCCCCAGTTGTGACCTTCAGAAACCAAGGGAAATATTTTCATACTAAACACAAGTTTAATTCCAATGTTTTTAGGTTCATATATATATATATATATATATATACCCAGTTCATCGTTTTTAATTTTAGCTGCTGGGTGATTTTTCTTTCCTCAATTGCAAGCAGGTGGTTTTTACAACTGAAAGATATGCCCATATTGACATATATTGATGAAAGTTGCACTTATTCTGGAGAGTAGAGACAAAAGAGGTTTTAATGGAGGTATTTTGTTGTTTTTTTAATTTGTTATATGAGTTATATATTCTGCAGAGAAGAGCCATAGCTATATAACCCTATTAAGGAATAGGTTCTAAATTAAAACAACTTCATGACAACTAAACATGGTAACCTTTCAAACTTGACTTGTGTCACCTCTGCCAGGCAAACTAAGAAGTATACAATTTTAATTATTCCAGTCCAACAAGAATCTAAAGTGAACTGTGTCATAGGGTTTAGTTACTCTGGTATGTTATAAATTACAATAAGTAAATTTAAGTTGTGGTTTCTCATTATTCAGAAAACTCAGATTTCTAAATATCTTTTCAACATGTGATTTTAATTCTAATATTATTAAAAAAAAATCCTTAAATAATTAAGATGAGGACATATAACAGATATGATATGTAGTTTTGGTCTGCAGACATTGAGATTATACAGTTGTGGAAAAAATTATTGGACCGTCAAAAGTCATCAAAAACAATGGTTGTGCAATCAAGTACTAACTCCTGTGTCATGTGACTAAAACAGACAGAAAAGAAAACATGGAATGCCTAAAAGCACTGTTTTTGTCAGTACAATGCCATAGCTATTGATGTAAGAACTTAAATGATTTTGGTTATTATCAAGAAAACCATGGAAAATATCTAGATATCTAGATGAGCTATTTTTGCTGTTATCATTATATTTGTCCAAACAAATGTATGCTTAGTTGTACTGGACATTACAATGAACAAGACATTGAAGAAAATAAGGGTGGTCTAATATTTTTTTCCGCAACAGTATGTGCAATCGTGTGCATAAATGTATAGTAGGTACATTTTAGACCAGTCACTGGGTTGCCCCTTTCTCTTAAAGGCCATGAGTCTGACCAGTGAATATACATGATGTGTGATGACACATGATAATATGTGATGAAGTTATAAATTCATTCATCATCTGAAGCCGATTTATCCTCACTAGGGTCCTGGGGGTCATTGGAACCTAACCCAGCAACTTATGGGTGAAGGTGAAGTTATAATTTCCAAAATAAATATTATTTTTCCTGGTGAGAATATGAGCACAGTATTCTGCATTAAAACATGCCACACATACAGTACAAACTGATGCAGCAGTGACTCTGCATTAACCAGTTCACACTTTGGCAACGATGGGACTGGACATTACATCCCTGTTGGTCACTGCTGTCATGCAGTACTGTAGAAGCGTCAGAAAAGCCAGTCAGAGCTAGTCAAGCTAATACCAGCCACTGAAAAGAGGCATTAGGGAGGAGGAACAAATAACTAACAACCTGGCAAGAAAATTGAGTATTACAGACCAAATAAATAAATAAATAAATGTCAGAAAGTAGAGCTGGATGGAGTTCCACCACATCATGGAATGTTAAGTAAAAATCCATCCTTGTTTAGAACAGATCTGCTAAAAAAAAATGCATAGAAGCATCTTAAAGTATACCAGTACCCGTCATGCTTACGACATTAATTATGCGTTGTGTATTATTCATAAGCAAGAGAGGCGCAAATTCAGTAGAAAAAAAATCTCCTTAAATGCACCACACTGGACCTTTTTATTACGTGAATTATGCACGGGGGCAGAACCTATGGGGAGCAGCCATAAGTGACGTGCCATCATTGATATGTCAATGGTGATGAAGTGTGAGTGAACAAGCAGCAGTCTGTGAGCGAGATTGAATGGAAAGTAAGTGGAAAGTATGTACGTGACCCAGCACTGACCAATAATGTGTCATCTTAGACTGGTGTCTGCTGAACAGGGTCAGTGACCAGTCCATCACAGCCCAGGTAATCAGATTGTATCTGCTCCTAAAACTTTTTTCTTCTGGTTAGAGAAGAGAACCACGCTCCGACTGATGACTGATGAACGGTTGGTTTATTTTCTCTTATTTCAAACACCAAACCACTGTGAAAAACTGAAATAATATAAACCACAAAACATATAATATCAAAATGTTGGCATCAAGCATAATTAACACAATATTTAATGTAAACATCATATTCAAATCAATATAAATTATAATTAGAAGTATTCCATGCCGTGTGGCCCTCCAACCAAAAGTAAGGAGTAGCTCCTCTTAAAAGGTATGTTTTCTCCAGAATTTCCAAAACAGAACTGAACTCTTTGTCCCTGCTATATAACATCACATGACTGACTGAAGCATCACATGGCTACCTTGACATGTACCTTTTCTCCACAAGCAGGGATCAATATCTAAACAAAGACACATATCTTAGTGACAGCTACACAGACAATACGAGTCTGCATCACTACTGGTTCTGGAAAAGCCTGTAAAGGAGACAACATGTTGCTGACCATGCCTGACTGATGGAGCAGTGACGTCGTACTTGACAATGGGCTATAATGCAGGTTACTGGACAGAACCACTAGTATTATGTATTATACGTGATCTTTTGAAATAGCTATGAAAATTCACAACAGGTACCCTTTAAGAGCCAAGACTAATTTGTTAAAAAAGGCATAAATGTTGACTTCAGGTGATAGTTTATACTACATTATCAGTAGACCTGTAATGATACATATACTGAGCCAAACCGTTTCAGTACACACCTGTTCGGTTCGGTACACAGCTGTACCAAAACACAGTATGTTCAGAAAAAGAAAAAGGAACGAAAGACGTAGTTCGATGCGGAACTTTAAATCCGTGCAAGTTCCACACTTACATATTGAAGGAGCGCACACTGACCCGAAATAGCAGCTGCCATATGGTTAAAAAAAACAACAAATATGATGTGAACCTGGAAGGAAGAGATTGAAGACCCTCCGCCATCATTACAGTCCCGTTTGGGATCACTTCGGGTTCAGGTGAAAGACAACAATGGGGAAAGAGATGTTGATAAGACGAATGTTGTCTGCCGCCTATGAACTACAGTAGTTCTAAAACACTTACACTAGCTCTGTCTGTCTGTCTGTCTCTCTCTCTCTCACACACACACACACACACACACACACACGTTGTATAATAAAGGAATAGTTAAAAGTATGTAAAGTTTCACTTTCGTTTCATGCCAGCGTTAGTTACGTTAGTTATGGACCGCACCCCCACGTATATAACTGCGCCCCCTGTGTTTTTGACAAATCACACCCTGCACACACACACACACACACACACACACACACACACACATGGTGGCCTAAACAGTTTGTTAGCTGTCTTAAAATAAATAATTTGGTTAATTTTTTTGTCAATGTTTCTTTTAAGTTTGTTAAAAGAGAATACCAGTTTGCCCTTTTGTTAATGTGGCACTTCATGTGGAATTTTTTTGCTGTTATTTTTATGCAGAATGTGAACTGACAGAACTGTGATTTGATTTTTGTTGTTTGTTCAAAACTACCTTTCAGGGAAAAGTGCAATACTAATGTTTACATAATACATTTAGTAGTATTGTATTTATTTCATTTTCTATTTGATTTATAGCAGCAGAATTATATTATTCCTGTTTTTCTATTTTCTATTGTCTCCAAAAATTGGGGGAAAAATGTTCAAAAATTCATAATAAATGCATTAAAGACATTTTGAGGGGTTTTCTTTCTTCCCATACCGAACCGGAAAAGAAAAAACGAACTGCGGCTTTCAAAACCGAAAACATACAGAAGCATAAATTTTATGTACCATTACAGGCCTAATTATCAGTGACTGTGTTGCTATAGTTTAATTATTAAAGTAAACCAGAGGTGGGGTGTACAGAACCATTGTTTTCCCTGGCCCACACCTTCCACTCAGGCAAATCCCTTGAGCAGATTTCAGGACAAAAGGCATAAGTCTACAGGATTTAGTTTGAGTTAAGGTAAAGTTCAACCTGCCAAACTTAAAACCAGTCAGATTGGGGATGTCTTTTGGGGTAAAACAAATAAATGTTACTAGGATTTCCTTCTAAAAAGAGGGAACTTTTGACCCCGAATTGATCATTTTGTAGTCAGATTTAAAACATAACGAACTGCCTATATATTATTTTTTCATGCCATGATAGCTCAAAGCAAAATGGGAGGTTGGGCTGTAGGGTTTTTAATGGAAATATAAAAGCAGTATGAGGTGACGTTGGAGGAAAAAGAGAAATCAGCCCCTGTGATGCTTCACCCGAGGGACAATTCTGAAGGGTAATAACGTTGGCTTTTATCAGTAGTTGTATGGTTGACTGCATGCTCTATTGTTCAGGGACAGACAGACCCATCCATCTTCATTCCATCCAGTTGGTGGGTATATGGATCAGGAATGGACGATCATCATGAAGTGTCAGGGTGATTCTGGTGGCCATTTACCTGACAGAGAGGATTATTTTTAGAGTTTTGTTCCTGTTTCTCCATCTCCTTTGCAGTGGAAAATCTGATTTTTTTCTACTTCTGTTATGACTGGGAACAAAAAAAAAACAAAAAAAAAACAAAAAAAAAAACAGTGGAAGACAACAGACAAATGAAATACAGGGACGTTTATGTCAGATGTGAGCTTTTATTGTTGTTAGTGAACATGTTTTTTTCTTTTTTTTTTTTTCTTTTTTTTAATTTAAGCATGAAAACTTTCTGTGGAACATGCATAACAGAAAAGATACTTTTTTTTTTTTTTTAATTCTGCCTACATATACTGTATATACATGCTGATAAATATTAGTATAACACTATAACAAGTATAACATTGGCCTTAAAATCCAACATCATCCAAGCTTGATTTTTGGTGATACTTGGACATTATATTGTCTCATGTGCTCTGTTTGGTAGAAATCAAATAAAATCTTGGGGTTGCATCACAGTTTTGTTTCCCATGTTAGAAACATCGATGCAGTATTCCACCCTGCTAGAAATAAAAATGTGGATCAGTTTTTCCAAGTCAACTTTTAATATGATGTCTCTGAGTTTGACTCATGTATGACAAAAAGCTGATCTGCTTTTGTTGATTTTTACATTACAATCCAAATCCATATAACTGTTGCACATATTAAAATATCCTCTGATTAATTACATAATGGACCACATATTCACAGTTGTTTTCACAGAAATGTACATGTTGTAATAATCATCTCAAAATAACGACAAAATACATAGAAATTGATCGCATGTTGTATTTGAGCTGTGTCTTACAACATGAGGCAGGATATGCAAGATGCTGGGGTTATTGCACAATTAAACAGGTTGACTGGTTATAAATGCTTTTATTGTTTTTATATGAATATGTGTCATATTCAACATATACACATATGATCATGTGAAGATTTCGACACAAAGTTGAACAAGGGCCTATTTCTGAAGGATCATGATGTTATGAGATGAAATACAGGGTGGGGAAGCAAAATTTACAATGAACATTTAGTTGTTTTTTCTCAGCAGGCACTACGTCAATTGTTTTGAAACCAAACATATATTGATGTCATAATCATACTTAACACTATTATCCATACCTTTTCAGAAACTTTTGCCCATATGAGTAATCAGGAAAGCAAACGTCAAAGAGTGTGTGATTTGCTGAATGCACTCATCACACCAGAGGAGATTTCAAAAATAGTTGGAGTGTCCATAAAGACTGTTTATAATGGAAAGAAGAGAATGACTATGAGCAAAACTATTACGAGAAAGTCTGGAAGTGGAGGAAGCAACAAAAAACGTACCAAAGCTTTTATTAAAGCTCTCAAATCCAAAATCCTAAAGGATCCAACCAAATCCATGAGAAAAATGGCAATTGAACTTGAGGTAGACAACAAGACTGCTAAAAATGCAGTAAAATATGATTTGAAGTTAAAATCTTACACAAGATCACCAAAACACTTGTTGACAACAGCAACAAATCCGACTTTAGCAATTTTTGGGAATCATGTTTCTAAACCCTCTGGATTCTGCTATTTGGGGCGTTTTAGAACATGCTACCAATAGAACATCACACAGCAATGTCGACTTTCTTAAAGATACTATTAAAGAAGAATGGGAGAAGTTGTCACCCGAATATTTGAGGAACACTTGTGCAAGTTTCAGGAAGCATGTGAAGGCAGTTATTGAGAAAGAAAGAGGACCCGTCTTAGCCAGGACACTCTTGAAAAAGAGATTCTTAATCTCAATGAGGTTTTCCTGGTTAAATAAAGGTAAAACAAAATAAAAAAAAAAAAAAAACATAGAATAAAAACATTATCTATTATGTACATTTTCTTGTGGCAAATAAATTCTCATGACTTTCAATAAACTAATTGGTCATACACTGTCTTTCAATCCCTGCCTCAAAATATTGTAAATTTTGCTTCCCCACCCTGTACTGTGGATTTTAGTCCCCCATTTCATCAATGTAACAACAAAAATCAAAGTTGAACCTGTGCACATGGTCTCCAAGTAAAGTTGGTTTACTTTCCCACAGCTGAAAGTTAACCTTGAGATTTCATAATGTGCCGATGATGATGGCTAACCATGACATGAAAGTAATTTCATCCGCGAGTGAGATCCTTGACTGGCAGAACTCACACACATGGTGCCTGTTAACAGTGAGCCCACATGGACACATGCATGGAGGCACCTCGGCATCAATCACAACCAAGCCAGAGTTTTTAATAGGAAACAAAACAGCGTAATAAATAACAAGTCAAGCGTATACTGTTACTAATGATCTTTAGATTAGCCATTATGTGGAGCAAAAGTGCCTGGAGTCACTTAATTATTCTCAACGGACGTGTCTGGACCATTGCATTGTGGAACACAAGTCACACAGCAAAACCATATGATACTTGTTGAGTGGGAGCGGTTATGGTCTGTATATTCAGTGGTGTGTTCCTCTGTGTGGTTTTGTGTGGGTATGTTGATGCCAATTAATTTCTTTTTTTTTTTTTTTTTTTTCATTCAGTTGGCTGGTTGTGAATGTCTCATAAATACTGGCATTTGCTGAAGTTTGAATTGATCTGTTGTATTAAATCATGTTATATTTATGCGTGCAGAGGGTAAATGTAATCGTTGGTAAATGAACATTTCCATTCATGCCAAAAGGACACAAAGACATTCATACAAATCATGATTAACACACTAATGCATTATGTTTTTCAAATACAAAATTCAATACTGTACAAAAACAAGCAGAAAATGCACAACTCAACAGCAACACAAACAGATAAGATAAAAATAAATCTGCTATTTATATAAATATCTATATAAATTTTAATTTCAATATTATTTACATATTTACATTGAGATGCATTAATTGTCAGCTTATTTTTGCATGATACAGCTACTTTTAAATTGACTCACAGTGCCACGTATTGTTGTGGAGAATTTTCTTTTTCTTTTTTTTGTACCTATAAGATATATTACAAAGCGAGAGTGTGGAGGAGATCACCTGCTACCGGAGCCACCACTTGTCCAGTTTTTCTTCCTGTCCTCCCGTCTCCACCAACCATCAACACCCCCTGCCACAGCACCCCACTCACCCACTCACCACCCTTGACTCACAAACACTTCGACTCAGTGAGGGGGAAGTCAACCGGGTTTCCCAGAGACCAGTGTGTGATGGAGTGTCTCCCTCCTGTCTGTGGGCCTCTGCAGATCTGCTGGTTCCTGTCTTCACGCAGCTCTCTAACAGATTTCTAGAGCTGGGTGAAGTTCCCTCCTGCTTCAAGCGCTCCACCACCCCAGTCCCCAAGACACACACCATCACAGGATGAAATGACTACAGACCTGTTGCACTGACATCTGTGGTTATGAAGTCCTTTGAATGCCTGTTGTCGGCCCACCTGAACCCCCTCACAAGTGACCTGCTGGACCCCCTGCAGTTGCCTACCGGGCTAACAGGTTGGTGGATGATGCAGTTACATCCTGCAGCCCCTGGATTGTCCTGGGATTTATGCACAGACCCTGTTTGTGGACTTCACCTTGGCAATCAACCCCCCCCCCCGCCCACCACCACCACCACCCACCCACGCACACACACACACACACACACACACACACACGCACACACACACACACACACACACACACCTGCTATCTGTATGTGGATGCACAGTTTTCTGACTGGCAGGATCAGCACCAGTGGTCCCCAGGGATGCCCCTCTCCCCACTAATGACTGCACTTCCACGGTGCCCTCTGTGAAGCTCCTGAAGTTTGCAGTCAACACCACTGTCATCGGTCTAATCAAGGACGGAGAAGGGTCTGCATGTCCACAGCAGTGCTCTGGTGCAGTTGGAACAACCTGGAGGTGAACACATTCAAGAGAGTGGAGATGATAGTGGATTTTAGGAGACATACCCCAGATCTGCCCCTCTTTACAGTCTTCAGCAGCCCTGTGTCCACAGTGGAGAGCTTCAGATTCCTGGGTATGATCATCTCTCAGGATCTGAAGTGGGTCAAGGTAAACTTTATCTTTATTATCCCCGAGGGGCAATTTGTTCTACAGCCAGCAGTATCACACAGACAACAAACCAACAATAAATACAATAAATAGTCTATTAAAGACAATAGCACCAACATTACTAAAAGTTATTCAGCAGAACAATGGCTGCCGGAACCAAAGAATTCCTCATCCTATTGGTCCTACATTTAGGAACACTGTATCTGCGACCTGATGGAAGCAACCTGAACTCATCATACAGGGGATGACTGGGATCATCAAGGACTGACTGAGTCTTCTTCAGAGTCTGCCTACAACACAGTCAGGTCATTGAGTGTGGTGCCAGCAATTCTGCTGCACACTTTAGTGGGAGCAGAACATCAGCTCCATCCTCAAGAAGGCACCTCTGTCATTGTGTGGTTTGGAACAGACACCAAACAGGACAAAACCAGACTGAAATTCCGTTGCGAGGACTTCATCATCAGTGCTCCCCTGCCCACTAACCAGGACCTGTACTACTCCAGGACTCAATCCATGGCAAGGAACATCATAAAGGACTCCACTCACTTTTTGAACTGCGCCCTCCAGACCAGGAACAACACACACCAGACTAGCTTCTTCCCCCACAGCAGTCACTTAAATGAACAGTTAACACTCTCCCAATAGCACAAAAAAATGCACTAAACTGTACAGAAGTTGATACTGTGCCTTTATTTATATAGACTTTATATGTAGGTAGAGTTTATTTTTTCTTATTTTACTTTTCTTACATTTTACTACAGAGACAACATCTACTGGTAAAGAATTCCTTGTATCTGTTTACGTACTTGGCGAATGAAGACGTTTTGGCAGGAAATTAAGTCCATGGTGTGGATCCAGTGAGTTTGGTGGACCCTCCTAATATTAAAACATTAATATGTTGATGTGTCTAAGTCAAGATATTGAACCTCAAACCTGCAGCACCTCACATTGCATCACTCCATATGTGGGAATATGTGTGAGTGAATGAGACGCATTGTAAAGCCTTTTGTCAGTAAGATAGAAAAGTGTAATGGAAATTCAGATTTACTACTGCATGTGTGCCTGGCTCCTCAAGGCAGACTTGCATACAATATGTCTTCATCTTTTTATGCCTTTCTGAGTAGGTTGTGAAGGTGTGCAGAGTAACTCTACTGTACCACAGTATGTGTTCCTTTTTGATGAATATTTCTATAACCCACTTGTGGAGGAGGTGGATTCAAGTGTATTTCACTGATCATTTGGGGAGATTCAACTACTCGGCACAGTAAGTTCTCAGCTGTATCACTGGTACAGGTTTCATTAGACAGAAAGACTAACGGAATCGTGATACTGAGACTATGACTCTGGTTTTACAGATTTGATGAAATATTGGTGACGAAATTCATATGCAGCCTTAAAGAAGTACATAACTCAAAAAAAAAAAGAAATTATGATTAAGATTAAAAAGTTATCTTTGACTCTCAAATGTTTCCTAAAAATTGGTGTTGGTGTAAACAACCTAACCTATTCCTATCATCTTGTAATCTTCATGCTGAATATCTTGTCGATCTATCAGAGCGGGGGGGGTCCATACCAGTGGCGATTTCTCATAGACTGCAAGGGAAGTCCGGCTTCCCCTAAAATTATGAAAATTAAATGGTCAAATATGTTTGGCTGTGTTGACATTTTACTGACTACAAATGTGTTAGAACACGTTCATCTCACAGATGAGTTCGTTCAGAATCAGCTTTATCACAAACCAACGGACTCGATGTTGTTCACTTCTCCTCCATTCCCATGTCTCTGTTTTCTCATACAATCTCTGCTCAGTGCATTTGCCTGTAGACGCCGGGCGTCTCTGGGCTTCAAAGGGACTGAGTGGAACCGTTTTTTTCATTGCCTCAAAACTGGACGGTAATTGGATAAATGCCACAATGTTGTCCCGCCCCCGGACGCCGGGTGTCTCTGGGGGTGAATGGAGCTGTGGGCAGAGCTCGGCTGGGCTGGACGCCAGAATCCCACATGCTGATTGGAGGATCAGTCAAAAGGCTGAATCCCGTTTGATTGACAGCTAGTTTGAGATCTAGTCCTTCACTGACACAGTTCAGTTTAATACCGCCGCGCATTCTGCTGTGAAATCAGAGAAACCACTACAAAATTAACTGTTCATTTCTTGCACTGTAAATAAAACACACTCATTGGACTTCCTTGTTTCAATTTAACATAATGTCAGCATTTTCTTGTTTCAGCTACATAATTTAATCATTTCTTGTTCAAGTTTAATATCGTTTTGTAGATAATTAAATCAATCAAACTGTCGGCTAGGTCAGAGTGAACGGAGCATCTCTTGTTTAAAAAGGCTTAAGTCTTACACCCGCAACACAATGGGCCAAGGCAATCTAAGCAGCCTAGCTCTGCTGGACATTCAGAGGACACTGGTCCAGTCCCTGGAAAAGACACCTACTTGGTACGATAAGGTCACTGACCATTTCCTTAAAAAGGAACGGAGGGCCAAGTGTATGTTTTTTTTTTTTTTTTTTTTTTGATGTAAGCCGACATGAGCTTCCCCTGTCTGAAAGACGAGCAGCCGCCACTGGTCCATACGTAACGTCACTTACGCTAGCGTGAAAATGAAACTGAAACTTAACATGCTTTCAACGTCAGACTCCCGACTTCTACGCCTCTTTTATACAGCGGATCTTACATGAAATTTTCACAACTTCTAGCCTGTATCCACTGGACCCCCTCCACTGCTCTATGGGCCCCCCACAAATGCTGGGCCCAATGAATTTGTCATGTTTACCCACCCCACCCCCTTATCAGCACCCCAGCTTATGTTACAGCTTGCTTAGTTTTAACAAGAGTTTTAGTAAATGGTTTTCAGTTTGTCTTGTCAATAGGTGGGCCAAAAAAAGTCCAAAGTCAATATGCCTTTGTTTGCTATATGTAGTATTGTACAGATGGCCTTTTTTATTTTTACTTTTTTTTTTTTTTTTTTTTTTACAGTACTGTAATGTCAGTGCTCATGGTAGTGTGCTAACTTCATGTGTATGTTAAGGCAGCAACTTTTAAAATGATAAATTGCACTTCTTTAAGTTAAAGCTATACCGTATGATGTGGCATTTTTACACTTTTCTTTTGTCATCTTAAAATGCTCCTAATAAGCGTGTGTTAAACTAAAATGTAAAAGAAATCCACCAGGTATTGAAACTCAAAAATGTTTAATTCTCGTATATTTCTGATAAAAGTCTGACCAATCATTTTATTCGGTCCGAATAAAATAATTGGCCGAACCTGCCTGAGCCTCCTGTCAATCATCCATTACAGCCGTCCAGCATCTGATCCATTATCGCCGTCTCCACATCCTATACGGGTACCTCTGAATCTGACGCATCATTCGCGCTGCTTCTCCTGTCACTGACCACAGTCTTTCTAGGATGTGTATGGATAGAACTCAAATGCACATGTGGAAGGGAATAAACGGATTTATTAACAGAAACAACAACTAAGGAGAACAAACAGGAGTCCGATGAATGAAGGATGGAGATAAAAGTCCGGAAGTCGAATTTACTGGACTGAACAGGTCTCCACAAAGCTCAGCTTTTATGATCGTGGGACTCATACAGGTACATGCACATGGTGTCACACAGTGTAGGATTATGTATGTATGAAACCTCAAATGTCCATGGAAAAATTTGCGGAGGCCACGCGTTCACAGTGCGCGCGCCCGTCGCCTGGGCATCTCATCTCCAGGGTGCAGTGAAGACACTGACCCAGCTCTGCACAGACCAGACCCTTAAATACAGGGTCTACTGATGGAACAGGGGCCGCGGACCCGCGGCAGGTGGATGATGCATCTGATTACTGAGGGAGGGGTCTGCGGACACACCGAAGTGGACCGGACCTGCCTCTCCGCTTCCTCTGCGCGCATCAGGTGAGAGGAGGCGAGCATCAGAGCTCAGGCAAGGGGAAGTGGGCGGGGCTTTGGAGGGAGGCAGGTTGTTCATGTTCAAACTTTTACTAAGTGCTGTGAGAAATACCACATTGGTAGGTATAGCTTTAAGTGTGTCTGTGTCCGTTGGTCATGGACCTTTATCCTGTAGTGAGCAGAGAGTACTTACTTTCTCTGTTACTTGGAAATGTGTTAGCATTGACTCAGATTTGCTTGGAGTGTATTCCTCAAAGCGAAGCGATTGATGTAGCTGGTGAATAGTCAGCTATCATATACACAGGTTTGATGTTCCTGCAGTAGTGGCTGATAACTCCAGTCCACACATCCACTGCTGTGGTTGTATGAATTACAGAGGTATATGTGTGACCAGGCTGGATTCCAAGTGCCTGGCACACATGCTGATGAGTTCCCTGAAACCGCTCCATGTTGAGCACCCTGCCCACTGGTTATGACACATTCGTTAGTGTGCTGTCCTCCACTTCTGGCTTATTATTTAGAGCAAATTTGTGGACTATCCTTTCGCTATGTGGTGGAATGAGATAAGCCCAGAGACTGCATAATGGGATTCGGGTCAGTGGGTGTATGTGGTTTTATTCTTGTGCCAGATTTTTTTTTTCATTAGCTGCCCAGCATGTGAGAGGGTTAAAAGAGCTGTCGTCATCAGTTAACAGTCATCATTCTTTCACCTTTTGATTCTGAGTATTTGTGTAAAGCAATGAGTCATTTTCTCACCTCTGTTAGCCATCTCCCTCTCATGCTGCAAGTGTTGTCAACTGATGACAGAGAGAGAAAACAATTAATATAAGCCAAGTGTTGATATAGTGCTGTTTTTCCCATTGTACTTAAGGCTGTTGTTTTTTTGGGAGGGGGTTTGTGTGAAAAAGCCACGGTGGGGGAAAAAAAAATAAGCGACTGGAGAGAAAAAGACGCATAATGAGACATATGAAATGAGTTGAATCTGGTTCCAGACACTGTGAGATAGGACAAGAGAGAGAGGAAATAGGAACATTATTAAATGCGTCATGTGATCATGTTGTTTACTCCTGTAATCCTCTTTCTTTCCTCTCACTGCTGTCCTCTGGGACCCCACTATTTCTCTCTGCCAGGGGCCCGGGGACTCTGCGGTGAGAAATAAAAATCTTTGTGTATGTTTACAAGTGCTTGTGCATATGTGCATTTATGATTTTGGATGTGTTTTGTCTCAGTATGCGTTATTGTTTTTGTTTATGCCTCTTTTGCTGTGATTAAGTATTCATGGGGCTTCATATACATATATGTGTGCTCAGGCATTACAGTAAGGGTGGTGAGGTTGTGACAACATGGCCACACCTGCTACTGAGGTGTATTATCTGAGGTACATGAAATAAAAATTATTCTACCTTTGGGCTGCAAAACTACTGTACAGCTCCATGGAAGCTGACTTTTTCTTCTAAAAGTCCCTGTGTGCGTGGGTGGATACACTGGATGATGCAGTTGTTACTGCAAAAATCTTTACTGAACATAGTGGTTCTTTGATTATGGCCAAAAAATAAAAACGGCTGAATCTGACAAAGCATGAACAGAGAATTTCACTAGCACACAGCTGGTGATTCAAAGCTATTCATCTCAGTACATTGTCTGAACAGGTCCCCTGCAATCACGTTCACTATATAAGATTTGTGCACGCTTATGTCCTTACAAGGAGTTTGTGTGGGAGTCTGTTTTGTGCTGGGAGTTTGTTGATGTTGGCTAACTCTTTTTCTAAGCCAAAAATGCTCTCAGTTGCCTACATCATCATAAAAGTCTAAACACAGATTTCTATAGAGTCCTAGTGTTCTTCACGGTCTCTCATCTGCAGCTACAACAGTGTAATACAATACCTGCTAACCTACTGGATCACAATATCACTTAATACCTTGATAAGAATTCTGGTCTCATTTGTTTTATTTGGACTCTAATAAGGGTTCTGACTGTTTATCTTTAATTTGACTTTTTAAAATTATTGCTCCGATTATAATACTTTAGTGTTAAAAGACAGTTTTGGTGTCTCTAACGTCCAGCTTTGATTGACCCTGACATCTCATTCATCTACATGAATAGTAGGGCTGCACGATATTGGAAAAAAAATGACATTGGAATTTTTTTTAACCCTGCGATATATATTGCAATATGAAAAACTACTCAGGAGGATATAATAGCTGTGTGACACCAACATAAATGGTCAAACAAATTAGTGGTGTTTCCTCTCATTTTCTCTCACAAGTGTAAGGCGCTATTGACACAGAACACCTGTTTTAATTTCATCCTTCTTGTAGCCAAAATAATCCAGATAAGTGACATTGCTTTTCTTTTTGGCACCAAGTCTTTCAGTGATTTTCTCTTGTTCTTTGCTCATTTTTCAATGTTGTTACCAGTGACTCACTCCCTGTGCAGAGGCATGGTCTGCATCAGCAAACTGACTAAGAACGACTGTGATTGGTGAATCGCTACGCAGAGTGTGTCAGGTACCCAAGGTTGAAATTAGATGAGAACATGTCGAGTTCATTTACCTCCTACATTGCAGGACCTGCAATGAGACTATTGCGCACATGTAAATTACGATAACAATGCTCAAATTATATATTGTGCTGCTCTAATACATAGCCACATCTGATTAAATGTACTGTTTTAAAGTATCAGTAAGCTAGCATTAGCTCACCCATCACCCCTCACACTACCACAGCTCTGCCTTTTTGTCCAAATACAGTCACTTCTGGCTCCAAAGAGCCACCATGGCAATGGCCAAAATGCAGTCTCCTGGCTTCCAAATGGTAATCCAAAACTCAACAGATAATGCCACAGTAGGACTGTCCACTTTTTGGCCACTGACTACTAGCTGGTATCCCTTCAGTGAATACTAGTAAGCAACTGGGATTAACCCTTGCATACAATACCAGATTGATAAACCTTTCAACAAAAGTAGATATCCTTCATTTTCTATCCAATTTTGTTTAAAGGATTAATGTTTAAAATGAGGTAACCATTATGTTATTATAGTTTGATGGGAGGATTGTTATAGCAGATATATATATGCGTATACAAAACTATATACTGTTAACCTTTGTATGGTGTTTGGGTCTGTGGGACCCATTTTCATTTTTATTAAAAAAAAAAATATGAGTAATTTTTTTTAAATGATTTTTTTCCCTATTATATCTTGATTACATTTTATTAAATAACAAACTAAAAACGAGTAGCACTTTCATTCATAAATGGGATCTAGCAAAGACAAAAGGCAAATATTAAACATGTATGCTCTTTATGTTGCTTGTAATTGGGATGGAGTCAACATCTGTTGTGTTTTTTAACATAAAATTGTTTATGTTAAATTAAAAACCCACAAATGTAGCGGATCCACCATGAACACTGGCTGAATAACAAAAACCTGAACACCACACAAGGGTTAAAAATACTACAATACTGTCCTGTAGTAAAATCACATTTCAACATCATGGATTTCACAGATTTACATCAGTATTTACAGATACAGACACCTTACATATCCCCAGCAGAAAAAAAAATCTTGGCAATGTTAATGTTCTCACACACACACACACACACACACACACACAAAAAAAAAAAACTTACATTGATCAGGTAATGATCAGTCTTGTCTGCAGTATCTTCCCTAATCTGCTGCTGTTGTAACATTCAGTCCTGCCACTTGGTGAGATGATCCATGACAAAATGTCACCCTAAGATTAAGAACTGTCTGATATTTGTTGCATGAAACGTTCTTTTTAAAACCAGAAAATGTGTGTCATTCAATTAATCTTATTGTCTGAATAAAAGAAAGAAAGTGATGCTCCTTGTATAATGAGTCCACACTAAATACATGGCACTTGGCTTGAAGAAGGTATTTTTTCTTGAAACTCTTGCTTTTAATCCTATGCATACCTCCTGTATATCCTGGTTGTATCTTAATTCATGCATTGTGAATTGTATATTTATGCTCATTACAACAACAACAAAACTAATGGCAGTCTAAAGATTTACACAGTCTTGTATATCAGTTTACCTTATGTTTCATTTATTCACTGATATCTTTTTGTTACAGAACCAGGCACTTTTTGACCCCTATTGACTCCTACCTATATTTATTCTGCACAGGCTTTACATGACTTTGAAAAGCCCTAATAGAATTGAGAGTATTTCCTTTGTTTCTGGCGTAAAAGAGCTATGCAGCCAAATAAATAAATAAAAAGGCTAAAAAAAGACTAAAAATGTTCCAATGACAAAGTACGCTTCTGAAAAGTGTCCAAATGTACGCCAGGTGAGCTAACAGCAGGTGGCCAACCTTTATTCAGAAGTGGTCTCGTTCAGCTCGGCTACAAGTATATTTGCCAATGATTTCTACCCCCAACCCCTCAACACAAGTGCGCACCTTTTATTTACAGCACTCCCTCCAAGAAAATTGTTCCAACATCCTCATATGAGGGCATACGATGATGTTCCTGGAGCTCAGCCACTATGACTGAAAATAGAGTCCCTTCTTCTCTCCTTCCTTTTCCTATACATAGACTTAGAAAATAACCTCACCACACTCCTATGCCTCGGTGTGTAAGTGTCTATACTAATGCTGTGCCATCAGATACTTAGAAGTCATCTTAATAATTTGTTTTTCTTATTATTCCAGTTTTCCTCTGAGGCCCATTTCATCCTCTGAACCACTGACAAAAACGAAATCAACCTACAAAAATGACAAGGAATATTAGATAAAAGCACTGAATAAAACTGTGACAGTAAAGTAGAGCTACATGCTGCTGTTGCTTTTGAAGCTTCTCTAGCAACAGAACTTAGCTGTGATGAATAACAATTAGTTTGAAGAAATGTCAGTGAAATAAACAATGACCAGTCGCATGAGGTGGCTTTTAGCTGCAAGAACATTTTCTACAGGATTGATGTGTTTATATTGCAGCGCTAGATTTCTTGAAAGCACTTAGTAAGTTGTATAGTGATGGGCGGACTGCAAAGTGATCCTCATCCATTCTGTATATTGACCCATAAATATGACAATTTTCAGGCTGTTAAGGCTATGTTCTGAAAGGATTTTACTTTCCATTGATGTTCAGTCTTTGCATTATAATAAGAAAGACAAATGACCTTCAGCAGTTTAATAAATCACCCTTTTTATACAAATTATTTTAAATTTTACATGGTATAAAAATTAATTGCATTTTTTTTTTTTTTTTTTTTTATTTCAAAAGAACCTGAATTTAGTTGAATTTGTCATGTTGGATTGTATTGACTTTGACAAAAATGGAGCACCATGTTCAGCATTTTCCTCCACACCATCATGTCCATAATTCAATTAAAGTCTATCTGGGATAACACACAAAAAAAGCCACTGAGATCATTCCCATTGTGGTCCTTTCTGGTCCATAATTAACATCACTATCTCTTGGCTTCCCTGTTCAAAGAGAGTTAAGGGCAAAAGAAGGCCGAAGGAACTCCATAAAAATGCAAATCGTGGACACCTGTTTAATGCAAATCACCACATAGGTTGAACTTCATTTCAGTTTGATTTAAACCACCTGCTTTAAAGAAACTTGTATGAAATAAGCATCCAAAACTTAATTCAGTGCTTTTACTGTTAACACACCCAGCAAGTGAAAATATATGACTTGGATTATTTGAAGTAATTTTTTAGTGTAAGTATAAGACACACCGTAACAGGAGTTGGTGGTGAAATATTACTGCATTTAAAAAATGACATAAAATGCACTGAAATGAAGAGCAACAAAGGTTATTTACATGTTTGTTTGGAAAGTGTGACATGTATTAAATTTAAAGGAATCTGGTCTTTTTGCTAATGGTTGATTAAATCTTTGTTTCTGTGCTACTTATTTTTTAAGACATGTATAGTACAACTTAATTCATGAAATAAAATGAGACGTAGTGATTAAGAATTAAGCAGTTATAAAAAATGAATGAATGAATTTTGTATTTTGGCCCATAAATATGGATTTTGGCTTTTGTACTTGAATTGTAAGATTAAAAAATAATGATGTATTTTTTTAAATTATGTTTTTTAATTCTGTGTCATTGCCGTGCTTTAAGGGTATGTATAGCCCAATACAGTCCTTCAGTTTACATGTTAGATGGTTATTCCTCTCTTTTTTCCATCACTTGTACTAAATACTATGGATGCATTAATATATTGGCCCAAATTGGTATTGGCATATCAGGTGTAATTTTACCAGTGGCTGTAGGAGTGAAGATTCCATCCATTTTGTACATTCACGCATAAAAGAGGCAATTTTCAGGCTACATTTTGCATGCATTTCACTCATTATTAGTCTTTACATTATATTGACAAATACAAATGGTCTTAACAGTGACCTTGGAGACTTTTTAAAGGGTCAGTGTGTAAGATTCAGGAAGATCCAATTATGGAAATGTAATAATATTCAAATCAAACAGAATGGGAATTATTTTCATTGCATTACAGTGACTCATTTATAGCTATACAGGGAGTGAAGTCGCTAACATGTTGTGTTGCCATGTTTCTACAGTAGCTGTGAATGGACCTGTTCTTCCTTTTTTCACTTTATTGTGGGTGACATCCACTTCATTAACGTTACCTAGTATGTGTTACTGTGAACCAGAGGTCATACACCCCGAACTAAAAGAAAGAAAGAATGGATGAAACAAACACTGGCTCCAATGAGGGAAGTGTTTTTTGCAGCAACAGTGGGTGAGGATGGTATTCTGTTAAATACTACCATATGCCACCAAATGTCACTCAACAAATTTTTAAATTAGGCTTGTTAAATGAACAATTTTAAGTTTTAAATAAAATGAACTGAATGAATGAATTGCAATGACTTGACAATAAACTTGAGAGGAAAATGTGACAGAGTTTGACCTTTTGGTTAATAATTGATTTTATTTCTTGGACTCTGTGCTACTGTTTTGTGCTGAGGGCTTGTATAGTGCAACATAGTCCTTCAGATTACATGTAACATAGTTGCATTTTTCTGTGTTTGAATAAGGCGTGAGCGTGAGATTGACAGACGGATTGGTGCAGTGTCTGCAGTGATGCAGTCGCTGTACCGGTCGGTTGTGGTAAAGAAGGAGCTGAGCCGAGAGGCGAAGCTCTCGATTTACCGGTCAATCTACGTTCCTACCCTCACCTATGGTCATGAGCTTTGGGTCATGACCGAAAGGACAAGATCCCGGATACAAGCGGTCGAAATGAGTTTCCTCCGTCGGGTGGCTGGGCGCACCCTTAGGGATAGGGTGAGGAGCTCAGTCACCAGGGAGGAGCTCGGAGTAGAGCCGCTGCTCCTCCGCGTCGAGAGGGGCCAGCTGAGGTGGCTCGGGCATCTGTTTCGGATGCCTCCTGGACGCCTCCCTGGGGAGGTGTTCCGGGCATGTCCCACCGGGAGGAGACCTCGGGGAAGACCCAGGACACGTTGGAGAGACTATGTCTCTCGGCTGGCCTGGGAACGCCTCGGGATCCCCCCGGAAGAGCTGGAGGAGGTGTCTGGGGAGAGGGAAGTCTGGGCATCCCTGCTTAGACTGTTACCCCCGCGACCCGGCCCCGGATAAGCGGAAGAGAATGGATGGATGGATGGATGGAATAAGGATGCATATATTCTGTGGTAATACATTCAAAATGACGTTTATGGTGATAGCTGATAGCGATGGTATGCATTGCGGTTTTGTTTATACCAGGAGGCTTGAAAAAGTATGAAAAGGAAAAGGACAGTTGGAAAAAATGGTTTAAGTTATATGTCATTTTTCAACATGTGCTCCATCTCGGTCAATACACTTCTGCAGCCTTTAAGTCCATGTGTGTAAATACAATTTACAATTTAAACCACGTCAAAGATATGTTCTTTTTCTGCAAAATTTTTGAAGCCCCCTCATATATCCCCCATTTATACCAGGCAAACAGGGAAATCTTCATTGCTTCATAAGAGTATTTTAGCTTCTGTCTTCCAGTCATGCAAATTCATGAAAAAAACCTAACACCCAGACTACCCTCTCCCTGGATTGACCTCCACTAGTTTCTCCAGTGGGATGCCGAGGCGTTCCCAGGCCATCTGAGAGACATAATCCCTCCCGTGTGTCTTGGGTCTTCCGAGGGTTCTCCTACCAGTTGGACATGCCCAAAACACCTCAGATAAATTTTGGCCACTGCTAGTGGTGAAATCACGTCTTATATGCTGATGCTAATATTGGCCAATATTTTAATGCATCCCTAGTTTTCAGTGCACCTCTGTTTTTCTTCATCACATTACTATCCTTTTTTCATGTGCCCATCTGCCCCCACCCAGTCTAAACTTTGGCTCCAAATCTGGCATGGCGGACTCTTTTTTCCCCACAGGTCCACTGACCCGTCAGCCAGCTGGCCCACTAGCCACTCATGGCTTCTTGCACCCGCCATGGCATCATCCAGCTTCATGTTTGCCAAGCGGGTCTCAGTAGAAACCCTAAATGGTTGATGACTCACCGTTGCTCCCTGTCCCATTCTCCTTTCAGCTGCCCCTTTTTTTCCCGGTGTGTAATGGAGCTAATGTTCAGCCGTGTGGACAGCTAACGGGCAGGCCCGGGCCTTATGCAAACTTTATGATGGCGGAGACTGCTGTCTCTTCTGCGCACTGTAGAAATGATGTGTCGTTCGGTGGTGCACTTAATCTAACCCCGGTTTCTGCTGAATTATTGATGATCAACAGGGTCAGGGTTTGCTTTTAGTGTTCCCCTGTGGGGCTTTGCAGGGCTTAACGCTGCATTTGCACTCATAATATCATTACCACCCAGACAGCACTGCACAGACACTCAAAAACAGCTACATTTCCGTGTGAGTAATAGGGATGTACACAGATACCATATGTGCACAAGTACATCTTCAATATGTTGTTGTTGATTTTAAATCACTGCCATTTTATTTGTATTCTGAGAACTATTCAATATCTCAAACTGTACATGTATATAAGAATTAAATAGAACCAGTCATCTGACTTTTAATAGAATGCTTTCAGATGAATATTGTGGTTGTGAAGAGACTGAATCCTCATTCCATCCTTTCTCCTATTTGCCATAAGCAATCGTGTCTCCAACTGTTCAGAGGAAATTACTTGATTAAGACAACTGTGTCCAATTAGCAGCGGGAGACCTTTTACAACCATTAACCAGATTAAAGAAGCTTTGCATGAAGGAGCTGTGTCATGAATTGTGAATTTCAGATGTCAGAAGGCTGCTATGATGGAGGAGTCTTCATTTTAACACTCAGACATATTTATCTATGTCACAGAGCAACCTGTTGATAACATGTGCTGTCAAACCTTACATAAACCTTGACATCATAATGTAGCACATTTGTAAATCCCATCAACATATAGTTGATAAATGCATGTAGAAAATGATCACATTGGAAGTTCTATTTTTTTCTATTACTTTTGATGAAGAGAACTTGCTCATGATTATTTTTGCGCTTTTATTCAGAATATTTAAGTGAATTTTCAGTAAATTGATGTCTAAAATCTAAAAGTGTAAAGGCTTTCCCATGATGTTAAAAACCCCCCAAAAATAGAGATCTAAAATACAAATATGGTTAAGAATATCAAACATACATTACTCTATAATACTGTTAAATAGTAAAATTGTAAGTAGCAAACACAAATTAATACAGGTGTAACATAAATATTTATAATAAAGCACCAAATGTAAACATGTAAAGCACAAAAGTTCAAACTACAGAAGTAAAATAAGGCATACAATATCAGTATGTGAAATATAACAAGTAAGCTATTATTGTCTGCACTTGTGCCATGTGGAAGAACAACAAAAAACTGGTGTGGTGATAAATGTCCTTTTACAACAAAACAAAATAAATAATAATATGAAATTATAGATGATTGAATGTCACACAATGTACTGTATATATACATATCTAATGATCTGGACATATTGTACACTTTGTCATCTATGTCTTTTACAGCTTAAACTTAGACATCAGCTAGATTTGTTAATTTTTATTGTAGTTAAGGTCTATTTTATTAGTTTATTGCCATCGTTTTTTTTTTTTTTAACTTGTTGTGAAGTGGTTAAACAGTCATCTCTAGATTTATCTGACCTTACAAGTACATGCAAACTTCTCAAGGATGCTGTGAGGATTGTTTGTGTGGGCGTTGAATCGTGTGTTCCTCTTACAGTATCCAGCAAAGTGTGCTGGGTTCACAGAAGATGGCTTTATTGCCAACAGTATTTATTTTTTAATAGCAAACACTAATAGATAAGATCTGTGGAGCATTTGTTTTTTTATGTATTTTTTATCATAACCGGGAAATCACATTCCAACTTGTACTCAGGTCTTTTTCAGCTGTTCCTGTTCCTGTTTGAGCACATACAAAGACAAAAATAAGGCCACATTCACACAAAAGCTCCATTAGGATAGTGCATTAATATTAGATAAATACACTCTATTACATGCTTTTCTGCCATGACAGACAGTAGTTGTGCTTTCAGTGCTGCATATTCTTTGTGTGCATGTCTGCGTTGATGCGTGCATGTGTGTGTCTGTGTGTGTTCCCAACTACACAGTCATTTTCTCCATGGCTCCCCTTCATAAGATATTTACATGGCCATCTATTATGAATTGTGATCTGATTGAAGCTGAGTGTTCCCGTCATGGCCCTTCTGTGAACTTAACGCAAGTACAAGGTTTGAAGAAACTGGATTCATCCTCATGGTGGTACTCTGGGAATAAATGAAAGTGCAATTATGACCAATGGCTTCCTATTACCGTTAAACATCCTGGTGGTTTTATGCACCCTATCTTATATTAGATTCATTTTGGTATTTTGTTTTTTTCTATAGGTAAAGACAGTGGACAACATCCGTGTTTTGAAATCGAAGAGCATGTGGAAGTAGAGTGGTAACATTAATAGTTCCTAGCTCCTCCCATTTAGATAACACTGTAGTCTCATTTACTTTACTGGACTAGTGGGTCTTTTAAACCTTAATGCTCCAATAATAAGATTTTAGAGCTGATAGATGCATTTACTGTAGGCTGTGTGAGCTTTGACTGACAGTATCTTTGATGAGTAGGACTTCTAGAGCTTCTGTTTATTTAGGGATAAAGATGTTTTGGTTTTTTTTGTTTCTTTTTCTTACAGACAGCTCAGCTATAGTTGGAGTTAAAGATGAAGAAGACTAACAAGTCTCTGAAAGGGTTTTGTCACACAACTGTTCCATGAAGTTTTATTGTTAACCTACTTAACTACAACAGCCATCTTACCATAACTTTACCACTTAACTAAATTTAGCTTTAATTCTGGAATTGCATTTTATGGTCTCGTGAACGTGTTCTTTTGTTGGAAGCTCCAAGAATAAATTAAGATTCCTCTCAGTGTCATTTTTATAAATTTGATTTGATCTGATCACAAACAAAGCCTTACTTAGTACTAAGGACCCACACCATGAAGGAAATGGGTACAGACATTCCAACGCACATCACTTTCATTGTCCTTGTAAACTGATCCTCAAAACAATGGGCTGATCCTGTGGACTAGGTGGCTTGGATCACCCAAAAATGGCCTGGTCTGATCTGACTCTAAGTCAAGCAGATGTAATACCTCAATTCTATGTAAAACCCTATACTGACAGTGTGTTTACATCTTATCTCCTGTGATTGACAATCATATGTGGGAATGTATATTTGAAAGTGTGTCTAAGGGAAAACCTAAGTCCTGTGTTCATAAATCTGTCAGCTTCGTATGCTGACCACGATGTTACAACTAACCCATACTATCCTAAAAACTTACTAAGTGAAACAAAGGAATTCTCTCTTAAAACATTAACTACTAATTAATAATAAGATTGAACTTAAGACTTCAGATATCTAGATTAAGATAATATGTCACACTGTCAGGAAGTAAACTGTAAATTTACATGTATTTGTATGTGTTAAGAGTTAGCAAGTCATTGAAATGACTTGGTGGCATGTAATGATTTTTAGTCTGCTGTGTCGTTAGTTTTTCAGTGTTAGCAGCAGTGTTAGTGTTGTTTCCCACTTCTCCAGCTCATCTCTCTCCTAACTATATGGTCAAACCAAAATGATAATAGTTGGTACTGCATTATACTGTCTTTCAGCTTTCCTCTGAACTCATGTATTTATCTGAACTATGCATAGAATGACTGTTCATTTATAAAGTCATGAAAATAACTTAGTGACGTTTAACATAACATTTTGTAGCTGTATGGCTGGTGTTTTCAGTAAGTTTGTAATAGCACTAGTTTGGTTTAATCTCTAACATTTCCATACAAGAACAGCTGGTACTGTACTGTACTGGTCTGTCAGCTAGCTAGCTCCTAATGTTTTCACTAGGTTTTTGTCCTGTACATGACGGTAGCATTACTATCATCAAACACAACTGTATGAGGAAATATTTAGCAAGTAGCTGAAATGACTTGGTGGGGCAAAATATTTCCTAGTTAACATGGTCAGTTTCCCATAAGCTAGCTATACTGTTAGTTTGACAAGTTTTAGCCATCACACATCACATTTTTGCAGCTGCTGTCTTTTGTCCAAATATGGTCACTTTTGTATTCAACTAGCCAAAATGCAAACTTGAGGTTTCAACATATCAGTCCACAAACTACACTCAATGGTCAAAGAGGAGCAATGTGCAATGAACAATAAACAAATTAACAAATAAACTATCAGTTCCTTCATTATCGTTGCAGATTGTATAGGCTTAGTCACTCTTTTATGCAGTATTGGGTTTAAGTCAGCACAAACAGCGCCTTCGGCATTTCCCTAAACAACAAGTCATTGTGAGTTTAGTGCTTATGTATTTTTCCCCTTCAAATTTGACTGGTAAATCTAAATCCAACTTGGATCCATAGAATACTGACATCTCCAGGCAAGAGACATATTTCTGGCATAACGTAAACACACAAGCTGTTCCAGGAAGCCCTAAATCCCTAATCCACAACACATTGGGCCAGATCCACCTCAGTTTGTCTGTGTTCACCAAATTTCTATCTTCTTCTCCTCTGCTGCTCTCAAACCCTTTTGCCCCCACTCACTGTCTCTTTCTGTCACCACATTATGTGTCATACTCACAAACACAGTCACCCACACAAACACTCACTCTGACCGCCCGATGGTGCTCCCTCTGAAGCCTGGCCTTCATTCATTTCACCAGCTGCCCTCTGGTCCACCCCCCCTTTCCCTTTCCACTCTCTCCCAGTCTGATTTCTCCCCCCACACACTCCTATCTATACTTGTTTCACTCTCATTCTTCATCTCCATCCCTCACAGCTCTCTTCCACTCTCCTTGTCTGTCATTTATTTCTCCTTTTATTGTCAACTTGTCTTTGTCTCTCACCCTTCACACTGCTTTTTAGCCAGGTCTATGTGTCCACCCCTGTCTTAGATATTCATTATCACACCTCCTACCTATGTCAGTCCAGACTCTTGTTTCACTTTACTCTGAACCCTTCTTTACTGTGATTTTTCTTTTGGCACATACGCATTGAGTCAAGGGTTAAGGTTTTGACTTGTATAGCCATTTAAATTCATGGTACAACTTTTAAATTTCTTCTTTAAAACATACCAAAATGTGATGTGTGTCGAAGCAACAATGCTGATGTATTTTGCAGAGATATTTACAAGAGTTGTCATGCTAATCAGAGTCACGGCCCAGCTGTTCTCTTTATACAACCTTGTATCTCAAGAGGCATCACGAGTCACTGTAGATTCCAGTTTGCACTCAGTCCAACATGAGAATATGACCTTGAACTGTTGTTTGGATTGGTATCATGAATGTGTGATGAGAAACAATACATCCATTATGAGACATGCATCTATGGTTGGATCTTAGCTTGGATTAGCATAACAATGTTCTGTTCTGTGATGAGATGTTTTGTTACTGAGTGTGATAGGTTCGTTAGCGGCTCACTCCTCATGATACCAACTTTCTATTCTATTCTATTCTATTCTATTCTATTCTATTCTATTCTATTCTATTCTATTCTATGTTGTTATCAGTGTTTAACTTTGAACATTTATATTGTAGTGAGGACTTGGTAGTCTTAGAACTTGAAGTTTCAGGGCGTTATGACTTACATTATGAACAGTCAAATTAATTGAACATTATGTTCCTATTGCATTATGTTTTGTTTTTAATGTGATTTTATTTTAATGTGTAAACACTACTGAGAAGTGTGGTCATAATCTTTGATCTTTGTGGAAGTCTAATATTTTTTTACTGATTAAAGTCTATCTGGTTGAAGTAATAAAAGTAATTATTTGCAGTTTTAAGATTTAAGTCAGTTATCTTTCCCACTTAACTTACCTGACAAAGCTAAAACTCCAATAAAATGTTGAAAAATTAAGCAATTCTTGTGTACATCACTCAACACTACTGACATCATAGGGGTATAATCTGACCTTTGCCCCTTTAACCCTGGATGGTGTATAGTCTGGATGGGGGTATACTTTGGCCTGTTACACCGGCGTGAAACTATACTTATTCAGTGATTCAGATGTATTTAAGTCTTCATTAATGATTCAGACATTGGACATGCTTTTATTGTAGACTATCATTATGTGACTGTATCTGCCGCCTTGTTCAAGTCTCCCTTGAAAAAGACATCTCTCATCTCAATGGGACCAGCTTGGTTAAATAAAGGTTAAGTGAAATAAATTAAAAAAAGACATTCAGACCAGCAGTTTTGGAGCTGTTATGGAGGCCTAAACATTAAAGTCAAAAATTTTATTTCTCTCCAATTTTAATCTGGGTTAGTTTTCACTAGTGATATTCGCTCATTATTTGACTTTTTCAAGTCCAAAACACTGTTACTGTGTCAAGTTATAAAAATCCATAACTAGTCAGCTGCTCATGATCACTTGTGTAATATAAATAAAGCTTGAACAGCCAAGTTAGTGTATGCTGTGCCATGACACTCACTAATGGTTTAGAAAACCAGAATAAAGCTGAACTGACAAAAATCGAACATGACTAGAATAAACAATAGAAGCACCAGTGAATTCATTAAACCCATCAAGGTCAGGAGATGTAACCCTTTCTCTTGTCTTGCACCAGCTCTGCTTTTTTTCCGTTTTTTTTCCCTCACCTTTTCCTCCTCTGGAAGCTTGCTGTGCCTCCTCTCCTGTCTCTTCCCTTTGTTCGCTGCCTCTTTCCTCTTTGTCTCCTACTGGCCATCCTCACTTTGGTGTTGACAGCCAGCTGTCAACTCCATACCGGCTGTGGTGACCACCAAGCAGACCCGACAGCAGCACTGATGAGATCGCTCACTGAACATCCCTGTCCGGGCATCGCTCGGTCAGAGCTATTTCGGATGGCAGTTGTTCTGTTTTATTTATTCATTAGCTTTTTTTGTCATGGTTGTCTGATTTGTGTGTTTTGCATGTGAGTTGGGGGCTTATCCTTGCTTATATGCTTAACTCATTCTTGTCATTTTTTTTTTTTTTTGGACTAAGGATGATTTTAATCCAAAAAGAAAAATATGTATCCGGGTATTTTTCCCCATGATGCCTCTTGGGTACCTTGAGGCAAATCATCATTTAAACATTAGACCTGTCAGTTGTATAAGAAGGGAATAGTGTTAATGTTTTATTCAGTATTTCTAATTCTGGTCTGTTCCGTTTGTGGATCTATCTTTACCTGTCTGGGTCAGCACAGTCTTTATATCGGGCATTTGCAGTGTTTTCTCACCATAAGGAACAGGCCTATAGCGCTTTAGTTGGAGATCAGGAGAAGTGAAAAATTCTACTCGTAAAACTTGTCTCTCCTGCATTTGGTGTATTATGTTATACATTTTTCCCAAGTTAAGTATAATGTATCTGTGTAAAGCAGCCTTTAGCCAAGCTAGTGGCAAGAATCAAGTATGGCAGTGAATCCTAATACATTTAGTGCTCACCCTTCTCCTATGATGAAGCTCATATTTATGTATGGATGTTCATGGACCCCTTACAATGAGTTCTGTGTAGATTCGTTCACTAGAGCCATATTTTCTTCAGTCTTAGAAACAAAAGGTCTGAAGAGCCTTTATGTGTAGGATGGCTCCGGTTGATTGTCATTCTTGGTTGGGATTCTTTCAAGTAGCAGAGGTTCATTTTAAAGCCTTCATTTCATGGTGGGTGGGGCATGTAATTGAGGTTGCAACAAGCAATTATTTTGATTATTGGTTAATCTGCATGTAGTGTTCTCAATTAATTGATAAACTAATTGGTCTTTAAAGCATCAAAAAACTGAGAAACCAGCTTCCCACCTTTTAAATGCTATTGGAGTGTATAGAATAGGGATGTAAGAAAATATCGGTTCCACAATATTTCCTTTCACAATACTGTATTGATATTAAAAAGTACTGTATCGATACTTTTTTTTTTTTGGGTATTTATCCAAATGCAGACATGGGGAAGGATTAGTTTTGTTTTTTGTGTTTCATTTTTGCTTATACTTTATTATTATTTAACCATATTTTGTTAAATAATGGTTATTTCAAGTTTCCTAAATGCACTTTGTACTGTCTGAAAAAGACAGATATTAGTTCCTTTGTTGGGATGGCACAAAAATAATGTTCTGATGTTGGATGATTCAGGGACTACACACATTCTATCCACAACTAATAGAATATGAATATTTGAGCAGGATCTTAAACTGTAATGTCTCTGAAACATGATATAAGTTTTTACAGAGGAAAGTTTTGTGATGTAGCATTAGATCCTGTTCTGATCAATGAAAAATTTGTTGTCTGTTGTATTTGTGCATATTTCTGGTGTAATTTATTTTTTTTTCCAGGATATAATCTTTAAAAAAAAAGAAACAGAAGAAGTAAGCAAATATCGCCTTGTTAACAGTATCGTGATATATCATATCATGGTCCTAGTGTTGTCATTTGTATCGTATTGCCATATTCTTTCCAATACACACCCCTGTTGCAGTAGCATTGTCCCATCTGCTATTGCAGCACTTAACAAGTCTGAGATAATCTGGTCAAAAATGTGTGAGATGGGCTATAAGTATGTTCAGGTGAATTGGTTTAACTGTGCAGTGTTTGTATGGATTCATGCGCTGTTCATGTACTGCATGTACAATGAAGAATCTTTCACATCAACAGATAATGACAAGATGACATTCCCATCATCCTAAAATTTGGTGGCTTTCCATCCAAACACACATCATATTTTACCTAGAATTTGAAGAAAAAAACTGTAACATGTTTCTAGAGGTTGATTCATTATCCTGATGTTGGTTTAATAAAATCTACTACTTGGCCCCGTGAGACATTTTATTACACTGACTCTTGCCTCCTGAAACGAACAATTGACCCTCTAACATTTAGTGTTGTTTCAAACTCTCCTACAGTTTTCTCCATGTCTTTGCCTAATGTTTATGGTGGTGGTTTATTGGTTGGTTTATTTTATTGTTTCTGTCCAATATGCGATTAGTGCTGTGGTCTCCCAATTGCAGACACAAAATAAGTTACTAAATCTTTTTCCATCACACTCATTCACATTGACCTTTCATCAAGATACCAACTTTTCCATTTCCTCCAAGTGTAACTGATAGTAATTCAGTATTCAAATCACAGCTCAATGGAAATGTGCCTACTGATGAGGAACATGATGCACTTAAACATTTTGCATGAGCTAGTTAGCACTGTCACAGCAAACACACATTTTGACAGAAACATAGTGATATTGTCACCATGATTTTGTTGACATTGTGAATCTGGCCTTTCTCACAGAACTGTATTAAGTTCACAACAATGAATACAGACCGTACCAAAAGCCAACAGCAACTGAACTATGCAGATCTGTGAAACTTGCGCCTACGTTGCTCTGGAAATGGTTCGGTAAACAACTGGGCTATCTTTACAGTTGGCACAGCTGGATCTCTGACCTTTAGTGTTAACATGTTTGGGATACCCTGCTTTTAAACCTAAGACCTCTTTTTTTTTTTTCTTTATCTTTAAGGTAAAGAAGACTGACCAGTAGGTTGGTCTGTGTGTGTTCATTCCTTTTAACTGTGTCAGATTTTCTCTAAAGGCATGTGCAGCTCTCTCCATTGCCCCTAGCTTTTCGAGGGCTTTCATTACTAAGATGAATTCCTGTTTTTTACTCTATAACTGCGGTTTTGTCTTTGGCCTTGGTATTCCTTCCATCTCTTATCACTCTCAGTCTCTCTGCAATTGGGAGCACAGAAGCACTTTCAGTGGTGCTTATTTATGTCTGAATAAAACCTTTTCATGAAGTCTTTCATAACTCAGCAATGTCAAATGTTTTGGACCTGTGTAAAAAAGTTTATTTTGTCTCCTCTTTTCACAGTTGTCACTGTTGTCGATTCACCTCTACTTCACAGCATTCTTACCTTTGTTAAAAAACAAGTCCATCTCTGCATAGTTGGATGAGAGGCTGTTTTAGTATAAAGTGTGAGTCATAATTTATGTAATTAAATAAACAGGTTTTCAAAATAAATGTACATGTTGAACTCTAATGCTTTAGCCTTAACAAAAGTCACATTAACCTAACAACTTTTTTTTGGGTGAATAGGACACACACAAGAGCCCCTTAATGGTCTGAAGTGGAAAGCATTTACCACGGTCAGAATTTAACACATTAGTAATAATTCACTGAGAAGAGAAGTGCAAAGAAGCAAATCCAACCAGCATGTACTGTAAAATCGTTAAATTCAGCACCCTTCACACCCTCCTTGTACTGATGTAACCTTAATTAAAAAAGTACCAGTAACTTGGTGAACTTTGTGAGAAAACATATGCACTGAAACTTAAATAAGCAGTATGACTGTAGCAGATTTAGTCTGAGATATATTCAGCTAATATTTATGTCAGCTTTAGGGAATATAATAATCATCAGAGGATATACTGTGCGTTTAATAGCACCCATTTTTCAGCACATGCTGTACTGTATTTTTCACTCTGTCATCTGACAGTAAGTGTAGAGGTGGAGATGACATAAAACATAAAGCTCTGTTCACGTTGGACAAATATTACCCGAGGGATATCCTGTGGTTTATAATGATAGTAGGCATGACCGTGGATATCAGTCTGTAGTTCCATGTCAGTTCAAGATGGAAAGGCTCTTGATGATAATAATTTTATGCAAATGATGTGCTGAAACAGATTTTTTTTTCCCTCTGACAATTCTGAACAGTTCCCTTTATCTTGTAGATGTCTTTATATCTCAGTCATGAAAAGGAGAATCTGTGATGGATGGATTATGTTTTCTTCAGACCTTCACTGTACACTTTCTCTGTTTGCATAGAAATTATATTTATATAGGCAGCTCAGCAATATGCGATTCATTTTTAATATAAGAAGTGGAATGTTTGTGCAGCCTACGGAATAACAAAGTGGAAAATCCACTGGAGAAAGAATTACTGTGAAATTAACTATAGGGCATCTGTCCACTGATGCTCCAGAGAAAAGCAACAAAAGAATTACCATCCGTTTTTGAAATGGGAAATCCTGGCTACTGTACTTTTTGTTCATTTTTTATCCTTAGTGCCTCAAAAGTACTTCAGACTTTACAGCCTTACAGCACTGATGAAACTACTTTGGGAGTACAGCTTTGGAAAATAGCTGCTTCTAAAGAAACTGAACCTCAAACTACTGTGGCAAATAATGATTCAACTGAGAAACTGAAAGTATAGGTTATATGAAATTGTAACTGTAATTGTAAATTGTAGTACAAAAAAAACTACATGACAGCAGAAATCTGCAGAGTAACTATATATCACACTCACCACACAACCAAAACTAAATAATTGAACTCCTAAAAGTGTATTTAGAAGACTAAGTTTGAGTCATTTCAGCAGTAATGTGTAGATGTGTGAACATACAGATGTAGCAGACAAACACCCCACCCCCCTTCATTTAAGCCCCACTTCAGACTCCAAAATACATGTTAAGTTTAGATACAAGAAAAGTCCATTTCCAGACCACTTTCCATTCCAAAATTCACTTCACATCAGATCTTTTTTTCTAATCTATTACAGTAAACAGTTCAATCAGATCAGCTCATATTTTTTTATCAAGATACACCAGATTCTTCTATTGCCTTACACAGGGTGTTCCCTCTTCCCAATATTACATTATTATAACTACATTCCTAACTGTGTTGGATTGCAGGGACATCATTTACAGGAATGCAGCTGCAACAACTCTCCACTGTCTGGACACAGTCTATCACAGTGCTTTACGTTTTATTACAAATACTGCCTTCAGGACCCATCACTGTGAGCTGTATGCTTTGGTCTCATGGCCTTCACTAAGGCTCAAGAGGCAACGGCATTGGCTTGGATTTATCTACAAGGCTGTATTGGTCAAACTACCCCCATATCTTTGTCTCCTCCTGTCTCCATGCAGGAGCGGATACAACTCCCGCTCTAAACTGTTTAATACCTGTAGACCCACTAATCCTATCACTCCATGTAAATAATTGGTGTAAAATACAGTTATTCATCTTTTCATGATCATCAGATATGACCCATTTGGACATTCAGAGGCTCCATAGTTACCGTCGAAACACCATCATCTTCTACAACATCAATTCACCAGTAAAACCCATGGAGTTGGGTCAATGACAGTGGATGGGCACACTGGGTTTACGTTCAGCTATTGATATCTTTGCTGAAAAAGTTAATGTTTCTTAAGTTTCCTCTGTTTTGGATATAATAAACCTCAACTTTAATCTGAGTTTTTATCATTATCTACATGATCAGTAAATTACATACAAGAAAATACTTGATTTTCACTGAAAATTTGCAAAGTACAGAGAATAATATTACAATAAATGGTGATAAATCACTTAACAAAGGTTAAATAAACAGAAACATTTAGTTGAGAATTTCCACAAAAGTCACACTGGGTCTTTATGTGTTAATTTTATGTAAGTTTTATACACTGTTTGTTCATTTGTATTGTACTGATGTGTCTCTTGGTCAGGTCTCCCTCGAAAAAAAAAAATTGTATCTCAAGGGACTTCCTGGTTAAATAAAGGTCAAATAAATAAATAAATGTTAGAATAGAATAGAATAGAATAGAATAGAATAGAATAGAATAAGATTTATTGTCATTGCAAAATACCATTGCACAGTGCAATGAAATTCACAACCAAGCAGCTGTGAAAGTGGAGGCAACACTTTTAAGAGTACATCAAAACTGGGGCGGAGGTATATCACAGAGGCAAAATGGGCTAAAACTATTAGTTTAGCTTCATGTAATTCACTACTCCCCAACACTGACTCCTGTGTACGAAGATGCCAGGGTATTTTACTACAGAATCAGTACACAACGACCACTGCTTCACCCCATCGGAGGACTGTAAAATACAAATCACATAGTCACCAGGTATACTCAGTTCTACTAAATGGACACCAAGGATTTATTTCAGAACATTACCCCAGAGTGAGCGCACAGAGAAAGCCCACACATCTGCAAGGAGGCTTTTATACGCCACATGAGACGATGCGCACTCGTGATCTCCTCTCGCTCACCTTTGCACTTGACCTCCGCAGCCCCTCGCCCTGTGGGGGCCATTAGTCATCTGGGCTGTGGGAACGAGGCCACCAGGGCCACATGGACTGTGTTCTCCCAGAACCCTCTGTGCACTTCACCTCTGGGAGACGTGCAGGTGCAGTGGCAGCAGAAATACAGTATATGGTATCATGGGGGAAGTGTGTGTGTTTGTGTGTGTGTGTGTGTGTGTGTGGGTGGGGGGGGTGGGGGGTATAAACAGAGAGATAAACAGCAAGAGGTGAAACCAATATGTGGCTGGAGATGGATTGGAAGGATTAAGCTGATAATAAACAGGGGATGGGCTGATGGGGGAACATAACATCGGAAGGTTTAAATTGCATCAAGAAAAATACACTGAACCATGGCAGAATTCAACATGCATTTCTCACACGTTTTAAGACAAACTCCCAGAGATAAAAATTTAATTTAGAACTCTGACAATTGAGATAATATGGCTCCAAAGATTTTATGTGGCACACAAGAGGGACATTTCCTCTCTTTTCGAACACTTTTCTATTTGTACAATGCAGATGTATGAGATGTAAAGGTACCCCCCCTACACAATCACAAGCTTGCCCTAACCAACTGCAAAAGAAATACATTGGAGAGCTTATTTCATCCTTGGCTGTGCTGGCATTAATGTGAAAATATAAGTGTGGCAGCTGAACAGCACTGATACTCAGTCTTTATATTGCTGTAGCTGCAGCAGTGGTAAAATTGCAGTAAATAATATAGCTGTGGAGTGAGCCGGCTTTTCTTGGGACTTGGAGTCAATCCCACCCAGCTATTGTACAGGGGTATTTCTTAAATATAGTTTTTGGCCACAGAAACATGCAAACACGTTGACACTGACAACATACACATGAAGTCCGGTATGTAACAGAGGAGTACTTCAGAACTTTGATCCCTCTGGAGTTGGAACAGATGGTGTGCAGCTAGCGCTTTTTAAAAAAAAACTGTCAGGTTTTTTTGAGAGCAACGTATGACAGCTCAGGTTGGTTTCTATTCAGTCTGGAGATCTGCCTGATGAAATGTTGAATCTATAAATACACAAATGTGACAAATTCCCCCATTAGAACTAATAACACACTGTAACGAATTTTACTGTTAAATAACGGTAAATTACTGGCAGCTAGAGTTGCCAGCATGCTACTGTTATTTTACAGTATCTCTACTGTAATCTACAATTACAGTTTCTTACTGTAAAAAGCATTACGGTACTGGGTTGTAAATAATGTTCCTTTTACAGTAAAATACTGTTAGCCACAGTTGCTGCATTTAACAGTAACGACCGTATTCCAAGAAACAATATATTACCGTAAAACATATTAAATGTAATATTTACAGTATAAGACAGCAAAAAGCTAGGATTGTAACATTTCAAATTACATTTTAAAATACAAAATCATCAACATTGCTAGAAAAAGCTCAAACAAGAGATGACCTTATAACATTGAGCTTTTATTAAATTCACTGCAACAGCAGCAGCATTGTGATGAAGCTTGGTTGGAGGCCTTCACAGACAACATGGCTTTCAATGCTCATCATCCAACTTCCAGATGTGACTTCATCACCTGCAACTGATGGAGACAAGAATTGAGGTTACTTTTTTCGTGCTTTATTTAAATTTGGTATCATAAGTTATACTGCTACCACTTATGGCTATTCTTGTCTTACAGTGGTAGGCACTGTCATGGAAGGACAAAAGCAGTTATTTTATTACTCAGATATAGACAGACAGCTAATAGGCAGACTGAATGACAGACAGACACAGACTGACACACATCCACACATAAACACACACATACAGACATCTACAGCAGTATTAGTCTGGGACTGGCTGGAGGGTCAGGGTGAGCTCAGTATCAGCTGCAGTGGAAGACATTTGGACAATGGGAGATCAGTTGTGAATGACACTGTGTTTATAGAGCTGTAATGCATACAGACATTCAATAATGCTACACATCCTATACAAACTGCCCAACAAAGAGGGAAAAATTAGCCTTAGTCACTTACTTTTATTAAAACAGTGGTTAATTATCTCAGTTAACATGGATGTCCAAGTTAGTAAATTCCACTTTACAGATTTAATGTCTTAGAAATGTAACCCTGGGGCAGCGAAAACCACACAAACTGACACACTGTTTAGTTTAACTGTGTCCACTTCGCAGCTAGCTAGTATGCTTCAGCTTACATTAGCTGCATGTTAGCTACATAAGGCTAACACCCCGAAATATGAAGCAGTATTACACCGCCTGTTACACCGCATAAGTTGCATCCGGTGTGTTTATGGAGGCAATTTAATGTTTAATGAACCCAAAATGCCACAGCATGGTGACAGTTCCACTGATAAAATCACATTTACCTGATAAATGACCAACTGGAGCAGGATGGAGCAATGGCAGTGTAGGTAGAAGGATGAAAGCATCAGGTGGCCTCTGTTCCACTGCTGGATGGTCCATTCTGTGTTTATTTTTTTCCTTCTGTTTCGTAAAAGAACCACTAACCTTTGATGCAGCCAGTCTATAGTTAACATTCGTTAGATTGAATCTTTTTCTAAATGAGCTGCTGGGACTTGATGCCAGATGACTTTGTTCATTCCAGTTCTGGGCGGACAGCAGTGGAGGAACTGAAGAAAAGACTGTAGAATACTGTCAAATTTTACAGTAGCTTACTGTTTTAAATTTCCTCCTTACAGACCTCATTATTTACAGCATTATACTGTATTTACAAATAACAGTATGATACTGTACAAAATTTACCGTTTTTTTTACAGTAATTTGTTACAGTGCAGGTTTTCCAAAGGTTTCTGGTATTCTTAGTCACTGTGAGAACATTCACAATTCTGCAAACCAATTTGACCCCATACACATGTAAATACATATAGTCACCTTACTTTGGGTCTTAATTATTACCATATCTGCGTTAAAAAATTTGGAAAATCAAGACCAGATAATAAACAACAACCAAGAAGTTTAAAAAACACATGCTATAGAAGTCCAAATACAACGATTTGATCTATCTGATGACCTGCCCATTAGTTTAGCTTGTACCTAAACTTGCTTTGGTTTCTCAGTGGTTATGATAGGAGGGATAACCTACCTAATAATGTTATTAATTCATTTCTGAGTCAAAGTATATCGGAAAGAGAGAAGAAAGAAAAGAAGAGAAAAGAAGAGAAACATGGCTGTGCAACCAATGGTCACCACCAACATATTGCCAGTCATTTCTTGGTAACACTTCATATTTATGTTGTTATGTTTATTAGCACTGTACACCATAATGACTTACTGGCTCATTATTAGATTCTATAAACCACATATTCCAATCCAGTCCAACTTTATTTGTAAAGCACTTTAAAACAACCACAGTGGACCAAAGTACTGTACAAAAAACAAATAAACAAAATAACAGAGTAAAATACAAGAATAGATTAAAAGACATAGAACAGCTGTAAAAATAAAATGGAAAATAAATAAATTAATTAAAATACAGAAGAATAGATAAAACCTAAATAAAATAATAAAACACAAGAATAGATTAAAACACAAAAAGCTGTACAATTAAAAACAACAAAAAACAATACCAAATAAAACAATTGAACAAAGATAATACATTCAAACATATCACGTGGTTTCGCATATTCTGCAGAACCACATTCTACGACTTCAAGGACATTAACCGTTTCCCTACAATAGTCTCCTAATTATTCTTGAATGCCATTACACATGATATTAATGGAGGAGGTCTTACCCAAAACTACTTTATTATGAGGTTTTAACTAGTAGTGACCTTGAGTAGCGATCACTGAATCTAGAGGAAAATGGTTGTAGGTGTTTGTTTGTTTTCCCTCCTGACATTTAGAAGGTGTTCCTGATGCGAGACCGGTCTATTCTTATCTTCCAAATGATCTCATGTTGTGAGACATTTACAGACATGATCTGAATGTTCTCCTGGCTCACCTCTGTAAGGAAGTTTGTAGTTCTCCTGGTCCATTTATCTGTCCACATTATCTCAAGAATGGCTTGGCAAAATGTCCTAAAATTTGGTACAAATGTTCACATCATCTAAAGGAAGAACAGATTTTTTTTGGTTTGAAGGTCAAACATCTTATCTGCCCATTCTTTAAAAATACCTATCCTCACTAATGTTCACTTGAAACTCAAGGAGGAACTGAGGAGGATTTACTGGCCAAAGCTTAAAGTTGATGTGATCTCACAAAATGTTAAGGTTGCAACAGATTGCTGACTCATCTGACTGAATGTATGGGTCTTGTTTAAGGCTAGATAGCAAACAGTACCAGCTAATGTCAATGGTCTGGTCCAGCTCCATGTTTTTTGTTTTTATGGTTCTGAAGTCATGTCTGACCATTTTAGGATTCACATGAGTCCCTGGAAACTGTTCTCTAACAATTTCGTTGATTACCCAGTAAGTCTGATTGAACTGTCACCTTTATTCCTATGATTAAATTGTTAAAAATCTTCTACATCTGGTGTTAAATCTGTCATGTCCCATGTCATAAAACTGTCAATTGATGGTCGTTTAGTTGCAGAATGTAGTCAAGCAAAATAAGTCATTAATGTAAGTGGTTTATAATGACTAATGGAAAGTCAACATAGCACTGATATACCTGTATACTAAAGGGCAGTTACTTAATATTCACTTTTAACAAGGAAGCCTGTCTACCATTCATGGAAGGTCTACAGCCCCCAAACCAGTTTGTATCAAATACTGTTGAGTTTTAAAAAGTTACATTCTTACAGCAGCAATGTTTACTTCTTTACTTTTTTCTTGTTCATGAAAAATTACAAAAAAAAAAAAAAATCCTTATTTCACAAAAAGCAGACTTGCCACCTTCACCAAATTGCTTTCAGTCTCCTGGGGAGGGTAGCCCACTGAGTGAGGGAAAAGATACCTGACATATCATAACTAACATAACCATGTGACTGACGACCGCTTGGTGGGAATGTTCTGGTCTCACAGTAGTTTGCCTTTCCTGTCAAAGCTTTGTATTCCCAGTTGATTCAGCTATTTTCTTTTTTTTTTTCATCATTTTTACTTTTTCACATATCCTGTGCTTATTCATTGGTTTCAGTTCCTACAAAATAAAAATTTCCTTGTCAGTGAAAAGTTTTTGAAAGTTGATTTCTTGCATAAATTAAGATTTTTAGTTGGTTTGATAATCCAGCCAAAAGAGAATAAAGTGATAATTGCATAAACTGTGAGTGAAAGCTTATAGTTGAAAAATAATCACTTGTTAGAAAGAACACAACCTTGAGTTTCTTCATTTCTTGCAATAAATGATTTCAACATGAAATAGTGAAAGCATCAAACATGGTTCAATAACACTGATGGAGTCCAATCTGTAATCTGTTATTAGGACTTGAGTTTTGTGTCTGGGCTGTTCAGGGACCTACCCTCTCACCAATCACACACATAAAAAACAACTTTAAATCCCCTAAATATATCCTTAAATGCTACATTGTGCGGGAGCCTCAGGTAGCAGCAGTGAGCCGGGCTCGGTCAGATTGCCCTATTGAGGGAGCTGATCCTCTTGGTGGAGCGGCCGGAGATACATGGGGATCATAGGATCAATATTGGCCTATCAGCTGAAGCAGCCAGATGAGCCCAGTGACATTTTGTCTGAGGGATAGACTGATCTGAAGAGGCCGAGTTAGCCTTTCACCCTCTGGAGTGCTATTAATGTCTCTCTGTCAGCTAGATGACGAGAAAACCACAGCACCACTTTTCATGAAATTTACTGGAAGGGTGGGGCAGGGGCCAAGGATGAACCATTCAAGTTGTGGAGCAGATGCATGAAAATAATGGTTTTTATCACTTCTTCACTGTGAGACTGAGCATTCATTGTGGACTTTTGGGCCTTGGAGCAGAGGCATGTAGCATTTATTCCTGTTTTTGACTTCTCTTTCTTAAATTTTTTTCTTTACTTCACTCTCACTTGCTGCTTCTGACCATTTTTGCTGGATTTTAAATTTACAGACTTGCTGTTTAAAAAAAAAAAAAAAAAAAAATATATATATATATATATATATATATATATATATATATATATATATATATATATATATATATATATATATATATAATTTATTTGCACATCATAGAAAGCAAAAGAAAAATTTTAAAAACAATTTAATGCAAGTAACACCATTTTGCAGGAGAGGATAGAAGCCAAAAAAGGCTTATGTAAATACCTTCCCGGAAATGATCAATACACAGGGAAAAAAAAAAAAAAAAAAAAAAAAAAGAAAATTGAAAGTACAATATACCTGAAATAATAATCTAAGTAAAAACAACATTTACTCGCTCCTTTCTTAGTATCTATAGCCAGTATTTGTATACAGTGTAATGTGTTTGTGTTCTGTGGGAGGATGAAATGGGCAACTGTTTTCTAACTAGGCGGTCATTTATCACATTAAAAGGTTACGCTATGATATTGCCTCTTAGTATTATCCCAAGTGGCAAAAAAACGGTCATTTATAGCTTTAATTACTACAGTGTAATTAGGTTAAACATGCATACACTTTATAAGGTAACATCAAGAGGACACAACCACAGCTTTACTGACTCTAAAATATCCAGGCTCCAATTGACTCCCATTCAAAAACAGTTAATAGCTTTCTATAATACTAAGTATTTTTTCAAAGACTCATTATGGTCCCAGTCACTTTATATAGATCCTCTAATAAATGTACTTTTGGTCTTTTGTTTACATAGACCTGCGGTGATAATAGAAGCTTTGATATCTGCTTCACAGGCGTAGAGTGATGGCTGGACAGCTCACTCAATTTCTGAGTATTGACCATAGTCTGTACCTTAGGATAGACACTGCAGTGCAATATAAATGAGGCTAAGGTTCCATACTGCCAACATGATGCAATTTGGACACAGAGTCTGCATGCCAGCCAGCCCTGTTTACTGTCTTACCCAATATGTGACTGATTTTGGACAGTGGTTGTCATTATAGCTGCCAATCGCTGACATTAAAGCTGCGTATGATGTTCATCACCAGTTTTTCATCAAATCTGTAAATCCCGAGTGATAGCGTAGGTATCACAAATCCATTAGTCTTTCTGCGATTACGCACCTGAATCACTCCCCTCATGGTGAACAATTTCAAAGTGTACTCCACCACAAACAATCAATTTGTTTACATACCAAACTGAAACCTAAACAAAACCGTCAGTTGGGTTTTTTCAGAATTCCGTGCAGCCACAGTAGTAAGAGGCAATGAAGCCATTTTTAGGCCCGAGCCGAGTAAAGCCGGCGCAGGGCCTATTGAGTCTGCAGTGGGCGCATGGGGACAAACTCGCCAGTGACGCGGTCGCCTTTCGCCACTGTCGCCACTCTCACACACATTCACATTCATGGCACTGAGACCTTTCCGAAGATGTACATGACCTGTGCACAAATCGCATATTTACACCTGCTCAGAATGAATGGGAGTCAATGGGACACGCCCACTCGGGGTCAGTCACGTGGGTGTAAGTGCACGACATGTGACATCTGACCCCACAGACATGTGGGGGACCTCGAGAGCTTTCAAATAAGGCCAAATATGTGGTTGCCATAGAAACGGCTATATTGTTCTTGCTCAGATTATTATTATTATTTTTTTTTTTTCTTCTCCTGCTCTTTGAGCTCAAATTTGACCCCCTGAACATTTACGAAAACTCACCAAATTTTGCCTAACATTCAGAAGTGCGAGAAATTGAATTTACATATAGGTTTCGTAGATGTCGGTAAAGAAATGTTGCGGCAGCGCCCCCTTGAAAAGTGGAAATGCATTGCGCCAATGGGAGCGTGTCCAACATAAAGTTTGTCGTAGAGCCACGAAAATCGGTACACAGATTCATCATGAGGAGACAAACAAAAAATATTATTATGGCCACGCCCCTAAACCAATCCTTAGTCGGCTATATTGGATTGAAATTTCCAAAATGCTGAGTCAGCGTTTTCACTGACGTTGTATTTTAACTATCTCCTACAAAGCCGTTTGGCCAAATGAACTCAAAATCGGTGTACAGTATCTAGAGAAGTGGGGCATCAAAAGTTAGCCGAATTTTTTGAATCGGTGTCACCGTTTTTGTGCGACGAGGTTGCAAACTTTGCAAAGATTTTTTGAAAATTTACCATCATAAAAATTGCTTCAGCTTAGACATACAAGCACCGATTTGGCTAAAATTTCACTCAGACGTCTATCTCCCAGGCCTACACCCATTTATTAAAAGAAATTGAAATTTCGCACTATAGCGCCCCCTACAAATGTACATTTACAAAAATGACATCAGTTCGGACATACGAACACCAATTTGGCTCAAATTTGACTCAGACATCTGTCTCCCAGGCCTACACCTATTTGTCAAAAGAAACTGAAATTTTGCACTACAGCGCCCCCTAAAAAAATTTTTAATATTTTTTTTATTAAAATTGCTTCAGTTCAGACATACGAACACCGATTTGGCTCAAATTTGACTCAGACGTCTATCTCCCAGGCCTACACCCATTTATCAGAAAAATTTTAAATTCAGTGCCATGGCACCCCCTACAATTTTACCTTTACAAAAATTACTTCACGCTAGACATACGAATACCAATTTGGCTCAAATTTGAATCAGTTGTCAATCTCCCAGGCCTACAGTCATTTATCAAAAGAAATTGCCACTTCACTCAGTAGCGCCCCCTACAAATTTACCTTCACGAAAATTGCATCAATTCGGACATACAAACACCGATTTGGCTCAAATTTGACTCAGTGGTACATCTCGCAGGCCTACACCCATTCAATGGAATAAATTTAATTTTAGCTGCATAGTGCCCCCTACAGATTTACTTGTACAAAACATTCTTTAGTTCGGACATACAAAAAAAGATCTGCCTCAAATTTGAATCAGTTCTCAATCTCCCAGGCCTACACCCATTCATCAGAAGACATTGAAATTTGGTGCTAGAGCGCCACCTGCTGAACGATGGACATACTTCTACTGGACGTGCCCGTGGCGAGGGCCTTTAGACGCTGCTTGCAGCTTTAATTGTGTTTGTTGCCACTGCGGCCATAATGCGGCTGTGTGGAATTCCAAAAAAAAACGAGTAACGGTTTCATTTAGGTTTTGGTTTGGTATGTAAACAAATGGCCTGTGTGTGGTGGAGTACACTTCGAAGTTGTTCACCATGAGGGGAGTGATTCAGGTGCGTAATCACAGAAAGACTAGCAGATTCATGATACTTAGGCTATCACTTGGGTTTTACAGATTTGATGAGAAATTGGTGACGAATGTCATACGCAGCTTTAAATAACTTAGATGATGATGTGAACACAAAGTAGTCTTATGAAGTTTGCCTAAAAAGTCATGAAACACCTTTAGGAAGAAAAATTTATGGATTTAGAGTTTTTGGTTTGCCTGAAGTCCCATTGACCTACAGTGCGTCATTATATCTGAAGCCCCTTTTGTCCAAATATGGTTACTTCAGGTGCCATAAGACCAACATGGGGATGGCCAAATTGTGAACTACTACCTTCAAAATGGCTGTTTAAAAAACAAAGGGAATCATCACATTTTCTCCATCCACTTATTAAATACAGTCTATGGTTTTCAGTAAGTTAGCTGTAGCATGGGTGTCACCTGTCAGGTTTCCCCAGCTCCACCTTCTCGTCCAATTATAGTCACTTCTGCAGAAAACGAGATGACTGTTTACAGACTCAGGGCTTCACAAACCAGTGGATGATGTCATGGGTGGCTACGTCCACTTCCTTTATACACTCTGTCACAGTGTTACATGAAAATTTTAGCTCTAAACTCACCATGACCTTGTTATGATAAGAATGTTTATGCTCTTCATTGTTTAACCCATAAAGACCTAGTGTGGTAGCTTCCAAATGAATGTATCTCTCTATTTAACCTTTCTTAAATGATGTATCACCATTTATTATAATTTTATTGTCTTTATTTTACAGTTTTTACAGTAAATTACGTATTTTCCCAGATTTAATTCAGATGTTCATGAAAACTCAGAGTTAATTCAAAGGATATTACATCAAAACCGAAAAAAATGGGGAAAAAGGTGACTTTGTCTTATCAGTAATTGAACGTAAAAACAAGTGTCTTCAACCATGGTCACTGATCAAACTCCATGGATTTAACTGGTGAATCAATGTAGAAGAAGATAACAGTGTTTCCATGTTCACTGCAGAGCCTCTGAACGTCCATATGGGTCATATTGGATGGCCATGAAGAGATGACAAACTGCATTTTATGCCAATTATTTACATGTGTTGATAAAATTAGTGGGTCAACAGGTATTAAACAGTTTACATCAGTAGATGTTTTTGGTTGACGGTGGATGTTTGGGTCTTTATGGGTTAAGATATGTGTGGACATAAAAAGCAACTATGACTCACATAGTTTTACATTTATATCTCATCTAAATGTCTATCTACAGGGATGAGTAAGGACCTAAAGAGAGAAGGACATTAGAAGAAAACAGAGTTAGGGTGTGCTAATAAAGGACTCCACAAGAACACTTAATCAGCTACTTTTTCCCTCTTACCATCAGTCAGTCCACTTCAGAAATCAGTGAAATCCACTCCATGGGCAGGGTTCAGTTGTAGATTTTGTAAGCAGCCTCTTATCACATTAATGCATGGAAATAACTACAGAAAGCATGGGTTTGCTTATTTATTTATTAATGAACAAAATTGGATGCTATTAGGTATGATTTCTACATTTTTTTTGTGTCAGTTTAACCCCAACAATATGAGTGGTTACTTTGTACAACTGTATTTTATAGCTAGGGTGAATCATCATGAGTAGTAGTAGTGAGTTTAGGTAAATATTCAGCTCTTGATGAACAGAATTATACATTGTCTGAATAATGGATGTGACAGTTTTCAGTGGGTATAAGATGTTTTACTACAGATATAGTTTCTCCACCTGTAGGCTCTTATTTTCCTTCTGTGTGTGACAGAAGCCCCTTTTATACAGCTTTTCTGTTCCAGGAATATTTCACCTTTTTTCCGGGATGATGTCTGTGTAAACAAAATGGTGGGATCATTTGGTCCCACCTCTGTAACGCCTCTGAAGGTAGTAACAGAGCAGAGATAAAAGTGGAATCATGATTCCGGAATGCTATAATTTGTGCCAATGGCCCCTCTGACCACCACCATACACATTCATACACCAGTGTGAGTAGCAGCATTGGAGGTAAGGAGGTGAAGTCTTGCCCATAGACACAACAGTACATGACTAGGACAGAGTGGGATTTGAACCACTAACCCTTCGGTTATTGGATGACCAGCTCTACCTCCTGAGCCACAGCCGCCCGCTATTTAAAAGGAAGGATTTAAAAATGAGCATGGGCCATGTACAGTAAACAAACATATCAACACAACCAGCAAGATGTCGAACTAGGGAGACATCAAGATCTGCAAGCTGTTTTCACTTCAGGCAGAGGACTCTATCCATGCTAACATTTGTGGAATGGTGAAAGACGGCCCACTATGCTCAAGGTATTTCCAACCCGCAAGTCATACGTCACACTTTACACTGCGTCACCCTTTTGATTCCAGAACGCAGGTCCGCTGTGTAAAAGTCCACCCTGTCTCACCTCTGTTACTCCTTTGGCTTGGCTGTGTAAACTGGTCAATGGTGGTAAAAAGGTGGGATCACCATCTCACCTTTTTTTCTGGATCTCTGTGTAAAATTGACTAGAGAGTGTGTGAGAAGGCTTAATGCTGCTGCAGAGACCAAGGGTGTCAGAGTGTTGTAGATGCCAGTCATTAACAGTACTTTCTTTGTATTCACATATCAGTAAAAGTGTTCCGCATCAGCGAGCTGACAGAAATGGCTTCAGTGTGTGACCATTCAATCACATGTAGTGAACATCGAGGTACTGGCTAACCTGCCATTAAGACAGAGGTCATGGAGGTAATAGGTAATTTGCAGCGCTTAATGAAGAAAAATGGCTTTGGTACGATGTTAATATTAAATGTAATTAACTTCTCAACTTATTTAATGTAGTGGTATTGCTGTGGGTTTTTCTTTTTTTTTTTTTTTTTTTTTTTCAAGGGACCAGACTGAGTCAAACTGAGAGATAGGATGTTTCAAAGTCAGGTTCACTTTCTGGCTTTGCTGTTTGGATGTTAATTGTCACATTTATTTGACAACTAACCCCAATAGCAGACAGTCTTAACAGTGTGAGAAGCCTTATCTCAGCAGACTGTGACCATGCTCTCTCATTATCTGACTGGCACAAGAAATGGGTGTTGAAACCTGAAAATAATTATCAGAGGGACAGAGGTGATGGTAATGTTAGGGAGGAAATCACTAACAATTTGCAGCACAATACTATTGCAGTACATTGGCTATGATGATGATGGCATTGCAATACAGTGACACATGATACATTGCTATATACTATACATGATGCATCATGACGTCTGTGGACCTGAAGAACAGAAATGACCAAAAACCAAGTATCTTACAGACTTTCTGTAAGGTTTATGGAGAACTTAGATGCTGTGATGACTTTTTTCTTTTTAAATTGTTGTTATTTGACTAACAGCCTTGCATTTTGTATAATTTTGGATGTCTTACTAAATTTATAGCACAAATAAATGGAAACTAAATTTCATGTTGACTTGTTCAGTGAGGAGCTTTGAGTAATGCCTAGTGTACACTGTGCAGTTTTGGGCTATCCCAAACAAAAGACAAGAAAACATTTTGATGCCTGTGGCCTTAGTACCGTGTTTTTCAACCTTGGGGTCGTGACCCCATGTGGAGTTGCCTGGAATTCAAATGGAGTCACCTGAAATTTCTAGTAGTTGATTTAAAAAAAAATAATAATAAAAAATTACTGATAAAAAAATATATGGTGAGTCGAGAGAACAGTCACAATGCATAAAAGACATGACAAACTCTGAAGCTGAAACTGAAGCATTGTGGTACTGTTTATCTTTCAAATGTTCATTGTGGTCGGTTTCAGATGCTGCAGCTCTTTCATAATTCGTAGTTTGAGTTATTGTTTGTTCAGTATTAATTGTCAGCCTTGTAAATCCAAGCTGGACTGACTGTACATATCAAGGAAAATAAAATTCTCCCTTTGTGCAGTAATCTACACCTGGATTTTCTGCCTCTGTCCATAATAATATACATTATATAAACAAAATGTAATCTAAAATTAATGATCAAAAACAAATAAATTGTAGCAAAAACAGTGTCTCTGTTTTGAATGTCTGGGGTCACCAGAAATTTGTGATGTTAAAATGAAGTCACAAGCCAAAAAAGGTTGGGAACCTCTGCCTTAGCAAAAAGGCAATATTTTTCTTTATTTTCCTTATCCTATGCAATACAGTTAGAGAGGTTCACAGATGGCCATTGATGTGGACAAAATTCCAACAGCGTCAAAACTTTAGCATGACCTTCTCCCAGTGTGAGCACTGCTATGACCTATATGTACTTAACAACCAACAGGACTTCAATATGTTTATGATTTCTAAAACTATGGATTCTTCTGTTTTCTAACATATGGGTCTGCAGTCTTCTCCTCTCACCCCCACTTTTGGACTCTTGCTGCTCAATTAAATTCTACTTTTGTAACAGCTCTTTTAATAGATTAGCTTCATTGTTTCCAAGAATAGCAGCACTGATTATGCGACTATGTGCACTGATTGGCTTCTGTACATTTATCTGCATTACAGCCTAAGATTCAATAGGCCTAGATTTTATCATTGTGCATTCTGTGCAAATGTCTAACCCAAGTTCATTATGTCTTTATCATCCATTGTAGCTGGCAATATTTTTAAAAGACAGCTGAAATCTAACAATCTGTGGGCAACATGAAGTTGTAATTTTTCTGAATACTACAGTAGATTATAGTCACATTTAAAAGGCTGTCTATTTGGTCTAAAATAGTAGGTTTTATCACCAGAGGGGTTGAGAATCTCAACAGATATATTCTGTTTCTTCAGCTCAGGCATTCCACCTTAATAAGGGTGGGGAAAACTGTTTATTTGGCCATAGCATTTTGGTGGCAGTTTCATAGAGGTTGACAAGTTGAGTTGAAACAATGGATAATAAGTTCTTTAACACATACACTGACTGTAACATCCATGTCCAAATGCGCCATGCTTATTTGATAAAGGTATTTATATTAAGTGTGTCAATAATACAGTATATTGTAATATGAAATCTCTACCAATATCTTGTTCCATTATATTCATAGTAAATATAGTGGTTGTAGACTATGGACAACTTTGACTGCACAATATTAATGTTCTGCTGTATACTGATCCATCAGTGACTTAAAGTATGAACAGGATAGCCTGACTTAATGACCAAATCTGATTTTAAAGTTGGAAACTGACAAATGGACTATAATTGGGGCAAAGAAAAAAAGTTCAGCCTACTATTTCGCACCGTCTTTTGTGTAGTTTGTCTCTTACACATTGCAAAAAATTTAACTTTTAGGGGGTGTTAAAGTCTGTTTTTTCATAGATCAACAGGAAGCAGGGTGTTGTTTTGACAGTACTGACCCAGTGTAACCTGTTGTAACCTCGTTTTCTGGGACAATCAAGACCTAAAATGGAAAAGAGAAAAGAGAGCAAATTAGGGTTTGTGAATTTGTGAATGAATAAACTTTTTTGACCATTTTTCCTGCCACTATCATGTAAAACCATCCTCTTCAGAGGGATATTTTCAATAAAACAGGTGCTATATTTTATGCATGTCTCATTATGATTATACACAACTTAAATAATTACAAAAATGAGACAAAATAGGTTGATTTAGGTGGAATTAACTTTGTGATTCCTTCGTCAGTGCAACCAACAAAATCTACACTAGCCTTATATTCTAGATTCAATATTTTGAGTACATTGTCACAAAAACATGAACATTCAGAGCTATCCAAAATATTGTGTTTTTTGGAAGGCGCAGAGTATGTACTTTCACTCAGTGTCACAGCTAAATAATTTACACTATATGGAAACAAATGACTGGAGATTTCATGGGTTGAAACCTAGTCTTTGTAGGTTTAAGTATATTTAAGATCTGCAGACCTCAAATGACATCCACTGAGGTGTGAACTAGTACTTGTATTGAACTTCCTCACAAAATGTACTGAATGCATATCAAACTCTGTTTTCTGCTCCACTGAATAAGCCTACAAGTATTGACATTATTTAGCTATTTATTTAAATTTCATTTTTAATTCTGCGTTTGCAATGAAAAGTCACACCATTTTGAATACAATGCAGAAAACTGGCCAGCGTGTTCTTTTTTGTGTGTATTGTATACAGCCTATCTCACCTCGTGATGGCTGCTGCTGTCGCTACCGTCCATTGATATTCCAGCTGAGCGTGCATGTCAGAAGCGCTTTGTCCAACTGCGAGGCACAGGGGAGAGAGTGTTTGACGGCGCATCTCTGAATTTAATTATCTACAGCTGCTTCAGAGCAATAGAATGATCTGTAGGATGTGACAGCTTTTCTTGGGGACAGAATATCCTGTATACACAAACACAAGCGCTTGCACCGAACAATGAATTGAAGACGTGAGGAAACTTTTGGGGCTGAACAACATCTAACAAAAACTGTCTGCAAGCAAAGTCTGTCCCCTCTGTAAATGTCACATCCTGACTATCTGAAGCTGTTTTATTTTTATGGATCGGGGCAGTTTGGAACATAGTGGTGCTGCAGGATGAGAGTCCCAGATTAGCAGGGCAAATGTTTTTCCAGTCTAATTAGTTAGAAGCTCCACGGTGTCCCCCCGCATCTCTCAGAGGACAACATATCAAAAGTAGCCCCCCCCCCCCGCAAACCCGGTTTATACACAAAATAAAGTTTGAGCTCATTGCCTTTAAAATGTTAAGGGGATTTGAAGAGCTTGAGAGTCTAGCCTCAGGTACAAATACGTCAAGGCTTATTTTCCAAACATAGAGCGAGGGTTTTGTCATCAGCTCATACAGTGAAGTGACTTATGCCGACTCTGCTGTGTTGTACCAACTCTTTGCATTCGTGCTGATTGTGTACCTTGCTGTGGATGTGATTTACCAGTTGCGTCATGGAAATGATGCAGTGAAGGGTTTACAAGACGGTAGCTTTACCCCCAATACCTAAAAACCACAGCATAGCATGACCCCCTCAGCCTGAAAAAGTGGTGAAATTGCAGTGCAGATTCTTTCTCTGATCGTCACAGTTTTACAGTACCTTTCGGTTAGTGATGGGAATTCCGGCTCTCCGAAAAGAGCCGGTTCTTTTGGCTCAGACACACAAATACCACCACTCACCTTGACTAATCACGTGGTGCTTTAACAGAAATACTGTCATTCATTTCAAAGTGCTGCTTCTTAGAGCCAGATTGTTGATGACTGACCCCTCACTAAAAAGCATACTCCTCCTCAGCTTTTCCTGGCGATTTCAGGGGACCAGTCCAATAGGATTGGGGTCCCAAACCCATTTACTGACAAGGTCTGGTCCTGGTCCAATTCGCTGAGCCAGGACTCTGTGAACACCAGGAGACAAGATTCTCCTATTTCTCAAAATCCACACTTAATTGTTGGGTCACACACAGTGGAGCGCCCCCTGTTGTACAGGAGGAGGTATGAAGGCAAAGACACACCAACCTGATTTTCAGCGGTCGGAGGTCGTCAGGCAGTCTGGTGAGGTCAGTGACATGAGTCTGGTTGGTGTGCTCTCTACGATCGGTCATTGTTAATGCCATCGCCAGTCTTTTCGGACAGTTCAACATGTGTTATCAGCCACTACCCGTCATTCAGTTGGACCAATCTGACTGGTGGAGGGATAGCCCTTAACTAGTGAATCAGTTAACAAGGAGTTTACATGTGAATACAGCTATGCCAGGGAACTTCACACTATTATTGTCTTCTATAATAGGCCATGAACTGCTCTTATCATATCTGAATGAGTGCCAGTCAGTGTTGACTATGAATTTCATTCATTCCATGAAGTGAACACTGTTAGCATTGTTAGCATAGTGTGATTTCTCCTCAGTTTTTGCCCGTGACATCTTTCTTCTTCCACAATAAGAAGTCTGAGAGCTGACTACGCCAGTATCTTCTTATTACTAGAAATCAGTTCAACAAGGACAACAACAACAACCCTTCTTGACTACTCCACACTCTTTGACAACAATGACTGATGACAGCGAGCTCTGTGTTTTAGAGAAATGTTCCGTCATTTTCTGTTTTTTCATCTTGCGCAGAATGTACGCTCACACTGGTAGTCAATTTGATGTGTTCTTCAACATTTTTTGACTGTATCGGGGAGACGGAAGCCGATTAATTAGTTGGGCTACCTTTTCTGGTGAGGATCGGCAGTCGTGTTGGTGTGTCTTTGCCTTAACAGGAGTTATGGTGTTTTTAGACATTTGACCTTGGAAAAGTAGGCCACAAAATAGGTCTAGGTCACCCATTTCAGAGCATGTCCAAACTCTATACATGATTTATGTATGGTAAAAAAAAAAAAAAAAAAATCTAAGGTTCCAGCGTTTTTTTTTTATCTTTTTTTTTCAGAGTTAGAGTGTTTATAAGATGTGTCACAGACAAACAGACAGACGAGGGAGTAAAAAGCAATCAGTCTGGCGGATGGATGGACAGATGGCCACGCCTCCATTTATGCTCCCATGCACTTAAAATGGAATTGAAAGAGAAAAATTTAAATCATTGTTGGTAAATGTCAAAAAGATGAGGCAAGTCCCACATGTACTTGTCCAGTTACTGTGTTCCTTGCAACAAATGTCCTGAAAATCTCAGATTATATGGTGGACAATGACTGGGTCTCATTTTCCCTGAAGCCCAACGAAGCTCAGCAGCAAACACAGTTCTACTGACAAAGAGATGCAATGCATAGAAGAGGCAGTGCAACAAAGACAAACTAAAGTAAGAATGGAAGGGATGAAAGAAATAATGAAGGGATGGAGGGATTGACACCGGATGGTCAGCCCGGCATTGTCTTGGAGCAGCATCTGAACTTGTAAGCGCCGTTTATAAGCACTGTCTCGGTAGCTTAGACAGAGAGGATTATCGCACGACACTTTTTAGCCTCTTAAACAAGCCACAGTCGCAGCCAGCATGGTCCAAGAGAGCGCGAGACAAAGGACTGGCAGGGAGCGCGAGGATTTAGCTAAATGTCAGACAACGCGTGTATTGTAAATGTAAACTTTTGTTCGCTTTTGTCTCTGTTGTTTAAGTCGCTCACACTTGATGTTGTCTTTTCTCTGCGCAAAACAGTGAAAATGGCGAGTAAAGAGAGAGAACGCTAGAGAGAGAAGAAAAAGAAGAAGAGGAGGGAGGGGAAGGGAAGGGAGGGGTAGGGAGGAAACAATAGGAAGTAGAACAAGGAAGAACAGTCACCAGTGGGATATTGCCGCCGGACGGTTGTTGCTAAGCGTTTAATCTCCCGCGCTCAGAGAATACAAACGATCTTGTAATTGTCCCTGACCTTGACATCAACAGCGAAGGTCACAAAGGAGCCGGGGCTGCTTTGCATTTCCCACAGATGCTTTGCAGAGACACGCAGAACAATTAGTAAACTGGATAAAGAGGAGTTGAGCGAGTCTCACGTTGTCATCCTCCTCCTCTTCCCCCTCTTCCTCCATCCTCCCACACATACACCCCTCAGGGCAGTTACCTGGCACCCCCCCACCACTTCCTCCAGCACATCCCCAACACTTAATTATGATAAAGGACGAGTCAATGCTCCGACTTCGGGCCAACCGACACATGAGCTGAGCTTTATTCTGACTCAGGCAGCAAGTAAAGATTTTCATTAACTACTGCATTGCACAGTGTGGTTTGTAAGGAAAGCTGTTTCCATCACTATGAAGGGAAACAAAGATCCTTTAAGTCAACATCAGGAGTTAGTATCTCAAAATGAGGAGCTGAAGATAATGAAATAATAAGAAACTGTATTAAAATACTGATTACATTCTTCAATACAATCTGGATAAATTAGCAAAATATTGACTTAGTATCTCAAAACAATAACTTTCTATATCAAAAATAGGATAATTTCTCTGAATATTACTTTAGTATCTTAAAATATTGACCTTACTTTACAAAGTAACAGGATAGTATCTCAAAATATCTCACTCTTACAACAATTACTTTGTATTTCAAAATAAAATAAAATCTCAAAGCATCTCAACATAATGACTTTCTTTCCCAAAATTGGAGCTGTTACATTCATAGAATAATGATTTATTATCTCAAAATAATGAATAACTTTCTTAAAATAATGATTTATCACATAATGCAAATCATTTCTCCAAATATTGACTTTGTATCAAACTAATAACTTATTATTTCAAAAGACACTTTCTCAAAATAGTGACCTTGTACCTGAAATTATAGATATTTTCTCACAATTATGACCTAAGATCTCAACATAATTTTACACTTTATAAAACATTTATAAAACAATGTTTATAATTAATGAAAAACAACCCAACATATTTTTTTCCTGAGCTCAAAGTGACTCATGTCTGTCAATAAAAACAGTATTTTAACTAATTCACCCCTTCCTGTGTGTGTGTGTTTGTGTCTGCCATGTGTCTCTCTGTGCAGAGAAAGATGGTGTACATTACATATGAATGAATACAAGACTCCATGGTCGTGTGCATGGTGACACCTCAGAGTGAGTAGGAGGGCGCTACTCTGTGGAGTGGGTTTTGTGAGTGTGCATGAGGCGTTTATGTCCTTTGTGTGTGTATGTGCGTGTGTGTGTGTGTCAGCCCTGGAATCGCCTTTATGTAATTAAGGGACTTTTGTCCTCTGACAACGGTGCACTACCTCTATTATTGAATATGCTGAGAGTTGAGATATGATTATACTCTGGGTAAATTCAATTTCTGTTTTCAGCAGTTTGATTATAAGAGCCTGGACCGGGGTCTTTTAAGTTAAGCCTCTGTGAGGTTTAGGCTTTATTCGAAAGAGGTATAATAGAACTGACCTCAACTTAGCATTTTAACCAACTCAACCTTAAAAAACAGCATCAACACAATAGCCACGACACCCCTCTGGGATTTCTGCTCGTCTCTTCTAATAATGAAATGCCCCTACTGTTTCTCATAAATGAAATGTGGAGTTACAAGCAGTAGTCTGTTTACGGTTTTCTTTATTCTATTAATATTTTTTATTTGCATTCATTTATGACTTCAGTGTCACTTTTCAGTTTATTACATGTTCTTTCTTTCATTGATAAAATATGCTGCTATATGATGATATTTCTTGAACAGTGCACTGCTGCCAACAGTCACCTTCTTTATGTTTGCCCTGGTTTCCATAGCAAATAACAGAGCCTGCTAACATCAAAGTTAAAAATAGACAGACAGCATGCTTGAAACTTTCAAAGAGAAACAGTGTCATCAACTGGGCCACTTAAGCCTGAAGCTCTGCATATACTGTCCACCAAAACTTCACATTTGATTTGATCTCTGAATTGATCTCTGAATTGTAAGGCCTGTAATAGTACAGTTGAGACAGCTGTCATATACCAGCATTGTCTCTGAGAATATTCAACAAGCACCTAAATTGTAAAAGAAAAAAGTCTGATCTTGATTTCAGCTTAATTCAGTGGGTTCAATATGTCAGATTTGCATGAGGTTTGTGTTGGAGTCTGTGTTTTGCTCGGAGCTGGTTGACATTAAAGAACTGTACCTCTAAGATAACCAAGGTACAGGAGCTGAGGAGAGGATTTGAAGACCTGAAACTGAATCAAGTCCTTGACAAAGAAACAGTGTACAGGCTGTTATAATGGATGTAGACAACCAAGACAGTCATTGGCTTAGAAAGGGAGTTAAACAACATTAACCACAAAAAAAAAGACTCCAACACAAGCATAACCATCCAGCTGTGACAAACTAGTTAAACCTTTAAATGTTCTTAATTTAATTATCATAGACTCTGTATAGTTAGTGGACAGAATCGTCCTGACATTACTCATTAATTTCTGAAACCTTAACCGCTGTTCTGAAGCCAGTAGTTTACCAGAAGTGACCATATTTGGCAAAAGGGGTTGAACTATGGGAGTTTGAGGGGTCAAAGGTGAACTAAAACTAAACACTAGCTTACTAACTCAGTAAAACTGTCATCAAGTGTTGTGTAACCATCATTTTATGTCATTTTATTAAATAACAAAAACTCCAAAAGTCCAACTCAGCAGGCGAGCAAGCTGTCATACGGATGTCAGTCAAAGCCTCACATGGCAGCGTCGAAGCTTCCTACTTCAACTGAAATCTGACAAACAGAGGAAATACGTAAAGATGGACCATCAGATTACTGATTAGCCAAGCCAAAAAATTTGATGAATGTTAGAAAAAGCTGAGGTCCTTTCTTCTGGGTCATTACAAATTAGTAAAAATGTTACATTTTCAGAAATAATGTATTTTGTTTTGCTCCTTTGCAGTCAGCATGATTACATTTTTGTTTTTATTTAATGTGTAGGTGGTGGCAGCACTTTGTTAGAGGTAGAGAAAGAGAGCCGGGAATGGTTAATATGAGAATCTGGTAAAAATGACATTAAAATTATATTAACTGACAGGCAGCAGTTAGAAAAAGGTGGCCGGGTTAGGTTTAATATAGAAAAAGCCCACCAAATTGTGAAAAAAAGACTGAGATGATTGTATAACCCATTTACCTCCAACCCTTTGAAATGCAAAGGAGATCCTGCAATGACAAATGATGTGTCTGCAAAAACAATGAAGGCACCAGTTATAATTGTTATAAATGTGTAATATATCTCATGTTCAGTACATGATATAAATGGAGTTTAGTTCCATATTAGTGTCATTTCTGTCAGGCGGGTTTGTACAGGTTAAATATGATATAATAACATGGTTGGTATATGTATGGAGTTCTATGGGTCATGGAAAAATGTAATGAGTGCACATTCATCTTCCCATGTCTCAAAAAAAGGCACATGAATGTAGAATAAGGAAGACTCATAGTTGAAAACATCATAGATATTCATTTATTTGCACATAAAGTTCACAGCTAGATGTAATCTTTGTGCTGTCAGGAAATGTTGAACTGAAGCTCTTCCACTGCTCGTGTGTGGGAGCCAGCGTGGGAGTTGTTCCTGTTTGCTAATATTGATTGAGTTTTCTTCTGATCATATAAATAATGTTGACAATCTACCAGGGTTATCTTCTCAGTCTTTATTCCTGATTTATTACCACTGAGATTTGTAGGATGGGTTTGAGAAGCGTATTCCTCCCTCATATTCATGCTTTTCACTGGAAGCATGTAGAGTAGTCCTAGTCTCTCCTCTTGAATGCCTTAAAGCTATCTGTCCATAAGCTCAACCCACAGATCACCACATGTACAGTAGGAATGGTCCTGGTCCAGGCCTAAGAGGTCAAGGAAGATCAATTTAAGGTGAAGCGTTTGCCAGGATCAGCACCTTTTTGACTCGCTTTAAGTGCAAATAGATTAAATCAGTGGGGAAGGAAGAGGTGAGGCACAGATCAGTGATTGTGGTTTTACATTTGTGCATGTTTGTGCACACGGGGCTGGGGTCATGGGCTGATTTTAGTGGCAGTTTTTCTTAAGGTAATGATTGAGACGATGTGTTGTTGGGTTGATCGTTGTTAACCTGAATGCCTAGGTAAGCATCTGCGTTTGTGTGCAGATGTCTGCCTATATGTGCAAGCAAGCAGTGAGATGTGTTACGTGTCCACTTGTTAACACCCTGTTATTTGGTAGTTACAGTGTTCTTGCATCTAATTGGCAGTTGGAGGTGTTTGTTCTACTACAGATCAGTGTATGAGAAAACAAGTGGCATTTAAATACCAAATACCACAACAGTGTGACATTCTTTACTTAGAAGTTTTATAATTCCTTAATTCACCCTTTTTAATGGGAAGGCATCACATTTCCACTCAATCAGAGAAATTAAACGTGTGTACACAGGTCATGTTGTTAGAAATCTTTGTAGAACAACCTGTTTGAGAGTGAGTCATGTACTATTAGTCACTAGACAATCAGCCATTTTATTTTAGTTCACCAAGAACTAATGTGGTGCTGCAAATCAGTGCAAGTCAAAGGGGAAATGACAGTTAAGCTAAATTTACTTGCAATCCTTTGTATTGCATTAAATCAGTGGTTCCCAACATTTTTTGGCTTTTGACCCCATTTTAACATCACAAATTTCTGAGACATTCAAAATGGAGAAATTGTTTTTGCTACAATTAATTTGTTTTTGATCATGTAATAGTTTTCTATAGTATGTTGCAAATAAACATTAATTTTAGATTACATTTAGTCTATATAATGTATATTATTATGGACAGAGGCAGAAAAGCCAGGTTGACATTACTGCACAAAGGGAGAATTTTATTTTCCTTGGTATTTACAGTCAGTCCAGCTTGGATTTACAAGGCTGACAATTAATACTGAACAAACAATAACTCAAACTATGAATTGCAAAAGAGCTGCAGCATCTTAAACTGGCCACAATGAACATTTGAAAGATAAACAGTACCACAGCGCTTCAGTTTCAGCTTCAGAGTTTGTCATGTCTTTTATGTATTGTGATTGTCTCTCTCAACTCACCATATATATATTTTTTTATCAGTAAGTTTTTTTTGTTTTGTTTTGTTTTGTTTTTAATCAACTACTAGAAATTTCAGGCGACCCCACTTGAATTCCAGGCGACCCCACATGGGGTCACGACCCCAAGATTGAAAAACACTGTACTAAGGCCACAGGCATCAAAATGTTTTCTTGTATCTTTTGTTTGGTATAACCCAAAACTGCACAGTGTACACTAGGCATTACTCAAAGCTCCTCAGTGAACAAGTCAACATGAAATTTAGTTTCCATTAATGTGATTGTCTCTCTCAACTCACCATATATTTTTTTACTAGTAAGTTTTTTTTTTTTTTTTTTTTTTTATCAATTACTAGGAATTTCAGGCGACCCCATTTGAATTCCAGGCTACCCCTCGTGGGGTCCCGACCCCAAGATTGAAAAACACTGCATTGAATGCTGTGTTTTTCATTTCACTTCATTTTTTAACTGCCAGTTTAATTTTTAGTATAAATTTTTGTTAAATGACACTGGCACTGAAACGGTAAACAAATGAGACTACTCTGCTTCTTTTCTAATCACACTGTGTCTATTTTCATCACAGGTAGTTTTGCAGTTCTTCCAAAAAAACACTTTTTACATGCTTTGTTATGATCCTGCATAATCTGTTCAGAAAAAATACATATTTTTCAGACAAAATCAAAATTAGCATCTTTATTTAAGATATGAAGCGCTTGTGTTGAGGGGAAGCCTTAGAAAATTGTTTCCTGCTGCTGTGTGTTTTCTTTTTCTTTTCTTTTTTTCTGCTGGATAAAAATCTACAAGGATGTTTCCTGTGGTTTATCTCTGTCTGGTCAAAACTCTGATGTACTGAAGGGGAGTTATCCTATTTTTGCACTCTGCATTGTCGGCGATTCCAAACCTTGTACCCCTGTTACAATCCTGACTCAAATAAAAACATAAATGGTTTTGCTTTAAAATGTTTAGAAAGATTTAATATCTTTTATAGAGTTGTCTTTACTCTTTCACCACATCCTGACTAAACCTGTCCTTTTCATGCTCTTGCAGCCCCTTCTGATCCAGATGAGAGTCCCTGTCGGAGGACCTACTGTGGCCGTGGTCGTCAGTGCGTGCTGATGGCTGAAACGGGCCGTGCTGAGTGTGTTTGTCAGGAAAAGTGCCGGCCGTCCTTTGTGCCGGTGTGCGGCTCCGACGGCAGGTTTTACGAAAACCACTGTGAGGTTTATCGCACAGCCTGTCTGGAGAGGAGACGGATCTATGTGGTGCACAGCAAGGACTGCTTCTTCAAAGGTACTCCACGAACACACTGACACCATCTGTGGCTGCATTTATGGATGATTATGCATTAAGCACAGAGGAAGTCTATTTTTCATTCCAGTTATAAGTTCCCTTTCTCCTTTTGTAACTCGGTCACAGCGATGTTTGTAGTCACTGATCATGGCATTGTGTCCATTGTCTTTAAGAGACAGAATGCACTATCAGTGAAGCTTATTGTTCCATTATATATTATACAGGTGCTTGAAAACGATGAGGCCTTGAAAGGTAGCCATAATGAATATGATGTAGGCTATATATGTATATAATGTTTGTTTGCTCACAGCATTTACTTTGTTGTGTGTCTGGGGTGATTTACAGAGGCTAAGTGAAATACCACTGTTCTGAAATAAACTAAATTAAAATTAATAAACAGTACTTTGCGGTTTTATATTGACATGATGATGGTAGAGTAATAGGTAATGAAGGAGTAATAGTAATATGAAAAAAACCCTGAAGCTCTTTGAACCCATGAAGACCCAGTGTTACTTTCCAAATGAATTTTTCTCCCTATTTAACCTTTCTTAAGTGATTTATCACCATTTATTATAATTTTATCATCTGTATTTTGTGCTTTTTGAGTGAAAATCATGTATTTTCCTATATTTAATTTACTGTTCATCTAGATGTTCATAAAAGCTCAGATTAAAATTGAGGGTTGTTATATCAAGGACAGAGAAAATTGAACTAAAAGTGACTTTTTCAACAAATATGTCATTAATGCCGTGTTGGTACCAGCTTGACTCGACTCGACTCAGCCTTTTTGCGCTTCCATTATTTAAAAGAACCTAGAATCTGGTACCCGGTACTACTTTTCTAGTACTTGCTCGGCTGAAGTTCCAACGGGTGAAGAGATAATAAAATGAGATATGTAAACACTGCAGACCACTGATTGGTTAGAGAGTGGTCTCTGTGTCATTGCATCATCAATGCACAACACGTCATTTTTTAAAAAACAGATTCAGAAGTTTACAGTAAATATATCAGTAGGCTAATCCATGATGACAGCCTGCAAAACGACACCGTGGTCGGTCGAGGAGGTTCACACATTTCTGTCCTTGGTGGCCGATGAAAAGATTCAGCGTGAGCTTGACGAGGCAACACGAAATGAGCGAGTTTATCAGCAACTTTCTGAGCAGACATCACAGAAGGTATTCATATCATCACTATGATGTCCAGGTACTCTGAAGTCAGTAGTATCCTGTAATGGAAATGGTCTCCAGGAATAGTATCTGGTACCTGAGTGGAGTTGAGTCGAGTCAAGTTGAGCTGGTTCCACATTGTGGAAACGCAGCATAAGTGAATATAAACCTAGTGTCTCTATCCACTGTCATTTGTCAAACTCCATGGGTTTTGCTGGTGAATCACTGTTGTATTAGATGACGGTATTTCTACATTCACTACTGAGTCTCTGAACGTCCAAATGGGTCATATCTGATTACCATGACAAACTGCATTTTACACCAGTTATTTACATGTATTGATAGGGTTAGTGGATCAACAGGTATTAAGCAGTAGATGATTTTTGATGCTGTTAGCTGTATGGGTCTTTATGGGTTAAAAAATAAACCTGTTTTGTGGCTGTAATACTATACACATATACACCACCTGACAATAGAAAGCCCCACAGTCATATTTGTGCATGTGTGTACACATATTTGGACCACCTTTAGCTTTCATTATGGCACCATTTCCAAAAGTTTCTGCAGTATAACAACATTTATTTTGTTCCATAGTTACATATTCCATAGTTTTTGGCCAACACCTTGTATTGATGATGGAGAGTTAGACCGCTGTGTAAGTGTGAGTCTTCTCTACCACATCCCAAAGACTCTCAGTAGGGTTCAGGTCTGGACTCTATGGTGTCCAATCCATGTATGAAAATGATGTCTTTTGCTCCCTGAACCACTCTATGACAATTTTAGGCCAATGATTCCTGGTATTTCCATGATTGTTAAAATGCCATTTGTGTGTTTTGTCTCATTAGGCTGTTAACCCACCACCATTTTGCCTGATCAGTATTGCACACATGTAACTGTCAGCAGAGATGAGATAGTAGTGAGATTGCTCAGTCTTTAGTATTCACTGGCATCATTGAAAGAAATTCTGTTTTACTGCATGATACCTTGTCCTGGGCAAACCACAAATCTTGAATGTTGAGCCATACATTAGTTAGAATAAATGTCAGCATTTTAATAAGGCAGTTACTGTTGTTATTATGTGGTTATTGCCAGGGTGTGATTGGGGGGGGGGGGTGATTGTGATGGGGGGGGATCAACTCCCCCTCTGGTTTTTACATTCCTACTTCTGCTTAATGAATTTCATCCCTGGGGGGACAGCCAACCAACTGAAATAACAGGCAGGTTGTGACTGAGTTTTCTTACACTTATATCCTACATTACTGGCAATAATGTTCACCTGAATCGAACTGTTGGCAGTCTCAGAATTCGCGAACATCCCCATACACTGGGACGCCGTAAGGGGGGGGGGGGGGGGGGGGGGGGGGGGGGATTCATGGGACCTATTATTTGTGTGTCCAGTGGAAGCAGGTTACAAGCTGTGAAAATTTCATGTAAGATCTGCTGTATAATAGAGGAATAGAACCCAGGGGTCAGACATTGAAAGCATGTAAAGTGTCACTTTCATTTCACGCCAGCGTTAGTTACGTTAGTTATGGACCGCAACCCCCCTTCCGCTCCGAAAAAAAAAAAAAAAAAAAAAAAAAAAAAACCCTGTTTTTTTGGCATTGTATTAGTTAATACTGCTTTACTTCCAAATTATTACCATTTAATTTCCAAACTGTATTAAGTATTATTCTACTACTCATTTTAAAAATCCATGCTCTTGTTCAGGTTTTCAGTTGCTAATGCTACCATTTCTGTTTCCGTTCACCTTCTAGTACTTCAGCAGGTGTACTGTGATGCTGCACAGAGGCAGCTGTCTGACATGTCTGTCTGCTTGACTGACTTTGGTACATGTTAACACTTTTGATGCTGTCTTTGAGTAAAATATGCCCCCAAATAATGTTCTGATACCTGTATAGCACCGTTTCTAGTGTCTCCATTTGCAGTGGGGCTTTGACTTCTGTTTGATGTTGACACATTTAAGCAGAAATGGAGCTGTACAAACAAAGTAAATGTTCTGTTACATTCTGCCACCTGTCAAACTCTAGTCAGAGGCATCAATCAAGCTGAAAAACATGCCGCTTCTGTCTGACAGCTTTTCAGTCTAAATGAAAGAATTTGGCCTTGAATGTTGTGACACATGGTCAGATGTGCTTGGAAATGATAGTTCAGTGTTGATATTGGGGCTCAGGGGGTAAAACTATATGTCTTCTATGTGTTCTGAAGCTGTAGAGCTTCTCCTTTTGTGTATGTTTGTGTTTTAGAACAGTTATTCAGTCATTCTTTATTATTGGCTTTATACAGTTTGGAGATTTTCAGTATTTTTCTTTTTCTTTAATCTTTCAACATGGCCTCCAATTTAGTTTAGTCTTCGGTTAAGTCCATATGTACTATTAATTTCCTTTTATTTTGTGGAACTGCATGGTGTGCAAAGCTAGATTATTTCTAAACACTACATAGTAAAAAAAGTGGGAATAAAACAAACCAGATTTTTCCTGCTATTCTATTTTCTTTTAATTCATATTGTGTTCATTTTAATTCAGATTAGTTTTTTTTTTCTGCGTTTTTTGAAGACTACCATTCTTTATTTCAGTCTCTATAAAATAATGTATTACTCCCTATCTTAGTCCTAGATTTCAAAGGGGTTGCCGTTTGCACATTTTTCCTCTACTACTATGAAGTCAGCAGTAGTTTAGTGAGGATCGCTGCTTCTCTGACATAAATTATTGAAGTCATCCTTCCTCAACTGTCAGTCATGAACGAAACTGAACTCTCAGCACAAAATGTCAACGTTATTTTACAGTCAGCGCTGCAGTCGGTTCATTACAACTTCTGCGTAAAGACAACATGTGTAGATGAGGTTTCTCCTTATTTAACGTATTCACACAGACATGCACACGAAATACTGTATTTTACCATTACCTGGAGCTGGTTGACAAACTGGTTGAGGAAGCAAACTACAAAATACTACCTTCTTTATTAGATACCCAAATGACAAAAATAAATACAACAAACCATATTTTTAGAAAGTAAAAAGTCTTGTGTCAAAGTAATTAGACTTATTTTTGCTTTTTCTGAAAAGAAAAGTGATCTAATCAAGTATGTTTTTAATTACAAAGAAAAGCTTTCTCAACGAAATGTATGTAACTTTCTTCTAACAGCTAATACAACACTACATTTAACTAGTAACAACTGAAAACTGCTTTGCATAATATCCTAACAGAGAAACAAGATAAAAATAGTTTTTTTTTTGTTTTGTTTTTTTTTTTTTTTTTACAAATGAGGCTGCTAGCACAGTTTTTCCATTTAACATTATTAACTGTCTGAAATAAGTAGGTTTTATTTGTTTGTAATGAACAGTTTTATTTTTCGTTTATTCTTTCAGTAATTTTTTTTTGTTTACACTTTTACTCTAGTGTTGGGAAATCTAGTGAAACGTATTTACCCCACTGGCAGATTTTTATTTTATACAAGATGTGGTCATATTTGTCTTCTTTGTGGTAAGTCACATCTGTAATGAATAACATTTTTGCATAGGTTTATAATCTGATAATTATCCTAAAAAGTGTCCTATGGATGTGTGTAAAACATTTGTGGCAGAGTTCTAAATGTGTATGCACACATCCATAAATGTGTGCTGTGTTCAAGTATGCTACTAGCATACTGGGATTATTTATCAGTATCTAAAGATGATTACTGTGGATTAGGTATTTATGTGGATTAGGTATTTATTTATTTAACAGTTCAGTAGTTATGATGGTAAAAAAAAATGAAATAAATAAAAAAACACAGTTAATACAGTTTGGGCTAAAAAGGTTTGGCATTTCACTTGATTGACGTCCTTTTCAACACAACATTCAATGAAACTTCATGGATTCCTATGGGTGGGGCATTTTTGTCCCATAAGACACCACCGGCTTTACTTTGTCCTCTGTCCATATACGCTGAGCCTGTTGGAAGTTTCTCTTTAAATTTTGTTTTCCAGGTCAGACTAGTATTACATGGCTTTTGTAATCCTTAGGGTGTGGGGGCTAAAATAGAAAGTAAAGCTCATTTGGAGTGCATGGTTTCATGTCAACACAGTGCAAAAACACACATACTGTACAGAAACACACACACACTGACAACATGGCAGCATGTTGCCATTTTACATTACAGAGGCATGGATTCCTGGCAGATACTACCTTGCATCACTAATCCACATTAGGGAAGTTCAGTTGGCACATTAGACTTCAAACACACATGTCTGAATACAAACCAGCAGGAGACGCACAAAGTCTGGAAATCAGTCAGACGTTGCGGGAGTCATGCATATGTACATATATATGCAAATGAGAAGAAGTGATTGGAGCTGACATCTTAAGACCTCCCTTTTATGTCATGTTGTATTTGTTGTATTCACTATTATTACTTAGAGCACAGAGTTTTTGAATTTTGTACGAGGAGGTGTGTCTGTTTGGTGGTTGGTCCCTATTAGGTTTAGAACACATCTCAGGAATGGTTTGATAAATTTGACATATTCACTTGATAGTGGTGAATAAAGGTCAAAGTCGCAGTGACCTCACCTTTCAGATTATTATACAAGGGCTGGGGATCTATCTGATTAAATGCATGATTGTTATTTATTCTGGTTTTTACTTTTTTTTTTTTGCTGATTTCAATTTAGTTTTTGTTAGTTTTTATAGCTGCACAAGAAGTTTTATTTTTATTCTCATCTTGAGTAACTGACACATTTCAGAATTTTATAGTTTTATGGAAAAAAAAAATATACATAGCATAAAGTATAATTTACAAAAAGAGTCTTTCAGGTCTCACACTGTTGAAGTCAAAGAGACAAAGACCTCAGCTCCGAAATGAAGCCAGTACAGAAAAATATTAGTTAAAAAACTGCCAACGGCCACGGGGAATGGTTCAAAAAAGCTTCCCATACGTTTACATCAAACTTATCTCTAAAAACACTTGATAATTCTAGTTTTCTCATTCTCCTTTGTTTTATTTGGACCCTCAAAAGAGTGATATGACGATTAATCGTTAAGTTACTGCTCTGTTAGTAAGAGCTCAGAATGATAATAATAACAATAATAATAATAATAATAATAATAATAATAATAATAATAATAATAAACTTTCCTGTCTTCCAAGTTGTGTTTTCTTTTAATTTAATAAAACCTTTTTTTCCCTGACAGCTCAACTGTAGTTGTGGTTTGTAGGGTCCACTAACAATACTATAAAATGACTTTGTAACACATTACTTAATTAAGTTTACCGTTTGCTAGAATCGGTATGCTACTGTTTAGCACTTCCTCACCTCTGACCTCTTGTTCTCCCACAGCTCCACCCCTTTTGTCCAAGTATAGGCACTTCTGGCTCCAATAAACTAACATGATGAAGGTCAAATCACAAACAACTGGCTTCACAGTGGCACCTCAGAAATCAATGGATGACATCATGGTGTTTCATCCACTCATTACAGTCTATGGTACAAATCCATTTTAGTCTTATACAGCCTGAACTATTGTATATTATTACATATTGTTTGACCCACAGAAAAAGCCAAACATCAGATAATTTAACCTAAAATTATATTTCAATTGTGTGGTGCAACATCCATTATATTTTAAATTTAAAGCCTGTCTAATGCAATTTTAAGCATTTGTGTGAGCCACTTTTGTCATGCATTTCAAGATTCAAGATTCAAGAAGTTTATTGTCATATACAAAGCAGTACTGAGTAATGAAATTCTTACTTTGTGAGGTCCCTTCACACGACTAATGTAAACAGTTAAGCTAAACTAAACTAAAACTAGAAGCACTCGGAGAGCGCAGACCTCCGCCAAGGCTGATCAGTGCCCCCCCCCCCCCCGTGGGCCCCCCCACCCCCGATCACCACCAAAATGTAATCATTTCTTCCTTATCACATTTCCAACAAACCCTGAAAATTTCATCCAAATCTGTCCATAACTTTTTGAGTTATGTTGCACACTAACGGACCGACAAACAAACAAACAGACAGACAAACAGACAAACAAACCCTGGCAAAAACATAACCTCCTTGGCAGAGGTAATAAAGGAAATAAAGTGTACAGTTAAAATAGTTTAAACTAAACCAAAACACAATATAGGAAACAAAACTGTACACAGAGCAAGGAAAAATAAATAGGTAAAATAAAATGAAGCAAGTACTCTGTGCGAAGATTAAGTGTCTGTAGGTGCAAAGAGACATACATACATACATACATACATATATACATACATACATACATACATACATACATAAAAATAAAAAATATAAATAAATAAATAAATAAATATTTAGGATAGTATGACTAGCTCTTCATTCAGTTTTGTCAAGAGGAAACACAATGCATAGTACTGCCAGATTTGTCATGATTCTACTGATCTATATTTGACTGTAAGACTCAATGAAAAGTATCACAGCACTAGCAAAGCACAGAGGAGTGAGTACAAATGAATGGATTTACAATGCAGGATTCAAAATGGAAAAATTCATCATCTTTGCACATGTTTCTAGTTGTCATTAGGCTGCCATTATCTTAAAAATAGCTATGAATTTTCACTTTCCTCCTGTTTGTTTCCGGTTGTGCATTGAGATTGAGTGAAAGTACTCTTGCATGCCTAGAGCTTGTTAAATGCTAGATGGCGGGAAATGTTCTTACTCTCAGTCTAAGAACAAGACATCATAAAAGATTTCCTGGCTCCCTAAAGCCATGCACTTAGCCACATGTCACAAATCTAAGGCTTTTTTTTTGGGTGATTTTTGCTTTCAAATTTGAAAAACCTAAAAGCTCTGCTGTGAAAGCCAATTTCCTTCCGCTCAGGGCTATGGCCAAATTTGACGAAAGGCTAATGCATCGTATGTGGATTATTATAATTCACTGTATACTCTGCCTGTCAGAGCACTCCAGTTTGGCAAGCTAAAAAGCCACCAAAATGCTGTAATTTCCCTCCTGGCTCACACTTACCTGCAGAGATGAACTGAAGGTTTTGTTGTTTACAAAGCTTTGAACTGATGAGAAATTTGTTCCTTTTGTTGCTGCTCCACTGCCAGTTCACTCAGGACATCTGACCAAATGTCACTTTAGGCTGTCTTTGCTGTTGCTGCCAAGGTTGCAGAAATAGGAACCGGCAATCATTCACACTTCTAAATCTGAAATATCTTCTGGCTGTTGTCGAGCTTCGCTTTACGCCTGGACATCATACGTATAAAGCTGGGACTTTTTATTTGCAGTAGAGAGAGGCTGCTTCTCCCCTTCTCTCTCTTTAGTTTTATGTTTTTAATTAAAGTTTTCTTCAGGCAGTAGTGAGAAACAAGAGATGAGGTTTAAGGTCCAAACTGACTGTAGGGTGGTGGAGGCAAACATGGTAGCAGATGAGTTTATCTGTGTGCACCGGGGTATTCTCTTTGATGCAGCTGGAAGTAGGCTATAGCCTGCCTCTGACCTGATAGGACTGGTGAACTGTGAAGTGCTTGGCAATGAATTTGTAATGTCGAACACTGTGTGGTGTAAAAAGAACGATTTTAATCCTCTAGGTGGATCCTGTGGTCTTCCCTGTCATTGATGACTTTACATTACCACCACCCTCCATCCATATTGACTTTAGAGTTAATAAAAATGACAATGTAATGCCCTTAAAGTATTTAGATAGCAATTGTACAATGGTTTAAGGAACAAACAGTTTTGAGATTCAGAAGAGTTTAACAGATTTTCTTTTCTTTTTTTTTTTTTTTTTTTACTTTTATTTGCACATTACTGATAATGCTGAGTTAGAAATTGATAACAACATTTTAAAACAGTAATAGCCACTGTCATTAAAACTGTAGGGGTCAAAATTATGCTCACCTTTGAATATGTGTCAGGGAACTTATGTATCCCATGATCTACAACCGCTATGTCTTCCTGTGGTATTTACATGATTGTTTCAGATCTACTGCAAAAGTTGCCAGGGGGATCCCTGGTCGTCGTCATCCCAGAGCCAGTTTCCAGACAGTACCGGGCCGCTAGATGCCTGAAACCTATTCCAAGGGTGCAATATGGTTGGTTAGACATGATTGGCTGGTGTCTACTCCCTTTGCTACCTCTCTTTTGCAGTCCAGCCATCAGTGTCCCTATCACTCAGTCACGCACATGAAGTCTTGTGAGATTTGTAGCATCTTCAGTTAATATCAAGCAAATGATTTTTCTGCTTTATTATAGCCCAAGCTGTGATTACACAAACAAGCATTATCCACTGCTCAAACAACCAAATGATCATATCATTACTGTTTTCCCACTTAAGTGCACATATGTTGTGATGACAAACTAATAGAACAAAAACAAAACCAAGTCTTCCTTGTTTACCTGGTCAGCATACTTCAATTAACACTGGGGAGGACTTCAAAATTATGTATTATTGTAGATCGCTACACCGTTGCCGAAAAAATTATTAGACCACCCCTTGTTTTCTTCAATTTGTTGTTCATGTTAATGCCTGATACAACTAAAGGTACATTTGTTTGGACAAATATAATAATAACAACAAAAATAGCTCATAACAGTTTCATTTAAGAGCTGGCATCTAGCCATTTTCCACGTTTTCTTGATAATAACCAAAATCACTTAAAGGTGGGGTGTGAGATGTTTTCCTTGAGCATTTTTTTATTATATGGCTTTAAATCACCTTCACACCCCTATTACAACCAATTAATTAAATGCTCTAACCAAAAAAATAAAAAAAATTTAGTCACCTGTGGAATGGACAGGACTGAAAAAACACCATCCAGTCACTTTGAACGCTCAATCAAAACGATTGAACGGTGATATGTCTATCAAACTCAACTGCCATTTGTCCCTCCCCCCTCTGCGTGTACCCCTCTTTGTGCATGAGTCGTGCGTTCTCAGGGGCTTGGAGCACTAGTACAGGAAACGAAGCCAGAGTCAGAGTGTAGCTATATTAGGATGGAAAGTTCACTGGCAAACTGTTTTGTCACTAACATAAATCACTAGGAAATGTAACGTTAGCCAGATAGGTATGAACTGGGGCTGTTCTATAAGAGCGGAGGTGCTGGAGGAGACTGAATGAGATATGCATAGATCAGGGCTGTAGCCGGGGTCGGAGCCCGAGCTGGGGCCGTACTGGGCCAGAGCCAGGCGAATGATGCTGTGCAGCACTCGTGAACCCTCGGGAACAAGCATTGCACGTGCCAGTACTCTGGAGGCGTGGCTTTGGAGGGATGTCTGAAGAAAGGGGTTTGGACTTTTGATTTGAGTATTTTCATAATGTAGCTTGTAACCGTTTTTCTAAGATCTCATACCCCACCTTTAAGTTCTTACATCAATACCTGTGACATTGTACTGTCAAAAACACTGCTTTTAGACATTCCATGTTTTCTTTTCTGTCTGTTTTAGTCACATGATACACACAGGAGTTTGTACTTGATTTCATAACCATTGTTTTTGATGACTTTTGATGGTTTAAAGTATTTTTTTTGCAACGGTATGTTGTCCATTGAATTAGCAAATCTTCTCTTCCAAGCTTGCATATTGAGCCAAGCAGTAGAGTCATGTCTCAGAGAATCTTAAGAGTGGATGAATCCCATATTTAACCCTCCCTGCCTTCCTGAAAACACCCAAAATTATCCACATATTTGTAGTGGATTCAGTTCTTGTTTCCTCTCAGACCACTTAGGTCACACTAAACTGAAAGGTCATTTTTCTCCACTGAAAATGTCCATTGGGATATTTCAGCTATCAGCATCAGCAGACATAAGACATTATTTGCCTGGGTGTTCAACTCCATATTTATTGATTAATTCCTTTGAGTTTGATGTTCAGTGATTGAGATTTATTTATTTAGGTGTAGATGATCAGTTCAACAGTTTGATTTCTAGTAAAATCTGAGATAGTTCCGACATGCATAATGGAAGAGAATATTGGCCAATCAGTTTCTGTCTGTTTCAAACTATCCATATTATATTGGCCTTTAAAATCCATTATGGGTTGACCTCTATTAGAACATACTGCACAATAACAAAAGTGATAAGGGTAATTACTCCTCATTGTGTCCAGTCGGTGACTTATGGCGGTGACCTGGTGATATTCAAATAATGAAAACTTGCATTGTTATTGGACAAAATACAACAAGTCATTTACATTCTAATGGGCACAGCATCTGAAAGGGTTAATGAATTAATCCTTTTTTTGCAGCAGTTTGAAGGCATGTCAGAGCTATTTCACTCCACAAATGGAGTCCACTACTACTTCTCAACAATGCCAACTTGACAGACAGCTTCAAAGTGAAGTTATTTGACCCCATATCCCTTCGAAAAGGTGACATTGTCAGTAAAAGAGACTATTAGGCCAGCTGTACTCAAATCTGATAACCCATTTAGAGTGTAATAGCCAAAAGTCATAAAATCAGTTTTCCTTGAGGCTGTCATATTTTTTCACTGTGACAAAAATGACACCCCCTCTCACCTATAACTGAAACCATAAAAAGAATGATACCTTTTAATACAGAGGTAGAGACGACCATTGACTGATGATTTCTCCAGACTTAACTTGAAAGATGATATCAGTATTCTACTTTAGTCATATTTGAAGTGTCCAAACCAATCAAGAGAAAAGAAGAAATGCTGAGTTTCTGTGATGCCCTTATGTGTTGATAGGCATTTATGAATCACTACAGTGACTAGAGATGGATCCACATTTCTCCCATAACTGAGTGGGTGGGTTGAAGTAGACTGAAACTTCTGTGGTGTCCAGAGTCTTTATGCTAACTCTTCATCTAGTAATACAATACTCCAAATGGACTTTCTGTGATTTGCTGCTTTTGTTTGGATTATCTTACATGGATAGTAATTAAGCTACAGAAAATACAAATTAAAAATTGCAAAATTGTTTAAAACATGTGTCCCTGGTCAGTTTTGACAAAGAAAAATCTCTCATGGGGCAATATATATTTGTCCCTAAAATGGTAGAACGACTAAGGCAGGAAAAGCAGCAAGACCCAAAACAGGAACTGAATGAAACTTGTATCAGTGACAACAAGGTAATTCTTTTAGTCAGCAGGGTTCCCACAGGGTCTTAAAAAGTCTTAAAAGTCTTGACTTTACAAATCTGCATTTAATATCTTAAAAGGTATTAAATTTGATATGGTAGGTCTTAAGTTATGTTGCCATAAACTTATCCCTGTGAAAATATGTGGTCACTAGAGGGAGTAGTGAGTCACTCTGCCAGTCTGACGTGGCGATAAAACTAACAACACAGGTGAATTGAGGATGAGAACTAGTAAAAACCAACTTTCAGACTCAAAGAAGTAATAAAATTAGAAACACTGTTGTTTTCACCTCTCAACACAGTTCTAAAATAAAAGAATGGAGTTTGATGCTGAAATCATAGCATTTCTTCTACATGGGTGAGTTTGTTTAAGAAGCATGTTAAGTATAAAGTTTTATTTTGCTTTTTTATTTTATTTACTGATCTACTGTTTGGACTAAACTGTGACAACTCTGACCTTTTTTGGACAATTCAAATCCAGAAAAGCTATGTGAACTATGGGCAGACACAGCACATGAAGGTAAGTCAGAGTGTTATTTTGACAGATTGAGTTTTTGTTTGAAGGCAGTAATGACTTGACTCATTAGTATCAGCTGATATATTTTGGTCTTCTGTTTCATTTTCACCAAAAAGTATGGATATGATACAGTCCATATGGAAGTGCAACAATGTTGGTCCATGTCTGGTTAACATTGTTTTCATTGTTTCTAACCTTTTCCTCATTAATGAATTGAGTTACACTATATATGCCCCAAATAATAATACATTTAAACACTAACTTCAAAACTCAAAATGTGGCGCTGGCATTTTGTGAGCAGTTGATTAACTAGCAAATCATGCAAGGTCAATTAAGTCCACAGCCTTTGTCAGGTCAGTCTGCTGATTTATGGGAAGAGCAAATCATGCAAAAATGTTTCAGATCCTCCTTTTTTACCGAGCTGGCATTGGACCCATGACCCCGACTTTGATTACAACCGGTTCCTTCCAAAAACCATTTGAGAAAGAACTAACACAGTTGATTAATTGCTTTCATCTTCCGGATGGCTGTGAAGCTCCAAGAGAAGCAGACCACAGAGACATCTGCTTCCACCCAGCCAAATAAAACGCTTAGCAGGGGGTCTTTAATGAATCCTACTATGATTACTTCATTAAGGGTGGATGTCAAACTCGTCAAACTTGATCAAGTTGATGTTGACTCCTCAGCAAATAGGGATGCACCGATCTGACTTTTTTGGTTCCAATGCCGATACCAATGCGGGGACCTTGGGAATCGGTCGATACCCGATAATGATCTGATATCATTGCTGATTTAAGAAGCTACAAGCCTTAACTGGTGTGGTAAGGCTGAAATACATCTGTTGTGACTAATTTATTTGAGTTTAGAGAAAAACAGGCTATTCATGTTGGTTTAAGTTTATATGAAAAGGACGCATTATTTATTTATTTTCAGATATTTCTGTTGATTGTTAATTGTAAAGGAGAGTCAAAACAAAGCTTATAATCATTAAGAGAAAACACTTTCAGGAAGTACTTTTATTTTGAAGTCTGTTGAAATAGGAAGTACCTTTTAGATTGTGTTGACAAAAGAAAAAAAAAAACTTCACACTTTTAAGATGTGGATTGCCAGTTACGTGTTTGTGTTAGTTGTAAGCTGCAGTTTGAGAGGAAACCCGTCTGGTCCTTAAACGCCGAAATTCCAACTACACTACAACCTCCAAATCACAGACCCCTTAGTTCACTCCATGTTGCCTGTCTATATTTGCAATAACTCCACTCAACTCTCAGTATGCATGATGTAGCCCATGTTGCAAAGATTTAAAGGCGGAAGATTGGTCTTATGGATTGGTTGCTTTGACAGATCCCCAATCCAGCTAAAATGTTGACATCAGGACTGAGATCCAATCCTAATATTGGATTAGTGCAACCTTATCAGCAGATGAGGGAGGTGGTGGCAGCTGCCAGACACTTGTTAGAAGGTGACTACCTAAGGTGGTGGGTGTTTCATGTATGAGGGGATATTATCTTAGTCGTCTACCTCTTGGAAAAGTTAACTTGTCATTCCTTTAGATCAGGGGTGTCAAACTCATTTTAATTCAGGGGCTACATACAGCCTAATATGATATAAAGTGGACCGGACCAGTAAAATAGTATAAATAATAAGACAAAAACTTATAAATAATGTCAACTCCAAAGTTTTCTTTATGTTTTTGAATGAAAAAAGTAAAAATCCATAATGAAAATGTTTACATCATGAACTGTACTTGAACAATTCAACAATTCATGTTGAATTCTTAAGAAAAATAAGTAATTTTAATAATACTACACCATAGTTTATCATTTACACATCTACATTACTACTCACAGTGGATCTACAGATACACAAAACATTTAGTAACAATCAGAATATTGGTAAAATTCCACTTACTTCTCTTAGACATTTCAGGTTGTTCATATTTGTTCAGGTTATTCACATGGTTTGTAAAAGGCTAGTCTGTAACTGTAAACATTTTTGTGTAATTTTACTTTTTTTTTTTTTACACTAAAATAAAGAGGATTTAATCATTTACAGGTTATTATGATTGTATTTTACTGGTCTGACCCACTTTAGATTGAACTGATCTAAAATGATTTTAACATCATTTATTGTTGTGTAATTTCTGCATTTCACAAATTCATCCCATGGGCAGGATTGGACCATTTGGTGGGCTGGTTTTGGCCCCCGGGCTGCATCTTTGACACCTATGCTTTAGATCAAGTACAAGTCAGAGCCTCATTTAGGGTAGTTTACTTCCTGTAGGTTTAGTAGCCTCTAAAACCCATTCCGTCTTTGTTGGCATCAGGTCTTAACAATTGGCTTAACAAGAAAACCATTTCTAAAGCTCAGAGACTAGTGGAACTTTTCTTTCATGTCTTAAGTAAAACAACAGATAAGCCATAAACTGTGTGAATATGCACTCTTTTGCGAGACGCTGAAGAACTTCCACATGTGTTTTACCTGGTGTATAGAATGGTTGGGTCCCTGATAATGTAAACAGAGTGCACTGTCTCCACAACTGTTTGAATGTAAAGGAGGAAGAACCCTAATAGTTTGTCTTGGATGTAGAAGAATCAGTCCTCTCAGCAAAGCAGAGTCTTAATTTCCTGCTTTTTTATATTTACTGGACTGCTGTGGATCTTTTTGACGTTCTGGCACTGGAACACGAGGCACTATTACTGTTGTTACTTCTGCATATAGGAAACTGTAGTCTTCGAAGCTGCTACCTTATTTTAATGGCTTTGATGATTGTGACATTCAAAAAGCACTTTAATATAGGCCTGGTTCGTCAGATGTGTATTTGATAGTGTGATGACTGTTACGGAAAAAAAAAAAAAAGAAAAAAAAAAGCAGTTCACAGGAGAGAATCTGAAAAATATTATTAATACAGTGTTGGAACTGAAATATCCTTCCTTCCAATAACACATTAATGACTTCGTTGTCACATTGATCAACATGTTCAAGCTGCTTTTACAATTTTTACCTCATTATTCACAGCCTTCACTAGTCAAAACAAGACTTTTAAATTTTATTTTATGTGGATTTAAAAGACTTGAAAGGCAGCTAAGACATGCTCACACTGTATATGTACAAACACCCCTTTTCAGAAAAGTAGAGATATTTTAAAACAGTATTTGTGATTTGTACATTTTGTAGAATAAATAATACATTTTGACATAAGTATACTTTTTGATCTTGCCTGGCATAGCAAAGTGGCCATTGGTCAGTCATTGTCAGTACAGCAGGAAATGCCAATTCTACATTGGTCACTCACTGCTGTCAGGTGGCAAATGACACTTTTCACCACTTTTCACCCATTGGCCACCTTAGCCTGATGGTCAGTCTGCTACACGAGTATCATCCTCTAACGCATATAGAAATTGTATTTAAATAATTTAACTTGATGACCAGTACTGCTGTGTTATATTGAATTTTCTAATTCACCATCACTGACATTAAAATGTGCTTGAATAAACATGCACAACAAGTCACTGTGGACGTTTCTATTCATGGTTCCGAATCGTCTGATTGTAAAGGAATTTCAGATATGCCTGCAGATGCAACAGGTGCTTATCTTCAACCCAGCCCTAGTGGACATACCTGTGTTTAGACTAGCTGCCTAGACTGTCTAATTCACAGGTGTCAAACATGCAGCCCGGAGGCCAAATCCGGCCCGCGAGATAAATTTCTGAAATGCAAAAATTACATTGAAGATATTAACAATCAATGGTGTCAAAATCATTTTAATTCTTCCACATACAGACACATACAGTCCAATTAGATTTCAAGTGGGTCAGACCAGTAAAATATTATCATAATAACCTATAAATAATGACAACCCCAAATTTTCTCTTTGTTTTTTGGTGTAAAAAAAGTAAAATTACATGAAAATGTTTACATTACCAACTATACTTTTACAAAAAATGTGAACAACCTGAACAAATATGAATAAACAGAATTGCTTTAAGAAAAGTAAATGCAATTTTACTAATATTCTGCCTGTTACTAAATGTTTTGTGCAATTGTAATGCACATGTGTAAATGATAAACTGATAAAATGAGGCAGAATATTGTTAAAATTCCACTTGTTTTTCTTAAGACAATTCAATTTGTTCATGTTATTCAGATTTTTAAGGAAACTTTGTGGATGTAAACCTGATCATAATATAATTTAACTTTTTTCACTGTTATTATTTTACTGGTTCGGCCCATTTGAGATCAAATTGGGCTGAATGTGGCCCTTGAACTAAAATGAGTTTGACACCCCCGGTCTAATTGATGGATTATAGATTAAGACACAGAATCAGTTGCCCCGCTGGAATTTCACCATCAACACTACATAATATTTTTAGAAATGTTCACGAAGATGGGGGAACTCTCTATGGCCAAGGGTTGAAACGAATCAGCAAATTACAGATTCTAATTTTATACTATGTTGTATACTATGTTAAAATGCTCTCTTTTTTTTTTTTCAAGAAATGATGTTTGTAAGATTTTTCTGTTTTTTCAGTCTGTCACTGCTCCCTTAGATAGATTTTCCAACCACTGTATGATCATCAGTTGTGAGTAAGTGTCTTGGCAGCCAGCTATTGTACTGTAATAGAAAACTCATTTTAAGCTTTTCAAATGTTTTTCTTTGTCTGACGACGACAGTTTTTCCACCAATTTAGTAAATGCATAGTGTGTATATAAAGCAGACCTAGACCTGCATGAATTATATATGGATTTAAATCATTTACTTTGATGTAATTTTTCTGGAAATGCATTTCACAAGGTTTTTTTTTTTTCTTTCCTGGTTTTTATGATTCTGTCACTAATCCTTTTTGATTTATTCTTCCACCATTGTATAATCACCAGTTTACTTTTAAATTCTGAATTACTGCTTTCACAGCCATCTATTCTACCAGAAAGACTGATCAAATCAAAGCTCTTTTAATCCTCAGCTCTACTGCCCACTTTTTTTTTTTCTTATGTGTTTCTGTTTTGATGCCATAGAGATTGGTGATATCTTGAGAAGGCTGTTTACAGAGCCAGACTTCAAGTAACATGTTAGCTGTCATCATTATTCATTTATCCATATAGTTGTGATCATGTTTATCATATTATTACATGAATGGTAGAGGTTTCTATTATTGGAACTAACAGCTGCAGTAGTAGTATATCCACTGGTAGTACTTGTATTTGGAAAAGTAGTATTAACAGTTTTGGATATTTGTACTAGTTATTGGTAGTTATACTAGCAACAGCAGTTCTATTTTTTAACAATTATAGTTCAGTTTGCTGTGCATCCATGTGTCTCCGCCTAACCCCCCCCAATCTCTTTCTCTCCCTTTAACCCTCTCTCTTTAACCCCTTTAACTGGAGCTCCTGGAGGATTCTGTTGGGTTCTATAAATTGGCTTAAGAGTCCGGTTTAGACCAGCTCTATATGTAAAGTGTCATGAGATACCTTTTGTTTTGATTTGGCGCTATATAAATAAAATTTGATTGATTCATTGATTGATTGATTCATTCATTCATTCATTCATTCATTCATTTATAACTGGTCAAGACAGATGTCCATCCTCCAGACTGGGGCTCTGCATCAGGTTTCTGTCTGTTAAAGAAAGATTTTCCTTCCACTCTCACCAAGTGTTTGCTTCTGGAGGATTCTGTTGGTGTCTGTGAATTGGCTTAAGAGTCTGGTTTAGACCAGCTCTAAATGTAAAGCGTCATGAGATAACTTTTGCTATGATATGATGCTATATAAATACAATTTGATTGATTGACTGATTGACTGAAGTGTCTCGTAGTCCAAAGTCCTTTCTATTTTTCTCTCATGCTCAACCTTCTTGGCATTTGTCATCCATCTGTTTGCCACGTCTTCTACTCCGAGAGCTGCCTCTGTCGCTCTGATTACTCTTTATCACGGCGCCAGCCTCAGTGGCAGCTGTGGTTATTGCATTAGCCATCAAAGCTGCCCTGTCATCTTTGTGTCGCCGGCCTCTTGGTAGCCCGTGGCGGCATTGTGCTGGCGCCGTCCATCTTATTGCTCACTAACCCCTCTGCCCCCTTCTGTGACTGAGGCTATTAGTTCGCACACACAATCACATGACTCTCATAAGGAGGATCAACTTTGGCGTAAGCTCTTGCCCTGAAGGTTTAGTTGTGTTTACAGAGGCTGAATTGGGTCAAACTGTGATGCTTTAAAGGTGAAAAATATACCAATGATATGTGGGTACTAGCAGGATGCTCAAGAACCTATTTTTTTTTTGTCCCGTCTCTTTTTTTCCACAAAATACAGGACTTTCTGTGCCAGTACTTTTATAAATAGACTTAAATTACTCTTTTACCTAATGTGCTTGCCAAAACTTTGCTGCAATAGAACTTAGTTATTGTGGAATAAAATTGCTATGAAAATGCGCCATTTTGAAAGTATTATTACAAAGGCTGTTATTCAGTTATGCTGAATCCCCTACTTAAAGTAAAAAAAAAAAATTACGAAAAAACAAACAGCAATTCAGTTGGAAAACCTGAAGGACGCCATGTCTTCACAGATTTTTCTTGTTGAAACTTTTACAATTTTAGAAATACTTGTAGCTCCTCTCAAGCTCTTCTGTGCCTGTACTTCATTACTGGACTTAATAGAATTTGAGGCACTTGTGATATGAGAGCTGCTATCTGGTATTGAGTACATGTGATATAATCATAAAAGAATAATATAAATCAATACTGAAAAAAGTCTTGTCTTTTGTATTATTGAATGCCTGATTTAAAAAGAAAACCCAAAGAGCAGTGCAGGGAGATAATTTGAAGTGCAAAATCATCACACCTTGTCTGTTGTATCTTTTTAAAACTTGTGCATCATGAAATTCTGAAGGCCAGTTGATTTTTATTCAAAACCTTATTAAATTTCATTGAGAAGTGTGCAGTCCAAAAGCAGACTAATATGCAAATTGTGAGATAAAATCAATCCTGTCAGTTTTGCACTCATATGAATGGCATTTGAAAATACACCCCTTTTGCAGTTAAACATACACTAATGGATACATGATTATGAGTCATTGATTTCTTAAGTCATGTGGAATTTCCTTAAATCTAACACGCTGAAAAGGTAAAACTAACTTTCAGACTGAACACCTTTACGTGACGATACGTCTAAATATTCACTACCAAACCAAAGAAAGACTGCAGCCATACTTTCTGACCAAATACACAGGGTTGTGGCTAAAATCAGTCTCAGCATATGATGACACTGCTTTGGTAATAAAAATGCGTGACATTTCCTGATTTACAGTGAACATAAAAAGTATGTCTGCTTGTTAATTCTAACCATAAAACTAATTTACAGGTCCATTTTCAGGTCATTTAACTTCTTTCTTAAATGTTACACCAGTTCAGGTTCAGACGGAGCTAAATTCATTCGTTTAACAAATAATACCGTGATTAGTTCCATTTTCCATAGTCTGTGTTTTACCTGCAGTAGATCATGATTTTAAGAGTCTTAATTACAGTTGTGCATCACTTCACTTCATTCTCAGCTGTGTGTTTTGACATGAATTGTTTTTTAATTTACCTTCCCCCGAACATCTCATTCATGTAAGTATTGTAATGTATCAACTTCATCCACTGTCTCTGCTTTTTATCATCTCATATAAAGCAGTAGACTGATAGACATATACATTTTAATGAATGAAATTTTGTCATTTTACATGTCATAAAAGTTGCAGTTTGAGGTAAAGATAGCAAAGCACTATTTGGTTTTATGTGGAACAGCTCAGTAGACTATACCTCTAATCTCAGGTGACGTCACAAACAGCAAAAGGGCTGTCACCTCGGCATATTTCACTCCATTTTTGAAAGTGAGGTGAAAATGTTTTAAAAGAGGTGAAAATCACAAACACTGTGAAGAGGTGCTGACACATCTGCAGCATCTCAGGAAATCCTGTGGATAGACCTAGTTAGGATGACTTACACAGGTATGTTGTCTTTCACAGCCTTCTTAAAACTGTGATTTTCTTGACGTGCAAAATTCTCTTTTTAGCTGAAAAGTGTCATAGTATAGTTGATCGCTCACCTCAAATAGAAGTAAAACAAAAAAGATGATGTAGAACAAAAGGGAAAATGTGTGAAATCGTTCAAGAATCACTTCACTTGAAGTGTACTGGTCATGCTTACGACATTAATTGTGCTTCGTGTATTACTTTCATTCACTCAAGCTTCATTAAGGACACAGAAACTAGGTCCATAGGATAAGATAAAAAAAACAAAAAAACAAACAAAAAAAAAACCACAATAAAAGGAAAAGAAAAAGCATAAATTCATACTTATGTAACCCACATGAAAAATCAGGTCACTAACCCTATATATTGTCATTTTAACACCCTCAGTGCACTTCCTATAGGGGGCAGTGTTCCCCCATGAGTGTTTGTATTCCCCATGAGCCTAAGTCAGATATCGCGTGAAGTCTGCACCTGTGTGCAATGCCACTTCCTGTCAGACAGGAGGCAGGCAGCAGCAGGTATTAGGGAGACGGTAGTAAAACATGAAGCATACCATAGCAGACACAAGGCAGATAAATGGAGCAAGACATCCACAGTCAGACCCCAGTAATCATGGACATATCCCGGTTTCATCCTGACAAGCATGAGCCGAGGAGGAGAACCCCCTTATAAGAATTTATGATTGCTAGCTGGATCGTTAGCTGGCTTTTCACTAGCTGCTCTGAAGGAAAAAACTGCTTATTGTGCTGTTAACTTGGTATAAGTTGGTCTATCTTGCTCAATAGATGTCATAAGATGGTTTCCAATATTTTTTAATGACTTTTGTGCACTTAATTTTGTAATTTAAAGCTAAAGTAAAGGTCACTAGCTTGTATGCTAATGACCGCGATATGCTAATCGCTAGCGCGTGTTGCTAATAGGTTTATTGTCTGTTATGCCTAGCTCATGCTAATCGCTAAGATATGGAGAACTTTACATATATTTAGTACTGAGAGGCGTTTCATTTATTTTTAATGCCATTTGAATTCCTAATTTCATGTTATTAATCACTACAAAGGGTAACAGTGCCATTAAGGTGTGGTATACTTCTTTTTTGATTAGGATATTGCACCATTGTGTATCAAAGTTGTATTTCATTTGATGTTAAACATGTAAATATTACAAAAGGTGTACTAAAATAGCTAAAATTGATGATATATGGGTCATTCCAGAACTGGAGGACATTTTACATCCCACCCATCAAATTTTAAATAATCCATGTACAAAATACTAAAACATGGAGTTTCTGTTTAAATTTACTTGTTCTGAGACCAAATCTAAAAAAACTAGGAGAAAAGAATGTTTGTAAATAGTTTTAAAAATATCAAATAAGTCTGGAGTACCCCCTAAAATGCCATTTTTCACTTGTCCCACCCTCCCTAATGACCAAATTGAATCTCAAATAAAACAGTTAAAATGAAATTTAAATCTATATTTTTTTTTGGTATGATTTGTTTCATTCCTGTCTCTTGTAATTGTGGGAAATTTTTTTTTTTAATAAACATAATATTTTAAATAATAATTATTATGCATGGAACCTGTGTCCCACAACATGCACGCAACCCTGTCACCCATAACCTTTTAGCATGGTAGAGGAAGAAGAGAAGCAGTGAATCACATGATATGCTGGAACTGACATCATCAAACAGTCTTCCAAAAGAATGGGTAGAGCAAAGGTATGTCCTCTCCTCTATTTTTCATATTTTCATAAGATTGTGAGCCTTGATTGAATGTCTCACTCTACCTCATGCAACCCTGTTAGGCATACTAATAGGATAAGACAAATTCTTTTTGATTTTTTCTTTACTTATTTACATAAGTAAGTGTGTCCTCTTGGTCAGCAGTAACAGCTAGCTAAGTAGCTAGCTTCTATGCCTGAGAAAAAGCTAACATTAGTCTGGATTTGCAACCCTGTTACTGTTATTAGAGTAACAGGGTTGCACTACATTAACAGGATTGCATCTCCTCCAGTTTACTCAGACTTTACAAACTATTATTTATGGTTCAAGTCAATAATTTACATTATCTGAGACAGAATTTAGTTCATCTACATATTGTAAACACATTCCTGAATTTTCCAGACTGTATTGTTTCCTTTTATTTCCTAATGGTAGTCCAAATGGATTATGGTTGCAGCAGCTACCGTGATGGAATTATTAACTTGACATAAATCAAAATATATATAAACAATGAGTTACAATACATAATAGGGGACATATGCTAATCGCTAGCGCGTGTTGCTAATAGGTTTATTGTCTGTTATGCCTAGCTCATGCTAATCGCTAAGATATGGAGAACTTTACATATATTTAGTACTGAGAGGCGTTTCATTTATTTTTAATGCCATTTGAATTCCTAGTTTCATGTTATTAATCACTACAATGGGTAACAGTGCCATTAAGGTGTGGTATACTTCTTTTTTGATTAGGATATTGCACCATTGTGTATCAAAGTTGTATTTCATTTGATGTTAAACATGTAAATATTACAAAAGGTGTACTAAAATAGCTAAAATTGATGATATATGGGTCATTCCAGAACTGGAGGACATTTTACATTTTACTCAGACTTTACAAACTATTATTTATGGTTCAAGTCAATAATTTACATTATCTGAGACAGAATTTAGTTCATCTACATATTGTAAACACATTCCTGAATTTTCCAGACTGTATTGTTTCCTTTTATTTCCTAATGGTAGTCCAAATGGATTATGGTTGCAGCAGCTACCGTGATGGAATTATTAACTTGACATAAATCAAAATATATATAAACAATGAGTTACAATACATAATAGGGGACACTAAATTAAGTTAGATAATTTTTTTTCTTACAGTGTGGCCCACCATTGAGTGCTACTGAAAAGCAGAGATGCCACCGTGCCAAGCGTGATGCTGATGTACAGAGGAGACAACAGTGTTTACTAAAAGAAAGACAGAAATGGAGGAAAGATGTAGAAACAGGACAGAAGTTGCTTCAAAAAGACCGCAGTGAGAGAGGACAGCGTGCCCAACGAAAAAAGTGGAGAGAGGCTCATAAGAGGAGTAAAGCCAGGAGAGAGTTACCTGAAGGGTTAATAATTGGGGGGGGGGGGGGGGGGGGGGGGGCTTAATATCAAATACCACATTAGCCCTGATTTTCTGATGCAACAAGATATTCTAAGCACTCCTGTGTCATTTTTTGACATTTTTATCCAATCCCCCACCCCGAAAATTACTTTAACTCTGAAAATTGCAACTTTCCCAGCTTCTTCACACTTTTGTCCGGTGCAGTGTATAAATATGTTCATGATGGGACATTTAATGATCTTGTCAGTGCCATATTGTATGGTAAGAGTACTTTGTACTATGAACAGTCTAATGTCAAGGTCATGTTGTAGGTTAAAGGTCACCAAAATGCCTAGTTTTTTCAAAAAATCAGACCATTCTGACATTTTATCAAATATGTCCTGAGTTCTGTTCCCTCTGGTTTCCTGGTGGGACCCCCCAAGGCCTTTGGCCCCTTCAAAGACACATTAGAGACTAAATATTAAAACATGTACATTCCATTTGAATTTGCCGCCATTAGTGTGGAGGGAAACACTAACACTTCATTCATTCATTCATTCATTTTCTGAACCTGCTTTATCCTCACTAGGATCACGGGGTCACTTGGAGCCTATCCCAGCTACTTATGGGCGAAGGCGGGGATCACCCTGGACATGTGACCAGTTCATCATACAATATCATACATCATACAATCACTGTCACATTCACACCTATGGGTGATTTAGATTAACCCATCAACCTATCAGAGCATGTGTTTGGATGGTGGGAGGAAACTGGAGTACCCAGAGAGAACATGCAAACTTCACACAGAAAGGTCCCACCCCCATGGACTGGTGTTGGAATTGAACCCAGGACCTTCTGTCTGTGAGGCACCAGGTCTATCCACTGCACCACCGTGTCGCCCACAACAGGACAACACACGTAAATGTCAAAGTCATGTGAAACTACTGCTGTTCTTTTTTCATGTCTATATGGAGAATACATGAGTAAATAGTTGTGTTGAATGTGTCTGATTGAATGTCAGTTGTTTGTGGTCAGTAGATGTGTTCTGAGGAGAGAACCTGAGCCCAACATTTGGAAGAACCCACATTAACAGCTTCATTCCATGAAATATGCATTTTGGACCATTTGGGTGACCTTTGACCTATAATTGGACCTTGACTCTATACCTTTTGTAGTGCAAAGCACTCTGAAGACATGACCTGTCTCACAAAAAAAAACATTTAGTTCCCAGCATGAGTGTATTGCTACATTGTACTTTATCAAAAGTGAAGAAGGTTTGAAAGTTTCCAAAAACCCCACAATTTCAGGGTTGAAAAAGTAATTTTCGGGGTGGGGTCGGGGGTTTGGATGAAAATTAAAAAAAAAAAAATACACAGGAGTGCTTAGAACATCTTGTTGCATCCGAAAATCAGGGCTAAAGTTGAATCTGAATTTTCCTGAAATAACCCCCCCCCAATTATTATTATTATTACTGTTTTGTTTTTTTTTGTTTTTTGTTTTTTGTTTTTTTTTTGGAGGGGGGGGGTTATTTGAGAAATAGTGCTGACAGAAAGTATTAAAAGTTATTCAAAGAATAATTTGGTGTCTTGAGTATTTGTCACTTTTATATAATGATTTATAATCAAAAATAATGTAGCTAGTCATCCCTGTTACTTTATGCAACCCTGTTACCCTAATTTCAACCCTGTTACCATATAATTTTAATTGAAAATAATCATAAATTACTTTCCCAGCTCAAAAGGGTTTGACCCATTGTCCTTTAAAGAGTTTATGTAATTATATGCAAAATGTGTAAAATAAATACTGAAATTGTTAAAGTGAAACATGCCACTATTGAAAAGTTGGACGAGACAGATTTTGAAAGTTGCTAAAATTAATTTAAATCAAGTCATATGTGAAACCAAATGGTTATTCAGAGAGAATGTTACTTTCTTTACTTAATGGAAAAGGAATTACATTTATGAAAGTAATTAATGCACTTTTTTCAGGTTCCTTAGTGTTGGTAACAGGGTTGCACAAAGTATTACAAACACCAAATAAATCATGTAATAAAAATTGTACCATTGATGTGTAAGCTGAGCCAATCAAGCCTTTGATAGTTTATTACCTATTCTTGATGAATATATAATGGAAAATTAGAAAAGTGAAGGTTTATTTTTCAAGAATTTTGAAGCCCAAATGTCCTCCAATTCTGGAATGACCCATATGTCAAATAGAGGTTAAAAGGGATACATAAGCTGTGTCTGTTAAAATAGTACTATTTTGTATGGTACTTCAGGAATGACTGATTATATTTATGGTTAAAAGTAATTGTGAGAATACATGATAATTCACTTTAATGTGTGTATATATTTCCTTGATGCTTGGTGATGTATTTCATGTATAGAATTAAGAAAGATTCTGAGATCTCATGACAAACAGACAGAATCAGATGAGGAATCTCACAACTTTGCACCTTCTGTGTAGGTTGTTTTTTTTGTTCCCCTGGTTAGTCTGATCAACTGTCAGAGGAATAGAAAGAGATGACTTAGATGGCAAGTCCAGCCCAGCTATTCTGAGAGATAGAGAGAAAGAGTTGGAGATGCGGTGTGGCCAATCGCAAAACCTACCATGAAGACTTCAGGTCATCTGAATCACTCATTCTGAAGACAGATAAGATACACACACTCCTCACCTACCCGGTTAGTAGACATTGAGGATGGAGTAACTAAGTGGACATAAACACAGAACACACACACATTAGGAATTCCTTTTCATAACTGAACTTACCAGAGCCTTGAGTCGGAAAGCTTGACATCAATGGACTCTTACTTTGTTTTATTTTATGGCACCTTATTTTGGTAAATAAATGTAATTCTAAGATGTTAATGTTTATTAATTGTTGTGTGTCACCTGTTCATAATCCAACACCCACTCCTTGTGTGGGTATCTTCCTGGTGCAACTCCTACCGGACCTAGAGCGACATGAGTATCTCTTTAACCTAAAGGTTAGGACCAAAGGTGCTACACATACACTATATTCCCAAAAGTATTTGCTCACTTGCCTTGACTCGCATATGAATTTCAGTGCCATCCCATTCCTAGTCTATGGGGTTCAATATGACGTCGGTCTACCCTTTGCAGCTATAACAGCTTCAACTCTTCTGGGAAGGCTGTCCACAAGGTTTAGGAGTGTGTTCATGGGAATTTTTGGCTATTCTTCCAGAAGCGCATTTGTGAGGTCACACACTGATGTTGGACAGAAGGCCTGGCTCTCAGTCTCCGCTCTAATTCATCCCAAAGGTGTTCTATGGGGTTGAGGTCAGGACTCTGTGCAGGCCAGTCCAGTTCATCCACACCAGACTCTGTCATCCATGTCTTTATGGACCTTGCTTTGTGCACTGGTGCACAGTCATGTTGGAAGAGGAAGAGGCCAGCTCCAAACTGTTTCCACAACGTTGGGAGCATGGAATTGTCCAAAATGTCTTGGTATGTTGAAGCATTCACAGTTCCTTTCACTGGAACTAAGGGGCCAAGCCCAGCTCCTGAAAAACAACCCCACACCATAATCCCCCCTCCACCAAACTTTACACTTGGCATGATGCGGCCCGACAAGTGTCGTTCTCCTGGCGACCGCCAAACCCAGACCCGTCCATCAGATTGCCAGATGGAGAAACGCGATTCGTCACTCCAGAGAACGCGTCTCCACTGCTCTAGAGTCCAGTGGCGGGGTGCTTTACACCACTGCATCCGGCGCTTTGCATTGCACTTGGTGATGTATGGCTTGGATGCAGCTGCTCAGCCATGGAAACCCATTCCATGAAGCTCTCTGCGCACTGTTCTTGAGCTAATCTGAAGGCCTCATGAAGTTTGGAGGTCTGTAGCGATTGACTCTGCAGAAAGTTGACGACCTCTTCGCACTATGCGCCTCAGCATCCGCTGACCCCGCTCCGTCAGTTTACGTGGCCTACTACTTCATGGCTGAGTTGCTGTCGTTCCCAAACACTTCCACTTTCTTATAATACAGCTGACAGTTGACTGTGGAATATTTAGGAGCGAGGAAATTTCACGACTGGATTTGTTGCACAGGTGGCATCCTATCACAGTTCCACGCTGGAATTCACTGAGCTCCTGAGAGAGACCCATTCTTTCACAAATGTTTGTAAAAGCAGTCTGCATGCCTAGGTGCTTAATTTTATACACCTGTGGCCACGGAAGTGATTGGAACACCTGATTCTGATTATGTGGATGGGTGAGCCAATACTTTTGGCAATATAGTGTATGAGCAAGAGAGGTGCAAATCCATTTTAAAAAATCACTATAAGGGACAAACTGGGCCTTTTTATTATGCTAATTATGCATGGGGGCAGAACCTATGTGGAGCAGCCATTGCCAGCCAGAAGTTACCTACCATCATTGATTCCAGGTGATTGAGTGTGAGTAAACAAGCAGCAGTCAGTGAGCAAGATTGAGTGGAAAGTACGTGTTCGCACTTGCTGTTTGTGGCAGCATAAGCTTTGCACTCCGCTATTGTCCTAGAAACGCAACCCAACACTGGCTGATCATGTGTAATCTTAGACTGGTGTCTGCTGTACAGGGTCAGTGACCAGTCCATCTCAGTCCAGGTAATCGGACAATACAATGGTACTGTGTCACTACCCATACTGGAACAGCCTATGAAGGAGGCAACATGTTGCTGACCATGAATGACTGATGGAGCAATGACTCAGTACTCACGCATAAGTTAACGAAAGTTACCTGAGGGAACTAATATCATATGTGGTCTTTTGAAATAGCTAGCAATGAAAAATCACTACAGGCACCCTTTAAGTCTCTTAACTGAAAGCACCTTTTTAAAAAAAAAAAAAAAAAAAAAAAAAAAAAAATGCTGCTTTTATGTACATTTTAAAGAAAAAATTTTTGGATTCATTCATTCCTTTTCCCGACCACATAATCCTCAGGAGGGTCACTAGGATGCTGGAGCCTATCCTTGCTGCTAAGTGTTAAAGGCAGGATACACCTTGGATATGTTGCCAGTTCTTTATAGGTCTATTTATATTATTGTTGATTTCAATACAGAATTAAAGAATCTTTCTAAGCTTTCCAAATGTCTTTCTTTTGAGGTTTTGACTCCAGCACAACCATAGTACATATGTAGAACTTGGCCTGCATGAGCTGTACACGCATTCATATCATGTAAAATAACCCTCTTTAATTTTGACATAAGCTGTTAGAGCCCATTAGTCAGCACTCCTTCAGTGACAAGTTTTCCAAATGCACACAGTTTAACCTAACTATAAGATGTAGAAGCCACTCGTGTCTTTAAACATTAGATCAAAAGTTGCTGTCCAACTCAGTTAGGTTAATAGGGACTAGATCGGGGCTGAGCCACCAGGTGTGACACGTCCGCATTCGCACACAAACATCCACCTTCCACCCTCCAGGCCTCCCCTGACAGCCCTTTATTTGTCACCATGCGCTTATTAATGAGCATTCGAACTCTTCCCATCTTTCTTTTTGCATTTTTTCCCCCTCGCAACACCTTTCTCCTGGTTTTCTCTCCTCAGCAGTCACGTGGGTCTCACCTCATTAAGTTGATTTCTTCCCAACAGATTCATTATAGTGAAAGTATTTGCTGTATGAAATGGATGCCCTGTCCCAGATAGAGATGTCCCCTGGTCCAGCGCTGGTCCCCTGCCTCATAAACATCAGTCTCCCCTATGAAAATAGAAATCTCTTTCTCTTTGGCCACTGACGTCCCCCGCTGGTGCGATAGTGGGACATCGTCAAGGATACTGCACCAAAAGAATGGAGCTTCCTTACCAGCTAAAGATTGGGCAACAGCCGTTTGAATGAGGCTACACCTGGTGGGCTTTCACCGAAGTCAAGAGCTAAGAATAACACTGTTCACATAGTCCGCGACCAGGGTTTAAAGCACTGGTTAGGTTCAGAAAAGAAAAACATTACACATTTTTATTCTTTTTCAGGTCCATGTCGCAAATTATGGAAATGTAGTATCAGGAAAAACGTAACGTTGTTTACTGGTAACATTTTCCTTGGATTTGGGGGAAAATGCATCATCACAATATGATGATGTTATGAAATATGGTGTTTTGCTGTAAAGTGTACCTGCACTGCTAATACTTAGGACATTAATTGTGCTTTGTGTATTATAAGCAAGAGGTGCGCATTCAGTAAAAAAAAAAAAAAAAAAAAAAATTACTATAAATGCACCACACTGGACCTTTTTATTACATGAAATACAGGTGGGGGCAGAACCTGTGGGGAGCAGCCATTGCCGGCCAAAAATGATGTACCATCATTGCCTCTGCGTGATGGAGTGCGAGTAAACAAGCAGCAGTCAGTGAGTGACATTGAGTGGAAAGTACGTGTTTGCGCTTGTTGTTTGTGCAACCCTACGCTTTGCACTCTGCTATTGTCCTAGAGACGCAACCCAGCACTGGCTGAGAATTTGTCATCTTAGACAGGTGTCTGCTGTACAGGGTCAGTGACCAGTCCATCACAGCCCAGGTAATCGGACAATACAATGAATCTGTGTTACTACTGGTGCATTAACAGCCAGTGAAGGAGGCAGCTTGTCTCTGACTCTGCCTGACTGATGGAGCAGTGACCTAGTACTCACATGTACTTATAACATAAGTTACCTGACAGAACCGCAAGTATTATACGTGATCTTTGGAAATACCCATCAATGAAAATTCGCCATAGGAACCTTTTAAAGTACAAAAAATATATATAGTGTACAGCAGTAAAGTGTAATACAAAAATTATTGCAGCTGTAAAATAAATCCAAAACATTAGATATACAGTAATTTAATAGTAAAAACAATGACAGGGGCTGTTTTACTGGACAGTGATGACCTTGAGTTATTATAGTTAATGTCCATTTTACTGTTAAGGTATATAATTTGTCTCGAGATTTTGAATAGAGAACGTTTATAGTACCGGGATATTAGTAAAGGATCTCAGTGGAATCATTTGGAAGAACAGATGAGACATTTGATTCACTTTCATACACTGTACCTCTCCTCCTCGACTTCAGTCTGTGTTTTCTGTTGTTTGTTTGATCTTTCACCTCTATAACCCAAACTGCCTGCTTATCCCTATTCTCAGTCTGTGCACGCAAGCCGACACACAGCCAAACAACACACACATACAAACACACGCGCACGCTCTTACAGAAATAAGACACACACTAACTCCGTCATGGCAAAAACAAAATAATCTCTTCTGAAAGAGAATGTTTATTCATGCCTAAGAGATTTTGACATGCTTGTCACAACACTGGCATTGCCTATCACTTTGCCTTTTCAGTGGTGACTCTGACTCTGTGGCACCACAATGGATCCCTTGGATCCGCTACATGGCTTTAGCTCTTGATGCGTGTTGCCCAGCTTTGGTGCTCTGCATATGCCTCTATCCATAATTGAAATGCGAGATATAAGCGGATAAATTGAAATAGCACAGCTATTTGGAATTCAGTCTTTTGTGCTTCCTTATCTGTCTCTCTAACACACACTTGCACACTCTTTTACTCTGCACTCTGAGTAATTAATAGAGCCCTAATGTTTACTTTGTTTGGTGGAAGCCATTTTGGCACTCTGTCTGGTCTTTTGTCAAGTTAACAGGTGGTACTGCCTGTTTTCGGAGCTCTTCTTCTGCACGGTCTGCTTTTATTACCATTTACAAACACCATACTTTAAAAGCTCCTGGCAACCGTCTCTGAACAGCTAAGAAAGGAGGAAGTGACAAATGAATTCATTTGGCTGGTCCCCTTCATTTTTCAACTTTCATCAATTTAATGGATGCATAAAAGGGCAAATACATACGCCGATGGGTGCTTCTGGACCCCACTTCAAAAGTTTTCTTATCAAATATGTGTGAGAGATTGTTAATGCTTGTCACTGCAACAGCATTTCAGACAGCAATCAAGTAAAGTGTTTACCGCTGTACGCTGTATTTTGTACAAGACAGAAATGCTTTTCTCACTTTCTCCTCATGCAGATCTCTCTCCTCTCTTACATCCTCCACCCCCCTACACATATCACTTTCCTCTCGTCTATCTTCCACCCTCATTTTTCTGTCACTATGCCCCCAATATGGTGCAGACGGGGATTTGAGTGACTCTGTCAAGCTTCTCTCTACATTCCCTGGTCTGTGTTAAATTGGTTCAGAGCTTAACTAGAGTGTGAGCCTGCAGGAGTAAAAAAAAATAGATAAATAAATAAAAATACGAGCATCACCTCGAGGCAAAGTGACCCTGGAAAGAAAAACAAGACTTACTGTACGTATTTCACAAACACTCTATCTCCCCCTGACACACACACACTTACAGAGGATGTGAGTCTAAATGTAAAGCTGTTTCAGTTTAGTCTTAATTTAGTGCCTCTGCTTCATTTGATATATTTTTTGTATTATTATTATTTGTTGCCACAGAAATAGGAAATGTTAATATTTGTGCCACTAGCTGTGAATTTGAAGTGAACCTCCAAAATTTTGTAAAGGAGAAATGAAAAAAGGAAATGACAAGTACATGTGTTTTTATGAGCTGAAGTGGATTGGCTCAGCTGTATCGTGTCATCAGAAGGTGGCGCTAAAGGGTTTATAAATTACATGTGGCTGTAATAATTAGAGACCGTGAACCTGAAATTAACTGCCAAAAAATAAAAAGACCTTCACATTGTTTTCAATTCAGCCTGATGTATTTATTATTTAATGTCAGCAAGTTTTGGTCTTCAAGATCCTGGACACTAATACCACTACTACTTACTCTTCTTCATTTTCTACTTCTTCTGCTTCTTGTTCTTCTCTCTGTTTTGTTTTCATTCCCTACTCCTCCTATTGCTTATTCTTCTATTTCCTCTTCCCCTTCCATTTCTAATTTCTAACCCTACCTCTGTCTTTTTTTTTTCTCTTCACCTCCCTTTTCTTATCCTTCTAGGTCACAAAACTTTCTGAATTTTGCCCTTTCCATAACCCCTTCAGTGCAACCCTTTAATGCAAAATAGTGTGTGTATAAAAACATTTTATGTGACTATATAGAATGCACTCTGCAGACCACTTAGTTGGTAGATTATTAGGAAAATGTATATTTTTGAAGAAGAATCAAAGAAATCTGCCCAAAAAGCCATGATCAGTTCCATTGTAGAGTTATTGCAAAATCGGAGTATGACTTTAGTAAAGTACAGTTATATTCACAAATTGAAGTTACCACAGCTTTTGTAGTAAAGAAGCTCAGGTACAATAAAACTAATGGTGCCATATAATCAGTATGTCAGTTTGAGACAGTACCAGTATACAGGACGACACCCAGACTCACTAGGCTTCACTTATGCGCTCGGTAATCATTGGAAAATTTGATTGTAATAACAGCAAATCCCAGTCTGCACTTTAAAAGCTCCACATTAGTAATTTGCTTTGGTTCCTTTTGCATGGGCATGGGTTATCACGCAGGGAGTCGAGTTGAATTATGCTCAGTGAGTCTCATAAAGTTTGCCTAAACTGGGTACATTTGCTGCCAGTTTGGAGTCTGCTTATACAGACACTTCTCTCTGCTTTTCCCTGTCTGCCTCTTTCCTTTCCTGATGATCTGGCTTGGAAGAGATAGTGGAAGCGTCCCTCCACTGTCCTGTGTAATTTGTCTGTCAGATTATACATTTCCACTCTGCCAGCTCAACGGTTTGACCGGGGGCAAAGAACAAGCCCAGATTGACAACGAGCATCACTCAGTGTGCTGTAGAAACTGATTTCCCAGCTCTCTCACTGACTGAACGATAAACTGAATGACTTGCCGGCTTTTCAGATGGAGGCTTCTCTTTTACCAAAGCACTTACACTTCAAATACCATTTTCACCAGAGTAGTCGAACATCCTAAATTTACATGCAAGAGCTTAAAAAATATTCCCTGTGCTAGTTACACCTATTCCTCCAAAAAGGCAGGGAATACTATTACTATTTGGAACTTCAAAATACAATTAACACTCAGTCTGTGCACCAATCTGTGATCTAATGTAACCCCTTAAATCCCTAGAACTATTTTCTCTACATTTAACCATTTCTCAGTAATCTCTCACCATTTATTATATTATCCTCTGCGTTTTGTTTTTATCAGTGCAAATGAAGTGTTTTCCTGTTGTTAACTTACTGATCATATAGATGTTCATAAAACCTCTGAACTAATTTCAAAGGTTATTATATCACAAAAGAGAGAAGAGAAGAAAAAGCGACTTGCTCAGCAAAATGCGTCATTAACTGAACATCAAAATGTGTGTCTATAACCACTGTCATTTACAAAACTCCATGTGTTTTACTGGTGAATCAATGCTGTAGAAGATGAGTGTTTCCATGTTCACTCTGGAACCTCTGAACATCCAAATAGGTCATATCCGATGTCCATGAAAAGATGACAACCTACATTTTATCTGAATTATTTCACTGCATTGATAGGATTAGTGGTTCAATAGTTATTAAATATTTTGAATCAGTACATGCTTTTTGTTGCTGGTGGCTGTTCTGGTCTTTGAGAATTAAGCATATTTTTGTTTGTCTTATTTAGGGTCATCATTTTTATAAACAGGTCTGTTATATTTTCCATCTACGTATGAAATGGATCACTTTTGAAAAAGTGACTTTACTACAATTTTTGACTTGCCAGCTTTTTTTTTTTTTTAACCACAAAAAATGTATTGAAATGAGTTTTGCTATTGTTTCTGGGGACTTGTTCGACAAAATGTTCTGTAGTCTTCCTGATAATAATTTGATTTTTTTTTTTTTTTATCAAATGGCCTCAATAGGTAAATCGGAGTACAGGAAAGAAGGAAAATACAAAACAAAGACCTGTCATTTTGTTCAGCACAACCTCCATCATTGTCTGTGGTTACAAAGTGCATTTGAATGCACCATGATGTGCCTGTCCATGCAGTCCACCCATGCACCCAACCATGTATTGTAAAATTCAGAGTTTATAAGGTGTACCTTAATGTTTGACACTAATGTCTTCGTGTGTATGTGTCACATAGCGATATAGTTCGAATAGTAATTTATTCCAGATTTTATTTCACAACTATTTTGGTATAAGTAACTGCATGGTGTCGAATCTTACTGTAAAATGACATTAGCTTTCAAATGTTAATTTTGTGCCTTGTTTAAATATATATGTAGGCTGTAAATGTAACAGGCTTAGTACAGAGGCTGAACCCAAATGCAAGACCAGTAGACTGACGTGAAATCAAGAGTGTTTATTAAACACAATCACAAAGGTTAGAGTACAACACAGAATAATAAACAACTCTGAAGACGCTGGGTTCCGGGCTAGTCTTCTGGGCCGTGAGCGGGGTCAGCAGGCGGCCAGCGTGGCTGAGCCGGAGAAATCCCAACGGCAACCCGACTAGGATAAAACAGAGGGATGTCAAAAAACAGACCAGGTCATACACGGGAAGGCAACACAGAAAGCAACGGGACATGAGGGACAGGCTAAACTCGCGGTCAGTAATCCAGGCGATGGGTCGAACACACAGGTAATCGTTGGAGGCTGAGGTACACAGGGGTTAGGCAGAATCGGTAGTCGGGAAAACGAACCAGGTCACAACAGACGAGCAGGCAGAACAGGAACAGGCAGAATCGGTGGTCAGTAGACAAAATGGGTCACAACAGGCAGACAGACTGACAGAATCCAAGAAACGCTGGTAAGTAAGCACACAAGGGAGCAAACAACCTGGCAAAGACAGAGGGCAAGACACAGGGTTTAAATACACAAGAGGGCGGGAAGACAATTAGACACAGGTGGAGCACATCAGGGCGGAGACAGGTAATCAGGCACAGGTGAAACAATCAAGGAGGGGAAGTAAAGACACCAGACACAACACATGAGGGAAACTTAACAAAATAAAACAGGAAATGACCGACAAAACAGAAAAGACAGACAAGACAGACAAAATCCAGACACTGTCTGGGAGCCGACATGACAATAAATCATGAGTTATAATTAATAAATAGAATCAGTCAAATATCCAGGATGGTTTCTCCTGTTTGTATAAAGCTTAGTGTTTAGAATAAGCCATAGGCTTTTTTCCCCTCTCTTTTTTCTGTGTTATATAGCAGTACCATCACCTGCTACTGTATGCTAGAATGTGAACATCCCTTTATCAAAAACCCCAAAATGGGCAAAACAAACAATGGCTCTAATGATATACTGTTTTTCTGACCAATTTCACCATTTCATTTCACCAGAAAACACACTGAACCTTTATCAACCAAATGTATAGTACAAATTTACGTGGGTCAAAGTACCCCACTCTGTTATTTCTCAATGGAAATTCTAGATGTTTTTTACAAGTTGCGTAGTCAGCTTTGATTTTAAGTGATGTATTGTATGGCTGTTATCAAGAAATAACTGCAAAAGGTCACTCCCCTGATTCTTGACCATCTGTAATAACAGCATCTTTATTTGGCTTTTGCTTGCTCAGTAAACGGTGGTCCTGAATTGCTGACGTGTTGATTGTACATGTGAACAGATAGCTGAGTTTCACAGCAGAGGTGAAAACATATACTGTGGTTATTATATAGAGAAACCTGATGGCATTCTCGTTACATTTTCCTTTGGGAAAATTAAGCAGTTTCTTCTTTTTTCCCCCTCATATTTCATGGTCATTTCTTCAGCATGAGTTGCTTCTATAGCTCCAATATATTGAGTGACACTGTGCCCTTGATGCTCATTATTAGCAACTACAGCATCTCTGTACCACAGGGTCTGTTTGCATCATTGAGTCACTGTTTCACCATGAGTCGCTGACTATGGAGAGGACTGTAATTCTACGACCCAAAGGGAGTAACGACCCCACCAGCTGCCTCGGGGAAGTTATCAGTCCATGTTATTGTTTTCAAGCTCATCCCACATGATTTCCTGAGTGAGCGTGGATAGTATGGATGGATGCTGCTGACCTTTATGTTTTAGCATCAACGTTACAGGTGTCACTGATGCTTACAGGGAAACGAGTTTCCATCTGGTCCCATTCCCAACGCTGTTCCCATGCCTCCTGGCATCATACACGCTGCTGCTGCCAATTCAGCTACTGTAATTAAGATTTTACTGTTTTATTAGTTTGTATGTTTGTGCCTCAGGGATGCGTTTTAATGCCTGACATTGATATGTACACTACTGTACATTGTTTTCATGTGAGCTAAGCTTTTAATATTGACTCTTTACATGGTCAAGATTAGGCCAGACTTAGAGTTTTATTATATTATATTATGGATATATATGATATTATAACACCATTGTGTGCATGTATTCAACTTCATTTGAAAAAGAAATATCATCTCAGTTCAGTGATTAATATTTTGCTGAAAGACAAACGATATTACATCAGTCTACACTTAGCTCAAATGTAATCCTAAAATGGGTCAGCCGTGACCTGATGTGATGGAGTGATAATTTTCCGTGAAAATGACTTGTATTTCGAGAATTCCTCTCTGAGTGTGGGAGTAGTTAAGTGTCACATGAATAGGTCTGTCTAGTCTTATTTTACCCTGCTTCTAATACCACGAAAGATCTCAAACGTAATGTTTTGCACCATTGCTTCAGGAAAACATCTACAGCAAAGTATATTACACAAACTCTTACCAGATGAAGTGAATGAAAAGCAACACTGTAAGGGTTGATAGACTCTACAAATGTACAAATACTCAAGACCACCCGTTGGTCTAGCATCATTAAAAGTAAAACAGCACATGATGCATCTCTTTAAACAACAATAGAAAGGAATACATTTTTTTGTGAAGTGTATACATTTTTTTTTTGCATCCAACCACCAGCAGACCAATCAAAGATTAGAGATGACTATTCGAGGGCAGCCCTCCACGTGAACCTATTGTCTTGTCAAATCCTACACAAGACTCATGATGATTTAGTTTTAAATTTCCCTGCTTTATCTTAAAATTTACTGGACTTTTCATTGGCCTTGTTTTACTCTCAAAAATGTTTTATTTAGTTTAATCGATTTTATTTCACAACAGATAAAGATTGCAATTTTTAAAGGACATTCCTAAACTGCTTGTACATTGTCTGATTTATTAAGGAAGCATTTAAATTCACTGCTCCTTCTGCTTAGACTCAGTTATAAAATGACCTGAAACTTCAGGAGCTGATCTGGTTATAGGTATTTTACCTTATTAGTTTTACATTTAACTATGTCCTAACATTTGTCATTTTATGTTTACCATGCATTTCATGTGATGTTTATGTATTTTTAGAGATTTATAATTTTTTAGGCTTTCAGGTACATGCTTCCAGTGAAGCATATAACCACTTTCAAATCAAATTTACGCAGCTTATGAATGGTTATTGTCGTATGGCCACATATCATACCAAATTGATGAAATTAGTTAGTTTCTAGTTGAAGACCGTGTCTACTATAACTTGTCTGTGTATGTGGTTTGGTTTTGGTCTTCTCTTAACCCTCTCAAAGCCTCCCATTAGCCCTGGTCATGTCTCAGTTTAGGAGGCTTTGACTACACAGATAACAGGGAGAAAATCTTTAATACACCCACCAACTGCTGATTTATTGTTCACATGCATTGCTTCCTTACGTAATACAAGTGGCTGAACCATTTTATTGCTAATGTCTAATCACTATATGCTTCAAATAATTTATTGCTGTAAGAAAATCCCCTCTGCTTATGTGATTGTAAGACACACAGCCACAGTTCCCTTCAGTTCTTATTATTCACAGCTTCACAGCTTGTTGTCAGGTATCAACACCAGCTTTTAGATAATTAGTAAATAACATAGCCAATTTATACCCTAAATAGAATCGCTTATGTCTTTTAATATGAAGAAGTGCGTTCTTGTTAAAAAAAATACCACACAAAAAGTGTAGGAGCATCGAAAAAGTTGTATTCCATATTATTGTGAGAAGCTTGTCTTGACTTTTTTGTTTGACTTGACTTCTTTAATTACATTCATTCTGTAGAATTAAAAAAAAAACAACACGATTTAGTTTGAAGCAGTAGTTTGAGGAATTTAGCGGAATAAAGTGCGATCCCCAGCCTTCCTCATTATCATGCAAAACAGTTGCATTATTCAAGTGCGCTGCGTGGTGTGAGATCGCTTTAGTGATGGATACTGTTTCATATGAATTAGTTGCTGCACTTCAAGTGAATTACTTACAGCTGGGTGGAAGGCGAGAGTTGCTTATTACTCATGGTACTAATGCGGCATTTTGTTTACTTCACTCCTTTCCCCATTTGCCTATCAGCATTCCTTTGCTGCATTTTACGCATTCGTCTGAGCAGGTGATTAGAGGTGCTGTGTCTTACTAAAGGCCACTTTATAAAACATCTGTCTGCTGAAGTGGACAAACCCATGACCTTACTTTGACAAATGACTCTCTAATTAATAAGGTTTTTTCCCACAGTTCAATGCAGAAGAGTTCGTTTGCAGTGCACCAGTAGATAAAATCACGTCGATCTACCCACCTGGTATTCAGTGCATGTCTGACTATTAATTAGCCTAATTGCTAATTAGCATTAGAGACATTTCCTGATGGCTTTGTACTAAGGGAAGTAAGTAGCAAACTGTAATAATCAGGTTGGATGAAGAATCTTTTTAATGTTCAGCAGCCATGCCAACGAAACCCATGTTTTGTCCTTAAACAAAGAGTATTTGTGCATTTAATTTGACATTCACAGTTAACAGATATAGTGTGAAATGCAATTAAATTTACATCTTAACATCATTTTAGAACTGGTCGCGGCTGTTAGTGCAACAGGTCAGCACATCCAACAGTGTGCATTAACAGAGCCATACAACCTGTTTAACATAGGAATGATATTAACATTCAGTCAAACACCTGTCCCCTGTCATTTAATTCTTCTATCCTCATTGGTGAATGCTTCATTTTTAAAATGTCAGTTAAAAGCGAACTTGTCATTATTAACAGTCGATGTTGAACAGCTGGTCTCGGATTATAGTGGCCAAAATGGATGATTAAGACACCCCAGAATATTACCTTCAAATGGTGGCTCTGGTACAAAATATATCAGTAGAGACATATATGTCATATTAGTCAGATATCGGAAAATTAATGTAGTCTGTAATGATTTCCTAGTAGTAGCAGAATTACTCAGGAGGAATAAGGGTGAATATGTTTGCCACCCAGTAAGATTGTCATTGTCCTCTCTCTATCTGTATTATCACTTTGAAAGGCCCCCTCGATATGTGCAAAAACAGCCCATTTGAGCTACAATTACACTGTGAAAATTGCATGCAAACAACCCATGTTGCTGTTCCCATATTCCAGAATGATAGAGGAAGGTTCCAGACCTTTTATTAAAGTGTGGAGATAGGTCTGGATGTGCAAGGTTAGTGTTACCCTGAGTAATGATTTAGACTTTTAGTCATTAGTTCCTGCTATTAGTCAAATGGTCATTTCACTTTTACAAAGTTAATTTCATTATTTGACTATATATATATTTTGGGAGAGGTAGGAAAATGGTTTGCATTCCAGGGCTGAGAGATAATGTAATAGGCAGCATCATTACAAAGTCATATAAAACATAAGAGTGTGAGGGTTCAGTGATTAAGAGTAGCATATGCTCAGACGCTCGTGTAAAGTTTGTCTGTTTTGTGATGCGATCTGGTCCTTTGTTCCTGCCATATTGAACACATACTGAATCAGTTAATAAGCAGCTGTGAAAACAATGTGAGTCCATAACTGGGTGCATGATTAAGTTTTTTTTTTTTTTTTTTTTTTTTAAACCTTAAACTAACTGCAACTTGGTCGACCATAACTCATCATTAATATTTAGGATTTCACAAACTTATTTTTTTTTTTTCATTTGTTTTTCTCTTCCTCAGATGATGAAAATAAATCCAACTCTGAAGGGAGACATGAAGTGTTTAATGGTCCTGTTATCTGGTCATATTTAGTCATATTCATTGTCACCAGAGCCAGCGTCTGGTACCTTATCTGTACCAGACACTGGATGTTCCTCTTCATATTGTGTCTCTTGCATTCTATGTGTAAGTGGGGGTTCACAGGCGGAGAGAGAATGATAATTGAAATCCTGAGTGGCAGGTCACTTTCATAGTAAACAAACAATGCATACTTCAGTAATTGCTTTTGAGGAGCGGTTGAAGCTGTAGTCTGCGAAAAAAACCCACAAACACAATTCCAATATAAAGCAAACAGGCTTAGCACACATTTTACCAAAATGAAGAAAAAAAAAGAGGAAATAAATGTAGCTTTTTCCTGCAGGGTCACTACTTGCTGTGGAACACTGGCCTGGGAGGTTCAACGACAGGGCAGATACACTCTCCTGCCCGTGATTGACACACAGATTCAACACACACACACACACACACACACACACATTCTAGACCCCAGGGCTTCAGAGTGGCTTCCATCTCAGCCTTATTTCTAGTGCAAACGGAGCAGTGGAGCAGCCATCCCTGCAGCTACACCCCGTTTCTCTCTCTCAACCTCTTCACCGGTTGGTCCCGGAGCTCCCAGCCAACTCTCCAAGCCCTCTGCTCTTTTACTTCGCTTTTTCCCTCTGCTCTTCTTCTTTGTCCTCACTCCTCTCCCCCTCTGTCCTCACTAGTTACTCACTCATCCACTTCACTCCCTACCCTCGAGGCCACATCCTGCTCCATCTTTTCTTTTCTTCTCCTGATTTCCTCTGCTCTTCCTGTCTTCAGTTTGGACAATCCAGTCTTACTCTTCACTCTTTCTGGTCTTAGTACTTTTCTTTCATTACATAGTTGGGGCTGAATGAATGGAGTTAAAACTGATGGGGCAGAGCCAAAGAGCTCATGTCAACTTACTCCTGGACTGTACAATAACAGTGAACAGGGTGGAGTCTACTGGGACTCTTTGGGACCCCTCTAACCAGCTCCTGTTATTATCTCATTATCATATAACTCCTTTTCTTCAGTTTTATAGTGGGTGGCATCCAGTGTTGAGGTGCATCACTGTCATGTACTATGTTTGATTGTGGACTAGAGTTAATATCAGTTTCAGCATGGCTCTAATGCGGAGATGGCAAACTCATTTTAGTTCAGGGGCCACATTCAGCCCAATATAATCTCCAGGGGGCTGGATTAATGAAATACACATGTGCATTACAACAGATCACAGTGAATCTAAAAATACACGAACATATATTTATTTGTTCAGGTCATTTGTAAATGTCAACATTTTCATGTAATCTTACATTTTTAGACTAAAACAAATTGGAAAAAGTTGTAGCTGTTATTATTTATAGGTTATTATTTATGTTATTATATTACTAGTCAGATGCACTTGAGATCATATTGGTCTGTATGTAGAACCTGAACTTAAATGATTTGAACATCCATTTCATCATTTCACAAATTCTTCCAACGGGCTGGATTGGACCCTTTAGTGGTCATGTGTTGACCTATGGGCTGTAGGTTTGACACCCCTGCTCTAATGTAACCCTAACACTGGAGACCTGGTGGATGTTAAGAGGTTTTTAATTAAGTAAAACACCTAAAATGAACACAATAAATTCTGGTTCTAACAAGGGACAACAAAACCTTTTGGCTGCTAGGTCAGGGTCAGGGTCAGGGTGAGAGCACAACAGTACTGTGAGCAGCTCCATTACTTCATCACTACATTTTACACAACCTTTAAAAGAATCAACACTGTACTCTGAGGCTAATGTCAGCTCAACTTAAATCTGTTTCCTACATTAGTAAAAGCCATACTCTAAAAGAGCTCTAAAAGTCGGGTACTGAATGTTTATTATCTGTTCAACTTACCACTGTATTGTGTTTGCCTTTTCTTATTTATTTATATATGATGGATAAATCCTCCTCATTTCCCTTCACTAACTACGGATATTTTTAAAATAATTTTATAGAAACTGCGCACGTTGAATCATTAATGTCCATTCAGACAGCTGGTCTTAACGAGCAATTCAGATTTTTTGCGAAATCTGATTTTTTGTGTGCTCCTTCATATTACAAATTAAATGCGACTTCTAACAGTTCTCAGTATGAACTGAATGCGACCCTGAAGTGACCCGCATGCACAAAAGAGGTCCTGACGTAATACGTGACCACACAGCACACACTGTGTTTATGGAAGTAAATATGGAGGCATTTCATATCGGCGTGTGTGTGGCACTGATAAAGTTTCTCTACAACTGAAGTCAGCACCATTACAGTCGAATAATTTTAAGTAGAAGATTAAAAAAGAGGAGAGCCAGGTTTTTTGCTCTGGCCTTTTGTGGTACAATGACTGCAACGTCTGTACAATGGAGTATTTGGATGCAGAGTCGGAGTCAGGAGTGGTGGGATAGTGATGTTAGCGGCTTCACTGACACAGACTTCATTCATGACAAGAATGAATGACAAGAAGAACGTTTAAATATATCTGTGACCGTGTCTCCGTAACACTCTCACGACGAGACACTCATCTCCAGCGACCTATATCTGTTCGCAAGTGTGTTGCAGTTGGGCTGTACTGGCATTTCAATGATGTAAAGGTCGGATAAATGCGACCTGGCCGTTCAGACTGACGTTGCATTGCAAAATATCCCATATGAAAGTGGCCTGGGTCGGATTTGAAAAAATTGGATTTATGCCGTTCAAACTGTCTTTAACAGGTCAGATACAGGTCAAATAGTGGCAAAAAGTTGGATTTGGGCCATATTTGGCTGCAGTCTGAACGTAACCTAAGATGCAGACCATCCTGTGGTGGTTTAATCCTTAAAGACCCTTGACTATTTTTGCCACAGTTACCAAATTATTTTTTTGTCTTTCCCAAGTGATTTATCACCATTTAGTATAATATTATCTTCTGCATTTTGTCATTTTGAGTAAAAATTTATTTACTTTACTGATCATGTAGATGGTCATAAAAGCTCAGAGTAAAGGTTATTATATCAAATCAGAAAAATATCATTAACTGAACATAAAAACAAGTATCCCCAACCATTGTTATTTATCAGACTCCATGGGTTTTACTAGTGAATCAATTTTGTAGAAGATGACGGTGTTTCCACGTTCACTACGGAACCTCTGAACGTCCAAATGGGTCATATCTGATGACCATGAAAAGATGACAAACTGCATTTTATATCAATTATTTAAATGCATTGATAGAATTAGTGGCTCAGCAGGTATTGAACTGTTTAGATCAGTAGATAATTTGGTCGGCAGTGGATGTTTGGGTCTTTATGGGTTAAGCAAGACCAGAATGCAGAGATCAGATCAGGCTGCATGTCTGAAATATCATTAAAATATGAAGTATATTATAAAAACTAATGTGTATTTACCTCATAGTTGACTTATTCGCCTCCAGTGCTTATTTTTTTTTAATTTGTTCTAATACAACTTGAGCAGAATTAGTTTTTTCTACACCTTTTGAGATCTCTACTCCATTCACAGCAGCTGTGCCTCAGAAATGTTTGTTTTACTAAGCCTTCAATCTGCATCAACACAACTCTCCTCCTTTGAGTTTTCTTCTTATTTCACATCCGCTCTCTTGTCAGTCTACCACCCCATTATTCATTCTCTAATCTCACCCCACCATGTTTTAGCTCTTTACTTTCACACTACACTTCTTGTCCTCTGTTCCTCCTCTTTCCTGGTTCTCATGTCCTCTTTCCTTTTTTTTCGGACACCCTGAAGGCGAGTCCTCTGTAGCTGGTCAGTGCATTGAGTGCTCCCTTCTTCCCCATTGTTCCAGCCCAACTTAACATGACTCTACCCTCAGTTCCATCGTGATTCGTCCTCCAACAAACCTGCAATAATCTGTCTAACACAAAGAGACACTTTGAGTCTCCTGAGCTTTGAGATGATGATTCAGGCCACTGCGTTACCTTCCCCAAACGGTTCACAGCTGCAGAGAACAGCATATTGACATTAACCTCAAATATCTTTGTTTGAGTCATGCATCAAGTTCTAATGCTGAATTTGTATTAGCTCTGGGAGTGACAGAAGGACTTTTTAGAGTTGTATAGCATGAAGTGACATTTATATTTAATATTTACATGATTCAATTTGTGGATTGCATTAATTAATCCATAAAGACCCAAACATCCACTGGCGACCAAGATCATCAACGGATGTAAAATGTTTAAAACCTGTTGATCCACTATATCTATCAATATATGTAAATAATTGGTGTATAATACAGTTTGTCATCTTTTCATGGTCATATGACCCATTTGGACATTCAGAGGCTCCGTAGTGAACATGGAAACACCATCATCTTCTGCAACATTGATTCACCAGTAAAACCCATGGAGTTGGATCAATTACAGTGGACAGACACACTTGGTTTATGTTCAGTTTTAATTATATATTTTACTGAAAAAGTCACTTTTTTGTTTTTGATATAATAACCCTCAATTTCACTCTTAGCTTTTATGAACATCTCGATCAGTAAATTAAATATAGGAAAATACCTGATTGTCACTGAAAAAACACAAAATACAGAAGATAATATTACAATAAATGGTGATAAGTCACTTAAGGAAAGTTAAATACAGAGAAAAATGCATTTGGGAACTGCCACAAAAGTAACAGTGGGCCCTTATGGGTTAATAGGAAGATTGTGCGCTCAATACAGTTAAACTGAGAAATCGGACCAATACATTGTATCACAGGGTTTTTATGCATAATTACATTCCATAATTTGGCTTGCAAACATTCTTCACAGTGTTGAAGTGTAAGGTAGAGCAGTAGTACTCAGCTGGCCTCACTTAGGGACACATATTTTCCCAAAGCCAATAAATTACAGCATATATATTTATTTTTCAGTCTTTTTTTTTCAAGTAACTACAATGTACAGGAAATATGTACACAATACACACAAATAATTAGATTTAGGTGGATTCTTCATGTAAATGTCAGTACTAGTGACATAAAGGTTAGCCAAATAATAAGATACAATTTGGGCCAAATCATCAAATGTTGTCACTGAGCATATTTAATGCCAAGATTTAAACATCAGATGGCATTAACTTGTGATATGTATAGGTGTTTCTGCCTCACAGAATTGTAGGTTCTTGTTGTGGATCATCACTACAAGGTGCCTTTCAGACTTCCAACCCCCCCCCCCCCCCCCCCCCCCCCCCCCCCAAAAAAAAAAAAAAACACAAAAAAAAACCTTGTGATTTTCCACTTAACTTTATGTTCGATGTGTTAAGTCGATGTCTTAGGCTGTTTGAAATGCATTTTGGTTAAACTCCCACATTTTTTATAATTTTTTTACACGCAGAAAAAGTACAAGCAGCACATAACACATGAAGGCAGCATTATCGTCCACATTAGGATTTTCAAGCCCATGTTTTCTTCCATTTTCCATAGCTCCATGTCCTGGACTATAAAAACTGATCTTTTGAGTTAGCTCTCTTCCTCATTTCCTTTCCTGGACATACTTTGTGGTCTACTCAAATGCCTCCCTTTTTTTGTTGTTTTTAGTGACCAAAACAGGCTGTGGCTTTGTTTGGTTAAATCTTTGAATTTGGATGACATGACCTTTACGCTATTGTTTTTGTTTTTCTTCTTTAACGTTTGACACCAGTTGAATAAATACCAAGACCAGGGGGCTTAAACGTGGTTGGCATTAAAGAGGACCTGAAACACTGGACAATATTACCGTGGTTTATTTTCTTTGTACCTTAGGTAACACATGGCAATGGGATTAAACATGTTACTTGGGTTATTTGGGTAATTTGGGTTTAATATTTATTTAAGTCGATTGGTTTACACTTGGGTGTAGCCATCTTGAAACAAGCTAGCTGATGATGTCATGTGGTTGGTTCATCTCTGCTGTTAGCCTGTTCACTGATGGAGTTACTTAAGGAAACAAATGATTTGTGAGATAGCTGTAGGTCACAACTCACATTATATGTCATTATAACATGCTCATAATATTGCATTGATGTTAAATTAATAATGATCATATGTAACATGACAGGTCTGAGCAGATGAGGTTCAGATTACTTTAAGGGGCCAAATGCTGTTTGATCACATTATATCCTGTTATGGGCTCTATGCACAGCCCTGCTACTCCCTAAACTTAAGGCAGCTCCTTTATTTCCTGTCTTTCATTATTGGACACACTGATTAATTCAGGAGTGCCTGCTACTTCTTGTTGTGACGACTGTGGTCAGGCACACCAGGATTAATCAGTGTTTCCAATAATGAAAGATAGGAAATAAAGGAGCTGCCTTAAGTTCAGGAGGTAGTGGGGCTGTTCATAGAGCCCATTAGGCTGTTTATGTGAAGTTCAAATAAATGCAGCGTGTGATAGAGCTGCTCAGAAAAGTCCTGAACAGTCCTGAAAACGAATGGTCAATTGCAGTGCTATATTTTACCCCCCATACAAGAAAATGAACCACAGTGATATTATTCATTGTTTCAGGTCCTCTTTAACACTGTAAAACCTGCCCCATCAAAAACTAGCCACAAAATTGCAATTTTGGGAATTTTGTTAGACCTTTTAACAAAATCCAAACAAAACATTTTGCCATATCATTTTATGATATATTTTTGTATCACATTTGACACACTGAGTGTTTTTATAAGGCACCTTACATACCTACAGTATCAAATTGGAGACACACATTTTAACACAATTTAACTGCGCTATAAAGAATCAATTATCAATAACTATGCATTGTTTCAGTATGTGAAGCACTTATTTAACAAAATGAATAACAATACAATATTCTTCTTAACGTTAGTTTTTGAGAATTACTAACACTTTCCTGCAAAAAGTGTGTGGATGATGTAACAATAGCAGCCATACTGAAAAAGGCAAAAAAAAAAAAAAAGGCCCATCCACTGGCTGCAGTAGGATGACACTCCACCAGGGGACAGAAAACACGTATCGGGTCATGTACAACAGGTTGTTAAGGAAAGTATTGATCTTGTTGATAAGATAGAGGTCTCAGAACCTGACGTAACAAATATGATACAAATGGTTTTATGGGGTTAACGATTTCCTTGGCTGCCACTGAAATGATTTTTAGATTTTAACAAAGTCTTACTCAAGCTTTTCACTGGCTGAATTAGTACTGCGGTAATCTAACTTTGACTGCAAACAGTACTTAATCCTTATCTTGGATGCAGTCAGTGGGGGAGCATTGCCTTTGACTGACTGCACAAGAAGCTTAATTACTCAAACAGGTGCTTGCCACCGAGACAGGATTGATGCTTCAAGAGCACTCAATTAATTGAAACCCATTATCAAGAATAGGCTGGGAATCATCCCTTAGATCTTCTCTGATTTAATTTAGCAACATACAAGGATCAACAGTGTTAATTAGAGATTTACAAGAAAGGTATGGGGCATCAAAAATAAATGTGAGCATCTGGTGTGATTAATTTATGGCATATTAGCTCACTGATGACTCCATAGGTTGTTATACACCATTCGGGTCTGTAGCTTAAATGAGCAATTCATATCACATTATTAGGTAATATAGTTCATGGCTCTCGTGGGAACATGCATACATGATAGACAGGATTAGGCATTACTAGTATGTGGGAAAATGAGGCGATGTTGTCCTCTGTCCGAGTGCTAATTACATGTTTGGATTGACCTCATGTGGATTGGGTTAACTCAAATGGATGTGCCCACTCACATACACACCTACATGGACATATCAGCGGTTTCACACATTCATACAAAAACACATTTTTCTAATGCGATTACCTTGGGAGGCATTTATAGACCCAATTAATTTAACAGCAGGAGTGGTGCACCATTCCATATATTTGTGTTTAATTCCAATTAAACCCGGGCTCTGGACAAACTCATTTTCTAAACCAATTACTTTGGAGGGAGATAAAATACACACACAACCTTTGAACAACCTTTTTCTCCATGAAATCTCTAACCAGTGTGAACCCCAGATAAACAAACCTCCTGGTAAAGCCAACGCAGCGGCTGCACCTCATAAAGAAAGTGATGTTGACATTTGTCAGATTTATGCGTGTAGGAAGTGCGTCTCCCTTGACAACCTGCAGACAGTGGTTTTCAGACTAAACAGCTAATAGACTGTAAACTAAGTGTTCCCAAGGCTCCCTATCAGTTACTAGTCAATATGATTCAGTCTGAACCCAGAGGTTGCATCAGGATGTAGAGCTTGTCCTTTATAACATACACATTCGATCGGTGGGGTGTTGTGTTGCAAGTTTTGGCAGATTTCCTCAGGGTTTTTCCTTTTTTTTTGTTCACCTGGGGCCTGTTTCACAAAACTAGGATAAGGGATTAAGCCAGGATATGTTGGTTATCCTGGCTCAACTTATCCATGATCCGGTTTCACTAAAGCAGGATAGGGGAAAGCAGGATATGTTTTGATACAAGTTACCATGGAGATTTATTCTGTGGAGCTAGCCTGGTCCAGACCAGGCTAAGTTCCAGGATTTATTTAATCTCATCCCTCATCTCAGTCAACAGTCACCACAAATGGAAACCAATAGTTATTCCATTGCCCACTACACAATGGAATCACAGTAACTAGACCCACTGTCAGTATATAAACACTTGTGATTATTAATTTCAGTAATTTTACATAAATGATGATTTTAGATGATTTTGCAATCATTAGATCAGTTCAGTTCAATTGTGTTTATTCAGACATTTCAAACATTAGACATTTATGCAGATACAATGTTTAAAAACTGAAAAGTCTGTAGAGGAATAGGTTGAAGACTAAGATCATTCTGCCCCCCATTCATATCACCAAACAAAATGAAATAAAATAGATACCAATGATTTTAGCTTAGTAACAATAGAAACAACAAAAAACTAAACAATTCAATAGTTTGAGTGGAAAAATGAACATTCACATTCTTCATATATTTTCATGACATTTAAACATAGTTTTAAACAGTCTTTGAACTCAGGATTGAACTTGTTCTAAACATTTCCTCCAACACAGACTAAATGTGTTCAGATTTGTTCTAACATAGGGTTTTTGAACACATGACTTTCTCTGAAATTAGAAATACTTTCCCATATTTTAATCAAGCTCTGAATATGAACAGGCAACAGATTTTTTTTATTTTGAACATAAATTGTGTTGCTTTAAAGTCACTGAACTTTAAAGCTTTTAATTTGATCATAAACTGATGTGTGTGTTCCCTGTAGGACACTGTGTTGATCAGTGGTATTGGCCTTTTCTGAATAATGTTGATTGGATTTGTATTAGTTCAGTCAGTATTCCCCCACACCTCCATGAACTACAACATAAAACAACTTCACTTCTTTCGTGGCGTTATTCCAAGGAATTTGATTACATTGACCCTTTCAGTCTCTGTATTATTTATACTTAGATAACTGACAGTTTCCCATAGGCTATATATGTCATATAAATATAAATACACAAAAAGTAACATGATGTTCCGTTATTGAATAAGGATCAATCAAAGCATGTAAAACCATCAGCTCCTTTAAAACTGAAGTCACACAGTGACTGTAAAAGATAGAAAGAACAGAACCAAAGCATGATAGAAAAGAAGAATAAATACACATTCAAAGGTAGAATACAGCCCACATGTCTGCACACTGAAAGAAATATACATGTCTGTACACTGAAAGAAATAAGCATGTCTGTACACTGAAAGAAATATACATGCCTGTACACTGAAAGAAATACAAATTTCTGTACACTGACAGAAATACACGTCTGTACACTGACAGAAATACAAATGTCTGTACACTGAAAGAAATACACGTCTGCACACTGAAAGAAATACATGTCTGCACACTGAAAGAAATACACGTCTGCACACTGAAAGAAATACACGTCTGTACACTGAAAGAAATGCAAGACAAATCCATACGTAACAAATGAACAGACAAATGAATGGATGCAGTAGCCCCCCTGCAACACAGTACACACAGTAAACACACAGTATATACACAGTATACACACAGTGCCGGTATGTAGCACAAACACCAAAACAGGCCTAAACAATTTAAATTGTATTAAAAAACAAATAAACAAACAAAAATTCCTCTGCCCCTGCAGGACATATTTAACTTGAATTATGCACGTGAACTAAAATAATTGAACACATATTGGTCCCTGGCCAGCTGACCAGCTGACCACTGCAGTCATCAGGGAAGATGGCAGGATTGTCCTAGTCCATGTGTGATGCACTTTTTTGGGGGGGCTCCCTCCCTCAGGCCACATTGTGGAGGACAGTACAGGCCACAGTGATGTCACATGACCTCAAAGGGCTGACCCTTAAGTGGTGAAGTCAGTGAAAGTGTGCCTTCAGTAGGTCAAAGGTCATTTGGATCCTGACCCTTCTCCTAGCATGGGCATAACTGTAGGCCTGCTGTGGTTCCTGGGGGTCTATGTATGATGTCAGGAGAAAAGGATGGTAGATAGACCCCCTGTCCCCCAGGTAGACCCCCTGTCCCCCAGAAACACACCAGACAATTCACCTGTCAACACAAGACCTCAGCATCACAACCTCATAAATACAATGACATTCTGGACACAGACATGATGGAAACAGTGGTTGTTAATAGAGGCTGTGTGGCTCACCTTGTGATAGGTGCTGACAGATTCCAGAGGTCTGATAGACTCAGGAGTCATGGACCGAACCAGACCACTGAGACACAACACTGATGAGACAGTCAGCACTGACCAACTGAAATGATAAGATGAAGAATATTAAACCAAACAATGAACATCACAAGCACTGAACAGAGTTTATTAACCCATAAAGGTCCAGCACTACTTTAGTGTCAGTTAACATATGAATTTACTCTAAATCTAACCTTTCTTAAGTGATTTATCTCCATTTATTATAATGTTATCTTCTGTAGTTTATATTTTATCAGTATAAATCAGATATTTTCCTATATTTAATTCACTGATCATGTAGATGTTCATTAAAGCTCAGATTAAAGTTGATGGTTCTTCTATCAGAAACAGATCAAACCTTATAAACAGTGTCTTTTTCAGTCCAATCTGTCATTAACTGAACATAAACCCATTGTATCCATCCACTGTCATTGATCCAGCTCCATGGGTTTTACTGGGGAATCAATGTTGGAGAAGATGACGGTGCTTCCACGTTCACTACGGAGCTTCTGAATGTCCAAATATGGTCAATCTGATGACCATGAAAAGATGAAGAACTGTATTGCACACCAGTTATTGACATGGATTGATTGGATTAGTGGTTCAGCAGGTATTAAATAGTTTAGATCAGTAGATGGTTTTGGTTGGTGATAGATTCATTCATTCATTCATTTTCTGAACCCGCTTTATCCTCACTAGGGTCACGGGGGTCGCTTGGAGCCTATCCCAGCTACATAGGGGCGAAGGCGGGGTACACCCTGGACAAGTCGCCAGTTCATCACAGGGCTGACATATAGAGACAAACAATCACTCTCACATTCACACCTATGGGCAATTTAGATTAACCAATTAACCTATTAGTGTATGTTTTTGGATTGTGGGAGGAAGCCGGAGTACCCGGAGAGAACCCACGCAGACACGGTGGTGATAGATGTTTGGGTCTTTATGGGTTAATTGACAGTATCATAAAGTCATAAGATAAGATAAGATAAGATGAGATAAGATAAGTTTATTTATCCCAAAGATAAATTCACAGGAGTCAGTGAGCTCATCTATTTATCAGAGTTATTCAGTCTGATGCAGTTACATTTACACAATTTCACTCACATCCACAGTCAGTTTCACTTACAATTTCACAACTACGTTTTCGGAGGTGTTAATTAACTATTTGAGTTGTGATTGTGATGGTTTCAGCAGAACAGTCAGTGTGTGTTTGTGCACTACTTACTCATTCAGGCGGTCTGCAGTCATTTACCGCTGTCTCTCATTGTTTTAGTAACTGTGACGGTGTTGTCTTTCTTTTTGATTCGGTCCTTTACTTCCTCGAAATGAGGAGTTTTGCGTCCGACAGGGGAAAGTTTGCTGCTCTAGTTGCCATGGTGAATCGGTGAATCTGTGATCGATGTCGGGGTCTATTGAGGAAGCCAGGTGCACGCACTTATCCAGGATGAGTTACACCTGGCTTGATGAATCCGTGTCCGCTCATCCTGGCTTGATCTTTGTGAAACCGATTAAGCCTGGACACCCTTGTTTTGGATTCGTTGAACGCGGCTTAGTCAGTTATCCTGGATGACGGAATCCTAGTTTCATGAAACAGGCCCCTGGTTTATTCCACAGTCTGTGGAAACCAAGGGCTACATTTACTAAGCCCTGCTGCCTTCTGGGTGGTGTTTTAGGTTGATCAAATCCCACACCAACAGATTCCCGAACAGGTTCTTCTCCTGGGCCGTGCAGACTGTAAACACACACCGTATCTCACTGTAATGTGCACTAACTACTGTTGGAACATGTGCCTCATGTCCAGCACATGTATGTTTACATTTATATATTTGCACATCTTTTTTTATACTACTTTTATATTTGAAATTTCCTAAGTTCGATGTGAGCCACAGTAAGAACCAGACCAACCTTGTTAGTGAGTGATCACAGCTGGACCCGGTTCTCCCATCGTGTCCCAGTGTTGATCCGGATCCAGCCCCCCCCCCACACACACACACATTAGCGGCTGTGAATAGACTCGTCCGCAGGCCGCCTGTAAACCCATTGTAATTGTAAAAATTAAGAACTCCAAAAGTATTGGTCGTATCAATATGCAGTTTTCGCCAGTCGGATCCTTAACACAAAATACGTAAGTACTCCAGTTTTTCAGTTATAAAGCTGAAACACATACACGCAAAACCATCCACCCAAAATTACTTGCACAACCTGTGTAATGGCAATAAAGCCTATTCTATTCTATTCTATTCTATTCTATTCTATTCTATTGTGTATATAATGTAAGATCTAATACCGTGTTGCCACTGTATGGGTTTCACATTTTGGTACACAATACAGACATAATGAATATGACAAATACATTTGTTATTCTGATTCAGCAGCTTACTACAAATTATTCTATAAAGCTGAATACTATCTTTGTTTTCCTACTCTGACATAGAGCAGCATAACAAGACATTTTTATTCCTTATTTCATGCATCTTGTTCATTACTTTTCATTTGTTTCTACTGTGTTTCTGCCACTGCGCTGTGCAAGCAGTAAATTACACTACTCTTTTCAAATAAATGATAAGAAGCTAAGATCTTTGCATTTAAGATTTTTTGTAGCTCTTTCTGCATTTTACTGTGTAGTATTGTTCTGTGAACTATGACGCGAAAAACAAGAAATGTATACTAAGCTGTGGTTTTTGTTCACTCTAGTCAACAAATTCTCATTTATAAACAGTATGTACGAACTAATATTCTAATACTGAAGGAAACTAAATGTAATACTGATGTGTAATTGCTGTTGGTTTTATGGGAAAGCGAAAGTGAAAGAGATATTTGCTGTTTCCTGTCACGGGAGATGAGAAGTCTTATCATTGTTTGGCTGTTTTGGCTGGTTTTTATGAGTGGGTTACAATAAGAGTTATGAGATGGAGCTTTTGGCATGCTTCATTTTCAGGTTGAAACACTGTGATACCCTCACCATCTTTGCTGTAATGCACACAAGGAGAGGCAGCAGCAGGAGAAGAGTTTTGCAGAATTTGCTCAATGTTAGTGGAGGAAAATAAGTTCAGTCAAATATTTAAAAACCACAATTCATGTCTGCTTATGAAAACTGTGTTTGACCTTAAATCCTGCCTTAACTTGAACATAGAACATACAGCAAGTTTATTCAGAGAAAAAAAATCACCAAAAACATACTGATCCATTGGTCCCCGCTTAATATTTTCAAACATAGCTGGCAGTAGCAGTAGGTCAGATTTGTATAGACTGAAACACCATTTTATTTAGACAACATGATGCTCTGTTTCTTTGTGTGTTTGTATCACAGTCGATCACAAAATGGTTTAACACATGCATTTCTCAGTAACAGCACAATTTGTAGTAAACAAGACCCAATTATTAATAAAACACATTACTTGATTAGTTTATATATTCTTCCACACAAAATTTGGCAGTGTGAAAGTAAAGCCTAGAACTGCCTCTCCATTGCTAACGTTTCACTGTGAATTTTATTTCTTTTATTTTTTTTTAAATTTCTACTCTATTTCTACATTCAGCTGTAGTTTTTAACACAAAAATACATCTGGCCATCAATGTATTCAACAAAAAGAAACCTTTTGCATGCTTTTAGTCTAACCGAGTGAAATTTAGCCATTGAATATTTCGCCTCATTTATTCAACTATGAAAAAGATATGTACTGTATGTATCCTTTGTAAATGCTGGGATGCTCTTATTGAAGTCCAAACAGACTTTTGAAATACTGAATGTTGTTATCTTTGATACTTTGGTCCACTGAACATCAATGAATTTGGGCTGTGTAAATTAAAAAAAATATATGAAATGAGAACTTTTCATTGGGAAATACTTTTCTGATGCACCTGGAATATGGTTCAAAGGGCCGTTTCATGAGAAGAGACTCTGCCTTTGTGACAGATTTAAAAGCACCCTTATTCAGACCTTGAAAACTACCCAAAAATTCAATCTCCTAACCCATCGCAACCCCTGCTGTGGACCTGCAGAACCCCTTTAGCTTCAGCTCTTTGATCAGCCAAGCCAAGAGCATCCTAAAGCCCTGCCTTTGACTGCCGCTGGACCCCCTCCTGGACAAGCTGGGACCCATGGTGCAGCTTCCCTGCTGGTGTGAACCACAGATTTGCTGTCCGTCCGATTAAGTTCTCAACTGGTAGTGTAAAAAATTGATATGAATGTGGATATGGTTCAGCTGTGGATTTCAGGTGTTTCCAAAAGCATGGGTTTGTCTCTTTTGAAGTGATGCCATTTGACAATCGGTTATCATGTTGACGGCTAATCCTGGCAGCATTTTCTGATTATGATTGTCTGGATGGTACTTTATATATGTGACTTGCATAGAAAAAAAAAATTCATGTATATTATAAAGACTTTGATTTATGTATGATTTGCTTTGTCATATGAAAATCATATAATTTATGAAGTAAACATTTGCAGAATATAAAGCTGTATTGTGTGAATATAAATAGATATGCCAGCAACTTGCTTCCTTCCAAAACAAATTTTCTGTAATCAGACCATGTCCCAGCCTATGTGGATTATCACAGCATGCAGTTAATAACATCAGCCCTTGGAACTACCTTTGTACAGGGCTCTGTAGGCTTCGATCAGCAAACAATGGCTCCATTCAAACCTGGCATTAATACATGTTTATGGTGATCTGATCTCAACTGAATGAGTCTCCATATGTGTCTGGAGTGACCACTTGTATTTGGATCCCACGTGTATGCAAATAAACCAGTTCTCTTCAGAGCTAAAAACATAGCACAAGCTTCCATTAATACATTGTGGATTACAGCTGCACAATTAATCGTTAAAAGATCGCGATCTCAATTCACACATGTACGCGATCTCATTTCTAAACATGGACAATTCTTAAGTATTTTATTTCACGGCTGCATTACAAACAAATGCCCACAAACACAGAACTGCCATCGCCTCTTCCCTCAACCAGTGTTAAAGCGTCTGTACAACATGTGAGCCTGCTGCTGTCGGCTGCAGTTGAGTGAAGAAAGAGTGAATTACAGCGGAAGAATGTTTACGGTTAAGAGAGTGAAATGGATGAAAACCCTAGTGGTAGTGGAAGAGTCACCCACCTGAACTGGTGCCCATTAAAGGTTCACATTCAGCGGAGTTAATCTCATATCGGTCTTCTTTTCTGTCGTCCAGATCCAAGTGTGTTTTCATTTTCACTTATCTGACTTCTGCGCTGCTGTCTTCTTCTCCTTTTCTTTTCTTTGCCGGTGAGGATAACTTGGCCTTTAGCCAAGAATCAAAAGTCTCACCCTCTCTAAAAATTTGATATTAAAAATATTCCATTGTGCTGGCTGGGGAGTCTCTTTGTGCTGCAAACTTTCATGGATCAGCTGACGTTGCTTAGCAACCGGGACCATAAGTGCAGCATTTCCGCTGGTAAGGTTTATCCATGCTGCCACACCACACATTTCATACAAAAAAAATCATCACCGTTGGGATTTATACATATGGATAATATATAATAGGCCAGTACAGGAGGGTAGGGAAAAGGTAACGGAACATAAAGTTTCACTTTCACTTCTGCAGGGGGCACGGACTGCACCGTCCCGTACCTCCATTGTATGAGTAGGACGGAAATTGAAACACATGTGAGTAACCGGCTGAAAAGCATGCGTGTGCAACCCCCCCCCCAACCGAACTGTGTGCGTACGGCCGACCGACCCCCCCACACACACACACCGACCCAAATGCATGCGCGTGCACCCCCCGCTGAACCGCACACGTGCAACCCCCCCCATTACACACAGCCACACCAACAGATGAATTCACTGCATAAGTGACCGGACTACTTGCAGAGTGATATGACAGATGCGAATCAGAGGTAAAATAACCCATTTTCCTTGACAGCGGTGCAATAAACATTTTGTGAAAAAAATCATGCCAGAGAATCATGATCTCAATTCTAAGCAAAAGAATTGTGATTCACATTTTTGCCAGCATCGTGCAGCCTTAGTCTCTACTATGAGCCACTTCAAATAAAGGCCTGGCGCTTTCTGCAGCTGTGGTAAATAAGGCCCTCAGCCACTATTTGAAGGAATACAGTATTTTATATGACACCATTGGTGCACTGAGTTTGGCTTTCATTGGGGGTTCGAATCCCGCTCTGTCCTGGTCATGTGCTGTTGTTCCTTGGGCAAGACACTTCACCCACCTTGCCTCCAGTGTCACTCACACTGGTGTGTGAATGTGTGTGAATGTTTAGTGGTGGTCGGAGGGGCCATTTGGTGTGGATTGGCAGCCACACTTCCATCAGCCTGCCCCAGGGCAGCTATGGCTACAAACGTAGTTTACCACCACCAGACTGTGAATGTAAGAGCAAATGAATAATGGAACAATAATGTGAAGTGTTTTGGGTGCCTTGAAAAGCACTATAGAAATCTCAACCATTATTATTATTATTATTATTATTATTATTATTATTATTATTATTATTATTATGATAAGAAATAAGATCCTGTGCAGCAATACATTTGGAACATCACCCACTAATATCACAGACAACAAGTGGACAGGTTTGTCTTCCTGTATAACAAGGAAAAGTACATTGCACGACACACATTTACATGTAAAACCATATGTTTAACTACTTAAAACACATGAAATGAATGCATATTTATTGTTCTGGAGTTAGAGTGCAAAAACGTGCATTGCTCATTGTAAAAGCTGCATCCTAACAAAGTAAAATGTTCATCCCTGTAGAGTCGTTTATCTTCTGTATCGTCAATGAACAAATCTTAGAGGAACCTAATGAATATTGTGCATACCTTTCTGAGCTTCTGAAAAATGTTCCCTTCACCTGCAGCTGCATATCTCCTTCATTTGTAAGTCAATAATGTAGTATCACATTATCCTGCTGACACTTGGTTCTATGCATGTTTTAGTACGAACAGCGAGTATACAGTAAACCTCTTAGAGTTTTCAGCTGGAAAACGATGGATCAGGGAAGTGTGTGAATGCATCAAAAACAGCCCAAACGTAGCAGCCGGTCTAGTTTTCACTCGACAGTCTGCCGTGTTGCTGATTAACTTAAACTTGCACTTGTCACGACCTTGATTACGTCAAATTAGTTCTTGTGCTGTATATACACACACACTTTAGCAGCAGTGATGAAATGGTTCTCTGCTTTTGGAGATGCAACCAGCATGCTTTGCTACTGAGGACTGTGTTGCCATGGGAACAGATGCAAATGACAAATAGGAAGGAACACCTTTCTTTTTCTTTAAAGTACTCGACAAATATAGTAAGCATATGTTTTCTGTGTGCTGCATTTGTGTGTGTGTGTGTGTGTGAAAGAAGGCTTTTTAAAACTGTCAGGTTTAGTCTAATAATACATCAATGATTTAAGGTTTTTCAGCAAAACATGGTCATTTGTAGGGTAATTTTTGAGTGTGAAAAGTGTTTTTGGTATCTTTTTTTAAACAGAATAAAAAAATAAATGAATGGGAAGCAGTATAATAGTACTTATACATGTATCTAATTGTTGCCTCCAGCTATTAGCGTTCAACAATAGTGGTCAGTGTCATCCGTTTCACAAGACACATTTTAAATGCTCTTTCGTCATCCACTGTGTGCCCCCTCACATTTCCTCCTTCAGCTATTACGCTCCCTAAAGCTTCAATTACTCCAAAAGGCCAAGCTTGTCATTATGTAAGTAATGCTAATTTCCCCTCTGAAATGGCAAATTATTGTATGAAACACTGCATTTCAAATGCTGATTTATCAAGGCCACAAGAGGAAGGGGTAGATGGAAGTAACGTAGAAGGAGCGACGCACAGACCACTTACGAGATGTGCCAAAGAAGTTGAACTCATTTCTTCTGTGTAGATCAAATAGATTGGATTTAAACTCTGCAGCATAAGGAATTTCTAGAGGCACTCGAAATTAAAAATGGAAAAGGGGGGAAAAAAATATGTCGGGGTGAAAGAAATCAAGAACTGATCACATTAGCTTTGACTTCTTTGCATTTGTTGTTAAATTAGGCCATGGCTTTTCCACATAGGACAGTGCTGTAATCTTCTATCTTTTTCTACAGAAGTCGAAATATTTACAATGTAACCACAAGTCACTGAAGACTGTAGGGTTTAGAATAAGTAGCAAATGCTGCAAGAAAAATCTTTTAGTTCCTCTATTCTTTGTAACATTTAAAAACTGCCATTTTATTGAAAAACTGTTCAGTCCAGAGGTTAAGTTCTTGCTTTATGAGCAGAATAACCTCTTCACATTAGCCGTTCTGTACTATCTGCTGTGGAGGGAATTGTGGAGGCGCTCTGAAAAGTAGAATGTGACCTACTCCACAATGGCTCCCAGCAGCACACCTGGAGTGTCTGCTGGACACGAGAGGGCCGCAGGGGAACAATGAGTGGGGGTCTCATACTATGAAAGGACGCTTTTCAAAGACCAGTGTCCACTGTGTCTGGTCTCTAGTCGATCTTTATCTTCTTTGTGACTCAGGAGACTTTGTCATTATCCGTACAAGTCTGCCTTGGCTGTTTGTCTCATCTACCCAAAATTGTTCCTTTTTATTATGCTTTTATCTGGATTTTAAAAAATACTTCTGTCCCTTTATTGGGGGGGTGGGGGGGGTTGTATAAAAAAAATGGTCTCTTAGTATGTAAAAAAAAACAAAACAAAAAAGGATTCCGCTTAAACAATTAAAGTACAACTTTTTGTGTGTGTGTTTAAGTGTTCCAATATGCAGAACTCCCTTTCCCTTATTTTTATGTATGATTTACATATATGTATTTAGTTTGTTGTCCATTTTCTGATTGTTCTTCCTCTTTTTTTCCCCTTTTTTGTCTGGTTATGTCTTTTCCTTAGTTTATGGATGCTTGACCAGGTGTAGTGGCAAGAACGCAGTGCTCTAAGACTTTCTTACTACAGGAACAAAACATTAGACAATTTTACATCCTGCCTTGTGCGATTTACATATGATGATTATTCTTATTGTCATTGTGCTTTCATGACATTCTTATTTGTTGTAATTTTTTACTCCATTTGTCCATGTTGGTCATCTTTAGAATCATGTCCTGAAATGGAACCTGATGAAGAGGTAGTTTATTCCAAAATGTACCTACCACCATGTAACAAACAACTAGAACAGATCAAACAAACTCTGGTTTGAACAAGAGTTGTTTTGATTGGTGGTGGCTATATTAGCTATAACACTCTTTATTTGTCACACACTAAACCTTTAATTCCCCACTATAAACCAGTCAAAGAGTCTCATGTCTCGAGAGTAATTTCTGTGGATGAGAAAAAATTCAACCATGCCTTTTTTCTGCTCCTTTAGCTTAGGAACGCAGTTGGCTATAATAAACAACAAACTCCCAAAACAACAAAGACTTACACACAAACTTCATGCACAAGTAACTCAACAATTCCTGTGTCAGTTAAAAAAAAATAACAGTGGTAGATTATATGAGGACAAGACAACAATTTTATTTTTATTTGGATATGTACAGTATTTGGATGAATATACAAGGTGGGGAAGCAAAATTTACAATGAACATTTAGTTGTTTTTTCTCAGCAGGCACTACGTCAATTGTTTTGAAACCAAACATATATTGATGTCATAATCATACCTAACACTATTATCCATACCTTTTCAGAAACTTTTGCCCATATGAGTAATCAGGAAAGCAAACGTCAAAGAGTGTGTGATTTGCTGAATGCACTCGTCACACCAAAGGAGATTTCAAAAATAGTTGGAGTGTCCATAAAGACTGTTTATAATGGAAAGAAGAGAATGACTATGAGCAAAACTATTACGAGAAAGTCTGGAAGTGGAGGAAGCAACAAAAAACGTACCAAAGCTTTTATTAAAGCTCTCAAATCCAAAATCCTAGAGGATCCAACCAAATCCATGAGAAAAATGGCAATTGAACTTGAGGTAGACAACAAGACCGTTAGAAATGCAGTAAAATATGATTTTAAGTTAAAATCTTACACAAGAACACCAAAACACTTGTTGACAACAGCAGCAAATCCAACTTTAGCAATTTTTGGGAATCATGTTTATGGCCGCCTTCTAGCCCAGATCTAAACCCTCTGGGTTCTGCTATTTGGGGCGTTTTAGAACATGCTACCAATAGAACATCACACAGCAATGTCGACTTTCTTAAAGATACTATTAAAGAAGAATGGGAGAAGTTGTCACCCGAATATTTGAGGAACACTTGCACAAGTTTCAGGAAGCGTGTGAAGGCAGTTATTGAGAAAGAAGGAGGACACATAGAATAAAAACATTTTCTATTATGTAAATTTTCTTGTGGCAAATAAATTCTCATGACTTTCAGTAAACTAATTGGTCATACACTGTCTTTCAATCCCTTGCTTAAAATATTGTAAATTTTGCTTCCCCACCCTGTAGATAATTACATAAAGAGCAACTTTGTCTATTATTTCTATTTAACCTCAGTTAAACCTCAGTTTGCTCCATTTACTACCATTTTTATTTGGGTCATTTAACTATGTCTTTCATGTTTTTGGTCATTTTTCTCTTTATTGAATATCTTTAAATTAGTTTATGTGGTGCGCGTACATCAGAGGTGGAAATTTTCCTGCACCATGGGACTCAGAAGCGAATCTTGACTCCTCATAATGAAGTTTTCAACCATGTCATTCATTTTCAATTAACAGGATCACTCTAAACACTGAATTTTTTCCCTTGTTAAGGTTACAGTCACTTGGCAAATATATATGTGCTGATTTAAAGATGCATGCATTTTTTTCCCCTTTTGCCAACACTGCAACTTGGCTTACTTAACCTTTTGTGCAGCTGAAGTCAAAACTATTGTCACTCATGCAGACTGTATTGAAGTTAATAGTTGTGATAAAACATCTATCCCTGCAGTGTACCCACAAACACAACAAGCTAAGAAATAACCAAGATAGTACATGACCCCTCTTATGTGAATGTACACCACACACCAGGTACTGCCATCAGGGAGGAAGTAAATAATGAAAAATTAAATAGTCACACATGAAATAGAGATAGAATCAATAGGACAAGCAGAGCACCATGTTTTACTTATTTATGGACAATTGACTGGTTTCTCTCTGTACCATTCCTGTAGTATAGGTCTTTCTTTTTCTGTATGATTGTGATTATTATGTTTCTTGTTCTTCTTTTTTCATGGTTGCAGCATAAGTCGCAACTAAATTTGGGCCATTAGGGTACATTTTGAGATCTTGAGGCGCAATTACACAAAATAGAACATGAGTCTTCACATTCTCCTGTCATGTTTCTTATAAAATCAAATGGAGTAAGCAACAGAAGCATGAAAGAAAAAACAAAAGAGTTGCTTCTGCCTGCAAAAAGACCAGATGTGACCAATTTTTTTGGAACCACTGTCCATGCGGATTGTTCAGCCATTGGCAAAGATTTGTGGTTTCCTCCCTCTGTGTACAAAGCCAGTGACTGTCTTTGAACACAGCAAAATAATCTAAACCTCATCATGTGGATTACTGTCTTTCATGTGTCTATCGGTGTCTATGTACGACTATCCGGCTGGTACAGCGTGTGCTCTTGTTCACATGTACAGTTTACCGTGGCAGTGCTGTGAGCTCATTACAGCAGCTGATGAATATATTTCCGCATGGGTGGAAGTGGGGCCGTGGTTTGTTTCCGCCTGAGGATGTTCCTTCTCAAAGAGCAGGTGGGACTCCAGGACGCAGCCTCTCAGAGCTCTGAACACTTCCCCAGGTAGCTGATGATAGCCTACTACTGGGCAAACACCGTTCATCATGATACACCCGCTGGCAAGCTGATAGAGCACTGGGACAATATTTGGAAAGCGTTATTCTGGATAGTCATTGCTTTTTGTGTGTGTGTGCATGGATGTGTTTCCCAGTGGCCTCTTGTTTGCATTGGTATGATTTGTATTGCTGTTTGGCCAATTGCTTATCCACGGTAGTGAAGATACAGAAGTAATATATTCACTGTCTTGATGGCATTTCAATCCTCATCTTGCATGAATCTGTATTTACAGGGTGATAAAGTCCTGATGTACAGTGAATAACGCATAGACACATTGCACTAGTCCCGCTTTTTTACTTGATATCAACCAAACTATTTCTCTGATTGAGAGGCCCCTGTCTGGAACAGAGAAAGGGGTTCTCAACCTTTTTTGAACAAACGCCCCCTCACGTCATCATGAGCCTCCTGCCACCCCCCTCATCCCCCCCCCCCCCCCCAAAAGAAATTTGGGACCAAGGGGGGGCTCAACTTACGCAATGAACCATAATGTGGTAGACCTGGGGGTGGGATGGGGTGGGGTGGGGTGGGGGTGCAATAAATTTGCCATTGAGATGGTTCAAAAACGGCTTGTTCTGATACTGATACTTAACATTGTGATGAATAACAGTGACTAACTCCCCCCATTTCTGTCTGAGCACCCCCCTCTCAGCTTCCTCATTCAAAACGCCCCCATTGAGAAATACTGGCCTGGAAAGAGATTAGGTAGCTTAGTCTAGAGTTTAATTCATGGTTCCTCTTGTTTCACACCCCAATCTGCAAGGAAAAATGTTGGTGTAGGATATTTTTGTAAATCATGGATTTGTAAAAACCAAGCATGGTGGTATATGTTGTACACTATATTTTTATTTTTTCATTTATTTCTTTTCGTCCCTTTGGAGTTATCAGACTTCAGTAATGCTCAATAAGCATTTCCTGTCTCTTTTGACCATTTCAACTCAATAACTCATCTGTTATGTCTGTTTCTTTCCTGTTGCACCTTTATTGTTTACTTATTGTCTTGTCAACCCCCTGCTGTTAAGTTATGTCCTATGCTTATTAGGCCTGTAACAGTACACAGTACGTTCTCAGTTTTGAAAGCCACAGTTCATTTTTTTTTTTTTTTTTTTGGTACAGGAAGAAAGAAAACCCCTCAAAATGTCTTTAATGCATTTATTATGAATTTTTGAACATTTCCCCCCAATTTGTGGAGACAATAGAATATAGAAAAACAGGAATAATATAATTCTGCTGCTATAAATAAAATAGAAAATAAAATATTACTAAATGTATTTTAAACATTAGTATTGCACTTTTCCCAGAAAGGTAGTTTTGAACAAACAACAAAAATCAAATTACAGTTCTGTCAGTTCCCATTCTGGGAACTCTCAATGTCCACCTCCCGGGTTCTATTCCTCTATTATACAGTGTGTGTGTGGGAGACAGAGAGAGAGAGAGAGAGAGAGTAAGTGTAAGTGTTTGAGAACTACTGGACATAGGCGGTTGTCTTTCACCTGAACCCAAAGTGATCGCAAACGGGACTGTAATGATGGTGGAGGGTCTTCTGTCTCTTCCTTCCAGGTTGACATCATATTTGTTGTTGGGTTTTTTTTTGTTTGTTTGTTTTTTACCTTATATCAGCTGCTATTTCGTATTTTAGGTCAATGTACGCTCCTCCAATATGTCCAGGTGGAACTTGCACAGATTTGAAGTTCTGCATTGACAGACATCTTTAGTTCCTTTTTGTTTTTTTCAACATACTGTGCCGTTTCGGTACAGCTGTGTGCCAAACCGAACAGGTGCGTACCGAAATGGTTCGGAATGTGTACCATTACAGACCTAATGCTTATAGTTATATTATGTTTATAGTTATATATATTTTTTTCCATTTTTAAAATATTTTTTCTCTTATGTTCATTGTTGCACTGTGGGGCGTTAGAGTTTTTTAATTTTAGTTTTCTGTCTTCGATGAACATATAGCAAACCTGACAATAAAGCTGGCTGTGACTTCAACCATGACTGTCCTGGACCTAGTTGACTTTGGGTGCCAACCTTAGGGATTCGATCTTGCTCTGTTCAGAGAGTGTAGCAAAGCTACTGCAAACGTTGGTGGTTGGTCAATGCTACTGTGGCTTGTTGTCTCGTAGTGTTTCACTTTAGCTGTTTTATTTGGTTGTAATATTCCACAGATCTTCCCAAAACATCCACTGTTGAAAGCCTCAATCTTATCCTTGTCTCTTAAATACATGACAACAGACTGAGCCATAAAGCTAAAACAATTGCTTTTGTGGAATCTGCAACTGCAACATCAACTTTTGTTGCTGCCTAAAAATATCAACAACAATATGTTTTAGATTCTAAGCTTTGCATTTAGGCTGTACTGTTTGGACTTCCAGATGGATGGACTTTGGCAACAGTGCAGCAGGCTTTCCCTAATCTCACTTTAATGTTTCTGTGATCCACTGTATTTGTTAATGAGCTAGCTAAAGTAGTTGAAATCCTCTACAAAGTCAATTGTTTCGCTTTGGTGGTAACTACTGCATTTTCCGGACTATAAAGCGCACCTGAATGTAAGTTACACCTGAATATAAGCCGCACCCACCAAGTTTTAAAAGAAAAAAAATATTTGTACATGTATAGGCTGCACCTGACTATAAGCTGCAGGTGTTATATGTTACAAAAATAAGTTATCTCATTGCTGTATTTTCTTATTTAAAGTAAATATTTTTTGTACACACTCAAAATCAGTCTTATTTATTGACATACAGAGGGTTGTTGTTTTCCTTGTATTGCAGTTTTTATCAGTTTAACTTGCCTTGCTTAATTTTAACTGTAACCTGTTTTGCACAAGAAGTGTAATACATTGTGGCGTCTTGGTAGAATTTCTTCATTGTAGTTCGACAAACTAGGGGCCCCCAACAGCATCTTGCTTAGGACCCCCGCGAAGCTAGAAATGGCCCTGTTCATGTTTGTGCTGTTTCCGCTTTTGTTTCTCTCCTAAATTTACATGCACACAATATTTTTTTCTCTTTGTTCTGAAAATGAAAGGATTTCAAACAAGTATTTTTCGTGGCTAATACAAATGATGTTGTACTAATATTCATGTATATGTAAATGATTAATTAAAAAAAAAAAATGTGGCAGACATTCCACTGTGTGAACTCCTCCTGTTGATGTCCTTTGTCATTATGTTTAACTGTTTCTTCCTCTGACCACAAACAACCTGTAGTAAAACAGGCAAATGTGACACGTAGTCTGAATGCACCATAATTCCTAATAAAACCGGAATAATGTCATCAAATGCCATGTGTCTCAGTTGGAAAGTGTTCTATTCAGATTGAGCAAAAGGTCTCTTCCAGACTATCCCAACAGAACATACTTTTTATATATTTTCCTATGAAACTCAGAATATTGTTATTCAGAATCATAATGGAATATCAGTGTCCATGTAAACATACAGCTTATGCAATTATTGTCATATATTTAACAGATTCAGATTTTTGTTAGTGGAAATTAATTTTGGAACATGTATCAATTTACAATTACTGATTTTATATTTTCCACACATTTGAGAATTACTTTTCGTCAAAGTCAGTAATGTAAAAATTCTGTTGTACTACATTGTATTTTTATGTGACACATCTGCCAGATCTACATTATTTTTTCCATTATTTTCTGCTGTTTCACATGAATGCTTGATTTTTTTTCTTCTAGTATTTGAGGTCAGTCCATTCACCCGTTGTTTTTTTTTTTGTTCTCTATTATTTATTCAGACAGTAGGGAAGTAGCAACAAGACAAAGCCCTGGTAGGATTAAATCTAAAGCCAGTAGAGCCAGTGGTAAACTTTTTGATACAGTGGAGGGTTCTTAACCACTCGACCCTCTCTAGCATTATGACTCACTCAGACGTTCTTGTAGGATGGTGTTGTCTTATTATTTCTCCCGGTTTCCTCCCCACCTCGACTTACTGATTCCAATGAACAAAGAACAGTGGTGGTGTTATAGAACAGCAGCTGGCTCTCCACATGATAAAAACACAGACTGGGCTTTGATGTTCTAAGCTTTTGTTTCTGTGTGGTTCAGAGGGTGCAGGTTTGTGTGTTCGCTAGGTGTTATATCCCATCTCACATGGCTACATTACTACTGTGCCTTGGAAGTAATAATACTGTCACTGAATTACTTTCATATATGCTGTTTTTTTTGTTTTTTGTTTTTTTTTCTTTACTGTTCTGTATAGGCATCTTCTTTGTGGCCCTTAAAGAAAGTGAAGCCATGTTGGCATTTTTTTTTTTCTCTCTCTTGATCATTTGACTTCAAAGTACTGACAGTCTAGTTCATTGAACTATTCTGTTATAGCAGAAAAACCAAAAGGTGAATCTGAGTACCAGTTGTGATGTTTTAGATCAGTTAGTAGGCCCTACTTGACCCAAAGATTGCCTTCAGTTATTGCTGTTATATGCAAAGCCCCTGAACTCTCATATGGTTAGATTGCTTCCTTTAGTTGTTCTGGATGCACATATAGTAGGCCTTTATACTGTAACTGTTCTCTATTGCATTTCAGTGGAAACATGACCAAAACCTCCCTGTTTCCTAACACGCCCTACAGAGAAAAAAATACAATAGAAAATAAGTAAAATGACCAATGAGCATTTCTTTATGTAATTTAACATTCCAGGATCTACATTTTTTTCTCTTCCTTCAACCTGGAGGAGGCAGTTAAGGTTTATGATAGGTACAAAAAATCCAGATCTTTTCCCCAAAGACTTTGGTTAGTTTCAAGATCATTAGTGGTTTGGTTTTAATAGCAATACATTGTCATTTGCCATTTGTTACTATGATTTTGTTTCCGATCTTTGCAGATTTCTTCTGTACTAAACAAAAGCTTGGTTTCATTCTCAAATACTTTCAAAGTACTGTCGCTATATAAACTGCAAAAGAGGAATTTCAAAGACATAAGAAGAAAAATAATCTCATCAAAATATATTTTCTTCTTAAAAAAGTAATTATCTTTAGAAAGTGCATATGTTTGTCCTAATGATCTGTTAGCAGACCAATACATCTCTCTTCTTGCATTTTATGAGCACAGTTTGCTTAAATATTGGTGTTCTTTTCAATTTAATGTAGTTTCTGTCAGATGTGACCCTACAGCTCTATTTGGAAAAGTGTCCTCTCTTTTTTACAAAGACAATAAACTGTGTAAGGTCATCTATATTTATATTTAGTCTTGATATTTTTCTGGAATCTTCCTGATTTCAGCTCCTGCAGGCAAAGCAATAAGAACACACAAGGCACTACAAGGTGGTTCTTTCCAAATGGGTTGTATTTGCAGTTTATGAACCCTATGTCTATAAAAATCATTTCATAAACGTGAAATGTGCAGCAGTCAAATTATTATACTGTACTGATATATGCAGCTTCAAAACATTGATATGAAATGTATTTTTGGTGCAGAAATGTTGAGGTTATATACATCTGTGGGTGGCAGAAACTTATCGTAGCAACATTCTTTCTGGTGACCGGCTCAGCCTGTGTGAGCCTTGTTAAAGTAAACTAGCGCATTGACCCAAGGGAATCAACAGGTTCTAGAAGCAGTAAAGTTGATAAAATAGGGAGCTGAGCTAAACTTACTGGTGTAACACAGATTAGGAAAAATATAATGGCCCTCATTTAGTTTTGTATTGAAATCCCAAGTAACAGAAAATAATGCATTCATAGTTACCTTATATATATGTTTGAAAGGGCTTTACATCATTACTGTATGACTTCATCACATTCATATTACTTGATGACTTGACTAGGCTTACTGATGTAACACACAGATTAGGAAGAAATATAATGGCCCTCATTTTTTTTTTTTTGTATTGACATTGACATGGACCAGAGACTTTTACACAGGTTTGTAAAATTGTGAATGTTACTATTCCCAGTAGTATGTGAAGGCAGCATAAGACTTTTACATAAGACTGAACATAGATAGATAGATAGATAGATAGATAGATAGATAGATAGATAGATAGATAGATAGATAGATAGATAGATAGATAGATAGATAGATAGATAGATAGATAGATAGATAGATAGATAGATAGATAGATAGATAGATAGATAGATAGATATTTTATTCATCCCATAGGGAAATTTACAGGTTCCAGCAGTATCCACAAGTTAAAAAAAAAAACAGTAGTAAAAAAACACAACAGTAAAAAAGCACTTAACTTTCCACAAGGAGTCAGTGCAAAGGAGACTGTTGTGCTTAGAGTCAGTGCAATGAATGAGTCTGCAAAGGATAAAGTGCAGTGTGACCAGTGTGTGAGTCCTACAGTCCAGGGGGGTGAGGAGTGTTCGTATTAACTACTACTGTTACTTAACCCCCCCTCCCACCCGAGTAGAGTAGACGGTTTATTGCAATAACTCCAGTCTGATCCACTGAACTCTGGTCCATCTGATCAGAGTCTGTGCAGAACGGTCTGTTTGACGAGGGGGGCGAGGTGAGGGTCCGATGGCGGACTTTAACAGGCCGGGTCTGACCGGAGTGGAACTGGGCCACAGTAAGAACTATACCGACCTTGTTAGTGTGTGATCACAGCTGGACCCAGTTCTCCCATCGTATCCCAGCAGTTCCGTGGATCCGGATCCAGTCCGCCCCCCCATTTGCAGCCGTGAATGGACTCCTCCACAGGCCACCTGTAAGCCCATTGTAATTTTAAAAACAACTAATAATACCCAAAAGCGTTGGTTGTGTCATTAAGCTGTTTTTGCCTGTCTGATCCTTTACCCAAAATACATGGTATTCCAGTAAGTACTCCAAAAGGCAAAGGATAGCTCTGTCCAGTTGATCAATTATAAAGCAGACACACATACACGCATGCATGCACACACGCACACAAAGGCCACTTGGCTTTTATAATATAGATGGTCTTTCCTTGCAAATGATTATTGGTAATGTGTTTTCACCTTCTAATTTTGGTTCTGCCACCACTGACAGCGTGACCTTCCACCTCCCTACAGTTTAACCTTCAGTTAAACTGCTGTATCACACAACATCCTCAAGCTCACACCACCATCTCTGCGCTAAACTCTGTCCTTTCATTAATTCTCACTCCGCAGTGCTGCCCTTCTTGTGAACTTTCTATGTTTCTCTATTAACTCATAATTGTCTGGTTACAAGATTAAAAATGAATGATGAAGTGTTGGTGAACAAGCTGCCGTCATTTTAGTGCTGTTCATTTCACTGTAAGCTAAAGTCAACAGAAATCCTCTTTGGAATATATTAAAACCGTCTCTAAAGGGAAGTCATCTTCAATTTCAGTTAAAGCAAAATTCAATCATACAAAATGTTACTTTTAATCCTTGACTGAAAGCTGTATAACGCATCACGTCTAGAAGTTACCTCAGCTGAATCATTTACGACCGTGACCACAACACACTGATTATGTTCTACAGATGCCTGTTTAGGAAAAGCATTAACCCGTCAAAGAAATTATTCCAAAATATTTCACGTGGGAGTCAGAACACTCTCGCTCATTATCGCTGCCATCTTTTCAGCATTACCGCTGGGCCAAAAGGTACCCCTTTTGCTTTAATAGCTGACAATCTTGTGCCTGAATTGTGCATGGAAAATGAGCTTGAAAGCACCATTTGATGACATTTAGTATTAATGTTTCTCTGGAAGACGTCAGATCTGCGTTCTTGGACAGATCAATCTGCATATATTCATGGTAAATTAAGAAGGAAGCCTTGCATTCATGAATACTGCTCATCAATCACAATGCCACATTTAAAATTTAGATTCCTGCTCTATAGCGGAGCATGTGATGCACATTGGCCTACTTTCAGAGCCATCGCCGTCCACATGACCACGGACTGATACAGCAGGTATGCGCAGAAGGTATCCAGACTTTAATCAAATCTTGCTCTGACCATCTAGAACATCCATTCCCAAAGACTGGGTTGGGACCAACAGCAGCTGGGTCGCAGGAGATTTTATTTGGGTCGCGTTGCATCTCAAAGCACTGCAAAAAACATTCAGCAAGAAACATGCTTTTGATAGTTCTTAATGTTTGCATTGTTCTGAGTTTGGTTTAGTGAAGATTATTTTATTAGATTTTTTTTTTTTTTTTTTTTTTTTTTTTTTTCAAGATTACAAGAACATGGAGTTCTAATGGGAAATGGGTTATGACGTTTTTTAACATTGGGTCCCAAAAGTCATGCTCACTCATGCTTTTTGATCTTTCTCAGTCCCATACTCATGTTTAATATTTATTAAGGTCGCTGTAGGTGACTTATGAAGAACAGTTGGGGAATGTAGCTTTTGTCAAATACATTTACTAAGGTACTGTACACAATTTTGTAGAATTTGTTCTTCTATTTTTTTCTATGATTATAAAAATAATAGATAATTATTCCTACTTTTGGCCACTTGTACTCTTTTAGTAATTTATTTTAGTGATTTATTTGAGCACTTTAGCTGCTAGGAAGACACTGACAAAGATTAATTGTATAAGATGCACATATGTTCATGTGTTTACTCGAGGTTTGTATTGGATTCTATATTGTGCTGTTTGTTCAGTTTTGAAGTATACTGTATATCCCAATATTGCAAATCAGAGACTTGCCTCCATCTACAACACAATCCATCATTTGATCCTTGGTTTGAGTGAGGAAAAATTCTCACAAATACGTTTTAATGGGGGAAAAAAAGTAGAAACTTGAGGGAAAGCCACAGAGGATGCATCATTCATCCAGACAGACATTTGGATATACACATAATTATTACATATGACAGAAGGAAAGCACAACCCCAAAATAATGTGTAAAATGGAAATTTGCAAATCTCATAAACCCATTTTTTATTCACAGTTGGACATAGAAAACAAAATCAAATGTGTAATAGACAAAAAAAAAAAAAAAAAAAAAAAGAAAAAAGGTTGATTTGATGGCAGCAACATGTTTAAAAAAAGAAGTTCGAGCACAGTTTCTTGGAACTGGAGTTGTGTTAAACATAGGGGAAGTGATGATGACACAACTTTCATAATAATAATAATAATAATAATAATAATAATAATTATTATTATTATTATTATTATTATTATTATTATTATCAATAATAATAATTATCAATAATAATAATAATAATAATAAATAATAATAATAATACATTTTATTTGTAAGCAGTTTTTGTGAAACCCAAGCACATTGTACAGCAAAGGATAAAAAGACAATAAATGAAATACACAAGACAGTAAATAAGTTACAAAGGAAAAAGAAGTGTGAGAAATGCAGTATGAGGTAACATATAAGGGAATTACTTTGGTGGGAAGGCAATTTTGAGGAAAGGAGACTGGCAAAGATGAGGCTCAACCAGTTCAGTGTTTGACAGAGACTCAACGATCAGCAACTATTTCTACAATCACAGATAGTGTTGTACAGTGTTGCCACCATAGACAAGCAGAGCAATTGAAGTACTGAGGAGTGAGTCCTCTAAGTAAAAATCAGTGGCTGTTATCATGTAAATAGACAACTGAGACGGTCATTATAGCTCAGAAGTGGAGCTGACTAACATCAACAAACTTACTCATCTTTATATAATTACATGAGCAGGGTTTAATGGAAATCGCTTCTGACTTTTTCTCTTTGTCATTTTACAAAAGGCAGTGTGTAGCTTGGCTCACATTTAAGGTGTTTTATGAGTTAATGCCAAGGGATTTATTTTTTTTCCCATGGTTTTTTAACAGTAAATGTCCAAATCACCCAATATCTCCCCAAAGATCAGAAGGAAAGAGGAAAATCCAAAAAGTGAAAACAGATGACTGTATCAGAACTTTCTTTGTTCTTCTTTTTTCTCTCATTAATCATGTGCTGAGTCCTCAGATTTATCTAGTGTTCCTGTTTGTAAAACTAGCGATAATGTAGTTCAAGCAGCTCCAACAGTAACATGCTGCTCTACCGCTGATGCTTCACTATTAGTGATCTAACAGTGTCAGATATAATAACATATTAGTCAGATCAAGACAGTACTTCCACTACAATTTCCTGCTAACTCTTACAAACTTTTGCATAAGCAGTTGTTTTCATGGAGGAATTGGATTAGTGATTATTTTATTCCTGCTGCATTACTACTTCTGAAAAGGATCTGAAGGACCCACTACTTCCACTACCAATGAAGTGTGTAAGAATCATGTGATAAGGACTTTTCTTCAGAGAGGGAATAACTGTAGCCTTTTCAGTAAATAAAGATGATTATTTTAGACTTTAAAAGGCATCCCTTTGAAAGGTTTTGGTAATTTATAGCTGTATGTTGCAAAATAAGCAATGTGGAACTCATTACCTTCACCTGTCAGGCACCAACCTGCTTTTTCAGTCTCCACAGTCACGCTGTTGCTTCTGCATCCAGACCACAGAAGGCCACTAAACACGATGTCGAGCTCCTTGAGGAAAAAGCAAACAATTAACAAAAGATTGATGTCAGTTTCTCCCGCAAAGTGGAACTGAAACTGTTTACCTGGGCTGTAAATTACATCTCAGGTATGACAACTGGCAACATTTAGAATGGATCACCAGGTGCCCAGACATCTGTGTGATTCCCTGAAGGGTTAGCAGTGTGTATGTCCATGTGTGTGTTTTAGTTGAAGCTTTTCTGCATGCATGAAGCTCAGCCATTAAAATTTGCATTGGTGTTTGTGTACAGAAAGGTGTTTGTGCATGACTTGCATTATTTACAAGAAGTCTCTGAGACCGGTTCTGCCAGCAGTTTCTGTACTAAAGCACACAGAGGAGTTGAAGGTGCAACAGGATAAAGAAATAGCAGGAGAAAGAAGAATGATATGACAGAGCCAGAGAAAGGAAGCAGCAGGAGAGGACCACACAAAGAAACAATGACAAAGTCAAAGTGTGTCTCATCCTGATTAAATCATGAAGTGGCTACAGCAACAGCAGCAGTCACAGGCTTAAGCCCAATCATGAAGGCACACCGCAGCAGAGAAGAAAGAAATCACACACTTTAGCTATGGAAATTAGAAGTGGGAGAGAGACCGATAAATAATGAGACGCTGTGAAAGAAATAGGTATAGTATTTGTTGTGCATGTGTGTTTCATAGGTCTGATTTCTAGCATCTTCAGTTTCTCATCTGTTAAAGTGGCACTCCATCACAAGCAAACAAACAAAAGCTGATTTATTATGTATCTCATCTCACACGCCCCCAAAAATGGTAAATATCGTTGCATATTTCCATTTTGACTGCATATTTATTAAAAGATAGTCCTTCTTTTATCCTCCAGTGATGTCAGTGGAGAAAAGCAACATAATCTGCAACTGCAAATAAATCATGATCCGGTCTAAAATGTAAAAAAAAGTCTTATACTTTGTGCATTCATGAGTACACAGGGGTCTGTGCGGACATGTATCTGTCAGTTTTTTATGACCGGCTACAAAGGCATGAACAATGCATACACTTGAAAACCCAAATGTCACTGAATTAGAATATGAACTGTGTGAGGAAGGTCAGTTTCAAAACATCTTGAAGCATTAATATTAAAACAATATGAAGTCAGTGCTGTGGTTGGAGGTAAAATGCCAATATTTTGCTGTTTCTTATGTTTGTGCACTAACAGCTTTTACATTTTTATTTCAAGTTTCTTAACAGACTTAATGTACAATATGTATTGTAACACTTGACAGACATAGTAATGGATTCACCTAGAGCAGTTTTTTCAACCTTGAGGTTGGGACCCCACATGAGGTCGCATGGAATTCAAATAGGGTCGCCTGAAATTTCTAGTAATTGATAAAAAAAAAAAAATAAAAAAAACAACTAACTAATAAAACATATATGGTGAGTTGAGAGAGACAATCCCAATACATAAAAGACATGACAAACTCTGAAACTGAAGCACTGTGGTACTTGTAGCTTACTGGCCGATAGGCCGTAAGCTATTGTCGTCATGCAGTGTCGTCTGTCGTCTGTTACAAAACTTTCAATCGTCTTCTTCTCCGAAGCTACAATTCTGATTGACTTCAAACTTGGTATACAGCTTCTTTATGATGATGTCAACAAAAGTTAGTGAAATTGTTTGGATCTGGATCTGATTCTGGATTTGGTGTGACTTTGAAAAAATTTCCCATTATAAGAGATAGGAAGTGGATCAATACAATAACTCAGTAAATATAAATGATATCAAGTGTAAATTTGTACAGTACAGTCCTGATGGGGAGATGATCAAAATGTAATGACCACATGCTGATCAGGATCTTCTTCTGGATCTGGGAACTTATGGAAAATTAAACATGGGCTCTTATGGGGAAAAATTTTCAATTGTCTTCTTCTCCGAAACTACAGTTCTGATTGACTTCAAACTTGGTATACAGCTTCTGTATGATGATGTCAACACAAGGTATTGAAATTATTTTGATCTGGATCTGATTCTGGATTTGGTGCGACTTTGAAAAAATTTCCCATTATAAGAGATAGGAAGTGGATTGATACAATAAATCAGTAAGTATCAATGACATCAAGTTGGAATTTGATTTTTTTACAGATCTGATTGGAATATGACCAAAACATGGTAGCCATATGCTGATTTGCTTGGCACCATTAAACTGGATTCGAATTTGTTGTTTTGAGGTATCCAAATTCTTACATGTCTGCATTTTACAAAAGCACATGTTTGATTTTTTACAAATAACATCATTCAGGTGAAGAAATCCGGTCACCTTATTGTCAACAACCAATTGCCGACTGTACTTCCTTCGGGCATGCGCGGTGTGATCCTTCGCACATGTTATTTGTTTAGAAATAACCTTGTTCACATGATCAGAAGAGGATTCCCGGTGACGTCATTGCTCAATCGTCATCGCTATTTCTGTAATATAATAAATACACATAACTGGGTGATAATAAATGGCATCTGGATACATTTCCCAAAGCTTTTAATTTGGCCAGTAAGCTACAGGGCCATTGGTCCTATTTTTATCTTTCAAATGTTCATTGTGGCTGGTTTAAGATGCTGCAGCTCTTTCATAATTCATAGTTTGAGTTATTGTTTGTTCAGTATTAACTTGCAGTCTTGTAAATATAAGCTGGACTGACTGTACATATCCTGACCAAGAAAAATAAAATTCTCACTTTGTTTAGTGATCTCAACCTGGCTTTTCTACCTCTGTCCATAATAATATACATTATATGGACTAAATGTCATCTAAAATTTACATTTATTTGCAACATAGTATAGCAAACTATTAGATGATCAGGAACAAATTAATTTTAGCAAAAACATTTTTTGGGGTCACGAGCCAAAAAAGGTTGGGAACCACTGGAATAGAGCCTCATCCCTTTGATCCAGCATCCTCTGGTACAGATACAGATTTGATTCATTTGATGTCTATATTATCCTGATAGTCTAGTTATTTGTCGATGCTGCTCCACATGTTGTTCTTCACTTCAGTTTCATATTTAAATCAACACGTCCAGAACCCATCATCAGTGATGTCAAATGACATGTTTCACACAAATGTTTGCAGATACCTTTATTTTTTTCTGTGATAGCTCTGAAAATCATCCTTCTTCCAAGAAAAAAAAAAAAAAAGCCACTGTTTTACTGTGCAATATTCACATTCCGTGTGAAAGTAATCATCACATAAATAACAGTGTAAAAAATGCTAAAATACAAGCAAGATGTCCAGTTAAAATGTCAGTACTTTGTCAAAGCCTGTAAAAAGGCAGAATCCCGAATCCCTGCCCACAACACAGGTTCCACCCTACATTCAACCACAATGTGTGAAGTGATTTACTTATCTGCAATGGCTCAACAGCACTACAGACTCCACAGCACAGAATACGAACTCCACATAAGCACACATGAATGTTACATCATATACCATTAATTTAACTTTAACTCCAAATCACAAGCAAACGTCGCTGTGGTCTAGTGCAAGGTATACTAGCCTCAGCCTTAATACTTTGTTGCTTTCCTTCTGTAAGCTTTTGTAAATAACAGAAGGCTGCATACTTCCAGCTCCTGAAAGATGTATTTTTGTTTTTAAAAATGGAAAATTAAAGTTTCAGCTTATTCAATTTGCTCATGCCCATTTGCGTATGTGAACTTGAATATGTGTTGTGCTTGTTATTTGTTGATACAAGCTAACTACACCCCTAAGCTCATCACGTCTATTTCCGTGGATGAACACCAACAAGCAACCACTTTCCAGCAAAACACAAACTTCAACGCAACACAATCCAAGCTGAGATGAATATTGCATATAATTTTCTCCTTAACCTGTGAATTATCTGCTAACTTTACTTTACTGGTCATTCAAACCTTGGTAGCTTTAAACAGTTTACAACACATGAATAAATAACAGAAGGACACGTATCTCCAGCTACCAACAGAGGGATTTCAGTTTAAAATAAATAAATAAATATTCTTAAGCATCTGGAGGAGGCTGATGACAGATGTACTATATGTGTGTGGGCTGGATTCCAACAAGACTAGAGACGAGTATAATAAGAACACCTACGCTGTCTGTGTGTGTGTTTGTAACGGTTCAACTGAGCCTTGATAGGTTTTTATTACAGAATTAGTTGAAAAGGTTTCGAAAAGGTTGATTGTCTTAAATGCATTAGCACCGTATAAGTTATAAGTTTTGATTCATTGTAATCAAACAACTCATAATATTATCTTCTTGTTGTTAAGTTCTGCGGTGGATGTAAAAACATACTGTAGCCTGTTAACTTCTGAGAATTTCTGCATATTTAATACTTACAGCTCACATTTCTACACTCTGTGACCTTTTGAACACAGACAATTTTTCTTTTTAACCTTTATTTATCATTCCATTCTCCCCCTGGGAAGTACTCAGTGCGATCTCAGTCATATCCACTAAACAGGTCCAGTGTTAAGCACCTTTGCACAAGGACACCTTGACAGCACTAGTTGGGGGAAAAAAAAGGGAGGGCGCATTACTCACTGTGTGGTACAACCAGCCAATTGTTTTTACCTCCTCTCTGTCCAGGGAATGTGTACTAAAAAACCCCCCGTCACATTTTTATTGCTCATTTGCTTCCCCTGCCTAGATTTTTCAAGCCTGATTGAGGATTTGTACCTTCAGCCTTATTTCTATTAAAACCTTGATCTTGATTCTCCAGCCACTTTAACAACAGGGCGATGTTTCAGGCTCAATCACACTGACTTGCCTCAAGGAAGGCCACTAATCACCACAACAATACATCAAGTCTCCACTTGTAATAACCACATGATCAAGACATATGTTTACTCTCACTCTAAGTAAAGAGAAGGGTCATATTTGTGAGCTGCATTGAATAACAACAGGTCTTTTATGGTCGAGTCCTTGTTGTGTAGCCAAGGACGCCTGTGACTCAGAGAAGTGAGAATCTGGTGGAAAATAAACATATACAGGGCAGAAAAATGACCCGTATGTAACATTTTCTCCATAGTATTTGAGTCTTCAGGTATATGTCAATGTGTCTTGCAGTAATGCTTGAAGGACATTATGAGACAATTGTATTATGGATTTAAAAAAAAAAAAGTTTTTCTGCGCAATTTTTGTTGTTTACTTGGACTGTGTATAAAACTTGTATTCCTCAAGAGGAAAAAAACTAACTCTCACATTCAGTTTTCTCCAAAAGAATTGGTTATTTGCATATTTGGAATTTTTTGTTGATGAAAAAAGGTCAAGTGCTAGCATGGATGGATAGTAGTAGTAATGTTACTAGAGAAAAGAACAGATTCTTCAGTTTCTTAGCATTAAAATGTTCAATTCTTCCACTTCAACCTGCAGGATTTTGGTGGTCATTGAAAAATTAGATTAGTTCTGTCTTTTCCAAAATTGTGTTCAGAACTGTAAATGGGTGACAGATTTCTATTTTTATTGGTTCAGTGACTGAGTAGATTTTGAATGTCTATAGTCTGTGTCTATAGTGTGCTGTGATTCCATCCCACTCCATCCCATCGTGTGCATGTGTCCAAAATGAGAATATGAGTTTATGCACACTGGCTTCAAGGACAACTTACAAATGAACAAATTAGACAGCCATTTCCAAAAAAGGCAGTATCACAGTATCAGGTTAACAGAGCAAAGAAGGGATTTTTAAACCACAACATGTTGAAAGTGGAAACATTTTTCTATGTGAATTATTTGTTTCATGTGTCTGATCATTGGTGATTTAGTGGATTTGTCTTGTCTGTGTCAGAAATCATTGGTGACATTATACTCCCACATGGGGAAGTGCAAAATCTCACTGGTCTATAAGTAAAACGCCTCTGCAATAAGTAAGGAATGAAACTTCACCAAGTTTGAGTCACTAATGAACTAAGTCAAAATGCTGTTTGGTACTAATTTCTGAGATACAGTCTTGGGTCAAAATGTGAAATTCTTAGAATTAATGAGACAATGAGTAATACTCAATTTATCTCAGAGCCACCAGATCTACTTTAAAACACTGTCTGCGCATTATAATACATCCATCGTACAGGTTTCTAGTGGAAAATTTATAAATCTTTTGAATGAATGTATATGTGTAATAATGTTATATACATAGAAAACATCAGCGAACCAGCACATGTCCTTTGTTTTCCAATTCATCTTATTAAAGTGTGTACGTTTAGCGTATTTTATCTCTGAGGAAGATTAAAAAGAGAGAGAGAAAGAGCAGTGGTAGGTAAAAAAAAAACAAAAAAACAAAGTGGCTACAGACACACTACTGTGGCACAAAATATTGGTTTGTCTATTACCACAGAGCCAGTCAGCACCCTTGTTATATCATGTCTAGACTGGTAACTTGTTACAGCCCAAAACGTACCAAAGCCATCAGAAAGCAAATAGGTCGGACTTAGAGACATTTCAGACTGTGCCGTGGAAGCCTCAGGTTCCATTCCCGGTCAAAGTATCTTTCTTTTTTTTTCTTTTTTTCCTGCAGATTTTCAAACAAAGGGGGGACACGGCACGGCACCAAGGGTGCCGGTAGGTAAAATCCTACATTGATGTAAATCAGCCACTGGGACAATGTTCAGAGTGCAGAATTCGGACCACAGCACTCAATACACTGAACTGACACAGGACTGAGAAGTCACATGGCACACTGTTGCATTTAACATGTAGCTCCGCCCACCTTCTCCAGCCTCAATCTCACTGACTGCAGAGAGCATCCCCAGTAGCTACCACCATAGTGGTTGCTTCTCTTCCTGGGGTCCATTAAAATACAAGGCCATATAAAGTATTAACAACAATAATTCCTATTCTTTACTATATGCTATCACTAATTTGTCATTTCTTCCATCAATTGCCACAGTACTGTGGCAGCAAAAGGCAAAAAAGACTGCGTTGAAGTATACACCATATATCACCACAGCACTGTGGCAACAAGAGGCTAATGAGTTCATGGAACAGTATCCACGATTGGCTCTAGTACAGATGCTAACTTTTGATTGGCTCTGTGGCAATAGACAAACTGATATTTTGTGCCACAGTACTGTGGCAGTAGCCATTGCCAAAAAAAAAAAAAAAAAATGCGGAAGTTACAATAGTTTATAAAGTATTTTGTAGTTTTGGGTCCTGGGGAGATGTCAAAGTTCCCTCTGTGGAACTAAGTTTAAAAGATTCAGTTATATAGGCTAAAACTAAGTTAAGTTTAGTTTTAGTTATGTTCAGAGGGAAATAAGTCACTTTAAATTCATTAGTGCTATGGTGAGTGAGATGAACCCGAATAAAGTCCATAAAACAACCAAAAACTCCAACTGTCAGATGATAAAAGTAAAACTGTGAAAGGAAATAAAGCAATGGTAAATGGAATCAACTCTCGGCACTTATTAAACTGCTGGTGTTTCTGAACAGGCCTGGTTTTACCAATGTCCCATTGTTTAGTGACATTGATAGAACATGTAAGTTAAAGTGACAAAACCTAAATGTGGGAGGAGAAAAAAGTTGTATACAGTCGGTAGAGAATCATAGTATGATAAAGAATATCCACACAGCAATTAATCTCAGCCCATTAACATTTATAATAGAAGTATGTGAACCTCTAGAACTCCTCTGTAAATTATGCTGACCCAAGAATAAAACCCAGAATTATTTATATTAAATATTTTGCAGCATCAAATACTTTTTCAGACTTTATTCTTGTCAAGTCAGGGCAGCCTTACACTCCATTAAAAGTATCACAGGGCTGTAAATCTCTAAAAGACTTTACTGTAGTTTTTATACACTGATAACCCCAGAAACTGTTGATATATCATCCATCATATGGTCCGAGACCAACAGTACCGTGCGACTTCCAGCTCTAACCCTGTTACAGCTGAATCATGCTCAACATTCCCTCCTGCGCCAGTCCCATCTGTACACCAAGGACCTTTAGTCCAACTATACAAAACAGCTTTTAGCTCTGTTGTATTTCATTCTGTAAACACACCATCCTCTGCAGATACTGTAGACCGAGGGTGTCAAACATACAGCCCACGGGCCAAACCTGCCCCCCCCCCCTCCCCAAGTGGGTCCAATCCAGCCCAGGGGATGAATTTGTGAAATACAAAAATAACACTGAAGACATTAAACATTATGGCTTTTAAGTTTTACTTTGTTTTCGTTCAGGGGTCTGATGTGATCTCTAGTGAAATAATTGTATAATAAATAATGACACCAAATTCTTGCTTTTGACAAAAGTAAAATGAGTTTTTGAAAATATTTACATTTAGAAATTATCCTTTCACAAAAAAAGTGACTAACCTGAACAAATATGAACAACCTGAAATTTCTAAAGAATAAAAAGTGAGCTTTTTAAAAAATTCTGCCTGTTACTAAATGTTCTGTGCTTATTTCCATCCACTATGGTCTGTAAGTTGTGTTAATGATAAGCTGAGACTTAATATAGTTAAAATTGCATTTTGTTTGGTGAAGAAGTTTCAGATTGTACAAGGTTGTTCAGGTTCTTCACATTTTCATATGCAATTTTTCTTTTTTCACACAAAAAAATAGGAAACATTTGGAGTTATTTATAGGTTCTTATGCCTGTTGTTTTATTGGCCCGGCCCACTTGAGATCATACTGCATTGTATGTGTTCCCTGAACCAAATTAGTCTGACATTCCTGCTATAGACTTATCTGATTGTCGTGATTTTTTTTTTATTTATTTATTTATTTATTTATTTATAATTTTTTTTATTTTCCATGCAGTCATCACAGAGATGATCAAGTAAACCTGTTGTTAGTTACACACATATGAATGCAATTTATAACATTTTGATAGTTTTTTTCTTACATTATACAATTTTAAAAAAACTACATTGACTATATTAGCTAGAATTAACAATTAAATTTTGTTTTTTTGTTTGTTTGTATGAGGTAATGCTAATGAAACCGAAGCTACTGAAGTGCCTGAACAAACTGAATTTCATTTACTTTGGAGTGAGACTGGTATTCTTAAACAGTAGATAAACACTACGGGATCCTTGCTGGAACTAAATTAGTCCAACGTTCCTGCTGTAGACTTTGCTGATTGTGACGATTGTTTTTTTTTTTTTTTCTTTTGCAGCCGTCACAGAGATGATCAAGTAAACCAGCTGTTAGTTATACAAATATGAATGCAAATATATCTTTTCTGTGCTGACAGTTTTCTCATTGTTCTCTCCTTTCACTTCATAAATCTGAACACTCTTTAACACTGCCTTACATTCTTGTTAATTGCAAACCAAGCTCTGCATAAAAAGCGATTGAAATGCGTCCGCTCTTTTTGACAGATGGTTCCTAAAGGAGACCATGGAGCAGTCAATGCACAATGCGTTTACAGGAGCTAATTCGATTCTTTCTTTTCATCTCTAAAGATAATAACCCATAATGTGCAAAGAAGAAGAGTTGATATTTTTGCATACGGCGCCATATGGTGACATGTCGGTGCTGTCGTCCTCATCTAACCTTCCCCTGTTTCTGAAATCCCTGCTTCATGGTGCTATCGGTGTGACAGCTTCGTGTTCTCAGGCCTGTCTGTCTGTGTTAGTCACCCACCACATTTCTAATGAGGTTAAAACTACTTCACATCTTCTACACTGTGATGACTTTTCTTACGCTGTGACTGGAGCACATCCACTCATTTAGAAGTATGAGAAGCTTCTCGGTGGGACTCTAAACTGATATGCTCCTAAATCCTAAATTTAACTTCACAGCTTGTGTAAAGTATGGTTTAGAAAGCGGCGTACCACCAATTAGGTTTTAACAGGAATCAGCAAGATTTGGAGGGATCTAAAGCAATAAGACTTTCTCACTTTGTTTAACTTAGAAAGTTTTTTTTCTTATCTTCTTACCCTCATCTCCAAAGCCCTTTACTGTAATATTAAAATATCAACTCTGTCCAAATATGAACTTATAACTATATTCAATTTATCAAGTGTGAAAGAAGCCTAATGGGGGAAGAAAGTGCAAGAGTTTTCCTTTCCTCATGCACTTCATTAGTTAGAAGAACATGAAGTGAATTATTTTAATGGAAATGTCAGTTAATCCTTTCCTTCACAAAACAAAAGTAAAAGAAGTGTTTTTTTATTAATTAGAAGTACATGAACAAATTAATGCATTTAATTAATGCAGTGAAGATGTGAGCACTTTCCTGAACCTAATGCAGCAAAACGTGGAAAAAAAAATGCACTTTGTTAGTTCGAAGTACACAGATACGCTGATTAATTTAATTAATCTAGGGAGAAAGTGGGAGTTTTTCTTGTTTTGTATTTTGAAAATATAGCAAGAATGTGTTTTATTGGTTGGTAGTACAGGATCAAATTAGAGAATTCTGTCATTGTGTGAAACAAAAATAATAAAAACACGTCATTAGTTAGAAGTTCACAGATAAATTGATACATCTAATGAATATAGCGGTCATGGGAGTTTTTTTTAAAAAATATATATAGTGAAAATATGGTTGGAATGTGTTTTATTAGCTGGAAGTACAGAAATAAATTCATGAATTTAATAATAGTAAAAAAAGTTAGAAAAGTACACTCCATGGGATAAAAAAAAAAACTCAATATATTAAATAAATCTAGGAAACATGTGAGAGTTTGTCTCACATAGACCTAAAATGCAGTGCAAATATGTTTTATTAATTGAAACTAAAGGGAAAAAACACAAATTTGAACACTTTCAGAAATTTATTTTCTTCATGTGAAAAAAATATGAAAAATGCCCTCGATGAGATAGAAGGACATGGATGAATTCATGAATTTCATTAAAAAAAAGAAAAAAATCTGATGTGATTTTCTTGCCTTATTGCACAAAAAAATAAGACTTACAAAATAGGAATACACAGTTTAATTAAAATGTATTTTATAAAAAAAAAAAAAAAAAGTTTAATGCACTATTTAGTTAGAAGCCCTTGGATAAATTAGTAACTAGAAGCACTCGGAGAGCGCAGACCTCCGCCAAGGCTGATCAGTGACCCCCCCCCGTGGGCCCCCCCACCCCCGATCACCACCAAAATGCAATCATTTCTTCCTTATCCCATTTCCAACAAACCCTGAAAATTTCATCAAAATCTGTCCGTAATTTTTTGAGTTATGTTGCACACTAACGGACAGACAAACAAACAAACAGACAGACAAACAAACCCTGGCAAAAACATAACCTCCTTGGCGGAGGTAAATATAATCAGAATGTGAGTTTTCTTTACTTCAAACAAAAATGAGAGAAATTCACTTGTAGTTGAAAGTACATTGCTAACTAACATAAGTAACATTTAGATGGTTTTTCTGACCTCATACAACTAAAAATAAAAGGAATTCACTATTAGCTAGAAATACATGAACAAAACAGAGAATGTAATGAAAATTTGAAGTTTTTTTTTTTAATTTCATGCAACAGAAATAAGAGAAATCAAAGGCACTAAAGTGCATGAACAAACTGATTTGCATTTGTTTTGGAATGAGACTGGTGTTCTTTAACAGCAGATAAATGCTATGGGATTCTTATTGGAATAACTAGATGTCAAACTGTAAAGTTTTTCACATTAAGCCTCTAATTTGATTAAAGTTACCGAGAACAGCCAAGTATCGACAGCTGAGTGTTGGATAAACATAATCTATAAATGTCTGTCTGTGCAGAATCCAGTGGAAATTAGGTTAAAGTTAACTTAGTGCTTTAATGCAGTTCTGGGTGTGTATTGGATGCAATATTTAGATGGTCTGACACGCTCCTGAAATTTGTCTTAATTAGAACAAACAGTCAAGAAAACCGTGGTGTCAACACATTCCCTTTGGAAAATGTGGAAAATGTTGACTTTTAAAGCAGCAGATTGTACTTGGTTAGAAAAAGTAGAAGTGTGGATGCAGGAAATGATGAAGGAAGTACTTTCCTCATCCACCCCTAGAGACGATTGCAGCTAATCTGCTGTTTGGGATTGTAATTGCTTGGATTTTCTTCCTTCATTATTCATTAATTGCTCCCTGTCGATTAATTATTCCAAATGATGAAATAACTCCTCAGAGACAAGAGTTTGTTGTAAATGCACATCATGTCTTTGTGTTCTGACACCAAAGCAGATCCTTAAACAAAGATGGCTCCCTGCTGCTGCAGTGTTATAGACATACTATGTATAATACCCACCATTTCTGTCAAGACGTCATTCCACCATCTTCTTTTTTGTGCCTGTGGTTATATTGTAAGTTCATAGGGAGTTAAATGTATGGTGTAATGACTCTTAGTGAGTCTGTCGGTGGATAGAATCTTTCAAAATAATTATTTTTCTCTGATCTAACACTCAGTGGTAGTACATTATTTCCAAAGGATACAACGGTACAATCTAAAATCACCCTTTGCAAGTAAAGGAGTGACAGTGATGGTTTAGTAGCAGATGTCTAGTGCTATTTTTTTTTTTTTTTTACTACAGACAGTTGTCAAATATAACCTATTACCTGACCAATCTTAGACTTTATGAGTAGTTTTCACCATCTTCAGAGTATTATGTGTCTGCTGTTTTGAACAATGAAGCTTGTTTACCACTTTTTTCTACATTTATTATAATGATAGTATTGCCTGTTATGCTGCCTCTTCGTCAAGTCACTATTGTAATAAGAACTGGTTCTTTATTGACTTACCTGGTCAAATAAAGGTTTAAAAATTGTTGTTATAATTTCATTTCTCATATTTTGGTGTATTTAAAACCAGTAATTGGAAACTAGACAGTAATTTGACATAATTTATGCATTGGTATATAAAAAATTATCGCTTTTGAAAGTATGACTCAAGAATGATTTTACTCCCTGCCTGCATATCATTCAAGTCATGTTTAGAATTTGCAATATTAATAAAGGCAAGGGAGGTTTATTTATATAGCACATTTCATGTACAAGTCAATTGAAAGTGCTTTACATAAAACATTAAAAGCCTTACAGCGGGGTGGAGGGGAAGCAATGAAAGGTATAGGCATGAAAAGACAAAGAAAAAAAAACGATAAACCTTAAGCTTAAAAGAAACAGTGCGGACCTGAACTTCCGAATAAGAACTCTGTTCAAATGCAGCTGAGAACAAGTGGGTCTTTCACCTGGATTTAAATAAACTGAGTGTTTCAGCTGATCTGAGGCTTTCCAGACATGAGGAGCATAGAAGCTTCTCTGTGTCTGGATCTGACTCTGGGAACTGACAAAAGACCGGATCCAGATGGCCTGAGGGGTCTGATGGGTTCAATACTGGGTCAGGAGGTCACTGATGTATTTTGGTCCAAAATCATTCAGAGCTTTATAGACCTGCAACAGATCTGTAAAGTTTATCTTGTGATGGACAGGGAGCCAGTGTAAGGACCTCAGACTTGGACTAATGTGGTCCACTGTTTTGGTCTTAGTGAGGACTCTAGCAGCAGATTTCTGAATGAGCTGCAGCTGTCTAATTGATTTTTTAGGTAGACCTGTAAAGACACTGTTGCAATAATCAAGTAAACTGAAGATGAATGCATGGACTAGTTTTTCCAGGTCCTGCTAATACATCAGATCTATTGTCCTTCAGATGTTCTTAAGGTGATGGTAGGCTGATTTTGTGATTGCCTTTATGTGTTTTTCAAAATTTAGGTTTGAGTCCATCATTACACCCAGGTTTCTGGCCTGGTTGGTGGTTTTTAGGTGTATAATAAAGATAAAAATATATAACATATTCCTGATGAAACAATAATAATACTAACTATACATACAATAATAATACAACAATAATCCTCAGCAGTGATCACTTCTGGCCCTCTGATAGTATGTGGAGTGTTATGTAGCATACATGGAAGAATATGTAAAACAAAGTGACTCCAGTTCACTCTGCTTTTTTGGATACAGTGAGGTTTATTGGTCAATCTAAATCACCCATAGGTGTGATGATGAGATTGAATGGCTGTTTATCTGTATAGGTCAATCCTATAATAGTTGGGGTTGGCTTCAGCACCCCTGCAACCCTCTTGAGAATTGAGTGATGTGGAAAATGATTAAAGGAATTGCTCTGGATGGTGTGCAGTTCTGTCTTAGAGGGAAAAAACAAGTCATGTAAATCCATAAGGCGCACATCACTGTGTCAGTTCTAACTATTACAGTTGTTGGTATAGGTGTTTCTGACATGTAAATACACGTTAGTAATGACTGGATCTTCAAGTGCCTAGAAGATATTTGAGTTTATTTCACTTCATCATATGAACAGAAAGTATTGCAGCACCACTCTGGTTTCCTCCAGCAACACTTCACCTATGATCAGCAGTAATTACAGTCCAAAGTGGAAGTTCATTGAGTAAATCAGTAAATGAATGAGTATGTGTTTGACATTTTTTATACAGTTCATCTCATGTCCTTGGCACTACATGTGAAAAGGTGCCCATTAACACACTTACTTCATTGTGCAGATCTGACGTCTATTCTCCAGTATATTTTCTGCATCTTTATTCATCATTGTAAACATCAGCATTTAGTGCTAAATGGTGTAGAAGCTTATTTCTGACATTGCATTAAAAAACACATTGTTTATCTTCAAAACATGGTTTAGTGATTCAGAGTAAAAACAAATGCATGTCATTCACCATTCATTTGACAAAAATTTGACAATATTTCACAGAAGATAACCTGGTTGTGTCAAGTATGTGTTTATCTCATTTAATCTTGTCTATTTCATTATATTCAACTGCAGGAATGATCCATAAATACAGACTTTGGTCTTATGTAGGTTTCCCTTTAAATGCGACAAGTAGAGAGAGTAAGTTTGTGGACCATAACCCATCATGCACAAGGGCTTGGGTAATTAAAAACAGTACAGTGATGAACTGTGTTTCCCTAATGCTCTCAAATTAGTTACTGCTATGAGCAGAACTCCAGAGGGCAAGGCTTTACACTATACAGCACTGTACATGTGACCGACTGACCTAAATCTGCTCTACTGCTCCACCATAATTTAAGATGATATTTAAATCTGTTGCTTCTTTTTTTGCCTTTGGCTATTTTTAAAATGTACCTGAAAGAAAAAAAAAAAAGAAAAATAGGTAGTATTTCACTGCAGGTTATGAAACGATGTCTCTATAGAAATTGTATTCATTTCTCTCTCTTTTTTTTAATCAAAATCAGTGTAGACATAACATACAGTAGAATTGGATATGAGCAGCATTTAGTGTAGTATTATTACCAAAGGCTAAATTCACTCTGTGTCTCACTTGTCTGTCTTAAATATCTTATCATGTTTTTTGCAGAATATAACAGTGAATAAAAGAACAGCGGCACTGCACTGGGGCAGACATTTACTTAAAACTTGCATGGCCTGGGATGTCACAGAATAAATCAACACATTGAACCTCAGAGACAGCTCCTCTCGGATTTGCGTGTGCTGAGTGACAGTTTTTGGCATTAGGGTAGGGATGCGGAGGCTTGGCCCAGGATCCTGAGGGGCCGCAAAGCCAATGGGTATTTAAATAGCAGTAGATCCCGGCTTTGAAACATGTCACTCCAGTTGACAAGCCGCTGACTGAAGGCCTGGCTCCCACTGTTATGAAATTGTTATGTTGGAAAGCCCTTCGTGGCCCGTGGTAGTTTGATACTGTATGAATTCATGAAAAGCACAGCTGGGCGCGGAATGAACAGACAAAAGAGTGTTATCAAAGCCAGACAAAAACTTACCAGTTCTTTTTTAGACACTGTTTTTTTTCAAGAGGCACGGTTAAAAAGGGTTACACTTTTACACACTTTTTTTTTTCCTTAGCTCGACAACTCACCCCAACGGTAGTGTATGTGTGTGACCCAGATAGCACAACATAATGAACTGAGGCGATGCACAAACGGGGAAGCCATATCAACAGAAGCCAGACGGGGAAATCAGAACTACGTGTGTTATTTGTTTGTGCTTTGTTAATTTCCCCCTTCATTAGCTCTGTTTTTCGGTTAATGGCCTGCTCTCCTACCATTCTTACCTGCTGGCAGTGAGAGAGGGGGACTCCAGTTGTAAACCTGTAATGAGTCGATATCAGTCCACTGCTGCCAACGTACCTCGGGGGCAACTAACTGGGTATGCAGCGCAGTCAAATGAACTCTGGTTTCTTGTTGTGTTTGATTTATTTATTTTATTGTCTGTCATTAAAATGATTGGAATGCATCATGGTTAGAACAATAAATCATTAACCAGAGTGGGCTTTCATTCTGTAAACCCTGAATTGCTCATTTCAGAAAACATGCACATTTCCAGTGTTTTTTTCATTAGTCATTTTCAAGTTCCATTAGGTGTGTTTAAACACGTCGTACCTCAGTCAGGTCAAGGACATCCCTGACATTCATGGTGTCACAGTCGTATGTAATTAATCTGACTGCAAATTTGTGTTTTTATATATTTGATTCAACCCATATCCATTTTTTAAAAATATATGTAATGAATAATTAAATGTTAATTAATATTTAAACAGGTTAAACTTGTTGATATATTTTTAATATTTTGTTCCACCAACTTTATTTGAAATATCCGTTGGTTGTGACAATAATCTTATTACACTGTAATTATTAGATAAAGGGATAGAAAACAGAAAAAAAAATCTGCAAAGATGTGATATAACAACATAATGCATAGTGAACCAGTGCTGGCTGATATATGCCGTGTATTCACTCTCATCATCATATGAACATGCACGATAAACACATAGTAAAAGACTGAATTAATTCGAATGAAAAATGATTTCATTTACATGTCATACAAATAAAGAGCTCCAGATACATCAAGACCCCTCGAGGTAATTTGTAGCTCAGGTTTTATTGCTCAGCTGAAAGAAGACATGGAAACAGCCAAATTCACTAAGATTACACTGGTTATCAACAACAGGACACATTGTGGAAGTAGAAAGAATATTATATAAATTGAAAAAAACATATAGAGACATATTGTCTTAATTATAAACACTTACATCAAGCGGGCACTCAGTTTCTCCCCCATCCTTCCACGTACCACTTCCACATCACATATTCCTCCCATTAGTGATGTTCCACGGATTTCCTTTCCAATCTGATACCGAGTAAAACTCGGGCTGGTATCAGTGATACCAATCCGCTAGCGATACTTTGAACAAATACACTTAATATCTGGAAAATCCAAAAAAAAAACTGGAAATAGGATAATACCTTAGATCTTCGATCTCCATGTTTGTTGTTTATGTTCAACATGGATCACATGGAATACACTGAGGTGGGACATAGTTAACTCCAAGTGAGATAGATTCTACCTCCCAGGACTCTGGAATGCAGCATAAAACCCTGCAAAGGAAAACTCCACATAGAGTTCAATGTAAACGCCATGTAATTTTTTTTAAAGATAAACCATAGCATCTAATTTTTGTGGGGTTTTTTTCTCTTTTTTTTAGCATAGGGAGACAGATACATTTCAAATCTGACAAGTTGATTTTATATTAATTCTCGCTGTCAAATGATTGATTTCTTTTGCAAATAGTTGTGTAATGAGCAGGCTCATGTTTATTAGTTCAGTAGTTCATTATGTTTCTGCCACAAGATGAGTAAATTAAAGTAAAACTTCAAAAACACTTCTTTATAAATTTATATAGGTGTGTGTGTGTGTGTGTGTGTGTGTGTGTGTGTTATATGATCTTAGAACTAAATCTTTGTTTTAAAAAGACTCAATGTGCAAAGTGAGGATTATTCCTCAATGATTCCTTGAGTGTAAATAAAGGCTGGTTGATTGATTGAAATAACTGCCTTTGGCATCACCCTGTCAGGGGTTATTTCACAATGATGCCCACCTTGTTCCTTAAAGGTTAAATGTTAACTCACTTAACTCTTTTATGCCTGTATGGAAATTTGGTCCCTGCATTTTACACATCCTAATACAGACATAGAGTCTAGCAATTAGCATTAGCACATATCACACACTGGGAGCAGTGAGCTGCCATTGAAGGCACTCAAGGACCAACTTCAGATCTTCATCAGCACTGTGGTCAAGACACCGACGGCAGAATTAACTTATATGTACCTGTTTTAATGGTGGGAGAAACCAGAGGATGTGGAGAGAACAAATAAACACAGAAAGGGTCTGATCCAACTGAGAATCAAACCTGAAAGTGCTAACCACTACACCACTACGCCACCACCCTTATTTGTAAAGTCAGTGTTTAAGGTAATATATGAATTGAAGTTCAGCAGAGAACATTCTCAAGAGGCGTATTTTTGCAGATAAGAGAGAACGAGATAAATTAAAGTTGTTTAGCTTTTAACTTTCTCTTTTCAGAAGAAACAAGCAAAGTTAAACTAAAGACACAGCTGTAAACTTTTTCCACTGAAAACCGTTAGAAAGTATCTTTGTTTTTATATACTAACTCCTCCACAATTGTGGCAGGGGAATAAATAACTGAATTATCTGCTGGCTGCATTTTATCTTATTAGCTCAGGAGGAAACACACTCAGTATAACTGAGGGCTGACATCAGAGGGGAAATTAGCTCCTGTCAGCTTCATCTGATGTTAAAAAAATACAATATTACTATTTAATTACTGTCCAGACTCAAATTTTGGGATTGGTTTGTCTTGACTCCTGGGAAAGCATCAGAAGATAGGTTAATTTGTCTTTAATGAAGTAGGTTTGATGTTAATACAATTAATTTTTAGATTAAAATAATACACTTTTGTAGATTTTATGAAATATTAGCCAATTTCACATTCAATTCTAGCATTAGGGGATCGTTCTTAGAATGCCTAACTCTCTCCAGGGCTACAGCACTAGTTAATGTGCACAAAGGTGGCTAGTTACAACATTTATGTGAGAAAAATGAAAAAGTCTCCATCAAAAAAGATTCTCACACTAAAAATCCTTGAGCTCATGTCACTGAAATGAAGTTATGACCTGTATAGTTGGAAATAGAGGAAATAAAGAGTGAAAGATGAAAAGTCTTCTTAAGCCAAATGTTCACCAGGAGAATGTAGATGGAAGACAAAACTCTGGGATGAAAAGAGGTGTATCTAAGAATAAAAGCCCTTTTCTTACAGGTTTTCGCTTGTACCACCTCTGTGTTCAACGTCACTATTCACAGCATTGATTTACACATCCTGTATGTATGGGGAGGGAAACAAAACTCAGACCTGACCACTTCTTATTCATACCCAATGAGTCAGCAAATATGCTGTTCACTCTCATTATTTTACCCATAATGTCAATCATTTGAAGAGATTTTTCCTGGATACTGTACTTTTATGTTAGTCTTTGTGATCTTCTGCAAGACTGTACAAGTTGAAAGTGTGATGTATTTTCATCTATGTGCACCACTTAGTGTACACTCATTTTAAAACTTTAAAACTAGGATACTGTCAGACTTCTTGAGAGGCTTTAGCAGCCTGAATCTGATCCTTTTGTTCAGAAGTGTCTCAGGTCTATTTTCATTGTGACAGTGTGAGCAGCTCAAATCACATTAAACCCAGACTTTTCAGTTTGACTTTTTCACAATGTAAATATGTAAATAATATTTAATTTTAATTCTACTTCTATATTTATATACATATCTATATAAATACCAAATTTCTTCTTTTCTTTTCTTTTCTTTTCTTTTCTTTTCTTTTCTTCATCATCCATATGTGGTCCTACAACAGATACAGTCTGAACTTTTGCAATTCAACTTCAGTCTGATCAGAATTTAAGTCACTTTCACATGACAGCTCCACTAGTTGGAGTCTGTCAAACACTATGAAGTATTCACATGAACTAAATATTAACTAGAAGCACTCGGAGAGCGCAGACCTCCGCCAAGGCTGATCAGTGCCCCCCCCACCCCCCCACCCCACCCCCAATCACCACCAAAATTTAATCATTTCTTCCTCATCCCATTTCCAACAAACCCTGAAAATTTCATCCAAATCTGTCCATAACTTTTTGAGTTATGTTGCACACTAACGGACAGACAAACAAACAAACAGACAGACAGACAAACAAACAAACAAACCCTGGCAAAAACATAACCTCCTTGGCGGAGGTAAATATGCATAGCACTCTAAAAACAACACACTTGATAAAACGCTTACAGGGACCAGTCTACTTGATAATAGTTACATATTTTTTACTTAAAACATAAGATGATGGAATATATTCACAGTTCACTATTAGTGTTTTTTACTGAAGTAAACCATCTGAGAAGTCCACTGCTTTTGTGAGTGAGGTTCAGTTCAAGACCATGACTAGTTCACAGTGGAATCTGATAACTGACTCGTATGTTGGACCAAAAAGAACATTAACAGCCATAAATAAAGCCAGATCTGAGCAATAAATCTGAATTGTACTCTAAAGTTATGTATACACACTGTGATGTTGCGCTGTCCTAGAGGAAAGATGAGAAAACTATCTGTGGTCTGTGGTCATGGCTCATGGCTACAGGGTTAGGGATGTCCTGGTCTGAGGACCACAGACAATGTGGGACAAAAGTCTGTGTCATAAATTTAGAGTGACTTTGTTACAGTGTGAACCTGCAACAACCTCCATCTATTTACACAATTACTAACAACCAACAGGAATTCAGCATGAAATAACACATTTATCAGATTGACACGTATATTTATCTGGGTAAAAGTACAAACCTTAAACTTTCTTTGTAAAATTGGCATCTCAAGGTGACCTGTATGAGTTAAGACCAGGTCCACATTCTCTCCCCATCGCGATTATTAGCTTAGGTTTATTGTGTACAATTACAGTACCACTGAGATGATGACATGTGAAAATGAATATGTATTTGCAGGTTATAAAAACCAGAAACTTGTATTTTTTAACTACTCCAACCAACTTTGACTGCTATGAACATTTCACTAAAATGTGCAGTCTTCATCAATTGTTATCTATAAATTGGTTTTGTCCTATTGCCATTTCATTAATATAACACATTTGGATAGAAACTGAATACTGTCAGGACACAGTTCTTCCCATGCCTTCTGTGCAGAGGGGAGTGATCATGGTTATATACAGCAATTACATATTACTAATTGCTCTGTTAAATATGTACCTAAGATTTTGCTACATTAATTACTTCTTTTAAGTAATGCAACATACTACGTTTGATTTGATGTTAACAAAAAAGAAAATTACGTGAAATATTTACATTTGTCAGCAGCCTATGCTACAAAAATAATCAGAAATAGCATATTTTGTTTAGTAACTGTAATTTAATTTCATTGTTTTTTTTCCATGTTTCCAAATAGTTACATTTTTGCTTGTTCAACAACTTTCTGGCTACCTCCCACTTTGCGTTAGTTAAAATCGGTCATTCTTTGCATTCCTGTAAAACTTTCCATACAAGGTCACTGCAGTATTTGGGCGAGCTAATGTTAAATGTTTGTCCAGAGTTCTTTGTCGTCAGTGGCGTTCGGTCGGGCCACATACAGCCAGAGGCGGCCATCTCCTCCAGTACCCACACCCAGGCAATTTAAAAGCTGTATACTCTTGGGATCTTTAGGCAGCAGCAGCTTGCAGGCCTCAGCAAGGGCTATGAAAGGCCTTGAGATTACTCTAACCTACACTGCAGGTGTAGGGGAGGGAGCGCGACGGATGCTAAAAATGTAATCAACGCCTGAGCCTGTTCCCAGTCTCAGTCTATTAGCAGGATCGAGGGCTTTGTAATTATTTTCTTTGGCTAAATCCGCTTCACCATGGTTAGGGGCATAAGTACAACTGTATTTATATTCAGTCTGCGCTGTAGAAGATCTGATCATTTTGGTGTTGTCGTTGACCCCGTACTAAACGAACACTGTTCTTTTTATTACCTCTATGGGTCATACAGGTTGTAATACTGTTTATGACTAACAAAGCCACTTGACTCTCCATTAGTACTTCACTGCTGTTACATCCAAAACAATATGCATGGGTATAAGGGGCAATTTGGTGTGTAACAGGGCTGCAATTTTCAGAAACTGTATTATATATACAGTAGTTATCCATATACATACTGTATATTATTATACTATTATATATGATTATACATTGCGTTATTATGCAATGTATAATAATAAACTGCGTTGACTGTGGCTATGGCGCACTGCAGACGGTAAATTATTTGAGCTGAGTGAATCTAAGGGAGGAGGTGTTTGTGACAATTATTTTTTCATCTTAAAAAAATATTTATTTTTTTATCTTTTATTGGGAATAAACACACAGGCATTCAACATCTTAGGAAATGTGTGTCATTGTCATCGATATCTGAGGCGCTTTCAAGCAGATCACCAACTAACTTACCCACCAGTGTTTTGCATGTTAATAGCATCCATACAAAATGAACATAAACTTAGTGCAGTGTTTCTCATTAATGAGACTGACAAAACTATAACTGCCTGCCTTAGTCTTAGTCTTTGTCCTGTAACAGTTTCATAATGAAATGTGTGAATTGGTATGTGTCTCACAAAAAAGAAAAGTGTCTGTGTAAAATCAGGTTTATTATATAGTCAGAAGTCTTAAACCACCAATATCTGAAATGGTCATGATCTGTGTGTTTAACCCTCCTTCCATAACTAACCATTGATACACCAGCCCAGCCAGACCTGCTCCTTTCAGTTGATCAGCGCAACATTTGAAGTGATACTTCACACTAAGCAATGTTTTTTTTTTGTTTTGTTTTTTTTTTGTTTTGTTTTGTTTTTTTATCATAAAAGAACAGTGTGACTCAATTATAATGAAATGCATCAGCAGTAGTGGTAATGCACATAAAATCAACAATATGTAAAAGTCAGCACTTCCTGTTTGAAAATCATCTTGATCTTTCTAATCTTGATGATGTGGTACCTTTGAACATTTCTCTGATTCTACATGAAAAAGATCAGTGTTACCACTTCCAATCAAAGGAGTTAAGTCCACTTTGTCCTTCACTCAGAATCTGTAAAATCTTAGGGTGTATTCACTTCTGGAAAGTCCTTTGGTCCGCTTATTTGATTTGGATCAAATGCAGACTTTATTTTTTTCATCTGGATCAGATCGCATTCTCATTGCATTTTGGACCAAAATTTGTTAACAGAAGCACGCATGTGACAAACTGCACTGGCACTGAACAGGAAAGTCAGGGGCAGGGTGAATCAAAGGGTGGACGGACGTTTCGGCCTAGGACGATTCGGCCTAGGACGATTCGGCCTTTCGAGGGTTAGGGTTAGGGTTAGGGACTGCAAAAAGTGCAGTCCGAAACATCCTAGTCCGGAACGTCCTAGGCCGAAATGTCCAAGTCCGAAACGTCCTACATTCGAATCAAAGATGGTGGGTGTTGATGAAAACAAACATGGAGGTCCTACATGCAGTTATCGTTTTCAGAATGTGGATTTTATTTTTACAGATACAAATTTACGAAAGTAATGTTAACTGTCAAGGACAGCTCATTTGGAGCCAGTTTCGTTATATGGGCATCTGACCAAATGTCAATGAGACATTCAATGTCCTCATTGCTCCACGTCTGACCACAGCTCATGGCTGCTGCTATTAGCTCTGGCTCCCCTGTGTGGCTCAGCTACATCCAGCGGCTACAGTGGCTCGTCAAGCACAAAAAGGTGCATGGTTCCTTGATTTGTTTCGGCTAGAGGCCAGCTATATTCACACCAGAGATGAACTGGGCCAGAGTCCATTTGGAAACACACCTAGAAGAGGTTGTCTCGGTCCACTTGTTTGGTTCGAATCAGAGTTTGCATGTTTGTTTTCACACCTAAAAAGAACTCTGGACATTTCAGGGAAGCAAACTCTGGTCTGTTTTAAATGGACCAAACGAAGTAGGTCTGAATACATGTTGCAACAGATCAAACTTAAGCCTTTTTAATTGCTCTATCCTGAACCATCAGTTTATTGATTCCAATATAATGTACAACACCAGCTGCCAAATTTGGCCTCTTTGCTGTTTAACTCTGGTAGACTTAAGAGGTTTCAGGGCTTCAGTTCTCTGGGGGAAAGGACTGAGTAACAAAAGGAAAAAAATATTATAAATAAAATATAAATATTTCATATATTTTCAATAAAATATTTCATATATAGCACATAGGCCTTTCTCAGGTTGTAAAACCAACACAAGAAGTCAAGCTAAGCTAAGCTGAACTAGTCCCATCTCCCACCCTCACCTTGACACTTGGCCACTGTTCACCTCATTCCTAACCTGTTTTGGACTTTGTAACACTTTTCACAGTAATGTGGTGGATGACCTCAGATCAGTGATAAAGTTTAAGCCTGCACTCTGAATTCCATCTCTGCTCAACTATGTCTGAGTCTTTCGCTACATGTTTCTGCCTGTTATAGTCGCTCACAGAAATAATTTCAATCGCCATGGTTTTCTCAAGCTGTACGCGCACTTAACAGCTGAGACCTCCGAAGATGAGACACAACACACTTAATGACTGTTTCCAGCGACTGGGACTGATTTTAGTGTTTGGCGGTCAGAGGGGAGTACACTTAACAACAAAGTCAGTTCACTGCACAACAGAATAGATCGACTGACCATAATGACTTGACTTTCTGTAACTGGTGACAGCCAGACATCTCAGTTTGTTTTGATTCGTCAATAGAGTCTTAGACTAATCAGAACCCACGCTCAGCAAACAGAGTACTCTTTTATCTGTATGACACACACAGGGGCTGTCACTCAATTCAAACCCCCCCCTCCTTTGAAAACACATTTAGTAGACACTTTATGTGTACTTAAGCTAAGTAATGGTTTGGTAATTAACTCTATGTACAGTTCAGTTTTAACACCTTCACAGCATGAAGGGTCTATACCAAATCGTGAAACACATACCTATATTTTGACAGATCTTCTAAGTATGTTTGCTTGTTTATGTATTTATGTATTTATAGTTTTATGAATGCATGAAAGTATTTAATATTTTTATAGGGTTTTTTGTTATTTCACTTAAAATTTAATTTGTTATTTTGTTTTGGGTTAATGTTAATAATTAGGCCTGTAACGGTACATAACATTTTCGGTTCGGTACATTTTCGGTTTTGAAAGCCACGGTTTTTTTTGTTTGTTTGTTTTTTGGTTCGGTACGGAAAGAGAGAAAACCCCTCAAAATGTCTTTAATGCATTTATTATGAATTTTTGAACATTTTTCCCCCAATTTTTGGAGACAATAGAATATAGAAAAAAAAGGAATAATATAATTCTGCTGTGATAAATCAAATAAAAAATAAACTTTTGTTCCTTTTCCTTTTTCTCAACATACGGTACAGCTACAGGGTGAGGAAGCAAAATTTACAATGAACATTTAGTTGTTTTTTCTCAGCAGGCACTATGTCAATTGTTTTGAAACCAAACATATATTGATGTCATAATCATACCTAACACTATTATCCATACCTTTTCAGAAACTTTTTCCCATATGAGTAATCAGGAAAGCAAACGTCAAAGAGTGTGTGATTTGCTGAATGCACTCATCACACTAAAGGAGATTTCAAAAATAGTTGGAGTGTCCATAAAGACTGTTTATAATGTAAAGAAGAGAATGACTATGAGCAAAACTATTACGAGGAAGTCTGGAAGATACTATTAAAGAAGAATGGGAGAAGTTGTCACCCGAATATTTGAGGAACACTTGCACAAGTTTCAGGAAGCATGTGAAGGCAGTTATTGAGAAAGAAGGAGGACACATAGAATAAAAACATTTTCTATCATGTAAATTTTCTTGTGGCAAATAAATTCTCATGACTTTCAATAAACTAATTGGTCATACACTGTCTTTCAATCCCTGCCTCAAAATATTGTAAATTTGGCTTCCCCACCCTGTATGTACTAAACCAAACAGGTGTGTACTCAAATGATTTGGTTCGGTATGTGTACCGTTACGGGCCAAATAATAATCACCCTAAAAAATGTAATTTATGGTCATTTTATTACTTTAAAACATAGAATTTAATCATATTTGACCCATACAATGTGCAAGGGTTAAATGTGAAAACATTCACAATGCTAAATTCAAAAAGAGAGTGTCATTGTTTCCCTGGTGAAGTCATTGCCAGTTTTTGTTTTTGACCAGAGCCATTACATTTTGTAAGCTTTACCTCTGAACTACATCTCACTCTGGCGCAACCTTGGACGACAACACATACTTAGATCACCGACATAACTGAGTATGTTCATATGTATGCTAACACAGTATACTGTATAGGACGTAAGTTAAGCATGTCTATAAACCAGCACAACAAAATAGCTCAGTAATGCTAGAATACAGTGTACCATATTCTTTTTATTACACTAGGTCTGAAATTAGCTGTTTGGACTTTTTTGTGTAACTATTCAGTTTCCACCCTCTGTCCAGAGCCATTGTGTGCATTGCCAGTAGTGTCTCGATAATGGTATCCATGGCAGTGAATAGAAATGGGTATGGGCAGAAGCTCATATGAATTCAAGACAACAGACAATAATACAAAAATAAATTCTAGCCTGAGAACCGGACACAACACAAATATTTAGCTGATATGGTGAGGAGTTATATGTGGTTCAATACGGCGATGACAAGCTTCCAACTGTAAGCGATGACTGTCCTATTGAGTTTTGTCAGAAAACATTGTTTTGATTGGCTGTAAGTGTGTCTAAATGCATTTTGAGCCATTTTAATCTGACATTGTTGATAACACCCTGTAGAAAATGAAAAGGAACTCAGAGGAGGCTGTACACCGAGGTAGGCTTCCACAGCCATTTCTTTTGGTACTACTATTTCTCAGCTGTAGTACGTATGTATGCATATACCTACACATACAGAGCATACACATTGGCTGTGTTGGTTATAGTTAGACACATCTGTCTGGTGAGATGCAAAGCCACAATCTACTGCAGGTAATACTCTGAATATGAATATGTCTCTCATACAATCTCCCTTTAAAAAATCCAGACTATCCCTTTAAATACAAGCTCTAGGTATAGCACCAGTAACGCTAAAGACAACCCATGATGCAGTGCTTTTTGTAAAATACTATAATTACACTGGTACATGTACAATGCCTCCTACTGCTCTCTTAGAGTACCTTTAGCAGATTTATTTGCATGGTTATATTTTCAGGGACTAGTTTATTTTAAAAGATATATACCCCTCCATACTTCATTATATTCTGATCCTGATGTTGCAAGACTAAAATAGTTATTTTAGATAAAGTATGTTGCTGATTTTGCCGATGCTAATGATTCAGTTGTTGGCTGCCTGCTGTTTTGAAACCAGCTCTCTCAGCTCTTTTTCTTTCTGCCTCCACCGCCTTTCTTTAGAAACCACCGTCACTGTAAACATATGCAAAACCCAATGTGAAGCCTAATAATGAAGCCGTCTTTACCTCAGCTGTACAGTCAACAAAGAGCCTGTTAAAGCGATAAAGCAACATTTCCTCCAAAATATCTAATTCACTGAGATGACAACTGCAATAATTTCCATAGTGATGGCATGAATAATTATTTGTATGTACAGAACAATAAAGAACTGAAATATATGCACACTTTCTAAGACTTCTAGTATAGTATGGTATTGAATACAGCCTCTGTGTATTGTTCACCATGTTAATTAGCTCATTAGTTATAACAAATTAAGAACAAAAATTGGTCTCGAAGTTTTGATTCAAGGTAAATGTTCCTGATTAGCTTCATTCTGAATATAAAACAATACTTTATCACACCTCTTGTTATTGAAGTAGCAGGACTGTCATGGACAATAATGTTAGTAATTGATGGATTATTGATTTCAAGCATTTTTCCAAAGGTGAAAAATTAATCAACTACTGTATTTGCACTTTTAATGAACTTGTATTTTACTTTAGAATTCCCATTTTATGTTACTTTAGGTTTGTACAGTACTTGAGTAAATTGCATATTTTATTGTACTACATTTATCTGACAATTTGAGCTATTTTTTGATCTTACACAACAGATAACATAGCACTTTTTTATTTACACACCTCACCACATGTTCTCCAATGTTAAAGATTCATCCAGTGGTTTTCAGGTGTGTTGTCTTGCAAAAGGTGTATATAATCAGGCTCACATTTCAGCTGTAACAGTTCTCCAAAATAGTGATTTGTCCATTTTTCATAGGATTTAATTTCGGTAAAGGTTCAAATCGACCAATATATCTGATAAAAGTCAAACATTAGAAATAGAATAGCAAAAAAACAACAACTGTATTGGTAGGGATGGGAATCGATAAGAATTTAACGATTCCAATTCCTTTATCGATTTTGCTCATCAATCCGATTCCTTATTGATTCTCTTATCGATTCTCATTGGGTGAGGGAATAAAAGAGTACAAACAGGTGTGTTTGCATTAAATGTCTTTTATATTTCCATCTCTGCACAGAAAACATACCATATCCAGTATGTACAAATAATAACAGATGATGCCGGGCCCAGTTTGGGGGGGTGGGGGGGGGTGTGCAGTGAAAGTAAAACTAAAGACGCTTTACTAATTCCTCTATTACCACATTTCCGCTGTGTGGAACCGTTTGAGTCTGCCCATCTCCTGTTGTTGTGCACCTCATTTCCTTTCCCCTACCTTCAGAAACTTGTATTTGAGAGGGTACGACGTTTGTTGCCTGCACCGGAACCGGAACTGGGCCCAGATGACAGCCTGGTGTTCACTCTGCCGCTAGATTCAGAAGTGCCACTAAGTAGCGTATCAAATGAATCACATGCTGTGGACAAATGTTTGAGCATATTGAAGAGATTCCACCCTTTTGAAGAAATGGAAGCTTTGCAAGTGTTCCAAGTGGACCTGGTGTCATCTTTTTAGACCGTTTCTGCCTCAGCGGCATGTTGGCTACGTTCTGACCAAAACAATGCAGCATACGCGTGACATCATCGCACATGTGCAACAAAGGCAGAATCGATAAGCAGAATCGTTAAGTAGGCAGGCAAACGATTCCCAGGAACTGAGCTACTGGGATCTGGTTCTCAAAAAGAACCGGTTCTCCATTTCCGTCCCTATGTATTTGTGTATCAGAACTGTTTTTTTTTTTTTCTCCTTTTCTCTCCTTTTGATCACAATAAAGGGTTGTGCAAACTACTTTCACCTCCATAAGTAACAACAGTAGTTCATTATGACTGATAAAATATCAGCCCAACAGACCAAATCAGTATTTTTAAGCAACTAATTAAACATTTTGATGTGTCTTATTTTATGTAAGGCTTCAATAAGCGAGTTTAGCACATGCATAAGTGCTTAGTGAAGTCTGTGTTGGAAAGTAGTCATTTATTGATGGTAGCTAGCTTCATTTCTAAGCTCCCAGTTGTCTCTAACAGTTGTAACAGTTGTACTCTGATTGTGATTCTGATCCTGAGATTTTACATGCATCTCTTTGGTTACTCTAGAACAGCGGTCGGCAACCCGCGGCTCCGGAGCCGCATGCGGCTCTTTCATCCTTATGTTGCGGCTCTGCGTGGCTTGGGAAAATAAATTATAAGTGTCCGATTGAAGTGTATGTTATTTGTCTCAAAAACGTGTATCATGTCTTCTTATTAAGTCAAAGTTTTTAACTTCTTTCTTCAGACCTTGTGCAATTTCGGTGATCAGCATTCGCCTTCTTCAGAGACGTTTGACAGCACTTGACGTGTCAGCCGGCAGCCGGCATGCCTGGAATGCCCTGCGACACCAAAACTGCACAATATCTGAACAAAGTATTTTATTTGTGTTTGTTCGTTTGTTTAATTGTAGTTGTAAATTGTAAGATTATTGTGATCTCGAAATGTTAAAATTACATATATATGTATGTATGTATATATATATATATATATATATATATATATATATATATATATATATATATATATATATATATATATATATATATATACAGTACAGGCCAAAAGTTCTCTCAAAAGTTCATCTTCTCATTCTTTGCATTTTCTTTATTTTCATGACTATTTACATTGTAGATTCTCACTGAAGGCATCAAAACTATGAATGAACACATGTGGAATTATGTACTTAACAAAAAAGTGTGAAATAACTGAAAACATATCTTATATTCTAGTTTCTTCAAAGTAGCCACCCTTAGCTCTGATGACTGCTTTGCACACTCTTGCCATTCTCTTGATGAGCATCAAGAGGTAGTCACCTGAAATGGTTTCCCAACAGTCTTGAAGAAGTTCCCAGAGATGCTTAGCACTTGTTGGCCCTTTTGCCTTCACTCTGCGGTCCAGCTCACCCCAAACCATCTCGATTGGGTTCAGGTCCGGTGACTGTGGAGGCCAGGTCATCTGGCGCAGCACTCCATCACTCTCCTTGGTCAAATATCCCTCACACAGCCTGGAGGTGTGTTTGGGGTCATTGTCCTGTTGAAACATAAATGATGGTCCAACTAAACACAAACCGGATGGAATGGCATGTCACTTCAGGATGCTGTGGTAGCCATGCTGATTCAGGTTGCCTTCAATCTTGAATAAATCCCCAACAGTGTCACCAGCAAAGCACCCCCACACCATCACACCTCCCCCTCCATGCTTCACGGTGGGAACCAGGCATGTAGCATCCATCCGTTCACCTTTTCTGCGTCGCACAAAGACACGGCGGTTGGATCCAAAGATCTCAAATTTGGACTCATCAGACCAAAGTACAGATTTCCACTGGTCTAATGTCCATTCCTTGGGTTTCTTGGCCCAAATAAATCTCTTCTGTTTGTTGCCTCTCCTGAGCAGTGGTTTCCTAGCAGCTATTTGACCATGAAGGCCTGATTCACGCAGTCTCCTCTTAACAGTTGTTGTAGAGATGTGTCTGCTGCTAGAGCTCTGTGTGGTATTCATCTGGTCTCTAATCTGAGCTGCTGTTAATTTGCGATTTCTGAGGCTGGTGACTCAGATGAACTTATCTTCAGCATCAGAGGTGACTCTTGGTCTTCCTTTCCTGGGGTGGTCCTCATGTGAGCCAGTTTCATTGGAGCGCTCGATGGTTTTTGCGACTGCACTTGGGGACACATTCAAAGTTTTTGAAATTTTCTAGACTGACTGACCTTCATTTCTTAAAGTAATGATGGCCACTCGTTTGTCTTTACTTAGCTGATTGGTTCTCGCCATAATATGCATTCTAACAGTTGTCCAATAGGGCTGTCAGCTGTGCATCAATCTGACTTCTGCACAACACAACTGATGGTCCCAACCCCATCAATAAGGCAAGAAATTCCACTAAGTAACCCTGACAAGGCACAGCTATGAAGTGAAAACCATTTCAGGTGACTACCTCTTGATGCTCATCAAGAGAATGCCAAGGGTGTGCAAGGCAGTCATCAGAGCTAAGGGTGGCTACTTTGAAGAAACTAGAATATAAGAGATGTTTTCAGTTATTTCACACTTTTTTGTTAAGTACATAATTCCACATGTGTTCATTCATAGTTTTGATGCCTTCAGTGAGAATGTACAATGTAAATAGTCATGAAAATAAAGAAAATGCGAAGAATGAGAAGGTGTGTCCAAACTTTTGGCCTGTACTGTATATATATACAGTATTATTTTTCGTCGTTCAAAATATGCGTCACACTCTCCGACAGCCCGCCAAAACGCCGTACATTTATCGAGACTTTCAACCCCAGGTAGGCCAAATATGGAGAAATCTAAGAAAAGAAAAATATCTGAAGAAAATAGAACATTTAATGATGCCAGGTGCCATGGCACGACCAAGGTGCTGCGGCACCTTGGGGCCAATGCTAGGTGCCGTGGCACTGCAGTACTACGGCTCAGTGCCAGGTGCCGTGGCACCGCGGTACCAGGGCTCGGTGCCGGGTGCTGTTGCACCGCAGTGCCACTGCTCGGTGTCAGGTGCCATGGCACCGCGGTGCCACAACTTGGTGCCACCGGTGCCGCGGCACCACCGGCACCTTGAGCCGAGGCACCACCGCGGTGCCACGCCGGAGTATACGCCGCAGTGTTTAAAGTGTGGGAAAAAAGTAGCGGCTTATAGTCCGGAATTTATGGTACATATAGGCTAACATCTTCATTTCAGATGTCAAAAAGTGTTTGCGGCTCCCAGTGTTGTCTTTTCCGTGGAAACCGGGTCGAAATGGCTCTTTGAGTGTGAAAGGTTGCAGACCCCTGCTCTAGAATGACAGCAGCACCCAACACTAGCTAAGCTTAGCATAAAAATGGAGTCACCTAATGTCAATGAACAACTGCCATCCAGTACAACACAAACTCCAACACAACCAGTGTGTAAGACTTGTACATGAATGTCTTATAGTTTTTATATATTAACCCTTTAAGTAGTTTTTCCAAGCTGGTAATAGAATATTATTCAAACATAGCTTCTCTTAACCCTATAATGCCAAACCTATCATATTTGATGCATGAGTTTTGAAGCCCTCTACATGATTAGTGTGATGGGGGTTTTTTTCTTCAAAAATCGGATGTATACAATTAGATACATGCAATACAAAGATAATCCACCGAGAGGGGGGATTCATTCACCAGAGGCCTTTCCAGTGACACCATGAGACTGTCATCAATAAGGAAGGAGGCAGAACTTTGCCAATTTTGAAAAGGAATTACCAATTTGTTAGATATGTTTGTGTTATGTTTTTGTTTGTTCAAAAATAATGATATTTGAGCTTTCAGACCCAATACATCAAATATGATACAAAATTGATACTCATACATGGAAACTGATATTTGAAAAAAAAAAAAAAAATTGGGGGTTGTTCAGAAGGAACAATAAAGGCTCTGGTTTCAAAGAACTGGAATTTTCTGTCAATAATTTAATCATTCAGGCTTTTCAGGGTTAAGGATCTGTAGTTTTTGATCCACAAATTTTTAACAGGCAGTGGCCAGAGCCCATGTTGCACTTCCTTGTAGGTGACACTTTGCCTCAGACTCCTCTGCAAGAGCATAAGTACTGGTGAAAGTGAGTCGGATCTGGGGGAGAAGAGTGGAAGAGATATAGGACTGATGCGTATAGTGCTGATGTGCACTTTGAGAAGCCAGCTCTAGATGATAGGTTTGCAGACAGACAGGCATGCAGGGAGTGAATGCTACTGTACTATTTCTCCTTCAGTGCTTTGCCAATAACTTTGGTGTTGCAATGGGTTTCTCATTTAGTCAGTGCCAAGCTGCACAGACTGTGATAAGGCTTCCCGAGCCCCCACTGATCCACTCAGCTGAATGTATGGCGAGGTGAACTGGCAGACAGCTTGCTTGTACTCAGCGAATCTAGCGGCATCATTTTAAATGGTTATGTATTAGCTGAGGAATGTGGGAGTCTCTTTAAACTATGAATCATCACTTTTCTGCTGCTTTGATTTTGGGATTATTGCTCACACTATCAATAACAAATTTGCAAGAACACTCCCAAATGTGAATCTAGCAACAATTGATTTTAATCATCATTCCAATATTTCATTCATGGTGCTGCCCACGGCATCCCCCACATGATCTTATCAACCACTCCTCCAATCACAAATCATACTCAGTCTGAGAGCTCTTTATAACCCAACAGTTTATTCTGTAGTTACACTGTTGTTGACTCGCTTTGCTGCAAATTCTCCCTATTCTACAACCGACTTCTGCTGTTCTTTTCCAATGGATGTTGTGCAAGCTGTTTCATGATAATGGATGTGGCTTCATGTTTACAGAGTTGTGTTGGGGGGGGGGGGGGGGGGGTATCATGAGACCTTGTTCAAAAGAATCTTTTTTCCAAATACAGCTGTATTTTAAAGTTTAAAATATGGATGAACAGCACAGTTTCTGCTCTGTAGTCATCCAGGTTATGCTCTGCTAATGTATTTGAAACCTACTTCCTTCCACTGGAGGAGCTACTAGACTATATGGAAGACTGAAAGATACTATATGTGATGCCAAGGGCAAAAACCACCCATTTAAATTGAAGCCAGTGCTGAAGTCTCTTATAGTTTAATATCACTGACTAGATTTAAAAAGAAATACTGGCTCCAAGTGACTCCTGACCTTTGTAAATTATTGCTCCATTAATAATATTGTTGGGCTTATAGGAGAGTTTCATGTTGCAGTGTGGACTTTGACTTATAAATGTGACTATCTACTTCCTGGTAGTCTTTGTCAGACTTTAAGTGAGTGAGGTGAATGAAAAGGATTTACCCCCTTACCTTCCTACCTCTTTTCCCAAAAAGGCCAAGGATTTTGTTATGAAGATGTTTCATAAAAATTACTGTTAGTTTATGTTAAGACTGGTCTGTTGACGAAGGGGTTCACAAACTTATTAATTTTTAGACCCAATAGAGAAATTGGATGCCTCCAAGGACTCCCATTTAAAATGACATAACATCTTCATTTTTAGTGGCTCCTCCACAGTTTAAACAATGTTGAAAAAATGCACTTTGCTGAATAACCACATAGAATATGAATCTCAACTGGCAAGATAACACCAGTAATTGCTTCTAACACTGACAGACAATGATAATTAGCAGCACACTTAAACACAGCATTTGTAGATTTATGTTGAGCTGAAAACTCCCTATGCAAATATAACCTGATCACTGTGCAGAAATAATTTTAGACATTTGTGCAAACAGGAAAGTTTTTGAAAAAAAAGATCATATCTTTGAAAGTTAACTTAAAATGCTTATGTCATACATTAAAATGAATATTTATTCACGTTATTACACACCTTATGCATTATCTACAACCCATTAGGCTCCTAATCTTTAGGAAAGCTAATTTAGGTAAAATCAGCAATTTTAGCAAATGTTTAATTGTTTGACATTTTTTGTCAACTAGTCTGTTATTTGGCCTGTTTCATGTATATTTTATTGGTATTGTGCTGCTATATTAGGTTGACAGTTGACAGATCCATGAAATTTTACAAAGTGACAGCAAGAGGTCCTCTTAGGGTTACATGGGATGACAATATGCTGTAATCCATGTCTATATTCTAATAAATGAATAAATAAAATGAATTTAAGAACACGCTTAAAAGTTACGTATTCTTATATCATGCATGTATCAACACTGTAAGTTTTCTTAATGCACAACAGGACCTAGAGCTGTGTTCAAACAAAACAAATCTGTGCAAGTCTTGACTAGAAAAAAGTATTAGTGGGAAACTGAAAACATTCCACTAACTGTCTGTAACTAACTAACTGTATTAAATGTATGCCTACCTGATCTCTGGCTGAAACAATAGAATTCTGTTCTGTAAAAACATATAAATTGCTCTTTGTAATCATACAGATCCTGGAGATTGACATTATTACTACAATCAAACAGCCATTTGTATGGACATTTAGCAATTAACATTTACTAGATAATAATTTAGTTTGAGCTCTCAGGACGTTAGTGATACCATTAACCCTCTTGTCCAAATATGGTCACTTGCACTTCCAACAAGCTAAAATACTGAAATCAAGGCTTGACAGCAATATTTCAGAAACCAAAGGGTGAAATCTCATTGGCTACATTCATTTCTTTTATGCAGTCTTTGGTATTAAGCCACACACACTGCATATATATATAATGGATCAAATTAAAATGCTAAAAGTTAAAGGTTTTAGTGTTTTTAATCATGTGGCAACAGAAAATCACTGGATGAAGCTCACAGTAAGTCGATTTCAACAGCTGTCAACAGAGATTATGCAATGTGAGACTCTCCTGTGACTTGTCACCCTTTCTAGATTGGCTTGGCTCGCTAAGACCTCTGTGGCCCCAGGGGCAAAGGTGTCCATCATATTCATAATTATCCGGAAGGGAGGACCATCGACATAACCCATTAGCAGCACGCAGACGGCACGGCAGTAAATAATCCCATCGTCTCGGCCAGAGGAGGTCAGGCAGGCATAAATTTAATACAGAGCACTTTTACATTCTTCAAGGCATTGTAGGGAGGCTTCATCATCTGAAGGATTGATGCCTTGCCCTCAGCTCCCTTCCACTTTTCAGGTAGTTTGAATGAAAAACCTCAGTAGATCTCCACGGTGGATGTATAGCTTTACACTATTTGTATTACATTTGAAACTGAGCAACTGTTGACATTTCAATGGACTTTTTTTTTTTTTTTTTTTTTTTTTTTTTTTCTTTTTAGAAATATAACTCCTTTAAATATCCCTGACCTTCTGCCGTCTTACACACTCCATTCCCTTTAGCACAACAGAGACTTCTTTCCTCTCATTCTTTCCCCTCTCTCTCTGTTTATATCCCCCCATCTGACATTTATAAAGTGTGAGCCTGAAGAAAGCTTTGAGCGGTGAAGAGGAGCTCCATCTCCGGGACATTGGGCGTCCATGATGCGAGTAGCTTTGGTTCACTCACTTAAGCAGCTAACATTTCAAACAGGCAATAAAGAGAGTCCTAGTCCCTCTAGAACAATAAAACAGTGTTAGAGTCAGGGCTGGATGCACTGTAATACAGACAGATATTTCTCTGCTGCAGCTGCTGCGCTCAGCAGAATGAAAAAAGACAGAATCAGAGGACGTTCACTCCAGCTGTGAAAGAGAGAGTGACTCACTGTAACATCCAGGTGTAACAGTCACAGTCTCACCATGGACAGAGGATGAACTGTGAAGGTAAATATGGAGGCTCATGACAGCATCATATGAATAAGTGACTGACACGTCACAAAAATATTCACTAATTGCTGCCCCATCTACTAGACCATGGTCATTATGTGCCAAGAGGCAACACAGCTCATACTTGAATGCATTTGTAAAGAGTTTCATTACCACAAAGTCACAGATAATCCTGTTTAGTAAGTGGCAGTTCACAGTTCAGTAGTTCAGTAATTATATTTCTGCCACAAGATGAGTAAATTAAAGTAGAACTTCAAAAACACTTCTTTATATATATATATATATATATATATATATATATACTTCAGAAGGAAAAGAAAGTCAGAGCAAAGAGGATTGTTCTGTGCTGTCTGTTCTGGCTAGATATAGTATATATATATATATATATATATATATATATATATATATATATATATATATATATATATATATACATACATATACTTCAGAAGGAAAAGAAAGTCAGAGCAAAGAGGATTGTTCTGTGCTGTCTGTTCTGGCTAGATGTAAATCAGCGTGGGGGTGTTAATTTATTTCTGTCCTTCGAGAAGAGGGACAGGGATGACAGCTAGGTGATGATCCCTCATGTCTGAGCCATCTCACGCCCCATTCCCCTCACAGGAATAACATTGAACAAGGAGGATTTAGCCAAGACCTTGACTTGACTGGCAGTCAGCAGAGAAAAGTGCACATTGTGTGTGTAGTGTGGAGGTGTGTGATCTCTGTATGGAATAAGTGCATAGATGTCCAGTGTTAAGAAGTATTGTGTCAATGCTTGACTTTGTCTTTGCTTTGAGTATTGATTCATATACATAGTTGTTTTTGTATGCATCATGTTGTCTGGAAAGAATCTATTTTGCAAGATATATTTCTCAGTCCAGTTGCATCTATGGTAGATATGCATAAAATATACACCATTTGCACAGGACTAGTATTACCTGGAGACCTGATGTGATTCAGACATTGCCCTCACATTTGTGTTTAGTGCAGAACATTTGCATAAGTGGAGAATTCACTACCTTTATCCCCCAGAAACAATGTCAAGGCTCACCATTAATAAGGTACCATATAGTAACTAGTTTGGCTCACAGGATGTACTCAAATAATCCTGCCATTCCACAACTGCATGTTGGTGTTTTGAAAATCTCCCTTGCGCAGCGAAATAACACCTGCAACTATACACTGAAAATAACAAGTTTTGACAAAGATTTGTCACTTTCTTTTGTAGGGTTTTTTTCTTTTTAATACCATGGTATGCTTCTCCATGCATCATTTGCTTGTCTGTTCAATTCATGCCCAAAATGTTGTCTGAATCCTGATTCATGATTGCTCACACTGTCTTCACAACTGAGAGTTAGAGTATTGGTGTTGCAGATCATCCTATATCACACATTTGTTGATTTATGGATGTTATGGAATTGTTACTTTACAGATTATAGACAGAACCCCCACAATTATTATAAATTACCACGTTACCTTACTATTTCCACATGAATAAGGCAGTGACAGTTACCTCAAGTCTGCTGATCAGTTAAATCAATAGATGTTTGCTATGTCAGAATATATTTAAAAATTATCATCCGTTTTATCTATGTGTATCTACTCTTTTGTGTCAAAAAGGTAAATACCCCTTACATGAGTAGGAATAAAATTGCAAAATTCTGTAAATTTCTTCAATTTTTGCGTTTCCCCAGTATGTGAAATTTCTGAATGCAAATAAATGGATTTATGGAAATGCACCTATTGACATATTTTTCTGTTCTACAATTTAATCTTATACAAATACATGTTATGCAGCACTTTCCATCATTTTATTCTACACTGATGAAAATGTATATTTTATAACCACAATGTCATTATAACTAAATAAATCTGAACTAATGATGTCATCAGGCTCCAATTAGCCTCAAAGAAAGGCAGCACAGAAAACCCTTAACTTTATTTATCATGGACACACACATATGTTCTGGCTTTGGGTGGCTCATATTAGCATTAAAGTAAATACTGAAAACACTAAAACAGCAGGTGGGACTGTAGGTAAACAATAAAATCAGAGGGCTTATTAAATGTCAGCAGAAACAGAATATCAGCTTTGCATGTGATTTTACAACTGGCTGCTATTGTGTGATGATGAGTCCATCTTGTTTAGCAGCAGGTGCCACTAAACGCCACACATGGTGAAAAAGGGTTCACACTAATATGGCAAATAAGGGTAATTTATTCAGGCAGGTATAGCAGAGAATAGGAGAGCTCCAATTTTTGATACAGATAAAAATTGATTTACTCAAGCAAACACACATCAAGCTGATTTAAAACAGATTTTTGGGTTTGTGTCTGGATTAAAACACACTTTCACTGGTTTTCAGCATAGTGATGACTATCAGCCATTAGCTGCCCTGGTGTGACTGGCATTAGTGAGAGGCACAGCTGCTGATTCAGATGTCATTTCATGGCTAAAATGAGCAGAGAGTATTTTTACACTACTATGATTTTGACCATCAAATTTTAATTTAACATATTTTGAATATATTTTCCATCCTAAAGAAAACATAGTTATACACAACAAAATGATATGATTATCTGTCATTATCTTTCCAATCCATTGTAACAGGTGAAAAATGACAGACAGAAAACACATTTGTATTTATGTGTGTCTGTGTTCTGTAGTGGTGTTAAATTCTTAGGCTCCATCCACAAAATAGTGTATTAAAAGGGAAGCAATCTCTGTCCAAAGCAATGTTTTGGCAAAGATTTAGAAATAATTTCAAAACATTCTACCACGTATGAAACACATCACATGACCAGGGAGGACTGGAAAGTCCACTGGACATGCTTAAATATGTAAATATAGTTAGAGGTGTCATTATCAAAATGATGCTAACATCATCCCTGTGTTGAATTAACACCGTGTTGTGTAATCACGGAGTACATGTGGGTCATTGTTTCCAAAAGTCTCTGTTTTTCTGCTTTTCTATTACAACACAATCCCAGAATATCCAAACTAAGGCACAGTCAGCAGTGTTTCCAAAATCTCTGTTTTCGGGAGGTTAAAACTTTGGAGTAGTGTGGACACTATGTGTAAACATTGCAAAATGTATTAACCCTTTCATGCATGAATTATGAGAACCTTAATCAAGATTTTTTTTCTTGAGTGTTTTTATTCCTCTTTAGGCATGAAATAAAAACAATGTGATTGATTTTTTTTTTTTTTTTAAATCGACCTGTTTTTCATGGAGTTACAAAAATGTCCACTCAGCTACACCATGAATTTTATTCTTGAAGTAAAGAAACATGTATTTAAAACCCAATATTATAAAGTGATATGAAAACAGTGAAATGAAACCATGTTTAATGGCGCTAATCTGATGTTTTCTCACATTTTAACATATTCTAATACTAGTTATTACTCACTTCATGGAGATAATATGCAAAAAATAAATATTAACAATTGATTTCCACTCAAGAACCAATCAAGAACAGCAAAGTTACAATAAAAGTATGAATTGCAGTTTATGAGATGATGCGTAAGTGTCCACTGTGTTGGTTGATATGGAACTAAAACAACAAAACCCATGAATATACAAGATTAAAGCTGTAGAGTAACTGTCCACTGTAGTGACCACTATGCATGAAAGGGTTATTGTGGGCATAACTTTTGACACTTGAATCTAGTTCTACCAGGGATGTTTCCTTTGAGTTTTTCAGTCAGACAATGAACACAACCATCTGGGTCCTTCTATGAAACTGGGTACATTTTGGTACCTGGGACTTTGCCAGCTTTTTAGACCCAATGATACAAGAGAAATCTAGACATATTTCCCCCCAGGATGTACCTAATGATGACCTCAGATAAATGCAAAAAAAAATTATACTTTTGCTCTGAGCCATTCCAAAATCAATGCATTTTTAATAAAGTATTGGGGCCAAAAACATGATCAAAATTGGGACATGAAAAGCTACCTTGTTGTCAGTGCATTTGATCTTGAAAACACGGCTTGAAATGGTCTTATATACAGCTATTAATAAAGACACTGTGTTAAATTTGACGATCCTAGTGGTTGTTCTAACTCAGACATGCAGGTTTTTCATTAACTGGCAGTCTCATTCCAGGTTTTGTATGTAACCCATCGTGTCCACTTACGCTATGTTTCAGGCAAAGGTGGGGTACACCCTGGATGTGTTGCGTGTTCATCGCAAGGCTGGCATATAGAGAGGAATCACTCTCACATTCACACCTTTAGCTTAACTGATTAACCTATCAGGTGCATATCTATGGGTGGTGGGAGTAAGCCGGAGTACCCAGACAGAACCCATACAAACACATGGAGAACATGCAAACTCCACACAGAAAGGGCCCCTCCATCAGCTGGTGCTGGAATTGACCCCAGGAACTCCTTGCTGTGAGGCAGCAGTGCTATCCACTGCACCACTGTGTCACCTGTCAGATCAAACTGTTGAGTTAAATCCAGCACATATGATCTGAGAGGTTTTTAAGGTCACTCACTGGTCACTCTGAAGGTTTGTGCACATTGAGTGGACCTCTTACCCACCAGGGAACTTTATCTCTGTGCAAGCACATGCATAAATTGGAAAATATGTGCATCTTTAAGTGGACTTGAACATCCAGAGCCACAGAAGGATGCCTTTTTTTTTTTCTCTGTAGCCAAGTGGAACCCTGGCTGACTTTGGAGTTGTGACAGATGCGCTAACAACTGCAGATGTGCTGTAGCTGCACCTCCCTTTCCTCTGACTTTAAAAATCAAAAAGATTTAAAGACTGGAAATTTTTAGGTCTTTTAGGTTCAACATGCCCTCTTATTTTGTGTTCATTAGCTGTAATAGTTGTTGAGTTGTTGGGCAGGATCAGACAGTGTAATCCATGGCCATGTACTCGCCGTGGGGGGCCTCCTGTTCTGTCGTGATCAGGCAGGGGCACCGCCTCATGATTAATTCATGTGAGTGCGTTATTCATATTTTGTTCTCTCATCACTGTGCTTGTGACTTTCATCTGCTCGCTCCACCCCACATACCATCAGCTCCCTCTCTCTTTCTCTCTCGTGCTGTCATCAGGCTCGGGTTGATATTGAAACAGTGGAGGGACATAAGGGAGAATGGAAAAACAAAACCTGCTTTTGTGCCTCTCAGTGCCTCATTCTTATTTGCTTGCCACTTTTCCATTAGCATCAAGTCCCCTCGCAGTGTGTGACAGACATGTTTTGCATAATTACTGATTTTGAACTGTGAAGAATAGATGGCGAGTGCCACCTTGATTAATTTGCGGTCTCTAATTTCCTCCACATCCTCATCAGACGCAGCCTCGTAAAGAATCAGCAGCTATAGACATCCAGTCTGGTCTGGATACATGAGCTCTAATCCCATAGCAAAGGAGCTTGAGAAGGTCTAAATGAGAATGTTTACCTATTGTTTTCATGTGGATTCTAGGATTACTTGTAATTAATTAGACCCCCTGCACTGGAAATTATACAAACAGAAAGATTAAATTTGTTTTAAATGTGTAAACACGGAAACCTCAGACACATATATTCACACGTTCTACTCTTTTACCTCTTCAAAACACACAAACACATGAAAATCCAATTTGCAGCTACTATCCGAAGGCTTTGGTTTTTATAATTAAGGTTAATTAGATGTCTTTCCTTCCGCATCTGTGTGTTTGCTCTTCTAGGAAATGCATGCACCATGTCAGAGTACAACCGGCTGAAAACCATGTTGCTGGATATGCAGCCTAAGGTCCTGAAGACTGGTGAGCACAACCAGCAGAGAGACATGGAGCAGAAGAGGGCTCTGGTGGATGCCATGTTCAAATACTTGGACGTGAACCAGGATGGACGGCTGGTCAGCGACGAGCTGGAAAAGGTGAGTGTCAAGCTGAGAGGGATGTTACTGACATGGAGCTGGAAATATCTTGCAGGTGAGACATTTACATTAAATACAGAGAAGTGGCCACTTCCAGGATTGACAAATGAAGCCAATATAGAAGTGCCAATACCTGCAAACTCTCAAATGACCTCCTGAGGCTGGTTCCAAAAGGAAGTCAGTCCCCATCAGACCTCTGTGCTAAAATACCTCATGTGTGTGCAGCTTACAGCTAATTTCTATTTTCCTGACAACACTAGAGGGGGTGATTTTTTCCTAGAACTTACCTGTATGAATGAATTATTGCGTAAGGTAGAAACACAAAGGTGTATGTATGCATTGTTAAAGGCATGGCCCCGAGCTCAGCTAGTTTTGGTGGTTCTTTATTTTGAAAAACACATTTTGTAATGCTACACAGCTTTACTGTAGATTAGTTACACTAACTTCAACATCTCAACACTGCTGTATTCATCTTTAAGACACATAACAACCTACTTCCACCCTGCATACAGGAGCTGTTCTCAGTCAGAGTCCCAGTACAACCTTAGGGGGGACCTGTATGTTCAAGAAATCAAAGCCAAGGACCAATAACAAAAGGCAAATGCATATCTGTAATTGGAGTAAAATTATGGAATAACCTCGATAAAGAGTTAAAAACATGCACATCAGTCTCTACATTTAAAAGGATGTTTAAAACTAAGGTATTGAATAAATATAAAATATTAGGATAAAGTAATGCAGTTAGATTTTGCTTAGATTATATTATTTGTTTTATTTATATTATATTATTATTTAAAACTGCACCATCTTGTTATCTTGTTTTGTTTCTGCAACTTTCCTTCTTGTAAACAGGGTAGGCATAAATAAGCTGTTGCTTCAGCCTATGTCTTTTTGCCCATGTTTAATATGGAAATCCAAACTGTATCATGCTCTGGTAAATTTACGAATAAATTACTACTAACTTATGGAAAACTTTTAAGAACTTTACCAGATATTGCGTTACAACGACTCACCTGTTTGCATTGCTAATTTGACCATCACTTTATTGTTAGATTATGGTCTGTCAGCTACCATAAATAATCCAGCAAGCATCAGTTTGTGTTTATATATCTTATAAATTTGATATTAGTGTTACCAAACACAACTGTGTTAACGTTAAGCTACTAATTACTGCTAGCAGCAAATATTAGTTGGCGACATCTAACAAAACAACATGTCAATGAGTTAGGAGTATTAGCAGTGAGCCTCAACTATCAGTGAATAGTTCCACCATCTTGGTCTGAAGTCCTGTGCCTTCTGCTGTCCCATGTGGCCTAACATTGGAAAAATTGTGTGATGGTCATTGACAAAGAGAAACATTTTTCTAATTCTGACTGAAATGTGTCATCATTCACAGATATATTTAGCAATTCTAAAGCTAATTTTAAAGGTCAAGAAATCGCAATTTGAAACATTCATTAATTCATTCATTTTCTGAACCCGCTTTATCCTCACTAGGGTCACGGGGGCTTCAGCTACTTATGGGCGAAGGCGGGGTACACCCTGGACATGTCGCCAGTTCATCGCAGGGCTGACATATAGAGACAATCAATCACTCTGACATTCACACCTATTGGCAATTTAGATTAACCGATTAACCTATTAGTGCATGTCTTTGGATGGTGGGAGGAAGCCGGAGTACCTGGAGAGAACCCACGCAGACACAGGGAGAACATGCAAACTTGACACACAAAGGTCCCACCCCCAATTTGAAACAAAGACAGTTAAGAAACATGTCGCTTTCCATTAAATAGCTCAAAAGATTGCATCTGTTGTTGCACCAACACCAAAACAACACCTGCCTAGGTACATTTTGGGCATTTTCTTGACTGGAAATCATTTGTACACAACTGTGTAAATGATAGAATACAGGATAAAATTTAAAAAAAATCTTTTGCCATTGACTTTAATGCAATTTTTTTCATAAGTTAGGTCACATGGAGCACAGCTGGAAAAAGCAGGAGTTCAGCTCTAAGGTAATTTTTGTCTCATTAAATGAATAAGTAAGTAAAATTGTCAACGTCAAGGCTTAAAAACAGTGCTGTACAAAAAAAAAAAGTCCACTGTCACAGAGTCAAATGTTCGCCTTTGAGTTTGTTTCTTGCATCTCTTAGTTGGTCAGCAGTGTGTTGCTGGCTTGTTAGCATAACTTAGTGTTAGAAAGAACTGTGGACATTATCTTCTTAACTGACCTGATCTGTACTAAAAGCCCCATTTATTCTACTGAAGTGTGAAAATTGTCTCCTGATACTAATATTTGGAAATAAAATGTTTCAAGGCTTCACTGAATGAAGTAGTGTTGAAAAAGAATGTTCAAATTGCCTCCTCTTTGAACAAATGAGCAAAATGTTCTTGTTTTTCACAGAGAACCTGGTACCTATGAAATAGCATTTATTTTCTATGTTACTGAAATGAACGGCTCTAGAGGATGTTTTCTCAAAGCTTCCTTTTTAATTTGTCCTCAGTCTGTGCTACAGTTAGATTACTGCCTACCAAAAGTTAATTGATATCACTGTTTGAGGAAGGAAAAAAGTCCCCCCAACAAAAAAACCAAAAGGTTAAAATTTCATAACAGTTGAAAACATTGTTAACACTTTTCCGTTAAATCCCAGATTCTGCCATGAATTGCTTAGTGGTGGAAGGAAGTAGCATTTCTGCAAATGTGTAAAATAAGGCTGCATTCAGGCTGCAGGCAAATGTGGCCCAAATCCAATTTTTTCCCTATTTGTGACCTGTATCTGATCTGTTAAAGACAGTTTGAACAGCACAAATCCAGTTTTTTCAAATTCAACCCAGGCCACTTTCATATGGTCCTAAATCCAATACGTATCTGATATTTTGCAATGTGACTTGAGTCTGAACCGCCACGTTGCATTTATCCAACCTTTATGTCATTGAAATGTAACAAACATCACAATTCTGTGTCCCAGGAGGAGCAACAGGAAAAACAACAGCCACAACACACATCCCAAGATGAGATGCCTCCATATTTACTTCCATAAACACAGACAAAATAAACAAACACCTTAAAAAATCAACAAAATATAATTTAATATGGTGTAGGTCCGCCTTTTGCGGCAATTACAGCCTCAATTCTCCGAGGTATTGATTCATACAACTTGTGAATTGTTTCCAAAGGAATTTTAAGCCATTCTTCAGTTAGAATACCCTCCAACTCTTTTAGAGACGATGGCGGTGGAAATCGACGTCTTACTTGAATCTCTAAAACTGACCATAAATGCTCAATAATGTTGAGGTCTGGGGACTGTGCCGGCCATACGAGATGCTCAACTTCATTAGAATGTTCCTCATGCCATTCTTTAACAATTCTAGCTGTATGGATTGGGGTATTATCATCTTGAGGTGAAGGTGTTTCCATTATTTTGTCCAACCCCTGTATTTCTTTATTGAACATTCTTTCAGTGGTGAATATGTCAGTAAAAAGGTAAATGCTTTGACAATTCCTGGTGTTGTTTTATAAGTTTAGGAAGTGGAAGACACCAGATTCTCTTTTTGGACTTTAGCTGAAAAGGTTTGAGAACCACTGCACCAAAACTGTTCAGTATCCAACAAATACTTTATGAATATTGAGGTTTTCTGACTGTGTTCACTAGAAAGCATTTCCTATTAGACCTGAAATCTGGATTGGGTTAGTGTTGGCATTTGCAGGGCGAGGGCATGAAATAATTGTGGGTATCATCTGGTCTCACAAAATGGGCATTAGAGATGGGTCTTAATTAGATTCATTCCAACAGATAGTGTGATCTCTTGTGCCTTCAGCCAGAGCACAGCGAACCATGTTACAGACTGACAATTGCAAAAAGAAGGCTAAATTATCTCTGTTCTCCTACTATAGTTCTAATGCACTGGAATCTGAAAACTGGATATTAAACAGGTGCCAAACACACAACAGGCTTTTTAATATAAAAAGAAACAGAGTTGTGTGGCTAAATATAGTCCTGTAAGTCTAGTAATACTGCTGCAATTAATCTTCTGTCATGTCAGTGATGAATCAAATGACAACATGCTTTGTCCACTCTGAATTACAGAAACAGGTTTTCTAATTCTAGGAGTGTCCCACTTAAAAAACTGACAATATTTTCATCAGTTCAGCTCATCAGTTTTCATCAGCAAGCAATTACTAACTCCGACATGACATCTTGAGATGAGACAGAATGTGCATATTTTGTCCCAGATAATGTTTTAAGGATGAAAGAAATGTCTTTAAAACATGTTTTTTTCAATGTTATTAATTCAGACTGTCGAGTTGGACAGATGGCTTTTGAGTGTAAAATCATTGGGTTTCAACAACACTTTATTATGATTTTTCAATGGTTTTTATGCTTTTATTGTTCTTTCTTTCTTTCTTTCTTTCTTTCTTTCTTTCTTTCTTTCTTTCTTTTTCTTTCTTTTCCCACTGGCAACAAACAGCCAGTAAGTTACCACAATTACCTGCTTTAGTGTGTTCACTGTCTTCATGGTTTACAGCAGGGGTGTCAAACTCATTTTAGTTCAGGGGCCACATTCAGCTTAATTTGATCTGAAGTGGGCCAAACCAGTAAAATAATAACATAATAATATATAAATAATGTCAACTCCAAACTTTTCTCTATATTTTACAGTGAAAAAAGTCAAAATAAACAATGAAAATCTACAAACTGTCCTTTCAAACAATGCGAATAACTGGAACATACTGAAAGAATAAGTGTAATTTTAACAATATTCTGCCTCAGTTTATCATTTCCACCTGTTCATTATAACGTACAGATCACAGTGGATCTACAACCACACACAACATTTAGTAACAGGAAGAATATTGTTAAAATTGCACGCAGTTTTCTTAAGACATTTCAGGTTCTTCACATTTGTTCAGGTTATTCACATTTTTTTGTGAAATTTCACTTTGTTTCAGTGTAAATGCATGAAAATATTTACATTTACAAAGAGAAAAATGTGGAGTTTTGAGTATTTATAGATTATTTTGATAGTATTTTACTGGTCTGACTCACTGGAGATTGAATTGGTCTGAATGTGGAACCGGAACTAAAAGAATTGTTAATTTCTTTATATCTATTTTTGCACTTCACACATTCATCCAAAGGGCCAGACTGGACCCTTTGGTGGGCTGGATTTGGCCCCCGGGCCGCATGTTTTACACCTGTGGTTTACAGTATCACCACAGTGCCTAGACCAGTGTTTTGCAGCCTTGGGGCAGGGACCCCACATGGGGTCACCTGGAATTCAAGTGGGGTCACCTGAAATTTCTTGTAATTGATTAAAAAAAAAACAAAAAAAAACTTACTAATAAAAAACATATGTTGAGTTGAGAGAGAGACAATCACATTACATAGAAGACATGACAAACTGTGAAGCTGAAACTGAAGCACTGTGGTACTGTTTATCTTTCAAATATTCATTGTGGTTGGTTTCAGATGCTGCAGCTCTTTCATATTTCATAGTTTGAGTTATTGTTTGTTCAGTATTCATTTGCAGCCTTGTAAATACAAGCTGGACTGACTGAACATATCCTGACCAAGGAAAATCAAATTCTCACTTTGTGCAGTAATTTCAACCTGGCTTTTCTGCCTCTGTCCATAAAAATATACATTATATAGCCTAAATGTCATCCAAAATTAACGTTTATTTGCAATATAGTATAGCAAACTATTATATGATCAAATATAAATTCATTTTACCAAAAAAAAAAAAAAAAAAGTCTCAGTTTTGAAAGTCTGGGGTCGGTAGAAATTTGTGATGTTAAAATGGGATCATGAGGCAAAATAGGTTGGGAACCACAGGCCTAGACTGTGGTTTAACATATGATATTGTAATTGTTTTTACCTTAATTTCCTTTACAGCACACACCTTCACAGTGACCTATAATTAATAGGAAGCCATATATATATATATATATATATATATATATATATATATATATATATATATATATATATATATATATATATATATATATATATATATATATATATATACACTGGCGTTTAGCTGTACCACAAGTCTTTAAGAATATTTTTCCACAAACTGAAACTGAGTTGAATTGTGAGTACATTACACTAACAGATATTTATTGCAACCTATGCAAAATATAGAAATGCTTACTAAAAAAAATACATTAAATACTATTAAGTAATCAGCTAACTCTTTTTTTTCATAAAATCTATTTGGTATTTAAATTAATAATACTTATAGTTTTTCATAATTTTAACATTTTGGCTACTTTTCATTCTTTAGTCCTATTGTTTATCATAAGATATCAAAATGTACAGTAAATTACTGCATTTAAAAAGAGAAATACAGTTCATTACCGTAAATCAATACATTTTCGCATGTAACAAATGAATGAAATTCTTTTAGCTTTACTGTAGATTTTACTGTATTCTACCATAAACACTCATATGTATCAGGAACGATGTGGCCACAGTGAAACACATTTATTAAATACACTGGGCTACTGTGTAACATCTGATAAACTACAGTGAGACACATATACGCCAATATCTGACATATTTCATCACATAAAAAAGTAACACCACATCTTGGGTCAGCTCTTGTATTGCATTTTTTTTGTGACACAATAAGTACAGGACCTTAATATAACAGGTTGAGGCACAGCTCTCCGGTTTCAGCCGTACGAGTCAGACTGAGCTAAGCTGAGCTCATTTATTGCTGCAGATCGTGTGGAGACAATGCTCAACATCACCTACTTAAAGTTCTTTCCCCAGAGAAACAGGCACCATTAAAGTAGACAAGAGGGCTTGTAAATGAGCCTAGTATGCTGTGCTGTAAGAATAGATAATGGAAAATAATTAGACCAAGAACTGATGAAATATTGACATTATTGTGGTTTATTAGTGTTGAATCTGCACCTTTTGTTAACATGACGTTTATTTAAGACGGTCAGCTTTTAAGATTTAGACAGTTATTCAGAAGAGGCATGTTTTTATTCTAAACAAAGTATTAAAATAAAGTTTTATGTGAATCATATTTGCTCAGGTTGGCACACTGAGCAATAATTTTTTTATGTTTTCTTGTTTTTATTTTATTTTATTTTTTCTTGTTTATTTTTATTTCCTATTTTATAAACTACACACACTGGTATTTAGCTATACCACAAGTCTTTAAGAATGTCTTTTTTTTTTCCAGAAACTGAAATTTTGTGAGTGCATTTCACTAATAGATATTTCTTGCAGACTATTCAATTCAATTAAATACATTAAATAGTTCAAAAATTCATGGGAAGAAATGCTTCTAGGACCAAAAGAGAGGTTGTTCAAGGTGCTCTTTGGAAAAAGGGATTCATAAAGTAGATAACAAACTGGAAGAAAACTCCAAAGCACTGTCTTTAAACATTAAAATGTCTTTATTAACATGGCATGGTCATATCTACGAGGGCCGTTCAATAAGTTCATGGCCTCACCCAGAACAGAACAACACAGACTGATAATTTATATTTTATTTTCCATCATAATCTCCATTTACAGCAATGCACTTGGTCCATCGATGTTCAAGCATCACTATCCCATCACGAAAGAATGTAACATCCTGTATTATAACAACCAGCATTTCTGGGTGAGGCCATGAACTTATTGAATGGCCCTCGTAGACAGTCAAGATATAACCATGGCATGGTAATAAAGGCATTTTAATGTTTAAAGAGTGCCTTGGAGTTTTCTTCCAGTTTGTTATCTAAATACATTAAATAATTTTAAGTAATCAACTAACTCATTTTTCAATTAATTCTATTTGGTATTTTAATTTCAGTGTTTTCTGGTTAGTTTTTATTTCTTATTTTATAAAATGGCAGAACACATACACAATTCATACAACAAAACAGTACACTGACAAAAGGGATTGTTTTAGGTGTTAAAAAAAAAAATTAAAAAAAAAAAAATAAATTAAAAAAAAAATATATATATATATGTGTGTGTGTGTGTGTGCGTGTGTGTGTGTGTGTGTGTGTATGCGTGTGTGTGTGTGTGTCTACTACATGCATTCTCACACACACAAACACACACACACACACACACACACACACACACACACAGGTATTTAACTGTACCACAAGTTTTTTTGTTTTTGTTTTTGTTTTTTTTTCAATAAAATGAACACAAAGACAGATTAAAAACTGCCAAGACAGACCCTTTTATAAGAATACTAAAATGTCAGGTTAGCATTTATACATTTAAACAGAATGTGTAAAATGTGACAGTATCAGACAACAGATTTAGGATGAAAGAAGATAAAAGCTCTGATAACAGCAGGAGTCCATCTCTGTATTATAACTGCTCTCATCACATGTTGCGCACACATGTATTTTGCTGGAATAAGATGTTTTTTCCCACATGGTTTAATACCGAATGTATGTTTTGGAAGATCTCCATGAAGGAGCACCTGGAGGACAGCCTGATGGAGTGCACCACGCAGGATCTGCTGCGATATGACGACTACAACAATGATGGCCACCTCAGTCTGCATGAGTTCTACACCGCTTTCCGTGAGTCTTGCTCTTTGGTTTTTCTCCCTTTCTCTTCGTGTCCATTTTACCTTTTTATTTCATTTTTTTTATCCCCGTATTCTGTCAGAAGTCAAAGGTACAATGTATGTCTCAGAAACAACATTAACCTCTATGCAGTGCACTGAAAAGTTGTTTCTCCCAGGGCAGTGGGAAAATGCAATGAGGGAATACAGAAAAACAGGAGTGTGAACTTCTTGTCGTGATAACTGCACACAGGTCAGGGGAAAATAATCATAGTAATTCTAAGTTGTAGAGTGTGGATACATTGTAGGAGGTTTGGATTGCAATAATATCATCTGAAGCAATAGATTCCCACAGTAAAATGTATATTTTCACAGATTTATGTAATCAAGGTTCATCTGAATAAATCCTGTACAGACGGTTTCTGATGGGTGTTCAAGCATTGAGACATGTTCCAAATCCAGACTGTGTTTGAAAAGCCTGATGGAATTGGAAAAATTCTAAAATTAGAAAAAAAGAGGTCAGAAGAATTATTATTTATGCTCATGGATTTTGTCTTTTTTCAGAATGGTATAATGTGGTTTATTGGGAGTGAAAATAACTTTTCTGACTAAGTTCTGACATTTAACTCTCATGACCAGTCAACTGTTTCCTGTCATCCTGTTGGATATTTCCATTAAATTTGATAACATGGCTCATAACAAAATGTACATGTGGACTGGTAAGAGGATCCAATTATTCCCCAGTTACATCTACAAAAAACTAATCCACAGCTATGTCAGATGAAAAAAACTTGCTTTGTTCTCTTATTATAGCCATATGTATGGACGCTGTGGATCACAAGGCAGTGGTTTAAGCTGATAGGCTCAGGTGCAGAATGCACTCGTACCTGCAGGTTAATCCACAGATTGAGCAGACAAAGTCATAAAAAAGAACATTCTGACTAATAGCAGACATGTTGGTGAAATAATACCTCATTTGATTGATGCAGTTCTAAAATAAAACAGTTTTTCATTAAAGAAACACTATGTCCTACTGCCTCTGAGAGTAAATCACTGCTATTGGAAATTATAAACCATGTCAATGACATGTGGTCATTTTCATTCTGCAAAAAGATATTTAAAACTGAATAATAATTGCTAAACTAGCCCACTTTTTGTGTTCTTTCATCATATTCCACTGGGAAATATAGGCAATGTGTGATTATTCACAGGTCTCTATATCAGAGAAAAACTAAACTATGAGGATGTTTGGATGAATCATGTGTCCAAGTGGACTTGGGTAGTATCGGGGCCAATCTGTGAATCAGTATTCATTCCAATAATTTTCCTTACCCAACAATCATCTAGCAAACATTTATATATATTTGCTGCATTGCAAATATATCTGACATTTGTCCTTTTAAAAATTAACATGACCTCCCACTGTGTAGATTCTGGCAATCTCTATGCAGAGAGGTCTGCCTCTGCACCTTGGCTGTCAGAATAAAAGTGTTTCAGCCACAGATAAATTGATAATTGCAGAGTAGCCTCTGTGCCCAGATTCCGCCATGATTATAGCATCTGGAACAGCCATAATAGCCTTTGGGCTTTAGGCTGAGCGGCAGCTGAGAGCACCAGCAGCTTCCACCTTATTAAGACCAATAATCACTATTCTGCTGCTAATGCAACTGTACCATTAGTCGCTGAATTCCAGAGCTGTGTTCGGCAAAATCTTTAACTTGTTTTTCTTTTTACTCTCTGTCTGCTTCTATTTTACTCCCTCGTACTTCACACTTGAAACAGCTGCGATACAACACTAGACCCAAATCCAGAACTGTGATAAAATCCGATAAAGTTGACGAATCCAGCACTTAGCTGTGGCAGGTGGCCATTTCTCCAGCTCTACCTTCTGCCTGTGCAGCTCCATTAAGCCTCGCCACTAATTTACCCCGGTAATGACTGGTTTTAGTGGGAACTGTCCTTCTATTATTCAGTTACACTCTTCACCTTCCAGATGGGCAGTGCACAGCCATCACATGCTCTTCATCTACCTACATGCTTGCCTGTGGGGTTTTTAGCCAAAGGTTTATTAATGGACTTAATGTCTGACAAGTAAGCAAGCTGAAGATGTGAGTTGGGACCGATAAAACAAGCTATTGATCAGATGATGCTCAAGGTTAACTGTTTGGCTGCAAACAACGTGACACCGTGAGGGGCAATTATTTTCAAGTGTCGCATCTGGTGTCCCTGATAATGTTGATGGGGTGGAATTGTTAAGTTTGCGTGGAGGCAAGTGCATGTGTCTCAGTATGTTTCAAACTGTAGTTGAGTGTGTTTGTGTGTGTTTTCCTGGGATGCACTTAATGGACTCTGCAGAGCTGTTGTGGGAATCTAAGCAGCCAGGAATCACAGGTGTGTTTAGCAGGGTGGAAATATACAATATGGACAAAGCTTGGAAAGTAGAGTAATGGATCTAAATGATAGAGGAGAAGAAGAAAAAAAAACCTTTTTGGATACTGCAGATAGGCCTCTCACAATTATTATATAATTGCCATATTGTGATTATTTGAGATAACTTTTAATTTTAAGCATAAAACCTGGATGAAAACTACTTAGTGGCATTAACATATGTAGCATATGTTATCATTATTTTCACATTGTTCTCCATTGTTTGTCCACACCATAATTTTCATTTACTGGAACAGGGAATATTATACTGTTATTTTTTTGTATTATTTTATGTAGTAAAAGTGATATATTTATTTGTCATATCATCCCAATTGTCCTTTTTTATAATTCTGATCATTTGGACATAGTGTTTACTTTAATCATGGTCTATTTATTCTGATTTGGTACCTTGGTTGAATATGTTAGTAAGTAATTTAGTAAGTCATTGGATATGTATAAAGTCAAAATTCTGTGTTCATAAAAGGCTTGTTCTTCCAAAGACATATGTATGTTTAGTTGTGAAATGAAATTTCAATATTGTGACAGAGCTTGTTGTAGCATTGTGACCTAACCCTGTTTCCACTAGATCATCCCCCACTACGCAGCTTGTCAAATCGTCAGGGTCTAGTTTTAGAAAGTGGCCTAATTTAATGTTATGCTAGCATTTATGGGATAAAGCTCACCTGTCACAGCTTACACAGCTTTATCATCAGCCTTTCTCTTTGCAAAATCATGTCTCAAGCCTAGTGTTTTTTCTAGGAATTTCACCTTTTCTTCAACTGTATTAGTAGTTAACCATCTCTATTGTCATTCATATTTCATAGTGTTATGGATTACCAACAACAGCCTTGCTTATGACACAGTATCTCGTCCAAATATTGCAAACCAGAACTTTTCAAGTAGTTGCAAATAGTCAGCCCATCTCATTAGGAATCCTTGATCTGAACTGGCCTTACTCTTCACAGCTGAAATCCAATAACTTAGTGGCATGAATAAAAAGTTACCATTATACATTATGCAGGCCTACAGATCTCAAAGTTTTGGAGTAAAACTGCATTTCATATTAAAAATTTCTGGATAGGGGTATGTTTCACTCTTCAACCATCCATAAAAGAAAATAAATCATATCAGCAGTTTTGATGGATAGGTTGGGTGCTGGCAGCACTGGGTTAGATTTAGGGATAGATGCCAGTGTTTGATTTACTCAAGAAGAAATGACTTCTCCAAAATAAAGCAAATGTGGAAGCACCTTAAAGTTGGAATACAACTGAATCCTGCTCCGAAAAGCCCGGTCTCCCACTGACTGAGTGTTCTGCCTAAATAATTTTTCTATGAGTCATTCCAGTGTTTTATTGTTTTATTTTGAGGTTCATTATTAATTTCTACTGTTTATCAAATCTCAGGGAAAATAGAAGCTTTGGTGTCTGCCATGTTGGGCTTTGATTGACAGGTCTGTATGATAGCTCACTTACCTGCTGAGTTAGACCACTGGATTATTGATTTGATTGATTGAACTGATTTAGTGATTTATTCCAAACATGCAGTGGAATTTAACATATATGCAAACTACCAAAACATACATAATAATACAAATATCAAGAATGATAACATTCTTAGACAGAAGAACAGCACACTAGTTCCATTTACATGCCTAAAAAGGGGTGGGAAGAAGTGGAACTTGAGCTACAATGTTATTCTGATCATAACCAAATATCTTGTGTAGCCTAAACCTTACAAGTTTTGGGACCCTCTTGGAGGTAAAGACAAAAGTTTAGAGGATATTTCATTTATAAATTGTATCATAATGTACGGGGTGGACTTTGCATGTTCCCCAACCGTCCAAACCATCCATGCACACCTGGTCAATGTAAATAAACGTAGGTATGAATTTAAGAGTGAATGGTTGTCCGTCTGTGTGTGTCAGCCCTATGGTGAACTGGTCCAGGGTTTACCCATTGTTAGCTGGGATAGGTTTCAGCACCCCTCTCTCAAGGACTAAGCATTCCATGGAATTAATTAAATGTATTATATTGTGTGATTCCATTTTGTTTCCAAAAATATTGCATTTCCATTGAATGTGTTGTTTTCAACTAAAATGTGGGATCTCTAACAAGCATTTTTCCATCTCGTAACTCAATGCACCAGTTTAGGAAGTGTACCAAACTGTTTCAGTTATCTCCTCTGCAGCTCTGGTCCCACTCTGCTTTTTGTTCTTCACAGCTTTGATGTAACAGTCTCAGACTTTTAGCTGTTTCACAACTCCAGCTCCATTACTCCCACAGTCCTTGAACTCTCTATACATGTTATTAAGAGGAGCTACTGTTTTTTTTTTTATTGTCCTTTGTTTTCTTTGGCTCATTTAACAACAAGCATTCATCTCTACAAAGCTCTGTTCTGTTTCTATCCAAATCTATTTTATGTGTTTAACCATAAATTCAATATACTGGCCCTGATAATCCTCTGATTGTGTTGTTTTTGGGCCTTATTTTACACCTTACAGTCCCAACAGGTTGTCTTTTTTCCACCATCTCCCTGGCATCCAGATTTTACTTGAAGTATGTAATTATAGTCAAAGAGCAAGCTAAATTGAATTTTACAGATGTAATTTGAAAAGAACTGGCGATCACCAAGAGACAGCAATCACATTTACATTTTTGTTCCAGGAATTTAGGTGATGATGATGAATGTAATTAGCAGATACGCAGAAAATCATTTCCATTCTTAAAAAAAAGTCTCAGTGCTGAAAAGAGATACTGCAGATATGCAATTACATATTGAAGAAGAGTGATGTTTAAATGTACCTGAGAAATCCATGACATATTTCTGAGGAGAGTTACAGTTAGGGAAGTATCATTGTACAAGTGCCAAGCACTGATTATTGGAATTGGGTAGATTAATTGGCACCAGCAAAACATTTTACAAACTATCTTTCTTTCCATCCAGTGATTTCATTTACATATTTAATTTGTTCATTAAAAAAATCCAAAAGCCAGTTTCTGTAACTGAGGATTGGACTGCCAAGGCCCTGGCCTTGGTCTGCTGTCCGATCCACAATGTACCGGACCCTTCTGCTTCCCCTTGTGGGTGGTGGGCCCACAAGGCAATGAGCCCATGTCTCCAGTTCGGACCTGGCCTGGCGGGACCCCATAGGCAAAGGCCCGACTGCCAAGCGCTTGCCCACAGGCCCCAACTCCAGGCCTGGCTCCAGGGCGGAGCCCCGGTAATGATCTCTTGGTATTTGCCGGCATCAGGGTCTTCTGAACTGTTCTTCATCTGGCCCTTCGCGTAGGACCAATCTGCCATGGGACCCTGGCAACATAGGTCCTAGGGTCATTAGGGCTATCAAACTCCTCCACCACGGTAAGGTGACAGTTCAAGGAGGTTTTGACTCTCACCTATGGTCATGAGCTCTGGGTAATGACCGAACGAATGAGGTCGCGAGTACCAGCAGTCGAAATGAGTTTCCTCTGCAGGGTGGCCAGGCTCAGCCTTAGAGGTAGGATGAGTACAGCCACTGCTCCTCCTTGTCAAGAGGAGTTGAAGTAGTTTGGGCATCTAGTGAGGATGCCTCCTGGATGCCTCCCTGGGGAGGTGTTTTGGGCATGTCCATCCAGGAGGAGACCTCGGGGCCGACCCAGGAGACGCAGGAGGGATTATATATCTCTCGGCTGGCCTGGGAATGCCCCCAGAGGAGCTGGTGGAAGTGCCAGGGTAGAGGGCTGTCTGGGCTTCTCTGCTGAGGCTGCTGCCCCTGTGACCCAGACCCAGATAAGCAGAAGAAGACACGGACGCATACATTAAAAAAATCATGTAAAAATACAGAAAACCCTCAAAATATTGCAAAAGGTTTTCCTGCTTGGGATAGGTAGAACCATTGGTGTAACTATAAAACATCAAAGCAAATTAAATGCAATCAAAACACATGGAGTAAATAACTGTGTGTATGTGTGTAAACCAATAATAAAACTAACAGTCAAGGAATTAATCCAAGAACAAGCATAAATGCCTCATTACATCAAAAACAGCAGCCATACACCCCAACATATGAGGCACTGCTTTTAACCTGTGTTTAAGTGGTCAGAAGGTGAAGAAGTGTTTCTTATTTTACAAAGTGAGTTTGGCAAATGTTAGACAAAGGCTTTGAAATCATGTTTTGATCTGTTACATCTAGATCCTCCTCGGTCAGACAGAACATTATTGTATGCAATAAAACATCTAAATGGTAAACCTTTAAACCATGATTTTGAAGATCATGAACAATTGTATCTCTCAATAGCTTCATAACAGTACTAGATGAAAATTAACTCAAATTAACATTTTATCTGCATTTGGATGGAAATTTGTCTGAAAAAATAGCCCTTAATGTTTAGTTAATCAGTTAGTCAGTTCTAAATGAAGTCAAAGATTAAAAATCCACTATGAGGTGGCCTGTACTAAGGATTCACTCGCCTGTGTATTCATTTTGCTTCCATAGATTATATATATCTACAACCATCTACAAACACTGATATCTTTGACTGATTTTAAAGAGAGTGTTAAATCTCCGGAATCAAGGCTTTTGGTCTGTAAATGTTTCAACTGATTGTATATGCTTTTTTTCTGTGTATGTAAATGCTTTTATTATTGTAAACTGTAATTATGTGACTGTATCACTGGCGTCTTTGCCAGGTCTCCCTTGAAAAAGAGATCCCCCATCTCAATGGGACCAACCTGGTTAAATAAAGGTTAAACAAGAAAAGCACTCGGAGAGTGCAGACCTCCGCCAAGACAGATCTGCCCCCCCCCCCCCCCCCCCCCCCCCCCCCGCCGATCACCACCAAAATTTAATCATTTCTTCCTTGTGCCAGTATCAACATTTCCTGAAAATTTCATGAAAATCTGTCCATAACTTTTTGAGTTATCTTGCTAACAAACAAACACGCACGCAAACACACAAAGCAAAGTGATCACAATACCTCCTTGCGGAGGTAATGAAAATTAAAAAAAATAAATAAATAATTATCAGTGGACAGAGGAGCTGTGATCTCACCCATTTTGGTTTATGAAAGCAGTAGTCTGCAGTTTGGCCGTGGTCATATTGCCTTTTGAAACCCAGAAGTGACAAAGAAAACAGGGGATCATGACTACTAAATGAGCTAATGCTAAGTGCTAGCACTAAGTGTGAAACTGTAAGCTTATTTGAGCATTGTGAAACAAAAATAATTTTACAATTTTGTTGGTGGATTATTTTAACCACAACTACAGTGGAGCGGTTCGTACAGTGCTTTATTAAATAAATTAAAACATCAAAAGCCCAAGAGTCAGGTCACACAGACCTGTCAATCAAAGTCCAACATTGCAGACATCAAACCTTTAACCTGAGATCTGATTAATAGAGGAGATATTTAAGATGGACCACCAGTTTACTTGTTAAAGAGTCCAGATGTAACCAGAATGAGTCCTGGGGAAAAAACAAACAAACAATTGAATAAAGTGACTTCCTTTTTTGTGGACCAAACACAACTTAAAGATACTTGTGCAATGGTATCATTTTGGAGCTGAGGTCCTTGACTCTTTATGGCTTCTCATGCTACAAACATAACAGACATGTTTAATATCAAATATGGCCGAAGATTCATAGACCAAGAGTATGCTTGAATAGTACTTTTACTTAAACACCGCTTATTCAGATGTAAGCTTCTTTTATTTTCTTTTTCAGATTGTTTTCACTAATTGCTGTATCAGCTATGAACAAAAATAAAAGACAGTCCTGTCAGTCAAATTCACAAAACTGATAGTGTTGGCTGATGTTTTTATTCAATGCTGTGTTTTTCAGATCTTTCTTCTTTACTTCTTTACTAATTGGGAATCACATTAGTAGTTTTGAGGTTAAACTCAATAATGCCGCAAAAGGAATGACCTCTCCTCCTGTTCTACAGAATGAATAATTACCTTTATTTTTGGCACAGAACATGCAGGACAGAGATAACAGTATAATGGGTTGAAATAAGCTTTGTGGTTTCCTAGCGTATGCATAGTTCCACAGGTTCCTCGCGGTTAATATTTGTTAGTCATATGTTTTAATCATAGTGTAGGAGTTAGATCTTGTATGCATGCCCCTTTGTAGTGTTTTGTAGGACCTCTGTAATTGCACAGTAATAAATGCACAGGAGTTTGCTTAGCAGACACTGGCACTGGTACCGGAGCAGAGATGACTCACATTAACTGTACATAAGACAAGAGTGAAATAACTCTGAAACGAACTGGCTTTTTGACAGATAACTGCCAATATAATATATACAGTTGTACAAGGTCAAAGCTCCTTTACTGATACATGTGTAGTATAATAAGTTGCCCTGCAGTCATACATGGGCTGCATCTGCGTTATGTAAAGTAGCCTTTTGCAAATGTACATCTGATAATATAGGCAGTCGACTTCATAATATTGGTTTCTCCACAGATCACAGTGCCTGTACACCTTTTGCACATTGCGTATGTATAGGAGGACACTGAGGCATAGGTATTGTTTTACAGCACATAATAATAATTTAAAAAAAAAGATAATACACTAAAACAAGCACTTGCAAAACACTGTTGCTTCCAAAATGTCCCTAGAATACAGAAATTATATATAGACTGGACATAAGAACACAGAGGCTTTGATTTGCTAGAGTTTTTAGCATTAGTTCAACAAAGGGGCATAGAGTTGCATGCAAAGAGTCATCCAGTCTGATGAAAAGCAGTATTTGTTCCCATAAAATATCATGTCATTTTGAAAAAAAAAAAAAAAAAAAAAAAAAAAGCCTTTATATTCTATGCTCTATAGTCTATGCTACACAAGTCGGTAATAAACCATATAAAAAAAGCAGAGAATCCAGTTTTTCATCTAAAATTGCATTTTTCAATGATTTAATTTTAATTTAATTTAATTTATTTGCACAAAATAAAAACAGCAATCGAAAAAACAACATTCAAACAAGTAACAAAATTGTGCAGGAGAGGTTAGAAGCCAAAAAGAAGGCTTATATGAATACCTCCCCCGAAATGAACAATACACAGAAACAAAAAAAAAAAAAAAGAATTAAAAAATACAATATAACTGAAATAAGCTAAAGTAAAAACAATAAAAATGTAATCCACATTACAAATCATCAAAAACATATCAAGTGATACACAGCCTTACATTTTTTCATGAATTAAAGTCCTTTTCAGATGCTTCTTAAACAATGATAAAGTAGATGTTGATTGAAGTTCAGGTCTTAGATTATTCCACAGATTTGGCCCACGATATTTCAGAGAATACTGACAGACAGAAGTTAGGCAGTATGGAAGATAAAATTTGCTTAAAAATCGTGTCGGAAAGTTGTGAATAACAGAAGACAATATAAAGAAATTGTGAAAAACTTTAGGAAGAATATGAGTAAAGTGAACATATTTGTACATGAAGACACAGGTCTGGTAAACGTTGACATCAAAAACTGAGAGAAGATTGAATTTTTTGAAAAGAGGAGCAGATGAGTCGAGTCTCTTAGAAAAACTGATCATTCTTAAAAATTTCTTTTGAATTAAGAGAATCTTATTGAGATACGTGGGACAGGTTGCCGCCCAAACAGTATTGCAATAAATAATGTAAGGATAAATTAAGCAATAATAAAAAGTCAAGAAACAAGAATGATTTATCAATGAATGAACTCTGTTCAAAATGTCAATTGACTTCATGATTTTTTTACAGACAAGATTAATATAAGATTTCCAATTCAATTTTTCATTTACAATAACACCCAAAAATTTAACGTAAGATACCTGGGTTATTTCGAAGTTATCTATGAATATTTTGTTGTTTTCCTTGTTATACTTCTTATTTTTGTTACAAAATATGATAAAATTAGATTTTGGGGTATTGAGAGAGAGTTTATTCATCTGAAACCATCTAGAAATAGACGATAGTTCTTCATTTGCTTCTCTAACCAGTGTATTGAAATTTTCATGTGATATAACCAAACACGGGTCATCAGCAAATAAAAGAGGCAAGACGTTTTTACATACCATAGGGAGATCATTGATGTAAATCAAAAAAAGGAGAGGCCCAAGAATCGAACCCTGAGGAACCCCACACATTATCTTAGCTCTATTTGAATTATACTTATTGAATAATACATACTGTTCTCTGTTATTTAGATAATCCTGTAGCCATGTCAAGGCAACATCATCAAATCCATATTTCTGTAATTTTGCAATGAGAATGTGATGATCAACTGTATCAAATGCTTTGGATAAGTCTAAAAATATGCCAAGAGATATTTTTTTGTTATCTAGGTCTGTAGAGATTTTATGAACAAACTGCAAAAGAGCCATGTCCGTTGACATGTTTTTTCTGAAGCCATATTGATGGTTATATAATATATTACTTCCATCCAAATATTTTATTATTCTTGTGTATACTAGCTTCTCCATTACTTTAGAGAAAAAGGGTAAAACAGATATAGGACGATAATTTGTGAATGTACTGGAATCCCCCGATTTAAACAGTGGTATTACTTTGGCTACTTTGAGGTCACTTGGTACAACACCTGATTTAAAAGATACAGATATAATATATGTCAAAGGCTCAATAATAGAGGAAACTACCTCCTTAATCATGATGGAATCATAATGTCATCAATCTACATCCTGCTACTACCATCAACATTTTTGAGGAATATTTTTACAGTAATATTCAGGAGGAGCTAATGCAGAGTGTCTGCAGATCCAAAAAAACTCTTAAATTTGATTGTTGTACATTACAGCCCTAATTTATCGTAAAATTGAGTGTTGATCATTTTGTCATAATGGAGAGGGGAATGAATGGAGCCTCCAACAATCATTCATAGATGGAGAGGTTCAGGTATGAGCTTGAAAATCAGAAGCAGAAACATTAGTCATGGACAAATGGAAATATAACGCTAGCTGGATTTATGAAACCTGTTGTACTGTTATTTATGTGAAGATAATGTCTTAAATTTGCCCAAAGATCCCTTAAAAAATGTCTTTAAAAGTCATACATTTGGCCTCCACAAACATATAGGTACACTGCAATGAGTTAAATGTTCACTGTAAAGATGGAACTTACTTGTGAAAGCTCTTTTTATATCCTATTTTGTTGTTGTTGTTTTTTTCTCAAATGAAACAGCGTAGAAGATACAGTTATCCAGAAAAGTAAATTTTTCATTGAAACAGGATAAAAAAAAGCAAAACTGGTTTGATTTTGTGCTTTTTTCCCCAGTGAGAAGCCTTTAGAGAGTTGTTTGACCACATGAACCTTATTAAATAGACAGTCCCTCCAGAAAAATGTGATTATGTGATCACATAATTTGAAGCATAATAGCAAATAGCGCACATTATGCGGGGGTCCACATTTTTTCAAAAAGGGCGAATATTCACCGCAATAACAGCATATTACTGTGCAAAATACATGAAATATGCGGGGCTCGCATGGTTTCATAATTCCCCCATTTTTCCGCATGAAGCTTAAAAAAAATTGCATTGTAACTTGTCACAGGTAGTGATGTAATATGCGACTCGCAATGTCATCGGCTCGCGCATCCACAGAAGGTGAACTAACCGTGAGCCTTAGAACAAATCCTGCTAGATGAAAAAAAAATCTGCCAAAGACAGAGCTAACCAGTACCCCGAAAGCAGGTTCATACTACTTTATACCCCGTGCAACTGTACGTTGGAACATAAGAGAAAACTGGCACTGGAGCACAAAACATTTGAAAATGGTTTCTGCTGCAGTGATAATTATATTATATGAACATAAAGGCTATAATGGCCTTGAAACAGATGGCCTGTTCTCCCTCACTTTTGTGAAGCAAGAAAGAAATATTTTACTTTTGACACTTGTGACTATGCCAAGCCATGTTTGAGGCATGATTCGAAAATAAAGAATGAAAACATAACCAGCACTTTCTGTGATGTAGTGTATGCTTACTTTTTGTATGTTTACTTATTCATTCATTCATTTTCTGAACCCGCTTTATCCCCACTAGGGTCACGGGGGTCGCCTGGAGCCTATCCCAGCTACATAGGGGCAAAGGCGGGGTACACCCTGGACAAGTCGCCAGTTCATCGCAGGGCTGACATATAGAGACAAACAATCACTCTCACATTCACACCTATGGGCAATTTAGATGAACCAATTAACCTATTAGTGCATGTCTTTGGATGGTGGGAGGAAGCCGGAGTACCCGGAGAGAACCCACGCAGACACGGAGAGAACATGCAAACTCCACACAGAAAGGTCCCACCCCCCGTCGACTGGTGTTGGAATCGAACCCAGGACCTTCTTGCTGTAAGGCACGAGTGCTAACCACTGCACCACCGTGTCGCCCATGTTTACTTATCATAGGATGTAATTAGACATGCTTTATTTAATAGTAGCCTAGTTAGAACAGGGTGTGGGAGAGTAATCTTTTTTTTTTTCATTGAAACGCATGTTTTTCCAGTTCTTGCATATTTTTGCAACTTTCCTTTTTTTGCAATTTCCTGCAATTCCACTGCATTAAATCACATAACAACCTTGCATATTCCATCGCATAATCACAGATTTTTGCTTAAATTTTCCTGGAAGGACTGAATAGATGAAATCTCAAGGTGTAAACACTGTGCATCTCTAAACTTGGCTCAGCCATTACACAAAAGTGGATGGAGCCTCGATCAGCACTGCCAGAAAAGTGAAATAACAAGGCTCATCACATGACGACTACTAACCAAGATGTTTTATTATATTTTTATGGTACTGTCCTGAATACCTGCATAGTGTACTCTTCATCAAACTGAACACTGAATTGAGAGTAAGTAAGTAACCTTTATTTATATAGCACTTTTAACAAAAATAATTCACAGTGCTTTACAGTAAAAACTGGAAAAAGTAAGACAGATAGTATAACAAGTTCACCTTCACTACAAATGTTAAAATGATGAAGGGCAAACTCTATGAGAAAGAAGTAGCAGGGTAGCATGGATATAAAAGAGAGGACACAGGAAACATTTGAGTGCAAAACAAGAAATAAAGAAAAAAATACTTTTAAAAGACCTTTACGCTCCCCAAAAAACTCCAAAAGTTTCTTGTATTGTAGCGGCAAATATAATTTTTTTTTCTGGCAGATTTAATTTTCTCAATGACCTTGGGTGCTTTGAGACTTACTTTCGCTTATTAATATATGTTAACAGAACCAGAAGTTGTTGAGGTGCAGTAAAATTAACAGTCGTGTTTTATCATTTGTGAAAACACACATCTGGTGAGCATCTAATTAGTACCAGAATACTTTTCTCTTTTCTTACCGTTGGTTGTCTTTTTCATCCCACAACCTGAGCTTCCCCTTGAAGCTTGTTCGCTTATTTAACTTAATTTTCCACTCTGTCTCTATTTCTTTCCTTTCATTCCAGTTTAGAGTGAATTTATATGTATTGTTCAAATTCTACAGTAAAAGAAAAAAAATCACAGAGGTACTTGGGGAACATGTTGTATCAGATTACTGGAATTGTTTTCTCGCAGTATGAGTCTATATATTCTTCTCTTGCACTGATCACCTATAACATTCTGACCAATGACAGGAGAACTGGTATTAACCCTTTCATGCATGAATTGTGAGAACCTTAGTCAAGATTTTTTTCTTCAGTGTTTTTATTCCTCCTTAGGCATGAAAAAAACAATGCGATTGAGTTTTTTTATTCCTATGGAGTTACAAAAATATCCATCCATCCATTTTCTTCCGCTTTATCCGGGGCCGGGTCTCGGGGGCAACAGTCTAATCAGTGATGCCCAGACTTCCCTCTCCCCAGACACCTCCTCCAGCTCTTCCGGGGGGACCCCGAGGCGTTCCCAGGCCAGCCGAGAGACATAGTCTCTCCAGCGTATCCTGGGTCTTCCCCGAGGTCTCCTCCCGGTGGGACATGCCTGGAACACCTCCCCAGGGAGGCATCCAGGAGGCGTCCGAAACAGATGCCTGAGCCACCTCAGCTGGCCCCTCTCGATGCAGGGGAGCAGCGGCTCTACTCCGAGCTCCTCCCTGGTGACTGAGCTCCTCACCCTATCCCTAAGGGTGCGCCCAGCCACCCTGCGGAGGAAACTCATTTCGACCGCTTGTATCCGGGATCTTGTCCTTTCGGTCATGACCCAAAGCTCATGACCATAGGTGAGGTTAGGAACGTAGATTGACCAGTAAATCGAGAGCTTCGCCTCTCGGCTCAGCTCCTTCTTCACCACAACCGACCGGTACAGCGACTGCATCACTGCAGACGCTGCACCGATCCGTCTGTCAATCTCACGCTCCATCCTTCCCTCACTCGTGAACAAGACCTCAAGATACTTAAACTCCTCCACTTGGGGCAAAGACTCCCCACCGACCCGGAGAGGGAAAACCACCTTTTTCCGGTCGAGAACCATGGCCTCGGATTTGGAGGTGCTGATCCTCATCCCGCTCGCTTCACACTCGGCTGCAAACCGCCCCAGGGCACGCTGGAGGTCCAGGTTCGATGAGGCCAACAGGACAACGTCATCTGCGAAAAGCACAGATGAAATCCTGTGGTCCCCAAACCGGACCCCCTCCGGCCCCTGGCTGTGCCTAGAAATTCTGTCCATAAAAATTATGAAAAGAACCGGTGACAAAGGGCAGCCCTGCTGGAGTCCAACATGCACCTGGAACAGGTCTGACTTACTGCTGGCAATGCGAACCAGGCTCCTGCTTCGGTCATACAAGGACCGGACTGCCCTTAGCAAAGGGCCCCGGACCCCATACTCCCGAAGCCCCCCCCACAGGATACCACGAGGGACACGGTCGAACGTTCAACTATCGGTCGGATCTTCCTCTCCAGTACCCTGGAATAGACTTTCCCCGGGAGGCTGAGAAGTGTGATCCCCCTATAGTTGGAGCATATCCTCCGGTCCCCCTTCTTAAAAAGGGGGACCACCACCCCGGTCTGCCAATCCAGAGGTACTGTCCCTGACTGCCACGCGATGTTACAGAGATGTGTCAACCAAGACAGTCCCTGCACATCCAGAGACTTAAGGTACTCAGGGCGAATCTCATCCACCCCTGGTGCCCTGCCACCGAGGAGCTTGCCAACCACCTCGGTGACTTCAGCTTGGGTGATGGACAAGTCCACCTCTGAGACCTCAGCCTCTGCTTCCTCCATGGAAGACGTGACAGTGGGATTGAGGAAATCCTCGAAGTATTCCTTACACTGTCCGACAACATCCCCAGTCGAGGCCAGCAGCTCCCCACTTCCACTGTAAACAGTGTTGGTGGTGCACTGCTTTCCCCTTCTGAGGTGCCGGATGGTTTGCCAGAATTTCCTCGAGGCTGACCGATAGTCCTCCTCCATGGCCTCCCCAAACTCCACCCAGGCCCGAGTTTTTGCCTCCACAACCGCTTGGGCTGCAGCACGCTTGGCCTTCCGGTACCCATCAGCTGCCTCGGGAGTCCCACGGACCAACAAGGCTCGATAAGACTCCTTCTTCAGCTTGACGGCATCCCTTACTTCCAAAAATATCCATGCATTTAATTTTTGAAGAAAAGAAACATGTTTAAAACCCAATATCAGAAAGTGACATGAAAACAATGAAAAAAACATTTTTAATGCTGCTAATCTGATGTCTTCTCACATTTTAACATATTCTGATGCTAGTACTTACTCACTTCATGGAGATAATATGCAAAAAAAAACTTTCTTGTCTAACAAATAACAATTGATTTACACTTAAACATGTTAGTGCAGATCAGATTTAACAAGAACAGCAAAGTTACAGTAATAGTCTGAATGTCAGTGTATGAGATGGTGTGTAAGTGTTCACTGTGTTGGCTGATATGGAACTAAACATCAAAACCCATGAATATACAAGAGAACAGCTGGAGAAGAACTGTCCACTGTAGTGGCCTATGCATGAAAGGGTTAATATTGATAAAGTCAACACAGTTTTACCTTTGACTGGGTTGTATGTATTCAGCAGCAAGTGAACATTTGGTCCTCATAGCTGATGTGTTGGAAGCAGAAAAATGAACAACATAAGGAACTGAGTGACTTTGACCAGGTCCATATTATAATGGTGAAGACCAGGTCAGAGCATCTCCAACTGCAGGTTTTGTTGGGTGTTCCTGGTCTGCAATGGTTAGTACTGACCAAAATTGGACTAAGGAAGGACTACATGGATCAGACTTAAAGGTGGGGTAGGAGATGTTTTCCTGGAGCATTTGTTATTACATTGCTTAAATCCCTTCATACCCTGATTACAAGCAATTAATTAAATGCTCTAACACAAAACATTTAAAAAATTTAGTCACCTGTGGAACCGACAGGACTGAAAAAACACCATCCAAACATCCAATCAATTTAACCAGCCCATCGAAATGACTCAATGGTGATATGTCTATCAAACTCAACTGCCATCCCCCCCCATGCATACCCCTCTTCATGCACAAATCGCACATTCTCAGAAGCTTGGAGCACTTGTACAGAAAACAATGCCAGAGCCAGAGCTTGGCTATATTAGCTATATTAGGATGGAAAGTTCACTGGAAAACTGTTTCGTCACTATCATAAATCACTAGGGAATGTAACATTAGCCAGATAGGTATGAACTGTGGCTGTTCTGTAAAAGTGGGGGTGTTGGAGGAGACTGAATGAGGTACACATGGATCTGTGAGCTGGGGCCGGGCGAATTGATGCTGTGCAGCGCTCGTGAACCCTCGGGAACAAGCATCGCATGTGCCAGTACTCTGGAGGCGTGGCTTCAGTGGGATGTCTGAAGAAAGGTGTTTGGACTTTTGAATTGTGTATTTTCAAAATGTAGCTTGCTCGAACCGTTTTTTCAAGATCTTCTACCGCACCTTTAATGGGCTTTATGCACAGCCCCACTACTTCCTGAACTTAAGGCAGCTCCTTTATTTCCTGTTTTTCATTATTGGACTCAGTGATTAATCCAAGTGTGCCTACTACTTCTTGTTGTGGCTGCTGTGGTCAGGCACTCCTGGATTAATCAGTGTGTCCAATAATGAAAGACAGGAAATAAAGGAGCTGCTTTAAGTTCAGGAAGTAGTGGGACTGTGCATAAAGCCCATTAAGTCTGATCCATGGAGATCCACCTCTCTACTTCCAGGTCTTGCAGATACCACAGCATACCTTCAGAGGTCCGGTGGAGTCTAGGCCTCTAGTTGGTCAGAGCTGTTTTTGAGGAAAAAGGGGAATTTACACAATATTAGACCGGTGGTAATAATGTTATGCTCTCATACATGGTCTAATAGTTGAGATCTGGTTGTTCTTTAGATATTTTACATAGGTCCTAACCACTTTACATTGGGAATGCTCAACAAGATCTAGAGATGCTCTGACCCACTCATCTGGCCATCACTGTTTCTCCCTTGTCAAAGCTGGTCAGATCATTACTCTTGTCCATTTTGCTGTTTCTAACACATTACTTTCAAGGACTAGTTGTTAATTTGCTGCATAATATATCCCACCCACTGATAGGTCCCACTGTAATCAGATAATCAAAATTAACACCTCTATGCCTGTCAGTGGTCAGAATGATGATTGGCTAATTAGTGTATAACAGTCACACTGATATTTCAAGTTGTGTTTGTCAGAGAAGTCTGTTGTTATAATGTGGTGTGGTGTCTGTTGGTGATACCAATTAAAGATAAAGGGTGTTTCAGGGTTTGGATGTATTTGTCATTGTCGGTCAACATATTGCTGAATCAGAAAACCTTTGATTCTGAGGTTATCTCTACTTGTCAGTGTCCTCCATTGTTTATTATATTAATGTACTGTACCCAGCCACACTCTGTATCCACAGAAGCTGTTAGGCAGCCATGGTGCCACTGCAGCACGATAATATCAATGTATTGTTGCCCAGTAGGTTTCGTCAAGGCTTGATCTTTCATGTTGCTCAAGTTTGCCCTTTAATCTGCTCAGATGATCTTGCTGAGATCAGATACAGCTTTTACAAGGGAAGCCTGTTGTTCTCTGACAGCCAAGTGGGTGAGACACCTCCAGATAAGCTCTTAACAACAAAGTGACTTTGAACTGTAGTTCTTGGATGTTCCTTCCACTCTCACAATGAAATTCTCCCCACCTACGCCCTGTTTTATGTGATGTCTCTGCCAAAAAATGTCCTTTCCTTTCCTTTCCTTTCCTCTCCTCTCCTTTCCTCTCCTCTCCTCTCCTCTCCTCTCCTCTCCTCTCCTCTCCTCTCCTCTCCTCTCCTTTCCTTTCCTTTCCTTCTGACCACTCTCCCCTATCTAGTGTTTGATGGCTCATTACTGCTCAATGGACCTTTAAAACTAATTGCCGGTGTGTGTGTGTGTGTGTGTGTGTGTGTGTGTAAGGGGCTTTCTGGCACTTTTCATGCTCCATTCCTGGGTAATTACCCAGGGTCAGGTAGCTGCACTAACAGGTAAGGAACTGCCAGGGTTTGTGTGGCATTTTCCTTGTGCTGAGTTTTTGTCGACATTTTCTTTTATGGAAATAATAATTTGAGCCACTGAGAGGACATGCGTGCCTAAAAAAACATCATATGCAAAAACATTTTATCTTGGCGTTATATGAGCTTTGGACAGTGGGTCTCCATGTGAATGTATGGACATTGCAGTTGTGAGAGATTTTGGTGGTAGGTTGTAATTCCAGGTGCATTTTGTAGATTTAGGTTGAACTTTAGTGATGTTATTGCTTCAAATAGTGGGGTGGCACAAGCTGTAGATGGTATTGCACCTTTATTTGAAAGGCTTATGCTAGAGTCAAGCCTTTATTTCTCAATTCCTCAGGTTAAAAAATATTGTCAGATAGATTTTCAACGGCGGTGATGATAAGCATACTTCATGAGGTCATCAAACTACTTGTTTATCTATTAATAGGTAAACTACCTACATACAGTATATCACCAGACTCTGATCTTGTGCCACTAGTAACCGTAATACTAGATCAACTGCTTTAATAATTCTGAACATTACCAAAATAATAGTTTGGTAAAACTATGGGGTTTTTTTTTCTGTGAATGTATGAAGTGAATTGCAACATCATTTCACTTGAAATAATTTACCCTTTATTACCTCTGCCAAGGAGGTTATGTTTTTGTCGGCATTGGTTTGTCTGTCTGTCTGTCCGTCCGTCCGTGTGCAGGATTACTCAAAAAATTATGGATGGATTTGGATGAAAATTTCAGGAAATGTTGATACTGGCACAAGGAACAAATGATTAAATTTTGGTGGTGATTGGGGGGAGGGGACTTATCTGTCTTGGCGGAGGTCTGCGCTCTCTAAGTGCTTTTCTAGTTTTATGCTGCTTTTATGTATTAGGTATGTATATGAAACTGCTCTCACACCCACTTTAACCAGGACTTCCTGGAAAAATATTTTTTTATTTTTTTTTTTATCCCAGTGCAACCTTCCTGGCCATATAAAGGATAAATACATATTCATATAAATAATAGCAATAATCTAATATAATTTGCTATAATAATATAAATAACTATTTGATAATAATGATGATGATGATGATGATGATGATCACAGTATTAATTGAGAGACCTCATATTGGCAGGAATTACAGATCATGTTTTTAATTATGGTGATATTTTTCTTGATTAGAAAACCAATACAAGGCTACTCTTTGCTCACAGTAAAGGGCCAGTGTCCGCAGCTGATGTGTTTATCTTATGCATTCTAAGCTTAATTGCAGATTTACAGATCTGCTTAGGTTTTGCATTCCTATTAATCTAATTTGCTGCAGTCTTCACATCAGAAACCATAATGCTGCTTCGGTTAAATCACAATCAGCTTGAGTGGTTATTTTAGTGACTCTCTTGTAAACATAATTTACTAACATATGGCCATGTAGTCACTCACCAATTCATTACTGGTTCTGTATAATTACCTTTTGAAAACATGCATTCATGAAGCTGTACATTAGTGCACATACAGTACATATGAGTTTGTGCACAGTAAAGTACACATATTCACAATACCTTGCAGTCAGTGGTCATTTGGCATCATCTGTTCTACAATGCAATGGTGAGAGATGCCCACTGAGTCGTCATGGAAACAGTGGTTGACTGTTATATCTGAATCATTTATTTAGAGCAACACTTAGCTGATGCCGCTAACTCCCCAGAGAAGGCACAAGGTGGAGCATAAAAGCCACAGACCGAAGGAGAGAAACAATGATCAGAAGGTAGAGAGGAAAGAAGAGATGAGGCACAGTAATGTGATGGGATGAATTCTGCATACAATTCAACATCTAAGGGTGTGGGACGTTGGATTGTATTATCCCTGAGAGCAAACACTGTAGTCAGGTGGACACGCCAGGGGGAAACAAAAGGAGAGGAGAGCAAAACTGAGAAAAATAAGAGGACACTTGGACAGCTTTAAATGTAAAGAGAAGCAGCATCTAAATGAGAAAACACAAGCAGTATCCTCAGAGGGGGTGGGCCAACAATTTATTTTATGGTTTTATAAAAACATTCACAGCTTCCGAGGTGCTGTGAAGTGCTTTCAACAGAGAGAACTGTGCTTTGTAAAAAAAAAAATTGTCAGATTAGACACAGATAGTGTTTGTGAGTGATTAAAAAAAAGACTGTAAAAACCTTTGCCTTCACATTATATCATTCATTTTGGATTATTGTGTAGATTTTAATGACGATCAACGAAAATAGGGCACACTAGAGTTAATAATAAGGCTTCTCCAGTAAATTTAAACAAACACAAATATGGTGCCAAAGCTTTTACATTTATACCATTTTTCTCATGTATTTGGTTGTGTTGGAAGTTGAAAGTGATTTAAAGTCTTATGCATGAATATTTTAACTTTATATATCTCTGCTGCAAGATAAAAAGCAGCAAAGTCTGTAATCTGTCAGTTTAGGGCAGTGGTTCTCAAGCTGTTAGTCATGTATCTGAGAAACTGACTCCTGTCCTAACCTTCAAAATAAATAAATGCATGAATAACAACCAAAATTAGGCAGCTGTTGTTGTATTGGCAATGTCTGTTGTTCATTCAAATCTGAAGCTTAAGTTCAGCTCTGACAGTGTTCAGTGTCCTTGGTGTGTAAAAAAGAAAAATGCCCTCAGCACAGTATTTTTTTTTTTTTCTTTTTCTGCTGCACGTACAGTGTTCTGAGTTGAAAGTAAGTTGAACTTTTAAACAGTGCAATGTGAATTCTTTCTCACCTACCAATCAAATCAAAGAAGGGGCGGGACAAAGTCACTGATAGTTGCTTTTCCATTGGACATAGGCACAAAACTCTACCAATATTTACTAAATGTCAAAAAAACAGAAATGTGTAATGTCGGTTTTTCCATTAAATCACAAATGTGATGATTTGTTTATTTATTATCGTGAGATGACATGAGAAGTCATTCAATAAACATGGTAACGAACATAAATATTGTGCTGAATTTTATCTATGTAACGCCAAATCATAACAAAAGTTATCTCATTACACTTTACATATAGAGCTGAAACCAGACTCTTAAGAAATATATTCATTATTACTATATATTACCCCTCTATCCCATACTAAAATAAAAAAAAAATTATTTGGTTTCCTGGTGTGTCCACACATTAGGCGCCATGTTTCTTTTAAAACTCTTCTTCTTTGCTTGTTGTAATGTCGATTCCGTTTTTGTTTTTTGTTTTTTTTAATTCATGTGACTCTAGTTGTGGAAAAAGGTCTTTCTATTGCAGTTTTGTGTGATGTACCATTTGTGCTATACCCGAAAAACCACCTCTTGCCAGCGCAAAAACTTTTAATCGAAAAATGAGAGTTTTGGCAAAATTGTCGTTTTTCCAGCATGTCAGTTTTTATGTGGAAGTTATATTTACGCAATTTGAGGGTCAATGGAAAAGCGACTAATGGCAGAAGAGAAACTGATCACAACTTCTAACAACCCTGTTATTTATGATCTAAAGTAGAATAACTACCACAATCAACATGAAAATCAAGAGTGTCGTTATGGATTGACAGGGTTAGTGTCTTATTAAAGGTGTGAAAGCCAACATCATCCATTACATCTCATATATAAGTGTGATGCATTCATCCTTGGTACGTCTCATACCTTTCTACCATGTTTCATGAGAACCAATGCAGTACTTTTTACTTAACTTTGCTGACAATAGGGTAACTTGTTGTCTGGTGATGTGTTTTTAAATGTCAATGTTTCACAGACTATCAACAGTAAACATTTTTTATTGAATGAACACCAAACCACACTCAAAAACGCACTAAAAAAGAATTTACAATCATGAGTTAAGTTGAGCTGCAGCTCGATTGCTGTCAAACCCGCTTTAATATTATTGACACTGCTGCCTATTATCTCTGCACCTAGACATGTTATCAGCTCTAAGTAATACTTTTTCAGACACATAAAACTGAAGATGGTTGACATGTTGAAGTAAAGTTTCATCAGTAAAATTGTAAATTATGTATATAAATAAATCAATTACTTTTCAAAATGCCCATTACACACAGAGGTATCACATAAAAAATTAATTCAATGATCTTATTACATCACTTTGACTGTAAATATTCATTCAAATCCTCATATTCCCACAGCCACATATTGAATGGTAATGTTAATATATGTACGGAATATTTCCAGTTTATATTCACATAGCTCCCACAGATCTTTTTAGTAATAACAGTTTAATCTAAATCTACCACTCTATTTGGACGATCTCAGCTGGATATCTTTGTTAAGAAAGAACAAAGGGTGTTAGACTAAAATGAGCCATGGTTTTGTTTAAAACGGAGCACAGGGTACAAACTGCACTGATAACACTGGTTTATAATGGTTTCGAAATTTTCTGCTTCAGAGATTAAATGTGCTAAATGTTACATATTTTAATCAGATTAATTGGAAATGAAATGACAGAAGTGCTGGTTTGCTGATGTTTTGAAGATATATGATAAAGTGTTATTACACTTATATACTGGTTTATGTACATTTATACAATAGATTTGGGTGCCTCTATGAAACTGGTCCCTAAAAACAGAACATGGGGGCTAAAATTTCAAACCAGATGTAGACTAATGTTATGAAGCAAGTTTGGAAGCACTTTGGGTCTATTTTAAAAATAAATACTTACTGAGATAAAAGAGAAACTATTGTTCAGATAAAAGACATTGTTATATTATTTTACATTATATTTAATACAAAAATCTGCATGTTACAGTAAAAAAGACATGAAAATTATGCTCTACTATTTTTTTAATATCTCTTTATTCTCTCACAGGTACATTTTGGGAATTGAACTAATTATGCAAGGCAGAGTGTTTCACAGAAATGACCACTGTTGCAAAATCCTTCACGATTTATATGCATTTAACTGTGCAGGTTGTGTATGTAACACAAGTGGACACGATGAGTTACATACAAAACCTGGAATGAGACTGCCAATTCATGAAAAACCTGCATGTCAGGATTAGAAAAACCACTAGGATCCTCAAATTTAATCCAGTGTCTTATATATAGCGTTATATAAGACCATTTCAAGTCATGTGGTCCAAGTGAAATGCACTGACACCAAGGTACTTTTTCATGTCCCAATTTTGGTCCTATTTTTGGCCTCAATATTTGATTAAAAATTCATTAATTTTGGGATGGCTCAGAGCAAGAGTATTTTTTTTTTTTTTTTTTTTTGCATTTATCTGAGGTCATCATTAGGTACATCCTAGGGGGATATATGTCTAAATTTCTCTTTTATTATTGGGTCTAAAAAAGCTGGCAAAGTGCCAGGTACCAAAATGTACCCAGTTTCATAGAAGCACCCATTTATAAATCTTCCACTAGATAGAACCTGTAAAGTGAATATATTGTAAAGTGCAGACAATGTTTTGAAGTACAGTCTACTCTCGTTAAACCGCCCGCCATTATACCGCCATTTCCGCCTATCGCCATCCGCCAGCCCAGTTCCATGCACAAACAACACTTATACCATTGATTTCCTGACCGTTATACCGCCAGCATGATTGCCATCGAGTACACATAAATTTTAACAATGCACTGAAACAAACGCGCCAGACGCTGATCCCGACAAGCTACGAGTAGGTCTACAGAACGGCCACCGTTCATTTATCGCAGAACACTCAGTAGGTCAGGATGTCGGGAAGAGGACGTGGGATTAAGCCAAAGCCTCAAAATGATGGGGTGTCATTTCCCGACACGGTATAATAATGCTTAAAATGTTTCCCCACTTTAAATGATCCCTTACAACATAACAGAATCAAGATTTATTTAGAAACGCAATTAGAACGGGTTAACGGAGGCAGCATAGACATCATATAGTAAAGACATGCACATTATGGACGCAACCCGTTGTAACGCCATTTTCGCTATACCACCAATTTGGCCGTGAACGGAAGTTGGCGGTATAACGAGAGTAGACTGTAGATCTGGTATCTCTGAGACAAATATTCCTTTGAAATAAAACCCATTCTCTCGTTAATTCTCGAGTTTTACATTTTAACCCAAGACTATATCTTGGAAACGTCAGGCAACCAGCATTTTTGACTTGATTTTTCTTTATCAGTGACTCACACATGGTAAAATTTTACTACTTTTATTCTGGAAGCATTTTACTTGTAGACTAGTGTAATTCGTTCACCACTAGAACTCGCAAATTCTGATGTAAAGTGATTCTTGGAAGTGCAGATCACGTAGTCAAAGTAGAAGAAGGGGGAACGCACACAACTGTACATCTGAAACATCATGTAAAAATTGTTAAGACACGACTTCTCTCTGTTCTGCCAGACATTAAATATCTCAAATAATTACCAATCCTCTCCTCCCCATCCATCTATCTGTCTGTCTGTCCTGCTTTCATTTCCACCGCATTAATTTCATCTTTATGCCTCTAATTAGCCATAGAGATGTAAATCCATGCTTCTCTAGGACTGGAGGGGCTTCTGTTTGACCTCTTCCCCTTTCCAACATTTCTCTTTCTCTCCCTCCTCTTCGTGACCATCTTACATACCTATTTTTTTCTCTTTTCTCTTTGCAACCAGTGGGTCCCGAGGGTGGTGAGTGTGTTCTAACACACCATAATTCTCAGGCAGCGGGCCCCCGGGCTGTTAGCGGCACAGCATGTGGTCTGCTTTTATCTTTCTCCTCTAACTCCCTCTCTGGCAAGGAAATAATTCATTATCATACCTCCATTGATTCACTCTTTCTCTTGCATCTTTTGGTGAAACAATCCCCCTCTTCCACCGCCACCTCCTCCCCATCCTCCTCTTTTTTTTTCTTCTTCTTCCTCATATTTTAACACCCCTCTGAAATTTCAAGAAAGTGTGAGTCCATGTGGTTGTGCATTTGTTTCGGTGTACACAGTATTCTCCCCTCCTGAAATCGCCTCCAGCATCCACCTTCATCAGCTTTGAAAATGTTCTCTTGAAAAAAAAAGAGATAAACACAGTAGAACAAGAGGGGGGGAAAGGGGGAAAATGAGGGGAAAAAGAGAGATAATATGGTAGGAGATCCTCCCGACACACTTAACTCAACACTCTGAAACTACAACTGCATAATTTTTCACATCTGGATAACCTCTGATTCTTTTGGGTGTTCAGCTATTAAAACCATGTCTGTGTATTAAAAGTAAGAAATCTTTCCTGGAGATGTATTCACCAAAAAAAAAGTCTTTTCTTCAGGCAAACATCTGTTCTGTAAATCATCTTTTAGTCAGTCCAGATGGCTTAGTTGTAGTGATGAGGTTATGCTTTAATTTAGAGTTAATTTTTTTGTTGTGCATGTAAATAAAGCACTGACGTCACTAATCTGAACATAAACAATAAATATTCAATTTGTACGAAGAGATAAAAGAGAGCTGAAAAGAATGAGTCTACAAGTGAGTCCATGCAGCGGCTTCCAGCTGAAACACATGCATCCAAAACCCAAACAAACACCTCAGGGCAATGCATTTTTTAGTTCCTCCATATTCAAGAGGATAAAACTGTTTTTTGATGTGAGTAAGGATTACAAATGAGGTATGGCTCAAGAGGATCTGTGAAAAGATGCTAATGTTAAGCCGCTGAGGATGCCTGTTTACATGTGGTTACCAAAAAAAGAGAACAGTTATGGGGAAGAAAAAAGGCTTTGCTTCAAGGCCAGACAGAGTCAAAAGGGGGGAAGACACTGAGGTAACGAGTGAGGCGACAATGATTTTAAAGAGTGAGTGGTGCATAATTCTACGTTTCTGTATGTTTCTCAAGTTTTAGAGGAGATCACAGATGGGGTGAGCATAGATGACAATCAGTGCAGAAAAAGAAGGGGCATAGAGCGAAGTAAGAGAACAAAATCAGAGTTGATAACACAAAATTACATGTTTACAGGTGTTTAAGTCTCAGGTAGTGGTAAACAGAGGATGGATGTGTATGAGAGTGAGTATAAGAAAAGACAGGATGACAGGTGTTGCCGGATACAGCAGATGGCTTCTCGCTCAAAACCTGTTCAGAAACCACCAAAACACACTGAAAATGGCTCAAATTGTTTGATCAATATTTAGTCCCTGTATTATAACTCTCATGAATACGTACTTAAAAGCAAAGCTCAAGTGATGCATAAAGCTGCAGGAGGTGGAAATCAGAGAAAAAAACCTTTGTAAATGCTCATCTTCCTTTTGCAGCCCTCTCCTGTCCTTCCTGATTAAACGACTACATATAAATATAGATGTTATGATACCTGTCAGTACAGCTGTGGAAAAGTGTGGCCTGATCATCACTGTCTTTGGTGCTGCCATGTTGTATCTGGGACAAAACAAAAGTACTGGTTTGAGCAGTAAAGTGGCAGTGAACACAACAATAATCTGTAATCAAAGCTGTCAATTACATATTTAACCCCTCCCACACACACACACACCTATCTGAAAACACCTATGATAAGACAAAATCCTTTGTCATGTGGTAGATTTTTAACGACCTGCAAACAGAGGACGTCATTTTCTGTCACCATTTTTAAAAAAATACAGTTTACTGCAAGTACACTTCAGATTTTTTGCCACAAGAAATAGAAAAAAGGTTGTCATTTGTTCATTCTCTGAACCCGCTTTATCCTCACTAGGGTCATGGGGGTCGCTGGAGCCTATCCCAGCTACTTATGGGTGAAGGCGGGGTACACCCAGTATGAGTCGCCAGTTCGTCACAGGGCTGACATATAGAGACAATCATTCTCACATTCCCACCTAGGGGCAATTTTAGATTAACCTATCAGTGCATGTCTTTGGATGGTGGGAGGAAGCTGGAATACCTGGAGAGAACCCACGCAGACACAGGAAGAAAATGCAAACTGCACACAGAAAGGTCCCACCCCCATCAACTGGTGTTGGAATGGAACCCAGGACCTTCTTGCTGTGAGGCACGAGTGCTATCCACTGTCACCCGATTTGTGAATCGATTCTAGAATGTAACAATCTGGTATCGGCGATATCGATATTTCAGTATTGATCTGCACATCACTAAACCACAAGGATGACTGTCATCCACGCGGGTTAACACATTATTATCGTATTTATTAGTTTTCACCCTGGACAGATGAGTGTTTGTATAAGACAAGTAAATATTTAACAGGCGTGTACCATTACATCTGAACATGTGACTGTTACTCCGAAGACAGAGTTTGGCCGAGTTGGTCTAGTCCGCTGATGAGTCCAGAAACTGATGGGGAGGACAAAATGGAGCTGATGTCCAATCATTCACAGAGCATTAGTATTTAAAAACCTTCATACTAATCCCAAATCAGTCCAAACAAAATAACCTCAAAATGAAATTGCAATATGATTTAAAGTTGATAAACTTCAGACTGATATATATCTATCTATATATATATATCATATCTCACAGAAGAAATAAAAGCAGCATAGATGATGCATGTGGACATTTTTTGTTTTGTGAGTAAATCTGGGAAGGCTGTCTGGTGTACATGGCATGTAAATGTGTTAAACGGCCATTTGAGGAAAAAAACTCAGTTTTGTTTTGGTCTTGAGTTTGACAGAAGGAACTGGAAACTGTACATTCAGTGCACCTCGTACACTCTGAAATCTCCATTATTTTGAACAACAAAAAATGCTGACAGATATGTGCACAGGCTTAAAAGACACGCAAAAACGGAACTAAATGGGTTATAGAGGTTAAAGTCAGTATTTAGTGTGACCTCTGACCCCATGACAAGAAGCAGCAGAACCGTTTGAAACATTTGGCATATGTTGAATGAAACCTGCGATAAAGAATCAGAAAGTGAATGCCAAATATGTCATACTGTCTGAACAAAATGATTAAAGACATGTTAAGTATAAAAGGAAGGTCATATTAAATATGACCACTTTGGTTTATAGAAGCTGTTTTTTTCACTGAAACTTTTGTTTTTACTGCTGTACATACTTTACTGTAGTATGTTTGTGTATAGTATGATTTTTTATTCCAGGTTTCATTCAACACATGCCAGATGTTTCTAACATTTTTTTTTTTTTTTTTTTCTGTTTCGTGTCATGGAAGTAAATGTAACTGTACAAAAGGGTTTGTGAAATTATTTGAATTGGACGTACAACACTCAACACAAAAGAACTACTGCTGAAGTTGTACATAAAGTTATTTCTCACTAATATTCATTTTTGGATATGACAGGATTTTTGTCATTTGACAAAAATGTATCACACAATGGATTGGTTTCTTACAAGGAGTGTGAGTCTTGTCAAAGGGAGTTGTATAATTCTCCTGTAAGAAATCACTTCTACACTAGCCGCCAAAATCATTTAGAGCCTTTCAAACCAGAGTTTTTGTTCACTAGACCTTGAAAATGCAGCTTTGACAGCTTCACAAAGCTCAAATAGTCAAACATTTTGAAGTGCAGGTGTGTTTGAGGAAGTGAGTGGTGATGATAGAGGTGCAGGTAATCCCAAATCTCCAATGTCTCCATTCTCAGGGGAGCGGTCTGATTTTCCAGCTCAGCTGAATGTCGCGCACAGCAAATCTGGTGTCAGTGCACACAGTATCTGTGCTGACAACGCCCCTATTCAACCCAGGCTTCCAAAGAGGCTTGAGGGTTAAAGCTCCAAAGCGGTTTTGCTCTAACATGATGCAGTAGTTTCTCGGTTTTGCGAGATAAATTCTTGCTCCAACCTACATACAAGGAACACCGTGATGTGGTGTTGTACTACACATGTAAAATCCAATTCCAAATCCAGGAGCTTTGAACATTGAGGCCTTGATGACACAACAGAGATGTGGCTTTCAGGGACACGAGAAGATTTAACCTATGTTGTGTCAGTTACAAAACTGAAACAAACCTTGTTTTAGCCAAACCCTGTAATCAAAAACAAAAGTTAGTTATTACTGCATATTAAGGTGAGATTCCTTTTATAAACCTTCTTTCTTTCTTTCTTTCTTTCTTTGCATCAACCATTTGCTTTGTGTTAATTTATTTTGTATTTGTGTCATTCAGTCATTCCTTTATTTAACTCTTCTTTCATTCATCAGTTTTTATTTGTTTTTTTTTTAGGTGTCTTGCTGCCATTTTTTGCAGAAACAAATAAATATCAGAAAGAAATATCAGATATATTTCATCAAGTCAGTGGCATTTAAATGCAACACGTGCCATAACAGGACACAAGTAGGCTTAAGTTTGTTGAATTCTGAATTCTGATTGGTTGACGCTGATGTTTTGCTGCTCTCTGTGTTGTGTTGCTTCTGTGTAATAGACCATTGTGATTCTATACACAATCCCAGCCATCCAGTCTAACACACCATTTTATTTAGCAAATGGAGTAAAAATGATTTTCAGATCAATCAGACCATTTTATAATACTATTTTTGGTCAGATTATTGATTCTTTTCTAAATAGCTGTGTAATAGTGGGGTAATGTACAGTGAGCCACTCATTTTTGTGCAGTGAACCCATTCAGGGGAATCAATAATGATGGACTCACTTTACATTATATTTTACTAATGCACACTGCTATTGCTATTGGTAATGTTTGCAGATGGATACATAAGAAATGATTAGCTGTTCCAGCTTCCAACTACAGTGAAGGAAAAAAACAAACAGTAACTCACATTTGAAGTATTTTATTACAGCAACAGAATATATTTAGAGTTTGGCACTAAAGGTCTGAGTTGAAAAAAAATGTCTTTCTCCCTGGAGCTACACAATACAGGTGGATCCTGGGATGGTGGAGCAGGTTTACAGAGCTAGCAATACAGCAATACATGCAGCATCGGCAGCGATACATCAGAGGGAGAGCAGGGAAATTCCTGTAGTTTAAATAGATGCTAACCTGAGCGGTTTGGTAGGTAGGTGGTGTGTAGAGGTGGATCACAGGAGTGTTGACTGCCGGAACTGGTTCACAGGTGTTGTTCTGTTGCTGCTAGTAAGTGTGTTTGTACCAGTTTGTCACTTTTTTTCTTTTTTTTTTTTTTTCTTTTTTTTACAATTTTGTGTTTTCACAACATAAAAAAGGTTAAATTTTATGGCCTTCTGTCTTAAGTCTGAAATTATGTAGGTAATCTGTTACATAGGTGTTTTGTTCTGTGGATGGACTATAGCATTAGACATTTTAGAAGCATTAGACAGTACAAGTTTTGCAGTTTCAGAGGAATACAGTCTGAATAAGACTAAAAACCAACCCATCAAAGTTGGAATTCAGACATTGTTTACCATGGTCAAAGTGCATTAAACTAACCACTAGAACAGGCATCACCAAATGGCCGACCTCGGTCCGGACCCAGACCCAGACCCAGACCCAGTGATGGTTCTGTCCGGACCCGTGACCAATCTCTGATAAATTCCCAAGAATGGATCATTTTCATAAAGTATTTTTCTGATGGTGGCGGCTATAGACAGCACGTGCTGCTACTTCAGTTAATACGACAATAGCTTCACTCAGATGAGCCAATCAAATTGCTTGTTTACCCTGCGCAGCAGCAGAGAGGAAGAGACAGTGATGACAGCATGTCTCGCTCCAAAACAAGGAAAGTTGTGGCAGAAAAGTGTTGTTTTTTTAGGGCGCTTTCACACTGCATACCTGAGTCCATACTGCACTTGGATACGATCGTACCTTTCCCGCAGATGTTGCATTCACAAGCATGTACTGTGGCCTGTGCCCAATTAGGTGGCGGTGTGGAGGGAATTCTGCCGCTATCTTTCAGACGCAGAAGTCAGAAGAAGACAAACCCTTACCGCAGTGTTTCCGTTAGTAAGATTTTGCCATGGCGCAGCGCCACGGCAAAAATACATTTCATACATATATATATATAATAGGCCAGGACAAACATCCTGCCCCCTCAAATGAAAGTTTGTGAAGCTTCAGGGGGTAGAGAAAAGATACATGAACGTAAAGTTTCACTTTCACTTCTGCGGGGGCCAGAGACACACTGTCCCGCACCCTCATAGTATTATGACTAGGACAGAAACCGATGCACGCATACGGTTCTTGACCGAAATGCACGGGCGTGCAACCCCCTCGGCTGAAATGGGCGCGTGCGACTGAGTCCCCCCACCACCACCAACCAAAAGGCATGCGCATGCACCCCCCCCACACACACACAATTACACAGCGCCGTATCCAAAGATCTATTCCACAGTTTAAGGCAAAGACAAGAAGAGTTTATTCACCTCGGTTTGCACTTTTTATTTATTTTATTCTGAAGTGTCTGTTTTCTTGAATCTGAAATAAAGGCCTTAAATGTATTTGCCTGGGACTACTTTTAATTATGGTAAAAGAGCTAGCTGTGCACTCTGTTAAACATTTCCTGCATTGAAAATTGACAATAAATATTGTTGAAACCATATGAAAATGTGAACATAGGGGAAGGCTCAAAGACACAAGCTGGACTTCGGTTCGGACCTTTTACTTGGAGGAAATTTGAATATCTGGACCTCTGTGATTTTTAATTGAATACCCCTGACCTAGAACCAGTTGCTTATTGTGAAGCTTGGAAAGTGACTCATGACTGCTGTGATTGGCTCCAATGTTATTGTTATTTTTATTTCAGTCTAGGCTCAATCTAATGGCTCATTTTTAAATTGTTCCTCTATTATATAGATAAATACAAGGATTTAGTGTCTGCAGTGTCAGGCTTTGTAATTGAAAGCTCCCTTGCCTGTCAACTTGTACTTTATATATAAATATATATATATATATATATATATATATATATATATATACACACACACACACACACACACACACTCACACACTCTATATTGCCAAAAGTATTTGCCAAAATTGTCATTGTCAATTGCCATTGTCCAAAATCTGCCGGTATGCTGAACCAAGACATTTTGGACAATTCCAACTTTGTGGGAACAGTTTGGAGCTGGCCCCTTCCTGTTTCAACATGACTGTGCGTCAGTGCACAAAGCAAGGTCCATAAAGACATGGATGACAGAGTCTGGTGTGGATGAACTGGACTGGCCTGCACAGAGTCCTGACCTCAACCCCATAGAACACCTTTGGGATGAATTAGAGCGGAGACTGAGAGCCAGGCCTTCTCGTCCAACATCAGTGTGTGACCTCACAAATGCGCTTCTGGAAGAATGGTCAAAAATTCCCATGAACACACTCCTAAACCTTGTGGACAGCCTTCCCAGAAGATTTGAAGCTGTTATAGCTGCAAAGGGTAGACCGACGTCATATTGAATCCCATAGACTAGGAATGGGATGTCACTTAAATTAATTTGCGAGTCAAGCCAGGTGAGCGAATACTTCTTTTGGCTATATATATATATATATATATATATATATATATATGTATATATATATATATATATATATATATATATATATATATATATATATATATATATATATATATATATATACATATATATACATATATATGTATATAATGTACAGGGTGGGGAAGCAAAATTTGCAATGAACATTTAGTTGTTTTTTCTCAGCAGGCACTACGTCAATTGTTTTGAAACCAAACATATATTGATGTCATAATCATACCTAACACTATTATCCATACCTTTTCAGAAACTTTTGCCCATATGAGTAATCAGGAAAGCAAACGTCAAAGAGTGTGTGATTTGCTGAATGCACTTGTCACACCAAAGGAGATTTCAAAAATAGCAGGAGTGTCCATAAAGACTGTTTATAATGGAAAGAAGAGAATGACTATGAGCAAAACTATTACGAGAAAGTCTGGAAGATACTATTAAAGAAGAATGGGAGAAGTTGTCACCCGAATATTTGAGGAACACTTGCGCAAGTTTCAGGAAGCGTGTCAAGGCAGTTATTGAGAAAGAAGGAGGACACATAGAATAAAAACATTTTCTATTATGTAAATTTTCTTTTGGCAAATAAATTCTCATGACTTTCAATAAACTAATTGGTCATACACTGTCTTTCAATCCCTGCCTCAAAATATTGTAAATTTTGCTTCCCCACCCAGTATATAGTAAGCTAGTTTTTAGCATTAGCACACCTCTAACTCCTTACAGATGGCTTTGACCCCTGACACTCCAGCAGCTCCTCCCCTTTTGTCAAAATATGGTCACTTCTAGTTTCCAAAAGCCAATGTGGTTACAGCCAATGGATGATTTCTCAATTATATACAATGCTGCTCATAAAGTTGGAATTAAATATTTTTACCTCTTCTCGTGATATCAGTGTGGCAATATGATTTATTCTTAATAAAGTAGAACTGGGTCTCAGTATGTGATCATTGCACCTGGTCAAAGGTGATTACAGATGTGTATGAATGGGAATATAAATAGGAATGTATGTGAAAACAAAAGAATTCCAACTGGATGAGCAGCGGTGTATATTCTAAGGAAAGGACAGTAACTCCTGGGGAAAAAAAACATGTTGAGACTCAGATGAGAAGGGTCGGTTTTTCACTATCTTGAGTGTTAGTGCTGTAACTCTTTCCATATTATTTTTTTAATACTGGACATAAATTCTTCAGTAAAAGATCTGCTGGAGTGAACTTCACTGAGTCTTTGTGTCAGCACTATTGAACAAAGTTTTTTTTGTTTGAAATTTAACCAGAATTTCAATCAAATTGGTCCTACTCCAGGAAGTTAAGAAGGAGTCAGCTTTGTGCAACAGACGCATTTTAGATGTCTCACTGAAGTCTATTAGTTAGATGTAAGCCTTTGTCAAGATCTATCTTCACATCACTCTGAGATGCAGGAGTTTAGCCAGAAACTTCCTTTTTTTTTTTTTTCTAAACTCCTCATGCTTGCAGGATGCATAAAACTGCATGGAAAGGACAAACTTTTTCTGTATCTAAAAATTCACTGTGGGAAGCAAGAGCAAGTACTCTAGAGGGAAATATGGGCCTTTTAATCAACATCATCAAATCATCAGCAGCATTTTAAAAGCCCTGTTAGTGGTTGTGATGTGTGTCATGTTACACACAGTACCCTTTTGGTTCATTTTTCTGCTAATTAATCAACACATATTTTAACAAGGCACAAAAGAAAGAATAAATTATATTTCATATTCTCGCTAATAATAGTAATTAAAAAAATGAATATGTATGTACATAATTAGGATGATTAGGGTGATGTAGGTTCCATTCACTCTCTTAGTGCCTGATCCCCTCTGATCTGCAAATTTATCTAGAGCTTTTTAGATGTGCTTCCTTTTTAGAATATAAATAATTCAGTAAAAAGTGTATTATCCATTTGCGTTATTGAAAATTTACAATTGAATTAGCTTGGATTCTGGGATTTTATTAAAATATGCAGCAACTGTAATGATGGTAAATAGGATACATAAACTCATATTTAATTATTTTAATGTACAAATGTCCACTGATAGTTATGCAAAGCCAAGCCTTTATCATCCCTAAACTGGAATAAAGGGGACATTATTTCTGTTATTTGTGGACACACTGTGGAAGGTGCACTGCTTCTCCAGACATTTTACTCAAACTGTAAATGTATTTCATGGATGGGTTGCTACGAAATGTAGTGTGTGTATTTTTGTAAGGGAAGGCACATTCTAATGATTGAACGTCTGATTTTTACTGCAGTAAAACAGCAGCATTTTTATTGACAGCTATGAAATATGATACTGACAGTGATATTAGCACTGAATCCTTTACTTAACAGTACAAGAAAAAATCATATGAAAAGTTCTTCTTGAGTAAAATAAGTGTTGTATGTGACACAGGAAGAAGTTGAGTATTTTATTTTATTTATTTATTAATTTTTTCCTATTCCAGAGTGATAGTGGGTGGTGCCAGACATCTCCTGTGCCACAGCACTAACAAAGTGTGGAGTGAATGTGCCGAGGTATTAGTAGCAGTATGTGGTTAAAGTGGTAAAGCTTCAACTGTACGGAGGGAGAATGATGTAAATCTGAAATTACATACATGCAGCTCTCTCCTCCCTATATCATTCCAAACTGAAAGACTAATTATAAAGATAGATATTATGATGCCATTAAATGCCAGTATGGAAAAGTGAAACCAAAATGTCACAGTTAGTGGAGCTGTAGTCCCACATTTAACTTCTGGGAAAAACCTCTTAAGTTATTTTACAAAATACCAAAAGATGATTGTGAAATTTTTGCCAAAAGATGCCAAAAACGGAGAAAAAAAATCATGCAGTGAAGCTTTTCAGTAAAAGAATTATTTCAACCTCCTGACTGACGTATTATCAGTTATTAATAGTGAAACATCAGTGGTGTCGCAGCATCTGAAGACTCATCATATGGTTAATGTGAGGAGAAATATTTCTTCTCACACCATTGATCAGACACACTGCAATGATGTGAACATTTACTGAATTGAAACCACATGTTTAGAGGGAAAAATCATTGTTTGGTCAACATGTCAACAAATCCTAATCTGACAGATGACAGTGCCTTTTGTAAGATGTCAGAACCGACAATAAAAAAAATAGTTTTTTTTATTTATTTATGTATTTATTTATTTATCTATTCTGAATAATGTTTTCATTAGTTTTCACGCGTGTTATAAGACAGACCAAGACACAAAAGAAAAAGAAACAGCTTAAAAAAACAAAACATGACATTCCACACATTGAACAACTCCACATTTACATAATGATGAAGTAGGTGGCTGTGTACCTGATTGCTTAATACATTTTAGTAAAGGTTTCCACATTTCTTCAAATTCCTCTTCCCTTCCCTCTAATAACATAAATCAGTTTTTCCAGTGGGACATAGCTTGTCATTTCCTTTATCCGTACATTTATTGATGTTAGATCTATTTTCAACCTCCTGGCCTGCAGGAGTCCAAAGTCAATCACGGCTGATTTGCTTGAACAAACCACAAAGTCTTTCGGGTAGATTCCCAGTACAAAAAGTTTTGCTTGGTGAGGTATATTAATTCCAACAGTTCTTGTTATGATCTGTCCCACTTCTCTCCTGTATCCTTGTAGTTTGGGACATTCCCAAACACAATGAAAAAGAGTACCTTGTCCTTCCATACATTTAATACAGTACGTTAGGAGACCAGCTGTTCAACTTTACAGGTGCTATATATACTGGTTTAGTTTTGAAAAACACTGTCTTTCAGATTGAAAATTCAGTAAAAAGTATGATTTACCACCAAGATGTAATTGAGTGGATGTATAAAGCTGCATAAATTGGTAATATATAAGTAAAGTCTGTCTAAACTGGGTACCAGCATTTATCATCAGAGCCGTTGTTGGCATCAGTATGTGTCCAGTATTTTAGCTGTGCCCTTATGCTCGAATGTGTGCACAGTTAACATTCCACCTGTCAAATATATTCCAAAGGGCCATTCAACAAAGCACTGAGCCCAAACCGATTCAATGCAGCTGCACAGCAGCTTTACCATAAATACAGAGCTTTTACTCAACAACTCCCAGGTGTGAATGCATGGAGCTGTGTGAATGTGATATATTGTGCGGCTAAGAAAGAACATATACTCAGCAAACCTTGCCCTTAGATCAATAATTAAAGAGTTATACTTTACATCATCTAAAGGTGGCCTCTGTTTCTGCATTTACAATCCAGGTGTCTCTTCTTATTTTTGTTAAACAGGTCATCGTGCTCTGTTACTCACACACTCATATCAAACAGATCAATTCAGTCATGTTCTCATTTGGGAAAAATAGGTGTGTAATAGATTGTATAAGGGTTTTTATCACTTTGACTGGAAAACATTCAGACCTTTTAACACCGAGTCTCTCTGTGAATAGAAGGAATATTTCACTGAGTGTTGGTTCTGCACTTCAGTTGACATATACCTTTTTCTTTTCTTTTCTTTTCCTTTTTTTTTTTTACATGGTTCCAACCAATAAAAAATCTCTTTTCATCCCTTGAAACATTTTTGTTATGTTCTGTTTTGTTTTCATTTCCCCAAGGATAGATTCACAAACTAAAGTAGTGTAGTTGTGATTTTGCTGAATGGACCAGAAATGTAAAGTGTGACATTCACATGAAAGCAGCATCCAGTAACGTGACCTCCTCAAATGTACACTATAGCTTCATCCTATTGCTAACAGATGCACCTAACTTATTTGTGCATTACTCAGAAAATTCCAACCTACCTGTTCAGTCTAGTTTCTTATCACTGACACAGACCAGTGATGTGTATTAGGATGAAGGCACGGCCTATATGCATGTTGTGCACAACAGAAGTGTTGTTGAATACATCAAGCATAATGTAGACAGTAATGAAATTATGACATGGTGCTTTTACTACATTTATTTCACCAGTGTTAGGAATAAGTCTTTCAATAGATGCAGTACTGTGAGTGGTTTAGTTCATTCTCAAGCCACTGAAATACACCTAACCATGCAAGAAAAACGCTCTCGTCTTTTATTAAATTGTGACCTTCCTGAAATGCACAGGCAGGATAGTTTATCAGTTTTGCTAATGTAATGGTGTCTGCTTTAAAAACCACTGGAGACTTATGGGTAAAATGAATTGGATGCATTAGTTTTGCACAACCTGGTTCATATACTTCTTGGAAAGCTGCTTAGTAACTCTGAAATATGTATGTGAAATGCACATGAGAATACTAATCCTTACAGGCCTGATGTTAAATGTTTTTCATTTATCACATTGTACACAAATTATTAGCTTTGTCAGAAAAAGCAAAATGTAATCAATGTGAATCACATCTAGAAAAGAAATCTGCTCTTACGCTTTATCACTGTAGTTCAGCGTGTGTTTTTATCACATATTGGAGAAACTGACATTTATTTATCTGGAGAAAACCTTTAAAAATAAGTATATCCCAGTATGTAGTATTACGTCATTTTGAAGAAGTGGCTGTTCATAGGATTTTATGGTTAAAAAAGGCTTTGATGAGCTTCTGTTTTTTGAATAAAAACTATTCTTTTTCCAACAGACAGCTCTATTGTCTTCAGGGGTTATGCTAACAAGTCTATTCAAAGAACTTTAGTATTCATATTTCTCTATTATGGGAGTTTACCACACATTAACATCAATACAAGGCTTTGTAGCATTGCTCAGTCTGTGCATTCATTTTCTGAACCATTTAGTCCTCCAGAGGGTTGCAGGGGTGCCGGAGCCGGGGGCTTACTCCTACTGAACTGTCACCAGTTCGTCAAAGGGGTGACATATAGAGATAAACAATTCACACATTAAATCTAATGAGTGAGATTTACATTGGTAAATCGGGTAGATTCCCAGTACAAAAAGTTGTAATTGTACTGCATTAAGGCGCATGTCTTTGGCTGGTGGGAGGAAGCCAGAGAACCTGGGGAGGACCCACACAGACACAGGGAGAACATATAAACTCCACAGAAAGACACCAAAGCCTCGCTGGTGCTGGAACCTTTTGAGGCAACAGTGCTCACCACTGCACCACTGTGCTGTTCCCACATGAATTAGATACTTTAGCTAATGTTCACATTCATAGCATGATGTATCAGTGAGCTAGCTTTTAGTTACTGTGATAGATAGATAGATAGATAGATAGATAGATAGATAGATAGATAGATAGATAGATAGATAGATAGATAGATAGATAGATAGATAGATAGATAGATAGATAGATAGATAGATAGATAGATAGATAGATAGATAGATAGATAGATAGATAGATAGATAGATAGTGTTATGGAAATGTTCAACTGATAACCCACACACAAAGAGGAGGAGAGAAAGTTAGAGTTAAAATAAATAAATGCATTTATTGAGAAGTCAGTCACAGAGAAACTCTGTAAGTGAAGTCTGATTAAACAAGAGAAAACTAAAGATTATATAGAACCAAATCCAACCCCCTCAAACTATGATGTCATTCCTTACGTACATCGTACCACCCCATACTACTCCTTCTCTGCTCCGTGAAGAGGTCATGATGACCTCTCCACTCTAACCTTGCTTGGATCCAATCTGGAGTGCAGGCGCCATTCTCTATCTACACATTCAGACATTTAGGTGTTTGGGTTTTAACTCAAGGCAAGAACTCCGTTCCTGGGTTGGGGGTTGTTACAGAGTGGTAAACATCACACATAATGAATAATGACTCAGCATTAAAAGAAGATGTACTAACAGTATAAAATATAAAGAGTATAAAGTATAAAAAGTAAATTTTTCCACCACAATAGATAGATAGATAGATAGATAGATTTTTGTTTCTAGATTATTTCAAACATAAACAGTTCTTACATGTCTTGTTTGCATTTGCTTTTCTTGCCATGTTTGAAAAGGAACAGGCAGAAGTCTAAACGTATATGTTCCTACCCCCATCCTATTACACACAACTCAAACTAATCTGTTCAAATAAAGAACAGATTAGAACTACAAAACAATACAGCTATATTTATTTCTTTAAACACTGACATTACCATCCTGGATTAAACAGTTTTTTTCTCATCCTTATATTCATTTAGACATTGTATTTTATATTTTCCTTTAAACTGATTTATGTTTTTACTTTGCTTTAACTCATTTGTTAGACTGTTCCATAATTCAACCCCTGTAACTGAAACACACATCCTTTTTAGACTGACACTTGCATTTTCAAATTCAGTTTCCCTCTCAGATTATATATCCCTTCTCTCTCTGAAAACAATTTCTGTATTTTATTTGGAGGTAATTTATGCCTTGCTTTAAATAGTAATTGTGCTGTTTTAAACAATAGCACAACTATATGTGTTAACATTTAGCAAGAAGCCGAAATTACTTGAAGTTTAAAATACTATTTTCTCGTTAACATGTATGTGGTCAGTGTATTCAGTGAGTTAGCGATGGTGTTAGCTTGATGAGTTCCACCTCCTCTTCTTCATTGTTCTTCTCTCAGCATTAAGTACTTTGACTAAAATGCCAAACTCTAGGCTTCACAACAGTAGTCCACAAATGAAGAGATAGCGTCACAGTCGCTACATGCATTGCTCCACTTGAACTCAAATATCAGCCGACCCCATTAACCTCTGAGAGGTTTCTTTAGAAAACAGACCTCCCCTGGGCTACATTAAAAAAAAAAAAAGCATGTCTGGTTTTCTATCCTCCAGCTCTAATTGTAGGAGTGCTGCTTATCATGAGCATGTGTCGACATCAGAAGTGTTTACATAGATTTAATTGTACTCCATAATTAACTGTTGAAGCGTGCATGCACATATAAACTCACAGTCTTGTCAACACACACACATACTTGTGCACATCCTCTGTACGTCTCATTGTGCATTCTCCTCTTATCTATGCGGACCCTCAGGTCAGGTCATGCTGTGGCTCCTGCAGTGCAGAGTTCTGCTGCGAGCCACTAATCTCCCTCACCCTGCTCCTCCATGAAGCTGAAAGGGCTTTAAAATGAAAAAGAGCACTTAGCTAGCCCTGTCAGAAAATGCCCTCACCGTTTACAGTAGGAGGCATGGCAGAAGAGGGAGGGGGTAGGGGAGAGGGGAGCACAGCCTCCTTTCTTTCCATAAAGATGAAAGATTATCCAGATTGTCAGAGATCTTATGCTGCTATCAGATGAGAGCATCGCTTTAATGAATTGGGTCTCATCCGGCCAAATGAAGTATGGGAGATTAGCTTCAGACTGTCAGCTTGTTTCCATTAAGCCTCTTAGAGCAATTTTGATTTGAAGTACGGTGACTTTTTTTTTAGCTTTTACAAGTTAAAATGGCTTCAGTTTGATTAAAGCATAGGGTGTGAGAGTAACAGCTCTTCGTTCCATCATGACCTTCATTTCTCTAAATGCCTCACATTTGTCTTCTTTTTTGTTCATCTCGATTCTGATCCTCAAGCAAAATATTATAACTAACATTTGATATACTCTCAGTTATTATATTTAGTCTTGAATTATTATTTTTTTTTTAATCTTTCCTTTTTTTCTTAGTTTATTGTCAGCGTCAGTGTTTTTATGTGTTTATCAGATTTACCAGTTGTAGCTAGCCAGTTAGCTTGACACCTTAGGCTAATTTCCAAACAAGCTTATATTTATTACAGAAAAAAGTTGACACAAACATTATTACTGTAAAATAAATGCATTTACCATCAACTTTTTAGCCTTTAGCTAACCAGACTTGGCAGATATGAACAGCAGGGGGAAAACAGAAAGTGGAACGGAATTTGCACCATACAGTATATCAACCAACTACAAGTCGATATGTTCTAATAATGAATATAAGAATATAATAGTGAATACTTTGAGTGATAATTTAAGATTTTGGTGCAGTCGACTGTCTTTTCTATCTTATTTTATTATTTTTGAATGCATTTTTCTTTAAATGTTTTATTACTATAGTGAGTGGACATTCTGAACCCACTTAATATACAGTACTGTGCAAGAGTCTTAGAGCATCTTTAGCTTTGTTGTTTTTGCAGGGTTGAGATGAGCATACATATTTGTATACATATTCTTATTCACTTTTCTTCATATACAAGAAAATGCATGAAAAATTTACACATCCGTAAAAGATACATTAAATCTGAACTAGATTACTTCTAATGGTTAAAATCAGTATTCAGTGTGACCCCTGACCCCATAACAAGAAGCAGAACAAGCATTTAGAAACATCTGACATGTCTTGAACAAAACCTGGTATAAATCATCACAAAATGCAATAAATCTCAGCATTAATGACATGTTAAGTGCAAAGGGAGGCCACACTAAATACTGCCACTTTGGTTATTATTTTTTTCCCCCAAAACATTTGTTTTTATGGGTGTGCATACCTCCCATGTGTCCAAATTGTACAGTGACTGAGAAATGCATATGTGTGGTCATTACAAATTTACTAAACCATCAAATTTAATATTGGTCCAAGATTTTTGCACAGTACTGTATATTATAACCTCAACCATACTTTCAGTATTTTTAGATGTGAGAAAAGTATCATTTGTAGAAGATAAATAAGGTTAAAGATGAACCAATCCAGGATTAATAAACGTGATGTGTTCAAAAGTCAACATTGGTGCAGCATTGCTTTTACAAAACTATTATTTATTAAAAATTTCATACTTTGCCAGGGCAGTTTATTACTGTTCACCAGGGAATCTTTACATTGCAGGGAATTCATTTTAATTTAGTTTTATATGTTTGTATTTCTATCTCTGTTATATTTGCACATTTTATTTTTAGCCTTGGTTTTTATTCACCACAATAACCCTGTAATAAAGTGGGTACATTTACAGAGTTTGGGAGATGGTATTAGCGGTTCATCTGTGTACTTCACACCATGACACATTATTACAACAAGGTTTCTTTTTTTTTTTTTTTTTTTTAATGTTGCCACATTATAATTTTAAGGAACAGTGAGAGCAAATTCGTTTTTTTCCTAAAGTAAAAAAGGGAGACAGTAAAGTGCAGACCTGTTTCTGCAGCTCTGTTTAAGAAAAATGTCATGGAAAACATGAGGCTCACAATTCCCTTTCATCTCAGTCAGTGCAATGTGATAATGCCAGAGGGTCACAGTATCCTTGACCTTCAACAGTCATAACACAAGAAATATTGAGAATACTGAGGAGAAATTGCTTCCAGTGTGACAAGCTTAAAAGTCAACATTGGTGCAGCTTTGCTTTTAACTATATTAGCATGTGCTTACGTACACCGGATGGCATTAAATGGACTTTGTAGCTTTGCAAGGTTAGTGATTCTGTTCCGAATGACAGATTTGATGATAAATTGCCAAACACTAAATGCAAATGCAGCAGAACAATAAAAGTTTGTGTGGAGCACAGAGGTCTTCCAGCTAGGTAAACATGTCTGTGAACCCTCCAGACAGGCAATTAATCTGTTCATTCTCCCAACAGGATACTCCTGTCCTCAGGCCGTGGAATGACACAGTAAAGACACTTCTCCCTTGTCATTAAAAAAAAAAAAAAAAACAGATGCTGGTTCATTAGTGTGATTTTTGCTCTGTAAATTCATGCATGGCGTAGCTGCAAGGCCCGCCTCAGAAACAAGCTCTGTAGTTAGCAACCGGATCCACCATAACTGGGCATTAAATAATGTGGGGGACACAGTTGTTCCTTTCAAATGGCTTGGGAAGAATGCAGTTCCAGGAGGACTAAGGTAGATAGCTTGACTAATACACTGAGTTGACAACAGCAGGGTTATTTTTAGTGCTTCTTATGCTCCTGGAGTGGCTCTCACATCAGTCGCTCCACAGAACTGATAGTCTCTTGTTGTTTGCTAGCAATCATGTGTTTATTTTGTTGTCGTTTAAATGGTTAACTGACGTTAGAGTTTCATATTTAATATACACTAGCAAAGGACAGGAAGGCTTTTGACTCCCCATCTTATTGCACTGTCTCTTCTGGAAAGACTGGAGATTGTTCAACACAGATAAGAGTTTATCTTGCTCCTGCCATATGCAGGGTGTCCACAAAGTCTCTTTACAATTTTAAAAATATATATATTAAACAAGCAATTGATGAGATATGATAATCAGATTTGTTCCATGTACTCACACTGCAAAAATCAAAATCTTACCAAGTTTATTTTTCTCATTTCTAGTCAAAATATCTCATCACACTTAAAATAAGACATAATCACCTAAAGTGTGACTTTTCAGTTAGATATAAGAACTTATCTTTAGACAATAGATCTTGAAAATCTTATTTCAAGAAATCTTACCAGGATAATTTTCACTTGTTCCATTGGCAGATTTTTTTGCTTAATTCAAGTTGGGGGTTTTTTTTGGCTTAATTGAAGCAAAAAAAAAAAAAATCTGCTGATGGAGTGATTTTGTCTTATTTTAAGTGTGATGAAATATTTTGACTAGAAATGAGAAAAATACACTTGGTAAGATTTAGATTATTTTTCGAGTGCAGTGGCTTTCAAAGTTGGGAGTCGAAATATGTCATTGTGTAGGCTTACGTATACACGTAATGTAAGGAGCGAGTGAGCGGTGAGGGCCCAGCCATTTCCTGTATGCTTGTGAGGCTTGTATGATAAGCCTACACAATGACATATTCCGAAAATACCATGAAACTGATGTTTAACCCTGTAAAGCCTGAACCATTAAATTATTGATAGAAAACTCCAATTCTTTGAAACTGGAGTCTTTATTGGTCCTTCTGAACAACCAAAAAAAATTTTTTTTCAAATATCAGTTTCCATATATGAGTTTCAATTTTGTATTATATTTGATACATCGGGTCTCAATGCTCAAATGTTGTTATTTTTGAACAAACAAAAACATAATTTAACACAAACATGTCTAACAAATTGGTACTTTCTTTTCAAAATTGGCGAAGTTCTGCCTCCTTCCTCATTAATGGCACTCTTGTAATGTCACTGGAAAGGTGAACAAATTCTGGTGAACAAATTCCTCCCCCCTGGTGGATTATCTGTGTATTGCATGTATCTAATCGTATGCATCCGGTTTTTCAAGACAAAAAATTTCACACTGATCATGTAGAGGGCTTCAAAACTCATGTATCAGATATGATGCATTTGGCGTTATAGGGTTAAGTATTGTTTTTCATGATCACACACATCATATTATAAGATGACAATTGACTTACAGTGAGTCCTTCCATTTCTTCTGACCCTGTAGCAAACACGGTTTCATTGCTTGTCTCCGTGTTTGTTGCTGCTGCGGCTTCGTGGAATTCTGATTCCCACAATGCACTTGGCGCCAAAATTTCCAAAAGGTCAGAGTGGCATATTGATGTGGTATGTAAACAAACAGACTGCTTATGATGGAGTCATCTTTGAAGTTGTTCACCGTGAGGGAAGGGATTTAGGTGTGTAAGCACGGAAAGACTAATGGATTAGTGATAATTAGGATATTAAACTGTCAGCTCATTTAAATCAGGCCTGAAAACATTATTGTTTACTGCAGCTTTCCCTTAAACTCTTAAATAATGTCTTTTAAATAAATTTTAAAATCACATTTTATTGGTGATGATTTTAATGTCTATTTTAATTTTAATGATTTTTATATTTTAACTTTCTCTCATCTTAAATGCATTTTTATGCCTCTCCTGTGATGCTTTTATGTTTTATGTAAAGCACTTTGAATTGTCCTGTACATGAAATGTGCTATACAAACAAACTTGTCTTGCCTTGCCTTGCCTGTCACTCTGGTTTTACAAATCTGGTAAAAAAAAAAAAAAAAAAAAAAAAAAAAAACATGCTATAAGTTAATGTAATGTAATCTTAGTGCCACTAGATGTCAAGTCCCTTCTGTCTTGTCTATTTATGTTTGTGTATCTGTATGGTTTGTGTGTATGTGTGTGTATTTTTGTATGTATGCATTTTTAGTTTTTGAGTGTGTAATTAACCTTGCTTTTCTTTTCTTGTATTATCATCATACTATCACTGCATTCTACGGTATCCTGTGACACGTTCTTATGTCTCGGGCCCACTGTTGGGATTCTTGTTCTGAGAATCCATTCCAGTAATATTGTATCCCCTAAATACCTCTGTTGGACTTCATTTGTTAAATGGGAATGAAAATAAAAATTTGATCACAAATTTTAAAAAAATAAATAAATAAATAAAATTGTAATTCAAGTCATATGTTGCTTTAGGGGTTTTTTTGCAATTCAGATGTTCTATCGACTCATTAGTTATTGAAATTTGATACCAAGCAATATTTTTTTTCTTACACTTACATGAAATTTGGTCTGTGCCTCAAAGGACTCAGTATGGCACCCAGGACTTTTAAAAGCAGCCGTGAACGTATATCTCCTATATGCCTTATGCCTCTACATGTCACTTCTTCTGCCAAACCACTGCTCTTGACTTATCAATGCATGTTGAAACATATAGTCTAAAACCCTCTATGGTGCATACACAGTCCTACTATACACCCCCTCACTGGCTTACCCTCTGTGATCCTAATAAGGCTTGTTCGCTGCCTAGTCAAGGGGCCCGACTGAAAAAAAAGAACGCCACATCTCAGCTCGCAAGTTGAGAGACAGGCAGGCAGACAAGGAGGCAGTTTAAGTAAAATACAGGGGGAGGGGAATAAGACTCAAAGGAAGACTGACAGGCAGCCAGAGAGTCGCGCAGATATCAAGAGGGTTAAGAGAGGGCAAAGACAGAGAGAAATAGCTAAAGATGCAAACAAAGCATCAGAGGCAGAGCAAGACGGCGGCTCTGGAGAAAGAGAGAGAGAGAGAGAGGGAAAGTTAGAAATGCAGTGAAGAGCAGCGACGGATTGGTCTGTACCTGTGGAGGAGATTAAGGGTCTGCATCCAGAGTGATTAATGAGCTGGCCACTGATTGCTCATCCCCATCTCCCTCCTATGAATAATCACCACGCCAGCGTATTCAACTCAGACAGCCTCTGTGTGTGCGTGTGTGTGTGTGTGTGTGTGTGACACCAAGTATGTGTGTGTTTGTCAGACAGAAGAAGAGCATGGGGGTGTGTGAGTGCCTGTAAATGAGCAGTATATATGTACAGTATGTTAAAGTGAAGTGATATATGACAGTGTGTGACGTTATTAACTCACGCCGAGTGCACTGAGGCTGACTGATCGCCTTAGAAAATGACTTGGTATATTTGTTACAGTATACGACGTACAATTTGACATTAATTCAGTGTGTCAGTGTGTTTGAAATGCGAATGATGTATTTACTAAATAGCTGCACCCACCTGCAGAGACAGAGCAGCCCTCGTACCCAACGCGTACTGACACACTGAGATCATTTGTACGCAGCGAGGGCTCCCAGTGGGAGTCCTCTCTCCCCACGTGTGCTGTTCAGCCCTGCTGCTGTCATTGTTCTTATAGAGGACATTATCACATAGAGACATGTGCTCATACATGCAGTTAGTTAATCACCCAGATACAGTTCCAGAGATAGGATTGCTTGTTTTTTTTTTTTTCTTAAGCACAAATCAGATGAAAATGTGTGAATGGATGGACCTGAGTCAAGTGAAGATTTGACCTGATTATGGATCTGTTTCTGTACCGCTCTATCAGTGTTTGTATTAGACCAAATGAGCAGCACTGTTTGAGGGTTTCCATGTCAGTTGTTGTACTATATGGTGTGTTGTATAGACCTGCAAAATTAACTGAATCATGATCACATCGTTAGCTTGTGCAATTACATGATCGCAAAAGGTGCAGTGTCTGGTTATATTTTCATTTTCTTTATTGTTCGCAAATTTGTACATTTTTATATTTACCATTAAACACGTGCAGTCCAAACATGTGGTGTAATTTCTAGAAAATGATTTTGTTTGGGTGCCTACTGTGTATATGTTGCTCACGAGATGACTAACACAGTTAACAGCTGTATTTTTTTCACTCCCGACATCAGTGTCAGGACTAATCCCTTAATGTTGGACATTGAGTCGAGTCTCTTGTACAGGGTCATGCTTGACTGGTAACTTTAAGTGTGGTCAATAGCCTATATAAAGACAGCAAAGAAAACGCAGAAATGTTTTTGCCAGCTCAAAATGCCACGACTTACGACACAACAGAGAGAACGTGCCATTGGCATGTTACGAGCAGGTCTGAGCCGTGATGAAGTCACTTGCCGTCTGCGCTGTCATCGCAGTACAATTAGTCATCTGAGTGCCGGATCGGATCAGATCCCTCGGGACAGGATCATGAGACTTGTCAGTTCTATGCGTTGTTGCTGCACTGCTTGTTTGGAAGCCAGAGGTGGACACACCCAATATTGAATGATGACTCTTTAAATTTCTGAGTACCTGTATTCAGTGCACTGAATAAACGTGCTAAGTTGATCACAGTTTGTCCACGATTCATTCTCTAATGACCAGTGCTTCCCTCTTTGATACGAAGGTAACCCCAAACCAATTAATTCAATATATCTCCAAATATACATATTATCCGGACCTGTACATTTTTAATGGTGCTAAGTATATTTGCTCAAGTTTGTGTGTTTTGTTTTGAAAAAATAGGTTTGAAAATGATCATAATTTGCACACTGTCTTTTCCTTTTGTTGGTCAGTATTGTGTACATGCAACACATGTACAAGAAACAGACTCCCTTTAGCTCAGATGAACCTCTGCATTTAGACTAGACCAGACTAGAATAGACTAGACTAGACTAGACTAGACTAGAATAGAATAGAATAGAATAGAATAGAATAGAATAGAATAGAATAGAATAGAATTGCCATTATTGTCATTTGATAGTGCTACTCCAGTCAGTGTAAACAAAATGAATAAAAAACAAATATGTCAGAAAATAAGAACCAAGCAAGTATAAAATTAAAAAAAAAAAAAAAAAAAAAAAAGTAAATTAAGAAATAAGAATATAAAATTTAACAAAGTAACATAAGAATAGAACTAAAAGTAGAATAAAATACAATAGACACAATATTTGCTATATTAACAGTATTAACAGTGTATTAAAGCTTAAATAATAATAAAGCATATTCTATTCTTATTCTATTCTGTTCTATTAACAGTATGTGTATCTATGTAAATTAGCAATATTAACAGTGTCAGAAATCATTGAAACCCTTTGTAATCACAGCTTGTGTGTTTGTTGACATTGCTTTCCACCAGTTTTCCGTTGAGCTGTTTGGGGCTTTATGCCACTCAGATCTGAACATTTAGAGTGGTATCTTCATTTGCCCCAAACCTGCATATGTGTGTATGCACATGTGAGCACACTTGGGTTCACAAGGCATCACCTTTATCCTCTATCATCCACATGCATCACCCCACTTTGAAGGATTTCATCTTGATTACATGAAGAGGCCAGGTGACAGCATGTGTACCAGGAATATGGAGCAGAAAAACTATAGCCTGAAATGCTGTGGTCCAGCCTTTTCTTGTGGTCAGATATATCTGTTGTGGCTTTTTGGTAGTTGCATAGCAACAATCAATGAAAAAAAAAAACTGTTTGGTTGCCTGGTAAAAAACCAACATCAAAGGAAAGGTAACTCAGGAGCATGTATGACACTGGTTAGAGGCTAAATGCCTGAGCTTCACTGCTGAGTACTGTGACAATGCTGCAGCAGTATGTAGGAAGTGTGAAAGCTGACAAATCAAACCCACTCACTAAAGCAGCTGCTTTTCACTTGATGATCTTAATGATTAATGCCTCCATCTTAATTAACCAGGTAAGATCCGAAGACAATATTTTTTTCATGAGGCAAATATGAATAATACAGTGTTTTATGCACATATTTACATCCCTGATGTACACAGGGAGGATGTACTCGTACTAAATGAGACGCTCATTTACCCTGAGCGTCGCCCATGTTTAATGATGGATGGTCAGGAGACTGTGCTTTTTCTAATGTGAGGTGACCGAAGTGTCACTGACATCAGACCAAAGTAGTGATGACTTTAACGCTGTGTGTTTGAGACTGAGGGACAAAGCGGTGGTGTGTGTGTTCATGTACTTTTGAGGCGTGCAGTCTATTTACAGCAAAAAGCATCACATGATAAATGATCAGACTAATTAAAAACCTGCACATTAGTGTGACATGGGGTGATTTGGAACACATTTTTTGCAGGTTCAACTTGAAAATCTGAGTGTGACATCCTGTTAAAGCTGTTACGTGATGAAACATGTTCAGTAAATATTTTTATTAAAATTGAGCCGGATGAGGGCTTTGCAACTGCATTTATAAATATCTACCTGGAGCATAAGATTCTCTAGCAGTTTATTCCACTTATTTGCAGCAGAGCAGTATGATAAAACAATAATGATATTTTTCTTGATCTATTCTTACAATATGATCATTCTTATTATCTCAATATGACATTTTTCATTTTTGTTTTATGCTTTTTTTGTCTATAGTGACAGCTAAAAGACTTAGACATACTTAGACATACTAAGACATATTTTAGCGTTTAACTAACATTAAATTAGAGTACCAAACAACAAATACGCTATTGTACTGTTTCTGTGTTTTGTAAATCTTAGATTATTTGTGCATTGTTTTTGTGTCTCTGCAAATATGGCACTTTGATTGGTCAGGAGCCACTTATCTATATGCCAAACCCATCCACAGGGATGGTTATCTCTGTGCATTTTTTCCCCCAGGTTTTCTTTTTTTAGTTTATATGTAGCTTGTCATGCATTTCTGGATGACCCTGAAGAAGGCCACTAGCTGAAACGTGTTGGTCTAAATTTATAATGAGAAGTTCTTTTACAGAAGTACTGCTGGAGTTCTTCACCTATGTTGGTTTTCACAACATTAAATCACAATAATAGGTCTCTTTACCCCGCCCCCTGCAGGGGAGGCAAGGGGTATTGTTTTTGGTTTGGTTTGTTTGTTTGTTTGTTTGTTTAACACTCTAGCGGGAAAGCTATTGGTTGAATTCATACCAAATTTGGTTATAGATTAGATCTCATTACATTTTGGGAGAAGTAGATCAAAGTAAAAAAAAAAAAAAAACAACAAACACTTTATGAACTTTTAAAATCATTTTTTTCCCCCATTTACTTATAATGGGTGAAAATGCCTGTAGCAGTAAAACTATTGGTTGAATTCATACCAAACTGACTTTATAGATTGCCAGTGACCCAGAATAGATGTCATTACATTTTGGGAACAGTAGATCAAAGTTCAAATTTTCTATGAATTTTTAAAATCTTCTCATTTACTTATAATGGGCGAAATATGTATCAGGGGCAGGGTTTGTGGTGCCTGGCACCACTTGTTTTTCTTTCTTTCTTTTATTTTTTTTTTTACATCTTTTACATTGTTGTCATTTTGTTAGTTTGTTTTTGTCTTGTTTCATCTTTTACAGATAAGCTACAATCTCAAATAGCTGTTGGGTTTCTTCAACTTTTACTTGAAAATCAGCCTCAGCATGAGTAAAAAATATTTTTATCACCAAAGACTATTTTTCAACATAAATGCTTCATCATATTTAGTTGGGACTCTGGGCTCTACTAGTTGAATTTGCTCCACATATCTAAGAGTCCTACTTGTTTTATATGCTTTAAACTTATTTTCTTAAACCATTAGATTAGCACTAGCATTAGCAACACTTATCCATTATGTAGCTAAAAACTCTAATGTACAGATTTAGGTCTTTCTTATGTGTGTTGTTCTGTGGTCCAAACTCTAGCAGTAGCAGCATTCTGACTGAGCAGCAGATACTGGATGATTAGAATCAAAGCTACTAACTGTACAGATGAGTTTCACTTGATTTTTTTGGGACACAAACCACTTGAATCTGCCTATATACTCATAAACAATTCTCAAAAGGCTTGTATTAACTGCTCCTTTCATTTTTTTGAGCAATCTTAATGACATTTTTATCTAAATGCGTTGATATTGAAAGATCTCCGAGTGCATTTCAGTTTTACTTCAATACCCAAGCATTGTTTGCTTGAGAGCGCAGCATCATTTGTCTTTTCCAGTTTCATGCTCCTGAATGCAAAGTGTGATAACATGATCTGCAGTTACTACACAACACTCCGACATTCATCATGCATTGAGAAGTTCCAGAAAACATTCAGACCTGCTGAACACCTCCACGTCCATAAGGTGCATGTGTCTGTCAGAGACACCAGCTGTTCATTGTGATGAATCAAATGAATCTGTGCGTTTACTGTGAGTAAATCTGTGTTCAATCTGACTGTACCGCCACAGTAATGATGGACCTGCTTTAACACACAACACATAAAACAGCCGGTGGGTTTGTTTGTAGACACAAGGATGTGTCAGAGGAGCTGAGGACAGGGTGCTTCCTAACATGTAAAGTGCTCTTTTTCTTTTGTATAAAGAGATTTTACATCTGCAGGGTTTATTCATAGAAAGACACATTGGCCATATTTACCTCGAGGAATGAAGCTATGTAGTCACATCTTTGTTTTTTTCTTTTGTTTTTTTTTCTGGCAGATGCAACTAGTGCACTGATTTTCATACAACTTGTTGGAATGGACATGGGCCAAGGACAGGGCCCTTCCAGTCTTATTTAGACATTATAAAAAATATACTGCAGAGTGATTTGAGTTTAATACAGTTTTTCCATAAACAAGATCAATGACCTGGTTGAAAACTGTTAAACTTGCATCTATGTGCTGGGCGCTAAATTCTTCCCTAAAATTTCACTTTCTGTCCATGTGCACTGATGGCTTCAGGCTTCCATATCAAACTTGCAAAAGTTGCATAAACAGTTTGCTTTAAACTTTATGCAGTGTTAGGGTTAGTCCACCTCTAAAATTCAGATTTCTGGTGTCAGAGGTTCAGTTCAGACATGGTGTGAACATGAGTCCTGGGGGATGCAATCACCTGTTGACATCTCTGAGCCCGTCTGTTCACACTTGGCATTAAGATGTGTCCCCACATACGCCTTGAGTAATTACATATGATCAGATCTGACTTCCTCTATCTACATGCAAAATATAAATAAACTAGCTTATTGCGCAAACTTTTATATATTTTATTTTACATATATAATATATAAAACTGGACATAACAGATGCAGAGGCTTTAATCTGTCATAAAGGTGAGCGACCTCCTGAGGCCCAGCTATGAGTTGTTTTTTTTTTTTTTTTTTGTTTCACAGCTCTATTTAAAAGAAAGAAAGGAAAAAAGAAAGAAAGAAAAGAAGAGAAAGAAAGAAAGAAAGAAAAGAGAAAGAAAGAAAGAAAGAAGAAAGAAAGAAAGAAAGAAAGAAAGAAAACAAGCAAAATTACTAATACCCCTGTTGGTTGCACAACACTTTGCCCCTTCTGCTCACTGATACCCTGCCTACCCTGGGGTTCATTTTAAGATTTAATTTCAGTCTTTTTTAAAACATTTGTAAAAATGTGTACAAAAAATAAATTTGAGAGAAAGCATGTGTAAAAAATATGTGTCAAATTTCAAAGAATCGGGTGAATAGTGTCCGAGAAATCAGTTTGACAAACATTCAGTCAGACACACTTATGGATGAAAAAAGTATAAAAACATTCTAAAAAAAAAAACTGTCCACTGCAATAGGCATTAGACGTGTATCTCAAAAAAAATTTGCATGATGCTGTTTTCACACAAGACAGTATTTTCATGCAAAAAAGTAGAAACTTGTACCATCTTGGGTCTCAGGAGGTGAAGTGTTTGTTGTGGTTGTCAAAGTGTGTCTTTAAAGGAGTTGTCCATAATGCCAGTTAGGTCCACGTCCTAAAGCTTATCTATGCCGACTTCGATCGACTGCAGGTCCTACACTGATTTACGTGGATCTGATGTTTCACATGTAGCTTCATTACACACAGACATAATAGACATGAGCAAAATGCAGCACAATGCCATCATTGTGTAATGTCTTTATTTTCCCTGTCCACATAGATACCGTGCCATTTTGGTTATTATGGCTAATAACACCTTTCTCATATCAAAGACTCTGAAGTGTGTCTCATCAGGTTTATTGACACTCAAAAGGGTGAAACTGGAAAGGGCATACAAATATCCCAATTACAAAATGCTTTTTATCCACAATGTACACACTGAACTGCTTATGCTAGCACATAGAAATATCAACAATATGTCCTGCGCTGTGTACGCCATTTTGACCATGCCATATTCGGTTAATTAGCATATTACATTGCCATAGTTACAGTCAAATGTCCTGTTTAGAACTAAAGTTCATGTACAAAATAAAGGTAAAGTTGTACAACACATAGAAATAATACGTACCGGCAATGCAACCTCAAAATACAGGACACCATGGTCTCGCAGGTAGCATAGGCTGCATGCTAACATCGTTTTCTGTGCCGCTGTTACTTCCTGTTCAAATGAACTTTATTAAAACAATGCGCATTAGCTAGAGCTACCAGATTTAACCACTAGGTGAAGCTAAACACACGTGGAAGATCTATGAAAGACAGAGTAAATTATCTACACATTTTTAACATTTAAATAAACCTTTTATGCATAACAGAACAGATACTGTACATACAAACTGGAGTTTTCACTATGTAAAGAAAAAAATCAATTTTAGTGATTTAATCCGCTGTTTACATCTACATGGGGGGACCAAAAAAAACCCACATTTTTAAATCTGTTTGGCAAAAAAATTGGCATTAGTGTGGCTCAGGCATCGGACCGGCTTTGATTTTTTTTTTTTTTTTTTTTTTTTTTAATGACCAGATTAGAACTGTCCATATGTAGGGATGGGAATCGAGAACCGGCTCTTTTTTGAGAACTGGTTCCCAGTAGCTTGATTCCTTGGAATCATTAGCCTGCCTGCTTAACGATTCTGCTTATCGATTCCGCCTTCACTGTGCATGCGTGATGACATCACACGTACGCTGCATTGTTTTGGTCAGAACGTAGCCAACATGGCGTTGAGGCAGAAACGGTCTAAAAAGATGACACCAGGTCCACTTACTTGGAACACTGTCAAAGCTTCCATGTCTTCAAAAGGGTGGAATCCCTCCAGTATCCTCAAACATTTGTCCACAGCAGGTGAATCATTTACAGGAATGTCACGTATTTGATTCGCTACCCTAGCGGCGCTTGTGAATGTAGCGGCAGAGTGAACGCCAGGCCGGTTCCAGTGTGGGCAACAAACGTTGTAACTCCTCAAATACAAGTTTCCGAAGGTAAGAAGGGAAAGGAAATGAGGTGCACAACAACGGGAGACAAGCCGAGCCAAGTCGAATCGGTTCCACGTAGTAGAAATGGAGCAATAGAGGAATTAGTAAAACGTCTTTAGTTTCACTTTCACTGCCCCCCCACCCCAAACTGGGCTCGGCGTCATCTGTTATTATTATTTGTCCATACTGTATATGTTATATTTTCTGTGCAGAGATGGAAATATAAAAGACAGTTAATGCAAACACACCCGTTTGTACTCTTTTATTCCCTCACCCAATGAGAATCAATAAGAGAATCGATAAGGAATTGGATCGATAAGCAATATCGATAATGGAATCGGAATCGTTAAATTCTTAAGGATTCCCATCCCTATCCACATGGGATTACATCACTCAGAACACATGATTAGAGCGGGTCTGAACAGGGTCACAGAGAAACCTTCTCATGTGACAAAACCTCTGTTGCTGTCAAATTCAGCACTTGGAAAATCAAACAAAATACTAGCTTTTGTGGTGAGGAAGGAGGCTAAATTTTAGTGCAGATCCCCAAAAAGGGGACAATCTTGAATAAATTTCTTATCGTTTTATTTTTACCACTGTGAGACAGTGCATTTGTTTGAATTATAGGACTGTGGAGCCTCGGCCATTCTAATTAGTAATATGACTGACGGAAAGAGTTTATCACACATGCATTAACTTCAGAGAGTCATAGATCTAAGAGGTGTAATGACATATTTAGTCCATTAAATACACAGGGAGAGCATATTTCATTTCAGAAGTAACAAATCCATTATTCATTAACTCTTTCCGTACCTTATTAAATATATAATTCAATAGAGAATATATAAAACTTTTTTTTTAATCATTTAACTAGATGGAATTATTTAATGAGCAAGACAGTCGAATTATTTCTTCTAAATCAGTATACCTGCTTAACCGCTGGGAAGTCAAACAAAGGGGAAAGCACTGTGAGCGCTGCGACCGTCATTGTGATGTTTTTAGGTTCGTTTTGTTAATGTTCACATATTTTCAGCCATCATCCGTCTCCTCACCGTCCCCGTCCCGCTGCCATCCCAGGCTGGGTTTTTCATCTGTCTCCCCCTCTGAAACAGTGTTGGTGTTCTGCTCCTCTGCTTTGTGGCTTGATGTCTTACTCCAGCTCACAAGGGGCTGGTCTCATAAAAGTGGAAAGGGACAACTTTTTGAGCTGCAGTCTTGAGCTCACCACATTAGTCATTCCCTGGGAGATCTTGTACGTGCTCAGCATTGAATCAGCCCCCCCCCCCCCCCATGCTCATCCTCACATTTTTTTCCCTCTTCGTCTCTCGCCTGTGTGACATGCCTCAGTTTGCCTTTCTTTCACCTAATCTGTCTTTCACCTTTTCTATTTAAACATTTTCTCTCACAGCGAAATGCACTAATACATTTTCTATCCTTATTTAATTTCTTTTCTCCCACTTTACATGCTCCACTTATTCACTTTCCTTGCATCTCTTTTACTTTCTCTAAATTCCTTTCATTTATCACCTCTTTTTCTTTCCAGCCACCCTTTGTTGAAATAATATATTGTGCTTACCATCTCTTAGTCTTTCTTCTTCCTCTCTTCCATGAGTATATAGTACAAGTTATGTCCCCAGAGTTGAATACAGGAAACCTCCCCGCTGATCTTGTCAGCAGATCCATAGTTCGGTTAGCAGGGCCGATCGATCCAAGGAGCTCCTGAATTCCCCAGAAAGTCAATTACTAACTTACACACAGGAGCTATTTGGGGAGAGAAGAGGAAAACTGTCTGAATCATTAACTACAAGATAATGTCATGACAACCTTCATCAGCCAGTCAGGGCGTAGGCAGGCGCTGCCCGTGGACAAGCAATTTGTCTGGGTCATCTGGAGATGGGACAGAACATCAGAAAGCCTTTGAACACATTTTTATAGAACTACTTTGAAGACAGAAAAAAAAACTGCCCAGGTTTAGCCATTAGGATTGTTTATCATTTAAAGTGGTCATTTATTCACAATATCACAATATGGACGGATTAATTTCATCAGAAATAAGCTTTTTTATTTTTGCTGTGAAAATGGACTTATTTTTATAGCAGTCTTGATTTGTATATGCCTAATATTTACCTAATGTCAACATTAAAAAAGATCCAGAGGGGTTGAGAATGTAATGAGGATGGAAGAAAGAACAATAAAGTCTATCTACAATGATAATACACTAATAATGTGTTTTTTTTTCTGGTAACATAATCTTAATTATTACTTGTTCTTATTTACCTCCTCTGGACAGTATCTCGTGAACATTTAATTGCTGAAACAGACAGATCTCAAAGTCTGATCTGTGCATCGTACAAATGTCTTTAGCTCGTTCTCAAATGGTTTACATTAGGGCTGCGTAATTAATGTATTTTAATTCAAATTTTTTAATTAGGACAATTTTTAAAAAAGGGAAATCATCAAATTGATTTCATCTCTCTTGCGCCTCCGAGCCGCATGTCTGCTGGCTACCGTAGGCTCCTCCTCCTATCTGTGAAGTCGGTCTTTCACAGAAGTCTGTGTAACGACCGCAGACGTTAAATCTGTGATGGGCCCGCGGTAGTGATACCAATGCAAGCCGTTGTTTCACGCATGGATCCCCCAATTCCAATATAACTGCATGGGGATCACTCATCTTATGTTGTCCCACACGGATCTGTATCGTACTGTCCTCTTCTGATCCGGGTCCAGGTCGCAGGGGCAGCAGCCTCATCAGAGGAGCCCAGACAGCTCTCTCCCCGGCCACATCCACCAGCTCCAGGGGAATCCCATTGTGTTCCCAGGCCAGCCCAGAGATATAATCCCTCCAGCGTGTCATGGGTCGGACTCTTCTGCACGGATCCCCCAATTTACATCTAACCACATGGGGATCACTCATATTACGTGGTCCACGCACACACGACTGATGCCTGTCACTGACTTACACTTGTGTCACTTCTGCGGGCCCATCATGTGATACCATCACAGATTTGTAGGGAGCAGTGCCTTGCATTGAGGGCTGCTCACAAAAACAATATGCTGATTTCTGTTGTCTTTTGTAGTTTTACCCAAAAATCAAAATCAAAAATCAAGTTTTTAGAGGAAAAAATCAAGATTTTATTTTTGGCCAAAAAATAGCCCTAGTTTACATGGTGGCTATGTCCACATCATACATACATTAGACAAAAGACAGCCACTGCCACAGTAAAACCACAAACCATCTCTGTTTTCTGTACGGTTTGTGTGTTATTATGTTCGTGTTTGGGATCATCCACAAAAGGTCAGAACTGTCAGAGTGTAGTCTGAACCGTGGATCAACAAACAGCTAACTTAGCGAAGACAATAACATCCCATAATACCTTCATACCTTCATAAGCGTCATTATTAAACTCCCCCATGTAGAAGAAATGCTGCAATGTCTGTCATATTCCATTGTTTTCATTTAGAGCAGTGTCCAGTGGTTAAAATAATGACAGGGCTTCTAGCTTTTATTATTGTTACTTTCTTTGGGTCTAAAAGTTGTCTCTTAGTGCTTCTCATTCCATCTCATCTCTTTCTGATGCTTTGGTCAAAGTCAAAGGGGGAGACGCCCTATTGTCAGAAGGCCCGTTAGAAAAAGTTTGGGTTAGGGATTAGGGTTAGATTTATCAACTACATCTAAACTAATTTTCTAACTAAAGGGTCTTCTGACAAAAAGGTGGGCACCAGTCAAAGGTCCTGTGATGCAGGTTTTCCTCACTATAGGAGACCGGCAGAGTGAGTCAATGCTCCCTCTAGTGCTTTCATAAATCACCTCTCTCCCATTCATTACCCACCCCCCACCACCCACCCCACCCGATGGGGAGGCAAGGGGTATTGGTTTGGTTTGGTTTGGTTTGTTTGTTAACACTCTAGCAGCAAAACTGTTGATTGAATTCATACCTAATTGGGTTTATAGACTGCTAGTGACCCAGAATAGATCTGATTACATTTTGGGAAAAATAGGTCAAAGTCCAAATTTTTATGAATTTTTAAAATAGTTTTTTCTTTTCCCATTTAGTATAATAGACAAAATTTCAAATATCTATAAAAAAATCAATTTTGTTTCAATTTACTTCAAACTTGGCAAATATTGTAGAGGCAATTGATATGCTGACATCACCACGCACATAGACATGATGACATGAGCTGGATCCATGCCAAAATAAGCTACAATACGTGTGAGGGGCAGGGTTTGTTGTGCCTGGCACCATTTACATTTCTGGGATCACTTCAGCACTCTAATAATAGTAATTTTTTGAATATTTGAAAATGGAAATACTGCATATATACCCTTATAAAGATAAACTATGTTGTCATTAAAAACAGTTCTTGGTAAGTCCTTAAAGGGTCCTAAACATCTGAAAATGTTGTTGTTAATATCACACATAAAGAGGTAGAGCCTTTCCTCTGTCAGTCTTGGTCTCATAATGGATATCTCAGTGTGTTGTGTTTGGGGGCTCCACGATTAATTCTGTGTTGTCAGGATTCATTTAACAAGTGCTCCATCTTCCATGAATGTGCATTTTTTTATTTTTTATTTTTTTTCCTGCAGCCTTTCTCCTGCATATTAAAAGTCAGGGCCAACAGAAAATTTGAGTGTCGACTGACCCCAATTCAGTGGTTACCAAATGAAATATCTGAATGCATCTGCCCATTTAGAATTGATGCTCCATTTCCTTTTTGATTTTGTTTGCAGATGGTGTTAGGGGCCTGCAGTCAGTGCTTTGAGCTGAAGGTTGTCTTTTAGTCGCTGTCAGTGCTCGTTTACAATGGACGTACACAATAGAAGGTACTTGCTCTAAAAGCAGGCAAACAAGGAGCTTTCTGAAATTCGCAAGTGAATATTTCACAACCATTAGTTGATTCAGCATTCAAAAACACAGCTATTAGCCAAACAGAAGTCTCAAGATGATCCACAGATTTAACGATAACCTTTGTTTCTCATTTATTTTTATGAAAAATAGCATATATTCTAAAATGTAATAAATTCAAAGCATGTTCAAAGCAAAATTGTGTGTAACTTGTTTGTGTTTCACCACTGTCCTCCCTCATAGAAGTTCAGTTCAGTTTATTACTTATAAAATAATCCTACATTAGTGCTTAGAAGAAAAAGCAATTTAATGAAAACATGAAAACTTGTAACTTCATTCGCATATGCAAAAAAAAGGGAGAGGAAGTGTAATTTTTTTAATCTCACCCTTCACCACACAACAGCCTGTCATTTAGCATAAGGCTGTATGAAAAATCAATTCCCTTGGATCTTTTGTAAATAGTTAACTCCACATTCAAATACACATACACATACACACACATTCACATGCACATTCATGTACACACACACATGCACATACAAGCACTCATACACATAAATACAAGTTGTATTTTTCTTGTCTCCCTCAAACTGTAACTTCATTTGTGAATATGTGAGTCAGTGACATGTCCAGGCCAAAGACAAATGGAAAGCAATACAGAGGGCTATTTAGAGGTGAAGAATCCAGAATCTCCTGAAGTGGTCATTAGTGCGTTAGAGGACCAAGGTGGTCCTGAGATGGATCAATTCAAGTCGTTAGCTCTGGCTCCGGTAATACCCAAACACTCCAAAGCCTCTCTGAGGTGAGTCCATGTAAGATAGTATGAAGTGGTTTTATGAGTTTAGATCACTGTTTGAAAAATTTCCCTGATGTCAGGTGATGGTGTATGTGACCCTTGATAAGTCAGCCAGTCATATTTGTTTCCTGTATGTTGACATGTCACTGATCTGTTTTGATGGACTGGTAATTGTTATACTTTCTGAAGCTGTGACTAATATTTCACATTCTGTCCCTGTGTGGTGGGTTTGTCCCTAATGTGGAAGAGCATTTATTTAACACCATGTTGACTCTGGAGGAATCACTAAAAATAATGCTTCTTTCTTTTATGGATTACAGGATTGGACAAATAATGTGTTAAGTGTATTAAAATGTGTCCTGTAACATTGTTAATATGTTTGTAAAGAAACACAGTCAGTGCCCTACCATTCCACCAAGGCTCCTGAAAATCTTCGCAGTTTTTTGTCATCATACAGACAGAGAAATGTCACTGATCCTTTTATTGGAAAATGATAGTATCACAACTCATTGTGTTCAGGTATATTATTGCTTTGTATAAATCAGTGTATGACCTGCAGAACATAGAGGTCAGATACCATTAGAAAATGGACCAGAGCAGTGTTGCATAAACCCAATGTCTGTCGGTAGATCTAAACTGTTTAATACCTGTTGGTCCATTAATCCTATCAATACGTGTAAATTATTGATGTAAAATGTAGTTTGTCATCTTTTCATGGTCATTAGATATGACCCATTCGGATGTTCAGAGGCTCTGTAGTTACCATGGAAACACCCTCATCTTCTACAACATTGATTCACCAGTAAAACCCATGGAGTTTGATAAGTGACAGTGGATGGAAATGCTTGTTTTATGTTCAATTAATGATACATTTTACTGAAAAGGTCACTTTTTCTGCAGTTTTCTCTGTTTTTGATAGAATGCCCTGATTTTTAATCCGAGCTCTTATGAATATCTTCATGATCAGTAAATTAAATATATTAAACTAGAAGCACTCGGAGAGCGCAGACCTCCGCCAAGGCTGATCAGTGCCCCCCCCCCGTGAGCCCCCCCACCCCGATCACCACCAAAATTTAATCATTTCTTCCTTATCCCATTTCCAACAAACCCTGAAAATTTCATCCAAATCTGTCCATAACTTTTTGAGTTATGTTGCACACTAACGATCAGTGCCACCCCCCACCCCCCCCCCGTGGGCCCCCCCACCCCCGATCACCACCAAAATTTAATCATTTCTTCCTTATCCCATTTCCAACAAACCCTGAAAATTTCATCCAAATCTGTCCATAACTTTTTGAGTTATGTTGCACACTAACGGACAGACAAACAAACAGACAAACAAACAAACAGACAAACAAACAAACCCTGGCAAAAACATAACCTCCTTGGTGGAGGTAAAAATACCTGATGAATACTGATAAAATACAAAGTACAAAAGACAATATTATAATAAATGGTGATAAATAATTTAAGAAAGGTTAGATATAGAGAAAATTCATTTGGGAACTGATACAAATGTGTAGCGCTGGGCCTTTATGGGTTAAAGTCCAACAGAAGCAGTGGGTTGTCTGAGCATTTGTACCAGATTGTAGTTATTTTTGTGTTGTTGTGGAGACACAATATTTGGCAAAACGTTTTATTCCAGATTTCATTCAACACATGTCAAATGTTTCTGTTTGAGCTTCTTCTAGTCATGGGGTCAGGGGTCACACTAAATAGGAAATTTAACCTTTACAACCCATTTCGTTCAGTTTTAGTAAAACTGTAAACATATTTGCTTATTTTCTTGTATCTGAAAAGAAGAGAATGAAAATAAATATTTATGCTTATTTTAACCTTGCAAAAATGACAAAGCTAAAGGTGGCCTAAGACACTGACTGCCAGGGGATGTGGAAGGCTGGCTGCACAACTCTGAGTTTCTGAATTTTTCCTTTTTGAATACATTCCATAACAAAAATAAGCCCCAAATGGCTGTGGCCTTGCAAAGCTCAAGATGATTTAAAATGGTAGAGCGTGAGTCATTTTCAACTGCAGATTCTAAATTAGATGGGAAATATCAACAGTAACTCCAGCATCAATGTGTTACAACGCAGTACACTGACATGATTATGCTTCCAGTTCATAAAACATGGTAAAGTCTGAGGTTCATTTTGAATGTTAAATGATGCTGGAAGTCCATGTGAAGAGTCACAGCTGCACGAGGACACAGAGGGTCGACTTTCATGTGCTGTATTAAATTCAGTGTGAGAGGTGGTCTAGTTGAAATGCATAGTACCACCCTCAAACCTCCCCTCCAAGTCATGTCAGATCAATGCACTTCATCGCTCATCTGTCCACATTGCACTCAAAGCCTGTTCTGCCACCCAAATTACTGCTCTGCTGAATTATAACTTTGTTGGACCTGGCAGTGTACTGTACCTAAGGCACTGTGAAATACCACTGACAGACTGAGCTGTCAGCCCAGATGTATCTATCACCTGGAGAGCTATTTGAAACAGACAGCTAATATCCAGGGGTCTTTTACCGCAGCATTTGTCAAAGTCTGGAACCGGACAAGACGGTCCCCACAAACATTTCCAACTCTATTAGGTGTCTGCTTGATTTCAGTTTGGACAGGGACGTATTGTCCTGTATTAGAGCTGGAATGCATGTTTGGTGTTGTTTACCCACTCGTCAGCTGGAGGTCTTCAGATGTTCAGTGTGGCTGTTTGTCTAGAGGTTTTCATGGTGTGACAAAGTTTGGGATACTTTCCATGGAGCTGATATGTTATAGGCAAGTGCAACACTGCAAAAATCAAAATCTTACCAAGTGTATTTTTCTCATTTCTACTCAAAATATCTCATCACACTTAAAATAAAACATTATCACGTAAAGAGTAACTTTTCAGTGAGATATAAGAACTTATTTTAGACAATAGATCTCGAAAATCTTATTTTAAGAAATCTGACCAAGATAATTTTCACTTGTTCCACTGGCAGATTTTTTTGCTTAAAGTAAAAGTACTTACAAGTGAAAATCATCTTGGTATATATATATATATATATATATATAGAGAGAGAGAGAGAGAGAGAGAGAGAGAGAGAGAGAGATAGATATAGATATATATAGATATATATATATATAGATATAGATATATATACAGAGAGAGAGAGAGGGCTTTGTTTTTGTTTTAATCAGACTACTGAGTTGTACAGATACTACAAACATGCAAGTAGTTTCATTTTTATGGTCCCTTGTTCTGCTTGTTCAGCGGGGAACAAAATAAAATGAAATTTAAAGAAGTGACTTTAAAATAATTTTCTGTATGAAATTTTGTAATGGCAAAGCTTTTTCACGCAACCCCAAAAAAAGCTACAATGTATACATATTGTATACATATTGTAATCAGCAAATGATGGAAGGGTCGCTGGTTTGATTCCCTGGATTTGCAGAAAGTTGTTGGCTGATGTGCTCTTGAGCAAGGCACTTAACCCATCATTTATGGAGAGAAATTTGTTTCTTTATTCATCAATCAAAAAGAATGGATTTTCAATTAAAAAGAATAGATTTGCAACCAAAAAAGAGATGTGAGAGCAAAAGACAGTAAGTGGCAATGAAAAAAGGCAATTTTACTTATAAATCAGTCCTCATTGCTTGTGAGTTAAAAACTTTTGCTTGAGACTTCAAAAGTTTTGATTGAAAATCACTCCTCTTTGTTTGCAACTTCAAAAGTTTTGCTTATGAATTTAACTGCACTTAATGGGCGGGGCCTACACCGATGGATGAAAGAAGAGTTTTCATTGGTGGGTTTTGACGCCGGCTCCAGCGCCGGCTCTAGCTTCTCCCTTAAACCCACTTCTCTGTTGTGTTATGTTGCTGGGAGGTCAGTTGATAGTCTGCTGCTCTTTGAAATTTAAATGTGTCCCATAAGTAACGAATTACACTAAATGTTGTCGGCTACAGCCTGTACATTCACAGCCTGAGCAGAGTACGGAATGAGTGAGTGAGTTACAGGGAGGAGTTGAGAGACAGCGGGTGTAGGGTGGTTTGACAGGATACCTGGACCACAGCTCAGTGCCAGGTGCCATGGCACAGAAAGAGAAATGATGACAGAGTGACATAGGAGTCCATAGGATACCCACAAACACAACTGAGAGAAGCGATCAGGTTATCAATTCTTCTTAACGATTATCATTTTCCAGCATGACGTTTTCTGGTTTTCCCTATAAGCAAAATGATCTTTTTTTTTTATTGCCACTTACTGTCTTTTGCTCTCAAATCTCTTTTTTGGTTGCAAATCTATTCTTTTTAATTGAAAATCCATTCTTTTTGATTGATGAATAAAGAAACAAATTTCTCTCCATAGTCATTTGCTCCCTGGGTGCTTGATATGGCAATCTCACTGCTCCTAGTCTGCAGTGTGTGGTATGTCCCTGCATGTTCTAGTGATGGGTTAAATGCAGAAGGTCAGTTTTGTGTTCAGAACTCCAGCCCAGACTCCTGTAGCTTTTCAGATTTGTGCAAAAAGATTGGAGACTTGTTTAAATATTACACTTTTCTCCATTGGTTTGGCTCATTTCTTGTAACAGAAATTACATTCTCAAAACCCCAAGATCATTTGGCAAAGCAGTCTTACAGTTCAGCACACCATAGCTCACTTGCAAAAGCTCATATGTCTTCCAAAACAGTTCACTCATGTGACAAAACTAAATTCCTTTCTCATATAAATAGTCAAGAGCCCCCAAAATGCATTGTTTTTTGGCATTGTGTAAGCACTGGAAGTCAGAATGTTTAGATGTTCTGTCACTATGGCAGAGGAGCATTGGAATATCTCTTATGTCCACTTCTCAGTCTTAGCTCAGTCCTTCATTGACAATGGCACTGGACTAGTTTCTTTTGTCCCACTAACAGAATACAATTGTGTATAAAACTGAAAGAAAAAAAAACAAGATTTTAAGGTAGGTTTGAAATCACACATTGCACTTATACACTGGAAACAATTCAAATCTTACCAAGTGTATTTTTCTCATTTCTAGTCAAAACATCTAGAATACCAAGATAATTTTCACTTGTTTCATTTTTTGCTTGAATTAAGCAAAAAAAAAAAAAAAATCTTGAACTAAGTGGAAAAAAAATCTGCCAGTGGAACAAGTGAAAATTATTTTGGTAAGATTTCTTGAAATAAGATTTTCAAGATCTATTGTCTAAAAATAAGTTCTTATATCTCACTGAAAAGTTACTTTTTAGGTGATTATGTCTTATTTTAAGTGTGATGAGATATTTTGACTAGAAATGAGAAAAATACACTTGGTAAAATTTTGATTTTTGCAGTATACTACCAAGGAAACTGTAATCATTTCAATTCACACTCACATATAGTAACTTACATACATCAGAGTAAAAAGAAAATGTGTACAGCATAATATACTGGAATATAAACACATAAAAATAAGTACAATCATATGTAGTCTACAGTGCTGTAAATAAAGCTTTCACAACTAATATTTCTGCACTGGTAACTCACCCTTCCTCTCCTGGCCACCTTCCTATTATCATCTTCACTAATTGAACAGACTATTGTGCATGTGATGACTTATACAATGAAATGATGCTGATATGTTTTGGAGAGCACAATCATTAGACTGAGAATGAACAATCAGTTTAGATCAACAAGATCTATTCACCTAGGAATTGTGCCAAATGTTGGCTAACTGTACTTAAGCATTTGCAAAGATGTACTAAGACATTGAGACATATACCAAGACATTTGAATTTCTCATGTATTTCATCAAATTGCAATTCTGTTGTGAACAGTTGCCAAGTGGTTTGGAGGTTTGTCCATGTTATTTTGGGAATGTAATTTCTGTTTCAAGAAATTAGGCAAACCAATGGGAGAAAAACTTTAATAAATGCACTGAGTATTTTTTTTTGCATCATATTTGCAGACATTTTTCTGTACACTGCAAAAAATGGGTGTCTAAAAGCAAGATAAAAACACTAAATCTGAGGAAAAAGGTACTCAAAACCTAGTAAAATATCTCTATGTAGCAACATAATTTCCCTTGACAAGATGTAAAATTGTTAAATCTAGAAATATGCATGTCTATGTAATGCAACAAGTACAGGCACTGAATCCAAATGCAGAACATGGAGACAGAAAATAAAGTTCACAGGATTTATTAGTCACTGATTGTACAAACAGGTAGGTAATGATAATGAGTAACACGGTCTAGAGGACAGTGGTTGGTGAAATCCTCCTCGGATCCGTCCTCTGGACGTGAACCCTCGGTTCGGCTCGGTAATAAGAGCCGGTTCCCCGACTAGGGAAAAGCAGAGGGAGGTCAGTGACGGAAACAGGTCATACACGGGAAAGCTAGCAACAGGACATAAGGGACAGACAAAAACTCACGTACCAAAAAGTCAGGCGAGGCGGTCAAAACCAGGAAGGCAGGTAGAGGCAGACAAAACCGACAGGGAGCAGGCAAAAGGCAAAAACAAGATGGCCAAACGGGTCAAAAAACAGGAAAGCAGACAAGATCAGAATGCTGGTAAGTATCTATGGGAGAATACAAACTGGCGACTAACTAGGAGAAAGGACAGGACTTAAATACACAAAAGGGAGGGAAGACAACGAGACACAGGTGGAACAAATCAGGGCGGAGTCGGGTAATCAGGGGAAAGGTGAACACGATCAGGAAAGGGAAGTAAAGACGACAGACAAGACACATGAGGGAAAATTAACAAAATAAAACAGGAAGTGACAAACAACATGAAAGACAGACAAAACCAGACTAACGTCTGGTTGCAGGCTTGACAGTCTACAGATGTATGAACACTTAAAATAAGAAATGAACTCTTAAAACAAGATAAAGTATGTAACACTTCTAAATCTAAGTTTTTTGGGGGTTTTTCTTGGTAAGAACCAAATAATTTGCAGTGCATGAAATCAAATCCTGGCATGTTTTTCCTAATTTTAGTTGTCAGAGTAAAATCTACTAAACTAATTACAGACATGACTGCAAAGCACCAAGAGTAATTAAATATTATACTGTGTATGTACAAATGTTGATATTGAATATATTATGGGGTCAGGAACATTAAAATTATTTGTGGTTGCAGCTATGCACACTATAATATGTTGGCTTTTTTTTCAGTCAGCCACTTTTACTACAACTACTTTATCACAACAAGTCAAAATTATGCCACATGACTTTATTTTACACTGACCTTTTGCTGTGTTATGTTAGAATTAAAATGACGGCAGAAGCATCAGAGCATATGATGATGTGGACATGTTCCCCACATCTGCACCACTGTTGTGCGATTGTTTATTGTCATTAAAATCATGGCTGTCTTTTTTTCCACAGACTGACAATGGTCTTCAGTTCAACCTCTGTAAAACTAAATGTGTTATTTCAATAGTTAATTAGTTTGCATTATGGTTGGTTTGATGTTCTGTTTTCACACTGTGCTGATTAAACTGTGTAGACATTTAGAATCACTTCATGTTGAATCCTGTTCACATACAACGCATTTACCTCCTCTGCTGCTTGATAGAAAATCCATAGAAAATCCTCTTTTAAAAGTCCGGCACTAAAAGGTCATGCAGCGTGTTCAGTTAATAATAACACTAAATGCACCTGTGTGAGTGCACACATGTTCGACAGGGTACATTTAATATATGCATGTAAAAGCCATTAGGATTTCTATCTCGTGTGTGCGTCTTTACTTATCGAACCGTGTATATGCTGCATTCGGGCAAATATTAACCCAGGGTCATACGCCGTCATACATCATACCCGAGCCGGACTGCCTGCACTGCGAACTCACCCAACTTGTCTATGTCAGCAACATGGTTATTATACGCCCCTCTGAATATGTCAAACAATTTATATTCTAACCAGATTTGGTCTTTTTTTATTTAAGCTGACAAGATGAAATGATGGATGACCAGCAAACTTTTCATACAGGGTTACACATAAGGTCATAAAAAAAGATTTAAGACCATAGTGGATAGAAGATGGGATACATACAGACAGTGTGTCTGGTAAAATGATATAGTTTGTTGGCTTGTACACTTATAGTACATATCAGATCTTTTCAACAATGTTCCTATTAACAGAAATCTGCCAATTGGTTCAACGTAATAGTGCATATTATTTGATCACCTTTCAGTGGTGCCATATGTCCTTTACCCAGTGACCACCTGATGAAACGTGAGTCACAGATAAGTTTATTTGCAGATCATTTTAGATCATTCTAATCCAGTAGTAGTGTAACTAATTTGATGATATATTTCAATATTGCTCAATGTACTGTATGACCAGTGTCTCATTTAAGCCATTAACCCATAAGGACCCAGTTTGACATTTACGGCAGTTCTCAAATGAATTTTTCTCTATATTTAACCATCCTTAAGTGGTTTATCACTATTTATTGTAATATTATCTTCTGTATTATGTGTTTTTTTTCAGTGAAAATCAAGTTTTTTCCCACAGTTATTCATTCATTTTCTGAACCCACTTTATCCTCACCAGGGTCATGGGGGTCGCTGGAGCCTATCCCAGCTACTTATGGGCGATGACGGGGTACAAGTTCATTGCAGGGCTGACATATAGAGACAAATAATCACTCTCACATTGCCGCATATAGGCAGTTTAGATTAACCGATTAACCTTTCTCTTTGGATGGTGGGAGGAAGCTGGAGTACCCGGAGAGAAAGGTTCCACCCCCATCAACTGGTGTTGGAATTGAACCCAGGACCTTCTTGTTGTGAGGTGCAAATGCTATCCACTGCACTACCATGTCACCCATTTTCCAACATTTAATTTACTAATCATGTAGATATTCATAAAAGCTCAGAGTAAAGTTGAGGATTACTATATCAAACACAAAGAGAATTGAAGAAAAAGTGACTTTTCACCCAAATCTATCTTTAACTGAGCATAAACCAAGTGTCTCCATCCACTGTCATTCAACTCCATGGGTTTTACTGGTGAATCAATGTTGTAGAAGATGACGGTGTTTCCACATTCACTACGGAGCCTCTGAACGTCCAAATGGCTCATATCTGATGACCATGAAAAGATGATAAACTGCATTTTGCACTAATTATGTACATGTACTGATAGAATCAGCTGATCAACAGGTATTAAACAGTTTAAATCAGTTGATGATTTTGGTCAGTGATGGATGTTTGGGTCTTTATGGGTTAAGCTAATGTATATAGTAATGTAGGACTAATAGCAAACTTAACATTAAATAAGTCAACTCATTATGTAATATACAAAAGTTTTATAGATTACCTTGTCAGATAGATTTTCATCAACAGCGGTGGTCAAACAAGTTTCATAATCCCAGAGGCATCAAACAGCACACTATTCCTTTCTTAAAATTAAAAAAAAGGAGAGGTAAAAATGAGAAAGTAAAAAAAGTAAAACTGAAAAAGTCCAGAGGGAAATTTCCTCAAAAGTAAAAAGTAAAAAAGTTGGCCTTTGAATGACATTTCTAGTGGTTTATTATGTTAAAAAACAAAATGAATCTAATGTCATATGAATATAATATCAAGATTATTAAACTACTCTAACATTAAAAAAATGTGAATAATGAACATTAAATTCATTTCAATGCTTTCTACCTCATGTTGTCAACTCAGACTGCGATTGTTTTCATTGTTGTAAAAGCCACCATTGTACACAAAATTAAATCAAAATATTGCCTTTTATCTTCAGCTCCATCCATAGGTGGACATCATGTCTTTGTGTTGGGAAAATGCACTGTGATGCAAAATAAAAAATAATCCAAAAAAACTAATGAGGTTATTACCCCACCCCCCTGAAGGGGAGGCAAGAGGCATTGTTTTTGGTTTGTTTGTTTCTTTGTTTGTTTGTTAACACTAGCAGCAAAACTATTGGTTGAATCCATACCAAATTGACTTTATAGATTGCCAGTGACCCAGAATGGATCTCATTACATTTTGGGGACAGTAGGTCAAAGTTAAAATGTTTTTTATGAATTTTTAAAATATTCTCATTTACTTATTATGGGCAAAATATGTGCGAGGGGCGGGGTTTGTTGTGCCTGGCACCACTTGTTTGAAAATATAAACAGTAGAAAAAACAGATACCTGAAAACTTCTTTTAGTATATCTCAAAGTTCTCACATACCTCACACCTCTGCATGATCCCACATTATCACAGTGCCTTCAAATGGCATCTGTTTTTTTGTTTCGATTGAAAGACTGTTAATTTGCAGAAATGACTTTCTTTAAACAATACAATACTGTGCACACTTGTTCAGATAAAATAAATAAAGCATTTGGTGATAAAGTTGACAGGCTGTAACTGTGACTGTAGCTCTGTAAATCTGAAGCCCGGCCACACCGCCTGGCAGAACACGCTATTTATGGCGCCAAGGGGAACCAGTGAAGAATAATTCTTAATTTGGCGTAAAGGTGAATTGAATTGAATGGCCATTTCAATGACCATAAATTTCCCTTAATGAGAAGAATGATATTTGGCTAGCCATGTGTCCTCTGACACGTGGTTTCTCTTCATGCTGAATCTCCTTCAGTCCTGGACAGCTGTTTATCCTCCCTGGTTCACTGGTAATGAGATGGATGCTTAGAAATGTATTAAGCTTGGCTACAGTTCCACTACATCAGTGCACTTGTTCTGATTTGTGATTTTCTCTGCCTTCTTTCTTTTCCTTCTTCTCTCATTTCCCCTCTTTCACACATTCTTTCTTTTAAATACCAGTCGTCTCTTTTTGGTTTTGACAGAGGTCGTCCAGCTCAGCCTGGCGGAGGACCAGCAGATCACTGTCTCTACGGTAACAGTGGGCCTCAGCGCTGTCCTTACCTGTGCGATCCAGGGGACACTGCGTCCGCCAATCATCTGGAAGAGGAATGGGATCATACTTAACTTCCTGGACCTGGAGGATATCAACGTGAGTGCAAGTCCTTTTCATTACAGTGGACCATTCTGTTCCTGCTGATGATGATTGGGGTGCAAGCAGTGATGATGAGGAATTATTCCTTATTATTGTTGGATGTCAGAGGTACTGATCTGCACAACTCCAATTTAGAGAAGCAGACAGGACTACTGGGCAAGAAACTAAAGCAATGTACTGTTGTGGATAGGAGCAAAAAAAAAAAAGGTACATATCATCAGGACACATTAAATGTTGGTGTTTCTCTGTGTTTTTCTACTAATATAATTTTATAGTGCAATAAATGTTTTTATTTCATCTGTAGGGTTAATTCTGACGGACAAAATGCTGTTGGTTTATTTTGTTCAAATTATAACTCAACAACAAAGTTTATATATAGATATAGATATATAGATAGAGAGAGGGGGGGTGGGGGTTGTTTTGTTTTTTTCTACGTCAGTATTTCAGAAATGTTTTCTATTTCCGACCACAAGTAGGTGTGGTTTAAAAAAAAATCAGCCAGAATTATGGATTTAGATTTTATCGTGATACTGACAACAACTAACATCAACATTTTTATCGTGATAATATTTCAAATCAACAGCACAAAAATTCTCAACTGTAGGTGTGATGTGTCCCAACTTTTTGTCCATATTATATGTATAGATTATTTTACCTTGAGTGCACACTTTATTTACTTTGCAGTCAGGCATCCCTATATCACTCTACTTGAAGCCATCAGGCTCCCTTCTGAAAAACAGCACTGTTATCTCAGTATTGGACTTGCTAGTCCCCAACTACCTCATACAATTAGTTGTTTTGTTTTTTTTTTTTTGGACTGCAGTTAACATGTTGAAACACCAGACACAAGTAGACCAGCACTGCCTGTCCTCTGTGACGTAAAATGACTGTTATTGACAAAGGGGTTCGATGGTTTTGAAGTGATTTGAGAAAAACAAGGGCTTCAGTTTCCAATCTAAAAGACAAGGTAAAACTTGGAAAGTTTCCTATACATAACATACACTTAAACTAAATTCAGATGTTTTTTTTTTTAGATGGGCCTTTTTTAGGTGGCTTAAGTAGTGTTTTTGTTATTGGGCATGTCTTAGTTTCCATGAAACTACCTCTGTGTACTTTTGAAAATTAGGGGTATGGTCAGGCAATACACTGCAGGTAATACACAGATTTTACTTGAAAGGTACACATTTGTCATTTGTAATAATCTCATCAAACCTTGAAACCAGTACATTTAAGCAGTATGTAGTCATCTTGTACAAAATGGCATTGATGCATGAACAACTCAAATGTAGCAACAGACTAGAAGCACTCGGAGAGCGCAGACCTCCGCCAAGGCTGATCAGTGCCCCCCCCCCGGGGCCCCCCCATGCCAAGGAGGTTATGTTTTTGCCAGGGTTTGTTTGTTTGTTTGTCTGTCTGTCTGTCTGTCTGTCCATTAGTGTGCAACATAACTCAAAAAGTTATGGACAGATTTTGATGAAATTTTCAGGGTTTGTTGGAAATGGGCCCCCCCGTGGCCCCCCCCACCCCGATCACCACCAAAATTTAATCATTTCTTCCTTATCCCATTTCCAACAAACCCTGAAAATTTCATCAAAATCTGTCCATAAGTTTTTGAGTTATGTTGCACACTAACGGACAGACAAACAGACAGACGGACAAACAAACAGACAAACAAACCCTGGCAAAAACATAACCTCCTTGGCGGAGGTAATTAATATATCATACACATCCAACAGATACTAAGGAGCATTATCATACTGGTTAACCTGTGGTTCTGACTACTTGTTAAAAAAAACATCCAATATGTCCTCTTTTGTTTGCTGTTCACCAATTAACTGACTAGTTTGCTACTCTCTTCTTGCTGACGTTAGAAACAGCCGCTATTATGATTAAAAGGGGGCTGTTGAGAGCAGTGATGCTGAACCAAACAGTAAATGAGCCGTAAAAGTAAAGTGAGCCGAAAGAGGCGAAAAAGCGTTCAAAGCTGCCGAGTAATTGCATTCGGGTCTGTCACTATGAGCAACCCATTTACTTTTTTTTATTTAAAAATATGGAATAATGCAGCTTTTAGTCAAGACATCCAAAGCACAAACACTTCTCTTCTACCTTTATATGTGTGCGTATGTCTATTACATAGTGAAGATGCATTTAGTATTTGAACCTTCACTGTCCAGCCTGTCTGAGTAAATTTGGGTGGAATTACTGATAGGGTTCTGGTTAAGCCATGTATGATGTGTGATCTCACAAAGATAGAAAGACAAACATGTGTTTGTACATGTTGTTACTTTAATAATGCTTTCTTTGTGACATTTAATTGGACTTACTGATTAATATTTAATCATCTTTATCAGTGAGGGTGCTCTGTTGGGAAGCTGTTAATGATAGAAAACAAACAGTCTATTAACATTGCTGCTATAAACATGTCACATGCCTTTGGGGTTTTTAATTTACGCTATTGTTTTAATAATCTTTCAAAACGCATTGTTTCAGTTTTTTTTTGTTTATTTTCACTATTTGGAGCACTGAAGGATAGTCCAAAGCAGGCCAAGACCGGCCCCCCAAAGGGTCCAATTCAGCCCATGGGATGAATTTATGAAATACAAAAAATTACAGTGAAGATGTTAACAATCTAGGGTGTCAAAATCATTTTAGTTGAGGTTCCACATACAGACCAATTCAATCTTAAATGGGTCAGACCAGTAAAATTCTATCATAATAACCTATAAATAATGACAACTCTAAAATGTTCTCTTTGTTTTAATGTGAAAAAGTCAAATTACATGAAAATGGAAATATTGGCAAACTATCCTTTTTACAAAAATGTGAATAATCTGAACAAATATGAACAACAAGATATGTTTTAAGTGCAATTTTAACAATACTTTGCCCTTTTTGTTTTGTTTTGTTTAATGGTAGATCCACTGTGATCTGTAAGTTGTACTGGACATGTGAAAATGAGAAGCTGAGGCATAACATTGTTAAAATTGCACTTATTTTTCTCAATATCTCTCAGGTTATTCATGTTATTGACATTTTTTAAAGGATAGTTTGAAGACTGAAACATTTTCATAACATAATTTTACTTCACTTGAAAACATAGAGAAAGGTTTGGAGTTGGGATTATGTATAGCTTATTATGTGGTTATTTTATGTATGTGAGCCTTGAACTAAAATGAGTTTGACACCCCTGGTCTAGGCAGATGAGATTTTGAGAGATTTGACAAAAAATCTGACTTTGCACTTTTAAAAACCAGTGATAATCCACTGGAGAGAAGTCACAATAAAAGTGAAGTCTGACTAGAAATCCATCCTTTCCTTCCAGTTCACAGTCCAGTTGCTTCACTCGGCGCTTAATGAACTATGTAGGCGTGCTCCTGTTTAGTCACATCTGCATAGGTGACAGCACCGGTGCTGGCCTTGCTTTACCCACCAGCGGATCACAGTTCGCTAATTACATGTTAATGAGTGGCCTTGTTGGTCCGCTGTGATGATGAGCCGATAAACAATGTCAAGTGTTGAGGTGGAGACTGGAGGAGAGGCGACGGCAGCCAAGGTCCCTCTGGCTCTTGACCACACATAATGAATTTGTACACGGTAGACTGATCTGAGCGGAGGAGGGAGCTGCAAGACGCCGCTCGATCTGACTCACTTTTTATCCTGTTAAATGAGTGAAGCAGATGGAGCTAAGAACGGCTCAGTGTTAAGGACAGTCTCAGTATTTACTGTTAAAACTCAGTGAATGTATGGGAAATAAAGACAACACTGACTTAATGGAACAGACTAAAGGGAGCAGTTGAAAATAGTTTACTGATTACATTTTTTTAGAAATTTCACCTGAAAAAAGCAAAATATAATATGCAGAAGATAAGATAACATATAGAAACCTGTATATTAAACCTCTCAGTTATGTCCTGTGAATGCAGGATTTTTATTGTATTATATTTTTATTTATTTGGTTTACTTAATAGGGACATGGTACATTAATTTGTATTGCTGTAAATGCACCAGAGTAAGCCTAATGGCTATTTTTCATCTGCAGTCCCTGGACAGGTGTTAAAATTTCACCCTAAAAAGTAGCACAAGGTTAATACAAAAATTAACCTCCTTAATGCCTAACTTTATATACAAGTGTATTAAAAAATTATGTTTTTGCTTTCAAGTAGATGCTAAACTAAGTGGAGATTGTTGATTTGACTATAGCACATAAAATAGATAGAGTTTTGGATATGTTGCCTATTTGTGACAGTCAACGTTAAGGGGTTAAATACACATCAGTTAGTAGTTTGTAAAAAATTGTTAAAATACACTTTGCACTTAGAAATATTAAAAAAAAAAAATACAACAGAGACAGGAATAAAAAAAACATCTTATGTTGGCAGCTCCAATTATTAATGTTCCAGGTTTTTTAGTTGCATTTTGAAGTCATTATAAGATGTGAGTTCTCTGATTATCACTGGAATAGAGTTCCACTCATGTGCAGCTGTAACTGGAAATGAGGTCTGACGGTTTTCTTTTTTTTTTTTTTTTTTGACAAGTTTTGGCATCCATCTTTATACACAGTCATGAAAGCATATACTCTAAAATAACATAACATAACATATGACTTTATTTATCCCACCATGGGGAAATTTCACAGTTAACAGCAGTGACATACAACAAGCAACTATAGACAACATAGAAAGCATGACTGCATCCTATGTTCAGTAAACGCGTACAAAACAGAATCAAACACCCCTTAAAACAGTCACATATTAATGTTAATACATATTATACATAATACACATATTAATATTAATCACAATGTTATTACATTTACTAAGAAACCAACTGAATGAAATAAAGTCCAAATCTTTTACCAATTCCAGTGTTATTTTACCCAAGAAAAAAAAGGCTGAATCATGACGTTAAATGTGAGTCCACCCACCCACCCACGCTGTCTCTTCTTTATGTCCCTCTGTCCCTTTCTAACTCTTCAGAGGATAAATATATTAATGAAACATAAACTTCCCTTAAACCCTGCCAACAGTCATCCTCTCATAAAAACACTGTCAGTATATCTAATAATAGTTTGTGGTGCAGGGAAAAATGGGGAACTCCTCCCTTGTACAACACAATATTAATAACAAGGGCTTGAGTGTAAGAGTGGGCAAAGGCTCTATAAATGTAGGGAATCGCTGAAAGTTGTTTGTGTACACAGGAGCTTCAGTGCTGTTCTGTTGAATTTGGATGCAGGAGAGTTAAAAGACAAATAGAGACTAAAAACTAGAGCAGTCGGAACAGAAATATAATCTATCGCTTCAGATGAGGTTTGTGATATCTACAATCCTAACCATTAAAAGCAAAATAGTTGTAAATGATTAAATGATTAATGAAGCTTTAACATGATACATCTATATTCCTGTTATTGGCAGACTTATAAACTCTGTTTCGCTTCTGTTTATAATGACACTGACACACTCTTGCAACTCAAAAACAAAATGATTGCTACATTCTTTTAACCCATAAAGACCCAGTGCTTCTTCTGTTGCAGTTCCCAAATACATTTTTCTGTCTATTTAACCTTTTCTTATTATATTATCCCCTGTATTAAACTTTTTTTAAAAATTAAAAATCATGTATTATCCTATATTTACTTGTTGCTGCCTCTTTTATGTCTGTGCTGGATTAGGGGGACATTATTTATATGAATGTGTCATCTCAGAGCTTAAATGCCCTTGATACTGTTTATCATGGTGCTCTGAGGTTTATCACAGGCTTCAAAGTCAGGACACGTCATTGTCTTTTATACGCCTGAGTTGGATGGACAGATCTTTTTACATGTAGACTGAAATATTGGTATTCTTTTATTTATAAATGTATCCTGAGTCTGCTTCCATCATATTTGGTTGTCTACATTTGTTGGAATGACTTGAATAATTACAGTCTCCAGTCCCAGGATCTGTTATTTTTACGGGTTCCAAAAGTCAAAACAGAACTGGGAAAGAAAGCTTTTAAATATTCTGCTCAAACTGCCTGGAACAACCTACAGAAGGACATTAAACTGAAGGAACTGGTCTCTTTTAATACATTCAAAGTCATTTTAAATCAATGGGAAAAGCACAAATGTGGGTGTAGGTGTTTTTCTAATTGATTGAACTGGGTTTGGCTTTGAGATGCTTTTAAGGAACATTGTTATTATACTTTTAGTACCTTTTAAAATAATGGTGATGTTTTATATGTATGTTCTTACCAGTTTTAAGTTTGTTTTTAGTGATGTCTTTCATTGTGTTTATGTATATTAGTGTGGATTTAGGGCTGTGATGTCCATTTTGTGTAACTTCTGCTGCTGCTGCTGCTGCTGCTACTGTTGGTATCTTGGCCAGGACACTCTTAAAAATTTTTTTTTTTTTATCTCAGTGAGCTTTTTTCCTGGTTAAATAAAGGTTATAATAATGATAATAATTTAATCCACCGATCATGTAAATGTTCATTAAAGCTCAGAGTAAATTCAAAGGTTATTATATCAGAACATAGACAAATGAAGAAAAAGTCACTTTTCCAACAAAATCTATCATTAACTGAACATAAACCAAGTGTCTCCATCCACTGTCATTTATCAAACTCCAAGGGTTTTACTGGTGAATCAATGTTGTAGAAGATGACGGTGTTTCCACGGTCACTACAGAGCCTCTGAACGTCCAAATGGGTCATATCTGATGACCATGAAAAGATGACAAACTGTATTTTACACCAATTATTTACATGTATTGATAGGATTAGTGAATCAACAGGTATTAAACAGTTTACATCAGTAGAAGATTTTGGTCGTTGGTGGATGTTTGGGTCTTTATGGGTTAAACATGGCCCCTTTATGTATAATTCTGACTCTGCTCTTCATGCTACAAAAGTATGTCACCTAGCTTAAATGCGGAAAAAAAACATGTTATTTGTCCATATGCCTGCACAACAACCTTCTGCAGCTAAAATGACTTGTGCACAACATACATGTTTGCTTATTCACTGTGAAGGAAGACTCTCTGCTCTAGAATAGCAGAAAAAAAACTGACACTTTAGACAAATTCAGCAAAATTCACTGGCAGCAAGCTTCTTGCCTGTGAAGTCGGGCTGTTCTCAAATCAGACAATCCATAGCAGATTCTGAATAGCTTTTGTTTTGCTTGTTTTTTGCCTTTGCACCTGCTGAGCAGCCCATACTCAACTCCCTAAAGAGACTACATGTCAACTTTCCCTGTAATACTCATGTTTTAGTGCCTGTGGGCATATGTTGCGCTGCTCTGCCCTCCTTTTCTGGCAACTTCTCTATTTCTGTTACAGTTAGGTTTGCAGTTATGTAATAAGTAGACAAGTCTCTGTGTACAATATGGAAGTGAGAAAAAAAAAATGTGATGTGACTGCCTGAGTGATGATACATCTGTATTTTTTGACCCTACTGTGTACCCAAATTTAGGAGAAGTTTGAATTGTTCACACAAATATATCTGCGAGACATATTGAAGTCGTACTTTAAAGCGCAAATGGCCCATCCGGTTTTAATTACTCTCACTGGTGCAATTGTATCTCTCACCTTAACTGTAAATCGTGAACTTTAAAAGCTCCCCTCTCTATCTTGGAAGAAAATCATTTCACATTTTCACTTCACGGACTCACCCTTTTCTGTCATTATATCCAACCGCCCTAAAATTTAAAAAAAAAAAATGTGGGGAAGCAGCCATTTGAGGTTTCCATGTCATGACAGAACTGCATCAGGACATCTGCTCTGCCACTTGGTGGGACAGCAAACTATTTAATGGCGTAATCCGCCCTAAGCTGTGGCTGGAACCCCCTGGTGACTGCTGCATGCTGCACCAACAACAACCGACTCCATTCATCAACCTAATGGGCTTTATATTTTTAACCCTTGCCATTTATCAGGCTGAGGCAGCATGAAGAGGGGAGAGAGGAGGATCAAATTCCCCAACGCCTGCTTCGACTCAACAGGGAAACCGTTGATGCATAGTCCTTCTTCTTTTCACATCACTCTTTTTCTCTCCTGTCTTTTTCCATCACTCCCTGCTGTTGTGTACCACCTTTCCCCCCTGTTCTCCCTGCTCTTTCTAAGCATCCCTATGTATTCTGTCGGGCTACATTCATCTCCCACCCCCACCTCCACCCCCCTCTGTCCTTAACTCGCTGGGGTTGTTTCCATCCCCATCGTCCCCTCCCAACCACATTTTGTTTTCCTCCTTACCTGTAATACTTCCAACAGCATCCTTAACTTGTGTTTCATTCTTTGATTTCTCAGGACTTTGGCGATGACGGCTCTCTGTATATCACCAAGGTGACCACCATCCACATGGGGAACTACAGTTGCCACGCCTACGGCTATGAAGATCTCTATCAGACACATGTGCTGCAGGTGAATGGTCAGTAGCGGCTCATTTCTTACTTAAGTGGTGGGAGGAATGTTAACAAAATGTCTTACTATTCTTTGTGTCTTCTTTAACTAGTTGCAATAATAAAATGTTTTTTTTGGATACATATGATTTCAACTATTGATTATTTTCTTGACGATGTGATTAGTCTATAAAATATATGAGTGTTGACAAAAATGGTATCCAAAGCCTAAGATACTCTATTGTTTGGTCACAACCCAAAGATATTTAGTTTATTGTCACAGAAAGAAACTAGAAAAGAGAATGGCCTTTTTCTGTTTGCGATAAAATCATTCAAATTATAGTGAAAGTGTAATGTTTATTTATATTATTGTTATTTATTAATTTACTTAACAATGATGTTGCAGTGAACTATAGTGGATATATAGAACATCTGATGTTCTGCACAGTATATGCTAAATGCTATATACTATTAGTATAAATGTAAATGTATGTCATGTAAATTCAATGATCAACATCTAATTGATCAATCAGTGCTGCACTAATTTCATCGTTTCTGAACCAAAATGTCTTTTGTATTAATATTGTAGTGCTGTAACTCTAACTGAAGTTTTGAAAAGTTTGGAGGGAACAAAATAACAGACATATAATAACAGTTTTCATGCATAGAAATTATAACATTTGGAAGTATCTAAAAAGTTTAGTATAAATATTAATGTACATTTTTCACAGACAGTGTGCTTATTTACAAAATCTGCATTATACCAGCAGCAGGTCTGACTTTTATGATAAAGTTTAGGAAGAAATACACAAAACGTCCTCATAGATGTGATGTTTTTTAATATTTAGATTTAATGATGTTCTTTTCCTAAGTCTATTTATTACCTAAACTAGGTGTTCCCAAACTTTTAAACTTGCAGCCCCTGAAATAACGGTGCTAGAGACTGGCGACCCCTACTATCTCCAAAATGACTGAAACATTAAAAAAAAAAAAAAACGTGCACACAGGACTCATGCACTAAAAGGTGTAACCAAATACAGGCATAACAACACAAAAGAACAGAACAGCCTGACAACCATGATACGATTTTATATAGAACAGTTTACTATAAAATAAAAGCAGAATACATCAAAGTAATCTCCATAAAACATATGACTGAACATTGTTGGTGTCATATGCAAACTTAATTTTAACACAATACTTTTAACACCATACTGAAACATTAAAAAAAATGTGCGCACAGGACTCACATAATGAGACTGTGACATATTTGCCACATTGCATTGTGGGTGCTGAACATTTACTCATTTGTATTCTGTTTTATGTACAGGGGTTCAAGGGGGGGTTTGTGTTAATGTTTATTTAGATTAGTGTGTCTGTTTTACAATGTTTAGTGGCCTTTTTATTTTATTTTTATTAATGTGACACCATTAGTCAAACCTGTAGGCCAATCATTGATGAGCTGTTGTTCAAACACTATTGTTATAATCTTTGCAACTGTAGAGTAGAAGCATGTCCTGAGTTTCTAAATTCTCACAGAGCAAACTGCCTACTTTCAAAGAACAGTTGCTACAATACCATTGATAATCTATTGTAATCATCTCAGGGGTCACATGAAGAGAAAGCTGAAAACTGTCTTATGACCTCCACTTTGGGGACCCCAGACCTAAACCACAATCCAACCATCTTCCACCCATTTAGAAAAATACTGGATCCTTCAGTGACAAACTACCTTGAGATTTTACATGAGCCAGATCAAGCGGTGACCCAGGGACACATTTCCTGTTCAATAAGCTCTGTGTTGAAAACTAAATGACTCCCGCCCATGTTTAATATGTGTATGAATAGGTCTCAATAAGTACATTAACACGACAATTTCCAGAAATAAAATTTTTGGGTAAAAATACTTAAATTACTGCTGCATGGTACGGAGACTCAAAATTAACTTTTTTTTTTTTTTTTCACTTTACGCAAATGTACGAAACATGCTGTTCTCATAAAAAAAATGATACTAAATGAAATATAGGGCTTTAGCTATGATGTTAAACTATAATCGGGATCAATATTGAATAAATATGTTTAAATGACAAGTTTTTATGAACACAGACATGTTGTGACAGAAGAACAGGTGGGAACTGTGACACAGGGACAGCAGTTTGGCATTTTCTTCAGTAGTCAGAATAAAAGATATTGCTGGAACTGATAATAAAATATTACAAATAAACTGATAGTGATATATACAGCTAATAGCAGAGCATATTTTACTATTTGATTGTACATAACCTTTCTATATTCTTGTACTGTTGAATAATTAGTTCCTACAGGTTCACAGACTTAACGTATCACTTATATAAGCAAGAAAAAATATTGTTATCAAAGTTAATAGTGCATTTACATATTTTAGCCCTTTTTAGGTTTAATTTTAGATTGATATATTTTTATATCTTTTTTTCTGCAAGTGATACTGAAATTTTGTCAACAGGTCCATAAAATAGAGTTCTTAAGCTAAAAATGGGCCTATTTGAGAAATGATAGGTGACACTTACATTTTTGATGCTGGCGTTCACTTTCACTTGATCTGGCCCATGTACCTGTGTTTTACAGAAACATACAACGGCAGCATTTTCTTCTTGAAGGCCTGATATTTTCTGTTTTTGTTTGTTTGTTTGTTTTATTTTGTTTTGTTTTGTTTTACTGATCCCATTGCAGTCACAAGCAGCAGGCAGGCAGTTTGTCTTTATTGAGTTATGATTCTCTCCTAATTATTTAGTTTAAACATGAGGAACCGCAGTGAAGAATTTGCTTGTCAAAAGGATTAGTTTCAAGGAAAGGGTAAATCTACTTTACAAAGCTAAATAAGTGCCTCCAAGGATCATAGCTGTCAAGGAATTTAGTCAGGGTGTTACATGCTTGAATGGAGCTTTGCAGTAGTTCAGGTATGCACAGAAGTCAGGGCTGGTCACAAACCCTTTTTCATCCAGGTGCTCATGACTTTTTTTGTCCTAAACCAACACTTTATGGCCAAGGCTACAGTCAGTCATGCTCTGAATACTACACACTGCTATAGAAAAGAACATCATCTCCTCCACCTCCTCAGCCTCCTTCTGCATTTAAGCTACAGTCATTGATAGTTTTTGGTGTCACTTAGTAAAAAATTCAGGATTACCCTTTTCTCTGTTGCAATGCAAGTTGACCTGACACAAAAAATAAGAAATCTACCGCCCTACTCTATTTGCGTTTGTCTTTATCTCACAACAGGAGGTTTTTTGGCATTCATACGTACTTTTAGATAAATAGAGGCTGCAACTATCGATCATCAGAAATAGCATTAATGTTCAACTCCATGTCCCGACAAAGAACCATGGAAAAGTACCTGCTCTTTACCTTAGCAGCATGGAACAACATCATGTCATCTGTCTTTATATTTAGTCTGTTGATTTGGACACCGAGGTAAAAGCTGCAGAAGTTTGTGCTGATTTTGGCCCTAGCTTTCATCAAAATTATTTGTCCATATGCTGTATATGTACATGCCACATTTACCCAAATTTGTGAACAAGTCTATTTGTCTGAGTGGTCATTGTTTGGAACTTTTGGATCCATTCAGCTTCAGTAGTTTTGTGCTCAAGTAGCTTCTGCTCCCTTTGTTTAAAAAGATCACGAAGTGATTATTATTAGTGTTAAGAAAGGTGCAGAGGAGTATAGGCATAAATTTAACGACCTCCACATACAGATCCAGTCAGTCATTCCACTGCTGAGTGGCTCAATGCAGCTATTACTGGTCGACTGAAGGCTCATTTATGCTCGCTGTACATATGTAAATAGATATGTCCATTTCTTTTCTTTTTTTTTTTCTTTTTTTTTAAACTTGTCTTGTCCAGCATCATAACAGCAGAATGGGAGTCTGGCTGCCTTTTGGTGCTGAACAAACTTGCTTTGCCAAGGGAAACTTCATAAAGTATATGAAGCTCCCCTTCACATTCTACTACCTTTATTATGAGTTTTGTTGAACCACATTTCAGTTCCAGACCTGACATATGGGGGGGGGGGGGTACACAAAGAAGAAGGTGGCGACCCTCACAAGAAAATATCAACAATGCAAACAGTAACATCCATGGTGATGATAATAACGGTAACAATAACTACAACCAGAACTGAGTAAACTGGGCAGAAGAGAAAGAAAAAAAGAAACAAAACAAAAACTAACAAACAAAATTACAATAAAATTAAGTAAAATACATAACACCTATTAAATGATGAATATAAGAAAAGAAAGCATGAACAGAATATCATAAAGAACAACCGCCCAAATAATACCAGTAACAAATCCACACAACATCAGTTGTTCACATTAATCTGCTGTGACAGAGTGACTGCATCAGAATAAAGCAAAGAGAACAAGGCACAGAGGCCGAGGTGAAGAACACAGACATGCAACCGCAACCGCACTCCCTCTAAGGACCAGGGACCAACAAAGAGGGTCCCAAGGCCTGACCAACCAGCAGACACCACAGAGCCCAGCCCAGTCCAGCCCGCCCCCCCAAGAGGCGACAGTGCGCCCGCCCCGAAGATGGTCGAGGGAGGCCCCAGCTGGAGGCCCCAGCCGGAGGCCCCACAGCAGCCGGGCACAGGTCCCAGGGGGCCAGGGACGCCAGCCGCTAAACCCCCACCGGGGGCCGGCCACCCAGGGGCAAGCAAGGCGCCGGCCCCCAAGCCCCAGGAGCCACCCGTCCCCCAAGGCAGGGGTCCTATCCAGCACGCCGGGAGGCCAGGCCGGCCCAGTCAGCCACCCGCCATGGGCCAGTGCGCACCCCAATGCCATGGCCAAGCACCTTGGGGACCCGGAGGCCTGCCCCCCATCCCACCAACCCCAAACCCCACACGCCCTCCAGTCCCCCACACACCTACACAAGTGTATACACACACACCCACTGACACCCAGACACACACACCACCCACCCCACATGTCTGCCCATTCACGCACACCGACACGCGCAAACACCTCCACCCATGCCCATACACCCACCTACCCACATGCACACCCACACGCACACATTTACATGTACAAACACACCCACACATGTACTCACTCCCATCCACAGTCCCCCACACCCACCTACACACACATTTGCCCACACCAAACACATGTAGCCGGAGTGCCGCCACCCCTCCAGGCAGCAAGCAGCACTGCCGCGAGTCCCTCCATGGTGCGGCAGCCGAACGCAGCCCCAGCACCAACCGGAGCCCAAAGCGGCAACACCAGCCGCCAGGAATGTCAGATACGTCCATTTCTAATGCCGTCAAGCGTCACTGCCTTCATATTTCCATGTGTCCTGTGCGTTGGAATGAGCGTTTCTCAATCAATCCACCAGAGGGCGCCAATCGTAAATACTATACTGGCCAAATACCACGACAACGAAAGTCAATAATAACAAACATGGTGACAACAAGGGAGGTCTTACTAATATGGATATAATGTTGATATTGAAAGGAGTAGTTGTCAGAAATATGATGGTAGTTTTCCACTACCTGACACAGTCGCTCTTTGAAAAGTACCGCTGTTTCTGGAAATGATTCTCTTCAAACTCAACACTGCCTCCATGGTTCCTATTGGTACTGCTCCGTATTCTCTGTCTGCGTACGGATCTGCAAGCTCCAAGAAAACAGACAGAATTACATACAGAATGTATGCAGAGGACGGACAGAACGCTCTGTCTGTATCTGTCTGCATCTTTAACATAGAGCATAAATGAGCCCTGAGACTGAGTCAACTGGTCGATCTGAGTCATACACACCTGATCAAAATTTTAAGACCAGCTGAAAAATGGCATGATCTTCCATTTTGCACTGTTGGAGCTTAAGAAGGTTCTAAGTAGAGTTTCAAAATGCAAAAAGAAAAAATGAGACAACACTTGCCTTTTTTGTTCCATAACCCTCAAGATCTTCTAAGAAATTCAAAATCACTGTCTTACTGCGTCCAACTTCAGCAACGATGGTGCGTAGCAAGAGGCCTTGCTTATGCAGCTCAACGATCCGACCACAAAGAGAGAAAGCTTTTTTGCCTTTGCCATCAGGAGGTCATGACAGGGTGACTATCTGACACAAAATGATATTTTTGCACAGATTTTGGCTTTTAAAGGCTGTGGTCTTAAACTTTTGATCAGCTGATGAACAGCCTATTTCAGTTTAATTGTTGCTTTCAATAAATTACTTACTCAATTTTTTTTTTTTTTTTTTTTTTGTCTCACTCCTATTTCTTCTTTTTGCATTTTGAAACTCTACTTAGAACCTTCTTAAGATCCAACTGTGCAAAATGTAAATTCTTCTTGATCAAGAGTTTACCTTGGATCCAAATCAGACTCTACTGTCCATCCAGGTGGAAAAAGGGACAGTTCTGGAAGTTATTAATGCTGAAGGAGACCAAACCCATAAATGAGCCAGCTCAGAAGTTTACCATAGGCACTACAATCTGAGAAACCATAAACCTAATTTGTTACTAGTGTGATTACGGGAATAAAATGTGTCTTTTCTGACTGTTTTCTGTTCAGAATTCTAAATGTTTTTTTTTTTTGTTTTTTTGTTTTTTTGTTTTGTTCTGTTCTATCATTTGATTTGAGTTTTACTTAGTTAAAAATGAAAACTTTCTTTTTTTGTATGTTGTGCTGAGGTGCTCTCCAGTTGTGTACATGTACATATTTATGTATTTACAAAAAAAATCTCACTTTAACATCTCTATATTTTCAAAAATCACTTAACATACATTTCATTTCAGTCTTGTAGTTTGACTGATTATCACTCATTTGTATTTACTTTGCTTGTTGCCTTTTTTATGATGATTTAGAGTCAGATTATTTTACAAACCTCTGCACATTTTAGTACATTTAGATTTTTCTTGCTTTGATTTTAAATTGGATAAACAAATGAATGAAAGGAAAACTAACAATCTTAAAGTAACACAGTCCATTTTCCTTCACAGATTCTGAGCTTTCTGTCCAACAACTATGTGAAAAAATTAGGTGGTATGTTTATTCAGTTAGTGTATATGTATTTATTCATATATGTACTGCTTATATATACTTTGCTCAGTTATTGAAAAACTTTATTTTGCAGGGGGTTTGGGATCTCACAAACATTCTGTGCACAGATGCTCCCTTGACACACGAATGCATGTCAGTCCATATAAGTGGTTAAATCTGATGCAAGTGTCCAGCTTGAATTGAAATTGTGTTACCGAGCAGAACATTCGGCTACTGATCTATGCAGAAGATGAAGCTGAGGTACATCTAAAATCCAGCGAGTGCATCCTTGGCAAGCTAAACTTATCACACCACTGTCTTTCTCATATTAATCATTTGCATAAGGATTTATTCTCTCCTTCTGTCGAGTAGTTATTACTAGGCATTTCTCCAAAGAAAATCCAGGAGGGGCGAATTTAAAAACCCCCCCTGCCGTTAACAAAACCAGTCAAACCCCCCCCACACACACACACACACACTCACACAAACACACAAAAACACACACACAAACAGATAATTTCAGTGCCTCGAGGCTGAAAGATATTGCTCACAAATTGAGGAAAACTCTTCTAATTAATTCTCTTTCAATTAAGAAGGACAATAGGTGTGATTATTTTAAGATAGAAATTGAAAATGCATGAAGCTTTATGTTTGAAATACGGAGGAGGGGGAGGAGAGGAGAGGAGGAGGAGGAGGAGGAGAAGGAGGAGGGGATGGTGATGGGAAAGGAGTCAGCGAGACACAGCAGTGTTTAAGGTGAATTATCAGCAGAGGGCAATTACCAAATGTTTGTGTTGGGAGGTTCCACTTACTTCAGGTGAGATAAGGTGGAAGGGAACAGAGCCAGGAGCCAAATTAAACTAAGTGGTTTGGTTTGTATCAACTTTGTGCTGTTGTAGCAGTAACACACATGCGTCTCTTTTTAAGTGTGATGAGAGGGATGACAGTGCAGCAGCTTCTGTGTAGGTGAAGTACCCATAATCATCCCCCTGGGGTATTATCCAACCCCAAAATTGTTAAAGAACTTTTCTTCAATGTCAAGTATGTATATATTATTAAAATAGAGAATGGTATTTACTGTGGCAAAGAGCTGCCTTTGTGCTCGAGGTGTAAAACAGAATGAGATCAAACAAATATTCTTTCTCAACCTTATTTTTTTTTACATGCTTTTGTTCATACCACATGATTATTGTTAGGAGATGTTACCCTGGTGTCAGGGGGTTGCAGACAGTTTTATATGTATAAAAAAGTTAAATAAATTTTTAAAAAAAGAATTAATAATAATATAGAAAAATAAACACAACAAACTAGAGGTTGCTAGAGGCTCTGAATGCTTTATGATCAGATCTTAATCTGAACTCCTGTTACTGAACACAGGCTACAGGGGTTTTAAGATGATTTGTATGATTTGTACGTGTTTCATTTTTCCAGTGTTGATGCTAAAATTAACTTGGTCCTAATAAAGACACCAACCACACATTCTCACTTTTAAATTTTCATGTACTGACACTTGGGCAGGATGTCACTTTCCAATACTTTCCAATTCAACATACAAGGTAAGCCAGAAGGTGTCTACACAGTCCCGTGGTTATAATAATTAAAAAAAAACAAACAACAATTTCTTTCATTCATGTAGCACCTTTAAAAACTAAGTTTACAAAGTGCTTTGAGAGACAAAGCAGAAGGGCACAACAGCAGGGTACCCAGGAGTCAACAGAGGGCCAAAGAGATAAGAACAGCAAATTAGAATAAATGTAAATATACTGATGGTTTAAGCATCAAATCAACTTGGTTAGTGTAGGATTGCTGTAGTGTAGGATTAGGTTTTAGCCTCTACAAAATTCCAAGCATTCTCTGGGGGGTGGGGTCACTGGGGTGCTGCAGCCGGCTACCAGTGGTGAAGGCTGAAGGTGGGGGTACACCCTGGGTTTGTCACCGGCTCATCACAAGGCTGACATATACGAACAAACAGCCATTCACACTCACATGCAATTAACCTGTTAAATTACCCTGTTAACATGCATGTCTTGGTGGAAGCTGGAGTTTGTGGAGAAAACCCAAGGCAGACACATGAAGAACATGCAAACTGACACCAGCTGATACTGGAATCAAACCTAGGACTGTGTTGGTGTGAGGAGCCAGTGCTCACCACTGCGCAGCCTGAAATAATTAAATAAAAAAGACAAAAACTGCAAAGAAGGTCCTGGGTTTGATTCCAGCACTGGTTAGTGTGGGCTTTTCTGTGTGGAGATAGCATGTTCTCCCTCTGTCTGTGTTGGTGTCTGGTCTCAAAGTACTGTGGCTTCCTCCCACCAAGACCAAAATAACAAGTGCATGAAACAGGACATGAAACCTGGTTTTCTGTGTTCCGCCATAACCTCCCTTATCTCCTCTACCTGAGGTTCCTCTCTGCATAGAATAGCCTTTGTTTTCATTGTGTGGATAATGAAATAGGGGGTGCTGCTCCAGTCAGTGCAACAATATAAATAACAAAACACGAATACATCAGAAAAAAAGAATAGAGCAAATATACAATTACAAAAAATAAAAATAAGACAAGAAAATAGAGTATAAATTTATACAAAAATAAGATACGACTAGAGCTAAGTAGACTAAAAAGTACAAACTAGACATAAATGAATAGACACAATATTTGCAATATCAACAGTATGTGACAGAATGTACAGGGTGGGGAAGCAAAATTTACAATGAATATTTAGTTGTTTTTTCTCAGCAGGCACGACGTCAATTGTTTTGAAACCAAACATATATTGATGTCATAATCATACCTAACACTATTATCCATACCTTTTCAGAAACTTTTGCCCATATGAGTAATCAGGAAAGCAAACGTCAAAGAGTGTGTGATTTGCTGAATGCACTCGTCACACCAAAGGAGATTTCAAAAATAGTTGGAGTGTCCATAAAGACTGTTTATAATGGAAAGGAGAGAATGACTATGAGCAAAACTATTACGAGAAAGTCTGGGAGATACTATTAAAGAAGAATGGGAGAAGTTGTCACCCGAATATTTGAGGAACACTTGCGCAAGTTTCAGGAAGCGTGTGAAGGCAGTTACTGAGAAAGAAGGAGGACACATAGAATAAAAACATTTTCTATTATGTAAATTTCTTGTGGCAAATAAATTCTCATGACTTTCAATAAATTAATTGGTCATACACTGTCTTTCAATCCCTGCCTCAAAATATTGTAAATTTTGCTTCCCCACCCTGTATATATGAACAATATTAACAGTATGTATATCTATGAACTCAAGTCTATATAAAAATAGTGCATTTATATTTTGATAAATATTATCGAGTCCAATCCAACTTTATTTGTAAAGCACTTTAAAACAACTGCAGTGGGCCAAAGTGCTGCACAGAAGAATAATTAAAACCAAAATAGAAGAATAAAGTACAGAATAGATTTAAAGACATAGAAACTGTACAAAAAAGGAAAAAGTGCTATACAGAAGAAAAAATAAAACTCAAATAAAAAGAATAAAATACAAAAATAGATTAAAAAGCCATACAATTAAAAACAACAAAATAAATAAATAAATAAAACAGATAAATAAGAACAATAAACCCCTACCAAATAAAAACAATAGAATAAAGATAGTACCTTCAAACATCTCACATGGTTTCAAAAGCCAAGGAGAAAAGATGGGTTTTAAGAAGGGATTTAAAAACAGAGAGGAGGCATGTCTGATATGGAGAGGCAGATCGTTCCATAGTTTAGGAGCTGCTGCAGCAAAGGCACGCTCACCCCTGAACTTGTGCGTACTTTTTGGTACACTCAGGAGCAGTTGGTCAGCTGACCTGAGAGAGTGGGGGGTGTATAAAGCTGCAGCAGTTATGAGAGGTAGGGTGGGGCGAGACCATTTAGGGATTTAAAAGAAAATAAAAGAATTTTAAAATGGACCCTAAAATGTATGGGCAGACAGTGGAGTGAGGCTATAATAAATTTGTAATATTTGAACAAATTTGTTAAATTTCTTTAAATATTAAACAAATACTGCATTGTTATTGCAGAACAGAAGGTCATTGCACAACTTATTGCACATAATTCACATTTTGCAGGGTTATTGCACATTAATAGAAGTGATTGTATGAGGATACATTGAGGACCTTAATTGACTGCTTAATGATATCCTGACTCCTGTTATCAGTTTTTGGCATCTAAAGACTTTGACTTCTGCGTGTTGAAAACAAACACGAGGAGTCCTGGCTAAATGTCAGGAACTAATGACTGGGGATTGAGAAATGTAAAATGCTACTTTAAATGGCACCAGGTCATTTCAGAGGAGCTGAAATGACCTGTAAATATTAATAACTGTAAATATTATCACAGTTGTGTTTGATACCAATAACCTCATCTTTACATAATGTCTAATAAGCACTAACTGGGCTAATTAGCAGGTTAGTTGACTGCTTATTCATGAAACATTTCTATAATAAAAACCTTTAATAGTTTTCTTGTTGTAAGATCTTAACCACAACTACAGTAGAAATATCTGGAGGGAGAACTACTTTTTAGATTTAGAGTCTGCAGCACATTTCTGTGAGAACTGAGTCTGTGTGATGACTGGTCCGTCCCCATTACTTTGGAAACATAATACCTTAAAAATAATCAGACGGACTATATAAAAATTTGGCTCAAGCTTTCACATGCATTCAAGGATGAATTACAAATGTCAACATCGCTGTGACCTCATGTCTGTCCTTTCTAAAGAATAATGTCTTACCAAAGACAAGAGGGACTTTTTTTTCCTCAAAACCTATCACAATATTCACTCATGGAGGAGGTGGTTATAGTTTGTGTTGCCAAAGGTCAAAGTTCAATGTACTCACAAAACATATGTTTGTTTATAACTGCTAGTGTTTGAGGGAGCTACATGAACTTAATTTCTTTTTTGTCATTCAGTAAACAGAAGCTTAGATAGTTCAACTCAGTATGTGAGGTAGCTGTCTCACCTGTCATTCAAAGCCCACAGTTCAGGTGTCAAAGCCCTTTACTAGCCCCAAAACTGTAGTAATGGGGAAGTCATTTTCAGAGAGACCTCTTGCACACTTAGGATCTCAATGAAGTGAAAGACACTAGAATGACTCCTGGAAAAAATCAGCCATATTATTTGTACATAAAAGTGTTTTTTTTTTTTTGGGGGTGGGTGGGGTTAGGATCTTTAAACAGAGCCAGCATCTATCACACTTTAACCCATAAAGACCCAGTGCTACTTTTATGGCACTTCCCAAATGAATTTTTCTCTTTATTTACCTTTCTTAAGGGATTTATCTCCATTTATCATATTATCCTCTGCATTTTGCATTCCATCAGTGAAAATCATGTATTTTCTATATTTAATTCACTGATCATGTAGATGTTCATCAACACTCAGATTAAGGTTTAGAGTTATTATAGCAGAAATAGAGAAAACTGAAGAAAAAATGACATTTTCAGTAAAATCTCTCATTAATTGAACATAAACCAAGTGTCTCCATTCACTGTCATTTACCAAACTCCATGGGTTTTACTTGTGAATCGGTGTTGCAGAAGATGACATGTGTGCACGATAACTATGGAGCCTCTGAACGCCCAAATGGGTCATATCTGATGACCATGAAAAGATGACAAAGTGCATTTTACACGAATCATTTACATGGATTAATAGGATTAGTGAATCAACAGCTATTAGACAGTTTAGATCTGTAGATGGTTTTGTTCAGTGGTGGATGTTTGGGTCTTTATGGGTTAAGGCATTGGTTTCAGTTGCAGACCGTAGTTGTTGCTCTGGCACCATCATATTAATAATATGCTGCAATATGTGAAGCGCCATTATTCTCAAATCTTGTAGTGTTGTGCATTTTTGAGATTAGTAAAAACATAATCTGTGAAGTTTTTTCATATGTGAGTGATGCAATCTGATCTAAAAACGAGGTAGGATTTTAAAACTCCCATAGTCTGAGTGCGGCTTTACCTGTTCAAGTAAACTATTACCTCATATTTCATTTTCCCCCTCGATTTCTCCACATTCATTTGCGCTCTTCTCCACGGAGGCGGCAGTAAATGGAGATACATCCAACATCTATTTCATGCAGAACTGAAGCTGTAATAAAGCAGCCCCAGAGCTCTTGGATTCTTGTTATGTGTGAATATATTCCACGCTGGGGTGAGACAAATTCCTCTCTGCCCACTGCGTGTGTGGGTGTTTGTGCTATATTCCCCCAGGAGTTACGGTCTACCATGAAACAGTGTGTAATTATGTTTTCACTCGGCCCCTCTTCTCTCCCCTTGTTTGTGTCTTTGCTTTTTTTGTTTGTGTTTGTGCGTTCAGTCCCTCCAGTGATCCTGGTCTATCCAGAGACCCAGGCCCAGGAGCCCGGTGTATCTGCCAGCCTTCACTGCCACGCCGACGGCATCCCAAATCCCAAACTCCTCTGGCTGAAAAACGGCATGGACCTGCAGCCGCGATCCTCCAAACAGCTCTCTCTCATAGGTGAAGAGGAGTTTTTGATTATTTTCAGAAGGTGTTGTCAATGTGTTATGTGTTTTAATAGATACTGTATTGTCTGTGCAATGTTTTATACAAATACCACTGCAGTATGCAAACACCGGAGACATCCTTATAAACATAGGAAGGTGAAACCAAAGCTTAGAAATGGTGGTCTAGCAGGCTTTTTTGCTTTTTCTCGTCAACAGTGTCAGTTTCAGTAGTTGTAATTTGTTTTGCTTTCTATTAATTTGCATTCCACACCAAGGCAATGACAGACTGGATTCTTCACTTTGCAGTTAAATATATATGTATATATTTATATGTATGTACCTCCTTTTGAAGTGAAGAAAATGGAAATCAGGACTGAAAGTAAAAAATAAACAAACAAAAAAACAACTTTATGTATAGAGAAGCCAAGTACTTATACAGGGTGGATAAGTACTTGCTTTTTTTTTTTTTTTTTTTTAAAGTTGATATCAGAAAGAAGGAGCAGAGCACTACTTTTCTTTTAATGCCCTGTTCTCATCAACAGTGTCAGTTTCATTAGTTGTAATTTGGTTTGCTTTCTATTAATTCACATTCCACACCAAGGCAATGACAGACTGCATTCTTCATTTGTGCAGTTTTATATACATATATATATATATATATATATATATATATATATATATATATATATATATATATATATATGTGTATGTATGTACACAGGGTGGGGAAGCAAAATTTACAATATTTTGAGGCAGGGATTGAAAGACAGTGTATGACCAATTAGTTTATTGAAAGTCATGAGAATTTATTTGCCACAAGAAAATTCACATAATAGAAAATGTTTTTATTCTGTGTCCTCCTTCTTTCTCAGTAACTGCCTTCAGACGCTTCCTGAAACTTGTGCAAGTGTTCCTCAAATATTCGGGTGACAACTTCTCCCATTCTTCTTTAATAGTATCTCCCAGACTTTCTCGTAATAGTTTTGCTCATAGTTATTCTCTTCTTTCCATTATATACAGTCTTTATGGACACTCCAACTATTTTTGAAATCTCCTTTGGTGTGACGAGTGCATTCAGCAAATCACACACTCTTTGACGTTTGCTTTCCTGATTACTCATATGGGCAAAAGTTTCTGAAAAGGTATGGATAATAGTGTTAGGTATGATTATGACATCAATATATGTTTGGTTTCAAAACAATTGATGTTGTGCCTGCTGAGAAAAAACAACTAAATGTTCATTGTAAATTTTGCTTCCCCACCCTGTATACATACATATATATATATATATATATATATATATACACACACACCTCCTTTTCAAGTGAAGGAAAGACAAATCAGGAGTGAAATTACAAAAACCTTTATGTACAGACAAGCCAAGTACTTGTCCAGGATGGATAAGTACTTGTTGTTTTTTTTTGTTTTTTTAATACACTTGATATCAGACAGAAGGAGCCAAGCACGACTTTTCTTTTAATGGCTTAGTTCTCATTAAGGGTGAGTTTATTGGCTATGTGTGGGTCATTACCTGTGGTAATAGCCTGTTATCAACCCACAGACACTCAAACAAGGGAGGTTCTGCAAGGTTCACCAGCACATAAACACTGCAGACACTGTGATTTCAGCTAACGTGAGCAAAATATGCAAAAGGCAGGAGTCTGACTGGAGTCTTGTTTTTTCCTTCTATTAAAAACATGAAAGAGAGTAAAAATAAATGGGTGCAAAGGTAAATTAATGTAATGTAGGTTCTGTATTTATCTAGCCTGGTTCAGAAGAAGGGATCAAATCACAGGGGAGGTATGATTTTCTGATGTATCACACTTAATGTCAAGAGTGTAATAAAAACAGTAAAAGTGGAGTCTGTATCCACTGTTTTTCAGTGTATTGTGTAAAATGAGAACCGCACAGTGACAGCTGATAGTGAAGGGTATTGATCGTAAGCCACAGTTGAACAGTAAAAGCAGAGAAACTTTGTACAGTTGGGTGAATGAATATGTTCACAGAGCTGCTGAGGTGACCAGGTAAGATGTTGAATTATAGAGCAATATCTTCACACAGCTGCAAAGATGCAGTACCTGGACAATAGACAGCTGTTAAAGGAACACTATAAACTTTAATTATCTCTCTAACAATTATAAGAGGATCTGAAGTATCGGAAAGGAAGCGGACAGATGGTAGTTTAGGTCTGTAGTGTAGCGAACACCCATCTGACTTTTTGGACTGTGGAGCCACAGTATGTCGCTAAGCCTGTTTATATGCACACCAATACCCCAATCATTATCTGATTTCTGGAGTTATCACATTATTCAAGTGATCATGTGAACAGGATAATCTGATATGTTTTATCAGATAACAGCAGTAATCTGATTATGAGAAATTGGATTAACACACCTGGATTTCACCCCGCTACTCCGATGTCCTCCTGCATGTATTCAGGTTAATCGGATTTGTGTCCATCTTTTACATCTGTGCATGTGTAAAAACAATTAAAATTGTAGAAAACTGGAGTTTCATAGTCAAACATGAACTGACAAGACGACAGTAAAAGGAGGGTTCAGTCTATCATCACTATGTACCTATGTAAGATGAAAGAAATCCGATAATGGACTGGAGCGATCAAAATTAAGTGGACTAAATGTCTACAGCTTTCAAAAAACATGTGAACGTTTCTTCTGACTTTCACTTTCACTTCCTACTTGAGTTGCAGTTGGAGTTTGTTTTTTGTTTTTTCCCTACTTTTTTTTTTTTTTTTTTTTAGTAAGATGCAGATATACTGTTCAGCCAGCAGGAGCTCTTGCTATTTAGTGATAGTTAACATTGGCTAACAGTAAAATACTGATAGCTAATAGCAAGAATAGAATAGAATAGAATAGAATAGAATAGAATAGAATAGAATAGAATAATTTTATTGTCATTGTAACAAGTAACAATCATCCAGTCTGTACAACATCTACTATACAAATACAAAATAAATAGCTAAAAAAAACCAACAAAAACCAAGCAGAAATCCATCTCAAACACAAACATACATTCTGTTATTGCACTGATCCTGTAAGACATGCTGCACATCAGATGTGTTTTTCTGCGTTAATTTTGGTGACTGCATGCTGTGTAAAAACTAAATAGTTAGACCCATATTTTTCTGAAATTTCCAGGTATCCAACAGTTTTGTTCACTTTTCTTTCCTATTTTTTGTCTCCGTACATCAAATGTCCTGAGTATGCATTTCAGGGGAACTTGCAAACTTTATGGATATTAGCTAAAATATCTATAGATCTGTCATATTCAATTGATCTAATTTTGTACCGTCATGTTCATAGTTCAGTTTCACATGTTTTTTTTATCATTAAGACAAACAGGGATGCAATGATCCTGAAATTGTTTGCTGATGTTTAAAATATTAATTTGGGTGATAGGTGGTACCTTCTTTTTTATTTTTATTTTTTTACTTTGTTTCAATTAATCACTACTTCAGTAATGGAGAGGCAGTTTTAGAATTATTTAACATCAGAGACGGCAACAGTTTAACACACAACAGAGACTGTTCCTGCAACAGATAAACACTGGCCTCTGTCATTGGTGGATGTCATCTGATTTGTCGATTTAGCAAAACTGTGACACCATGAGTGCAGTCAGTTGCTGGACTGATGAATATTCTCTGTTTTGGCAAAAGAAGGTGTGTGTGCTGAGTGTGATGCTGCAAATGAAAGAGCTGAAAGGACGATACTCCAATCATCTCACCATCCTTAGTGACGCTGAATTATGTCTTGCCACAATAACGTTGTTCTCATCTCTGCAATTGAGAGAATCTCAATGGCATAGTGTCACACACATTTCGTGTTCAGGTTAGCTCATAAAGACCCAGTGCTGCTTTTGTGACTGTTCCCAAATGATTTTTTTTCTCCATTTTGAACCTTTTCTAAGTGATTTATTACCATTTACTCTAATATTATGTTGTATATTTTGCATTTTTAAGTGAAAATCTTGTATTTTCCTATATTTAATTCACTGATCGCATAAATGTTCATTAAAGCTCAGATTAAAGTGAAGGGTAATTATATCCAAAACAGAGAAAACTGAAGAAAAATAAATATTTTTTTCTGCAAAATATGTCTTTAACTGAACATACAATAAGTTTGTCCATCCAACTCCACTGGTTTTACTGGTGAATCAGTGTTGTAGAAGACAACAGTGTTTCCACATTCACTATGGAGTCTCTGATCGTCCAAATGGGTCATATCTGATGACCATGAAAAGATGACAAACTGTATTTTACACCAATTATTTACATGAATTGATAGGATTAGTGGATCAACAGGTATTAAACATTTTAGATCAGTGAATGATTTGGTCACTGGTGGATATTTGGGTCTTTATGGGTTAAGAAAATTTTTAATTTGTGATGATGCGTGTTCAGCTCTATTCACATCCCACTGTGGGAATTTTTGTATTTTCTTTTTTTTTTTTTTTGTTGACTTTGCTTTTGTTCTGAACACACCTTTGCAGATGTGTAAGAAATGTTAGAAAACCAATATAAGGGTGAATATCACTATAAAGTGCCTTTCAGACTTCAAAATGTCCAAAAAAAAATTTCAGATTGTTCATTTAACTTTATGTTCGACTGTTGGTTTATAGAAATGCATGTTGGTCAAGGTCCCACATTTTTTATATATTTTTGCAAGCAAACAAAGTACAAGTAAACCACAAAATATGAAACAAATATGTCCACCCTGTCACCGACAAATACATGTAAAAACAAGTGAGAGGGTGGAGAGTTTGGGCTAAAGTTAGCATTTAATGACCACATGTTGGACCTTGAGTTTCCAAAGAAGGTCTTTGAGGAGGATTGTGTCACATTCAACAGATATATTTTGAGTTTCTGAAAAGTTTTGTATTAAATTAAATTTTGTGGTGAATAAAAAGTTAAAAAATAATAATGATAATAATAATTGTGGTGACAGGGTGGACATCACATCCAAGTGCTAACACAAAATGATGAAAATTTTGAAATTTAAAATTAAATACTAAATGCTCTCATAGGCTATGTTTTCACCTCCAATGAAGACGCTCAAAATGATGATGATGTCATCAGTGATGTCATCAGTCCAATTATTAAAGGGGCGATTCCCCCAAAGTGACAGGGTGATACAGCAATTTCAAGGACACACATAGAATGTAAAATATTATTATGAAAATAAAATATACTTTATCAAAATGACTTATTTTATCAAAAAGCGTGTTTAGTATAGTGACAACATCTAAAAAGTATTTACTTTTTTTCTTTCATTTAAACACTTATCAATCTCACTAAAGTTAGAGGGACAGTGTACAGGCTCAAATCATCTACATTCCCTCAAAGAAAATTGTGTTAAACAATAAAATCACATTTCAAGAGGTTTAAAATTATACTGATATATATGTAAGTGTTTGTCCATTCTTAATAAAACCCCAGAAGTTCATTATTGTCAAATGTGTTCATGGTGAGAGTTAGATTCTGCTGGGGGACACCAAAGGCTCCTTATAGTGATATTGACCCATAAAGTGTCTTACTTATGTGTCGTGCCATTATAACAGCTTCACTGTGCTTTGGTATTGATTTTACAGTCTGAATGAACTAGAAGGATGAAATCATTCTAACAAAAGACATTCCGTCATTTGGTGTTTTGATGATTGTGGTGGAGAACGCTGTCTAGCATATCGGCCCAAAATCTCCCATAGGTGTTCGACTGGGTTGAGATCTGGTGACTGGCATATGATTCACATCATTTTCATCGAGCCCACCAGAGAAACCTCGTGCCCTGTGGATGGAGCCACTGTCCTTCTGGGAGACACCACTCGTCTCTCTGTCATTTAAAAAGCTCTGTGACTCAAAAATCCCTGACACAACAGACTGTAACAGGCATGCAAATAAGAATATAAAAGCTAATTTAATGAGTGGTTGATTCAGTGGTTTTCAATAAGAATTGATCAGAACATAATTATGAATTAGGCGTAATTAAAGTGGTGTCTCATTTTATGGGGCCCTGCTTCAAGGCAGTTTTTACTTCAAAGCATTACATGCTGATAAAAAAAGAATTGCAACTGAGAACCATTATCAGTCCAAGAGACATTTCACTCTTATGAAAAGCTTTGCGTCAACTTCTGTAATGTGCTACTTTACAGAAGCTGAAATCAGAAGGTATTATTTTTTAATGTAAAAAAAAAAAAAAAAAAAAGCAGAAATTTAGCTTTTGGACTGAGTGTCTAAAATAATTACACTATTTTAGCTTTAAGTGATCTTTAATTTTTTAACCGACAGAGAATAGAAGTTAGAAAAGAGGAAACCCTGCAGATGAAGGACTTTTTAACAATGTCCAATCCTACTGAAGTTCCCGTAGTGATAAACAGAGTATAGATTATACAGAGGAGAATTATAGGAACGGATTAAAATGAAGCCCTCTGTCATGTTGTCACATTTCATGGCCTGTGAGAGCTCCATGCTGACATGGAGTCATCAGTCACACATCACACCTCGCTGTAAAGACAGAGCTGTGATCAGTATAGAAGCACCTCCTGAACAGATCAGAGTGAGGCTGTGCATCACACATGGAGACAGTTTGATGCGACCTGTCTTTGATGTGACCTCTGTGCTCTTCACCTGCCGCCTCCATCGAAACCATGTGAGGGAAATAACTCTGATCAGTACTGCATGTGTGTGTGAAATGAAACCAGTATCAACAGAAAACAGTGATATATGTCACATGATTAAGAAAAGAGGATGCTGACTGTACAAATGCAGAATACGTCAGGTGGTTTATACCTTTATAATGATAATGATACATTTTATTTCTAACATAAGTAGGAATAAAATATAAAGGTGAACAAAAGCGAAAAGAAATTATAAATTCAAACAGAACACTCATAACCCTAAAAAAAAGTCACACAATGTACTATTATTTCATAGTGGCTCTTTAAAGCTGCAGTATGTAGGAATTATGTTCTAAGTAATTGTAAAATGGCCTTGACTGTCACCAGACATTAAGGAATCATGTTCATTTCAAATACTGATCTCACTGACAGTAGTCGTCCAGCCAGAATATTTGCATTTGAAAAGCTCAGTGTCAGCCCTGAAATGATGTTTATGTTGTCATTGTGTGTTTTGGTCTGATGCCCCACCCATCACCTGTCTTCCAATCACAGAGTCAGAAGCCTTTCAGCATCCAGGTTGCCAGTTCCCAGTGGGCTGCAGCTGGAACATTTCTGATCACAAATGTCTGACATTAATAAACCTAAAAGGCCTCATATTATTCCCAAATACATCGTGACAAAGTGAGAAATAAAACAAGGAGATGTATAGGAGATGACTTTGAAACATGGAGACGGCTGAAAGATGAGAAGGATTTGAAGATCGACGCCGGCTCTGCCTCAGTCTGACCACCGGTAAGAGCCACTGAGAGCCGGGGTCGCGGCCTCTTCACCTGGTCCCTTCTCCCGGGGCCGGGCAGCAGTCTCTTCACCCTGGTGAAGAGACTCCCGGTCCGGGACTGGTGAACAGACCGGGTACCGGTGTAGGACTTGTCTCTTGCCATGGTAGCTCCTTGTAGTTCAGTGTTTTCTGTGGAAGTGACCTGTTCATTTAGCGGTGTGTAATCCGAACGGGGGGTGTTCGGTCTGTGGTTCGGTTGGGGGGGGTGGGGGGGTGTCGGTAGTCCGGTGTCCGTGGTTCGGTGGGGGTGGGGTGGGGTTCGGTTGGTAGTTCGGCGTCTGTCGTTCGATGTGTGTGTGTGGGGGGGTCGGTAGTCCAGAAGGGGGGGGGGGGTCGGTAGTTCGGTGTCCATGGTTCGGTGGGGGTGGGGGGGTGGGGGGAGGTTACAGCGATCGTGCAGCTTGTAGGAAAAGTGAAACCTAATGCTCATTTCCCTTTTCCCTATCTCCTGAATCGTCGCAAACTTTTATTTGAGTGTGCAAGACGTTTGTCCTGGCCTGTTATATATTAGACTTATGTAGAATAAGTCTGGTGATGATTTTTTTGTGTGAAATTTATGGTGTGGTGGCAAGGATTAGTGGAAACGCTAGTAGTAGATGCTCATGCGGGATCTGGCAACCCCTAGCCTGGGGGTAGGAGGAGGGGATACCACACTCTACAGTATTTTGAATGTGATTGCAGTACCAGTTTTGGCCACAATCCTACATACGGCAGCTTTAAGAACACTTTTTGTCTGAAATGAAGTAGGAAGAAGACAAGCTTATATAATCCGATCCCAGATTTATATCACGTGGCTAATCAGCTAATGTTTACACTTTTCTCTGTATCATTACAATTCATTCTGTGATGAAGAGGTAACATGAACCAAACACACTTAACATTTGCAAGATAATACAGGTTTGCGGTCTTCACATGTCAAAACAGTTCGGCAGGACAAAACCTAATTAGATTCAAATGTTCCCTTTTGACATGTGAATGATGAATGATGAAAGAAAGTACACATCACACACATTTATAAAACTACACACAAATCAAATCAGACTGTGCCACCTGTTGTTTAACCATTGTTTTTGGTGGATTGGAGCCAGAGGGTCAAGGTGGGAAAGAGCAAGATGTGAGATAGGTAGGTATGGGTATGGGTAGATGGGCATGGGTATGATTTAATAATAATAGACTGGATTTATATACTTATATACTTTTCTAGGCACTCATTCTAGCACTTCACATTGAATCCATTATTCATTCACTCCACAGTTAAACACAGGCGGTGTATAGGTGTAGGTACAGGTATAAGTAGGAATGGATATGGGTATAGATGAGTATAAGTATGTGTTTTAGTAGGTATAGGTGTTTAGGGTTACACTGGTCTACAAGGAAAATGCTTCCAGAATAAAAGTAATGAAATTTTACCACATGGGAGTCACTGATAAAGAAAAATCACGTCAAAAATGCTGGTTGGCTGAACTTTCCAAGATACAGCCTTGGGTCAAAATGTGAAACTCAAGAATTAACGAGAGAATGGGTTTGACTCAAAAGGAATATTTGTCTCAGAGCTAAAAGATCTACTTCAAAACACTGTCTGCACATTAGAATACATTCACTTTACAGGTTCTAGTTAGTGGAAGATTTATAAAACTATTATATAAATGTACATAAACCAATATATATGTGTAATAACACTTAATCATATACCTTGAAAACTTTAGTAAACCGGCACTTTTGTCATTTATTTTCCAATTAATCTTATTAAAATACGTAACATTTAGCACATTTAATGTCTGAAGCAAATCATTTCTAAAAAATTGTAGACCAGTGTTATTAGAGCTAGATTGTGGATTCAAAAGCGGCTTCCATTCTTTGTACCAGTTCTTTTAAAGGTGAATGAGACCCGTTGTACAAAATAACCATTTTACCGGCTTCCCTTTCCTTCCTGCTCATCCCTTCTCCTTTTCTTATACTGTAGCAGGTCCAGGTGCATCCATTGTTAAGGTGTATTGCCATCACCTACTATATTGTGTTATGAATGTGGACCAGAGTTGATGTCCCTGAAATCAAAAACCCAGTAGGAACAAAACAAACACAAACTGTAACAAGGGACCTCTGCTTTCCTTCAAAGAAAAATCAAAATGAGTTGGAATAACACCTTTTCCCTGTGTTGTTTTGTTCCCTATTTTGTTAGCGAACGGAAGTGAGCTCTTTATCGGCAGTGTGCGGTACGAGGACACCGGAGCCTACACCTGCATCGCCAAGAACGAGGTTGGGGTGGACGAGGACATCTCTTCTCTGTTTGTCGAAGATTCAGCAAAAAAGACCCGTAAGTCAGTTTACAGCACACCGTATAATACATTAATATGGCATTAGGACTGAAACTTCATCTCAGTAGAGAATGGATGTGAATAATCTCAAGTGTAGAATTCTGAAATGTAACCTCAAACCCATGTTAACCCTTTAGGTGCCAGAGTTGTTTTTGTTTGTTTGTTTGTTTGTTTGTTTGTTTGTTTGTTTGTTTTTTGTTGTTGTTTTTGTTTTGTTCTGTTTTGTTTTTTTCTACAAATATTAAATTTTGATATCAAGATCTCAAAAAGCTGTCTGTTTCATCCAGTTATGTTGCTTGTGACAATATTACAACTTTGGCGCTTAAACGGTTAAGTGTGACTATGTTATGAATGTTAGATATATGTAATGTCTGGTCACTATTACTCATCATTGCTCAGGTGTTACATTGTGACAGCTCCGTTTTACATGAACGAAAACACAGTCTCTTCTTTGTAACAGAAATTACTCTGTTGCCAAATAATAAAATTTGCTTTGGTGAAAAACATTTGTAAGTCAAATGGCAATGACCTTTGGTTTGTATGGTTTTGACATATTCATTTATTCTTTATTTTGCCTCTTAGTTTGTTCTTTGCCTTCGGGTTTGGTTTAATTGGTTGAATGAATGCAGAAATAGTGTTTTTTTTTTCTAGATAGTTTTATTATTTTTAATGGTCAAAGCAAGGTGGCAAAAAAATCAGATTTTACTGGTAATTTTATTTAGTTAGATTGTGGATTTAGTTTTTACCTTTTTTATTTTTTAGGAATTTGAACATTTTCAGAAAAAATCTTAAAAGAAAAAAAAATACTCTGGTCTACAAGTAAAATGCCTACAGAATAAAAGTAGTGAAATTTTACCAAGTTTGAGTTTAAGTCAAAAAATCAAAATTCAAAATATTGAATTCTGAGATTTCATGAGAGAATTAATGAGAAAACTAGTGCATTGACCTGTGGGGATGCACAGGTTTTAGATGTGGTAGTTTTTATGCTGTTGTGTATTTGTGCATGCTGTACCGCATTTGTCCAGCAGTCACCACCAAAGCGTTCTGGCCATAGCAATGTGATGGTAAGGCTGTTGTATTCCAAAATTACTAATCTCTCCCAAAGTATTGGTCCTATCAACTTGCCATTTTCACTACTGTTTTCCTTGACCAAAAATACATACTGCAGCAGTCAACTCTTTCCGGATTTTATGTGAATCTCCAGACACACACACACACACACACACACACATAAAGAAGCCACTTGGCTTTTATTATATAGATGGGTATTACTCAAAGAATGTTTGTGTCAAAGCTACCAGATCTACTTTAAAACACTGTTGGCACATTACAATACATTCACTTTTCAGGTTCATAAACATACATAAACTTCATAAACATAATGTACATAAACGCAACCACACACATAGATAGATAGATAGATAGATAGATAGATAGATAGATAGATAGATAGATAGATAGATAGATAGATAGATAGATAGATAGATAGATAGATAGATAGATAGATAGATAGATAGATAGATAGATAGATAGATAGATACTGTCTGTTATCATCTTTTACACTAAAACAAACCACTGAATCGTTCAGAGTACACAAGTATCACATCACACATTTCATTACAGTGTAAGTGAAAGAACATGCTCAAAGCAGAAAAAAGGCATCAGATGAATGTACTGTAAGTATTTGATGGGAACTGAGGATGAGTCAGAATTCTCTCCTCTGACTGTTACTAAAGTGCATGAATCACTTCTAAGTGTATGTAGTGACGTCTTCAACGGCCCATTTTACACACATGTCACATATTGCCTGATGCTTTCATATTCACTTCATTAGGTTACATCATTTTTACAAGTTAACTACGGACAGTTAATCAGAAGAAGTTGAAATTAAAGAGAATACTCTATGGTTTGTCTCCTTCCAGGACAAGCGTGGTGTCTTCTTGATTAAGAGGAATATCTTGTCACAGTGTGAACCATTAAGTAGCTGTCAGATATGCTTTGTCTTCTAACACTTAGGAGAAATCACCTCCTCTGTTTCTGAAAGGATACGTCTCAATGTTTTATGTGTCTCAATGTTTTTCCTCTCTTCTTTCCTTCCCTTTTCCGCCATGTCCCTTTGTGGCCGACTGCAGTTGCAAACATTCTCTGGAGAGAAGAAGGTATTATCTTATTTTCTTAAAGCCTTTGTATTGCTGTGAATAACAAAATGTTGCGGGCATGTTTTGTAGGTTTTTCAAGGCTCTGAGCTCAGTATCTACATTTTCCCAGATGTTTCCTCCGCTGTCCAGCAGATTCGTTTTCTCTCCAGCAAAAACTTTTTTAAGTCCTTGCTTTCTCTCCTCACACGCCTAAGGTGTTTCATCCTTTTGGTCGTGTACTGTGTAATCTGTTTTTCAGATCACCTGGGGAGGAAACATTTGCACCGAAGCAGGAGTTTTATGTATTTTTACTAGTAAAGTGTGGAGGCTAGATGAAAAACATTGCAGTTTTCAGTACAATGCATTTCATCCTTCCTGTCTTCGTACAGTATACATTATTACCACACAAATACGACCACCGGAAAGTTTTCAAAAGCGCAGGAAAACCACTGTAGTTTACAAATCCAGTCCCATATTAATCATCTCCACAGCAGCCACACAAAACCCATTGAGCTCAAGTGTTTATCAGGACTTATAGACTGCATTTTGTGTCATTTACAGAATGTATTTATTATATCTCTGTACGCTTAAGTCTGTTGGCATCTTGTGTAACAGCTGTACCTTCCTTATAGTGGCTGTATGTCTGGTTGGATGAAGGTTCTTTGGTTCTGCTCACTGAAGGAAACACTGGGACCCCAGATTTAATGAAAGCTGTATCTGTACAATGCAACAGAAAATGGAAATGGTGTGTAACATGGAGCCAATTAGCTAACCAGGTTCCTCCTCTCAGTTTGGGTGTTAATTCACACTCTGCATTGTATTACCTAACTTATAATAACTCTTGTAATGAACAGAACAAAAACGTTTTGGAATAATGTCATGAGTGATCCGTATTTAAATAGTGTATAAATGCTCAATACACCTTGTCACAGATACTAAATACAACACACTGGTGATTAGTGGCTGTGCTATAGGAAACATTTTTACACACCAGCAATTAATCAATAGTCAGACAAAACATGTACAATATATCACACATGGTGAAAAAGAAGCATTTGTTTTTTTCACAGTAGTTTTTCCCAGTTTTTTTCACCACATCAACCAGTTGATTAATATGAAACAGTGATGACACTGAAGAACCTGTTGATTTCTAGCCTCACTGTTTTGAATACAAATATGTTTTGATAAAGACAGTGAACTGAAGGAAAATGTGTGAAGCATCGCCCAACAACTGCAGTCATGGCCAAAAGTTTTTGGAATGATGCGAATGGATTATTTGTTTAAATGTGATTTAATAATCGCACAAATAATAGAATTGTATATTGTTGACTGCACTCTACCTTTTGTACATTGCTTTATTTTATTTATTTTTCTATACTTAGAGTTAAGTTTATTCCTTTATTTAGTTTAGTTTAGATATTATTTATATTTTGTGAAGGGAATTTTAGATTAGATTAGATTAGATTAGATTAGATTAAACTTTACTGATCCTACAATGGGGAAATTCAATGGTCAAGGCAGCAACAGAATAAAGTGCAAGAAAGTGTGCATGTATAAAGATAGTGCAAAAAAAACAACATATAATAATAATAATAATAATAATAATAATAATAATAATAATAATAATAAACTATACAAACTATACAGTCGCAGAAAAAAATGATTAGACCACCCCTTGTTTTCTTCAATTTCTTGTTCATTTTAATGCCTGGTACACCTAAAGGTACATTTGCTTGGACAAATATAATGATAACAACAAAAATAGCTCATAAAAGTGGAATTTCAGAGCTGATATCTAGCTATTTTCCATGGTTTTCTTGATAATAACCAAAATCACAATACCTATGGCATTGTACTGTCAAAAACAGTGCTTTTAGGCATTCCATGTTTTCTTTTCTGTCTGTTTTAGTCACATGATACACACAGGAGTTAGTACTTGATTGCATAACCATTATTTTTGATTACTTTTGATGGTCTAATAATTTTTACCATGACTGTATACAAATTTACAACTGAATGGATTACTCAGTGTAACCACTGTTTTTCTGCCATTTATACGAATATAAATGTCTTGAATCTTGAATCCTGAATTGTTCTTCAATGTACCTAAGAAACCTGCAGAAAAAAAAGAAAGAAAAAAAAAAACAGACAGCCAATTTTGTGACAACAAAACTTGTATCATTCCCCAAACTTTAGGTCACAACTGTACACTATGAGCATAATGTGGACCATCTGTAACATTAACACCATATGAATTAGATCCAGTCTGCATGTGTCTGACTTTACCTGGACACTCCACATTAACTACACAAACAGAAGACACCGTACACAGGCTGTACATGAGAACTACACATGTAATACCACCAGTGGTTTTACATTTCAGACTGTTTCCATATTAGCGTCAGTTTCGAGCTGTGGTTGAATTTGCTGCAAAACATGCCCTGAATATTATGTGAACCTTTTGTGACAAATGCATGTTCATTTTGCTTTTTTTGTGCATAAGTGTCTTAATAGGTTGCCGCATCACTCATTTTTGTGTGTGCATGCATCTTTTGAATGTGCACGCATGCCTCGGGTGTGTATGAGTGCTTATTGTAATTATCTCTGCTCCTGTATTGAAGCCTGACAGTCTGAATAGCTTTTTGCTCTTCCAAAGGCCTGTACATGAAAGACTATGATCCACACTAACTCATCAGTGGCTGTTTACTAGGAGCAGACAGGCCTGTTTTAATGTGATGTTCTCACTACGGTATGTTGTGGATATGTTGCTGACAAGGCCCTTTGTAGGCATTGTCAAAATCGCTGGCAGCTGCACACTGCCCATGATCGCATGCTAGCAGTCTAACTGTGTCACCTGAGGCAGGAAAATAGACATGTGAGCGAAAATATAGGATTAGCCGCTGGGTTCATTTGTATACATTGCTTTTTCTTTTTTTTTATCAGCATGTTGTATTGTTGTCTGGCAGGTTTAAGCGTGGGAAACATGTTCTATGTGTTTTCCGATGAGGGCATCACAGTTCTTCAGCCCAGTGAATGCGAGATACGAAGGCACATGAAGCGCACAGAGAGGATTGTCGCCACTTATGTAAGTGCAGTTCTCTTCTATCAAAATTTAATGGTCCTTAAATTCAATAAGATGTATTAAAAACGTCTGTGTCAGGTAATGAGTGGCCTGTAGTTTAGGCTTGGGCTTTCTGCGTATATCTCACTAAATTGATTTTAGCATAGTGTAAATGCTGAGCAGATGCCTTTTAAAATCCAATTATGTGTTAGGCAGAAAGATGCCAGTTAGTGTGTAGTTTTACATGAAGAGAGGCGTGCACTCATCAAATCAGATGCACCACTAAAAGCAGGATTCTCTCCTACCTATTTTATAGGAGTAGAACAAATAGAGAAAAGTACCAAGTGTTTTCTGTGGTTATTCTGTTGGTTTTCAGCATTAGAGAAAATCAAAGTTAAGGTCATCATCACACCTCCCTCTCTTTTGTGAGGGAGGGGCTCCTCACCTCAGTGAATGTAATGGGATTAAATGTGTCCATTTGTCACGAGCGATAGACCCTGTAGAGTCTGTAGAGCAGACCTCAAGGTTTTTAATCCATTGGAGAACATCCTTCTCCCAGAGCAATGGGCTTAAGATGGTAAAAGTTGCTTGTTCCTCTGAGGGATTTGGGTTTTACAGGACCCTGTAATTGTATTACAGATCAATACAAACTCAATAAGGCATGTGTTAGCCAGTTCCTGCTGTAAACAGCACTTTCTCCACTTTGGTGAGGCGGAGGTGATGGAAACTCTTGAAACACAACCTCAGAGCATGTGTTTGTGCAGATTTGTTGTTGCACTGCAGCAGCTTTGGGAAGGATTATTTTCTCAATGTTGTATGTTAATCATTACTTACTCTGTTCAGAAGTTATAAATAACGTTACTCATTTTTATACTTCATCAACATAATCTAATTTACTTGGTTATTTTACTAAATTAAATGCATGTACTCTTTACTGAAAGGACACCAGCGCTAAATTATGTCTTAATCACATAAATCGCATAGTGCAGTAGGATGTTCTGTATTTTATGGGACTTTATGGGGCTATATTAGCCTACCTGTGGTTGTTTCACTAAGCATTTCAATCTTGGAGGCATTTTCACCACTGATAAACAAGTGTGTACAGTGGTGTTAGAATCCTTTTCTCATTTCAGAATAAAAACAAGTGTTGAATTCCCAACACTGAAAGGTGTTCTGGTCCAGTGACAAGAATGCTAACCACCTTGGTAGAGCCAGTTGGCAGACTCCAGGTGCTTCGAGCAGTGGTTCTCAACCTTTCTCCCCTTGGAACCCACATACTTCCTCGGTCAATAAGTCATGACCCACTTGTAAAGAATTCAAATGAAGCAAATGTGGTTGAAAAAATAGCATTAGTTGTTGGGTTATTTTCAACAAAATATACACATTTTTAAATCTCTGTATCAAGAGGATATTCGTTTAATGATAAAATGGAGCATCACATGTTGGTGGTGCAGATTCTCATGATGAATATGAATAGAAATTTCCATAACTGGGCTTATGTGAGTACTACTATACATATGACACCCTGCAGTTCGGGTTCCTTTTCATCTCGACTATTTAAATCATTCATTCATTCATTTTCCGGGGGTGCTGGAGCCTATTCCAGCTGCCATCAGATGAAGGCATTGTTCACCCTGGACATGTCACCAGATCATCACAAAGCTGATATATACAGACAAACAACCTATTAACCTATTAAGGTCTTTGGACAGTGGAAGGGAGCCGCAAAGGACCCACACAGACACAGGGAGAGCATGCAAACTCCAAACAGAAAGGCCCGCACTGGCTGGCACTGGGGTCATAACCAGGGTCTTCTTGCTGTGAGGCGACAGTGCTAACTACCGCACCACTGTGCCACCCTAGTATAAATTTATATGTAACACACTCAGGTTCATTGCCTATGAATGAAATGAATGAATATAAAATTTTTATTCTCAATGAGGATTTCATCTGCTTAAATAAAGGTCAAAATTGAAAACACGCAGAATGACGGATGTATAATAGTAACACTTTCAGTGAGTAAATCAAATCCAAAAAAATATACAGATTTGTTATAGAAAAGTGGTTGAAAAGTACATATATGACAGATACCAGGAGTTTATCCACATTTATTTTTTTTCCTGGCCTGTAGTGGTGCCCAAAACCAGCTTCTAATTGACCCCAGGTTTTTATTTAATACAGCCAAAAGAAGGGATTCATGCAGAACAAAAACAATGCAAAGCAACAAAATCAATGCTATGCTTTCAGTTACTCACCTTGAAAATAATGTATTCAGATAAAACCTCCTTGTAATCAGAAACATATGGATCAGCAACCTTAATTTTATTTCACTTATTTTTGCTCAGATGTTACATTTATTTTGTATAATATATGGTGTTGACCTTACTTTGTTAGGAGCACTTAGATAATTGTAGATTGTGATTGGCACTATGTAAATAAAACTGAAACTGAGTCGAAAAAACAGTAACATGATATTTGCAGCCAAAATCCCATTAAAAGCAATTAACTACAATTCAGTTATAGATGTAGTTAGAATTACATCAGAGGAACCACTTCAAACATGCAAACACATAAGTCTCAGTGACAATAACGTGAGCTTTTCCTTTTTTTTAGTTTTATGACTGTTCTTTGAACAAAAGTCAGAATAGGATATGAATTTTGTGCAATAAGTCGTGCAAAAATATTCCGTTCTTGACATAAAAATGCAATATTTTTTCAGTAATTTTCAAACATAAATGCACTATTTTTATAGACTTTCATAGACATAAACTGTTGATATTGTAAATATTGTGTCTATTAACGTATTTATGTCTTTTTTTTACCATATTTTGTGTCTATTTTAATTTTATTCTACTTTTAGGTCTATTCTTATTTGACTTTTGTTAAATTTTATATTTTATATTCTTATTTTACTTTTTACTTTTCAATTATTTTATATTTGCTGCAATCTTATTTGCTGACATTTTTGTATTCATATTGTTTGCACTGGATAGAGTAACACTGCTAATTTCACTGAACAAACAATGACAATAAGGGCTATTCTTTTCTATTCTATTCTTTTCTATTCTATTCTATTCTATTCTATTCTATTCTATTCTATTCTATTCTATTCTATTCTATTCTATCTCACTCAAAGTCTAAAACTGCTGCTCAGTTCTAACCTTTTGTGAAGGATAATGGTGAATGTGCTGCTGATCTGTGAAACCCCAGTAAATCCTGACAACCTTCTCCCCCACCTCCCATCATCCTCTCTGTTCTCTCAGGAGGAGATGTGCCCTAAAGGTGAAGGGGTGTCAGCTCAGCACTGCGTGTGGTCCTCCGCCGTCAACATCAGGGATAAGTACATCTACGTTACGCAGCCCCTCCAGAGCCGACTGCTGGTGGTCGATATCCAGGCGCAGAAAGTGGTGCAGGTGGGTGGAGCATGTATCTGTCCTGTCATAACAAGCCGAAGTACAGCCTCAGATCATCAGTACATCTCTGAAATTATTTATCCAGTAGCTGATGTTTTGAGAGGAAACTCATTTAGGGTAAACTCTGTTGGCAGCTCCAACTGGGAACAAAAGTAAAGTGGTAACAAAGTAAAAGTTCACCTGTATTTATGAGAAAAGAGTAGTGTGTGAAGTTAGACTTTAATGACTTTGAATGATTTCTATTTCAACAATTTTGTAAAAATCATCTTTTTTTCTTTCTTTTATTGTGCATATTTAAAATTATAGTTATTATCAAATTAACTTATTACCTCTTTTTAGTTACAAGGGGATAATAACTAGTGCTAAATACTCAAAAAATGATGAAAGAGTGTGACAAACAGGAAATTCAAATAAAAAAATCAAATCACAGTTTATTTATATAGCATTTTACAACATAAAGAAGCCCAAAGTGCTTTACATTTAAAAGCATGATTAAATTATAAGATAGAAACAGGTTAATCAAGTACCATAAATATGCATAAAGCAATAGGACACAACACACAGTGATAAGAGAGACCACAGATTAAAACCTAATTATGTCTCAGTGCTAAGGGTTAAAAGCCAGTCTAAACAGGTGAGTCTTTAATCTGGACTTGAACAGGGGCAGGTCAGTGAGGACTCGCAAGTCAGGAGGCAGCGAGTTCCACAGTTTTGGTGCAGCAACAGCCATTGAACGATCACCCCATTGTTTATATCGGGACTTGGGGACATCCAAAACCATCTGAGAGGACGATCGGAGGGCTCTGCTGGGGCGGTGAACTGTTAAAATCTCAGATAAATAGGGAGGAGCCAGTCCATTTAAAGCTTTAAAAACAAACGTTAAAATTTTAAAATCAATGCTATGGCGGACCGGGAGCCAGTGGAGAGAAAAGACACACTAAATCCATATTCATTAATAAAAAGGTGCCCAAAAATGATGTTTATTTCAATATTCAGTATCTCTATAAAAATATAAAAGAAGATGTGACATATAATTTAAGCCATTTACAATAAATATGTGGCTCATTTTAAGTAAAACATGTAGTGACTTTGTAACCAAAGTAACTCATAAGGCCAAAATTCAGCTAAAGAAGTATACAGTTTTTTAAAGTTAAAAGTGGCTGTTAACAGGTTAAAATAAGCATTATACCAACAGCATATTTATAATAAAATTCCAAACGTGTCTGATGTCATGTCATGTTTATGTCAGTCAGTGAAAAAGTCCAAACCTGAGAACTCAGCTCGGTACAGTACATCTACCTGTAAAGCATACATGTCTGCTCATATGACCATCCTGAGGTGCACTTAGTTCAACATGCCGTACTAGTGAACCGCCACAGATGTGAAGAGACCACATGCAAGGTAAAATAAATCAAATGCACCTCGAGCACTTGAAACAATATGGTGTCCAGGTGGGTGCTGGTTGCCTCGCTATTCATCTTATCTGTAACGGCTGTTTAGAGACTGAATCCCTCTGGGGTTCTTCCCAGGGTCAGCATCATTTATCCTGAGGCGAAGGATGAGAGGATATGGGTCTAACTCAAGGAGAAGAAGAAGGCGGGGAGAGCAGGCGGGAGATAAGTGGATGGCTAAGTAAAGACGACGACAGACTGTAAACTGAACAGATAACGGAGAGAAATGTCCCAGTAGAAGATAAGAGAAGATAATCCTTTATTAGTCTCATGAGTCACAGTGTTAGAGTAGCAAAGAGCAAGCTCTAATAATACATACTAAAAATAGAGGATAAAGTCTACGATGTAAAAGAATAAAAATGGGTGTCGGGTAAAGTAAATTCAACAAAGATTAATTAATATTATTGTTGCAGTGTTAGAGATTGGTCTGGAGCTTCAGAGCAGTCTCAGGACCACTTGGACTTGGTCTCAGTCTCCATGTGGTCCTGTCTTGATCTTGGAAAAAAAGGACTCAAGATTTGTATGGGATATGGTCATACTATGATGTGTTAACATTATTACTGTAATTTGAAAAAACAGTCAAAAACTTTTCTTTTGGTAAAACCTTTCCTAACTCTTAATTTAGCATTCCACATCCTGCCACTCACCAGTCAGGGGATCACCTCATCCCTTATTCCATGTCAATCTATGACATTCTAAAAAGCTTGATATCCTAATGTGCTTGTTGTTTATCTAGTCTGGTCTATGGTCTTGACTCAGTCTTAGCCTCCCTTGGTCTTGGCCTTGACTTCTCTTGATTCCTCAAAGTTTTGGTCTTGTTCCAGTCTAAATACACTCTGGTCTTGGACTTTTCTGGTTTTTGGTGGTCCTCTTTACAACAGTACAATGTGTGTACAATTATTGGGCAGGTTCTATTTTTGAGGATTCATTTTATTATTGAACAACTACAGTGCTCTCGGTGAATTCAAAATGTTGATAAACCACCAACCTGAATGTTTAGTTCACCAGCCGATCGGCCATGAGCTATTGTGAAGGCAGTGTGTCCGTCATTGTCTTCATCGCCATCTTCATCGTCGTCTTTGGCGTCATCTCTATTAGCAATTTCTTCAAACATCTTCTCTGACTGAACTATTGGTTGGGTTCATTTCAAATGTTTATGTAGCTTCCTTGGGAGAATGTCTACAAAGTTAGTTTATGGTTTTGAGATTTTTTTTTTTACAAATTTTTGAAATATTAAAAAATTTTCCTTTGCTTATATATGTTGATGGCTTATAACATGGAAATAGTTACAGATATCAATATAGTTACTATTGAGCACTGATAGGAAGTCATACATGGACTTTTATTTAATAGAGGGTATGCACATATGTCACTTCCCCCCCGGGCCACACCCCTCTAAGTCAGACTGATTGGCAAAAACCAACCTGCTCAACATGACAGAGTATAGCAGTAAACACAGCGAGACCGGGAAAATGTGAAATATGAAATTAAATTAAGGACAATTGGACTGAACATGGAGCCGTACGAGCTACCAAAGAACAAGTGGTCCACGAACACTGACATGTGGACAGAAATCGCATATCCTGACATCCAGGGTGTAGGGGATCATCGCTATTTTTACCTGAAACAAATATACATGGTTTCATCATTACTGACAACCAGGGTCCAAAACTAGGCAGAGAACCAACTGATCCAACGTCCATTTACAGTAGACAGTGTACTGACCCCAGTGAATATATGCATGATTTACTGGTACTGAGGAGATTTACATCTAGTTCATATCAAGTACTTTATACAACACAGATACTACTGCTGTGGACGAGCACCGTACGACTTTATTCTGGTAAATTATGATATTTTCCCCACCTGTTTTAAATTACAACATTATTCTTGTAATATTATGGCTTTATTGTCAGAATATGACGACTTTAATTTCATAAACGAGTGACATTTTTGTTAAATTATGATTTTTTTTTATAACAACGACTTTATTCTCATGACATTGTGATTGTTTTTGTATTCAACTTTATTATCATAAAATTATGGGTTTTATACTGATATTTTATGACTTTATTCTCGTAGTGACAAGCGTTTTTATTTTCTTATGTGGCCCTAACACGCTTTATTCTCCAGTACCCTCATATTTAAAAAAAAATAGGACCAATGGCCCTGTAGCTTACTGGCCAAATTAAAAGCTTTGGGAAATGTATCCAGATGCCATTTAGTATCACCCAGTTATGTGTATTTATTATAGTACAGAAATAGCCCATGTTTTGGTTATATTCCAATCAGATCTGTAAAAATTAAAATTCCAACTCGATATCATTGATACTTACTGATTTATTGGATCAATCCACTTCCTATCTCTTATAATGGGAAAATTTTTCAAAGTCGCACCAAATCCAGAATCAGATCCAGATCTAAATAATTTCAATACCTTGTGTTGACATCATCATACAGAAGCTGTATACCAAGTTTGAAGTCAATCAGAACTGGAGTTTCAGAGAAGAAGACGATTTAAATTTTTTCCCCATAAGAGCCCTTGTTAAATTTTCCGTAAGTTCCCGGATCCAGAAGAAGATCCTGATCAGCATGTGGCCATTATGTTTTGGTCATCTCCCCATCAGGGCTGGACTGTAGAAATTTACACTTGATATCATTTATATTTACTGAGTTATTGCATCGATCCACTTCCTATCTCTTATAATGGGGGAATTTTTCAAAGTCGCACCAAATCCAGAATCAGATCCGGATCCAAATAATTTCACTAACTTTTGCTGACATGATCATAAGAAGTTGTATACCAAGTTTGAACTCAATCGGAATAGTAGTTTTGGAGAAGAAGACGATTGGAAGTTCTGTAACAGACGACAGACGCCACATGACGACAATAGCTTAAGGCCTGTCGGCCAGTAAGCTAATAACTAGGCTAGCCTCAGTTTAAGTTAGTTTACAAATCATGTAGAGCACAAAGTTCATTATGACATAATGAAGACAAAAACCATGAAAGATCTGATCATGAAACCAAGAGCTTTACTAGGAAGTAACATTAGCCAAAACAATATGTCATTTAAGGTATGATTTTACCCAAAAATACAGCATAAATTAATGTAACCTGACACCAAACAGGATCCACAAATCTAGGTTTGGTTTCTTGGATTTGTGGACCCATCTGCTTCTTTTTCCTTTGTCTTTTGATGCATGTACAACGATAGCTCTGACTGCTTTTCAAACCTGTTCATACAATCAGTCGCACAGCAGCTCTTCCCCATTTTTTATTGAATATTGTTCTTAAGTTTAGACGGTGTATAAGCCAACACTGTCACTCATCTTCCTCTTTCTGCCACTCAGTGGGCACAACCATGATGACTTCCACTAGCGGTGACATCACATGCATACCCTCTATTGGTTGAGTTCTCCTCCAGTGAAAGTATCACCCACTTCTATTGGGAGACTGATCTCCTGCATCAGCACCACAGAGCTCTAACATTGCAGCAGAACCTGACAACCTCACACATTCAACATGTTACTGATTCTTGAGAGAACATGCTGGTAAGATACAGGAACATTGGTCGTATTTTAGAAAGTAAAAGGCTCTGGTTTTCTTAGGAGAATATCTATGTATGCACAACTATTGGCCAACTATTAGTATGCAGAATTAATATTCAACTAAATGAAAAATAAAAATGTTTCCATCTCACTCATTTATTTTCATATGTTAAAGTAATAATAAACATCTCAACATTTAAAATGAATCTGTGACCCATATAGCCACCCTTCTTTCAATAACAGTCATAAGCCAAAGCCATAAGGCACCAACACCAAACTCTAGATCAGTGGTTCTTAACCTGGGTTCGATCGAACCCTAGGGGTTCGGTGAGTCAGTCTCGGGGGTTCGGCGGAGGTCAAGACACACACTCGACTCATTTGTCGGGTGTGTGTGTCGGGCTAGGCCTATGTATGTAAACAAACGGCTTCGGAGACTCTTTCTCTGATTGACATCCAATATACGCAGTGTATTGTTGTTGCTTATAGCACTACAGCACATCCGGAAGTGTTTATAATCTCTTCCACTCGTCTGACGATGAATTATTTTCCACATTGTTGTTATGACTTTTGCTACTTCCTGTTAACCACGGAGGCAGCCATGTGTAGTGTTTGTTTACATTTTCAGTCACCGCACTGGTCAGTTACAATCATGTGATGACCGACACACCGTCGCAGATGGAGAAAGAGAGTGGCACCTGCCAAGGTGAAGCCACGCATTTCGGAACTGGTCTGTCAAAGGCAACAGCAGAAGTCACACTGATTTGCAGTAAATATTCATTATTATTGTAGCCTGATGGAAATTAGGTGATGGGTGTGTGTTAAAATGTTAAAAATGATAAATAGCATAAATACAATAAGTTCATTATTGGAATACATAAGGTTAAAAATTAAACCCATTTCAGTGTGGCAGTATTAAAAAAGGTCATGTCTTGGTGAAAAGGTATGTAATTTGTTGTGAGTTCATGCACTGTATTGGTTTTGTTCTTTGAACACAGTGATGTTAATGCACGGTTCATTTTGTGCACCAGTAAAACATATACCTGTGTCTTGAATTTGAAAAAAATCATTTTATTTTTTAATAAAGAAGGGTTCGGTGAATGCGCATATGAAACTGGTGGGGTTCAGTACCTCCAACAAGGTTAAGAACGACTGCTCTGGATGAAGGCTTTCATGGTTTCTCACACTGTTCAGCACAAAAAAGAGCACCTTTGTTATTTCTCTCAACACAGGGAACTAACCTTGACTCTGACATGTCAGACATGTGCCAGCTAAGCCTCCCACTGGGTCTGAAAACTAACAGCACATTGACTAATTAAAAAAGGAAGCCAGATGGCGAAAACCTCTGGTTATGTATTTACTTTAAGTCAATGTGGTGCTTTCTGTTGTGTTCTGGTTAATCAGTGGGGGGCGCTTCTGAGATATTATGTAGCCTGGGTTTTGATTTAGCATTTTTGTTTTTGCATAGCACACTTTTTACACTGCCAGCGGTAGTATTTGACTCTTGAAACTCTTTTTTTTTTTTTTTAATTTCTGTATTTGTGTCTGAAACAACTTTCATGGAGGAGATGTTCAAGGTCCAGAGTGTAAAATCCAAGGGGCTTTGAATGCAGAAATAGAAAATAATATTGACAGTAATGTTTTCATTTGCGTTCCATCTAAATGTTGAGCCCAGAAAAGACAGACCAAATCTCTAGAGATGGGTTTTCTTACTTTTTTCATTTTATTATTATATTTCTTATATTTATTTTCCTTCTTTTCTTTTCTTTTGTTACTTTTTTTGCCAGTGGAGGGTGATTCATTCGGTTGCAATCTGCAACCTCATGTCTAGATGCCAATTATGCACTGCACTTTTCAAAGATTACCAAGTGCCCCAACCTTCTAAAGTTCAGCTCAGACCAAATATTCGCTATGAGATGAAAACAGAATGTTTAGAATGTTACAGGTATAGGTTGCAGTTTTGTGAACCAGTTTAACAACATTGTGCAATGCAGCATGTTTCAGTCATGAAGGTGGAGAGTAATTGGACTCAATTGTACAGTGCTGATGAGAAAAATAGATTTATTAACAAAACACAAATGTGAGGACAAACATAAAACCTGGGGGTGGTGAAGGTCAGAGTCCATGAAGAGGGTGATGAGTCCGGGTTATGGCGAGGGTGAAAATGACAATGATCCAGCGCTGCATGGCTGTGGAACCAAGCCTGAAACTAGAAAAGCACTCAGAGAGCGCAGACCTCCACCAAGGCAGATCAGTGCCCCCCTGATCACCACCAAAATTTAATCATTTGTTCCTTGTGCCAGAATAAACACTGCACACGGACAGACAGACAGACAAACCAACGCTGGCAAAAACATAACCTCCTTGGTGGAGGTAATAAGCTTGATTGTGATGCGCTGCAGCCGTGCGGTGCGCCACAGCTGAGTGAGGGTGGACGGAAGTGGAAAGGGAGGAACCGGCAGTAACACCAGCGCAGACCATGACAGTTTCTTTCATATTTATTGGCTGTGGTTCACCTGTCTGAGTAGTCCTTTCCCTGCGTACAACAACCAGTATTGACTCCTCTAAACAATAGTACTGCTCTCAACCCCCATTATGTTTTCAGTATTTCATCAGTACCATAAATGTAGCTGCAATATTGTCCCACTGTCCCACCGTCTCTGTCCTTATTTATATTTTGCAATCTTGCAAATTATGTTCACGTACAGAGATACATGAAAAGGTGACAGAGTCGCAGCCATGGACATCATGCACCATCTCCCTACCATAATGGCTACAGATCAGACTTTTGCAAGTACCAGCTCCTCTCATCTCTTTGATCTGAAGTGGACCTGGAGGCTTGAAAAGTTTTTTGATTAAGATGAACAGTCTACAGAACCACTTTGCATATGTCAAAAAAGGTAGATCCTGATTAAATACTGTGACATGGATAGTCACTGCTGTCCTTAAAAGTCTGAAATCCAATAATTTGAATGTTTGCATATAAATTTTTGTCTTTAATATGATTTTGACATTTTTACAATTTGACTGGACTTCAAACTTGGTTGAAACTTGTTAATAGCAATAACTTTAGCATTAGCCAGATAGTGCTGCAGTGAAGACACCCGCTTCTGTGAACATCTGTTCTGTTTACCAACCACAGCACAAGACAGAAAATACCTCTCAAATCCACAATGATCTTAAAGCTTCAACATGTGACAAATATTACACATAATTGGAAAGGTCTAATGCCATCTTGAACATACTTAAATGGCAAAATTTAGTTTCAAATATTTTTAAATGAAAAATATCAAAAATTACTGCATCATGGATGAACAAAAAATAACATCTATTTTTTGCAAGAATTACAAACTTCTCAAAAGTGAAGTTCCTATCACATTTTCATTCTAAAATTTATTCAGTGTATACCTTAAACCCTCTATTTTACAACCTAATAATTGTTTAGAAGAAAAAAATATTTTATCATACCTAAATAGCAAGAGTTTTGACAAATGGCAGTGTCACAGATGGACAACAAAAGTAAATATTAAATTAAACATTTTTTATTTCAATTATCAATATCATATTTTTTTTACAATATTTACAACATACAAATAATATTAATATGATATTCAAGTGTATTTTGCATAGGTATATGCATTTATTAATTTTTAACACTGTGTTTGGAATATGACATAAATAATATAATAGTGAAATATCAATGTATTTGGAAAAAAGGTAGTTTATTTATGAGTTGACAAAATGAACCCAGAATGATGGCAGTAAACTTTGTCACTTTCCAAACATTCACACTCATAAGACTCAATTTTTTTTTTCACAAATTTTTTTCTCATTTCAGAATACATATTCTGGAAAATATAAGTAAATACCTACCAAAAAATCTAAGTTTGGTGTAGATAATTGTAATTCAATTTTTTTGGCCAGATATTAACCTTCCCTTGACTTTGCCCTAGTGCTGAACACTGCTGCTGCTGTAGAGGAGCAGAAGAGAGACACTGGAGAACTTACAAGTGATTATAAGGATTATCCTGGAAAAAACAATCTGTTTTGTCATCAGTGTGCAGGCTGTTATGGATGTAGGCAACTGAGGCTTATCAGATCCCTCATCCATGTAACCATTTTAATCAGAAAGTCTGATCTGACTGATTTCATTTAAAAGGTACCTGTATTGAATTTTCATTGCTAGCTGTTTCAAAAGATCACCTATAATAGTGGTACCATCAAATAACGTTTGTTATAGCCTGTTGTCCAATGCGCACAAGTACTAAGTCACTGCTCTGTTAGTCAGGCATGGTCCGCGACACGTTGCCTCCCTCACAAGTTGTTCCAGCACCGGTTGTGATGCTGAGCTGTTGATTATGGGCCAGTTCTGGGTCACCTCTTTAGGACAATGGTGGAGTGCAAAGCTTACGGCTTCACAAACAACAAGTGCAAACACTTGCTTTCCACTCAATCTTGCTCACTGACTGCTGCTTGTTTACTCACACTCGATCACCCGGAATCAACGATGGAAGGTAACTTCCGGTGGGCAATGGCTGCTCCCCATAGGTTCTGCCCCCGCCCATAATTCGCGTAGTAGAAAGGACCAGTGTGGTGCATTTACGGCACCTGAATTTACTGAATTTACACCTCTCTTGCTTATAAGTAATAGACAAAGCACAATTAATGTGGTAAGCATGACCAGTACTGGTACACTTTTCATTGATGAAATATTCTCCACGTCACCGCAGCAAATGATTCGACAGTAATGCAGCTTTTTTGATGTGAACACAGAAGCTGGTTCACTGCCTGCCAGTTTTCCTGAATTGTTGACTGACCTCAGCTTTACCTCTAGCCTCCATCGTGTAGAAAGCTAAATGCACACAAACAACAAAGGCAAATTCGCAGCAACCTCCACAAAGTCTCCATACACACATGCTGAGTTGACACTTGGCTGACCAGTGGAGAGCAGAGGGCTGGACCTCCCATTACTGAACACAGAGCTTGTGGTCTCGCTCCACTGGTGAGGGTGTCAGCAGCTCCCTGTCCACCCGGCCAGAAGCAGGGTAATGGATTGTGTTATTCCTTGTTGTTGACATTGCACCAGGCCTGAGGTTGAATACCCCCCTCCTCTCTCTTTCCTACCCTCTCTCTCTTTTTCCTGTCTGTCTGATCTCGCTCTTCTCTCTTCCCTTTCACTGTCTCTGTTAGTTATTCTCTGCTCTTTCTTTTCTTTCCCCTGATGCTGTGTCAGATACTCTCACTAAACCCTCTATTCATCTAACCTCTGCAGTGTGGATGTTCTGCCCACCTTACCTTTCAGTTTCTACATCTGTTTTGACATATACAACTACTCAATATTTCAACAATTGTCAGATAAGCTCTTACTCTTTCCTGTGTTTGGCTGTTTGAATCAGGGATCTGCCATACATTGAAATTATGGTTGTGTGATAACTGAGTTATTCCTCCTTGAACAAAACAAAATGTAAGTAGCACCTACAGAATATCTGACTTGATTCACTATTGAGATACCATCAAAATGTGTTTACATCTGCGGCAATATAAGATAATGTCTCAAAACCCACTTAAATTATTCACGATTATGGTCAAAAATATGAGATGGAAACCCCATCTATGCTGTTACTTGTATTTTTTGATTTGTAAATGTAAATATCTGTGAATATGTCAGCTACACATACAGACCTGAAATCATATCTCACTTAAAAGGCCCATTAACGCTGATAAGATACCATATTTTCAATATAATTTTCTAACTGTCCCCTCCTCTGTAGAATAAATAAGAACAGCACAGTGAATTGTAAATCAGATGTAAAATCAACCAGCACACACATTAATAAAACATTTACACAGTAACACAGCCCTAAATATGAACAATTAAACTGTTCAGAAAAACACCAAACAGTTGGACTTGGCCGAGCTACAGTTTTAGAAAATTAGTGCTGAGGACACATTTCCATCTGAAGCAACACTGACTTTGTTCCAGATTGTCCCACTGGTCTCATATTATATTTCTTTTTATATTGATTTTATGTCTTTGCCATAATCTTTACCTTTACACTGGAAGGTCTCACAGCATCTGTCTGTCTGTCTGCATATCTGTGCAGTTCTGAGAAATTGAGACGTTTTTAACAGACCAATTTGGTACCTACAGTTGAGGAATAGTCCCATCTCCACATTAATATGTTTTTTTCTTTAAAACTCCCTTTTTAAAGTCAGGAGGGACTGATTAAATTCATGTTGCTAAGCAGTTACCAGGGATAAGGACGGGAAGCAGCCCTGCACGTCCTGTCAGTCTTGCATGATGGGAAATGAAGTTAAAAACAGGAACAATGCATTCACAGCCAAGGAAGAGACCAGCAAAAATGACAAGTTGCTAAGACCAATATTTTGAGAGATATTAGTAATTTTGGAATACAGTAGCCTTACAATCACGTTGCTATGCCCATATTGGTTGATGGGAAGCACAGCGCCACACTGCATGACGGGAAATGAAGGTAAGAGCAGGTAGGACGCAGTTACTAACTTCAGTCCCTAGATATTGGTATTAATATATTAATTGTCATTTAAATTTGAAAGAATAATTTACCAAACAATTTTTATGTCACTGCTTCTAAAATATAGACTAACATCTTTTCCCAAAAGTCAGCTGTCCCTAGCATAAAAACTACCACCTTTAGAACTTGTGATTCCCCACGGGTCAATGCACTAGTCTATATCATAATACTGGAAGGTCTCAGAGCGTCTGTGTGTGTGTGTATCTGCATGATTGAAATTGAGATGTTTTTAACTGGCCAGTTTGGTACCTACAGTTGAGGAATAGTCCCATCTCCACATTAATATCTCAGCAAGTTGATACGACCACTATTTTGGGAGATATTAGTCATTGTAGAATACAGTAACCTTACAATCACGTTGCTCGGCTGACAGGAAGCACAGTAACACACTGCATGATGGGAAATGAAGTTAAAAACAGGAACGACACATTCACTTACTTCAGTCCCTAGATATCAGTATTAATATGACCCCTGGTTCCCCACAGGTCAATGCACTAGTATTTTATATTGGACTTAAAGCTGCAAGAAGAGCTGACTTTGTTTCATGTTGCTATGGAAAAAATTATCGCTCCTGTAGGAGCTGTCAGTCACATATCTGATCCCCTACCTCAGAGTACATTTTCTACAGCCTGTATCCAGAGTCACAAGGTAAAAGATCATGTTTCCTCCCAAACCATTTAAAGTTCAATACGTTTAATGGCCAACCAGTTATCTCACACTAATACACCTTCATATACAGAGGTGTCATGACTAGATCTTACAATGGAAAGAATTTTTAAAAAATATAGATTTGCTGCAAAAAGTTTTAATGCTTGGGACTGGTGGAAATATAGGTTTATTGATATAACAACTTTAATAAATTATAATGTGAGAGAAGATGTGTACCAATGAGCACACCGCAACATTTATCACTGATTCAATAGAGAAAAAGCCAACATAAATGTATATTAGGTGTTTCAGTCATTTTTTAGTGTTGCTGCATTTTGCAGTATTTAAAGTCAGTGACACATTAATGTCTGTGTAATGTAAGATACTCTGCTTTCAATAGCAAAACCAAAACACTTTTAAGTACTTTCAGTGAGAAAGAGCCAAGCCTTTTGAATGCTAAATGAGATGTAAACACAGCAGCAATAATGGAGCATTTATATAGTAATAAATATTTGCAAAAACTTGGAAAAAAAAAAGTTGTAATGTTTGGTAGAGCTGGAAATGGTGGCATATCAGTAAAAGGTAAATTTGCATAAGTGCAATGGAAACTTATTCGGTGAATATCTATGTGTCTCTGTACGTGTGCAAATAAAGAGGCAGCAACATTCACTGAATTAATACAAGAAACCAAACAAAAAGGCCATATTAGATCGAAACTGCAGCAAAATGCCAGGCTGTATGATGAGTTGCAGAATCAAATGTTGGATATAGGTTTTGACAAAACAGAGGAGAGTGTGAAATAATACTACATAGTCCAGGCTGTCGGTTTGGTTCAGGAGTCAAAAGATGTCAGGCAGCTTCAAGTTTTGGTCAAAATACCTCTTACCTGTATATGTAGTAGATCCTCATTTACCATGTTGAATGTTACTGTATAAAGTAGTGCACCGAACTGGAAAAGCTGTGGATGGAAACATGCGTAAAATGGCGTTATTCTTAATTAGTCCTCCTCTTTCTCTCCACAGGCAGTAGCAACAGACCCTTTCCCAGTGAAGCTGCTGTATGATAAGTCACATGACCAGGTGTGGGTTCTCACATGGGGGAACCTGGACAGAACACACCCCACTCTTCAGGTGAGTTTATTTAGATTCATGTGACTCTTTCAGGTAATACCAGTTTAGTTCTCATCCTCCTGTTCCAACATTTTCACATGCTGTATAAACACCGCCCTGCACAGCTTTACAAGTGCAAATGGCCCTTCTTTATTATTGTCTTGTTTCTGCACCTACTTCTTCTGCTTGTGTATTTAAGAACTGTGAAGAGCGATTATCTTCTGGGAAGAACACAATCTGTATAAGCCATAGGAAGTTTACCAAGCGAGGAAAGCAGCACCTCATAACTAATTGAGCACTGTTGTGTCTACCTGCATCCCTGTTTATGCAATAAGTACTGCATGACAACATCTTATCTGTGTATGTTGTAGGGCATTTACCAACCTAGCAGCAAAAAAAAAAAAAAAAAAAAAAAAAAAACAGCAATTCACAGCTGTGGTTCTGGTCGGTTTGTGCATGGCGTCCCTTTGGACCACTGGTGTTGGAGGCTTCACAAATGAGGAATGATCACAGGTGTGGTTGTATTTAATCTGCCTCAGGGGAGTGGGTGAGGCGAGGGAAGACAGAGAGGGAGAGAGGATGCAGAGAGGAGAGGAGGTGGAGGGGAAAGGGAAAAGTGCCGGCGCCCATGGGAAAGCCATGATGCCGTTTTTATAGGGCTAGCATTCATATGAGAGTGTGTGTGAGCGTGTGTTACAAAGCCACCAAAGGACTCCATTGTAAAATCTGTAACAGACACAAACATGTTTATTGTTCTGTTTTGTCCCATTGGAGGCAGACATCCCATTATAATTGTGTGAGATGTTGTGTTCTTTACCGTTTGGGGACGGGCTGTGTCTATGCAGAGGGATAATACTCTTAAATTTGTGATTCTTTAGAGGATGTTTGAAGTGAAGTGACTCATTGTATATTCAGAAAATTACTTGAATGCATAAATGATTTTTTTGTTCACGTTATCGGTCTCACATAAAGCGGTAGTTGTTAATAAGTGGTTGTTGTGTTGGTGTTGTTGGGTCTATAAATAATAGTTTTGTAAGATGTTGGAACAGTTTTGTTTAGCACTGTAATTTCCATAATTTTTCAAAGAATGGTGTTTCTGTTTCCGTGGAATAGACTAAGTTTTAAGGTGAATGTTAGTTTGAACATGGAATCATTTAGAAAAAAAGGAAAAGTTGACATGATTTTGACAAGTATTATTATTATAAGAGTCACAGTTTTTGTGGGAGTGCAAACTTTTGTATTTCCTTTGCCCTGAATAATGATTATAAAAAAAGACACTATGACGATTATTAGGATCCATACTAAACAACAATGTTAGAGAATAATACTGAATATATCCATAGTCTTTTTTTTTCTCTCTCTCTTTTTTGGCTTGCCACCACCACCCCTCATCGGAGGACAACTTTATTTTTAAATTTAAATTATTTACTGTGATTACTCCCAACTGACCCACATCCACCCCATCCCTTATACTGTGATAGCCCTAATATAGTAAAGTAAGCACTGAGCAGATAATATCGTGAATATAAACTGATTGGACAAATCAGTCAAAATTGGACAAAATTGGACCAATTGTACAGACGGGCGAGGACGAATGGTCGGGTGGACAGACAAAGAGACAGACAGGCAGACGGTAGACAAACACAAACAGACATACAGTCAGGCAGATCAACATGTACAGTTTTATAGTATTACTGTTAAAGTAGAGGGGTCTACAGAGAGGACTGGTTATTATTTGTGTGTGCATATGTATGTGAGTATGTGTGTGTGTGTGATGAGGGAAAGAGAGAGAAAGAGAAGGAGAGAGGGAGGGGGATTATGTATTAAGAAAGCATATGTTGAGGTTAGGTGTCGTAGGGAGTGCGATTAGCTCAGTTATGGTTAAAGGTGGGGTGTGAGATGTTTTCCTGGAGCATTTTCTATTATATTGCTTAAAATCCCTGTCACACCCGATTACAACCAATTAATTAAATGGTCTAACACAAAAATAAAAAAGTTTTGTCACCTGTGGAACGGACAGGACTGAAAAAACACCATCCAATCATCTTAAGCGACCAATCAAAATGATTGAACGGTGATATGTCTATCAAACTCAACTGCCATTTGTCCCTCCCCCCTCTGTGCATACCCCTCTTCCTGCATGAATCGTGCGTTCCCAGAGGCTTGGAGCACTTGTTCGGGTAACAAAGCCAGAGCAAGAGCTTGGCTATATTAGCTACAATAGGATGGAAAGTTCACCAGCAAACTGTTTTGTCACTAACATAAATCACTAGGAAATGTAACGTTAGTCAGATAGGTAGGAACTGGGGCTGTTCTGTAAGAGCGGGGGTGTTGGAGGAGGCTGAGGTATGCATGGATCGGGGCCGCCGATACCGGAGGTGCCAGAGGCCGCTGGAGCCGGGTGAATTGTTGCTTGTGAACCCTTGGGAACAAGCATTGCGCGTGCCAGTACTCTGGAGGCGTGGCTTCGGGGGTATGTCTGAAGAAAGGGGTTTGGACTTTTGAATTGAGTATTTTCAAAATGTAGCTTGCTCGAAACGTTTTTCTAAGATCTCATACCCCACCTTTAAGTTGGAGAAAGGTTATGAAGGGATTCCAAATGTCTTTGAAGCTAATGTGCTGTTCTTCTTTTGAGCTGAAAGTTCTTCTGTGAGGATGAGTTCTGAAATTAGGTTGATCCAATGGTTTATGTGACAAGAGTTCCTGCATTTCCAGTATTGAAAGACTATTTTCTTAACAATAGTTAGAGAGAACACATCCAGATTATTTACGATATACCATTTGATAAAGTTGCCGGTGTCAAAAGTACACTGATAACACTGGGTTACAAAAAAATGTTTTATCCAAGTTATCAAGGTTTTTTCAACTGAATTAGGACCATTTTGCACCGCTAAATCCAAAAATGACATCTGTTTTTCTCAATCAGGTCAGGTTTTTTTGCTAATTTGATTTTGAAAAATTTGATCTTCTCACAAAATATAATAATTAATACCAAAATAAGATTGGTAAGCACACTTTATGAAACTTGTGACTCAATTCCTGTTAGGTACAATGGTGTATTCACCGCAGATGTAGCAGAATATGTCAGGCTTATTTTTGCAAGATCTTCTAGTCGAAGCCATTTCACCTGTAATATTAAAAAAACATTAATCATAAATTGGCAAAAGTAAAATCTTCAGAGCTTGTTTATTGCAAGAAATATGAAAGAATTTTGTATCATATGATGTGAAAATGCCCATAAATGTAAGCAAAAATGTTAAAAAGCCAATATGTAGCATAGTTCAGAAAGTTGACCTGATTGAGCAAATTAATGTGATTTTTGGATTCAGCACACCAAAATTATCCTAAATCAGCTCAAAAAACTTAAACAATAAATTTGTTGTTGACCAGTGTAATGTTTGAAAGCTGAAGAAAGAGGGTGCATCAGATGAACTTGGTCCTCCTAGTGTAACATAAGACCCATATTTTGTGTGTCATCAGGACCTGAACATTGAAATTGCATAATAAAATGCCATATGATTACATTTTACTGTTGTATCTTTTATGTCATTTACATCATGCTTAGTCTTGAAACCCTTTCTCTGCATTTCATGTTGCTTTGCTGATGTCAATAATTTTTTCTGAGGAACACTGTTTTCTGTTTTAATTACGGAAATGATTCACTCAGGACTCATCGGAGCACATGACCTTTTTGCTATTACTGTGAAAATGACACTCTCAGCCTTTTTTACTACATGACTACTTTGGTATAAACATTTACCTGCCAAACAGCTGACATCCTTGGCACTGTGTCTTCATTTCTTCTGTGTGAAATTAAAACTATTAGCTCTGTCGAAACTAGGATGAAACTGTTCAAGGTCTGTTATTATTGTCAACAAAAACTGTGTTACAGTCCTGTTGTTTGATTGTTTTATCAGTTGGCCTTGTGTTGACCCACAGGTTACAGGCTGTTTCAGATAAGCTAAATAAGGCAGATTAAGAAAAAAAGGTGATAACGCAGCATTCAGATTAATTCTAAACAACGCACAACAATGCACACAAACTTGATTAATTACATTCCACCTTGTTTCCCCTTCTGTATCACCATCTCAAATGCCTCTGAGGCTATACGTCCTGTATCCTGGGTGTGCATTTCAGCAACATGTGCCTCCAGTGAGAATGATCTGACAAATTGTGTATTTAGATCAGGGTTTTAATTTATTTTGCTGATTAGTGTGCATTGTGTAGAGTTGTATGGTGTAGATTTGCTCTTTTAACAGGTCAAATGGGTACATAAACCCCTACTCCACAAATATAATTTGTACACCGGGGTATTTATTCATCATGTTATATCGTAACCAGTGTTTTCCATTAAAGATATAGACTTCGGTGCTGTGCTGCGGTAGTGTATTTTATTCCAACATGGTCTTACAATGGACCAAAAATATTGGTGAACAATCTCAATTGACCCTGTTCCTAATGTCAGTTTATTTTGGGATAAACTTGAAGTGCACTGTTTACGTTTTATTACACAGCAATAAAAATGAAACTAGCCCATTTACAATATACACAAATGTGTGTGTAGGCCTGTCCACAAAAAACACACATCTGAGCCAGATCCAGAACTGTCAACCTCTAAAACACAGGTGTAAAACATACGGCTCGGGGTACAAAAACGGCCCGTGCGATGAATTTGTGAAATGCAAAAATTACACTGAAGATATTAACAAGGGTATCAAGGGTGTCAAAATCTGTTCCACATCCAGCCCAATTTGATCTAATGTGGATCAGAACAGTAAAATACTATCATAATAATGTATAAATAATGACAATACCAAATCTGTCTCTTTATTTTAGTGTAAAAAATGTCAAATTACATGAAAATGTTTTACATTTACAAACTATCCTTTGATAAAAAAATGTGAATACAATGAACAAATATGAACAACCTGAAATGTCTAAAGAAAATTAAGTGCAATTTTAACAATATTCTGCCTCTTACTGCCTTTTGTAAATCTGAACTGAAATGCACATGTATAAATGATAATTTGAGGTGTAATATTGTTAAAATAGCACTTATTTTTCTGAAGAAATTTCTTTTTTTTTTCAGGCATAATATTTTCATGTTTTAATATTATATGTTTGCAGTAAAACAGAGGGGAAATTTTGGAGTTGTCATTATTTATAGGCTACTATGTTAATCTCTTACTGGTCTGGCCCACTTGTGATCAGATTGAGGAACCTGAATGAAAATGAGTTTGATACCCCTGCTCTAAAGATTCAAGATTCCTTTATTGTCATTGTATACAGAGAGCATACTCAACAAAATTCAGATGCACTTAATGGAGACGGTGCTAGAGTAAAAAAAAAACAAAAAAACAAAAAAAACAGTATCAAATATAAAAAAAAAAAAATGTGCAGATTACTGCACATTGCAGATTATTGCACATCATTCATTATTATATTACACATTGTTGATTGTTGTTGATTATTTTGTGTGGTTGGTTATTGCACAGTTCAGTGTAAAGGTAGCTCTGGGGTAGAAGCTGTTTGCCAGTCTTGTAGTTCGTGCTCTGATGGTCCTGTATCTTTTCCCTCATGGGAGAGGATGTGTGCTGGGTGCTAACAGTGTTTGACAATTGTCAATACTTTCCGGAAGCATCGAGTGGTGTAAATGTTCTCCAGGGTGGACAAGTGAGTGTTAATAATGGGCTCAACAGTTGTTATGACTCGTCGTAGGGCTTTCCTGTTCTTTGCTGTGCTGCTGCTGCTGCTGTGCCAAATGAGGATGCCATGGGTTAGAAAACTGTGGTAGGAGGAGACCAAGTGTTGTTGAGGAAGTCCAGGTTTCCTGACTGTTCTCAGGAAGTACAGTCATTGTTGTGCTCTAAAACTATGAGAGCCACAGCTGCAACAGAAATCAACCCAAAATGAATATTAATGTTACTGGCGGTGTTACTGATTTTTGTTACTTACTTGCTAACTAGCTAACATTAACAAACATTCACCATTACATCAACATTCATTCATTTTTTTGTAAACTGTAAATGTTATTTCCATAAACAAATCTGGCATCAGATAATCAGCAAGTAAGTTATGAATCCAACAGGTGGTGTGTGAGTGGATGTGTTTATTGTGACTGAAACTGATCTTACATTGATTCCACTCAGATTGTACTTAAACTCTTAGACCAAATTTCCATTTTCTCATGGAGTGAAAAATAACTTCAGGACTGAAAATTTGGTGGTCAAAAAAAGACAATGACAGAACATAATACAACCATGTGGTGAAGCAGGCAGAATGGAATTACCATGGTAATAGCTGTGTCTTACTGTGCCTGTGCAAAATCAGGAACACTCATAGAAATTGGACATTTTTATCACAATCATACAAACAACAGATTGCTTTAGTCTCTAATTTTTTCAGTTCATGTTGAGTTTTTCTAATAAGAAAAAGTAAACGAGTCTTAATGGTCAGTGATGTTCACCCCCCCAGCCACAGATACAGTACAGTTCCATGGCGAACACTAGTAACAGCATTGCACATTAATAAATATAATAAGATAAATAAATAAAAGCAGTTCCTGTGATTTAGATATTACCCTTGGCCACACTGCACAATTGATAATATTAACATTAATTGTTGAACCTTGGCTTTTTCCGCCGTGTTGTGATGCTAAAACTAGTGAGGCTGACTGTGAGTCTTAAAGTTGATTTAAAGTGGGTGTGGCAAGAAGATTAGATGCATTCACACACACTATTAGTTACGAGTTTTATAGCACCTCTATTTTCTCTAAATGCAAGAGCAACAAAGCAACACTTATAGTGGTCTGCCTGTGACTTGTCCATACCATTATCATCACAATATAGAACATCCTGCAGTGCAGTATTGTCTGAATACAGCTTCAGGCGTCTTAGCAACTTGGTCCTGTTTTATCCAGATAGATTAATAAACATAATAAATTCTTAGCACCACCCTTTAAGGTTTCATTATCTTGTTTTGCTGCAGGAAAGCTGCAGTTTAACACATAAACTGTTTACTGAGAAGTGCCTTATTTGTTTATAATTCTGAACATAATCGTCTTTGGAACTTGACCATTTCCCTTTATTCCATTCAAGGGCATCCATTGCTTGGAGTTTAACAATGAGTTAATAGTTTTCTTCCAAAGCTTTTGCAGTTGCAGTGGAGGTAAATGAAAGCGGATGCAAATAATTTCTACAGGTGTAGAAATTTTGTTTACTTTCAAACCATCTGTCTGTATAAAAGGTGTCTTGAACTGACTGTTTCTGCAGCCTCTGAGGTATTATTTGGACAATATTGCACTGCAGTATGTGCAGAAACACAGTCTGTTCTAAGTAGTATATTGGTATTGTAACAACAAGAAAAAGGCAATGAGCTAAGGAAGACAGACCATTATAACCCTTAAAATTGTGGGTCCTACCCTCAGAGAAAATTGAGATCTTCTAAAACTTTTGGCCTGGTGTGCACTTCTGCCTTGTCAAGGTTTGCTCTGTCTCTGCACTGTGTAGGTGTAACAGCTGAGGATTTGTTCTTGTGTCTCAGCTAAGGTGCACACTGCTGTTTTTATTGGAGTTGTTTTGTTTTTTTTTTTTAAACTTCAGAGGTTATAGGATTTAATGAGGCAGAAAATACTCTAAAAAAGATGCTTTTCATCACAGACAAAACTATATCCTCCTCATATAATTTGAAACAATCAAGAGTACAGAAGGAAGCTTTGCATAAAATCTCTCTGCCGTGGCTTCTTCCTGAATTGCACTTTTTTTTTTCTCAGTTTTTCATTTTGTTCATTTCCCTTCTTCCTGCAGTGGTACAGGACTAATGAATAATTAGAGAGCGGGGCATGAATCACTCAAAAATGCAATTGCGGGGAAACCACATAATGGATTTGAGGCTACATGGATCACACCACAAATAAATGGTCTGATAATGTCATTATCATTTGGACTCAAAGTAATTGACCTGTTCGGCAGCAGCCTGTCACTACCGGAGGCAGCGCTTCGCTTCAGCAGATCATACATGTGTATGAGTGTGTGTCTGGGAATGTGTGTGTAGGTGTGTGAGGCATTTTTAAGCAGCCAGGTTCTTGGATGGCTCAATATCTCTGTGTAAACATCAGAGGGAGTGTGATTGTCAATTCATTAGAAAAGACAAATGGGGGAAGTTATCCAGGCAGAGTGACATGGCCTTTCAGACTGTCAGTCCTGCTGCCTATACGTGCCAAGAAGACGTTCAGCTCCTAAGAACACGGTTTATCTCTGTGAACGTGCACGTGGTTCACACACATACACAAACACGGAGGATCTGCTTTTAGCCATTTATCTTTCTACTGCCCATAAAGTGCTTGTTTGTTTTTAGCTGTGGTTTTGAGGTTTAACACAAGCTTAAGCTCAACACAGGCTGTTTGGAAAAGCATAATGGACCCTACATACCCCACACCACATTCTACTGCTGCTAATTGGATTTTCATTCTGCTTAATATCAGAAAATATTGTTGTCATTCGATACCAAATTTCAGTACTTCATCTCACCAGTGTGAATGCATGCAGTATGAGCTACCCAGCTAATAGACCATGAGCTATTGTGAAGGTGCTGTGTCCAGTGTCAACTTTACTGTCTTTGACGTCATCGTCTTTGTTAGAAATTTCTTCAAGCATCTTCTCAAACAAACCTACTGATCAGATTCATTTAAAATTTTATTTGTAACTTTCTTGGGGCAATGTCTTCGAGTGGTGTAAGGGTACTTTCACACTTTGTACCCGAGTCTGTATCCGAATACATTTGGTCCAAAAGTCCACTTAATTTTGTCAGTGTGAATGCAAACGTTCCACGCTCGAGTGCTGTAACCAAGTCCAGCTGAGAAGGTAGTCCTGGATACGGACTGCGTGGACTCCAGTATGGTACGTTGTCGTTTGAAAGCGATCCATGCCTGAGAAAGGACGTGACCTAATCACCACGAGACGGCGCTCCTGTTGTCTCCTGAAAAAGCCTCGGATCCATGTGGCACGAGCTCACTTTATCGACTAAACCACTCAGTGATATATCAGGGACAACAAAGGTTGTCCCTGATATATCACTGGCTAACAGATAGAAAAGTATGGCTGCCATTGTAGACAAATGAACAGAACAGTCGCTCAGTTGATGACGTAAGGGTTTGTCTTCTTCTGACTTTTGCGTTTGTTGGATAGCGACAGTATTCCTTCCACACCGCCACCTACTGTTTCGACTCTGTAACACCCACTCATACTCAGGCCGCGGTATGTGCTTGTGAACGCAACATCTGCGGGAAAGGTGTGAACGTATCCAAGTGCGGTACGGACTTGGGTACGCAGTGTGAAAGTGCCCTAAGACATCAGGGTAAAAAAAAATCAAAAAAGTGTCTTAAATGTCACAAGGGCCACATTTACAGCTGGTATGAGTAAAGCTTCCTTATCTTATCTCCACTGTGCCAACATTGTGACTGGAGCTCAGTATGTAAATTGATTTGAGCTGACAGACCCAAAGAAATGTGATGCATCTCAGTTAAGACGAGGCTTGTGTTTTTAGTTTCCTTTCTAGATGTGTTTTTTTTTTTTTTTTTAACAACGCTGGCATGTATTTGTGATTGCAGATGTACTTGCACTTGCAGATGTAGTCAAATAGGAACACGTTTGATGCCAATTACTATATTGGTATTGTTAGCAACTGAATAATCATGCATATGTAAACTTGTGGGAGACAGATTGCAGTTGCCGTGGCATCCTTTAGCACTGTGGCCTGTCGCTGTTAAGTCTGGTGGAAATGTTATTGAAGAATCTACACAGAGGACAATTTCATCTTTTCTTAGGCTTCCTTTTACAGCTCCGCACTCTTTATCTTTGCTTAGCCAAACACGAACAGTAATGGTGTTTGTCTTTTCTTAGCTCCTGATTGAAAATGTTCAGCAGTTCAGTACATGGTCCTGTTTGCGCTTCTTTGATTCAATTCATAGAGGTCTAATTCTCATGTAGGTCTTATTTCTTTCTGACAGAGTTTTTCATATTGACTGAAGCCAGGTCACATTCTGAGCTTTACACAGATTTAATATATGCATGACGTGATGTCTGAGGACAGTCTGAGAAATGTTCAGTTTTCCAAAGAGCTTTCTGATGCAGATTTCTAGTCAAGAGTTTGAGTGGCACTGTCACAGCTGAGGCATCCACAAGTTTGGCTGCATTACAAAGAAATTTCACAACTGGGAAAAAAAATGTAAGACCTTTGCATTTTATAACTATATACTACCAAAAGAGTTCAGTGAATAACTTAAATCATGCATCTCTTGGGTCCATTTTTGTTTTTGTCTCTTTTTTTCTTAGCAGTCCTTGGTCTGTTCCTTTCAGTGCTAGATTTGGCCACTTGTCCGGCCACACTTACACTTTCTCTTCTTAGCCTATGTGTTTCTGTCATTTTTCAGAATCTCTTTTCACAGCTTTCATTTTTTCTTTTCACTCTATGCATTTGCAGAACTTTTTTCTTTCTTTTGATGTATTGAGGGTGCACCAAGCTGCTGTGCATCTACACTGAATGTTTTCTTCTATCAGTGCTTGGAGGTTTAGTTTGAATTTTGCTCTTTTTTTTTTCTTGGTTTTTGCTTCCATTTGCCTCATTTTTTCCCCCATCGTGTTCTGGACAGGTGCAGTTTTTTTATACCTCCATATTCCTGTTGTGATTAAAAGAGAGAGAGAGAGAGAGAAAGAGAGAGAACTAACAGACCAGCAAACCCCCATTTAGAAATCTAAAATATTTGATATTGTATGAAAGTAATAAATACAAAATAAATTGTCCTCCAGACTTGCATTTTATTTTATCAAGATGGGTTACTTTTCTTTTCTTGCAAATTACACTCCCCTTGTGGCTGGATCATCTTTAATGTGCTCACTGTGTAGTCATCTGGGTGTTTTTTTTTGTTGTTTTTTTCCTGATAGTAGCATCTAAAATGAAATAACAACAAAAACAATGAAAGTGACATTTTGTACCTAAAAGTAATAGATGTTATAGCAATGTAACAGGACCTTGAATTACTTTTTTTCCAGCTTTTAACTGGTGGATTGTGTAGCTTTTATTTTGAAGGATACACCTAAAGATTATTCAGTACACTGCACAATATGACAAGTTGATCTTACTTAATCAAATCTAGGAAACAACATAAGCAAGTAAACATGATCATTAGTTCAGTTTACTTCGTATCTACTAGTTAAGTTGATTTAATGTACTCAAAAATATCAAGTAGAATTAAACTGATCTTTCTAAGTGTAAGCAACTTAAATAACTGAAGACAGCACAAAAATGGATGATTGGTTTGCAGGGTTATTTATTATTCAAACAAAATACCGCAACAGCAACACACATACATGTAAGCAGTACATGGGTCATTTTATGCAGTTACGCAAGAATGGAGGAAGAAAAGGAAGTGAAGGGAATAGGACATTTAAATAGTTTTAATCTAACTTGGAATGGATCTACTTAGTTGTAGGTTCTTCTTTTTCACAAGAGACTTTCATCATGAGAGAAAAGCCTTCCCCAAGGGAGAGGCCAAAAGGTTTAGAATAAGTAAGATTTCCACACTAGAATAAGAAAGGCCACATTGACTCATGGTGTTTCAAAATGGCCGCTCTAAGAACAGGTGTTCTGGCTGATTAAACCTTAGGCACACCTGTGGAGCCTGACTGCTGTGTGAAACTTCAAGTGAGAAACCGTGACATGTAAGCAGCGGTTCGAATCAGTGTATTCGTGCACGTTACAGCCCAACACTGTCGCATGTGTTTGTTTACCTCTGGGGTTTCTGAGAATCCTAACACTTCTTTCCATCTAAAATTACCTTCCACCTTGCCTCAGAAAACTTCAGTGCTCTTCTCCTGCTCATCGACAGTCACTAACGAACTAAGCGCCTCCTGTCTTCTTCTTCTGTGGCATTTTCGACTGTTGACAAACCTCCTTAAAGGTGCTTTAAGAAGTAAATTAACACCATCAGCTGGACTGGAGTGTGACTCCAGAGGGTGTTCAATACATGAACATAAAGTTTTAAGTCCAGTTTTCTCAGATGAACTTACTTTTATACTTCTTTAGGAGAAAATGAGTAAATACTAGTAAGTACATGAGTTAAATTAACAAGATAGTGAGAAATATGTAAAGTTTGCTAATATGATTTAAGCAACTACAAGTATAACCTTTTAGAGTGTAGGTGAGCTGTTGGCATGGTAAAGCAAACATACGATGTAAAGATTTGTTTGTACTATCGATTATGTGCAAAATGGCTAAACACCCCCCACAAATGTGTGTTTTAATACAGTGCATTATGCAGGGTTATTTAATCTGTATTTAAGTGCAGTGACATAGTTATGATGTTAATTGGATTCATAAGACTCAGCAGCAGCAGTTGTAAAGTTCACTCAGTTAATCACAGTAATGTGCTCTGAATTAGGGGTGAATGTTTTATTTAAAGAAAAAAAAAAAGGATGACATTGTAAATGTGCTTACAAGACCATTTTTTAAAAATAGATTTGCTTGATTTGAGTTTTCTAAAAGTGGGTCACGACTTAATGACCAGGGGAATGTGGGTCCCGAGATGAGACCGGTTGAGAACCAGTCATTTATTTCATCTAGTGACATTCCTTGCAGTTGCACCACCTGACTTTCCGGTTGCGCCACCATGACTTCTGCATCCAATTTCCTTATTAACACTTTCAGTGCCATGGGTCGATTAAATCGGCTTTACGAGAACAACCTGTAAAGTGCCACGGGCCGATCAGATCGGCTTTGGAGAACACGCCACATTTGTGTACAAACAAACCATCCACCCCCATTTCTTTCTCACATTTCGATGACGTTCTTTCTGTGTCCCCCTTTTGAGACCAAGCAGACGGGAATTTGAGGACACGCGACCGAATAATATTTTTATATCTTTTTAATGTTTCTTATTCTCCAGTGTTTCATCAGAGGGAGCCCTCCATGCCGGGGGGCGGCTGTGGACTCCGGGGGCTGTGGCGCCTTCTCTCACTGGGGTCCGCTCCTTTCTGGTGGGTGGGGGTCCCAGTTGGCCCTCTCCCACTAGTTGGGATGCGGGGCTGTGTTGCTGGTGCCTGGTTGCCGGGGTCGGCGGCTGCCTTCTGGTGCGGATGGCTCCCTGAGACAGCGCCTCCTAAATTGGTGTTTTACTTTTACTTGTACATTTTTGTTCTGGTCTACCCGTGCTCAGTCAGTCTTCTTAAGTATGTGTGAGCTTGTGGGTTTGCATGTATATGTGTGTGTGTGTGCAGGTGAGTGGGTGGGTGTGGGTGGGGGGCGGTACTGATTTTTAAACTGATATGTAAAGCACTTTGTGCTACAGTTTTTAATGTATGAAAAGTGCTATATAACTAAAGATCATTATTATTATTATTATTATTATTATTATTATAAATTATGCAAATTACGATCAATAATGAATCGGCTGCGTCCGGTGCGTTTTGGATCTAATCAGCAATCGGTCGGATGTTACCGAGCGGTTTCCTGCAGGATTCTTCAAATATAAAAACGACGTGAAATACTGAAAAACGACCAAATTCTGTGGCACTTTTAAGGCTTATTAGCCCCTTAACTGTCTGGCACTTAAAGAGTTAAACAGGCAACGTGGACACCTGCATTAGATTTTGCTTTTGCAATCAAGTTCATGCTTGTCATTTTTAAATGGTGTAAGTTCACGATGAAATGTAAGTGTACTAGTCTTACACTGGTTGGGATATGTTTGATGCTGCTGTATCCATTTTATGGTTAAAGACTATTTCTGAAAATCCTGTATTTACAGTAACACCATTCAGACATTAGAGAGCATTCGACTTACTGAGCTCAAGTTTTTCAAGTATCTCATCCATTTTGATGTGGTTTCTTTGAAAGGTTTTATGCTGTAGCGATTTATTTAGAATTAATCATTACAAAGTAATTTTTTTCCCTCCTCTGTTCAGTTCCACAGAAGAATGGCCTGACAGACTGAGTTTAAAAATTATAAATTGCCTGAATGTACTGCAGGTACAATCAGACGAAATCAGTTTTATAGCATATAGTGATGTGACTCCTGAATTGACTGTATTGTTTTATAATTGACCCTTCTGCATTGAAGAAGCCACAGAGAATCCATATGCACAGTACTGCTCCCATAAAACAAAATGTCATTCTGGCAGAATATAAAAAATTTTAAAAAATATATGCATCCTTGTTTGTGAAATGTACTTTTTATGAGATTCCTAAATGATGCAGATACAGTGGAACTTGTGGAGAATTTCATCTCATTTGAATGCACCATATTTAGATGATAATAATGTAAAGGCTACTCGAGGCTTGAGGAAAGTGAATGTTGTTGAGAGCTGAGACTAATCAGTCACAAGCGAATCCCCCACGGGTATTAGGGCAGAAAGTGAGGCAGGGGCCGAGCAAAACTCAATTGGGCTGCGTTGCTGAGTGTGTGGATGTGAAATCTGAGGATGAGCGATGACAAAGGGAAGCCTGTGGCATTAAACTAAGAGCACCTGCAGCCCGGGAGACCACAGCAGTAGTCTAATAATACATGAGTGATACTACTTTGAACCTCATTAACTGCTGTCATTGTATTCTGCAGCTGTTGTAATAACTTTTTTCCTTTATTCTTTTTTTTTTTTTTTTTTCACATAAAGATTCTTTTCAGATCTTAGAGGGAAATAGAAACAGGCCTACCGGATCTATTTGGTAAAAAAAAAAAAAATGGATAAGATATTCAGAAAGATATAGAAAGAGGACGCTTTTAAGAAGTGCTGCAGTGATGTAGAAAAAAATAAGTACACTGCAACTTATTTTTATTTCTGTGCATTTGATGGTTATGTGAATAGAATGTGGAGTCAGACCCCCCACTGGGCATCAGGCAGAGGTTCAGCATTACTAGTTTAGGTGTAGCCATCAAAACAAATCTTATACTTCTTCTAAAAACAGCTTCCTAGCAACTTTTCTCTAAACCAACCTCTGCTTCAGAGAGCTGCGGTTCTCTGAAAACTTCCAGGAATTGTTGTTTTGCTCATGAAATAGGATTAGAAAGTACAAGTAGGTTTTAAATAGATACACAGTCTATAGGCGCCATTCTTGTTTGTCCTTGACTATGACCCGATCATGCAGGCAAACATGATGAAGCATGTGTCATGGACAATGCAGTGCAGCCGAGCCCATCAAAAGTAAATACGCTCCTCTGCACACTTAAGAAACATGCTGATTCAGTGCATAGCGGGTGACATGAGAGATGAGCCGTTTATTGTCGTGTGTGCTCCGAAGACAACCATCACATGAATAAGACACTTTATCATAGAACTGTGGTGGGGCCACATTTCATCAGCTCCAGTTATATACTGGATGTGTTTATCTGCTCCAGGATGTATGGGCATGTCACCTGGACAAGCTCTGGCTGTTAAGACCTGAGATATGAGCCTTTGTTATTTCACTCACACAAAACCGAAGGGCATCCTCATGTAGTTCAAAGGTTACAGGCTTTGTTTGAATGGACTGTAGAGTAAAAGATCTGAACTCTGTGGTTGTTTAATCAGTAATTAATTCGGTTTTATGCATTTTCTGCAGTCATAATGTACACATTTGGCAGTGCATGAGGTCATGGTTTTCTCTTGGTTTTCAAGGGTTTGGGTGTTATTTGGGTTTTAGCATTTCTTGAGTTTATGCATAACTTAAGTGTATCATAATGGAGGCTGGGGGCCATTCTGCAAGAAAACTAATTTAGCATAATTTTGGGTCATTTTTATTGTCATATGTTTATAAGGATTTTGAAAAGTAACAAAAACATTTAAAAAAACCGCACTAGGGACTACCCGCCATCATTAGATATAAGACCCCTTTTAGTTACCTGTGAATGATTTCACTTTAATTTGGCTTGTATGTTGCACGAAGGGCAAGGACCTCAGCTCCAAACTGGAGCCAATGTGGAAGTCTTTAAAAGTTATTATACTGCTGACAGCCGCTGCAGTTGGCTCCACAAAGCCCTGACTCCCATAGACCGACATTGAACTTCTCTCAAAAAATATTGTTGTTTTTTTTTTTCATGACTCATTCCTGTCTCATGTTTTACTTGGACCCTTTAATAGGTCCCTCTAACCCCACATCCTGCCAAAATATCCAGGAACAGTGGTGTAACAAATAAGTGTGCTTGATTTTATCTAAAGTTCCAGATGAGTATCTAACATTATTTCTGCCAAACTTAGTTAAATTCTGTTTCCAGGATAATGATAATCAAATGAGTTAATTAGTAGAATTTGTGTGTGAGCCACATATCAAATGCAATGTAGTTGCCCAGTATCTTTATTTTTTTGTGCTACTGCTTGAAAAAGAAACTCTTGTTCCTCAGAGAAATTTGGGGAAGAGTAAAAAGGCAATTAACGTCTCTTGTTGTTTTGGCATGAACTGCACAGGTCACTCAACCTCCAGCAATGTTGGCCTTACAACAACACAATGCGGTGCTTAATGAAGTTTACAGTTTTAGAGAAGCAGGAAGCTACCATTTAGCATAGTTCACCTCTGACCTCTAGGGTTACCATAGTCCCGGCCCTTTTGTCTAACTGCCAAATCACAAATTTCTGGCTTCAGAAAGGCAGTTCAGAGACCTATGGCATTACGCTCTCTTCAGCAACTCATTATATAGTCTGTGATGACGAAACCAAGGTTTATGGTGGTTGGAAAAACCCTGTAAAACAATAAGTTAGTAGACATGTTATCAGCAAACCATACAAACACTTGTAAGTTTTGAACCATTGCATCATTCTATAAGTTCTCTCCTATCAACTACATGTTAACCAAAACATCAAGATTATAATTTCTGTCTTTATTTATGTTGCTCTTGTGCTGCTTTTCTCCAAAGGTAATTCCTCAAGCCAGTGTTGGAGAAGTGCATCATGCTGTTCGCACCACATTCCAGAGAGTCAATGACTTTTTCATCCCTCCAACAAACCTCATCATCACTCATGTGAGGTAAGAAACACAACCCTGTCATTCAGGGACCTTTGACTGCAAAGCACAAGTGACCTCATTGCTCCCTCATCACAGCTGTCCTTCTGAACTGAAAGAGAAAAGAGCAAATGAGAATTCTAATGAGAGTCTCCATGTGTGTTAATCAATCTCTCCAAAACATCTGAAAAGGCTATTAACCTTTTCTCTGAACTTTGTCAATTCAGGTTTGCCTTTGTCTTCCTCAAAAATGAACCTGCGGTACATAAGATTGACCTGGAGACCTTCCACCGTGTCAAGACCATCAGTCTGAAGAACTACAGCTGCATACCAGAAAGCATGGCCTACACGCACCTGAGCGGCTTCTACTTCATCCAATGCCAGAGTACGAGCAAGCCACAAAGCCCGGGCCAGCTCCTCATCGACAGCGTGACCGATGCTGTGATCGGCCCAAATCTCAACATCACAGGCCAGGCCTTTGTGTCGCCAGATGGCCGCTACATTGTGACCCCTGACCCGCAGAGCTCAAAGCTCATAGTGCAGACGGTGTCGTTTCAGGGGGAGTTGGGTCTGAACCAGGAAATGGATGACCCTGTGGCTGTCTCTGATCTGGTTTTCCAGCCCTCCTTTACAGAGTCCAACCAGCACATGGTGGTGGCCACCTCAGGCTCAGGTACGGACCTGCTATTTGCCGATCTGTCCTCGGGCCACAGTGAGGTTCTCCGGAGCCTCAAAGAGCCCCTGGGCCCGGAAGCCTGGCCCTGGGGAGGCCCCAACAGAGTGGTTGTCTCCAGTGGTTTGTTCGGACAGTTTCTGGTGACGCCAGCGGCTGAATCGCTCTTTGTCCTCAACGGTAAACAGAGAACACCACACTGCGAGGTATCAGACATCAAGAGAGGGAACACAGTTGTCTGGGTTGGTGAGGTATGAGTACAAAAGAAAAACAAAAGCAGGAGAAGTAGGATTAGGGTAAATGAAAAAAGAGGCAAAAGAAAGATCAGGCCAAATTACCTATTATTAAGATTTATGTGAACATAAGTTGTGGACTCAACCGTGGGACTGAGCGAGAGGAATACACGCCTGGGTTTATTGTAACAAAAGTACACTTAAAAATAGAGATATTGAGAAAACATTAAGAAACCCTGTTGTGATATTCCTATTGGGAGAAAGTGTCAATGCCGTTCAGTGCAACAGTGATCTATGTGCACTTAACTATACAGAATTGTACATTATTGCACTTCCTTCCATGTTATCACAGCAACTAGGCACCTGAAGAGGGGTTATTAACAAACTATGAACTATGCACAATGCTCACTTTTTTTTAGAGTAAAAAGCTTTCTGATTTTGTTTATCTCAACGATGTTTGTCGTTTTCACCAGTGCTGCATATAATCACCACTGTTTGTCCTGTCTGCCTTTAGTGTATGTGTGGTCTGAGTCCTTTTAAAGCTACAAACCCATCTGTTTACTTGCCTTTGTCATGGTATTGTACTGTATCCTCCCTCTGAGAGCTTTCGTTCCCCTCATGCCGGCAGAGGTTGTCTTTATGCACATGTGTAATACCCTCTATTTACATTGTCTATCCAAAGAGCCTGACTGGTCCATTAGCTGTTGACAATGGATGTTTCGATTGCGGAGGAAGCCTAACCAGAAATGAACATACAACACATCTTGTGGTCTCTTAAAATGGTATAATCTGTTCCCCCCATTGTGTCTCTCACATTTATTCTGTACCTGCAGCCCAAATGTGTGCTGTGGAGCCTGAAAACGCCCCTTAGCAGATTCCCTCAGGGTAATGATTCCGGTTTACGCTGACCCAGATGCTGAGGCCATGCCAAAGTGGCATCAACTCTGCTATCTGACTGGCTGTGAGCATTTGTACATTCTCCCAGAGAGCCATGCATCAAGATCCAACTCCAGGGCGCACACCATTTACAAATGATCTTGCATTAAAGGCATGATATGTAAGATTTTCTGATAAAACTGATATGTAGAATTGTACCATAATAACCCCTCTCAGTCATAACTTGTGAGCTACTAAAATGTAATGTGTAGGAATATATCTTGTTTTGCTGTGATTGGGATGTTCATTGGTGTCAGCATTTATGCAGTATGTATATGCCCCAGCCTGTAACAGCATCACACAGGAAAAGTATTGAATCTGCATGATCGTCTCCTCTGCTGCAGGTGTTTGTCAGAGCATATAGCTACACAGACACAACCCAAGGCAGTTCCAGGACTGGTTTAGAACCAGAGCCTCATCTTCACCTGGCTCCCAACTATGTTTAGGATTCTTGAAATTTTGTTGGAATCCAGCCAAACAGCCCATCTTTTGTTGTTTTTACCCAGTAATGTAAAATATATTACTACTTTTTTTTTTTTTTTTAAACTTATTCATTTTTCTAAGAAAACAAGTCAGGTTACTCTCCCTACATATCATCCTACACTCTAGATTTTTCTTAAAGTTGAAATTAAATGCTGAAGTTGTTACTAAGAACTGGTTTAAGAACTGGTCCACTCTCCAGACTTTAGAATATGACACACATACAGTAGTTCATGCTTCACATCAATGGAAAGCCTCATTAGTTCTAGCTGGGAACTAACTTTATAGGTTTGGAAATTGAATTTTTTTGGGTTTTTTTATTGGGGGTTTTTTTTGGTTGGTTGGTTGAGGATAGGTTTATTCTGACCAACAAGACCAAATATAATTTTGTGACAACCAACTGTCATTTTGCAATGTTAACAAAACAACCTTGCATTGATGACTAACACCGACATTGTATTAATTGTTCATAACATTAATGCAAGACATTAAAAGTCATGTGTTCTAGTTAATGTGAGCTGACCAAAAGCTGCTAGCTTACTATTTCCTGATAAAGTTTCAATGCTACTTTTGGCTAGCTAGTAGAACTGTATCCTGATGTCATAACATGGCTCTGTTGTGGCCATGTAATACATGGAAAAGCAGCCCGGCTCTTTGAAGGTTTGCAAGTTGAACCAACTCCAACATACCAATTAGAACTGGCACATAAGTGGCAAAAGAGTAAAAGAGCCACAGAGACTTCTCTAGGTAGTGTGTGTTTTGGCTGCATTCACTCAGACCCTTCCTGTAGTAAAGGTATGGCACCAACTAATAAAAATTAATCGGAAAATCTTACAGATTATGCCTTTAATAATAGGACATGCAAAATGGTTTTCAAAATTTGTCCAGAAATTATTTTTGGATGTCTCATTTGTACAGAATCCACAGTATATGTATAAATGTATCAACCAATAAAAAAAACACTCACCTAGCAGCCTATTTCAAAAGTAGAGATACTTATACAGTACTAATACTGTATTTGAACATTATTCCTGTTATTAGGAATACCTGTTGATTGTCAAATTACTAAATAAAGACTGTACAGGTTTGTTTATAACTGTTATTAAAAGTTGTATAACTACTTTTGAAAAACCTGGTAACTTTGGTAAGGCAAACACCAGCAACTCATCAATCAAAAGCCACATATTCTCTATCTGTGGTTAGAGTCTGTGTAATTTACTTTTGCCATTTGCACTAATCATCTTAATGATGATCCATTAGCAGCGAGATAGCTCGACAGCGTCTTTGCAGATATCATAGTGTTAGAAGAATGACTGGAACTGTAGTGTGTCTGAAGTATTCCATGCCTCTCGATAGCGGTGCTGAGGTCCTTGTATGAATACTGAGTTCGGACAATACACTCCATACACTGGCCCTTCGATGTTGTGCTTTAATGGGTGGCTCTCTTGGGCTAATGGCTTTTTCTTTACTCTTCTTCGCTTCATGTTGAATTGCCCTGCTCTGTGCCTCCAATCCTCAAACTATGACTAAAAATAAATGTCCTCTAATTTTCAGCCATTGCCATCATCTACCCTCTGCCACAGACATTATTGCCTTCACATTAGACTTCATGAAAGTAAATGGGACGACCATTTTCAGTCAGTTAATATGAGTAGCTGGCTTGTTTGTATTGTCCCTCAACATGTATTTAGGTAATTCTTAAACTTGCGAAAAGCTTTCTAAAACTACTTAGAATTATACTATCTAGATGAGTAAAGATAAACTGCACATTCATTAACCTAGAAAATTGATTTTGCAACTAGAGAAGTACATGTTTGATAAGTTCTGTAGCAAGTGCACAGCAGCTACAAGTAAAAAAGTAGTCTATCACTGCAAGATACATAAAATAAATTGTTTGAAGCTTTTGGACAATAACAGAGATCTGTAGAAAAGTGAAATAAGCTCTGATTTTGGCAACACAGTGGACAAAGTTTAGATTAGAAGATTTCTTAGTGGAGTTTGTTAAAAAAAAAAAATAAATAAATAAATAAATAAATAAGGCACTATTAATGCCCTGGCATTAACATGTACATTCACATGAGTTTCAGGTGATGTCTTGTGATCAAATCTCACTTCCCTCTTTGATATGTAAATAAAAGATGGACCCAGTGACAGCACCTCAAAAGTGAAGCTAAAACGTTTCATCCTCCCCTCCATGACTGGCTGCAGTACATGTCATAAACTCCACCCATTCTATTTAATTCAAGGCACCTTCAGCCATTCTAAATATCACATTACACATCCCATACATTTTTTACCCAATGCACTCAATACACTCTGCAATGAGGAGACTAACAAACAAACAACATGACATCTGTAACCAGTAGATTTTGATTCTATTTTTAGATGTGGGAGGAAATAGCATCTATTTACCTGTACATTGTTGTAGCGCTTAGCCATCAAGAGGCACCGATGCACTTCTTGTGCCGAAACTGCCATAAACCTTAAAAATCAAAACAGTACAGATTCAATAACTCACTTCAATAGCTCACCATTAAACAAAAGAAAAAAATGTAGATATTTCAAGTAGGGTCCTGTCGAATGTGGCCAACATGCTACTTTTGATCATAATATAGCTAGCGTGGCCCAGGACGCATTCACATACACACTGATATAAGAATGTGGACTAGACTACCTCCCATTGTGATCCGATTGATCAGATCCCAAACCTGTCCTCCATGTTTCTTTGGTTCATTCGCACCTACTGCTTGTTTCACCCAAAACAAGTTAAAGAAAACTATAAAACATCTGTAGCATCAACCAAAACCAGCATTTCTGGGTAGAGTGTGCACTCCTTCAGGAACCACACAACTGTTGAGAGTCCCAGATGATATTTTCATGATGGAAAAGACATGCCACACAAATACTCACAGCCTTTGGGAGTTGGCAGTTGACCTCCTTTGGCAGGTCGAACATTTAAAGAGAAGAGAGGAAAATGTCAGAACACAGTTGTTTATGTTTATCTCATAAGCCCTACACATGGCAAAGTCCAATTTTCTTGGATAAAAAAAAAAAAGTCTGGAGTCATGTGAATGGAGTATCTGCCCAAAACAAGCCCTGTTTAATTAAATAGTAATCTTTCTGATATGTAGTTGTGCCTGTACCTCCCTAATGCAATGCAATGTGTAGGGTAGAAACCAAGCTGTGTGAGAAAATAAAAAAAATAAATAAATAAATAAAATAGAGTCGACACGAGTGAAGCAGATTTGTTGTTCTTGTTTGTGATTTAGGTATTTGCTGCTAATCAGCCATGAAAGCATTCTGGCACGAAAGCTTGTTTGAATGATTTCTGAAGGTAAAGGACTCAAAGAAAATGTTTCCTAGACCACTGTTGCACTGAGGAGAGAAATATAATTACTATCTGACATATTTATGTTGTTTGAATGGTACTTTGTCCAATTGGTAATCCGGTGTTCTCACTGTATCAATGGAAATAAAAAAAAAAGGGGGTGAATTTAGGCTCAGTTGCTTCCTGAAGTCGCTGTCTCCAAAGTCACACCCCAGTGAGTCTAAAGAAGTAATCTACAGTATCCAACAACTCCAAGACATGCATGTACTAAAGAATAGACCCTAATAAATAACATTCAGATCCCTTTGAGCTCACAGTCACATACAGTTGCTTGTGGAAAAAAAAAAAAAAAATCTCACTTTTCTGCCCTCTCATTGTCACAATTGCCAGCTCGTCTCTTAAGGTTGATTCAGCCGTATGACATCGCTACTAGAGCCAAGGAGAGCAAGTACAAAGAGACTACTGCACCTACGCTTGCCTATATAACTACACTATTGGCTAGCTCATGTTGTTTGTTTGAATCTACCTTCAGTGTCACATTGATTATTTCCGTACCTCTCCTTTAATCCTCGAGTTAAGGGGCTGCAGAGATGAACTGCTTGGTGTGATAGACATTGATAGAAACCACTGTTGTAGATAACATTGTTCATGTTTAGAACACGTTCAGACATGACAAAACTGACTGTACAGTTTTCTTTATGCATTTTGTGTGTTCTGGTTTATGAGGGAATTGTTTTGTAAGAAAAAAATATAATAAAATAACTTGTAAAAATCAGTCACTGGCTTGTCTGTCACTTATTCCCAACAATCTCCTCTGTGATAAGGGGTAATATTCTACAGGGTGTCCCATAAGTCTCCATACATAGGAGACATAATACATATGGTTCTAACATGTATTTCTTTGTATTTCTTCTTTATAGTTCTTCAGCAGTGGAGGACACACACTGAAATGTGTTCCCGACAAAATGGCAGTCATATAGAGCATATTATATAAATAAAAACTGTTTATGTCAAGAAACGTTTATTTTTCCTATGTATGGAGACTTATGGGACACCCTGTACATTAGCGTGTTGACCTGTGGGGAATCATGTGTTCTAGATGTGGTAATTTTTATGCTGGGGAGAACTTCATTTGGCGTCATGCAGCATGGTACTGCGCTTCTCATCAACCATCATCAGGGGCGGCCATGGCTCAGTTGGTAGAGCGGGTCGTCCAATAACCGAAGGGTTGGCGGTTCGAATCCTGCTCTGTCCTAGTCAGTCCGTTGCGTCCTTGGGCAAGACACTTCACCCTCCTTGCCTCCAGTGCCACCCACACTGGTGTATGAATGTTTGGTGGTGGTCAGAGGGGCCGTAGGCGCAAAATGGCAGCCACGCTTCTGTCAGTCTGCCCCAGGGCAGCTGTGGCTACAGATGTAGTTTACCACCACCAGAGGGAGAATGTGAGAGCGAATGAATAATGGGTCAATAATGTAAAGCGCTTTGGGTGTCTAGAAAGGCGCTATATAAATCCAATCCATTATTATTATTATCATGGACTGAAGTTAGCTCCTGTTTTTAACTTCATTTCCCATCATGCAGTGTGGTCCTGTGCTTGCCATCAGCCGTCATGGGTATACTGCAAGGTTACTGTATTCCAAAATTACTAATATCTCCCAAAATACTGGTGCAATCAACTTGCCGGGATATTTAATGTGGAGATGGGACTATTCCTCAACTGTAGGCACCAAATTGTCCAGTTAAAAATGTCTGAATTTCTCAGACCTGTGCTCTGAGACCTTCCAGTAGTATGATATAGATTAGATTAAAAAATGCATCTGAAATCCTTGTCTGCTGACAAAAGACATCTATTAAAATGAGTAAAACCCTCCTTTATAGCACACTGTTTCATTTAGTTTTTCATGCTAGATACATGGAAATGTAATTACTATAGTACTACTACTACTAGACATGAGTTAGCACAAGGTAATGGACGCCATACGAGCACAAGCACATGTTCACATTGCCAGTTGTTTTACCAGAGCTCCTCAATAAATGTAAACTTAATGACCTTTGAGTATGAGTGAGGAAATGATGCATGTTTAACAGTTAGTTTATTAAAATACACAGTGAAGCTGAACCTGGAGTGAAAGTCAGCAGGTTGAACTGCCCAGAAAGTTCAAGAGTAATGCTGAATGTGATGTGTAAATCTGTCAAGACTTGACTCAATAAAGTGAGCATTTAGGAAATACTCACAGAGGTATAAGCCCATGAAGTATTCAACAAGCAAAGGGTGGACCCTCATGTATGTTAGAAATAGAGAAAATAACACGTCATAACTCGTCGTGTTTGATAACACAACACGCTTCTATATGTTCTCCTCATGTTTGCATGTGTTCTCTCCAGGTACTCCAGCTTCCTCCCACTGTCCAAAAACATGCACTTTAACCCTTTCATGCATACTGGTGACTATAGTGGACATCCATTCTCCAGCTGTTCTCTTTCATGGGTTTTGTTGTTTTAGTTGCATATCAGCCAACACAGTGGACACTTATGCATCATTCCATACACTGCAATTCATGCCATTACTGTAACTTCATGTTCTTGATAAACCTGATCTGCAGTAACATGATTGAGTGTAAATCAGTTGCTAATTGTGATTAGACTGCAATTAACAGTCTTCTTAAGCAATTTTTTTTATATATATGTTATCTCCATGAAGAAAGAACTAGTATGATAAAAGGTGAGAAAACATCAGATTAGCTGCATTTAAAATATTTTGGTTCATAGTTTTCACACAGTATATCACTTTCTGATATTGCGTTTTAAATGTTTTTTTGCTTCAAAAATTAAACACATGGTGTCCAAAGGAGTGGATATTTTCGTAACTCCATGGAAAAATAGGTTAATTAAAAAAAAAAAAAAAAAAAATCAATCTCATTGTTTTTTTCATGCCTAAAGAGGAATAAAAACACTCAGGAAAAAAATCTTGACTAAGGTTCTCATAATTCATGCATCAAAGGGTTAACAGGTTAACTAGTCTATCTAAATTGCCTGTAGTGCGACTGTGAGAGTGAATGGTTGTTTGAACTGGCAACACGCCCAGGGTGGGCTTCACCTTCACCTGTCTGTAGCTGGGATTGGCTCCAGTGACCCTCACAAGTACTAAGAGGTTTGGAAAATGAATTAATGAATTTCAGTCTCATATTTTCAGCAGTTTTTGAGGTATTGGGGGGTTTGGAAAAGGGCCATGACACTAATTTCACTCTAAAAATGAGTGGTCAAAAAGAGATCCTAAGTCATTACTTTTCAACTATTCATGACAGATGCTTAAAATTTACAGGAGTTTCCCTATGGCACAAGTCGTCTTTAACTTCTGCAAAAGTAGATATACCTATATACTGCTATATTATAGCTTGCTGAAAGCTAAATCAACAGCCAAACAGTATAAATCTGATCTGATACTGAAAATGTACACGCACAAATACAGATGGACATGAGTGAAAACAATGTCTTATTTGTTTTCAGCCTGGGGGCTAATAAATCCACCCAAACAGAAATATATTATCTAAAACATCACTTCAAAATTATAGTGTAATGATGATACAGAGTAGAGGTAATACCTGACAGTTGCTCCCTGACACTGTTCACACTTAGACTTACTAGCAATGTTCCATCCTCTAAACATCCACTAACCCTCAGTCAGCCGTTTTAGGGTTTAAACTGACGTTAAGCTTTTGTTTCAATCACATATTAACCTCCTGATGTAATGCGGCTAGTACAAACACTGAATCCAAATGCAGTAACTCGGACACAAAAATAAGGTTCAATGGATTTATTATTCACACACAGGTGGAAGAATAATAATAATAGTGACAGAATCTTGAGGATAAAGGTGGGAGATATCCTCCTCTGATTCGTCCTCCGGTTCGAGGGCGGCAGCCCGTCTCCCCGAGCGGCGTTTGGGGTATTTTCCCCGACTGGGGAAAAGCAAAGGGAGGTCAGGGACGGAAACAGGTCATGCACAGGCAGGCTATCACTCAGGCAACAGGACATAAGGGCTAGACAAATACTCACGTACCAGAAAGTCAGGGCGAGAAGATCGAAACCAGGAAATCCAAAGAGGCAGACAAAATCCGACAGGGAGCAGGCAATAGGCAAAAAACTGAGGAATCCAAAAAGGGTCACAACAGGCAGACAAAACGAACAAACGAGGTCAAGACGCTGGTAAGAACTACAAGAGTTACAAACTGGCAACTGACAAGGGGAAAGGACAGGGTTTAAATACACAAAAGGGAGGGAAGACAACTAGACACAGGTGGAGCAAATCAGGGCGGAGACAGGTAATCAGGACAGAGGTCAGGATGAACGAGGAACAGGAAGTAAAGACGACGGACAAGACACATGAGGGAAAACTTAACAAAATAAAACAGGAAATGACAAACAAAACATGAAAAAAAGACAAAACCAGACTAGCGTCTGGCTGCGGGTATGACACCTGAGACCCAGGAAGGTACAACTTCAGGCATTTTTTATTTAAATACTTGCCTATATTGGAAACATCGTAATGCAACAGTTTTCTCAGATGCATTTTTTAAATTGTTTTTATGGAATGTCCTTTGCGATGGACAGTTTTTTTGTTTGTTTGTTTTTTGTATAAAGCTGTGAAACTCTTGTCCACAAATATGAACAGAAAACCAATAGCTGGGTCTAAGGAGGTTAAACACAGAAACTAGAAGATGTTTCCGTTCAGATTAAGTCTTACACATCTGTTACAAGCCTAACACAAAGATAGATTCCATGAAAACTGTTTATTAAAAGGAGTCCAGGATTGTAAACATGCACCAAGATTATCTTCTCAGATCATTCTTTAATGTCGTTAATAGAAAATGTAAGAAGAAAAAGTCGAACTCTGTGCAGACTTAACAACACACTACTGAAACTGGGAGATTTTTGAATACTGATAAAATATTTGAAGTATTATCTGTACATTTAAATGAGACGAGCTGGAAACCTGGAGCTAAAGATAAAGAACTTGAGAATTTCACACAGCAAAGGGGTAGACCCTCACTCATGGCAGAACTACAGAAAATAAAAGACTTCAGCGCTCTTTAAAATGAGAAGGTAGAACAAGCTCTGATCTTCACTAAGCAAACGTATTATGAGGGAGAGGTAAATGACTTCAGATATGACTTTATCAACTGAGTAAACGGTGCAGTGTTTCCTTTATGGGAAGAAATCCACCTTAAATATGCACACATGGTTCACCCTCATAACCCACCCTCTGCACATCCACAGATCCCACCTAACCACATGAATGTTGATGTGCAGGAGTGAGTCTGCTGACCAGCGCTTCTTTGCAGTGAATCATGTGGTCCTCTGGCAGTGGCAGTGCATCCATCAGGCAGCATTACACACACAAATGTCACCTCAGTATTAACATGTTTACAGGAAAAACACTGACTCACACTTTACTTAAATGATCACAACAATCAGCCACATCCCAAACCTGGAGCATCGCTTAAAAATCCACTTTAACGTGTTGTGGTGAAACGGACCTGGCCTTGTGATTAGGACTCATGAGGATATGCAGTGCAATGATCGTGTGAGAGCTGTCACTTCCTTTATTTCCAGACTTTGCTACTTGACGCAGTCCATATGCACAGGTTGTGAAGATGTGTAGTGTGAAGCAATGCAGACGGCAGAGTGTGTGAGTGTGGCAGCCACTGTAGCATCTCCAGAGAACTCCCAACACCTGACAGCACACTTCTGTTCGCTACAACATAATCACATAAAAAAATAAAAAAAAATCTCAGTCACATATGCACAGAATGAGAACACATTACAGAAGACTACTGAAGCTCTGCTCTATGACTGCTATAGTGTTATTTAATACTGTGGATTTCTACAACCCAGAGCTGAGCGATTAGTCGATTTGAAATCAAAATCAGATTTTTTGATTAGGACGATTTTCAAAAAACAGAAATTGTCAAATCGATTTCATCTCTCTCATGCCTCAAGGCCGTGCACCTCTGGGCTACCGTAGGCTCCTCCTCCTATCTGTGACAGCGGTCTTTCACAGAAGTCCGTGTAATGATCACGGACGTTAAATCTGTGATGGGTCTGCAGTAGTGATACCAATGTAAGCCGTGGTTTCAAGCACAGTTCCCCTAATTCAAATATAACTGCATGGGGATCAGTCATCTTACGTTGTCCTGCACAGTTCTGTTCCAAATTGTCTTCTTCGGATCCAGACTCCAGGTCGCAGGGGCAGCAGCCTCAGCAGAGGAGCCCAGACAGCTCTCTCCCCAGACACATCCACCAGCTCCGGGGGAATCCTGAGGCGTTCCCAGGCCAGCCCAGAGATATAATCCCTCCAGCGTGTCCTGGGTCGGTCTGGCACGGCTCCCTCAATTTAAATATAACCGCATGGGGATCACTCATATTACGTGGTCCATGCACGCACGACTGATGCCTGTCACTGACTTACATTGGTGTCACTTCTGATACCATCACAGATTTGAGGTAGGAGCAGTGCCTTACATTGCAGGCTGCTCAGGAAAATGACATACTGACTTCTGTTGTCTGTTGTAGTTTTACCCAAAAATCTAATTGAATTTTAGAGGAAAAATTGGGATGTTATTGTTATCCAATATCATGCAGCCCTACTACAACCAGTGATAATTTCATCAATTAGCCTTGACAGCTGTATTGAGGAGAATAAGACTCCCACAGACTTCCTAAAAGCTACCACATACCATATACTAGAATTACATTCTCTTCTGTAATCCACCCCACCACTGACCACAGCAATCTATGAGAAACATCTGTTGTGAAGAGGGAGAGCCACGAAGTGAAACTTTCCTTTTACTCATTGATCAACATTCCTTGTCTCACCCTATGGTCATGATCTGTGGGTAGTGACTGAAAGAATGAGATCATGAACACAAGGGGTGAAAATGAGTGTCCTCTGCAGGGTAGCTGGATTTAGAAATAGGCTGAGGAGTCCGGCCATCCAGGAAGGGCTCAGGGTAGAGCCGCTGGTCCTCCACATCAAGAGGAGCCAGATGAGGTGGTTTGAGCATCTGGTCAGGATGCCTCTTAGACCCCTCCCAGGTGAGGTTTTTCAGCTATGTCCAACCAGGAGAAGTGGGGCAGACCCAGATTGCACTTGGGGAATTGGATGGATGGATGGATGGATGGATGACATTGTTATACATAACCATTTCTGTCATTCTAGCAATCTGGCTCCAGTTAAAGGAGTGATATTGTGCTTTTTTAAATGGAATTATGCATTTTAAAACATTTCCCTGTGGTCTACATAAACTGTAAATGCTATGCTTGGGTCTGAATTCTTCATTAATTCAACTCCACAGGTCCATCTTCAACCCTATTTTTGAATAAAGACAGGAGAAAAGTCGTTTTGAGCGCTGGCCCTTTAAATGAAAAGGAGCCACTTCACGCCCCACCCCCTCCAGGTTGTTGGCTGTGCTGTGCTGTCCCGTTCAGCCACTTGAGTTTGTTAATACAACCAACAACTGAACATTTTAAGTAATCGGCTCAAAGTTTGGACATATTTTCAGTATGGACTACAACCACTGCAGCTGACAAACAATTATGGCGTACTCTGAGAAATGTTCGTCAGAAGTCTTGACCTTATATATGCAAATGTTGTGATGTAACTAGCTATAGAATGTAACAAATTAAGAAGGAATTGAAACGGGTTGTAGAAATCCACTCATTTTTTGCCAAAATGAATATAAAGATAGCTTTGCAGCACCTGGAGGGTTCAAATTCAAACTTTTTGAACTATTAATGTCCAAATACATGAAAAAATGTACCAAAGACTAAAGTGGGTTTAGCAAAATATGACCCCTTTAAGGCTGTAGTGCCTGATAGTTTTTTAGTGTCACTGGGCAAAACGTCCATAATTCCCTTGAAACACATTGTAATTCAGGTGGTCTGAGAGGACATAAGACTTCTACTTTCTACTTACTTCCATGTGTTTTCAGGCTGTAGGAAATTTTCAGACAGATAGAGAGGTCAAATATGTGATTGCTGTTAATACTGATCACTGATCAGATGAAGCCAGACATGACTGTGATCTAACCTGGGTCTTGACAAACCGAAAGTCTGGAAAAATGGCTTCATTCTTTTTCATAACGTCTGTCTTTACATTTAGTCTGTGATTTGGACTGAGGGCAGAGAGCTGCAGAAAAGCAAGTATTTTCAAGTTGTTTTTTTCCCCATGATTTTGACTCATACAGCTTTAAATGCGTCACTATCAGTCATGACCCTAAATTTCTTCAAAATTCCATTTTCCAGGGAAGTTGGCTTTTACATCTCAAACTGTGTGTACAACTATGTCAGACCATTTTGTTGTGGTTACTACTTTTTTATAATCATTTAAAGGTTCAAAGTGTGATATTTAGTGACAACTACTGTTTAAGATGCAGACTGTAATTAAATATCCTTTCACATACCATGACAGCAAACAAAAAAAATAACAACAACAATAAGAATGTGTTTGGTTTGACTGTTCATGGGGGAAATTCTGGTCCACCCTCAAACATAGAGGTGCCATTAACATGCCTTAACACTGGATGCCACCCTCTATAATGGAAACTGAAGTCTGTTCAGAGCCACTGTAGAAACAGCTCTATAGGTATAAACTGAAGTTTTTAAGCAAACAAAAATATAACCATTCTTATTTTCAAGTAACTATGCAGCAATGAACACAATGAATTATTATGAATTATATATTTTCTGCCATTAGACCCCCTTACTTCCCCCTAAATTTTACATAATGGATCTGTAATTGTTATATGTTAAATATATGAGTAGAATGGCAGAGATTTAGCAGCTGTCATCTTTTCTTTGTAAAAGTGAATATCTTTTGGGTTTTTGGATGTATGGTTAATTAAAACAGCCACTCTTAATACATGCCCTCCAGCCGAGGGAAACTTCAACAAATGTCTTTTGTTATTGATAATGTATCACCAAAAAAATCTTCTTTTAATCTCATAATTAAAAGAATTCCAGTTGCAGCCCTTCAATGTAGTGACATACTGTATATGAAATCTCGTTTAGGTTTAAACAAATTAAAAAGAGTTAAATGAGCATAGTTTTGGAATTTACAATGTGCAACATCCTACAGTTCATGCTATTTCATCACTGTCTTTCAACAGGGCCTCATAAATCACACACCCACCACTTGTCAGTCTGCTTTAAAGGTGCTGTGTGCGACAAGGTTAGACAGAGTAACAAGCCCCTGTCTGAGCTGTGACATTCAGCCACCAGCCCCACTCATGTTTCAGCCATTGTCATTTATGGTCACAGCGCTGTGATGAGCTGGCATCGAGCTGGCCTTCATTCCTTTATGAGTTAATGTAATCTATTGTCTTTCTGTGCTCAGCACGCTCCAACAATCCATGACCATTACTGACAACACTGTTCTACTGAGGGACGCTGTCAATACACTCTCTATCAGTGTCGGCGTGACAGAAAGAAGAGGCGAAGGCAGAAAAAAGGGAATAAAGACTTCCTGCAGCTGAACATCAGTGAAGTAGTAGAATCTGATCTCACATGCAATTATTGCCTTGTTCGTGTCTGCTTCAATATTCTGTGAATCAAAACAGAACCGAGACAGGAAGATGCTGTCCTTCATCTGGTCTTCAAAGCTGACTGAAATCTGAGACCACAGCAGAACACAGCGATTCTGTGAATAATCAGAATCACTGTGATTAAACAATGTCTGCTAGAGAAAGCACCATATAACTGCCTCGACTGTATTGTAGGGATGCACCGATCCGATACCAGTATCGGGCATCGGCTCCGATACTCAGTGTGTGTACTTGTACTCGTACTCGTACTCGTAAACCGATACAAATGCGCCGATACCACTTATGGCTGTGTGACATTCACAGTTCAGTGCAGCAGGTATGCAGCAGTGGAATAATGTGTGGGGAGTGTGAAGAGTGATGGAGAGTTTTCAAAATAAATGACGGTCATAAAAGTAACGCTGACTGCAAGTAACGTTAATGACAAAGATAGATACGAATGGAGCGTTCTGTCCGTCCTCTGCATACATTCCATCCGTTTTCCAGGTGCTCGTGGATGCGTACCCAGACGGAGAATACCAGCGGCAACCATAGAGGTAGAGGATCTGTTCAAAGAGCCACTGTGTGAGTTAGAGAAAAACTACTGACAGATTTATGACAACTACCCAGCAAGGTTATAATCGTTAACGAAAACGAACGAAATGACGAAAACTAAACTTGAAAAAAAGATTTTCGTTAACTGAAATAAATAAAAACTCTAATTAAAAGAAAAAAAAAGATAACTAACTGAAACTGTATTGTGTGGTTACAAAACTAACTAAAACGTATAAAAATGATGGATAAAATTCCCTTCATTTTCGTCTTTGTCAATATCAGATTGATATCAAATTGATTTATTTCGCTCCAGCAATTTGAGCTGGCGGCACCATAAGGCACTTCACAGTCCATTATGTCTGGTCACTGTGGTTTCCAGTCGTCTTCTGGTCCCCACTCTACCTGGAAACATACAGACTAAAGCTGGGACAAAGCAGCACAGTCCTGGATGGTATTTACTTTAGTGATGGGTGGGGTCGGGTATTTTTTTTTTTTTTTGCTCACTGTGTGTGAGCGGAGCGGAGCTAAAGGACCGAGTCAGACAGGTGTAAGCATCCAGGTAAAGACTGGAGAGTTTATCACCATGAAAAGGCCTTCCAAGCCCTTAACTGCACAGTTTAGAAGAGGAGAGAAGAGGAGGATGAAAACTAATCCAATTACAGAGGTATGGAACCTGATATAATGTTAAAAAACGTTTGATGTTACTAGCTACAGCAATAGAAACATGTATATATATATATATATATATATATATATATATATATATATATATATATATACATGTTTCTATCTGGTTTAACAGCTGGTTAGCTGGTTTATATATATATATATATATTGTGTGTGTGTATGTGTGTGTGTGTGTGTGTGTGTGTGTTTCTATCTGGTTTAACTGCTGGTTAGCTGGTTTATATTTATATTTATTTCTGTCTGCTTTAACTGCTGGTTAGCTGGTTTATATATGTTTCTATCTGGTTTACTGCTGGCTGCTTTGTGCATCTCCTCTCACGCTTTGCACATCTTCGCATTGTTTTCACGTAAGTTACATTGTGTATGGATCACACACACACACCCCCAACCTGCTATAGGGAATTTATACATTGTACTGTACATGTGTTTGTGTCTCTGCTCAGTCAATGAGCCGCCCTAACTCAACCCCCAAATAAAGTGTCCAGAGTAACCCGCTGATTCGCGCCTCACTAATTTCTTTGAATAGGATGGTGAGGAAGATAAAATATATGACATTACTAAAACTAATACTAAAACAAAACTAAACTAAACTAAACTAAAACTAAGCATTCAGAAAAAAACAATAACTAATAAAAACTAGCAAACATGCTCTAAAAACTAATTAAAACTAACTGAATTAGAGAGAAAAAGTCAAAACTAAATAAAACTAAACTATAATTAAAAATCCAAAACTATTATAACCTTGCTACCCAGGGCTGGGCCGGTTTCCATCCTACTTATAATACTATGGGGGTAAGAAGTGGTGCAGACCACCACCAGCGGAAGTGAAAACGAAACTTATAGCTCATTTATCTTTTCCCTACCTTCGCTTTTAAACCTTACTAGCAAAAATGCTGCAATATTAGTATCACATTAGTGTTGCCTCTGTCGTCTCCATGTTTGTTATTACTGACTTCCTTCTTCTTCTCAAAAACCTTTACTCTTCTTCGTGGTATTTGTCCAGTTTGGTTAATTCAGAGCAGCGCCCCCTGGTGGATTAATTGAGAAACGCTCATTCCAACACAATAAATGTCAATAGCAGCACCTTGTTACTCAGACTGATGACAATGACAATAAAGCCCATTTACAAAAGGAACTAAGAACTGGAAAGGGATTATTAGGTACTCGTATCGGTACTCGGTATCGGCAAGTACTCAAACGTAAGTACTTGCACTCGTACTCGGTCTGGAAAAAAGTGGTATCGTGCATCCCTACTGTATTGACATGTTAAACTCCTGTAACCTGATGAAAATGAATCTTTAGCTCAATGTGAATACACATAACATGTAAATATATCTGCAGAATAAAAAAAGAAAAACAGAATAACATAAATAACACATAAATAAAACAAAATATGAAGTGATGGTGGATGTTGGTACCTTTGCAGGAACATCAGAAGTACCACCATTTCTGTACACATAATTGTGATAATTTCTGTTTTATTTTGCCATATATACTTTGGCTAGACAGATTTCCCTTCTGGATATAACTAAGCAAATACATAGTAACCTTCCATTGGATAATTACTGCAGGGATTAATGTGTTTCAGCTCCAAAAAATTATTTAAAACATTAACTGATACAGTGAGTAGCCTCTCATTTCTTACACAACCATCAGTTTGATAGAGATCATAAAGATTCGACTGTGTTTTAATGGAAAAAGGTCATGTGTCTGATGAGTCCAAATTGACTATGTTCCACAGTAATGGACGCATCAGATTGAGGGAGGTGGATGAAGTGATCACCCATCATGCTTAGTGCCTACAGCACAAGCCTATGTGGGCAGTGTTGTGATCTGATGTCGAGTCAGTTGGTCAGGTCTAGGTTCAGTTATGTTATGTGTCCATACAATGCGGTCAGCTGAACATGAATATACTGAATGACCAGGTCTGAACATCAGTGGGTTCTTTTCTTCACTAATGACGCAGACATATTCCAAGTTGACAATACCAGGATTCATCAGGCTCAATCTGTTAACTCTTTAAAACCTGACATGTCATTGCTTATACACCCTGCGCATATGCAGTTTGGAAGGCTGTAAGTCTTTCACTGTCTGTGCAATTGGAAAAATGTTAATGGTTTCTGAAACCTGAAACGTTGCGCTTTATAGGTTTTATTGGTTCATTATGGTGATTTCATTCATAACTGTACTAGAGCTGGAGAAGAAGCTGTTTCAGCAGTATAATAGCAAACATGCAGTATATTGTAAATGACTGCTGGACTTTGAAAGTTCTAAGTGCTCTGGAAAAATGAGCAAAAGGACTCACTCACAGCATATTTTCTAACCTTTTTACAGTCAAAATAAGAAAAAACTAGAAAAGCACTTGGAGAGAGAGAGACCTCTACCAAGGCAGATCAGTTTTTGTTTTTTTTTTAATTTTGCAAATTTGCTTTTCGGCCAACTTTGAGGAACTATATCTCCTTAGGTATTCAAGCCACACTGCTGAAACTTACTGTCTGGGGTGAAATCCCCCTGAAAAGACCATATTTTGCATCAGAATAATTGTAGGTGCCTTCATGTTTGGTCCATGAGGCCTTGAGATCACCTAAATCAATAACCCTAATCTTTCTGTGACATTCATCCTTTAAGATCAATCAAACAACACATTTTTCCTCCATGATGAATAAATTTGTTCAGGATTCTGAATAGAATTCCCAGAATTAGGTTGGCCAGCATCATAAATATTCTGGGAAATCTTAGCTACATTTATGTCATTGACCCTGGTGAAATTGGGTCAACTGATCAGCTCCATCCAATTTCCGAGAAGTCTCTACTCCAGGCATCAACCTGAGCCAGTTCTGGGAAATCTATAATTATTCTATCTGAACCATCATGCAGTTCCACACCCTAGTTCAAATATCTCCAGTATTATCATAACTTGTGCAATAATCAGTGCCATTATACTATTAAAAAGGCCATTTACACCTACGTTTGTATACAATTTGAAGAAAATATAGTCATGCAGTAAAAAAAAAAAATATTAAAAATCGAACCAGTTCTATCCCAAAGCTAAAATTTTGTGCACAACATCTTGAAACATATATGAAGACATGGTAAAAATTTCAAAATTTTCATTAACTGGCCACATGGCAATTTGGGTGCTCAAAGAGTATTTTTGTGAAAAATTGAAATCGACCCATTTTATTCATTGCCTCACAGCAACACTTTTCATTGAAATGTAGTCTTTTTGCAGTATATTGTTGCATCTTGACCATAAGAATCCATGCAAAAAATATTAGGTCTCTAAATTCATCCATTATGGCACAGTGCGAGCCTGAAGAGAGAGGATATTTTGAAGAATTAGCCTTTTCACCTGATTTCAAGGCCTCATGGGCCAAACATGAAGGCACCTACAATTATTCTGATGCAAAATATGGTCTTTTCAGGGGGATTTCACCCCAGACAGTAAGTTTCAGCAGTGTGGCTTGAATACCTAAGGAGATATAGTTCCTCAAAGTTGGCCAAAAAGCAAATTTGCACAATTAAAAAAAACAAAAAAACATTAATTTTCAAAGGGCTGTATCTCCTAAACTATTACAGATATGACATTACAATTTTGGATGTGTTCGTTTATCTGGTAGGCGAACAAGTGTGAATTTTTTCAGAATTTTCTGAGGGGGCCATGTGGGGACCATTGGTTGAATTGCCATGGAATGGCCCATCTTGGTCTCTAGACAACTGGCCTGCTATATGGTCTCTGACACTTTTTCAGTTGTCACCATCACTGGTGCTTGTCATCTGTTTTTATTTTTCAGACAAATAAACTGCTCTTCACTGTTGCTGGTTTGTGACAGATGAATTGATGTAAGACGTTAAATTTGCTCAGAACCATTGGTTGGTTTGAACATTTCATACCACATTTCTGTCATTGTACTGTGTGTTCTTTGTTGCGTCTGGCTTCTACTACCTTCATCATCCCACTGGATGATGAAACAGATGGCTCAGATTCAGAGGATTTCTTCTCAGAAACACCACAGTGGGCTATATTACCATAGTCATACACTGAAACCAGGCACTAGATGATGTACAAAGAATATAATGACCTAAACTTCCACGATTATGTTGTGTAACAATTCATTTTTGAGGGGAATTTTAAGTCATTTTATTAATTTCTTGTTTCATGCCAAAGTAAAACATCTAAACCTGCAGGTAGTTGGAGGCATAGGCTTCCTCATGTTTCTTCTATCAACACTTGAATGTTTATGTATACAGACAACTATGAGGCCAAAATAACACTAAGTCTGTTAAGTTCTAATGTGTCATCCTCATTAGAAGGTTTGTGAGTTAACTCATATTTAGTTTACAGTGATTAACACAAATTAAGCAGGGCATGAATAAGGTTTATATGCTCTATCAATAATGTCAAGCACAAAACCTGCTAAAATAATAACATCTCCCTCTCCTCTTCAACAAAAGAGCTCCAATTAAAATTGAAGGACAAGACCAAAAATGTGTTTTCTGAGCAGAAGAGTGTAAACCCAGTGTACTCTAATCTGCATGGAAAATCTGCCTCATTTCAATGAATATGTCTCTGACTAACAAGGTCACAAACCTCCAGACCCAGACCAAACCCACCAGAACACAGACCTGAGTTAAATATGACTTGCAAATCTGTTCTTCTCTTTTTTTGGTTTCATTTTGTTTGTTTTTTAAATCAGATTTAACATTTCTATGGCTTTTTCTGCCATTGTGCTCTTAATAAATGTAAGAAAGTAAAAGAAAGTATGAAGCATTTTAGGATAATGTAGTGTGTGATATCTCCTGAGGTTTCAGCTCATGATCAACCATTACATGAATTCAGCCACTGTATTTTTCAGCTAACAAATGCTAATCTTTAACAGTGGATTTGTGTTGTTGCATTGACAAGAGTGAAAAATTCCCTTGACTCTTGGTAACATCTATCTATCTATCTATCTATCTATCTATCTATCTATCTATCTATCTATCTATCTATCTATCTATCTATCTATCTATCTATCTATCTATCTATCTATCTATCTATCTATCTATCCATCCATCCATCCATCCATCCATCCATCCATCCATCTTCCACTTCATCTTCAATGCTTGCAGGACTGTTGGTAACAGCTGGTTGATGTCAATATTTTTAGTAATGATCATTTTATTGTATGACTTGTTGTCTATATGTTAGAAAGACTAGCTATCTCATGTTTTTTTTTTTTTGTTTTCTTTTTGTAGCATAGCAGATCACTGTACTCAAACCGTGTTCCTGAAACTAGCAGAGGCTCTTCAATCCCTTTTACAAATGTGTCAAAAAGGAATGCATTTCCAACATTGTATGTGCTGTAGTTGTTACGTAGGTGAAAATAAATAGGAATAAAAATTAGTCACCATCTCTCCAATGAGACCTGTGTGAACTTTATGGTATTGACTTTTTTTTTTTTTTTACTTGCACAGTAACAGGTTACAGATAACAAAATGCTGAATTTAATTTGATATCAACAAACATAAGGAGAAAAGTTTCACTATTACAAAAAGAAAAAAACACAACACAAAACAAATGAAAAAATTTCAGATTTGCCCTAATATAGAGTATACAATGGGAGATTACTGAGGCACAGAAACTGATTTCATGAAATTTCATGAATAATTTCCCCTAAACCCTCAAATATGTATGCAAAATTTCAGAAAATTGCGTCATTATTTTTTTCCCCCAGCGCAGGACCCCCATGCATCGTAGATCCACAGAAGTCTTACACTCTGAACCTCACACACAAGCATGCATTAAATAATACTTGTGAAACTTTGATGTAGTGAATGAAAAAACATTTAATATTACTTTAATCACTTTTGTAACTACTGTGAATCACACCTAGCTCAGATTTGAAGGCTAATGGACACCAACATAAAGGCACATTCACAAACACTGGTTCACGCTGGTTGTTGTGCATTGTTGCTATGACAGGTGGCAACATTGAAAATATTCAGAAAGGAAGAAAAGAGTGATGTGTTCATCATTAGTGTTGCCTCTCCGTGCAGAGTATTTGTGTTCTGCTGGGAATCTGTCATGTGCACATCATTCATTGCTGCTGAATAAATGCATAAGCCAATAGCGATAAATATAAAACCACTTCCACTTTTGGCTTAAATGACATTCCAGGATTAAACTAGTGTGATTAGAGCAGAGATGTGACAAGAAGCATCAGCATCAGAAAGGAAGGATTTACAGATAGGCATCTACGAGGCTTGTTTCTAAACATGATGCAGCTTACACCTTCCAGGAACAAACACTATATTTTATTCATTATATATTATGTTTTATTCTATGATTCTATGCTATGCTTCTTACAAATCAAACCAAACTTTACTACGCTCTCTATCAGCACATTAGATCATAGGGTCTTTCTAAAGAAAGTCCTTAATTCAGCCCTAACTAAAGCTGGTTCTTAGCTCACAGTAATTACATCCAAAAATTCCAGAAAAAAAACCCCCCAGAAACATCACAAATAAGGAACAACTACATCAATCACACATTTGAATCAATGCAGTATCCTGGGAATTCATCAAAGAATGAAGTCGTACTGAAAGCCTCAAGTGTAAATATATTTAGACCGGAGATGAAGATCATCACAACATCAACAAAAATCTGCAAAAATAGAAGCTGGGCCAATTGTTTTGAGAGCAGGTTAACAGACGGTCACAGTGATGGATAGGAAAAATAGTCTTCTTGTTCAACTAATCAGTTAATCTGTTTGGTATTTATGATTAATTGACTCAACTTTTGATTCACCTACCAATAAATAATAACCAGTTTCCAACATTATTCTTTTAATTTTTAATTTGAGCACTTTCCTCATAAAAATACTTAAAAGATCATTTATGATATAGTTCTAAATAAGTATTGTTCACTTTATTCTAGTAATAATTAGCCTAAATCATGTTTGGTATTAAAAACAGAGATGCTATTAAATTATTTTCCCACAAAAGATTGCTCAAACCCAGTTACAGTGTATTGTAATTAAATATCATTATGATATTGCTTATGGGTCGATTACGTCAACAAACTGCCTCCAACCTGTACTGGTGTTGCCATCGTAGTGTCGGCTGTAGTCGGCCTTCTCTGTTTTCAAAGCATGCAGAGCTTGAGTTCTTTGGATCTCCAATGCTACTACCACTGTTGGTATCAGCTTGACTCACCTCAACTTTATCTTTTTTTTTTGTGTTTTTACTGAGTGAAAGCACGAACGACGAGAGAGTAGATATAATTATTAATACAACCTTTACTGACTGAAACGAGTGAAAGTGATACAGTAAGACAGGGTGACAAGGGACACGGGTAATTAGGGACAAAATTCTTTTTTTTTGTTAGCAAAAGAAAAGGTTATGATCAAGAGAGAAAAAAATGTACTTGACATGATGAAAAGTGATTATGTTACATTTAATTTCCTGTAGTAAAGGAATCTAAGAATCTCAACTGACAAGACAATATCGCGTGACTATTGATTTTGCCAGCATGTTATGATAGTTTTCAAAGTTTTAAAGTTTTTAGAAAGTTTTGAATAGTGGCCAATTTCTGTTAACTCTAAATACAAGTAAGAGATGTATTAGACAGGGTTTTTTTGTTTTGCAGGTAGTTCATTAAAAAAAAAAAAAAAAAAAAAAAAACCCTGAGTGTTGCTAATAACCAGACCTATGTAACTGGAAATCTGTCTGTCAGATGAAATTTTCAATTGGGCTCTATTGTAAGAATTCAAGCACAGATTACACTGCAAAAATCAAAATCTTACCAATATAATTTTCACTTGTTCCATTGGCAAATTGTTACTTGAATTAAGCAAAAAAAATCTGCCAGTGGGACAAGTGAAAATTATCTTGGTAAAATTTCTTGAAATAAGCTTTTCAAGATCTATTGTCTAAAAATAACTTCTTATATCTCACTGAAAAGTTACTCTTTAGGTGATTATGTCTTATTTTAAGTGTGATGAGATATTTGGACTAGAAATGAGAAAAATACACTTGGTAACATTTAGATTTAGATTTTTGCAGTGTAGAAGACTAAACTATATTCTCACCTGACATATCTAACACTTTCACAGTTTTCACTTTCTTCCTCTATTGTTGCATCAATGTTTGCTGCAGTGACAACAGTAGGCTACTGAAAACACCACAAGAGTTCCTACTGCGTGCATGACAACCAGCCAAGCGAATAATATGCAGTGGAAATGCATCCTAGGTGCTAGAGGCCAAAAAGAGCCAAGTCATTTTGAGGCAAGGCAAGATGATACCAGCATTAGAAATCCTCATACTATTGATGATCATGTTCAAGTTTTTTGATATTAAGAGTTTTCAGCATGCTTAGGAGATGAGTATGGATATCAAGAACATTCCACACAGTTCAGTGCATTGATGATTTTACTGAAAACAGATTACACTGATGTGCCGTTCCAGTCATGTACTCAACAAATATTCACTGGAAAGTCAGTCCAGGTGCAAATGCAGTACAATGGTTTCTCAACCAAAACTGAACCTCTGACAAATGCAATGATTACATACTGAGTCCCAGTTACACTGAAATGTGAAATGATTGTGACAGTGATTTATTCTTGACAGATAAATCAAAATAAATCTTACTGTCACAATCATTTCACGAGAAGAGATAAAAATATTTTTTTACAACTTTCTCAGTAACAGTGTATGTTTATACATTCAAAATTATATGAACCACTTTATCCTGAAGCAGGAGGTGCTGGAGCCTATCCCAGCTATGTTGCTGTACACCCATGTGTCTCCCAATTCCCCCCCCCCTCCCCCAATCTCTCTTCCACTTCCTTTAACCCTCTCTCTCTGCTCCAGGTTTCTGCCTATTGAAGGAACTTTTTCTTCACCACTGTCACCAAGTGTTTGCTCCTGGAGGATTCTGTTGGGTTTCTGTACATTTACTCAAGAGTCTGTTTTAAACCAACTCTAAATGTAAGTGTCATAAGATAACTTTTGTTATGATGTGACGCTATATAAATAAAATTTGATGGATGGATGGATGGATGGATGGATGGATGGACGGACGGACGGATGGATTCAGGTGAAGGTGGCGTACACCATGGCCAGGTGACCAGTTCATTGCAGGGCTGTGACATACAGAGGACGAACAATGAATCACTCTCACATTCACACCTATGGGCAATTTAGATTAACCTACTAGTGCATGTCTTCGGATCGTGGGAAGAAGCCAGAGTGCCCAGAGAGAACCCACACAAACAAAATTCGGCCCTCTGTTCCTTTTAAAGAAAATGGTCAATGACCTTATCGTACCAAGTAAACAAGAAAACGCTGAAATTATGTTAAATTGAAACAAGGAAGCACAATGAGTGTGTTTCATTTACAGTGCAAGAAATGAACAAGTAATTTCGTAGTGGTTTCTCTCTCGATTTCACAGCAGAATGCGCAACAGTATTAAACTGAACTGTGTCAGTGAAGGAGTAGATCTCAAAATAGCTGTCAGTCAAATGGGATTCAGCCTTTCGATTGATCCTCCAATCAGCACGTGGAAGCCTGGCGTCCAGCCTGGCCGAGGTCCACCCACAGCTCCATTCACCCCCAGAGATGCTGAGCGTCTGGGGGCGGGACAACATTGTGGCATTTATCCAATTACTGTCCAGTTTTGAGGCAATGAAAAAAACTGTTCCACTCAGTCCCATTGAAGTGCATGGACACCAGGCGTCTACGGGCAAATGCACTGAGCAGAGATCATATGAGAAAACAGCGCATCGGGAATGTATGAGAAGTGAACAACATCGAGTCCGTTGATTTGTGATAAATCTGATTCTGAACAAACTTGCCTTTGAGATGAACGTGTTCTAACACATTTGTAGTCAATGAAATGTCAACACAACCGTACGTATTTGACCATTTAACGTTCGTAATTTTAGGGGAAGCCGAGCTTCCCTTGTAGTCTATGAGAAATCGCCTCTGACAGTAGGTTATTTTAGCCCTTTACGCAGCCGGTTTTCCTAAGTCTGGCCCATTCTTTTCCATGATTCTGTCACAGGGTACGTGTAACAGTTATGTTAAATCTTTTGTCTATCAGTTGTATTTTACATCCACAAATTTTATGCCTATATTTTGCTTTAAGAATGAATAGAAGTTCAGGTGTGAGGTTGTGTTGGCAATAAACCCCTTGAGAATGATTAGCACATCACTCTGCGTCACCCTGTCAGTGGAATGATGACTCACTGTACATCATCTCTTACTTCAGTCTGTGGAGGGAATCTTTAATGCTAGCTTTCGGTACTCAACAGTTTCCCACATTACTGAGCAAGTATTCTATACATACAAAAGTAAAAGAAGTGACAGAACTCTGATGGTGCAGCCACTTCCAATTTTTTTTTGTGTGACTTGTGTCCAGGTCTGAGGAAGGACTTCTCTGTCAGTCAACACTCAGACTCTCTCAGGGATGTGTGATGAATATATTATGGATTGCAGCTGAAAAATGACTCGGCATTGCAGTCAGTTTCTGTTGGTTGCTGATGTGACATGTGGGATCATTAACAAGAGACACAGCAGTGATGCCTTCATCACAGGGGCTGGTGCTGATGTACAAAGTAAAAGACAACCAGGTAGATTCTGACAGGAATTTGTCACGGATATGTCAGCCATTACACCTGAAGTAAAAAATAACAACGTCCATAAATATAAAATGTCACAGTGTAGACTCCAGTGCAGCAGCTTTGTGTTTATGGGTTCATGTGACACTGTGAGACCAAATCACTGTCATTCTAGCGAGAATGTTTAGTAATAATGGTAGGTATTAGTGCTCAGTGTGATGATGGTTATGATGAAGGGAGTGTCAGATGTCTAGAATTGCTTGATCACTCACAAACCGACTACACTGATGTACATAAACAGGTCATCGTGCAGTCCTGTAGAAGTCTGTATCAGTACAGTAAGAGAAGAGTCAAGATTAAAGATGTAACCTAGAGGGAAATCTACTATTTCATTATTTTCACTATACAAATATTTATGTAAATCAGACTTTTAATGGTATTTCTTTTTTCTTGGGTTTGTTTTGGTGAAGGTGAAATTCTCCATTTACTTGTTGAGCTAGGTATATTCCTAGCCCCACCTGTGGTCATGAACTGTGGGCAGTGGCCAACAAAAAAAGATACAAATAGAGGAGTGGTTCTCAAACTTTTTACAGTGGAGTGCCCCGTGAAATATACTTTTTAACCAAGTACCCCCAACTCTCGCTTCAGCATTTTTGATTAAATAAAATTTGGAAAAATTTGTTCTTGTGCCAAAGGTGTGTGTTTATATTTTTAAAACTTTGTAAACAAACAACACATATTTAACTGTAATATATATAAAAATAATAATAATAATAATAATTAAATTTTGTGTGTAAAATATAAACTGAAAAGTGCCCTTTTTAAATGATAAAAAGAAATCTCTCTGTCATTAATTAATAAATGAACCTTTTCATCAACAAAAATAATTACTCAGCTACTAAAACAAACTAATTTTGAATAATATAAAACAGAAATGTTCTTAAAATGTTACCAAAGCTCAAACAAGATGATTGACAATAAAACTATTATATGCATGTATTTATTGGGTTTTATATTTCAGCATTAATTTTCATTATTTATTTTGTATTCGGTATATAATGACTTATTTAATGTATTTCTCCAAACAGTTACAAGTACCCCCTGGGCCTCTTCCAAGTACCCCTGGGAGTAAGCGTACCCCACTTTGGGAACCCCTGAAATAGAGGAAATGTGTTTCCTCTATTCAGTATATTCAGTATATTTAGGGTGTTTTGGTGTCTGGATAGGATGCCTCCCTGATGAGGTGTTTCAGGCATGTCCAATGAGCAGGAGAACCCGGGTAGACCCAGACCACATTGGAAGGGTTATACCTGATCTGGCTTTGGAACACCTCAGAGAGTAGCGAAGGGGCAGGAAGAGGAGGGAATTTGGATGGATGGTTTTCAGTTTAATTTTAGCTTTTGTAAACAAAGGTGTTTTTTGTTTATTTATTTTATTAATTAGTTTTGGAATTGACTCATTTTGGTTTCACTTTAAGGTCCAAGCCAAGGTTTTAGAGTTTGTTACATATTATATAATATATTATTATACATATTGTTGTGGTTTTAGGAGACTAAACAGTTTACATGATAGACCCTAAATCCTGTTTTATTTATTGACAGGAATGTATTAAATTTCAGCGTGTCATTAATTGGGGAAAAGTACTTTTTGTTAGACGAGAATTATAACTTATTTAATGTGTCTGTTCCCTTTGATTCTTGATAGGTTTTTATGATCATATATCACTCTTTGGCAGCTCGTCTCCTACCACAGCTCAGATTTAACTTCTTCCATCTCTGTTTGTTTTTCTTCTTTTGCTCACTGGCAATGATAGCCTGGCATAATTTGCTGTAATTAGTCATAAAATCAAAACCTTCCAAAAAGCATTTCCATGCTGTAAATAAACTGAAGTATGGTTCAGTTTGAGGGCCAAGACCATGTCTTTTGGATAGCTTTTGTATTTACTTATTTTGCAAACTGAAAAGTCTGAAAGTTGCTTATTTTACTTGAGGTAATCAGAGAAGCCTTGGTATTTAGACACTGAAAGGAAGGACAAAATAGTGCATGGCATTAAACATGATTTACTGACATTTAAATTTTTATTTCAGTTAAAGATTCAATATATATTTGGAAGTTAAAGAGTCATAATAACACAAAAAGATAATTTTCAGGGATATTATTTGAAATTTTTAAAAAATATATATGTTTTCCAGCTTATAGGTCAACAACCCATATAAGACTGACACATGCTTGTGTGGTTGTAAAGTTTGTGTTGGAGTCTTTGCTTTACTGGAAGCTAAGTAAAGTCTTTCCAAGTCTGAACATAAAAATTAGCATATAGTTTGGGGTCAGAGATGTTGACAACCAAGAGAGTTAGCTTGGAAAATGGAGTTAGCTAACATAGACAACCAACCAGCTCCCGGCATAAACCAGACTTCCACACAAACTTTCATGGAAGAACATGGAAAGCACAGAGTACATAGGTCATAGATACTGAACCTGGCAGAAATATTTTTTTCACTGCTACTTCTAGTTTTAGTCTTAATTTTCTTCAGCTATAATGACCCAGATGTAAATGTACAAAGCATTGAGTAATTTCAGTGACAAGTTGCTCATTTTTATATTTAACTGATTATTTTGGAATGAATAAGATTTCAAAGATGAAACTTTGGCCTGTAGAAACTTATAATGAGCTTTTCCCTCAATGGTGCCGTCTTACAGACAATGAGAAAATAATCATTAGCCCTAGTTAAGATGTTTCCCCCAATTAAATAAGGATTCTGTTTACATTCCGCTCCAAAATTTAAAGGCTGCTGCTTTTCATTGTTAATTCTCTTTCTCAGTGACAGCTGGGCACCAACAAATCCACAAACTCTTGTTTAAAAACCATCTCAGTGATACTCCAGCCAGCGTCTGATACTCCCCAGTTGGATAGCTATAATTGATATGTTGTCTTGTGCCATTGTGTCTATCTCCTTGCAAAGATGCACAACACTTCACTTCAGTTAGAAATTATTCAGCAGCTGCAGCAGGCAGGAGCCAGCCTCCTCATGCTGGGCCCTCGAGCCCACTGAGGGGAATATGGATGAAATTTGCACCAATGAATCTGTGCAACCACTGAGACTGCAATCCTTCTTCCCTACATGATAACACAGGTTTTTATAGACCGCTGAAGTGCACTGTTATGTTTATCTTTTGCTCTGTCTTGAGAGGGAGGATAAGTAATAGCTGTTAAATCACAAGAAAACACTGGGCTTTCATATTTTTTTTTTCCTATTAGCAGTAGCAGAAATGCCTGGGATGTCTGTCAAATCCAGCACCTTGATTCTGTTTGTGTGGTATATATGATTAAAGTATATAATTCAGCACTTAGAACTGATGTGGCAGTATGATGAAAACATTGTGTTTATTCTTTAGACAAGTGCCTAATGTTCCTGTCAAGAACTATTTACAAAAATTGCAAAGTAAATTGCCTCCATTACCCCTCATAGCAGCTCAAATGCCACAATTATTTTCCATTAAGGCAGTAGCTGGTGGGAAGTCACATGTTTTAAATCCAACATAAATAAGGCTATTTTACCCATTTACCATCCGTGAAAGAATTTTAGAATTAATAGATTTCTGTGCAGTGTAATGCAAGTGTAATATTTTATATAAACTTGCAAAATGCATGCATAATGCATTAAAAGAGTTCTTGTAATCCTTCATCATGATGCATTACAGTGTCTCCTAACAACACAGCGAAAAGAGTATGATAAGAACATAATTCAGATTTACTTTGGTTAGAATCTTTTTCTTTGGCCTCAGCAGGAAAAATACGGCTACCAATTCCTGCCAAAACAACATAAATGTAAGAAATTTGCTGACACATACGATGGATAATAGAGTCATTAGTTGGCATGGTGGTGTATTGTTTAGCACTTGCGCTTTACAGCTAAAACGTTTGGTGTTCGATCCACCATCAGAGTATTTCTATGGTGAGTTTACCTCTTCTCTCAGAGGTCAACTCTACCAGTTCCCCTACCATCAAACAAAGACACATATAGGGTAATTTTCCTGTCGGTGACCCTGACCCCGGTACCGATGAAGATCTGGAGTTGGACCCTGAGCACCTTCAACGGCAGCTAACTGCTTTTAATATGTGATAGGCTGTATGCTAATGCTAATGCTAGGCACTGTATGTTAGTATGGGAATGACTAAGAGAGTTAACCTTTAACCTTTTCATTAACAGGTGTACAGTACACTGTACAAACTATTGTTATTGGCATAAGCTGCAGCCAGGAGGTAGTATTAGTCTAATTAGCTGGAATAACTTACTTAGAGGGAAAATAATAACTCAGAATTAAAAAAAAAAAAAAAAAAAAAAAAAAAAAAAAAAGACTTTCACATACACATTCAGCTTTATTGCGGTTTGAAAATACTGTTTATAAATACAAATCAAATTCCAAGCAGCAACCACATTCACTGTGCATATGTCCCTCCCTCAGTACCAGTGTGTTGTGTTTGCTGCAGAATAAATTAACAATAAATACATAGCAAGAAGAAATTGTTTTCACAAAAAAAGAAACAGACATCATGGCAGGGTAATATTTTCCCGTCTGCGTTTCACCGTACTATCTACAACAGAAAAATACCCTATTACATCACATAGCATTTTGAAATATTAGACTAGAGGTACAGCAGAAGCACAGACAGAGGAGGGAAATAGGCTTCTGACATAGCAGGCTGGTGGTGAGGAGAGGACTGATCCAAATAACAAGGCCAAATGAGCTCACAGGTCAAACAGGAAACATGGCTGAAGTTGGCTTTTCCATTTCTCATCTCATCAGCCTGGGTGACACGGTGGTGCAATGGTTAGCACTCTTGCCTCACAGCAAGAAGATCCTGAGTTCGATTCCAACACCAGTCGACGGGGGGTGGGACCGTTCTGTGTGGAGTTTGCATGTTCACCCCGTGTCTGCATGGGTTCTCTCTGGGTACTCCAGCTTCCTCCCACCATCCAAAGACATGCACTAATAGATTAACTGGTTAATCTAAAAAATTGCCCATAGGTGTGAATGTGAGAGTGATTGTTTGTCTCTATATGTTCAGCCCTGCGATGAACTGGCAACTTGTCCAGGGTGTACCTTCGCCCCTATGTAGCTAGGATAGGCTCCAAAGCGACCCCCATGACCCTAGTGAGGATAAAGCGGGTTCAGAAAATGAATGAATAAATGAATGAATGAAAATACTGTTATCGCTCATCTTGATCACAAAGTAACAATAAAAAAAAAAGTCCTTGAAAACTGATCTCCACTGAGTCATGGTCCATCTCAGACAATTCCAAGACTAAAGAAATCCACAATGTTTTGTAAACCATAAACTTTACTTTTCACTCAGTAAAGTTTGAACTGGCATTTGTGGCTCTAACTCCATATTGTAGTGTTTGACAAAGGTTTGCCTCAGTTATTCTGACCACATGTAGTTCTACTGGCTCTGGACACTTGATGCAGTATCGTTGTAAAGGAATCAGACATCACAGTGGTTGGCTTGGGCTTGGTTCCTTACCCTTTACACACTGAAATACATTCAGATTTAATTTGATTCTGTTTGCATCCATTCCTTGATTTGAATATAGGCTTACATCGTTAAGATGACCGCAAAAATCAAATATGTTGTTCTCATACTGTCTACCAAAAAATTGAAGTCTAAGTGAATTTAAATATTGCTTTTAATTTTCACTTTCAATTCTCTACCAGCTATTTTTTTTATTTGCAATTGTAGATAAGATTGGTAAACATCAGTCATTTAAAGCCTGAAAAGATCAATTTTATGTTTTTTAGACTATAAACTGAATGCAACTGAAGACCTTTTTCATATCTCATAGCACTGCGTCAGCTTTTGGTGATGCTCCTGATGTGAATACAGAACACTGGCTGATACCAGGTGTTTGCTGATGGATTCTAACCCTGTTTCTTTGTTTGTTTTGTTTTCTTCCGCTGCTATTGATGCCTTTACATGCAAAATTGTTAATTTGAGCATTTACATGCACACGGAGCAGCAGGCTTCAAATGTGTTATTTTCCACAGGCTTCACCAAATACTAAATCTAATCAGTTTTGATCTGTCATAATCACCATAAAGACTTTTTGGCAGACGTTCCCAGACAAAGACTCAGCCAAGCACAACTGCTAAAAAACATTGTCAATGGAGTTTTTTTCTTTCTTTAGTCTCAGACAAGGCTTAATCCATGTCACTGAAACTGGTCCGTTAAAGCCTTGGACTCAGAATAGTGGATTTTAGAGTTTTTATGACTCCTCCATAAGTCCCTTGTCACTGCTAATGTTTGTTTTGTTCGTTCTGGGCTTTTAGTCCAGGGGATATTAACAGTGGTCCACACTCATAACAGGTGACATTAATGGAATTCCACAATGGATTCCACTGACCATAAAATGGAAAAAAGGAAGAAAAGGAAGTACCTAAGCTGCCTGTGCTATTGTGGAAATACCAGCACAACATGATGGTGTTGAAAGGTGGATATTGTTCTCCAACTGCAGATAAACATAAGGTCATGAAACACACTGATTGATTTTCATGTGATTATGCACTTGAACTATTAAGACTCAGATTTTGACCAGCTCTAGCTGTTAAGTGTCATGAGATACGTTTTGTTATGATGTTTCATTCTGTGCCAGTTATGTCTTATTTGGGATTATGATAAAACAATTGAACTGACACTGAAAACCTGCAAAGTCCTGCATTTTTCCCACACAGATAACTCATCTTGCATTGATAAGGGAATGAATAAAGAACTAAATAAGCAGAATTAATAACAGTATTGGTATCAATTAAATCTTATCCATTCTTATCTTTAGCTCTTTGAACGTGTATATAATTTACCAAATGGGCTCTGTAACATCACTGTCACCATGACAAAGCCCTGCATAGTTCAATGTTGTATTCATTTTTCTATATAATATCAGACGTAATGGTTTTATGATTCCTAGACCCATGAACCGAGTATGTCTTTCACTTTCAGATAGAACTCAAAAATAGAAGTGACAATACTCTAAAACCATTTCCTGCAGACTCAGAAATGTGCTCTGCTGTGGCACTTGCCCAAACCTATTTGGAACTACTGAGGCTTCTGGCTTATCCCACTTCAATAGGCAGCCATCCAGACAGAGAACTTCTTTATACGCAGCAGTCTACTGTGTGCATCGTAGGCGGGAAAGAGCAGACATGTTGGGTTTAATGCATGCGCACAGAGCTACTTGGAAAAAAAAAAGGCAGATCCACAAAGAAACATCCCAAAAACCCAGAATAGACAAAAGTAGTCCACTGTAGATGTGACGAAGGAATTCATTGCTGGTGTGCTTTATATTCAGAGCTGCTATTACTTTACAACAGTACTTAGGAACATAAATTGTCTCAGTTGGATTCAGACTTCAGAGGCTTTTGGATCTAGGTTTAACTATAGCACAGCTTGGAAAAACCCAGAAAGCTTAGAATCTTTAAATGTTTTCTTATAAAAACTAAGGTTATTTCATGACCAAGAATCATGAAACAACAACATTCAGTTTGACTTTATGCAAGTGGACTGTGTTCAGTTTTGGTTGAATTTGTCCAATTTCAAAGTGTGGAATCAGAGTACTCTGACTGCACACTGTTCATCTCGCCTCATTTTTTTAAAATTTCTTTAGATTTCTTTTTCTATTTATTACATACCAGTGGGGTGTGAACATCAGAGAGCCATTACTTCCAGAGCAGAAAATCAGATATTAAATATGTTATGTTATGGTTTGCCCTTAACTGACACTTTGCAACAATGTCTGGCTATTATTATGACTACAGAACTCATTTCCTGTGCCACACGGCTTTATGCAAACTACACAGAACAAAGCACGACACAACTTTCTGTCAACCTTGATAGAGTGACAACTCTTTCGGCAAGCTTGTGTGTTTTCTTTGCTTGCATGACTCAATTGCATACAGTCTAATGTACTTGTCAATGCTTCAATGCATCACACTAACAGAAATAGTTCTAATGGCTGCAGTAACAAAGCTTGCATATGAATGCACAAAAATTAAGACTAAGTGGTGCCTTAGCGTCTCTTGTATTGACATATCAGCTAGATATAGCTGCCATGGATATGTAATCAATGTGGAAACTGTACAGCCGTCTTCCTCCCGCTGCTTCTCCCTCTCTCACACACTGTTTACTTTTGCTAATCAACTTTGAGCTTGTTCTCCTCCACATCCCAATAAATGACATGTTAATCCTGCCGGGACAGCCGGGTGGAAATGAGTATTGAAAGGAATTAGCAAATGACATTTTAACAAGGATGTCTGGGGTGATATAATAGGGCCTAATGAAAGTAATGTTTTTGCTGATGTGCTGACAGTGTCGCATTCTCCCAGCTGTACCCGTGTTGTAGCCTTATAGGATGAGTTTAAAAAAAAAAAAAAAAAAGACAAAGAGAGGCCAGATATGAAAAGATGGTCTGCTGGGATACAGTACACTGAACCAAAATAGCCTCTCCTTTCTGACAGTGAGTAATAAAGTGGAGGTCAGGGTTACACAATTAATTAATCCTATCCTATCCTAAGACACCTATGGTGAATGTCGATTATTGCTGGCATCATATCTTAATTAACACGGTGGTGGATGACCTCTCATAGACTGTATATATATGATGTAGACAGAGCCAACTTGACATATTCCATTAGTGTTTGGGCAGCTATTTGGAGGCTGACGGGCGTTTGGTTTTTGACCATTATGACCTTGGGCTTTGGAGCAAGAAGTGGCCATATTTGAACAAAAGGGACATAAGGGATGGGGTATGGGCTACTGCTCAAGGCTAGCTTACAGACACAGTAAAATGGTAACTGTCATCAAACATTTAGGTAACAAAGTCTGTCTTCTAAGAAAGGTAATGAATTGAGTCACACAACTTAACTCAGACTTAAGTCAAAATTTCTGGATTTGAGACGTAAGTGAATAACACTGATCAATGACTCAATTTAGATATTTTCAACAACTGTTTTGAGTGTGTAAGTATGCTAATGTTATCTTGGCAAAATACAAGTGCACTCTTTGTACACTGACGTACACTCAGAAAGGTCAGTTCAGTGTGGAATATTGGATGCATCTCAACCTTCTGTGATGAAGGGAGGATGGTGGAGGAAGCTGTGATCATGGCGGCAGTGGCAAACACAGCTCTGTACAAAATCACAGTCATCAAAAAACTTGTAATACAAATTAAAGTATGAGTACAAGTTGGTGGGTAGTCCAGTAGATAATGAAGGAGAAGTTCAGTTTAAGGGCACATATTCTGATGGGTGGTTGTGTTTCAGTGTAAAACCATTAAAAAGCAGGGAAGAGGAATATTCCATTTTCATTTCTGGTCCTGGTTAGTGTGCAACAGCTGGTTTGACTTGAGACAACACTAAAACATTTCTGTTCAAAGTACCTACACTTTGGGTGCTTTTGAATCGGCATTTTATTCGGGAAGGTTTCAAACTGAATGAAGTGACCCTGAAGTATCTGAGTGTCAACCATGATAAGAGCTGTCTGAATTCACTAAATGAAAAGGAAAGAGGCTCCAATTATCCTTTTAAGAGTCTGGTTTCAACCAGCTCTATATGTAATGTGTCATTAGATAACTTTTGTTATGACTTGGCGATATAAATAAAATGTGATTGATTGATTGATTGATTGATTGATTGATTGATTGATTGATTTTAGTGTTTCCTGTAGCGTGGAATAGACTGGATCATCTTTTACCAAAGGAGAGAAGAGAATGTTGTCCCACTATGCCCTGCAGAGGCAAGAGCAACAGTCAGCATGACACAAAGGATGCACAATTTCATCTCATGCCACAACTATCTAATAAGATGTGTTTTGTACTTTAAATGCTTGTTGGTTGAAGTTAATACAGTAGGACCTGTGCTCACTTTGCACAAGTTAAACAATATCTTTAATTTGAGCATAGTTCAATGGCAGCCCATGGGACCATCACTGATCAATTATCAGCTCCTTCAGTGACAGATGCCTTGATAAAAACTGTAAACAGTGAACGTAATCTTCACCAGGAAGAGAAATGTAGACAGAGCAGGCTGGGGTAAATGTGTTTGTGGTTAAAATATTATTAAGAATATAGGCAGAGGATATTTTCACAGAATAAACTTGTGGCTACAAATGACTGCACGGAAGGTAGTAGATTTATAGAAATAATCTATAGCTTTGTGCTTATTTTGCATGGATTTACTACTTTGATACAATCCTGCTGTTTCCACTGGGCTTCACAGCAGCATAATGGTGAACATATCAGATATGAAAGTTAGACAGACACTAACAATAAATAACCACGGACAGCAGAACTTGTCACAGTGCAAAGTTACACTGTAGCTTCGAACCAAAGACAAAGTTCTGGAAAACAGTGGCGTAATGTGAACAGGCTAGACGTCGTGCAGTGGGAAACTCTGATTATAACTAGTTTTGTTTTGGTAAAATGGATATAAAATGAAAAGCTCGATTGGCATTGCCCCTCATTCATCAGAGCAGGGTCAGATAAGACTGGTTCATGCAACTCAGCTTTCACAACAACAACATCCAATTATCAGTCTATATTCTTTCCACTCTCTCTAAAGGTCAGAGAAGTCCAGATGGTTTGTAATTGGTCAGCTGAATGAATTTGTGTGTCCAACACTACCAAGGTGGAATTTTATATGGAAGCAGCACAAATTACCTCCAAAGGCTTCTATTAGTCAATCCACTGATTGAACTGATAGGGGGGGAATTATTACATTTTGCTGTAACAAATACTGATGCATATGTATCAGGGTTTGATACACTTTAAAATTGCACTGCTATTTAATATTTTTCCATTAATGTAGAAAAAAAGAAATCTTTACAAACTATTTAATGATTACTTAGTCATAAGAGGGCAGTTCATCTACACACTATGCTTTGCAGTATTTTGGGCAAGAGATTCAAGATTCAAGTTTCCAAATGTATTTTTCATTTGTATACAGAATACACAGAAACGAAACACTGCACTCAGGTCCTGGTTGTCAGCAGCATTTAAGTAAAATAAAATAAAATAAACACCCCCTAAAAAATACAAATCTAATGCTGACATGTTTACAATGAAGAAACCGAGACTATAGTAATATGAGCAGGGACATACTGTCATAGCCATTTTGTTCATACAGTCAATTCTCTATCAGGCCTCTGTTATTGCACCAGATATGGCATCAACACATTAACCTTCAAGTCTACTGTTCCAACAATTCACAACAGATATGAACAGGTGAACATATTATAGTTAGTCTTCTTGTTTTAGTAATGATAGTCATGAGGATGAACTCCTAATTTACTCTTGTTACACAATATTTATCCATGTAGATTGGAGAGATGCTTAAGTACTACCGCTATTGTTCTAAGGAAGAACAAAAGAGGCAGAAAGTACTGTATATTTGTCAGGTAGCACTTGTTGAAAATGATGCAATATTTAGAGCCCAAACACTGGTTTGAAAGCTACATGCATAACCCTCATTCTTAAGAATCAAGTGCATTTTGAGGGGCTTCACAAAACTGCATACATATCACAAGTGATGAAAAATCTGAGGTGTCAATAGGTTTGCACATAAAAATAAAAAATAGTCTCAGTTGTACCTCCTAACTTGACCAGTCCATGGTTAATTGGCCAACAGACACAAATTTAGTGCACAAGCTTATCACAATACAGGTGAGAATGATGAATTTTGTGTGCAAATATGGCAGTTTTTGGCCATTTACACAGGTTTTATGTGATCGGTTTTACCAATCTAACTAAATTCAAAACTGACTAGTTCATATAAAAAATGGTGAAGATGAAACGTCATTATAAATAATAGGCCTGTAACGGTACACATACCGAACCAAACCGTTTCAGTACACACCTGTTCGGTTCGGTACACAGCTGTACCGAAACGGCACAGTATGTTGTGAAAAGAAAAAGGAACGAAAGACGTTATTCGATGCGGAACTTTAAATCCACGCAAGTTCCACACGGACATATGAAAAGAGTGCACACTGACCTGAAATATGAAATAACAGCTGATATAAGGTTAAAAAAAAACAACAAATATGATGTGAACCTGGAAAGAAGAGACTGAAGACCCTCCGCCATTATTACAGTCCCGTTTGGGATCACTTCAGGTCCCGGTGAAAGACAACAACGAGGAAAGAGAAGATAAGACGAACACTGTTTGGCCCCTAGGAACTACGGTAGTTCTAAAACACACTAGCTCTGTCTCTGTCTGTCTCTCTCTCTCTCTCTCTCTCTCTCACGCACGCTATATAACAGAGGAATAGAACCCAGAGTTGGACGTTGAAAGTATATAAAGTTTCACTTTCGTTTCACGCCAGCGTTAGTTACGTTAGTTATGGACTGAACCCCCAGGTATATAACTATTTAACTATAACCCCTCTCCCCCTCACCCCCTGGCTCCGACACCCCCCCGTGTTTTTGACAAATCACACCCTGCGCGCACACACACACGTACACAAAGTGGCCTAAACCGTTTGTTAGTTGTCCTAAAATAAATAATTAGGTTAATTTTGTTGTCAATGTTGCTCTTAAGTTTAACACAGAATATCAGTTTACCCTCTTGTTAATGTTGTACTTCATGTGGAATTTTTTTTGTTATTTTTCTGCAGAATGTGAACTGACAGAACTGTGATTAGATTTTTGTTGTTTGTTCAAAATTACCTTTCAGGGAAAAGTGCAATACTAATGTTTACAATACATTTAGTAATATTAATAATTTATTTTATTTTCTGTTTGATTTATAGCAGCAGAATTATGTTATTCCGTTTTTCTATATTGTATTGTGTCCAAAAATTGGGGGGAAAATGTTCAAAAGTTCATAAATGTATTAAAGGCATTTTGAGGGGTTTTCTTTCTTCCTGTACCAACCCGAAAAAAAACCGAACTGTGACTATCAAAACTGAAAACGTACCAAACCGAAAATTTTGTGTACCGTTAAAGGCCTAATAAATAGTGAGTTTTCATTGATCATGGTGGCATTAATACATTTCATTGACTCAGAACATCATCGAATCTGCATCAAACATTTTCACCCTGGATAAGACTTGAAACATGTACATGTCTGCAAACATGTACAGTACAGACTATTATTTAGAAACACACAGTATCACCCACTGCTAATCAAAGGCCATCTTCTGGGAGCAAACATATTCAGTCAGACGTGAAATTTACATGTGTTCTACATATGACATGATGTACAACAACATGGGAGCGAGTTTTGTCTCCACTGTGGCACATCTGATGATTATGAAGATATCTACATGCTTTTTCACAGCAGAAATACTGATGTGTTAAAGTAGAACAGAGTCAGTGTTAATGTTATTAGTAATGCCTGTGCTTTGCCCGTTTCTGAAAGTCAAAATATCTGTGGTCTGGCCCTACATGCATGGAGGTACTTGCTGAGGTTTATCATCCATTATCCAGAGGTTTATAATGAATGATTTATGTTTAGAAGTCAGCAGAAAATTTGCATTTTTTTTTAATTTCAGATCATAGTAGTTAAGTGTTCTACAATTCCCTACAAGTCAAGGGTGATAACCCATAAAGACCAAGTGTTACTTTTGTGTCTGTCCCCAAATTAATTGTTCTCTGTTTCTACTTTTCTTAACTGATTTATCACCATTTTTTGTATAATATTATCCTTTGTATTTGCATTTTTTGGTGTAAATCATGTATTTTCCTATATTTAATTTGCTTATCGTGTAAATGTTCATGAAAACTCAGAGTAAATTCAAACATATTTATATCAAAACAGAGAAGAAAATGAAGAAAAAGGTTTTTTCAGCAAAGATATTGCTAACTGAATGTGAAAACAAGTGTGTTCATCCATAGTCACTGATCCGACGCCAGTGGTTTTACTGGTGAATCAATGTTGTGGAACAGGGGTGTCAAACATACGGCCCATGGGCCAAAACCGGCCCACCACAGATTCCAATTCGGCCCACAGGATGAAATTGCAAAATGCAAAGTTTACTGAAATCATTAACAGTAAAGGGTGTCAAACTCCTTTTCACGCAATTTGATCTTAAGTAGGTCAGACCAGTAAAATAATAGCAGAATAACCTGTGTAGCGTCATGACGGTGCAGTCAGTGAACAGAGAACAGACTAAAGCCATTAATTAAATCATCTCTCTCTCCATGTCAAACCAAATTCCTGAACAGCCATGCTGATTGGTTGGTATCAGGTCAATGCAGGGACATCCTCTGCAAGTGACGTTTATAAAGACAGATGGTTCCAAGGAATGGACCTAACTTAACCTAAATGGACAAAACTAAGCCATTGTCATTCATCTTCTTCTGTCTTCATCTTCCCTGTTGTGGTAATTTAAGGAACCCAGGAAACTGTGTGTTTACTCGTCACCAACTTCTTCCTCTCAATATCTGTGTCCCATCTTTCTTGTTTACCCAGAGGTGGAGGTAAACCCAGAAGAAATAGACTGAATAACCAAATCTCTATCTGTGCCATGTTAATAGTGTTACAGTAATGTGTTAATGTTGATTGCATTCAGCATGTTAACCCTTTGATGCATACCTATGCAAAAGCCCATTTTCCTGACCTGGTTTCATATATGTGTGCCCTGTTCATGTTCATGGTGAATTATGTTGAAAGTAAGAGTATTACTGCTTATAGCATGTCTGAATAATGGTGCGTATCTTACCGAAGCTGAGTGAGGTTACAGTTGATGTATAAAGTGAGTGATCTCATATAAGTTGGATCTTATTTAAGGATCTTATTTAAGGTTGGGAGAAGTTTTCTTACAAGTCTGCACAAGGTCCTCTCCCCCTCTGTCTTCCTAAGAGGGAAGAGAAACATGAGACTCTGAGATATGTAAATGACTCGTCAATATGCACGAGGTGGGCTGACTGGCACCAAAACAGACAAAGAAGGCAACGCCCCGAGGCATCGATGACTCATCAATATGCACGAGGAAGGCGTGCCGGGTTGGTTTTTGGCAAAACTATAAAAGTAAATGAAACCAACTTTTCATCAGAGCTGTTCCATCTCCGTCGCTCTCAAAACTTCACAGAGAGTTTTACCATCTTCTGGGCTCTCACAGAGCTTTTCCGACTTGTTGGCTTTCAAGCCTTCACTCTCAGAGAGCTTTGTCCATCTTTCCGGGCTCTCAACTTCTCCTGGCGAGCTTTCCAGAACCAGCCGCCAGAGCCAGCTGTGCACCTCCTCCAGCCAGCAGAGCTTCAGACCTCCAGAGCTCCGGCGCGAGCACATCGCTTCACAGCCTGTTCCTGCTTCGAACTCCATCAGAGGACTTCATCCATTCTCCATCAAGGCCTCTCCAGCCCTGCAGCCTCAACGTTGGCGTGTCGCTCCAGCTGCTACATGCTCCTTCTCCAAAGTCACGTCCTGCATCCTTCAGAACACCGCGACAACTTGTAAGGAAACTTGCTCCTGATTTATCTGAGTTGGTGTTATTCCCAATTTAAGTAGATTTACCTCAACTTAACCTCACTAACGTTATAATATCTTGAATATAGATAGCTGCCTATTTAGACTGCTTTTCTCCTGTCCATAATCTCCTGTTCCCTTTTATCGTATTTGTCTCTTGTCTTTGTCTTATTGTATGTCTTAGTTTAGTTAATACATTCTTTATGTGTGTACAAATCTGCTGCCTCAGTTATTCTTGTGTATTGTCTACTTTCACACTCGGATTCCTTGTACAGTCAACGTTCCACCACCTTTGCAAGGTTTCCAAATTATTGTTTTGGATTGATTTAAGTTTAAGATCTAATAGATGCGTGCATCTTCAACTATAAATCTGTAATTAAATTCATCTATAAACTAACGCTCCTTTCTTAAATAATTTGGCTTCCTATTGCTACACCTGTAAATGACCAAATTCCAAACCAAAACTGTAAAAATATTATACCTGTTACTAAATGTTTTGTGCCTTTGTAGATCCACTGCCATCTGTGATGGATCTATGAATAAATGATAAGTTTAGGCACAATACTGTTAAAAATTTTCCACATTTTTCATAAAAAATTCAGGTTGTTCAGGTAATTTCTTATTTTTTGCAAAAGGAATTGTTGTAAATGTAGACATTTTAACATCTTCATAATTTAATTCTACTTTTTTTGCACTAAAACAAAGCTGAAAAATTTGGAATTGTCAATATTTATAGGTTGTTTTTCTATTATTTTACTGGTTTGGCCCATCTGAGATCATATTGGACTGAATGTGGCCCCTGAACTAAAGTGAGTTTGACATCCCCGTTGTAGAAGATGACGGTGTTTCCACATTCACTACGGAGCCTCTGAACGTCCAAATGAGTCATATATGATGACCATGAAAAGATGATGAACTGCATTTTACACCAATTTTTTACACGTATTGATAGGATTAGTGGATCAGAAGGTAGTAAACAGTTTAGATCAGTGGATGGTTTGTGTCACCAGTGGCTGTTTAGGTCTTTATGGGATAAAATTGTAATTCCTTGATTCCTCCCTCAGTTCTTTTACATTGTGTCTTTTCAGAGTGTAAGGGGTGGACACACTACTGATTACAGCTTTCAAGTAACGCATCATCCTCCATGATTTAACTTGTTAGACCAAATTTTTTTATTTTACTTTTTTTTATTTAACCTTCATTTAACCAGGAAGTCCCTTGCGATGAAATCTCTTTTTCGAGGGAGACCTGACCAAGAGGCACATCAGTACAATACAAATGAAGTAACAGAGTATAAAGCTACATACAATTAAGACAACATAAAATGACTAAAAACATAAAAGCTAAAACCAGTTTAAGAATAGCAGACACACACTTCTGTTAGACAGTTTGACAGAAGAGATTTGAATTCACTCAAGGTAATGAAATGCTGAAGCTGAAGTGAGTTTTGCAAATTGTTCCATGAGCAAGGTCCATCGTAGGAAAAAGCTGTTTTACTAAGTTCTGAGTGAACTCTGGGGACTCTGAGGAGGAGCCGATGTGATGAACGGGAATTGTATCCACTGGTGAATTGAGACAGGAGGTGACAAAGATATGGGGGTAGTTTGCCCAGTACAGCCTTGTAGATAAATACAAGCCAGTGCCGCTGCCTCCTGAGCCTTTGTGAAGGCCAAGAGAACAGAGCATACAGTTCAGTGATGGGTCCTGAATGCAGCATTTGTAACTAGAAGCACTCGGAGAGCGCAGACCTCCGCCAAGGCTGATCAGTGGCCCCCCCCCACGCCAAGGAGGTTATGTTTTTGCCAGGGTTTGTTTGTTTGTTTGTTTGTCTGTCCGTTAGTGTGCAACATAACTCAAAAAGTTATGGACAGATTTTGATGAAATTTTCAGGGTTTGTTGGAAATGGGCCCCCCCCCGTGGGCCCCCCCACCCCCGATCACCACCAAAATTTAATCATTTCTTCCTTATCCCATTTCCAACAAACCCTGAAAATTTCATCAAAATCTGTCCATAACTTTTTGAGTTATGTTGCACACTAACGGACAGACAAACAGACAAACAAACAAACCCTGGCAAAAACATAACCTCCTTGGCGGAGGTAATGAAACGTAAAGCACTGTGATAGACTGTGTCCAGAAAGTGGAGAGTTGTTGCAGCTGCATTCCTGTAAATGGCAAAATGAATTGAAATGATGAAATTTGTTAAAACTCAAACTGATGGAACAAAATGGCCAAAAGATGCATTAAACCATTTCATTTGATTTGATTTATGCACCTGCAGTAACAAAGTTACAATGTGGATGCTGGTGTTTGCTACAGCCAAATAAAAGTGGGCCGAATGTACTCATTAGATTTTATTTGATTCCTGTGGAGATGCATCATTTAGTTGAGCTTTTGTTATATGTATGAAATTCACACTGTCAAGTTAAAATAGAGCAAATAATGTGGGTAACATCAACTGATAAGAGGATTATTTTGCAGGGCTGATTTTGTTGCTGCATCTTCTCCCTGTATTTGAAAAAACACTGAAGGATCATCACATGGACGTGTGAGCAGTGTGCCTTTTATTGGGTTAATGTGTATTACTGTGAAGGTGAGAGTATTTCTCTGAGTTGAAGTCCTAGAGCGGCATTGTCCAGGCTATATCCTCAAATTCTCACTCTAGCTGAGTACCAAAAATTGGCAACACTTTAGCAGCTTTTCCATTGAAAAGGCTCGAGTTTTAGTGGGAAATAAAATGACTGAAACTGTACAGTCTGAGGCAAGAGTAGATCTGCGGAACAACTGGAGAAGTCATGGCAGAAAAGTGAGAAAGAACTAATAAGGAAAAACTACGAAATGCAGGGTCAGATATGGTGGAGTACAATATAATAAATAACAAGTGTGTGGTGGAGAATGGAAATACCAGGTCACAACTGTCATTAGCTGCATAGATTTCTCATTCAAAATTTCTGAGAAATCTTCAGTTTTCAGTTTTCTTTCTACTGCATGTTTTCAGCAGTGGGGTTTTAAGGAAAAAAGGCTTTATCAAACCTAATCTGGTCCAGTTCTGACAGAGGAACAAAGAGCAGACAGCTGAGGAAAGGGAGGGTGATGTGTCTAATGGATATTGGTAAAAGAATTGCATTCTGGGCTTGCTGAAGTGTAGCACTTAGATATCCCCATAGAGTTCCCCTGAGCAAGGTAATGCAGCGAAGCTCTCGACCAGTTCAGTTAGAGAGAACTGATGCATGACGTGATGTGAAATTAAATCAAGAAATGAAACAGATTTATTTCAGAGAGAGAGCAACAGTGAAGTTATGAAGCAACAGGCAAATGTGTCCCAAATAATGAATTATATGATAGCACTCTGTAGAAAAATGAAAAGGTTTAATCTGAAATGTAGCCAATTTTATATGGATTATTAATTAAATTGTAGTTAATTAGGAGTAAACAGAAAGGGAGAGAGTTTGATTCATCTAAAAACAGGTATGTACTTATAAGGTATAAAATAAATAAATAAATAAATAAATAAATAAATAAAAAACAGCACATATAGGTTAATTCCTCTGTCTGTCTTTGACCACACTGCTGATAAACATTTAAAGTTGGTTCCATTCAATCGCAGGTCATTGCTCCTAATGTTTGCTAATTGCTAATGCTAATACTAGGTATTGTGTGTGTATTTAGATGGGTAAAATGCAGCGACCGAGTTTTCCAATGGAGAACATAAAGCAAGTTAACCTTTACCTTAACCTTACGTCCACCAAGATTTTACAGTCATTCATCACTGACACTTGGCTAGGACATCAAATTCCCATGTGTACGCCACCTCTAGGGTTTTACTGTTTAAAGTGCTGATGATTTTGAAAGACAGCATATTGCCCTTGTTTCATTTTAATTTAAGCATAAAAATAACAGGATTAGAAAAATGGTCGGGTTATGAAAAAATAAGCACCAGTATATATAATGACTTTAGTGCAGCGTGTTGGCCTTATAATGGTATATAAGGTATTTATAATGGAGAAAAAAGTGAGCCCTGTTTTAAATCAACTATTCATTCACTGAGTTTACAATGGTATTTTCAATGATATAAAACCATATCTTGTGCCCTTCTAACCTGACATACTGTATTCCTGATTAGCCACCTTTGTTCTTTTTCTCCAGGCAATTTCTACCTCAGATTTGTAAAGCGAAGTGCCAAACTTTCGAGTCTATTAGTAGTTCTCAAGAAGTTTCATAGTAAAAAAAAAACATCATATAATTGATTATTCCCATCTTCAGTCAGGAATTCTCACAGCTACTGGAAAACCCATGTCTAGAAAGGATAAAGTGGTAGTTAAGCACTTCAGAATTTGTCAGAACCTCTCCAACAAAAGCACTCAAAGCTGCCAGAAAGAAAAATCGTGTTCCATCTCTCCAACAGAATATGAGTAGTTGGCTGATCGGTGTGTATGAGCCAAAAAAGGGCTGCGGTGCATCGCTCTGTCAAGAACATCTCATGCACATGTTTCTGTTCAGACAACTCAGCATAAGAAGCAGTAATCTTCAAAGTGAATCCTGCTCCAGTTACACCCCTGAGTCTTTTAACATGCCAGCCAGGAAATGAAAGTGGAAAAAGTAGGACTTTTTGCTGGCTAAACCTTTCTGGGAGGTAAAAAGAAAAAAAAAAAAAAATCTAATGCGTATTTTGGGAGCTGGGGAGACTAATTACAGTTGATTTTTAGCTCTTCACTGCAGAAGTGTGAGAGCTCCATATTTGTTTGTTAAGCATGAGTGACACGAAGGACCAGATAGTCAGACCCATCCTAAAAAACAGTGCTTTGCGACTCTCGCTCTTGTAAAAATAAACATGTTTGGGCCACAAACAGATGACAATTTTTAGTTGATTACTTTTTGACACACCATCTCCAAATAGCTGTACAGACTGTGTTTGGAAATCATTATAGGCGCTACCTAATGAAACCATTCCCTGTCCACCTACAGATATTTATTTAAAGCCTTCAACAAAATTTATCACCTTGAAGAGTTTACATTTACACATCTGATTTCTAGATGTTAGCGCTGCCAAAACACAGTGTAATAATATGCTTTATATACAACTTACAAATTGACAGATGTAACTTGCACATCTCTGCTAAGTTGTTGAGAGGTGAGAAGGATTCAAGAGATTCAAGATTTTTATTTGTCACATGTGGATGTACAGGTACACTCACAGTGAAATGAAGTTGCAACAAGCCCCCCTGTGTAAACTGTACTTCGCATAGAAGATAAAATTACGGTGGCTGACAAGGGCCAAACACATTGCAACAGCCCAATGCATCTCAGTTACAGAAAACAGCTGCAAGTACAGAAACGATTCAAATTCACAAACTCAAACACAAGTCTAAACGAGGTACAAAAACAGGAACATGGTGCAAATGAAAAACTGCACCGCAAGACACAAAAACATGCATAATCAAATGCTCTGCAAATAAAGCAACGATGCAAAGCACAAAACAATTCAAACCAAGAAAACATCTGCAAACAAAAAACGCTGCATAACTGGTCACTACAACGGAAGTGCTCCAAACCTGTAGGGGGCGCTGTCAGAAAACAGCTCAACAGAGAGACACACTGGATGGAGAGAGAGACGGAGAATAGCCAACTGACAGTGTTTCAAACTACAGTGGGAACGAATTGAAGTTACAGCGTAGCTGTAATTATATTGATTATATTTTACACTAGTCTGTTGTCTATAAACGCTTTATTGTGTATTCATTTTGTGTTGCTTTCAAGGATGTATGTATGCATTTACTTACTTTTCTGGTATGTCAACATAGGTGTGTATGTACATATGTATGTATGTGACAATGAAAAGTGAGGTGAACTACTTAGATTTTTCATATTATGTTGATAGGAAGCTAAAGAATAGACTGTTGTGTGGAGAAGGGGTGGGATTAAATAAATTGTACTTCCTCCCACTCCCTCTCGAATGTGCAAACGAAGTCATACTTTGTTTTTGTGTAAATGTATATGTTTTATCATGTTTTCTCACAATCTGTTTCATTTCTAAGGACTAAGTAGGATTACTTTTGTTTTGTTGCATAATCAAAATAAACTAAACTGAAGTAAACAGCAGCAATATGTTACAATATGTGCGATTGGAAAACTTTTTTTTTTTCAATGAATTTAAACATGTCTGAGCTACAAACAGATGCCATGTAGCAGAAGACAATTTTTACTTGATTACCTTTTGACTCACCATCAACGAGTTGTACAGACTGTGTGTTTGAAAACCACTGTATCTGCCAGCTAATGAAACCATCCCATCCACCTACAGACATTAATTTAAAGCCTTGAGCAAAAGTTATCACCTTGAAAAGCGTTTACGTTAACACATTTGATGATTTCTAGGTGTTAACGCTGCCAAAACAGTGTAATAATATGCTTTATATACAATGACTGCACTAAGCAGTTTTACAACTTACTAAATGACAGGTGTAACTTGAAGTGAGAAAGAAAATGAACAGGTATTAGAAATTGTTGATGGAAGAAGTGGATTGGAAATATGACAGCTCTGATATGGATGGTCTCATATTCACCTTTCACTGGGTTCGTCCAGAATAGTCTATGATAGGAGATATCACTGCCAGCTTATGGTAATTCACGAAATTGTTATCGTGTCTACTCAGTGCCACTGACAATTAATTAGTCTTGAGTCTATTTGCCTGACAGACGTGTTGAAGAAGAAAACTGTGTGCTGACACATTAACCTGTTCTTCAACAGTCAGTGTATGAACAGTGAGTGGTTGTCGGCAAGGTTTTCTGTTCTCAGTTTGATGTTTTGTAATGGAGTCTGCTGAACACATTTAATTTTGTTCCATTTATTTAGCAGTCAGAAAGTATCAATGCATGTGTCATTGGGCAATAACTTTATAATTACCTTTCAGTATATTATACATCCAATGGTTGGAGAGGACATGAGACTACTGCGTCTGCTTCTTGCCTGTGTTTCTGTGTGTTTGCACTGTGTGTAACCACAGTTGTTTTCAGACAGGCAGGGGTGTAATAACCAATTACTAATCAGATTCCATCAAACAAAACCTGAGCGTAACGCTGCTGTTCGCCTCCATGGCTTAATGCAGAGGGTTGAAAAAGGGATGCTACTTACCAACACCAGCATGAAAAAAAGAAAGATTATTTAAGGTATGAGGTTGATATAAGGCACCTTTACATTTAGTCTTTTAATATGTGGTCTAGGGCAGTGGTCCCCAACCCCTAGTCCCCGGACCGGTACCGGTCCATGGATCATTTGGTACCGGGTCGCAAAGAAAAAAAAAGTTGTGGTTAATATTAAAGCAATTTTTTCCAATAGTCTTGTGGAGATTTTGTTTTGAAAACCAACCGTTTCCCCTCTTGCCTCACAACCACTAGACTCTGGTGCGCCATTTCATGAATCAGTAGTAACACAAGCTAAAGAAATGAGCCAAAAACAAAATTCACTAGAGAACTTTTTCGGAAAGAAACGAGGAAATCATGAGGCTGCAGAAGGGTCACAGACTGCCTGCAAACAGAAAGCTGCATTTATAAAGAAATATCATGATTCCTGCCTAAGTTACAGGTTCATTGCAACAGGTGACACACAAGCGCCTCCAAAGTGCTCCGGCACATCAATCCATGTTTGAGACAACTTCAAACCTCTTTGCATTCTGGATTAAAGTCAAAACAGAATACGTGGATATCGCCACAAAAGCCCCGAAAGTCCTTCTTCCATTTCCAACCTCATATCTTTGTGTGGCTGGGTTTTGTGCGATGAGTTACCAAGTAGACTGGATCTATGGAACACAAATGGAGTGTCTGTCTCCCATCAGCCCCAGACAAGACCATCTAGTTGCAGGGAAACAAGTCCACGGTTCCACTGGTTCTGCATTAGGGTGAGTTGATATTATGCTGTAGAATCATTGTAATTGTCTGATATACAGTTTAAGTGTTTCAGATCACATGCTCTGAACTGACAAAGTTTTTTGGTATTGGAACCCCCGCACCTCTAACCGGTCTGCGGAAAATTTCATGCATGAAACTGGTCCGTAGTACAAAAAAGGTTGGGGACCACTGGTCTAGGGTTTTCCACCATGATATCAGTTCCTGCAGCTTTACAACATGTTGTCTTAGTGTTTAATGTTCAAATCGAAGGTTAAAGCTTTTGTGTCTCAAATTCTTTCTCATTTTGAAGACCCTTTTCACACTCCTTTTGTCTGTGTCTGAACTTCACAAACTAGAGACTACAAGAGTTTTACCAATATATCGACCAATATTTACTGATGATGGCCAATATCGGTAAGAAGTCATTTCACCAGTGGCAGCTGCCCATATCTATACTCAGTGCCAATGAAAACGCAACACTTGAAGATTTTTATATTTTTTTTAAAATCTGGATTGGATTTTTATTCCATAAACTCTTTGGAATTAATCATAGGCCATTTCTATACAGTAAAAATAAAAAATCACATCCAAATTTGTTGACACAAAATAAGGATAAAGAAAGAAATTCAAGGACCCCCAAAACCAAAAGTCACAAAGCCGTCCCGGAGGTGCTGCAGTTCAATGTAGCGATCCTGCTGTGGCGTGGTCACACGTGCTCGTCCAGGGCGAGGTCTGTCTGCAGTTGAGCCAGTTTCTTCGTGCCACTGTTGCATCCTGACTATGATGGACACATTGCATCCAAAACGACGCGCCACCTGCCGAGCAGAGATTCCGGCCTCCAGGAGCCCCATAGCATGGCATCTTTGGTCACGTGTCAGTCTAGGCATCGCTGAGTTATTGCAAATTATTTTCATGCTTTTCAGCTTGCCTTTATATACAGAACATGACCACTACTTAACTGACCACAATTCCTTAAGTTGAGCAGTTCATTGCTGAGTAAATGAGAAAAACAAGTCTTATGAATGCAGACTTCATTCAAGCGTGACAATAGCTCAACCCGTCTCAGGTTGTTAAGAAATTGTCTGGGATTATCTTATACAGGTGAAACTTCAACATATTGATGCAGCTCAGGAACAATAAAACACATTCAAGTGTTGTGTTTTCATTGGCACTGAGTATATCTGTTGTTATGTTATATTAAATATTTTTTCACATTTGTATGAAGTAAATAAATGAATAAATTTGAAACAGTTAGGATAACTTATTTTTGATAAGTATATAATAAAGATTTTTCTGCATCACAAGGGGCTTCACTTAAAAAGAAAAACAAAATAAGCAATTAGCAATCAGCCAAACTTTTCTTATAAATGTCAGTAGTAACCCAGAGTTTTGCAATCAGTACATCTGTAGTGACTACCCTAGTTCTTCAGACACAGTTTTCAGGGTCTGGCTAGTTCCTGTTTCAGGATAGATACTTCACCTGTAAAAGGGAAGTTGATTGGTTCATTGAATGTAGCACCAGAAAGTGTCATTTTCATGTAGTCTTTAGTAAATAGTAAGCAAAAGCCTTAGTAAAACAAATTAGACTTAAAATACAGGGTGTCCACAAAGTATCTTTACAATAAAAAAACATAAGGTGCCCGCACTTGAAAGCCTTCAGCCCTCAGTCACACCAGGGTTTCCTTATCATTGATTATCTGTTCCTTGGACACCTCATTCACCAGCTATCACTCCCCTGGATTTCTTTCTATGAGGTTATGTTAAAAATATCATGCACTGAACAAAGAAACGGGACAAAAATGATGTGAGGTAAAAGATCACTGATGCCACTGACACCATTGATGAGTCTATGCTACAGCCAACAGGCTGAGAAAGCTGGATGTGCTTCATGCAACTAATGGTGTCCATATAGAGGTGGATTAAATGAGGAAAAAAAAACTCAATATCTGCTTTTCATTTTGTAATAATTTCCACAGATTTGTCTGCTCATTTGCTTTTGTAATAAATTTGTCACCATGCACACCCTTGTACAGCCAAACTTAGGTAACAGGTCGACATCGAAGTACAGGCTTAGATGCATCAAAGCAAAATGTTAAAATCTGGTAATGTGGATCAAACTGAAAAACATTATAGCAGTCTAGCACAATGAATGCTATCCATGTCCAGACTGGTATATACAAGAAATATGTATATGGAAGATTCAGTACCCAAGAAGCAGCACCTGGAACTACAGTCCACTGGGGAAACCTATGGGGAAAGTATGGCTCCTTGGATACTTCATAATGTAACAACCAATACCTACTGGCAGAAGTGTTAGAAGAACTGTTGATTACGTTGAATCAGCCAAATGCAGCCTGTGTTTCATATGAATAGTAAAAGTAGTTGCCAAGCAGTGAAATAATCCCTATCAGTGTTAGCCTGTTATGTATGATACTTGGATTCTATCGCTGTGTGTCGTGTCTTCTTGTTTTATGCACTTTTACAGTATTTGATTAAACTGTTATCTTATTATTTGATCATGTTTTTAGATGTAAAGCACTTTGGTCTGCTTTGTGTTGTTGTAAAGTGCTATATAAATAAACTTTGATTGATTGATTGATTGATTGATTGATTGATTGATTGATTGATTGGATTCCTGTTGCTGCTGCATTCATCAGACTGTTTGGTGATGGAGTACATGTTTCTTCTAAACTGAAGTCTAATTTTAATGTCCTTGGTGGATATGAAACTGTAATAACACTAATGGGCTGTGCTCTTATCTCCATCAGGAAAGATTAGAAATTGAACTTTCAAACTGACAGTCTGGTTTGATGGCCCTGATGGATTTATTGAAAAAGTTTGGTTCACAGAGGAGAATCTGTACCAAAAGTTTAAAGAAAAGAACAACCAGAAGCAGAAGGTAAAGGAAAATATACAGCAAGATTATTACAGCAAAATACACCTGGTGATGCAGATCTCGCTGCTTATTACCTAGCTACTTGACAGTTCAGTTGTTTTCACAGCTAATAGTCCAATAGACTCGGTTTGATTGGGGTTGTAACATTCATCTGGTTCGAGTTTGCGTTCACACTACACTTTGTCAAATGAACCAAACCATTTAAATAACGTTTTATCCTCCTGACCTGTGGTGGTGCGGCATCAAGTATTACTGAAGGAGAAGATGAGACTGTGAACAAGAACCCTCACTCATCTATTGGTTAATGCAGGCAAATTCTGTTTCCGTAGTCTGATTCCTGCATTTGGTTCACTTGAAAGTGGACTGAGATCTACGCTTTTAGGCAGACTAGAGTTTGCTTCTTTGATCTGCATCCGAGGTGGATTATGCATTCACACCTCCCCAAAGGAACGAGACTTTCCAAGCAAACAAGCAAGAGTTCGATTAAACAGGGCTGGTGTGAATGCACCTTTAGTAGCTTTCTCTGTGGAGTTAGTATGTTCTCCTCATGTCTGTGTGGGATGGATGTTGCACATTTTGCATTTTGCACATTCCCGGTTGGAATATTTCAACTTGTTTTGCACCTTACAGTTCAATTTCTGCACATTACAGTTATTATCCAGATTCTACCCAGATCTTTTTATACTTCTAAATTATAGTGTATAGTGTTTGCTCTTATGTTATATTTGTCTTTGCTCATGTTTGCTGTGGTATTATATTGTTATTGAATGTGTGTCATGCTGCTAGAAAGTCAAAGGTAGTGGTTACAGTAGTGTGAAGTGGACCATCTCAATGCCTTTCAACAATTTTCAAGAAAAATCTGTGCGCTAGTCTTTACATTATCTTGCTGATAGACAGACAGACAGACAGACAGACAGGGATGATCACATAGCTTTTTGAGGAGAAGTAAAAATAGCTGATAACATACCTCAAGTGCCTCTGGTATCACCACCAATTTGGTTTGTTAAATCACAAGAGGCTGGTTTTAGAACGTTGCTATACATATATATATATATATATATATATATATATATATATATATATATATATATATATATATATATATATATATACTTTTTTTTTTCTCTATGGGCTGTAGCTCACCTATCATCAGCTGTTTTCTTTGGAAAATCTCTCAATAGTCCATGTTTCCTTTCCTAATTAGAGATTACGGAAACTTTCTAAATGCCAGAACTGCTCCAGAAATCTCTTTACCCTTTCAATAAATCCCTAAAGTACAGCTGTAGAGAATAACTATCACTGTCCTCATTCATATATGAGTCTATAAATTATATCCAGCTATAAAACAGCCTGAAAAGCTGGCAGTTAGAACATGAGTGCAGAGAGTTCAAACTCAAACTCACTATTGACGGAACACACCATCCCATTTCAGAGCATTGATCTGAAAGTTCTCTGCATCCTGTAGACTCGGGCATCGTACGCAGTTGTGAGTTGTAGCTTGTGGTAAATGTTTGTTCTGGACTAGGTTTTATACTGAGATAAGATTGATCCCACAGTGGGGAAATTCAAGAGTATCAGCACCAATAAAAATGCAGGGTGACATAAATATAAAATAAAATATGAAATATCAATATAAAATAGTAATAAATATTTACAAATAGATATTTACAGACCAGAAGAAAAATATACAATGAGAAAAAAAATAACACATGAACCAGAGTGAAAAATAGTTAGTTGAACTGTAGCTCACTGTAGGGATGTGTTACACAGTGGTGCCTGTGTGAGGAATGACCTGCGGAGATGCTTGTTCCTGCCCTGAGGGTGGAAGAGTCTGCTGCTGAAGGAGCTGCTCAGGGCCTCCACAGTGTGGTGCCGGGGACGGGAGGTGAAGTTCATAGTGGATGTCAAAAGGACCAACACCCCTCTGTCCACCACCTCTTTGATGGAGTCCAGTGGACAGTCTAGGGCAGATCTGGCTCTCTTAACCAGTTGGTTGAGTCCTTTCCTGTCCCTGTTCATGGTACCCCCAACCCAGCACACAACAGCCACCACAGTGCCATACAGTATACCGAGTCCAGCCCTGCACACAACAAAAGACCTCAGTCACCTTAGCAGGTAAGGGTGACTGGCTTTTCTTGTACAGTGTTGTCTGTATTGTTGGACCACTCCAGATTAAGGCTCATTTATTCTGTATGTTAAAGATGTAGATGGATACAGACAGAGCATACTGTCCTCTGTATACATTATGTGCATAATTCTGTCCATTCTCCAGGACCTTGCGGATGCATACCCAGATGAAGAATACGGAGCAGTACCACCGGGAACCATGGAAGCAGTGTTGAGATTTAAAGAGAATAATTTCCAGAAAAGGCAGAACTTTTCAAAGAGTGACTGTGTGAGTTAGTGAAAAACTAGCAACATATTTACGACAACTACCCTTCTAAATATAAACATTAGCATTAGGGCTGGGTAAAAAAATCGATTTAATCGATCTTAGATTGATCTCATTTTAATTTTACGTAATCGATTAATAGTGGATGAGATTGATTTTTCAGAGCAGGACTGGGAGTACGCGGAACTGCAGGTGGCTCTGTCTTGCGAACCCCTGGGGAAGACTTAGTCTTGCTGGAGAAAGCTCTGGCGTGGAAAAGACGCGGAGGAAGGGTGGGGAAATCCCCTCCACTAGAGGTCCTCCCGGCCTCAAACTCGAACCCACAGTGTGAAGGAACTGGCCACCCAGAGGTTGTCTGAGGTGAGTTGCAGAAGCCAGTCATTCTTGGAATAATAACTTGGATCCATACTATCACCTATGGCTGAGTATGGAGTTAGAGGAATAGTGAAGTGACAAGGTCCAACCACTACGCTAACCAGCTCCCCAACCATCATGCACGAACTGTGCGCACCCCCCAGCCCCACTCCGCCCAACAATCACGGAGTGCACACCCACCACCCCTACCCCCCAGTGAGTAGAAGCTTCCAGCTAGAGCCCAACCGATATGTGATTTTTGGGGCCGATGCCGATACTGGGGGTTAAAAAAAGCCAATATCCAATATATCGGCTGATATCCAATATTGGCTGATAAATATTGGCCGATATATGAAATAAGAACACTGATCTACACAGGATATAATAATCTTATATTAGATAATTGTGGACAGGTTGGATAAACAGTTGCATAAATCTTTGTTTATCTCACAAATATAATTTACACAACTTTCAAATGCAAACTATGCAATCACAAAAATAATTAGAGCAAAAAATATTACCACACAATTATGTTTTCACTCACAAATTTTGATGTGTCTGCCTCACGGCACTACAACTTCTTATGTGGACTAAGGACTAAACTGAGCATGTGCAGAGGGAATTAGGTGAGTCCTAAGTTGTTCCTGACTGGAGCAATTGCAAGAGTTACAACTGACCCGTGTTACAACTGTCCCCAGTCTCCCCTACACTATTAACACCCAGGCCTGCTGGCAGACTGAAACTGTGGGGGAGACAGGAAGTGCACGGACATGGGTGTGTGTGTGGAGGTGAATACTTCATAAGGGGGGGGGGGGGGGGGGGGGGGGGGGGGGTAGCGGTCTATTCTTGTCATAGCACGTGGTAGCAGTCAGTGACTTTCGCCAGGGTGGGGGGTCAGAGCAAGGGGGGATAAGCTGTCCATCCTACATCCTGGTCTGAGCGCGCGAGCTGGGGGGGGGGGGGGGGGGGGGGTTGGCAGTGTAGCTCCATGATTATGTGATTGTGTGTGATAGCATCATTCTCTGCGCAGGAGTGAAAGTGAAACTAATTCGCTTTAAAGTTCCTCTTACTCTCTGGGCAGCACACACACAGGAGCAGCGAGCGACAGAATCCTGTGCAGCAAAAAAAGTTAATATATCAGCTACATTGGCTACATATTGGCCGATGTTGATTAATTGGTGATACGCTATAATTGGCCCGATTAATCGGTCGGGCTCTACTTCAAGCCATAAAACAGAGTAGAGATGACAAAGAAGTCCGTTCTGAGACACTCTAGAAACATGGGAATGTTTCTAGAGTGTTCATTCCCGTTCATTATTTAAGAGCACATTCAGCAATTTACTGCTGAAATGTCATATTTATTTCCTTTCTAATATCAATATTGATACCAGTATTGATGTGTTGCATGACTGCGGTACTCAAATAATCAGGTTCCAACTCAAAATTACACTTTGGTATCACTAAATTACTCTAAATCAATCAATTAATACTGAATCGAATCAATATTGAATCAAATCAAATCGTGATTAATCGATTCAGAACCTTATGAATCGAAATTGAATCGATTATGGAAACTGGCCATGATACCCAGCCCTAATTAGCATCCACATTAATAATACCTCCTCTGTCATGGCCATGTTCGTTATTAGCAACTTTCTTCTTGTTCTTCTCAAAAAACGTTACTCTTCTTTGTGGTATTTAGCACATTCAGAACATTCAGCCCAACACACATGCAGCCGTTAGTCACATGCCCACAAAGTAAGCATGGGGAAGTGCACAGTCTGGTTGGACAAAAGATCATTCTCTATCTGGTTGACACAAATTTTCCTAAATTCTAGGAGTCATAAATGCTTGCCTTCATGGCTGTGGAGTGGGCATTAAATTCTGTTCTATGTAGTCTTAAAAAGGTCTTAAAAAGACTTAAATCTAACTTGTAGAAACCTGTAGGAACCCTGACTGATTGAGAAATGCTCATTCTGGTGCACTGCACCCATGGAAGTATGAAGACAGTGACACTACACAACGTTTGAAATGGATGTAGCTATGTCCAGTTGCAGAAAAAAATTATTAGACCGCCCTTTGTTTTTTCAATTTCTGGTTCATTTTAATGCCTGGTACAACTACAGGTACATTTGTTTGGACAAATTTAATGATAACAACAAAAATAGTTCATAAGAGTTTAATTTAAGAGCTGATACCTAGCCATTCTCCATGATTTTCTTGATAATAACCAAAATCACCATGGCATTGTACTGCCAAAAACAAAAAAAATGCTTTTAGGCATTCCATGTTTTCTTTTCTGTCGATTTAAGTCACATAATATACACAGGCGTTAGTACTGGATTGTATGTGACGGCTTTTGATGGTCTAATAATTTTTTCCGCAACTGTATGTGCGTTAAGCGAGCATAAATGAGCCTTAATTGTTGAGGTGAACAAGTGCATATCTTAATGTCCAAGCCCTGGATGTTGATGGTTGTGTTCATTTCTACCACCTCTACTGGTAAGTTTGTGTTGATTCTGTGGTTTTACATTTTAATATCCATTCTTTTGTTACTATCTTTCTAAATTCTCACGTTAACCTTTCTAATGCATAAAGAATGTGGCAAAGCTATAGAGAAAAACCCAATTCTACACTTACTGGTTTATTGATGTGTAGATACACAGTCAGAAATGAAACCCTGATGAGCCAGAGCACAGACAATGCACGTCAACAAATCAAAAAGGCATTAAGTCAACGACAAAGGAGATCTGGCCGTGTTTACTGCACCTTTTCTTCAGATTTGACCTCTGTAATTTAATTAGAGCAAAGACAATGCATGTTATTCAGCCTTCCTTGTAATTACAGGAGCTTATGATCCTGGAGGGTTTCCAGAAAGCGAACATGTCTGGTTATACGGCTGTGAATAGAGCGGTCAATAACTCATCAACAATGACAAACAGACACAGGCAGTCAAGTGTGAACAGGAACACAGCTGTACATCCTTCCATGACGACACGCACCTTACCTAACAATATAATTACTGTCACTGGCACAAAGTTAAATAAAAGCCTGCACAAATGTGAATATGTCCAATCTTCAACCACACACACAGACAATAGCTGTATATACACAAACCAGTGGACAGGAGCAAGATATGAAATTGCAGAAATGAGCAAATGTTTGACAGTACATAACAGCCAAGCCAAAACAATCAGCAGCCACATGATCCGTCTGATCGAGCTGATCTGCAAGGAGTTTACAGAAAAAAAGGAGTCCACATACTGCCAAATGCGTCACTGCAAAAGGTCTCAAAAACAATCTACACCTTTTCCAAGTGATTAATTTAGCAGACTCAAGATCAATTTAATACAAAGAGAGAGGCTTCATTTGCATTTGTTTGATGTAAAAGAGAGGTAAAAATTCTCCACTTTTTCAGCTCATTTGTCAGTCATTCACACCTCTAGCAGGGTCATTACTGTAATGCCCTTTAAAGTTTCACTGCCGTACTTGAGTATTTATAAGGTTGAATGTGTTAAGACCTTGTAAAGTGATTTCAGTGTGATGTCAAGTGCAGCTGCAGAAGGGCACTTGGTGAACACACACCTCTGAGGCCAACTGTCCACTCGTTTGCTCACATTACAATACCATTAAACCACAAACAAACAAAATTTAGGATCTGTGTTTTCCCCTTGTGTCAGACAGTTAGCCTGGGATAGCGTTCAGTGTTAAATAGGTGAGAAACCCCTCCAACCTTCACTCATTTTAATGGACCTACTCCAAAATGTAATGGTTCTCTGCTTGGCCTCTGCAAAACCTTTTCAACAAGTTCAAGAAAAATCAATGTGGTAGTTTTTTATACAATGTTGCTGACAGACAGACCCAGAATGATCACATGACTTTCTTAGCAGAAGTAAAAACAACTGATAACTACTGGAAAGCTGCCAAGAGCTTAGATACTCAAAAAGGCACAAACCTCTTACAAGCTGTTGATGAAATACTGAGCAATGTAGAGATAAAACTCAATTTTTTTTAGTTTGTTCAAAGGAAATATGCAGTAAGTAACTACTAGATAAAGTAAAAAGAGTAAAATTCCTTTCCACAGGTGCATCAAGAAAACATCCAGGATATGTCTACCATTTCTTCTCTATCTACATGTTTTCTGTCTCATAGTGCCAGTTCAGGGCCAGTGGCCTGTTGCCCTTGGGGAGATCGGGCCATAGGGTAGGTGGGAAAGGAGTACAAACGCAGTCACTGCACCCATGCATCACCGTGTTTTGGATACCTAAGCCAATGGTGAACTTGATCAACATCATTATGTTTGGACACTTGGACCAATGGTTGTATTATTCATATTCTTTCTTAAGAACTTAGACTTCCTGGTGTTAGTCAGTCAACTGCTGCATCTTGTTGTACATACTTGACTCCTTGTCGCAAGTAAAGTCTTCTGATTCCAGAATCCAGTGACTCTGTCTTGATTCTTAGATGCCATCTCAGAATTTTTCTATCAATCATATTATTCAATACGCAAAACCTACAAGAATTATTCAAAATATTAGACAGCTACTAACACAGTCTGTGACAATCATCTTCATGAACATACATGGTTCACATTCATAAACAATAGTTGTACACAAACATGTTTCCATAACAATGTAACATGGGAACACCAGCTGTGTTTCCACAAAAAGCACAGAAAAATAGCTGGAAAGTTTCTGAATATGTTCTGATGTAGTAAACACTGAACTCACAGATCACAACTCCATTATAACCCCTTAGAAGGAATAGTTGGAACAGTACGGAAAAAGCAAATAAAACAAGAATATAATAACAATACTATATACTTTGACTTGTATACTGCCCAGCCAAAGAAGTTCCACATGCAATATTTCATTGGACTGCTTTTAGATTCAATTCAGGACACATTTATGGTGACATCATTCATGCCACACAGTGCTTTTGCAATGTTAAAATAAATGTCGCAACTTTTACTGTCATCCATATTCACATTTATTTTGGGCCAAAATCTTGTACTGATAATGGCAGAGTCAGACCACTGTGTAAAGTCTTTTCCATCACATTCTAAAGTTTGTCAGTGGGGTTCATGTCTGGAGTTTGTGGTGGCCAATGTGTGATGTTTAAACCACTCTTTCACAACTTGAGCTTGATGAATCCCAGCATTGTCCAATCTTTATGCTCTCTATCAAACTGATGGTTATTTAAGAAGTGAGAAGCTACTCACTGCATCAGTTTAGGTTAAAGAACTTGTTGCAGCTGAAACATATTAATCACATTTTTTTTGTTTTAGCCAAGCTGTGTGTAACACTTGCTTAGATTAGCTAGGTTATATTTAGGACTAAGTTCGTGAGGAGTGTTATTTAAAAATGCAAAAATTGAACAGCTGGCAGACTTATTACAATTTGTACAGAAAGTACAGTAATAGAACAAATTCACAATGTGAAGAGCTCTTTAAAATAAAAATTAAAAATAAAAATAAACCCCAAAAAATAAGATTGTGTTCAGTTCTTTTAAGTTGTCTTTGTGTGCTCTGTGTGGTTTAGATAATCTTTTTTTAGTGTTAGTCAAATAATGTCTTATCTGGCTCCTTGGCTTGAACCGATAGGTCTGTAGATCTTTTCCAGAAGACCAGGCAGCTAGCCACCCTGCTTTGGAATCTTCAGAAAGTTCTCACTGGGTCTGGCTCACCATCACTTTTCCAAGATCAGATCCAGGACCTCTAAAAAACCAGTCTGCACATAAAGCACAGAACAATGAACAAAACAGTTCTAAAATAATTTCGTATACCATGAGATCTCATCAAATATCCAAAATCTATTGAACCTTGTTGTTTAACATTGTTTTAGGTCCTGTTGACTCAAAGTGCAAAGCTTACAGCACTATACATCAGTCCAATATTTATTTACCCATTTTTAAAGTATTTTAAGTCAAATTATGAATCAAATTACTCAATGTTTAACTTAAATCATTTTTAACCATACTTTAGTTATGAATTAACCCATAAACAAAATCACAAAGGGCATGACCACTTAAAACAGAAGCACATTTAAATAAAAATACATATTTGCATTAGAGGTCGACCGATTATCGGCTGGGCCGATTATCACTGGCGCCGATATTTGGGAATTTGACGTATATCGGTATCGGCCTTTTTTTAATCCGACGGGCCGATATTAAGAGATCAATTTAAAACTGGGTTATTTCGGCTCAGATGCAGCCGCGCCTCTCTCTCTCTCTCTCTCTCTCTCTCTCTCTCTCTCTCTCCTGCACTATCCACTCTGCGCCCTCTGATTGGTTGAGGCTGACGCTGTCCTCACACACACAGACTGGGACTGGCTTGGGATGGGACTGTATTCTACATACATTTTCTCCATTACTAATCCACAGTGTGCAGAGCGTTTAGAGCCAGACTGATGAACTAATGTTCTGGTAAAAGCTCATCAGACTTCACCTCAGCATGCTTCCCTAAAACAAGTGAACTGAGTTTTTTAGGCGCTCTCTCTTAATCACAAACACATGCTTTTCTGTCACAGACTGTTTCCATCTCCATATTATCAGCAGTCTAATTCACACACATGTCAGGAGGTAATCTGAGTTAGCAGAGCTGCCGCTAATGTTTACTCTGCTCTGACGTTCTTCTGAAACATTAGTAGTAGTTGTGAGATGTAGAGCACAGGGATGTTTAGTACAGTTTCAGAAGAGTTTTCTGCGTTTACCTTTGACACATGTGTTTTCTCTCCGGAGCTTCTCACACGAGAAAACTTCACCTCTCCGCGGTGTGTACTCCTTCCGCGTTGGATTTCGACGCGGAAGGAGTACCCCCCCCCCACGTCAAATAGTGCCGCTATGGGGCTCTGTCCACATGCGTCGATTTCTGACTATTTGGGGTGAGACTGTGTTGGTATGTAATGTAATAGTGTGTGTTTGCGTTAAAGTCACATGAAGAACTCTACAACTCACAACTACTAATGTTGCTGTGAGCTTTCTAGTCCTATGATCTGAAAATTAAAGTGAAGATGAGAGAGAGTAAAATTCAGAAGTGATTTATCTGAACATGATGGAACATTTTAAATCCTGTGTGTGCTCATTAAAGCCCTAAAGGCTGTTTGTGTTCTGTCAGGAGTTTAACTGCACTCATAGCAACTATTATACTTTTTTATGTAGCTTTTGTCATATTAATCATTAATAATGTAGCAACATAGTTTTGAATGACAGGGTCCCTGCTACTGCATGGTAAAATATAAAATTCAATAATGAAATCAACTTAAGGCTTCCCAAATGCTGTAATAAATGAAGCATGATGAGTTGAGCAGATGTTAGCATGTGGCCCAAGAGTTTACAAGAGTCTCCCTGTATTTTTGTTGTGTTTGAACTTAATACAAAGATAAGTCATTATAGTTATATTTAAATGTTACTTTATTTACTGTGGAAAAATTTAAGGGAGCTATTTATTTAAGCTTTTATTCAACTTTATAAGAGACGCTTCTGAGTCTAGGAAATCCATGCACTTCTGGAGCTATTATTTTCTATTTATTTGATTAAATAACCATGCTTTAGGCATTTAAACGAAGTTCAGTGTTTGCATTATTCAAAATTTTTCACGCCAATTTTTACACTGTTACTGCAAATGAATATCGGCTCCAAATATCGGTTATCGGCCTCCTCTAACTACTAATAATCCGTATCGGACCTGAAAAACCCATATCGGTCTATCTCTAATTTGCATATTTATAAAGCATATGTAAAGATACCCCAATAACACATAATGAACTAACACATTTTTGCACAATAAAATACACATTTGCATATTTATGGAACATATGTAAAAATGCTCTCATAACAACATAATGAATTAACACATATTAGTGCTCTTATTCAACACTCCGACTGGTTTTAACCTCTCAACTCAACATACAATGCACACGTGCTTTAGCCACCATGTGCGCGGACAGTAACTAGCATGCTGCTAGCTTAAAATATAATTTTCACTCACTGCAGTTTTCAGAAAAACAAATACACTCCACTCAGTCTGAAAGCGTGCAACACGCTATAAAGGCTCTGAAAGGTAAGTAACCTTAAATTAGAAATTGGTAAAAGTGCATTTTACAACTTTTTATGGTTCGTTTTGTTGTTCAGATACCTTTTCCTTGCTCTTCGTGTCTATTTACCGCGTTTAGCTCAGGCACAGGACGTGACTACATGATGCATTAAAAGGGACTCGGAAAATGGTGGTGCATTCGTGGGGCGTTGGAAATAATTGGATTAGGCGATTAATTATCAGTAACCATGTTTTGTATGGGTTACATGTGTATGTCATTATGAGGAGTTTGAATACAACATATATCATTTATTTTTTCTGGGCAAATTAATTTCTGTTGTAAAAATATATTGATTCCTCACATTACATATATGTTTTAACACCAGTTCATTGCTTTGCTTTTTAATCAGCTTTCAGATAATTGTTGAAGACTCCTAAATACCACCTTTTCAGATGGTTAATGAGATTTGCCGAATTAACATAATTAGTTATAGGGACTCCTCTTGAAATGGGTCAAAAACTTGACCTTTAAACTTGAGGGAAATAATGATTTGACATTCTATCATCACAATTATCAATATTGACCATTACAACAATATTTATCATGATAATGTTTTTGGGATATGTTGTCCAGCTTTAACTCACATTGTATTTATTATTGTTTAAACCAGGGTTGTCGAACTCTGGTCCTCGAGGGCCGGTATCCTACATGTTTTAGATATTTCCCTTGTCCATCACACCTGAAAGCCATTACATCATTATCAGGCTTCTGCAGAGCTGAATGATGAGCTGATCATTAATTGAACCAGGTGTGCTGGAAGAGGGAAATACCTAAAACCTGCAGAATAGCGGCCCTCGAGGACTGGAGTTTGACACCTGTGGTTTAAACCAAATCATGATCTTTTCCTAACCATAACCATAGCAAAGTTGCAAGTTCAACCATGAAAAATTGTATTTCCTTGGGAAGAAAACAAGACCCAGTTAAAGCAAATGTACCACCGGAGGAATTATACTACAGTTGAAAATGAAGCAGGATAAAGTATCTTTTCTACGATTATTCCTTATTTTTCATCATCAGGGTTAGTAGAGGATGCAAAGCTTAACAAGATGAATACTCCATGAATCGAAATTAACCTTTCTCAATCAACCTTTACTTGCCAGTCACCTTTTGCGTGAGCACTTGTCCGTATCGCACTCCCATTAATAGATCACTGTCATTGATTAGTCTATTGACACCATAACAAAGTGTCCACCATGTGGGTCTTAAGAAGGTGTATCCACTGTAATTTAATTGCCACAATCTAATGATGAATAGATTTCAATTAACATTCAACCGTTTAGGCAATTAGTTGACCTTTTTACCCACAGCAACTACCAGTGAACTCTGGAAATAACTGTTCGCAGCTACTTGAAAACTTACTCTAACAACATTTCCACCATCTGAACTGATAACATGTTGATCACAGTGAGAAAGCAACATAATTGAACACTGAATTTATTTATTCCAGGCTAAATAAAGGCAGCTGCTGCCTGAGTAAGGTGATAATTACACAATTTGGTGATAAAGGTTATATGATTTTATAAGAGCAGAGGCACTGTGTGCTTTAAACAACACAAAACATATATTTATGTGTGTAGTGCTGTCATTCTACACTTATTACATCCAGGTTTTTAGTTAAAGCACTTAAAACACAGCATTTCTTTCTTCTTGTTCATGTATTTCCTTATGTATTTATTTATTAACTACCCTGCAGTATGACAACAACTATCATATTCCTTTATTCTTTTTGTCCTTAATATCTGCACACCCATATGGCTAGAAAATGTGTTCCTATTATTTGAATGATGAAAAATATGAGGTTGAGACAATACATTTTTTTCAACAAAGAACAAGTACAGATGTTATTTGTTTCATCTGGGGGTATAATGTAGATTTCTTCCTATCGTTTCCCTCCTGACGGTTTCTTTGGAAATTTAACAGGTTTTACTGAATGATGTACTGTGTGCCACAGATGTGAAACAAAAAAACCAAAAAAACCAAAAAAACAAAAACACTATTGCTGCTGCTGAGATTGATGTGAAAGATAATGCTCCAAGAAATTGCACAAAAAGTTATTCAGTAATGAAAAGGCAAATATGATCAACAGGGAACAATTCAGTTGAGATGAAGTTGTAAATATCAAAAATGCACATGCATTAGCGTATAACATGTATTATCAGGTCAAGCAGAGATTTCAGTATGTGTTAAATGCAAAACTGTGGAGGCCTTCAGTATTAAAGTTATTGAGGATCCAATCCTTCTCAAGTGCTATAAGTGAACAGATGTAACCATCAAAATAAAATTTAATGTGGACATTATTACCTCCGCCAAGGTGGTTATGTTTTTGCCGGCGTTGGTTTGTCTGTCTGTCTGTCTGTCTGTCTGTCTGTCTGTCTGTCTGTGTGCAAGATAACTCAAAAAGTTGTGGATGGATTTGGATGATAATTTCAGGAAATGTTGATACTGGCACAAGGAACAAATTATTAAATTCTGGTGGTGATCGGGGGGGGGGGGGGGGGGGGCACTGATCTGCCTTGGCAGAGGTCTGCTCTCTCCGAGTGCTTTTCTAGTTCTGGTCTGTTATTGAAAAGCACTATCAGTAGATAAACACTATAATGTTGATGTAAAGGTTCAGACAGCTTGAGTCCAGCTTAAGTCCTTATTTTGACGAAATTTGTATTACAGTTAATGATAAGAGAAATTTTTTGATTGTTTTGACTCTTGTCATCTTCTGCTCATATGATGTTTGTCAATTTAAACCATAAAGACCCAGCAGTTCTTTTATGTCAGTTCCCAAACGACATTTTCTCTATATTTAACCTTTCTTAAGTGATATATCACCATTTAATTACAATATTATCCTCTATATTTTCTATTTTATCATTGTAAATAATCTATTTTCGTATATTTAATGTATTGATCATGTAGATGTTCATAAAAGCTCAGATTAAAGTTTAGGGTTATTATATCCAAAACAGACAAAACTGAAGAAAACGTGACTTTTTCAGTAAAATATAACACTAACTGAACATAACCCAAGTGTCTCCATCCACTGTCGTTGATCCAACTCCATGGGTTTTATTGGTGAATCAATGTAGTAGAAGATGACGAAGTTTCCACATTCACCACAGAGCCTGTGAATGTCCAAATGGGTCATATCTGATGACAATGGAAACATGACAAACTGCATTTTACACCAATCATTTACATGTGTTGATGGATCGTGGATCAACAGGTATTAAACAGTTTAAATCAGTAGATGGTTTTGGTCGGTGATGGATGTTTCGGTCTTTATGGGTTAAAAGATCTCTTTTTTTTTTTTTTTTTTTTTTTTTAATTAGAGTTTCTGGTAAAACTGTTTAAGTATCACACTGTGAAAATACATTAACAGAAAGACTATAAACCAGAAAGTCACAGAGATGATGTCGTCATAACTCTCCATGACCTGTTCACAGTCACTGAAGATTTCTGAAGATGGCAATGTGTATCACGTGCAATAGGAGACACAGTCCATTCAGCTGTTTAACCTAAATATAGTACTTTATCTTTTTCACAGACTGCTACTTTCTTAGCTACTAACATTACCATCAGGTTGACAAATACCCTGTGTGTAAATGGTGACACAGTTGAAATGGGAATTTAGAAAATATCTTGACATTGAAACTGCCGATGATGTTTTTTTCCAAAGTTATATCCCATGGGACACAGTTGAGAAATGTTGACTTAATTTCAAAGTAAAAACACTGCCATTATATGTAGCTGGAAGTTTCAGAAATATATGATCACCTGGGTTGTGTTTCTAGTCATGTGTATAATCCCACAGAACAATTGGATTCACATCACAGTGCAGTGAAAGCCAAGGAAAATGTAATTCTGATTAGCAGTGTGATGGTGGTGGGCAGGTCTGACAAGTGTTGCGTGCTGGTAGCCCAACTGTTTTATGCTTTTATATGAGCATCAGTTGACCCAAGGCCCATGAGCTGCTCAAAGACTTGTTGTTGTGGGATGGTAAAGTCACACTTTAAAATGTTTGGGCATGGACAATATCTATCCCTTTAGAAAAGAAAACTGGTGGAAAACTTTTTGCATGTAATAATAATAATAATAATAATAATAATAATGGATTGGATTTATATAGCGCTTTTCTAGACACCCAAAGCGCTTTACATTATTGACCCATTATTCATTCCCTCTCACATTCTCTCTCTGGTGGTGGTAAACTACATCTGTAGCCACAGCTGCCCTGGGACAGGCTGACAGAAGCAGGAGGTAGGAGGAATGCTGCTGCTACTGCCAGGTCTGTGTTTCCAAGCTTGCATATTCCATTGTCATCTGACAATTACTTATCTGGCAATGTCACATGGTACAAACAGTGAGCCTGTTTACAAGCACACCTATACTCTGATTAGTGTCCGATTTCTGGAGTTGTCAAATAATTCAAGTGATCATATAAATAGTACAATCTGATGTGCTTTATCAGATTACCACACCTGGATTTCTCGCCAATACTCTAATGTCTTCCTGCATGTATACAGGTTAATCTGATTTATTTCGTTCTTTTACATCTGCACATGTATAAACACAATTAAAATCATAGAAAATAGAAGTTATGTAGTCACACATGAGCGGAAGAAAGTAACAGGAAGTTTAAGTCTACCATCACTGTAGCACCCTCATAGATTCACGTAGGCACGAGTAGAGTTAAAAAAAACAGGGTTTATTCTTCTTCTTGGAACCCGTGAGAACTGCTCACGACAGAAAAACACAACAAAAACATCTTTTAATACATGTTCTTGCTCTTTGTGTTACACAAATAAATAAATCACAGATGTTAATTACGTGAAATAAAAACATTAAAAACTACACAAACCTCGTTCGCTGGCATCAACAAGGGGCTAAATAATCCTTATGGCTTTAGTCTCGTCTTCTTTCTTGCTTGTTTCTTTAGTTTTATGGTTATTTCTACATCTCTTCATCTTCATGTGATGAAGCTAACTGGCGGCTACAGACAGCAGGTAGGAAGTGCGTCAACAAAAAGGGGTCGGGTGGAACCTAAAAACTACGCGACTGTTCCCCCTACAGTATACCACCAGATGGCGCAAGAACATTGTATATGTGAAATGTATTATATATTAACTGAGAGATGTTTGAATAAACACATAAAACTTACATATGAACTAAAAATGTTAAATGCAGGAGACTGTTACACTCCCACCAATCACTTGTGATTTTAAAGAACAAAGTATTGCTTATGAACAGCTTATGAATTAACAATTTATGAATTATATTTATATTTTAAGCAGAGTGAGGCTGAGCATCTTCTTCTGCTTCCAGCAAGACAACTGTCTTCTGAATGGGTCTCTCCAGGTGGACAGGTTTGGAGATACGTTTTCCTTTTTTATCGAGGGTTGGATCACTCATCAACATTTTCACTTTCCTCACTCTTCCATCCTTTCCAGGATACACTTCAATGATTTTTGCCAACTTCCACTGATTACGCGGGGTTATCTCATCTTTCAGAAGAACGACATCATTGATCTTAACATTTCTGTGTTCTTTGGTCCACTTTTGCCTGCTTTGTAGATTTAACAAGTACTCCTTTTTCCACCTTGTCCAGAATGTGTTGGCGAGGAGTTGAACACGACGCCACCTCTTACGGAGAAAAAGATCTTCCTTGACAAACTTTCCTGGAGGTGGGGAAATGATTGTGGACTTCATGGTCAGTATGTGGTTTGGTGTTAAAGGTTCTGGGCTTGATGGATCACTTAGTTGGTCAGTAGTCAATGGTCTGCTGTTAATCACTGCCATGACTTCATACAGGAATGTTCTTAAGGAGGAGCTGTCGAGTTGTTTGGCTGATTGTTCCAGGATTGACGTGAGCACACTTCTTATGGTGCGAATTTGTCTTTCCCAGACCCCACCCATGTGACTTGATGCTGGGGTGTTCATGAGGAACTCACAATCCAGTTTTCCCAGTTTGGCTTGATCCATTTCCTTGAACGCTTCAACAAACTCATTTCTAGTGCCGACAAAGTTTGTGCCTTGGTCACATCTTATCTGGCGAACTGTACCTCTGATGGCTATGAATGCACGTAGAGAGTTAATGAGGGAATCTGTAGATAAATCATCAAGCATCTCAATGTGTACCGCTCTGGAGCACATGCAGGTGATTAGTAAACCATAGCGCTTTAACTCCTTACGGCCGTCCTTGACGTAAAAAGGACCAAAACAGTCCATCCCACAGTACATAAATGGTGGTGTAGTTTCCATCCGTTCCTCTGGGAGGTCTGCCATCTTCTGGTGCTCTGTACATCTTCTAAACCTTCTGCACTTTATACATTTGTAGATGTGAGACGAAACAACCTTGCTGCATCCAAGAATCCAAAATCCGTTTGAACGAAGCTCATTCATAGTGATCCCACGTCCTTGATGGTATGTTTTCTCATGATAATGTTTGACAAGTAATGCAGATGTGTGACTGTTTCTTGGCAGGATCACCGGATGCTTGACATCAGGGTGTAGAGCAGCATGTGTTAAGCGTCCACCTACTCGAAGAATGCCTTGATCATCCAGAAATGGACATAACTTGTGTAGCTTGTTGACCTTGTCTTTGGTTTGCATCACTTTATGATGTTGAAGGGACTTTCTTTCCTGAGCAAATGCCGTTTCCTGAACCATTTTGATGATTGTTAGCTCTGCTTCCTTTCTCTCTTGTAGGTTGCTAACTTCACATGACCTTTGCTTATGATCTTTCGTTTCTTTCACATAGCGTTTAAGTCTGGCAACAGCTTTAATCATTCTTGACCAGTCAGAGAACTTGCGTAGTCGATCTAAAAGTGACCTTTGTTCTGCTTGTGTCTTGTGAACTTGAACTCTTTTGACTTCTGGGTCACTATTTGACAGCTCTCCCACCTTGATTTCTCCACTGGTTATAACTTTCTGCCAAAGAAGGTCTGGACCCTTAAACCAGTTTGAAGCTACAAGTTGTTCCGCTGTAAGGCCTCTTGAGGCGTGGTCCGCTGGGTTATCTTCGGAAGCCACGTACCTCCATTGGGTTGACTTTGTACTTTGTTTGATGCGTTCCACTCGATTTGCAACGAACACATGAAATCTCCTAGCTTCATTGCTGATGTATCCGAGTACAACCTTAGAGTCAGTCCAGTACATTTCTTTGGAGATTTCCATATCTAGTTCCTTTTTCAGCATATCACCGGTGCGAACAGCAACAACAGCTGCGGACAACTCAAGCCGTGGTATAGTTGTGACTTTGGATGGTGGAACTCTCGATCTTCCCATCACCAAGGAACAGTAGATTTCACCAGAAGTACTTAATGCTCTGAGGTAGGTGCACATACCATATCCAGATGCACTTGCATCTGAGAAATGATGAAGTTCGTAGTGCTGTGGCTTGAAGTTTGAAGGAATGTAGCATCTCTGAATCCTTATCTCTGCTAGGTTTCTCAGGTCAAGCAGCCAAGATTCCCATTGAGGTCGAAGACTGTCTGGTAAGGTGTCATCCCAGCTGAGTTTATCTCGACACATCTGTTGCAAGATCTGCTTTCCCAGCAAGATGAAAGGAGAGACAAATCCAAGTGGATCGAACACAGAAGCAACGGTAGACAATACTCCTCTTCGAGTGAGTGGATTTTCCTTGATGGTCACTCGGAATTGGAACTGATCTGATGCCACACACCATTGTACGCCAAGTGCTCTTTCCATATGTACTTCACCGAATGCCATATCCAGATCTTTGGCAGCTGCAGCACATTCCTCTTTTGGAAGTGAGGCTAGAACTTGGACGCTGTTGGAGATGAACTTGTGCAACCGAAGTTTGCCTGTACTGCAGAGCTTGCGTGCTTCGCTGACAAGCTGTATTGCTTGATCTTCGGTGTCGACACTTGCTAATCCATCATCGACGTAGAAGTTTGTTTTGATGAACTTGATGGTTTCCTCATTGAAACTTCCTTCTCCTTCAGTTGCAATGTGCTTGAGGCCGTAGTTGGCACAACCTGGGGAGGAAGCTGCACCGAATAGGTGTACCTTCATCCGGTAGACAGCATATGGAGTTTCAAGGTCACCATTCTCCCACCACAAGAATCTTAGATAATCTTGGTCACGAGCACACACGTGGAACTGGTGGAACATGCGTTCGATATCACACATGAAAGCCACTGGACCTCTTCGGAAGCGACACAAGACTCCGAGCAGGGTGTTTGTTAGCTCTGGACCAGTCAGGAGATGGTCATTTAATGAAGTTCCTTGAAACTTGGCGGAGGCATCAAAGACAATGCGAATCTTTCCAGGCTTTTGTGGATGATACACCCCATGGTGTGGGATATACCAAGCCGGTGTTTTGTCAATATCTTGCTCTGGAACTCTTTCAGCATCTCCATGAGCTATGATCTCATCCATGAACCTTTTGTAGTCCATGAAGTACTGTTTGTTCCTCTTGAGCTTTCTTTCTAAACATCTGAGACGATGAATGGCACATGCTTTGTTATCTGGCAGGTTAGGCCTTTCACTCTTGAATGGGAGTGGCATCTCGTAGTGACCATTCTCCTTGCGTCTAATGCCTTCCTTTATTCTTGTTAGAAATCTGAGATCTTCTTGAGAGACCTTTACATCTTCTGATGCTTTCTCAATAAAATCAGACTCCAACATTTTTAAGACATCTGCAGGAGAGATCAATTCCTTTATCTGAGTTCTGTAAATGTAGTGAACCTTGTTGGTGAGGTTTGAAGAGGGCTGAATGTCTGGTACCACTTCCTTCACAATGACTTGGTGACTCACTCCGAAGGCATCTCCATAATCAAGGCATGGATTACCATAACCTACAATACTCCATCCAAGATCTGTTTTTTGTGCGAACGGCTGATTTTCTTTACCGCACACAACTTGACGGGGTACAAGTGCTTGAGGGCAGTTGTAACCGATTAGGAGGCCAACGTCACAGCTTTGTAGTGGAGCGATTTCATCTGCAATGTATTCAAGATGAGGCCATGCTTTGGCTGTTTCAGGTGTTGGAATGTGATCTCGATTTGCTGGTATAAAGTCTCTTGCATATGTTACTGGTAGGTGAATGGTCTTATTTGAGTAAAAACCTCTTACTTGTAGACCTGAAATCTTGTGACAGGACACAACTGTGTTTCTTGAAGACATAGTAGTAAGCTTTAGCTGAATTGATTCACCTTTGGTATGCAAAGCTCTTGCCGTTTCTTCAAGAATGAAGGTTGTATCACTCTGTGTATCAAGGAGTGCATACACAAGCACCTCACGTTCTGGCTCACTTTTGGCTGAAACCCATACTGGAACAATGGAGGATGTGTGGGTGTCCTCAACATTCTGTATAACTCTGTTAGATGTTGCTTCACTTGTTGATGGTGTGACGTTTTGTGAAATATCCGAGTTTCTTTGTCTTGTCTTGTCACTGCTCTTGACCTTATTCCTTGTTCTCTCTTCCTTAGTGCGGTTATCATGAAGACATGTTGGATGTTTTTTCTCACATGTATCACAGGTTTCTCTGCTTTCACAATCCTTAGAGCGATGGCCAGACTTTAGACAGCCAAAGCATAACTTCTTGTCTTGTACAAACTTTAGTCTCTCACCAATGTTCTCATTTATGAACTTCCTGCACTTTAGTAGACTGTGACCAGACTTCTCACAGTACACACAACTTGGGTTGACAGTTCTTTCATTTGAGTTAATTGCCAGGACCTTTGCTCCATGGCTTCTGTTCTTTGATGGTTTTGCTCTTTCAATCTCACTTGGTTTCAGTGCACAGAGAGACGTTATGGGGTTACATGCGATTTTGGCTTCATGTGAGATGAACTCTACAAACTGGCTGAAGCTTGGAAAGGTGTGGCTCTCCTCTAGCACTTCCATAACCTTTCTGTTCCATCTTGATGTGAGCCAATCTGGAAGTTTTGTAAGCATCTTTTGATTTTCATTGCAGTCATTAAGCACTTCAAGTCCTTTCATTTGTGACATAGCTGCTTTGCAGCTGCGAAGAAAATCAGCAAACTCTTGAAGTTCCAGGCTGCCCTTTGAGCTTATCTTGGGCCACGCATTGAGTTTGTCTCTGAAAGCCTTGGCTATGAGGTAGGGGTTTCCATACCTTTCTTCCAGAACTGTCCATGCTGCATAGTAGGCTGACTCTGTACCAAGTGGAAAGTAGCTTTCTATTGCCTTCTTTGCAGGTCCACTTACATACCTTCTCAGGTAATAAGTCTTCTCTTCAGCTGGTATATTCTTTCTGTCAATCAGAGTCTGAAAGGAAATCTTCCAATCATTGTATCTAATAGGATCGCCACTAAATATTGGTGGCTCTGGTACAGGAAGACGACTTGCACTAAGAGACTCTGTAAGGACTTTGACCAGATCTGTTGTGTTTACTTCTCGTACAGGTATCACATCCTGTGGTGAGGAACACCGTTTGATGTGTGAGACATCGTTTCCAGACTTGGCTTCACTTCTTTGGTCAAAGTTGTGATGAAGTAGGCTGTACATTTCTTCATCTGAACATTCACTTTGTTCATACACTCGCTGTCGTGCCTTTGCTGCATTTAGCCTTTTGACCGTCTCAAGTCGCTCTACTTCTCTACGCTTGGCTTCTAGCGTTCTTTGTCTTTGTGCAATTTCTGCTTCTTGTTTTTCAATTTCTTTTATGTGATTTTCTTGTTCAAGCAGAACTTGTAGAGCAGCTTCATTTGCTGCAACTTCAGCAGCTGCATCTTGTCTTTTAGCCGAATACCTGCTGGAGTGTATAGAGAGAACCTTTGAATGAGAAGAGAACTTAGTATGGTGTGACTTAACACTCATCTTATCTGAGGCTAATGACTTAAATATAGACTCAGTCTCTTTCCATTGTTTTTCATCCCCTTGACTTTCTATCTTACTCAGGCACCTTACTGCAGCTTCAGTAATTGTCTTTGTTACGGCTTCACACGTATCCATCCTCCGTCTTGTGTCATTGTCAGGTGATGTAATACGTCTCAGGTCAACATAGGCAGCATTTACATCCTTAGAAGCACTTTTGACTTTGGAGACGTGTGTTTGTAACAGATTTGAGCATTGACCATCTATAGCTCCTTTAGCATCCTTAGTGACAGCCTTCCACTTCTCATAGCATGTACTAAAGCGATTTGCAACTTTCCTTACATGCTCATCGTGCAGTTCTTGGCCCTTCTCCGTTAGCGTACGGACTCTTTGGCTCCTTTGTGGCTTTGATGAGGTAGTGGAGATATCATCTGCTGCGGCTTCAGCTGCTTGTGGCTGCTTGTCTGCAGAAAGTTGTTCAACATCATCTTCATTAACTTCTGGATTAACTTCGAACTCTGCCATTGTTAGGGCTTTATATGTTTTGTCTTATATTACTTAGCCTTAAGTGTAGAATTTAATGCCGTGACCAAAGTCTCATTTTGTATGGTCAGGAGTAACTAAATTTAATCTCATTCAAGCCTACTGTTGTAACTTTAAAGCAGAGTAATTATTATGCTTCAAATGTAACTTAAAGGTCTAAATTTAAATCACCGTAAATTATGTCACATTACATATTTGACGAAATGAGAAACATTGTATCTTCCCAATATAACTGAAAACCACTGCATGTACAAAATGCAGGTTACTCATAAAACATAAATGTCAGTACTGAATGAACACCAATAAATTCAACAATGTAAATGTAAATAAAGAAAATGTTTCAGTCCTTTGTTCAGAAATAGAAACAAAACTCAGCTTAATTCTTGATATAAGTGTCAATACTGTGTGAAAATCAATCACTCTAACAGTTGATATGAAAAGGAAGGAAAAATATTTCAGTCCTTTTTAGACTCCTCTTGAATTCTTCTAAAATAATGTTAGTGAGTCCTTCAATTGAGTCAACACTCATTTTTTGGGGAACCTGGACCTTCCCGCGGTGGCTGTGTCCTTAGAGGTGTGCATTGGACCGTGGCGAATGGCGGCGGTATCGTCTGTGTCGTCCTTCTTGTCCCTGGCAAGTCTTGTCGTCTACCCACGCGGAGCAGACGAGTTCTCACTGTAGCACCCTCATAGATTCACGTAGGCACGAGTAGAGTTAAAAAAAACAGGGTTTATTCTTCTTCTTGGAACCCGTGAGAACTGCTCACGACAGAAAAACACAACAAAAACATCTTTTAATACATGTTCTTGCTCTTTGTGTTACACAAATAAATAAATCACAGATGTTAATTACGTGAAATAAAAACATTAAAAACTACACAAACCTCGTTCGCTGGCATCAACAAGGGGCTAAATAATCCTTATGGCTTTAGTCTCGTCTTCTTTCTTGCTTGTTTCTTTAGTTTTATGGTTATTTCTACATCTCTTCATCTTCATGTGATGAAGCTAACTGGCGGCTACAGACAGCAGGTAGGAAGTGCGTCAACAAAAAGGGGTCGGGTGGAACCTAAAAACTACGCGACTGTTCCCCCTACAGTATACCACCAGATGGCGCAAGAACATTGTATATGTGAAATGTATTATATATTAACTGAGAGATGTTTGAATAAACACATAAAACTTACATATGAACTAAAAATGTTAAATGCAGGAGACTGTTACAATCACTATGTACATACATACTCTGAAAGAAATCCAATAATGAAATGGAGCAATTATTCCATTTCTAAAGTGCATGTAAATGTGTTATATCTGTTATTATTACTCTCAGTTATAGGACTTTTATGGTCATGTAAAGAGGCTCAATGATGATGGATAGGGCCTTTCATCCAGCCTTTTTTGACCTTTTCTCATAGTACAGCAGATTGTGCTGGTAAATGCCACCATGACCAAACATTTGTTGATTGCATAATAAAAGTTAAAAAAAGACATACAGGGAAGTGATGGTGATGGAAGCAAACCCATGTGAATGTGGCACTGAAAAAGGCCTTTGAGGATGGAATAGCATATTCATAACTAGAGACTGTACGCAATTAGTGGACAAAGGAAAAATGATGTCATATGATCTATTAATTTTTGAATTCCCAGCATGCAGTTGGCTTTTAGGGCTGGAAGTGAATGGCACTGGTTAAGCGTCTGGGGTCAAAGGTCAACTAATGTTAAATGTTAGTTTACTGCCACAGGAAAATGGTAAATTTCACAAAGCATTGCATATCAAAGTAATTTTACAGCCTTGTTGGTGAAACAGGTTGACCAGTCAAGCTGTCAACAAATATTCTGAAGGATTCTGTTGGGTTTCTGTAAATCGGCTTAAAAGTCTGGTTTTGACAAGCTCTATATGTAAAGTGTCATGAGATAACTTCTGTTATGATTTGGTGCTATACAAATAAAATTTGATTTGATATGATATATTTTTGTGGAAGTCCAACTCAGCAGGTGAGCTGTTGTACAGACCTGTCAATCAAAGACCAACACGGCACACATCAAAGCTTCTACTCAGCCTGAGATCTGATTAACGGAAGTCAAATATTCAAATGGACCCTGACTGGCTTCATTTTGTGGCAGAAGCCCTTGTCCCCTCTCACTAACACATAAAGCCTTGATGAATTTAACTGTATAAAGTATTCGTATGTACTGTATCATAATTTTTTAGTGGTTAATTTCTTTTTTCTGCAATATTTTTTATATAGGTTTTTTACAAGTATGTAACAATCAGACATACAAAGACAACCATAACAACCACAAACAAAAACAAACAACAACAACAATGCTCAAAAAGTTTTTTAAGTTTATGTAGACCTATACAGTTCCATGATATTCTGTCAAGATGAATGCTTTGGTCTATGGTCAACAAAGGTTGTTAAATTACCTTGTAATACAAACATAAACATAAAGAGGAGTACAGACATAGATGATAAAACCTTTATCCAAGAAACTAAACATGAAAATATTCCCTCTCCCCACATTTGTGGTTATTCCCCAAAACACTCCGTTATAGCTGTTTCACAATAGTGAGGATCAGTCAAACCACTCTGTCTCTTTACTAACTAATCACACCGCTCTACGACTAATCTTGAGTTATTAATTCTCTTACGTAATGATTTAAGCAGAATTACTTCAAAGCTTTGTAACATCAGTATTATACATCATCAGGACATGGTATTTTACAGTCTGTAGTTTGTAGACATATTCATGTTTTAGATCGTTCAGATATATGCATGTAAACTCAGATCCTGTACCTGCTCATGTTCATATTTAGTTAGTTGAATTGGGTCTTAAAGTGTGAGATCTTCCTTTATGTGTGACTAACAGTCTTGTCAGATAAGTTTCTCCATGACAGATCCCAAGGTTGCGCAGTTCTTTGCGGACTGGTCAAACTGTTTCTTCAGTTGCTGTATTCCTCCAGCCAAATCTGGGTAGAGCTGCACCTGTTGATCCTTGTATTTAACTTTCCCTTTACGTTGGGGTGACACACAGTCACCAACATGACAGTCATCAGCAATTGTCATCTTGTTGTTGAGGAACTTCATGATCATTGTCCTCATTGTTGTCCTCAATTGGCCAATTCGATGAGCTCTCTCCAGACCAACTGATGACTGCAGAACTGTGTCATTCAGTGCTTCTGGAATCCACTTCTCTAGAAAAAAACATTCCCTGCCACAAAAATTTAAGCCAGTGATCCTTTTGTCACTTAAATGGTACCTGGAGTGAATCTTCATTGCAAGCTATCTCAAAAGATCACGTATAATACTAATGGTTCCATCCAGTAACTTATGTTATAGCCCGTTGTCACTGCTCCATCAGTCAGACATGTTTCCTCCTTCATGGGCTGTTCCAGCACCAGTAGTGACACAGACTCGTTGATTTGTCCGATTACCTGGGCTGCAATGGACTGGTCAGTGACCCCATGCAGACACTGGGTCCTGTCTCTAGGACAAAGGGGGCGTGCAAAGCTTATGGCTGCACAAACAACGAGCGCAAACTTTTGCTTTCTACTCAGTCTCGCTCACTGACTGCTGCTTGTTTACTTGCACTCCATCACCTGGAAACAACTACAGGTATGTCACCTACGGCCAGCAATGGCTGCTCCCCACAGATTCTGCCCCTGCACATAATTCATGTAATAAAAAGGTCCAGTGTGGTGCATTTATGGTGATTTTTTACAGAATTTGCACCTGTCTTGCCTCTAAGTAATACACAAAGCACAATTAAGGTCATTAGCATGACCAGTATAGGTACAGTTTAGGGCTGTATGAGCCCTGGTCCACACTCAAAGTAGACATCGGTGCATTGTGCTGGATGCCAGATGCTACAAAAAAGAGCAGTGATCCACTTTTCCCAAAATGCAACAGCTCATATTTTTTGTGTAATGACACAATAGCTAAAACATTATGTGAATGTGAATATTGTATTACACTTGTGGCACATCTGAAATAATGTGACCCCATTTTGTGTGTTTTGTTTTTTTTTTTAAGGTCTATATTTTTTATCTTATTACTTTTATTTTATTAATGTTTACATTTTACTGTGCAGTGGAATGCTTAACCTTGTCCAGTAATTGTGTTTTAAATTGTCATGCCACTGACAAGGTGGATAACAAGGGTTTACAGTAGGAGCTATGAGGTAGGAACTATTCTTCTAGCCCAGTTTCCTCTGGGGTACTATAGCGAAGCACCACCCCCCCCCATTCCTCAGATGCATTCTGGAAAGAAGAACAGCGAGTCACATTTCCTCATTTCTCTGCTTGTTTTATTCCATTCAGGTTAGTAAAAGTGTTAACATCTGTAATAATCCATGTCCTTAGAGTGGGCTTTAATAATGTGTTGTTTTCCGTTGTGTTTTAAGATCGTTTCTGTCATATTTAACCACTTAATGTGAGTGCATGGAGTGAACGTGTGGAATTACCGCGCGGTAGCCGCCATTTCGTGTGCCTAGCATAGCTGATAATGTTGATTTGAACGTGTGTGAAAGGGCTCCCGTACACATAATGTATTTCAGTTTTGTTGTGTATATGCATTTTGGTGAGTTTTATAGTTGTGGGACATGCACCTTGTCTGAAGTTCATGGTTAAAGGCATACAGTTTATATGGGTTGTCGTGACCAAAGTATTTTGTTTTTGATAGTTAAAGGTCCCGTATTATGCTATTTTTCAGTCACGTCATATAGGTCTCAGAAGCCCAAAAACATAGTATTTAAGTTTGTTCGCCCCAAAATCATCCTTTTTTCGGAGTTTCAGTGGTTGAAAAAGTCACTCTCACCAGCCCTCCTCAGAACAGGCTGTTTCTGGGCCTGCTTCCGGGTATGCAAATGAACGCATCTGTCCACACCCACTCCCCCTCCCCTCTCTGGGAGAGGACGTGGCTTCCGCTAGCAGTACTACACGCTAATGTTGACTGTGAAGCCATGGCTCTCTCGTCTACAATACACATCTCAGACAGAACGTCTTTCCAAACACTGGCTGTCTTTGCCTTGAGGCGTGATTGAGCCCCGACGGAAAACGGCGGTGTTGTGTCGGGTTCGTGGACCTGACACGGAAAGACGCCTGCCGCCACTAATGCAGGCAGCTACTAACAAGCTTGATGCTAACTATACTGATGCCAACCACAAAAGGCCCGTGTTCAAAGTAGTTATGTTGAATGTCTCTCGATATTATCAGCTCTTGCATGTTAACGGGGACGCAAACGTTAGCAGCAGTAACTGAGCTATGTTAGCTGCCATGCTAACGTTAGACGTACACATCAACAACCACCAGCTTATCCGTAATGTAGGGTTATGCAGTAAAGATACAAAAAAATGAGAAGAACTTACATCTCCCACACTTGGACTTGGGTCACGAAGCGTTGGTACTATGTCCTTCTTGATTCGGAGTCTTTGTGCTAAGCCGGAGCTGTATGGGCCCATGTTTGAAAAACACTCGTCCATGAAATGCCGGGCACACACATACAAGCATTTGGGAATGTTGTTTGGTACATGACCATCAAAGATAGAATCCAGCCACTTTTTATGGAGAGGCTCGGAAGTGGGGAGCAAAAATAAACTATCGTGTTGGTGTGTGCAGCCAACAACACCACAACTTGCGTGTCTCGCCTTCGCCATGTTTGTTGTCCAAGAGGTACTTTGCCAGGGTGGGGCTCGCTTTGCCAGGGTGGGGGCACAGTCAGGGGGAGGAGTTAAATCCGCTTATGTCATCATAATCGGACCCAACTCAAACTCGGCCGTTTGAGCAGGCATTTTCACTAAACGTGGTGTAGCAAGGCAGGGAGGAAACAGACAGTTTTCAAATTCGAACCTCATAATGAGGCTACTGCAACACACACTACTATAAGAAAACTGTCACAAAGTGAGATTTGCATAATACGGGACCTTTAATGTAGCACAAGCATTTCATTTCTACATTCCAGTAACCTGTGATTGAAACAGAAGGTTTAAGTAATTAATTTTAGTTCAGTAATTACAGAGTAATTTCATTTAAAGGGACAGTGCACCTTAAAAATAGCACATTAATATTACACTTGACATAGTGGTGCTCCAAATAGTGTTAAGCTGTTAAAATATGCTTTACTGTTAAAGGTTATTTTTGAATATATGTCACCTAAATGAAGAAAATGATAAGGGTAAAAGTGTATTTTGTAAATAAGATAAAGTTGCGATAAGATGTTGTTAAAAGCTACTTGACCAAAGAAAATAGCTGGGATGAAAACAAAAGAAATGTTTATAACTATGCTTTTGATTATTCTGTGATGAATGAATCCACAGATGAAGATGCATTCTGGAAAGAAGAACAGCGGGTCACGTTTCCTCATTTCTCAGCTTGTTTTATTCCATTCAGATCAATCCGGTCCACGTCAGGACCAAACAGTAATTGTTATTGTGGCCCTCAGCTCTCTGGGACCAGTAACACACTTCTGCCATGAAATCCCCTTTTATCTGACAAACTGGACCCGGGAGGATTGAATCTCAAATACTTTGATGAAACAGCCCACATAGAACCTGGTAATTGCAACCATCCCACCACAATAGCTGTTATTCTCCAGCTGAATGTAGTACCTGAATGCTTTGGTTTGTGGCAGCTAACAACAGTTTATAAATAACAGCTATCTTGAATAAAGTGTACGTGTTGTTTTATTCATGATGAAAGATAGCAACGATACACAAATATAAAGACAACAATGACTTGATTAAGATGAAAATTTCTTGTGTCTGTCAGAAGGCTTCAGGGAAGAATTTTAAAGCTTAACACATCTGAAGTTTGACAAAGTTGTCTTCCTTATTGTTATCACTGACATCCTCACAAGCTCAACCTTAATTGGCATGACGCTATAACAAATACAATTTCCACTGTATAAATTTAGATACCACTCTTAAGTCACACGTCTCGAGGGGAGTGCGCAAAGCACAGAGCTAACTTTCTCCATGCATCTTAAATGCGTGTGTGTGTGTGTCATGAGCAGGTGAAAATCAAATCTGGCCACATTTTCTGTTTTTTTCTAAAATAGAGGCCTCAGCTGAAATCTGTCACAGGCGCCATGATTGAGAGATCTGAGAGGCCGACTATGGGCTGTGTCAAAATCCCCTGCATTTCTCCCAAACTCCAAATCCCTCATCCCTTCTAATCAAAACTGACAGTCTTCACTCCTCCTCTGTCACTTGTTTACCTCCATCTCCCTTTCACTCTTTTCCCCTTCCAGTTCCCCTTTGTTTCTTAATGTTTTATTTGAATCGGTTTGCTGCTCTACTTTTGTTTTTGGCTTTCACTGTCTTGATTTTCTTTTTTTCTTTCTCGGGGAGCAGAGGATCAGGTGAGGATGAGAAGAAAGTGAAAGGCGGAAGTGGAGGCTGATTTGAACTCACAGGCAGACAGACAGCATGGCTCATTTGGTGCCAAAACCCTGGCTGTGTTCATGTGTACACTCCTTGGCAATCAGCCAGGGCTGCAGGGTCAAGTCTGCCTCTCTGCAAACCTCCACATAGCCTGGGTTATTGGGAATCCTTTGAAATACAGGCTCTGCTTATTGATTTCCTAAAGAGTTAAAACAAAGATTTCATTTCATTTATTTGTTTATTCTGAGCATTTACAGAATACATGAAAGTTCAAAAATTCCAAAATCATTCATTTACACTTGAAAACGAGTGGGGAGAAGAAAAACTTATTTAATTCCACCCCCATTCTCATTATCAAATAACTTAACATAACGTTTTAAATACTCACTCCTGTCCTCAGACTTCAAGCCAGAACAATGAACAAAATAGGCCTATACCAAGATTAAAATATGGATTCCAGCTGACAGCCACAGGGGTTAGTAGTAATAATAGTTTATATTATAGGTTGCTTAGCTCAGGTTTTACTATGACTGGCTGTTACTGCTGTAGTATGTTTAGGTTTTTTTTACCTCCGCCAAGGAGGTTATGTTTTTGCCGGCGTTGGTTTGTCTGTCTGTCTGTCTGTCCGTGTGCAAGATAACTAAAAAGTTATGAACGGATTTGGATGAAAATTTCAGGAAATGTTGATACTGGCACAAGGAACAAATGATTAAATTTTGGCGGTGATGGGGGGAGGCACTGATCTGCCTTGGTGGAGGTCTGCCCTCTCCGAGTGCTCTTCTAGTTTGTTTTGTTTTTTTCTCTCTCTGCATGCTTTTTCTTTTGAATGCTATGTTCGTGGACCCAGCTGATCAACAGGTGCTGCAAATTGTTCATTAGAAGCTCTGCTGCAATCAGCTTCTCTATGTCTTCTCTGCATTCAATTTGACATCTCCTCTCTGGTTAGTTAACTTATTTCTGTTACACTACCTTATTACCTCCGCCAAGGTGGTTATGTTTTTGCTGGCGTTGGTTTGTCGGTTTGTCTGTCTGTCTGGTACAACTGGCACAAGGAACAAATGATTAAATTTCGGTGGTGATTGGGAGGGGGCACTGATCTGCCTTGGTGGAGGTCTGCACTCTCCGAGTGCCTTACTAGTTTTTACTTTGTATCAATAATCATTTAGTTTAGGCCATGGCTCAGAATGTAGAGCGGGTTGTCCAAAAACTGAAGGGTTGACGTTTCGAATCCTGCTCCTTCCTAGTCTTGTGCCGTTGTGTCCTTGGGTAAGACACTTCACCCACCTTGTCTCCAGTGTCACTCACACTAGTGTATGAATGCATATGAATGTGTGTTGGTGGTCAGAGGGGCCGTTCGGCGTGAATGGGCTCTATGCACAGCCCCACTACTTCCTGAACTTCAGGTAGGTTCTTTATTTCCTGTCTTTCATTATTGGACGCACTGATTAATCCAGGTGTGCCTAATTAATCAGCTGTTACAACAAGAAGTAGCAGACACACCTGGATTAATCAGTGTGTCCAATAATGAAAGACAGGAAATAAAGGACCTGCCTGTAGTTCAGGAAGTAGTTCGGCTGTGCAAAGAGCCCATTGGCAGCCACGCTTCTGTCAGTCTGCCCCAGGGCAGCTGTGGCTACAAGTTTACCACCACCAGAGGGGGAATGTGAGAGTGAATGAATAATGGATCAATAATGTAAAGCGCTTTGGGTGCCTCAAAAAGTGCTATAGAAATCTAATCCATTATTATCATTATTATTGTTGTTGTTGTTGTTATTATTATTATTATTAGTTTAGTTCTTAATAAATATATTAAATGCTTCACTCTTCCTCCTCTTAATAAACTCAGCTATCCTCAAACCCAGATGAGCCCCCAAGTGTTATAATCCCCATGTGTTTCAAACCTGGCTCAATGAATGTAACAAAAGACAATCAACCTACTTCCCTTTACAAACAAAGGGACTTCATTTGATTAATTATAACTCTAAATGTAGCATGTAGATGGCAGGTATCAGTAATGTAATGCATGTTTTGCTGAGAGAGGTCGGTGTGTGTGAATCAAACAATACCAAAGTGTTGGCCATGAGGTCAGCGGGCTGTTCAGTCAGAGTGCACCTGCTGAGGTGATCCCTTTATAATATAAGGAGGAGTGGCCAAAGAACAGACGCCACATGGTCATGCACTCCAGAGACACTGGTAACTGGAGAGAGGCAATACAAAGATACAAACTGTAATTAACCTTGGTTACAGTAACAAACCATTTACCCATTAAACCACTATCTCTGGGGCCTCTGACTCAGCAGCCCCAAATTTAGAGAAGGAGGAACACAGGCACAGCAGCAAATGAACATGAGAAATTACATTACTTTAGCAAAAGTATACTAAAGTCTTTACTTACCATTAGTGGATTTAAAGTGCAGTAGTCTGTGTAACTGTTCAGAGTTTGTTCAGATTATATGCAAGTTTTGGCACTAGTAGTAGCAGTCTTTTAAAATCTGCAGCTCAGGTGATGCTACTGGAAATATACATTTTGGATCCTCATTGCAAATCTGAGCTAAGGTTGGGACAGATGGGTATCTCACAACAGACTATCATAAGAGTTTGGACAGATGCAAATGTTTCCTCAAAGTTTATCATGGAACCTCCTAATTACAAAACTTCTGCCAACCATTTATGTATCTGTCAGTTGACCAATAATTCACTATACTCTATGTACTTTTACTATGCACTGTTACATCCCATCTACACAGACAACAAGGTGCGTGCTGTTTTTCAGGTATCTGTACTTTACATAAGTTTGTAGTTTTTTGGATGACTTTTGACTTTCTACATGTCAGCACAAATATCTGTACTGTGCCCTAAGTTTTCAAAGAAGAGGAGTGACTTTGTTGTTATTACATTCAAGAGATTATCTGTTTCTTTTTCTTTGTATCATGGTATGCCTTCAAAATATCAGTAGATGCATAGAAAATATGACCTCTCAGCAGTGCATATCATGCATGACAGACATAGCAATGCAAAAAATGTAACACAGCGATGGAAATTTGGCTGAAGCGAAGAAGTCTTCTTTGGTACTGTTAGTTAGCTAATAACTTATAAAATATAAAATGGGGGGGGGATGCTGAAGCTTTCCTAAGGGTTGGTTAACTGGCATTGGGAATGTCTTTAGAAGCTGAGAAAGATGGGAAAGAGGAGGATAATAACCCTGGAGGACCCCAGGAAGAGTAGTTGATGTCCTGCATCAGCTAATGTAGATCCTAATAGATAGATAGATAGATAGATAGATAGATAGATAGATAGATAGATAGATAGATAGATAGATAGACTAACTCACATTACTAGCTTATGTTTGTTCCAGACCAGCATCCAATAGGATCAGTACATCTGTATCACACTGTCACCTGTTCACTATCTCCACCTGCATTAACACCAAACTGAAGAGCAGAAACCTGGAAGGCTCTCAGTTTTAGCCCCACAGTTTTATCTAATGTTATACCATTCACTGCTGTATTTCAGCTATTCTAGCAGGATGATGTCAGTTTTGTAACTTGATGTAACTGAGGAATCGAGTGTTTTGTACAACCCCTGAAAGGCTAAATAACAACAAAATCAGGGCTTGTGTCTGTGTAGTGTTTTTCTCAGGCAAAGAAATGCTGGCAGGGTGCTGGGATGACAGATAAAAGCTAAGTGGTATATTTTGAGAATCAATCCTGCCAAATCATGTGACTCAGACTTTCTCTCATATTATGACAACCTGGAAGTTGCCCCAAACACACACACCCCCTGTAACATGCCTGTTAGCATCCAGATCCACCCCGGAAATTGTCACCACGGCATCAACACCTGATTCGCCCGAAGTTGGCGGCAGTTTTTAAATAACCCCCCCCCCCCCCCCCCCCCGATACGAACCCTGTTCATCTCCGTCCGTTTTCTCCCTCTGGTGCCTCACAACCATCCACGTCTCTGCAGCAAATACAGTACTCCTCACTTACCTGTAAACCAGCAGCAAACCCCAGACCGGAGTACCGACTGACTGGACTGGACTTAATGACAGACTGACTGACTGCGACCGGACATTGGAGCGGAGTGAGTAAATAAAGTTTTTTTTTTCTGCTCTCATTTTTTTTTAAAAGGCCTTGAACTGAACTGTGCGCTTGTTTTTTTTTTTTAAACGAACTGAAATGAACTGAATTTTTTTTTTTCTCTCTTTGGAAAAACTGGAAAACCCGGAATGGAATTTTTTGTTTAAATGGACTGAACTGTTTTTTTTTGTTTGTTTGTTTGTTTTTTTGTTACTTTCTTCTTTCAAGAGACTGTTAAATGGTCGAAGATTTAAGTTTGAATTTTTGCTTGGTTGGTGGATTTTGTTGAGTTTGGACTTTGGGGGGGCAACTGTGGGTTTGAATTTGTGTGAATTTTTTTTTATAATCATTGTTTAATACATGATTTGGAATTTTAAATGGTTTGAATGTGTGCTCTCTCTTCTTTGTCATTTAATGTGTGGGGTGTGAGTTTAATTAAAACTCACATCCTTTGTGTGGTTTGAGACTCAAGCAAAAGACTGACTTAAACTGACTAACATAATATCTTATATGCCAGGAGGGAGACCTGGCTGGCACCCCTAAAAAATCAATATAAATAAAATAATATAAAATAAATAAATTAAAGCTTCAAACTCAAACTGTCACAATATGTTATAACATTTCATGGACTGTGCTGTATTTTGTGCTGTTCTTGTCTCCACTGTGATTTGTTCAAAAAGTGAGAAGTACAGTTGACATTGGTCACTTTGGGGAAACATGAGTCTGTCGTATCATGGCATCTCTATATCAGGATATGTGACATGGTAGAAATTCTGTATGATATGAGGAACAGGCTGATGCAGGTGTGCCTATGGAGAGCAGAATCAGTCACTGTGTATGTGTTGTGTCACAGAAAAAGCTGAATTCTAGAACTGCATGTGTTGCTCCAGGTGTAATATTGTAACAGTCATGTGTTATAAATCATGGATCAGAGAAAATATCCACAGGTTTTGCTGTAGTCTGTCACTGTTAATTCAGTGCAAGATACAAGTGTTTCCAACAGGTAGTTACCTTAGCTGAAATCTATGATTCCCTAAATTGTGTGTGTGGGGTGAGAGACAGCATAAACCTAAAATGTTGTGTTCAGAGGCTCAACCATTCTTAATCTATCCTTTATACCACAATGAATGATGTGAGGTTCAATAGCTTTGCACAGAGTCAGAAATGCAGAAATACTTTTTGCTTTTACTCATTTTAGAGTGTGCTCTTGTGAACTTTTATTCGCATAAAGTTGAGCTTTCTGGGTATTTTTTCTCAAATTTATCTATGTTTCTACTCCAGTGAAGAACGTGGATTTTTACCACCCCTGACACTCTGTACACTATTTTCTATGTACACATTTTAGGTCAGATTTTTCATAAAAACCTTAATGTTTACACCTAAGTTCTTCACAAACACTTTTCTGCTCCTATATAGTGTGAACAATGTGTTACATTAGCCACCATTACCTTAGAAAAGGAGTTAGCAACAGTCTACAAATGACCACTCTCAACTACTGAAACAAAAATTTAACACATGCCAACAAGACTCTAAAGCCCCTTTTACACAGCGCTTCTGTTCTGGGAATATTTATTTATTTATTTTATTCCAGAACGATATCTGTGTAAATGAAATGCTGGGATCATTTGGTCCCACCTCTGTCAGGGCTCTGTAACGCCTCTGGAGGTAGTAACAGAGCTGTGATAAAGGTGGAATCATGATTTTGGAATGATATGTAAAAGGAACACGTCTCATTCTACAACCAAGGTGTGACATTTTGATGACATATTGCATGTGCGACCCCCATGCCGGGGGAATTAAAAATGAGTGCAGGCTGTGTACAATAAACAAACATATCAATGTGACCAGAAAGATGTTGAACTGGGGAGACAACGAGGTTGTCACTTTGGGAGGAGGACTTTATCCATGATAACTTTTCTGAAACGGTGAAAAACTCTGGAGAGGTTAGCCATGGCTAGCTAGCTTATAGTCTGGGTATTTCTGACGCAAAAGTTATACGTCACACTATATGCTGCGCTGCATCACTGCCCCTTTGATTCCGGAACGCAGGTCCACTGTGTAAAAGTCCAACCTGTCTCAGCTCTGTTACTCCTTTAGCTTGGGTGTGGAAATCAGTCAATGGTGGAAAAAAGGTGAGATCACCATCTCATCTTTTTTTGGGGATCTCTGTAAAAGTGGCTTAACTTTGCTGTAAGTTGTTTGAAGACAACAGTTTAGCCTCAGTTTCATTTCTTGTCTGTATGATCAATGAAGAGAATGCACCGTCACACTTCTGCAGCAAAGACATGTACACCAAACTGTTGTCCTTTATGTGACAAACAAAGGTATTTAGCTTGATATCTGCTGTGTTACACTCTGCTCCACCTCCTTTTTACAGAACTCTCTCATTATTCATGCACACATACTCATCCACAAGTAGAAACACACTCGAGAAGGGGCGAAAGTCAACACACACTCACAGAAGTACATCTACAGACGGTGGGTGACCTGAAAATTGAGAATGGGAAAATTACACAAACTGGAGGATTTGAGGTCATTGGTGTGAAATCAACAAAGCTGCCAGTGGTTAATCTTTATTTTGATCTTTACAGAGCTCTGTCCTGTAGTTTTTGTTATGTAGGGTCCAGAATCTTATTATAGAGTAAATTGAAGTCTTTGAGATTAGAGCTGATGGAATTGGGAAAACTGAATGAAATCTCTGTGGGCTTTATAAGTTTAGACATCCCCCCTGCAGGGACAGCAAGCACTTCAAGTATTAAGAAAATCAGAGAGGGAGGATAAGATAATCTTTTAAAAAGCACCCACTCACTGGCTAACAGCAACTATTTTAACATATGTAGCAAACACACAGTTCATCTCATCGCTCTTTATTGTTAGTAGTATTAGTATTAATAGTAGTATTGTTGGGGTTGTTATTATTGTTATTTATTAATATAATAATAATAATAATAATTAGTATTAGTAGTTGTAGTAATGATATATGTAAAATGTTATGTTAGTGTCATGGGATTCTAAGGGATTCTATTCTGCAAGTTCAGCTTTTCTCAAGGCTAGTGCTCTGCCATGTATGTAGCTGAAGAGTGATCTTTGCATGTTGGGTGCATTTGCTAAAAATATTTCATTTAGAATACATTTGCCTCCTTTTAGAGTATTCATTAGTGCACTGTAGTGATGTGTTGGTCGCAAACATAACTTTTAGAGCTGGCTCATTCAAGTGAATGACAGGAGCCAGCTCCAACCTGGGAGCTGGAGTCACTTTTTTCTCAATTTTTTTTTTTAAATTCCCATTGAGGCCGCTCATATTTGCTCTACTGCATTGTGCCCTTCCAAAAGTCAGCACATAACCGGTTGGAGCCATCAGATTTAGATGCTAGAGAGACACAGTGAGCTCCACAAACTACAGCAAGGCTCTGCAATGCCATTCTCAAGCATATAGACAACCTGTTCCTGCAAATGGGGGCATTGCTCAGGTTTTACCGGATATGCATGCTGTTTAATTGGTGGAGTGGAAGCCTTATCTGGGCAGAGAATTGATCCTGCCGTCCTCTGCCTGTGAGTAGGACAGAGCTGTTGTGGCGCTGTCCAGTGCTGAACCTGTTCATGAGGAGGTAGCTATAGCGCTGTCCAGTGCTGAACCTATACATGAGGCATGTGCTGCAGCACGATTTATTGTAGCCCATTCTCCTTTCTCTGTTTTAAAAGTGTTAATGGTAATGCAGTGTAGATGTAGGCTACCATACACACATATTGGAGTATATGACTCCTTGTCATGGCGAAGTAGAGTTATTTGTAGGAAATAAATCCATATTATTTTTGGTGATAATTTAAGCAACAATGACAAAAACAAGCAAAACAAACAGAACTGAAGTACCATTTGGGAGCTGAAAGAGCTGGCTCTTTTTAGTGAGCCGAGCCAAGGACCGGCTCACTTAATAGAACTGGGATTCCCATCACCAGTGTACTGTGACCGAAGACTAACTTAAATCACAGCTAAAGAAACTTGAAGATCTTTACATTTGGACAGCATTGTATTTTCAATATCCAAACCAAACAGCGTTTCCAAAAATTACAATATGGTTGGCACATTTACATACAGAGCTGTTTTTTGACACCAGAAATTCTGACTTTAGTCCCTGGCTTGGGTGAGATGGTTGGTTGGACACAATTCGCCATTTTAACTTATTGACTGCCAACATTAGTTCTGTATGTAATGAAATGTGTGTGGTTAACTTCTTTCCTAACTTTAGTGGCTATGTGCATACTGTGTAGATATCAGCATTTCTTAAGATTAGTCAGATGTTTTACTTGTTTGTTTGTTTTTTGTTTTTAATTATTAATTTATAATGGACAGGTCTGGTATCGTTCACTATGGTTTTGGAAAAGGAGTAGAAGTCATTTGGGATGTTTGGTGAGTTCCTGAATGTAAGATGCTGTCACAGTAGGTCTGCAAAAAAGTTTCAGAAGAGAAGTTGTTTTGGTGGAACATCAAATGAATCAAATGTGTAAATTTGTAATTTCTTTCTACCTTTTGTTCACCTTTATATTTTATTCCTACTTATGTTTGAAAATAAAATTTATCATTATCATGAGGTTGTGGTTTTAAAATGATCAAATCCTGCTAAAACAGTATGGCATTTAAAAAGATGTGTCTTTTGGCAAAAATTGCAATTTGCAGGGAGTATTTGTAACTTGAAGGTTAGTGTTCTTTCAAGTCTTTCAAAGCAATTATGTACAAATAGCAGAGACAAAAATATTTTCACCCTTATTCCAACAGAGTACATCCAGCAATCCAGACAACAGGAGGAGCTTAAAAGGTTTGACTGACACAAAACAAGCAAAACTCACATTTGTCATGATGACACTTTCTGGAAAAGTTAATTAAAGCTGTCTATATCAACCTGTGCCAACACTTGCTTTACATTAATTTTAAGTATTATGACAACTGATCTGAACTAACAGAGCCTCTACTGTCTGAAGAGCTGTGTTTAATTTAGAGCTGAGAAACAACTTGAAGGAGATCAAATTTTTTATGTTTAGATGAAGAAAAGCTCAGTTGAATAGTGAAAACAAATCTCAGTTGTCAACCTCACTCCCTGCTTCTGCTCATTATTTAGTGTTATTGGCATCTGTCAACTCAGCAAAGACATGTGTTAGTGTGTCCAAGTAAACTAGAGTCACTTCACAGGTTTCTTGGTCTCTGACAACATTATCACATTCCACTTGAGTCAAGTGGTAAAATTCAATATACTCGTCTGGTTTGGTGTGTGGTCTGTTTGAAAATGTTTACAGCGGCCTGGTCCTGATGCAGGTGTCCAGGTGTGTTTGATGTCTGTCTCCAAATCACATGGTCTGAGGTTTTACTCTCATATAAAGATCCATAAGCATGCACTTGAATGGCAGCACAATAAATCTGGCAGCAGCATCAGCTTTCAGCAATCATATATCATTGTGTGCAGTTCTATGCTATAATTGCAGAAATGGGGAAAATCAATATATATACAGTATATTAAAAAAAAAAAAGTTCTATGGTGATAATTTGTATTCACTGACACTGAGCAGATAGGTAGTGCATATAACAAGTAAAATTAGGGCAATACTTTTTTATAGGTAATAAAAAAGGAGGTTTTTTATCATGCTATTTTGTTTGTATGTTTGATTCAATAAATAAATAATTAAATGTTAAAATGACAAATCCATGCATTTCAATACAAGTATTTTTCTTCATAACCAAGCATATTTCAATAAAAACTAGAAGCACTCGGAGAGCGCAGACCTCCGCCAAGGCTGATCAGTGGCCCCACCCGTGGGCCCCCCCACGCCAAGGAGGTTATGTTTTTGCCAGGGTTTGTTTGTCTGTCTGTTTGTTTGTTTGTCTGTCCGTTAGTGTGCAACATAACTCAAAAAGTTATGGACAGATTTTGATGAAATTTTCTGGTCTGCACCCCCCCCCCCCCCGTGGGCCCCTCCACCCCCGATCACCACCAAAATTTAATTATTTCTTCCTTATCCCATTTCCAACAAACCCTGAAAATTTCATCAAAATCTGTCCATAACTTTTTGAGTTATGTTGCACACTAACAGACAGACAAACAAACAAACAGACAGACAAACAAACCCTGGCAAAAACATAACCTCCTTGGCGGAGGTAATAACAATTAATGCTTAACCATGAAAGTCAGGTCATAGATTTCTTAGCTTCGTAGCATAATTGCTATGAAAAGGCTTATTTTTGGCCAAAATGTCCATCCATCCATCCTCTGAACCCTCTTTATCCTCACTACGGTCTTGGGGGGTGCTGGAACCTATGCCAGCTATCTATGGGCGAAGGTGGGGTACTCCCTGGACACGTCACCAGTTCATCGCAGGGCTGACATATAGAGACAAACAATCACTCTCACATTCACACCTATGGACAATTTTAGGTTGACCTATTATCCTAACAGTGCACGTCTTTGGATGGTGGGAGGAAGCTGGAGTACCTGGAGAGAACCCACGCAGACACAGGGAGAACATACCAACTCCACACAGAAGGGTCCCTGATTGGAATTGAACCCAGGACCTTCTTGCTGTGAGGCGACAGTGCTATCCACTGCACCACCGTGCCTTGTAGAAAAACAAAGAAGTCATATTTTTGTCCAAATTGTGATATCTGCATACCTTCACTCTCCTAAGACTGCTGTTTCATTTTTCATCATTGGCTATGATCTGGAAAAATCTGAATTTGCTTACTTACCTTTTTGTAGCGTTGTGAATGTGTGTGTTGTGAGTGAGTTACAGGTCTGTTCAGCCTTGGTAGAGATTTTTTACTTAGTGCTGTTGTTGTTTTCAGATGCAATTATTAAACCAATCAGCATCATTAAATGACTTGGTGTGTCTAAACTATTGTTCCAGCACAAAGTGTTTATTTTGGGAAATGTCATTATAGACACAGCTGTGTGATATTACTTAGCTCTGTCACATAGTCAGTTTGCTTCTAAAGCAGAACACATGCAGATATGAGGCAGCATGCCTAGCAGTTTGCCGAGGATCATTAATCTTTGTACAGCAGCATCTTCCCACAGCCGCACTAACACATGATCTATCTTTGGCCTTTTAAAAGGAAATGTCAAATCAGCACAACGGATAAGGTCGCAACAAGAGCAGTCATTGGGGCATCGCTTCCCAAAGACAAATAAGTGCCCGTGCCAGTTCAGTGAAAGAAAAATGTCCATCATCAGTCATTTGGTCTAATATTGATTCTTTAAATTGTTTTTGAGCCAGAAGATGATAGTTAGAAACTATTTATCATTTCAGTGGTGGCAAGAAAATGCTGTGTTATTAAAAGCAATTTGTCTTCCAAAACAGAAGTCAGCATTCATTTATGTATTTCAGTGAACAGAGAAACCATCCCTGTAATGCATTTAAGGCCATAGATGGACCGCAGGGTCAAAACCATAGTCTTGTGGTTAGATTTGCAAAAAAGAAAAAAAAATGGAGTGAGTGTATGAATATTAAAGATTTCCTGGTGCGCTATTACATCAGGACATGTCGACTGTTTTTCCTTCTATAATAAGTGCTGCTCATGTATGCCCACACCAATACCTTATACCCGATCCCCTTACATTTTCATTGTATTCTTTTTGTGTTGACCTGAATAAGGCCTCATACTTCATTCTGAAGGAGAGAAAAGAGAATAAGCAACAACCCTTCTTCAACAGTCTTTCATTTATCATAAGCAGCCTTGAAGGGAAATATATATTACAGGCTGAGAGAGAATGGAAACTGCTGTTGGTCCAAGAGCCAAGCTAAACCTCATTCAATCATACCAATGTTTGTTTTTTTCCTCTTCAGTTTCTCTTTTCCTCATTTATTCTCCATGTCAGTTTCTCTCTATCCCTGTATCTGTCTCTCCCTTTCTTATTTCGGTGGCCACATCGCAGTGTGGCAGTACTTTCAAATGTGTCCAAATTATAGAAAAAGAGTTTGTTGAGGTCCAGTACCCTGGACTTGTGGGGTTTTCTACTGAATTATGCTATTTGTTTTTCTCAATCTTGAAGGCCTGGGAGGCCTGCTTTCAACATTTTCACACATGTCATGTAAAGGAAAGAAGAGAGGCAGCAGGATGAGAAAAAAAAGGGAGGAGGAGTTTGTGATAGCGTGAGGGGAGGATGGGGAGAAAAGAGCGAACAGTCTGTGTTTGTATGAGTTTCTTTTCTTAAGGACCAGTGCGCTTGCAAAGTCAGAAGATGAAGATGGCTTTTTTATTATTTGACTTTTCAGTGCTTTAAATGACTTCTGAGATTAAAGAAAGACTATGGAGAGAAACAACCTGTGGAAGTCTCATTTAGCCAACATCACACATCACTGTCTACTACATGTTGTCAGAGGCACAGCTCAGCGATGAAACAACCCTAGGACAAAGCACCTTTGAAAGAGAGGCCTGTGATTCTGCTTAGAAAGAAGCAGTAATGTTCTATCACAGCCAAGGAGTAAGAAAAGTAACTTGAAAGGGAAGACATTTGGAAGTGTCTTAAAGGCAAAAAGAAAAAAAAAATCACTATATGGACTCATAATAATAATCCCTCCCAATTATCCCTTCCAACCCTGTGTCAGTGAGTTGGTGGTGTATTTACATAGACAAACCTGTATTTTCTGTTTGTTTTTGTTTTTTTATTCTTTTGTTGCGTTCAGGATGTCCACGGGTGTGCATTTCTTCTCCCAGTGTGTTTCCATACCCAGTCACTCCAGTCGCCTTCCTCAGCTGCAGATTGTCTCTAGAATGTTCAAGTAGACTTTTGCAAAAATATGGGTGTTTGTGTTTTTGCAATAAATCCACTGTGACAGAATCAGTAAGTAACATTTCATTTTTCTATTTTGCTGTTTTTTGTCTTTCTAAGTACTGCAGTCTCATGCTCACCCGATGACCACTTTTTCTCATGTATGTTTTAGAGAAGAAACCAAGTTGGAACAGACCTTAGTGCAAATACAAGCCCGAAATGTTACATAATTTACCTTTTCTTTTTTTTTTCTTTTTGTTTTTACTTGTCTTGTCCAGGATAACAGCAGAATGGTGGTCTAGCTGCTTTATTGTGCTGAACCACTTTGCTTTGCCAAGGGGAACTTCATAAAGTATATAAGGCTCCCCTTGATATTCCACTGTTTTTATTTTTGTTTTTGTTGAACCACGTTTTGATGCCTGACCTGACAGGAAGAAACAGGGGGAATGAGAAGAAAGAAGGAGAGAGCAAAGGGGGGAGAAAAAAAAGAAGACCCTCACACATGAAAATATCAACAATATTAGTGACAATAACAACAAAAATGATAATTATAATGATAAAAATATAATGATAACAATAACTGACAATAATCCACAACACCCACAAGAACTAGAGTACAAGAGTAAACTGAAAAAAAAAGGGGTGAACACAGCCATGCAACCGTGACAGCACATCCTCCAAGGGCCAGCGGCCGACAAAGAGGACCCCAAGGCCCAGCCAACCAATACTCAACACAGAACAGGGGATCCAGCCAAGAGACGACAACACACCCACCCCGACAACAGCAGAGGAAGGCTCCAGCCAGAGGCCCCGCAGCAGCCGAGCAATACATATGCACCACACATGCTCAACTACATAATTTACCTTTAATGAAAGCGTAATAGAGAGATGAAGTCCTGATCCTTCTAATGTGATCCAAGAGACTTAGGCTGTGTTATGCTACTTTACAAACATATGATGTTTTCCATTTTGAAAGATCATTTTATGGACAAGAGAATTATGATTTGTGAATTGTAAGAAACATCTAGTTTTGTTACACAGCTGAATGTATGTCTTCACACATGATTCAAGTCACCAACACCAAAATGACTGTTGCCATTGTACATTTTCACTTTGCTTTCAGATAAAATATACCAAGGCAACATTTTTTTGTGCTAAATAGCTGAATGCATGTCTCTTTGCATGTGATACATGTCACTAGCACTAAAACATCTGTTACCTTGATATATTTAACTCTGTCTTTGAAAACATGGTGAAAATGTATTAGAAGTAAAAAACACATCATCAGCAACTCTGAACAGATTGTAGAGAGAGACAGGAGGACATCACCTCCACAACTTTTTCTATATCTTTATCTTTACATATTTTTCCAGTCTGACAGTGTAAATGAGGAATGTTGCCACAGATTGTGGCTTTCTTGAATGATACAATTATCTTTTAAAGTGACAAATATCATATGTGTAATGACATAATTAAAATGTTTTTTTCACGTGGACACACAGACACACAATAAACTTATATTGCAACTTATGAAGTTGATAAGTTTTTGGTCCCTCTATAAATTATTTCTTCATTAACAAGATTTTGGGGTAAATGAAGGTTTTGGTGTGTACCTTGTCAGACTTTGACAAGTATGAATGATGGCTCACTTACCTGCTGAGTCAGACTTTTGGAGCTTCTGTTTATTAAATATATCATGTGATTGTGATTGTTGATCAAAATTACTTTATTAATAAAAAATAGTGCTTGATGAATTTTACCAATTTAGTGTCTGAAAGTTAGTATTCAGCAGTAGGTCTCTCAGATCCACCCTTTTGTCCAAATATGGTCACTTGTGGTACCAAATGATTAAAATTAAAAGTCAAGGCTTCAAAACCCAGAGAAATGGAGACATCCATGTGGCTCTGTCCACTCCACATGGAGTGTGTAAATATTCTACGGTCAGAATATTTACACACTGAATTGTAATTTCTTCATATACAGAGCTCAGTCTGTCAAGACTTTTAATACTTTTCCCAGAAATAAAGAACATTTCCAATAGCACAAAGTCCTCATACTGCACATTGTCTGGGGCATTGAACTGAGTGACCATTATACACTGATGTAATTTTCTGTCATCAAGTACCAAGTACCAAGGTCACTAATGAACATTTAACCTCAAGAAAATTTTAATATCTGTGACACAATGTCTGCACATCTTGGTAGAGCTCAGATTTTACAACAAAACCACTACAGTAATGTGTGTTCAAAAAAAAAAAAAAAAAAGCCTTGGAGTTTCATGAAACCTGTGTCATTGTCAGACAGTGGCAGTGATAATGGAAACATGTCTGTTCCATCTGTAGAGGGAATATAAATACAAGTGATGCTTGTTTTGTTTTTTTCCTTTCCCCCGTTTTTGCTTCATTTAAGATGCTTTCCACATGTCACTGACTGTCCAAATATATCCTTTCACAACTCACTACAGAAGAGTATGGACTAAGCATTTGATGTCAGCTTTTTGTTCTATACTTGGTGTAAAAGACAGCACCCAAACACATATTTATGTGTGTGTGTGAGACTGTGCAAAATGTCACTTTATCTGTTAATGTTCTTTGGCATGCGTGTCTGACTACTTACCTCGTGCATATGTGTGAGGCAAATTGGCCATCTGGAGGATTTTGTGTTTTCTGTTCAACTGACCAGCAAGCCGAGAAAAAAAATGCAAGTCAATGAAAACACAGTCACACACAAAACTGTAATAATAATAATAATAATAATAATAATAATAATAATAATAATATAGCAGTAGCAGTAAATTTAGTACTATATAGTGCACGTCATAAAAATCAGCACTGTTCACAACAACAGCTGTTTTCAAAATGTAAAGCTTCTTCAAGGCAAAAAGTGTTTTCAGTGGCAAAAGTGTTTTGGAGTGAATTATCTACTGTTTTGTTTTGGTCCTGACATTTACTTCCTGATTAATTATTCCATACATATTACTTTTTGGCCCGTCTTAGAACAGAATGTGGGCACATTTGCAACATTTAAAAAGAAATGGATAACCCAACAAAGAATTGTGTGTTTGTGCATTACCGTTTTGATCTACATTGTCATTTTTTAGGTCCAGATCATTTGCACGTGTGTGTGTGTGTGTGTGTGTGTGTGTGTGTGTGTGTACTCACTGTTTGTGTGTGAGTCCTGCTCCTCATGCGCCACTACCACCCTGCCTCACAGCCAGACACATATTTCAAGGCTTGATGGTTTCTCTGTGTGATGCCAGGACCTGATAGCTTATCTGTGAAATCCTCCTCACTTGCCTGGAGTTTAGTTCAATAAAATGTGGGAAAGAACAGCTACTGACAAAGAAACCCCAGCGAGGGGAAGGAGATCAGATACAGGAGCCTGATACACCACATGGGTCGGGAGGCTCGGGTCAAAGCAGGACAGGAAAATGGGCAAGAGGGGGATCTAACCATGCACCGAGCAACACGACAGAGCATTTATCTGCTTCTCATTTACAGAGCACATGCAGTCTGTTTTTAATCCTATCAGTAGTTTAATGTTATTTCCAATTCAATTATTATCTTCTTTAAATATTAACAAATACATGTATGACTATATAACCTGTAAAGACCCAAACCTCCAAAGGCATCCACTGATCTAAAATATTTAATGTGTTGATCCACTAATCTTATCAGAGACTGATTTCAATAAATGGCATTGTATGTCGCACCAGTTCTTGTGGCATTTGGCATGCTATACCTACGCATTTCTGACCTTTTGCGTGTTATTCAATGCCATTTGATTGCGTGTCAATTTACGCCAAGATCTCCAGTTCACATAACCCTAACCCTATTCCTAACCCTCAGTGCACAGTATTTGATGCATTGATTCACACTGGACAGGGGCCTGATAACCCCATGAACATACACGCGGAAAGCTTATAATGCATACAGAACGCCAATTAAAAGTGGCATGTATATTTACGTACGTGATATCACATTGTCTTATCGATGCATGTAAATAATTGTTGTAAAATGCAGTTTGTCATCTTTTCATCGTCATCAGATATGACCCGTTTGGAAGTTCAGAGGCTCCGTAGTGAACGTGGAAACTCCGTCATCTTTTACAATGTTGATTCACCAGTAAAACCCATGGAGTCTGATAAATGGCAGTGGGTGGAGATGTTTGTTTTTACATGCAGTCATTGATATCTGCTGAAAAAGTTAGTTTTTCCTCAGTTTTCTCTGTTTTGATATAAAAACCTTTGAATTAACTCTGAGTTTTTATGAGCATCTATATTACAAAAGCCAAGTAGCCTCTGTGTGCGTGCAGGCATCTGGGGATTCACACAAAATCCGAAAAGAGCTGACTGCTGCAGTTGGCACATTTATGTATTTTTGGTCAAGGAACAGACTAGCGAAATGGGCAAGTTGATAGGACCAATATTTATTAGTAGTATTATTTGTAATTTTGGAATACAATAGCCTTACAATCTCTTTGCTATAGCCAGAACACTTTGGCGGTGACTGCTGGACAAATGCGGTACAGCTTGCACAACTACACAACAGCATAAAAACTACCACATCTAGAACCCGAGGATCCCCACGGATCAACGCGCTATTATAAATTAAATACAGTAGTACCTTGACTGATGAGTGCGCCAACTTACAAGTTTTCCGAATTATGAGCCCTCCCTCTGTTGATTCTTTGCATTGGGTTGCGAGCCAAAATCCAAGCAAGAGAGTCTCACTTATGCCATTGCTAGTTGTCGTAGCCAATAAAAAGAAAAATGTTGGAAGACAGCTAGTAGGTATTCTGGTGCCAGATCCTCTGTCTCTCTGCTCACCACAGCATCTTGAGGAGTAGTGACGGGTTCTTCCTGTCAACCAGTAGTGTAGTCCAGGGTATACGGCGGTATACAGTGTATACCTACTTATTTTTTTAGTCAGCATTGCGTATACCCACTTTTAAATCCCCCTAATGCACACCATTTAGTTGTATCTGCCAGCCAAAGTGCACATTTTTTCCCCTCGGATGGTAAAGCCATGACCCGACCTACTCTGTTTCTAATTGGCTAGTACTCACTGCCTTCACTGATTAGATTGGTTAACTTTATGCATGAGGACTGATGAGCCAATCAGAGGCAGAGTAGAGCGGGTCATTCCGAGGGAAATATTGCTGACTAGCGCTGACCACCTCTGGAACCTGACTGACAGGTCACTGCACATTTCGTTGAATGATGCACAGTTATTGGAAATGTGAACAACAAAGGCAGAATAAACGTCTGTCAATTGAGTGACATGTATCGAGAGAACCTACTTTCATGGAATACATAATTCTGAGGTAAGTTTTAAGGTACTTTCCAAATGAGTCACTGTTTTAAACTACTGGCCATATGACTGCACATTTAGAGGAGAGATGTCGTCACCAATAGTTTAACTATGTGAGTAGGCTAAGTTTATGAAAGGCTAACATTATGAAAGGCTAACGTTATCCTATGATTTTGTCATGTTGAATCCATTTACATTCATGCAGCTGCTTATGTGACCTGTAATACCTACAAACTGCTCCTACTGAAGTTGTGATAATTTTATAATAGAGAGCAAATACTACGACGGATTTTTGGGTAAACTACATAGAGTAGTCTTACATGTCACTGTTTCTAAAACAGGGTGTTTTTTCTGAACTACTTTAAACAAAAAAAGGAGGAAAAAGCCAAAAACTGAGAGTATACCCCATACTCCAGGGACCACTATACCACTGCTGTCAACCTCATTTTTATTTATCCTACCGGGCAGCTCCGGAGACACAAGTGGCTCTTTCATCCCTCTGCTGTGGCTCCCTCTGGCTTCAGAAAATTAACAATGACTATTTAATTTCAGTTTATTTTAGTTTAGTTGGTTCTTTAAATATAATTCTAAATTTGAAGATTATGGTGATATGGTATTACAGGTATTATCTCCTGCTGATCGCTGTCCAGAGGGGAGGTGCTGAAACACCAAGTGTCTGGAAGAGGTGAAAAGAGTTCGTCCAGAACACATCGAATATGTCTACAAACATCAATATGTGTTGGAAATAAGTTTGATGTAAGTCACACATAGGTTAGAAATGAGTTTTGGATACGCTAGACATTATCTCAACGTATTTCGACTTATGGGGCTGGAACAGATTAATGGCATTTCAGTTAATTTCAATGTGGAAAATTGATTTGATATATGAGCAAACTGAGTTGCAAGCTCGGTCATCCAATGAATTAAACTCATAAGTCAAGGTACCACTGTATACAAAATTTAAAATAGGAAAATACATGATTTACAGTGAAAAATGCAAACTACAGAAGATAATAGTATGATAAATTAGCGTAAATCACTGAAGAAAAGTTACATGGAAAGAACAATTCATTTGGAAACTGCCACAAAAGTAGCTCTGGGTCTTTATGAGTTAAATGTCATTGTTCCATATCGAGCTCTGGTGACTTTATTCTCTGTCCATGAAAGAATTCAGTGTTGACATCCAACAGCAAGAAGCAGAGCAGCAGGAGAGTAAATAGCCTACTCGGCAGCGATTCAGTGAAGTGCGTGTGTGTGTGCGCGCGCGCGCTTGTGTGTGAACAAACATAATTAGCCAAGACAATGAGCTCCCACTAAAAGATGTAAGAGAAGATTTAGCAGTGTTTTAAAATATGGACTGCACATCCAGCATCAGATGGAGAAACACCATCCACAGGACAAGGGTTCTGATGGGACAGGTATCTCAGAAAACCTCACAGTGTCATGTTATTGCATATTTTCAGCACCATTATTAAAAAAAAAAGTCAAAAATAACTTTGAATAGAGAAGACAGATATTAAGAATAGAGATGTCTGTATATTGAGGGGCCAACAACACGGAGCAATGAGTGTAGAGGTATCCCAGAGTGAAGAAATCTCAAAATGCCAACCAGGGATGGGGGAAATGTAGAGGTAAATTTACTTAAGGGGATTATAAAGGGAGTTAACCTTTAACCTTCTGCAACAGATATGCCATTGTCTCACCTCTCCTTAAACCCACATGCTCTAACCCCAAAGACAACAATGGTTTTTTGTTTGTTTGTTTTTTTTTTCAAATTGTGCTTGTTTACATTCATTCATTCATTCATCTTCTGAACCCGCTTTATCCTCACTAGGGTCGCAGTGGTGCTGGAGCCTGTCCCAGCTACTTGTGGGTGAAGGTGGGGTCCACCCTGGACGAGTCGCCAGTGCTATTTGGCCTAAGCTTGTGCTACCTACTGGAGCTCTGTTTTGCATTCTGAAGCCTGTACTGTTCATTATTATCCTTCTCTGTAAGTAAGTAAGTAAGTAAAGCTTTATTTATATAGCACTTTTTAAAACAACATGTTACAAAGTGCTTCACATAAAGGGGAGAATAGATCAAATCAAATCAAATTTTTAGCCAGTTTACAGAAACCCAACAGAATCCTCCAGGAGCAAACACTTATGACTGGTGACAGTGGCGAGGAAAAACTTCCCTTTAACAGGCAGAAACCTCGAGCAGACCCAGACTCTTGAAGGATGGCCGTCTGCCTTGGTCAGTTGGGGTTAGAGCGAGAAAGTAAAGGAGGAGAAAAGAGAGAGCGATAGAGATAGAGAGAGACTGGGGGAGAGGGGGGAGGTTAGGGGGAGACGCATGCACAGATAACTGAAGTAGAACATGTATAGAACAGTATAATAAACACTGTCGTAACTATATGGATAAGTGAGTGATGACGATAAAGGTGGAGAGAAGCAGGACCACAGCAGCAGGTCCAGAGATGATCTTAGGAAGACCTGTGAAGATCCAGGGAAAACCTGTGAGGTGATAAAGCACAGAGACTCCAGGGAAGAAGTCAAGTCAGTAACATGAATTCACTGGAGCGTAAACAGAAGAGATTTAATGAAATGCTTGTTTATAAAAGTGAGTTTTTAAGAGTCGCTTGAAGGTGTCTATAGAATCTGATGATCTGATGTAATGGGCAAGACTATTCCAGAGGGTTGGGGCCAGAATTGCAAAAGCATGGTCACCTTTTGTTGAGAAGTTGGAGAGGGGGATGGATAGGAGGTTAATGTTTGATGAACAGAGTGGTCGTGACAGTGAGTAGGGAACTAGGAGGTCAGAAATGTAACTGGGGGTGAGGTTGTGCAGAGCTTTAAAAGTAATTAGGAGTATTTTGAAGTGGATGCAGAATTTTATTGGTAGCCAATGTAGGGATGCGAGTACTGGAGTGATGTGGGACCGACGACTGGTGCGTGTTAACAACCTGGCGGCTGAATTTTTAACTAACTGTAGATGATTAAGGGAGGACTGGTTGAGGCAGGTGAAGAGTGAGTTGCTGTTGTATGCTGAAAGCTATGAATGATGCATTTCTCACAACTTTATTATATCTATTGGCTGTTTGGAACCTGGGAACAAGTGATAGTTCTTGGGGAAGCACTTCTAACAATCAGTTCAGGATGTGGGACATCTGTATGAGAGGCTCTGTATCTCTTGTTACGGTTTATCCTCAGCAGTCACCTACTCAGTTGGCTCAGGACATTAACTTATCTGCCCTGCCCAAACAACTACCTAAACTTCAAAGTTTTCTTGCTTTATATAATCTTACTTTGTCCCTCAATGAAAGACTGTGCTTCACCTCAACATTTCAAAGAGCAGGTTCAAAATGTAACGTGAAATAGAGATCGTTAATTGTCTTACTCTTTCTTTTGTCTGGCAATGTGCAACCAAACCCTGGTTCTGAGCCGCAGTGTACCCAGACTCCCTCTGAGTTTAAATCAATGTTGAGTATCAAATCTATTCATCTTAATGTGCGCAGTTTGACTAAATCTATTTCGAATGAAGACATTATCATAGTTGGATGTGTTTATCGTACTGACAGGCCCAAGAAAGGTGGCAGTGGAGCTATTTATGTTAAATCAAGATTTGATGCTTCAATTGTTCTTTCTGAATCTATCTGTAAACAAATGGAATTGCTGTCTTTGAATGTGGAAATTGCAAATTGCCTCTCAATAACTGTTGTTGGGTGTTACAGGCCTCCATCGGCTTCCAAGGAGGCATTACAGTCTTTAAAGCAGCTTTTGTTCAGATTAAATTACAATGAGTTGTTTATGGCTGAAGATTTGAATTGGGACCAGCTAAATACAGTTTCTGATTAAATATTTTTGTGACGTCATTAATCTCACCCAGTTGGTCAACCTACCTACTAGGCCAAATATTAAAAGCCCTGATAAGTCCACTTTGATTGATTTAATTTTAACAAATGTTCATCATAAATTCTCATCTATGGATGTCTTCTGCAATGACTTGACTGATCACTGTGCTATTACTGCTTGTAGAAACAGTAAGATCCTCAAATGTAAACCATGCATTGTGTGTAAGCGAAATCTGAAGCATTTTATTGAACAAGCTTTTCAACTTGACTTGTCTATGGTTGGGTCAATATATAATTGAGGGACTTTTGAAGTCCATGGGTTATATCTTGCATACATCTTTATTAAAAGTTTAAAAAAAAAAAAAGTTTTTTATGTTCATTATGATCATGTCCTTAATTTCAAATTTAATAACAACCACCTTCATATTAGCTAAATAATAATAAAATGAGCTTATTCAAAAATTGTTTTGATTGTGTTCTTTTTATTAAGTTAAGATAATCATGACAGATATTTTATTTTTGGGAATATATCAAATTTTATATGGAAAATATCAAATTGTATCTGAGAACCTTAATAATCCTGAGAAATTCTGGAAAATTATTAAGTCTGGCTGTAAATAAAAGCTTTCAGTTTCTCCCTACATTTATTTTAGAAGAGTCTGTCCCATTTTATGATAGAACTCCTGTCTTAATTTGTTTTAACAAGTGTTTATATCATCTAGTTCTTTATTTGAATGGTCTCTGCAAATTATTGCTCAAATCCCCCAAAGTTCAAAGGCGACCCTTTTAATTTTATACCTTTTACTGTCCAGGAAGTTCATCAAGCCCTCAAAACTTTAAATCACAGAAATCCCCCTGGACCAGATATGATAGAGCCTTACTTTTTGAAAATGGCAGCTGATTTTTTGGCAGAGCCTCTCACAATTATTTTTCATCTTTCAATTGGAAGCAAGAAGTTCCATCATCCTGGAAATCAGCTTTTGTTCTCCTTTTATTAAAAGGAGGGGACCCTGCAGTCTTAACTAATTCAAGGCCAATATCAAATTTGTGCGTCTTGTCCAAAATTCTTAAGTCTCTAGTGTGTGATCAGTTGATGCACTCAAATGACATCCTCTCAAAATGTCAATCAGGCTTCAGAAAGAAGCACAGTACCATCAGAGCAGCTATGAAGGTGGTAAATGATATTACTACTTATTGGCACTTGATCAAAAACAATGTTGCACTTCACTTTTTATTGATCTGTCAAAAGCATTTGACACTGTCGATCATGCCGTTTTAAACAGTAGACTTCCTTGTTTAGGATTGTTAGGGCATGCAATTGTTTGATTCCCAAACTATCTCAGTAACAGGACTCAATGCATTAAATATGATGGACTGTGTTCGGAATATGTCACTGTCCACAAGGGGGTGCCACAGGGTTCTAAATTAGGACCCCTCCTTTTTATTATGTATATCAATGACTTGGGGCAAAATGTGTCTAATGCTGATATGCATTTTTATGATGATGACACAATTATTTATTGCTGTGGATTAACTCTTATTCAAGCCATTGAATGCTTGAGCAAAGCTTTTGATGCTATTCAGCATTCACTTCTTCAGTTGAAATTTGTCCTCAGTGCTGAAAAGACTAAACTAATGCTATTTTCAAACTCTTAAAGAAGTTGCCTCAAACTGGTGCGGTGTCTACTCTTGAGGGAAATGTCATAAAGGTGGTTCATGTGTGTAAGTAGCTTTGTGTCTTGATTGATGACTCCCTCACTTTCAAACCCCACGTAGAAAACCTGGTAAAGAAGTTAACACTTAAATTGGGCAGGGTTCTGGTTAGTAATGAGCGTACGTCCATGTGGTCAGTGTACTGTCTTCTGCCATCTTCTCCCATTGGCTGAACACCAACAGAAAATAGAACTTTTCTGCTGCATTTGTGATTCCTTAAGGTCTCACTGTCTTACTGTTTTTTTTTTTTTTGTTTTTTTTTTTTTTTTTTCATTTGAGTAATTTAATTATGAGCTAAAAGTGTGTTGTAACGCAGCCGCTACTGAACATGTACTGTGTAAAATATTACTTGAGATTGATTAGTAATGCCTTACACTACTGTGTGATAGGAAAAAGTAAGCCATTATTGTAATGCATTACTCTTGTACTGAGTTACTCCCAACACTGGCTGTGTTGATAATTCTTTCAAAAAGGTTTTACTTGCATCAAATAAAAACCCAGAGGATGGAAACTGTTACCTCCGCCAAGGAACGGCGCAGGTTATGTTTTCATTGGGGTTTGTCTTTGTGTTTGTTTGTTTGTTTGTTTTTCTGTTAGCAAGATAACTTAAAAAGTTATGGAAGGATTTTGATTAAATTTTCAGGAGATGTTGAAACTAAAAAACAAAGAGGATACTTTAAGCAAAGCCTGGAACAAAAATGAAAACTTCCACAACAATGACACTGAGACTAATTGGAACTGTATACTATCCTATAATGTACTGTATGAATTCCAGACAAAAGGTTATGTTCAAGTTTTTGCCATAAGTGTTTATTTAGACATTTTAGTGAAACTGTGTGAAAACTTAAGCTACTACTACCACTAATAATAATAATAATAATAATAATAATAATAATAATAATAATAATAATAATAATAATAATAATAATCTGGATCCACCTGCATCACATCTTTGCATCCATTTTATGTTTGTTTTATTTAAGGGAACACAACTACGCCCTCAAATTGAAGCTAACTGAAGAAAACATACATTTTCTTGATTTTTTTTTTTTTCTTTCCCCAGGAGTCATTATGATCTTGTTTTCTTATTCTAACTCTGTTAAGTGAACGTGTGATTCCTTCTCTCTCTAACATTTCAGGTCTAATAGAAGACTATGATGCCTGTGTGAGCATTAATCGACACATTCCTTCCCTGCTGAGTCAGACTTTCAGAGCCTCTGTTTATTGAAAACAACACCTCTGCAGTGGTTAAGGAGTTGCACTAGCCTGAGTTTCAAATTATTATGTTACACTTTTGTGAAAAAAAAAAAAGAAAGAAAAGAAAAGAAAAGAGAAGAAAAAAAAAAGAAAAATGTTTACCAGGACTTTACAATACTGTGCCAGTTAGCATGATTGAGCTACATTAGCAGTTAGCATTAATTTTGTCGTTTGTGTATTAATACATAGATTACTCTTATTAAATATTATTCAATACAACTGTATGTGTTAATTTTTGACAAGAAGCTGAAATCACTTGGTGGCATTTAAAGTGACCTTCAGCAGTGGCATCAGTGTTTTCAGTAACTTACCACAAAACACATTTGTAACACAACTACTGTATGTTGTACACTGCAGCAAAAATGAATTTCCCCCTGGGGATAAATAAAGTTTATCTGTGTCTGTAAAAACTTAACTACATGTAACCAAGAGTGAGAATCCATCTGTGGCAGCTCAGCGGGAAAACACTGTCTAAGACAACAAAGAGAAGGAACCTTTGGAAAAATAAACCTTTTGAGAAATTCCCATTGCCAATGGAGGTTACACAGTGTGTGAATTAGTTTTCGTCCAGTTGTTTTACTGGGTTTTACAAGAAGAAGAGAAGTAAAGGAAAGATGTGCTGCAGGTTGGGCTGGGTGAATACAACAATGCACAACAGAATGTGAGATTACAGTATATATTGCTGCCGTGATTTACATTTTACTTACGTCTCCAGGTTTATTCTGTTTCAATTGTCAGCTGAAGCACTTTCTAAATGCTGAAGTGTGTTGTTTAATAATCTTTATACGTTCACTGTATGGACAAAAGTACTGAGACACATTGAAATCAGGGGTTTTATTAATAATGGAGACTCAGGCTTGGAAATGGCAATGATTCATCTTTGGGGTTAATTTTGAGGTTAATTTTATAGAACATTTAATTTATAAATCCTATAAATGTTCATAAAAGATCAGAGCAATTTTAATGTTATCATGTCAAAATGCAGAAAATGGCAGACAAAGTAACTTTTTCAACATAAATATAATTAACCTAACATAAAAACAAGTGTTTAAACGTGTCTACATTTGTCAAACTACATGCGTTTTATCAGTGAATCACTTGCAGAAGATGGCGGTGTTTCCACATTCACTGTGGAGTCACAAAATGTTCAAATAAGTGATGCCACTGAAAAGCTGAAATTGAATTTTATCTGAATTATTTCTATGTATTGATAGGATTAATGGTTGAAAAGCTGTTAATGTACCAACTTAATGTACCCACTTATACACAGGAGAAACCAAGCAGCCCCTCTACGAATGCATGGCTCAACAGGAGAGTCTCCACCTCAGGCTAAGACTCTGCTGTCCATCTTTACTTGGAAGAAAAGGGACAGTCCTTTGAAGACAGCGACGTCAGAATATTGGCCAGAGAAGACAAGTGGTTTGAGAGAGGAATCAAAGAAGCCATTTTTGTGAAAGTGGAATATCCTTCTCTGAACAGGGGTGGAATGCATATTAAGGCAGCCATACACTGTGCGATTATTTCGATCGTTGCACGCAGCTCCATCTCAAACTGTGCGAATCAGTCGTACAGTCAGACTCACGATTCCTGTTCTCACACTGCACGGACCGACGCTCGTATGCGACCTGACTGCTCACACTGTAGGACCATACACCACAGGACGCACGACACGTTTGAGTTTTGTATCCGGAAATACAACGTTAAAATACCAAGGAATCCGTAAAAGTGCATAGATGATTGTGTATTGGCGTGAGTCATGAAATGGTAGTGCTAAACAAAAAACAACAAGCTGCTTTGGTAATATGTGCCATTATCTGCAGGGAATCAAAAAAGAAGAAAAGACAACGATGTGTTTGGTGCAGGAATTGGTTGGCCAGACGTGGACAGTATGGGCTGTCATCCTATAGCAGGAACTAGAGGTAAGCTGCAACAGCTACTGCACTAGGACAACAGCCAGCTACTGTTAGCTTGTACGCTACTGTACGCGTCTGTGTTCGCGCATGCACAGTGTGAGAATTTGAGGCACATCGGTTCGTGGCAATGCTTTGACAGTACGATACACTCACGAGGAGCGAGCAGGATTTCAAACAGCTCCGTTTTCCTTGCGAACACACAATTGCTGGTCATGAGGTGCTAATCGCTTCTCTTTACCCCATGTACACTGCACGAAGCATGACACACGATTAGAGGCACATTGGGCTCGATCCCAGAAAGAGTTGCACGAGTGAGAAATCGTCTCTAAACTTGCACAGTGTAAGGCCGCCTTTATATACAGTACTCACCACCTCCTGCCCCCGAAGGGACTTGGACAATAACCACCCCCTCTACAACCCTAACACTTAAGGTCATTAACATATGGGGAAAAAAACCTACACAGACCACTCCCGCTACAGGTTTAGAAGTCCACTTTCCACAACAAGCAATAAGAACTGTAGAAGTCTTTTGGATGAGAGACAAAACATCTTCAAAAGAGCAAAACTAGTCCAGTTGAACCTAGAAGAACTACCAAGAAAAATGATGACCTGGGCCAATGAGAACTTAAACAGACAAAAAACTAAACTTGCTGTGAACTCCACAAATGGTCTCAGCTGTAGTAATGTTCAGGTACGGCCTCGTTTGCTTTACTGCTGAATCAATCTGTACAGCAACACACACACACAAACACAAACACACAAGTCTGAAGTCAATATGTGTGCTTTGGCCTGCTGCTGGTCACTTTACACACACACACTCACAAAACTCTAACCAACTTCTCAGGGTGGCTGGAGGTAGAGGCACACAGCTGCCCCAGCTCTGATTAATTCATTTCAGGCCAGACATTGTGTGTGTGTGTGTGTGTGTGTGTGTGTGTGTGCGTGCGTGCGTGCGTGCGTGCGTGTGTGTTGGAGCAGTGGAAGGGGACAAGGAGACAAAACAGCAGGGAGGGAATGAGAGAATAGGGGAAAGATGGCAACAGAGAGGGAGGCACAGAGAAAAAGAGAACATGCAGAGATAAAAACAAAAAAAAAAAGAGTGAGAAGGGTGTGTGTGAGAGAGAGAAAGGGCATGTCGGGCTTGGATTATTAGTGCTCCCTGGTGGTCAGCTGCCGGATTTATTCATATGATTTATTACATCGTCCCCTGCTCTGGGATTTTCTGTTTGTTCCCACTCACGATCCACTCATATTGTATTTATCATGTGTGCGACTGAAAGAGACGCTGCCATCGACTTTGAGCCTCTAAAGCAGGCTTTATATATATATATATATATATATATATATATATATATATATATATATATATATATATATATATTTGCCACACCTGCAAACCCTCTTTTCTATGCCATCACACCCACAAGACACTCTCCTCCCAACATCCTCACCCCCGTCCTCGGACCAGTCTACGCATACAAACAACCCAACAATGACGTCTAAGACTCACACTAATACAGGCAATTGTGGTGATGTATGTAGCTTTGAGGCAGGGCCACTGTGTGCCAACGAACAAGGTTTTGCCAAGTTTGATCGGACATTGTTCCATTTGAAATAGAGTGAGGAAAATACCCCATTTATCGTCCGTCAAACAACGGCCTCATGTTTCTATATAAATGTTAATGCTCTGTCCCCGAGCACGCAGTTTAGTCCAGGGGGATTTCTCTGAATACATGGACTTGCAGCCAGCAGAAGGAAAACTACAAGTCATTTTAGAAAAAAAAGAAACTAATCCCGCCTAAAATCCTGTTTTTCAAAAGGTCATGTTGGATTCATAAAGGCCGAACATATTATGTTTGGAGTTTTATTGTGAGTAGCTGGTGAAACCAAAGGGCTGTGTACATGATTACTGGGGTTTCTGCACAGTCTCAAAGTACAAACTTTATGACTTTTAAGACCTTTCTAATATCTCTAAAAGGAAAAAAAGTAGGTTGTAGCAAAGTCCAATGCTCTGTTACTGTCCTCAAATAGAGTTTTACTAATTTACTTATGTTTATATTTTTTAAATGAGTCTTTACTTTTAATCCTTACCATTTAACACAAATAGCTGCTGCTTTTTACAACTACCATTTTCAAAACAGGCTTATTACATTGTTTTTAATGCTATCAAGGGGACTATAGGTAAGTTTTATTTTGGATCATTGCCTATCTACCCACCATCAAGACTGACTCCAAACTACATGAATGGGACAGTAACACATAGTAAATATGAGTCATAACCCACTGGACCAAACCTCAGCAAAAATATGAACTGTGGTTAATGTGGTGAAAGAATTATAATTTTCAGATGCCATTTGGATGGTGCCATCCCCTACACATTTAATGTTTGTTCATTTAAACTATAATTTTGCCTTCTGAAAAAGTCACAATCTGTGCCAAAGAAAGTAATGTAGCAAGTTTTGTGTGAAACAGCTCAGTGGTTTGCATCTGTCATCGCATACATGAAAGATGTCACCCATAGTCACCAACACCAAAAAGACTGTTTCTCCTCCACCATCTTTTGTGACTGAACAGATTGTGGAGAGAAACAGTTACACATCTGATAGTCACTTTCAGGTGTGCAGTCTCTCTATTTACAGATTTTCACAGTCTGATTCTTCAGTTTTACAATGAAGTTAAATTATTAAAATTATCTTTATAAACTGACCAACATCATACATGGAAATAATGGAATAAAACAGGATGAAATAAATAACTTAAACCCCACTGTTACTATATATATTTATTTATTTATTTATTTATTTATTTATTTATTTATTTATTTATTTATTTATTTATTTTTTTCTGAAATAAGGGGCTAAAGGGCACCTCATTACTGTATATTGCCCTACTTACTGTACTTTGTTACTCTAGTTACTTAAGTCATAATGTCATTTCCTGTTTCCAGGTCCACTTTTGGTTATAACTCTGTATGTCTGTATGTTACAATCCTGTGTCTCTGAGTTCATAAAACATATCCACCTCTCATCCCACCACTTTACATGATAAAGAGCAGAGGACGTGCATGAAGCTATTAAACTAAAACATGAGCATGTTGGCTAACATCAGTGCATTATTGTCCTTATTACATCTGCCAAACTGGATGTTTGATGTGTCTCACATCTTCACACTTTGTGTTCCTTTTCTCAGTCTTTCATCTGTGCTGTGTAGTTCAGGGAAAGGTTAATAAAGTAGCGTTTTATGTTAGTGCAGTTAAAGCTGACCATGGAAAATTGAACTAAAAACTGTATCTGAGTTAAATAAATGACTTTAGCTGCTTCTGATCCCTGATGGGTGCCTCATTTAAGAAAGAAGTTAGCATAAATGAGCATATAGGCTACACCATCATCGACTGTTAAGGCCCAGAAATGAGATTTACAGCAAATTATATCAGACTTAACAAGGAGATAGATCAGTGTGCATTACATGTGACAGATGCCAAAACCTGCAGCAAAATATGTAACAAGAAGAGATGTGATTGCAGAAGTCACATCAGTAAGAAAGTATAAATACTTTAACTGTTTCAGTCATTTCAGAGCTTGTATTTTTGTACTTTTCCATGAGTAAAAATCTTGGATCTGTACTACTGAACACAATTACAATGAGGGTCAGGAGATATTGTGAATATGTCTGATGCCTCACTAAACCTATGTAAACACAGGAGCCTGAAATATGTGCAGGCAAAAGCCAAAAGAAAAAGTCAAAACTAAAAGACAGGAGAGAAAGAAAATTCTAATGCCAAGGGCAGCACAGAGAAAAAGAGATTTTCTTCTGCAGAGACAGAAGTTTACTTAGTGAATAGTGAGCAGTGGGGTCACAATCCAGAAAAGCAGAGTAAAGCATGTGCTCACCAATCCAATCATGGCTGTACGTGCAGAAGAGAGATCTCCAGCCAAAACAAAAACTAGGTTTGTTCTGAAAGTAAACGCCAAAAAGCAATGGTGTGCTACCAGATACACCATCACAGATCCTGTGCTTGCAGGTATTTCAGTCCATGCAGGGAGCACTCCACCAGTGTCTGGATATAAGACACTTAGGGCCTGATTTACTAAGATCGCAAATAACAGGCACAAATGTGCTTGCTTGCACTAAAATATGCACATGCTATTGATTTGCGTGCCAGGGGTGATCGACTAAGACTGCCTACGCAAATGACAGCAGGCGCAAAGTCTTGGAGACCGCCCTATTTAAATGAGGATTTTGCGTGCGCTACTGGTTGTCGTCATGGAAACAGTGCACTGTAAAAACTGCTCTGGGATATAACAGCACTCATAAATATGAAGTTGTTCTTTTTCCACACAGAGGGGTGAATAGGTATTTCTCTGTTGTTGTTTATCAGCGGTGAAGTGTGTTATTAGTGAAATAAATACCTTCTCTCTTTATGTCACTCTGTATGGTGAATGAAAACTTTTAAGTCCGTGGGCATGATAAAACAAACAAACAAACAAACAAACAAACAAAAACATCCGCTTATATACCTGGTTCAGGAGTCCAGTCATAACACCGTAGACAGCACTGCTTGTGTGTTTGTGTGTGTGCAACTGTGTATATATATATATATATATATATATATATATATATGTGTGTGTGTGTGTGTGTGCAACTGTATATATATATATATATATATATATATATATATATATATATATATATGTGTGTGTGTGTGTGTGTGTGTGTGTGTGTGTGTGTGTTGTGCAGCACTAGAACCCATCCTGTTTATGTGCGCGCACACGTGTGAGAGAGAGAGAGAGAGAGAGAAATCTCTCAGGAGTTGGTCCTGGTCTAATGGTGATGTGCCACTGGTGGAACTGGGCATGGAGGGCAGGCCCATAAAGTGGGGGGACATATGTCTCAAATTATTATTTTTTTCTCTCGTCATTCCAAAAATTTTGATGTAAAAAGAACAGATTGTTTTTCTCTGTGTCGCCTTTGGTTGTGCCTATCTGCCTCCTCGCTATAACACCTGCAGCCAGTTTTGCGTGCAGCTGTGCCAGTTAAACCTGCCTTTCAGAAGCACTAAATATAGGTGCAAAATCAGCCACCACAATCAGTTTCAGGTTTGGTAAATCACACTGCATGCGATAAATAAATATTTGCATTTACTCCTCCCAATAATTTTGCGCGTTCTGGCAGAAACGCCCATATTGCATATTCATCAGGGCAAACACACTAGATGGGTTGCGTGAGCTATTTTGCCCATTTGAGAGGCGCAAACCTCAGTGTGCCCTGTTAGTAGATAAGCTTCACCGTGTTTTTGCGTGCACAGTCAAGTTTAAGCACGTTTTTACACGTGCAAACCTTCAGTAAATCAGGCCCTTACTGTTGGGTCTGGGGGATGGTAAAACAGTGTTATAAGCACTGGCAGCTCGTCAATAGAGGGTTCTAGGGCACCACCCCACCTGTCTCACATGAAGAAGAAAACAATTGAAATCACATAAAATAATTTTACAAAAACTTGAAAATTTAAATAAATGAGCTATACATGATACGACCTGTGAGTATCGAGTATAATCTGCATTCAAGTGTAGTTTAAAAAGGTTTTTAGTCGTTTAGTGCAAGTGAGCAGTCACATGATGTGTTTCCTGTTTGAGGCACTCCCAAGGCTCTCCCTTTACCATAGACTCTCATTGTAAATGGATGCAGTAGACCCCCTCCAGTACAAGAGATAGGAGAGCACCACCCACAGGTGTAAACATCATATCCCAAAAAGAGTCAAACCTGTCACAAGATCATCCAAACAAGGGGTGCCCACACTTTTTCAATTTGTGAGCTACTTTTAAAATGACAGAGACAAAAAACAAAAGGCATAAAAGTTTTGATAGATACAACAAAAGTTCTTCACTTACTTGCACATAAAATTTACGACTGTGTGTGAAGTCAGATGCCTATATAACAGGCCTATACATGTTTGCAAAGACTGATCCAGATTAGTTAAATACTTAAATCAATATTAGTGGAAGCTGCAGTTGTATAGTTATATCTTCATTAATAGGAAAAAAAAACAAACAAACAGCATCCTAACCTTAAAATCACTCACACGGGGACTGAAAACAAACTCTCAGTAAGACCAAAGCATGTAAATGTTGCTGGTCCAACCAAAATAAAAACAATGCTGAAGTAGAAACAAGCAACCACTCCACGGGAATGGCTCTCCATCCATACTATTTTATTTTCTCTCTCTCCTCAGTTCTTCCACTCCTGCAGTCATTCTCTGATATACCTCCATATAGACATCTGTCTGTGCTTCTCAAAGACATGCAAGTCAGACTTTTCATTTCAGCCCAGTGGACACCATAGGCATGCTAGAATAAACATTTCATAATGGAATTATCGATTTGCCATGGATTCTTTTTTTATCATTGTAGGTGGAAGTATCCTCAAGGTGATAGAAAAGATTACATGAAGGATTTGTTTATTTATTTATTACATCAATCAATGAATGCTGGGAGAAAGCTGAGAAATGCAACACAGGACTTAGGTGGTGGATTTATGCCAAATACAAGGGTCAACTAAAAAACAAAGACACTTTATGTTAAAGGATGGCTATTGTTGAGAACAACTGATGAAGGCTCTTTCAATCTGCAGAAAAACTTACACATTTGATAGATTGTTTTGATTCTACCATGTATCTTGCAAACATTGCACAGAATGATAAAATAACTGCCAGCAAGAGAACTTTCCAGAGCAATAAAATCCTACATCAGAGTTAAGAAACTGCTGTGCAATGTCTTGGTGTCTTATAGGTTTTCAAATTCATGGGGTCTTTTACTCAAACTGCATTTACTGGATCATATTTCATGCCTGCTAAAGGACTTTCATCCACCAAGCACTTGAGTGCTGTGGGAAAAATAGATTACAAAGGATGCAGTGATCCACTCCTTCAGTTCTGATACCAATACCTGGGTGTTGGATATCAGCCAATATTGATCCAATACCAGTGTTTAAGAAATAAGCTGCACACCTACCTGTATGAAAAAGACCGATGTATAACCTTTGGAATCCATAGGCATTTCGAGTTAATGTCATCTGTGATGTGAATTTGAAGTAATGTGACGTCCAAACATTAACACGTTTACATGCAGGTAGAGGTCCTGATTAAGTTTATGAATAGAGGTTAAAATGTGTAGACTGTATATAAAAGGTGGACGGAGCTACCCCAACTTCTTTCATTGGGTTTTGGGCTTGTGTTTTGTATTCATGTTCTGAAAGTCTGGATATTTGTAGAGCTGGAGTAATGTAAAGGTTAATGGTTGAGCTACGGCTAACTGATAGCTTACAGACATGTAACTTTTGCATAATGAAATTATTTTAGACTCAAGTAAATGTAACATTATCCACAATTACAGATTTAGGTGTCAGCAAGAAAAATAAACAAAAGTTGTAAAGGACAGTCACACTACGGTAGAAACAAAAGCTTCCTGTCGCTCTATAATGTTTAAATTGGAGCAATTATTGTTAAGGACTTAAGTGGGCCCAAAATAAAGAAAAATGAGACCAGAATGACTCCTAGAAAAATATATATATTCATGGAAGCTAGGATTTTGGGGGGGACAAGTATCTAATGGTGTTCAGTGATATTACAGTTTAATATAGTCCCACACTTTCTTGACTCTCAAGCTGAGATCCTTGCCCTTTGGGAAAGACAAACCAAAGATAAACCCATCTTTACCGTTATGGACTGTTCAAGTTTTGCAGGCTTTCTCTAACTACTCTTGTTACTCCAACTGCTGTCAAAGACAAAGCTAACACAAAACAAGACTAATGGTGGAATTAAACTCTTTTCTGACGAGTTACAGAGTAGACAACAAAGAATGACATGCATTTTGAGGAGATGAACATAGGATCTATTACAGTAAATAAATTTCCCCTACTGTAAGTTTGGAAGGTCTCACCAATAGATAGACAACTGAACAACCTCTATAGACGGAAACAGGACAAGAATAGAGCAAAACTCAACCATTTGTCAAAAGGGAAGTCAGATTTACTAAATATTGAAAAATTACTTTAAATAGTTGAATTTGTCTAAAAAAAAAAAAGTTTGTATATTTTAGTTCTTTTTCAGGAAATAAAAATCAATTCAATAATATTATTTTGTGGCCACATTTTATTTTCACTTTACTCAATAAGATCTTATCACTATTTATATTTTATAAAAACTGGAAATATGAATAACTCATAATAAATAAATATAATGGATTGGAGCTATGTGCTATATATGATTTATAGGAATAACACATGCATTCAACTTTACAAATCAAATATTTCCAAAAAGAGACTCAAATGAGTGGAAATTCCAAATGATTGAATTCTTTATTTTATATTTTCTGTATTAAAATCTGCCCAGTGTTAGATTGTTAGATTGGATTTTACCAAAATGTAACTGCCTCACAGTGTAGACCAAGATAGAAGTGAACTGAATAGATCAGACCTGTTGTCAAGCTACAGTGTTTGGGACAGTATTGGAGTGAATGCAGTATTAACACATTCTTAAAGATAACCATATCATTTTCAGGCTAAATAACTAACAAATACACCATTTCATTTTCAACATACAGGGTGGGGAAGCAAAATTTACAATGAACATTTAGTTGTTTTTTTCTCAGCAGGCACTACATCAATTGTTTTGAAACCAAACATATATTGATGTCATAATCATACCTAACACTATTATTCATACCTTTTCAGAAACTTTTGCCCATATGAGTAATCAGGAAAGCAAACGTCAAAGAGAGTGTGATTTGCTGAATGCACTTGTCACACCAAAGGAGATTTCAAAAATAGTTGGAGTGTCCATAAAGACTGTTTATAATGTAAAGAAGAGAATGACTATGAGCAAAACTATTACGAGAAAGTCTGGAAGATACTATTAAAGAAGAATGGGAGAAGTTGTCACCCGAATATTTGAGGAACACTTGCACAAGTTTCAGGAAGCGTGTGAAGGCAGATATTGAGAAAGAAGGAGGACACATAGAATAAAAACATTTTCTATTATGTAAATTTTCTTGTGGCAAATAAATTCTCATGACTTTCAATAAACTAATTGGTCATACACTGTCTTTCAATCCCTGCCTCAAAATACTGTACATTTTGCTTCCCCACCCTGTATGTGTACTATAACTTATGTGATCTGGAAAATAAAGTAATGTGCTACTTTGACATTTATTGGGCAAGTGAATGTAAGTGTGTGTTGGCCAGTGTTGGGAGTAAAACATTACAAAAGTAATGCATTACAGAAACTGATTACTTTCTGCTGTATTGCTGTAGTATAAGGCATTACAAATCAATTTTCAGTAATATTTTACTCAGTATGTGTTCAATATCACTTGTGTTACAACACACTTTTCCCCCAGAATTGAATTGCTCAAATAAAAGAAAAAGAAACTAGAAAAGTACTCTGAGAGCGCGGACCTCCACCAAGGCAGATCAGTTACTTGTTGTTCCTTGTGCCAGTATCAACATTTCCTGAAATTTTCATCTAAATCCGTCCATAACTTTTTGAGTTATCTTGCACACGGACAGACAAACCAACACCAGCAAAAGCATAACCTCCTTGGCGGCACTGAAAAAAACAGCAAGACTGTGAGACCTCGAAGCTATACCTACCGATGTGGCATTTCACACAGCACTTAGTAAAAATTTGAACATGAACAACTCTCCTTGATGATTGACAGGAGGATGATTGACAGGAGGCTCAGCCAATTATTTCATTTGGACTGAATAAAATGATTGGCCAGACTTTTATCAGAAATATATGAGAATTAAATATTTTTGAGTTTCAACACCTGGTGGATTTATTTTACATTTTAGTTTGACACACACTTATTAGGAGCATTTTAAGATGACAAAAGAAAAGTGGAAAAGTGCCACATCATACGATATAGCTTTAAGGAATCAGAAAAGCAGCAAGAAAGTTTTATTTCCTGTTGGTGTTCAGCCAATGGGTGAAGACAGCAGACGACAGTACAATGGCGACATGGAGGTATGCTCATTACTAACTCTAACCCTGCTTCCAAGACTCTAGTTAGCATGAGCCCTGTGATCAGCAATGCCAAGGTAAGCTAAGCTATGAGTAGAATTCTTTATCAGTTGCAGATTTATCTACTGGTGTCCTTGGCGCCAAGCCCCCTGTTCGAACCGGTAAAATGTTGACAAAAATGCAAGTGTTCCTGCTGGGATTTGAATGTCGTACACCGTAGCGTTACTTTTTGAGCTATCCATCCACATGTACTTCGGGGCACAAATCTATGCATCCCAAGGCTCTCCTATCTCTTGTATTGGGGGTAAGGTGTTCTACTGTGTACGTGCCATTTATGACAAGGGTTTGTACGTAACTTAAAAGTAATACAGAGGACATGTAATGCATTACAATTTAGACAGTAATATTGCAAGGTAAGGAATAACTTTTAAATAACAGTAACCAGCAATCTGTAATGTATGACAGTTTGGAAGTAATTTGCACAACACTGATGCTGGCTCCATTACAAACTGTGTTTTATAACGTGTAAAAGTACTAACTAGCCTGAATAATGTTGGGACAATAACTGTCTGTCAGCTGTGAAAGAAGAGATCTAGGGACCTCAAGTAGTTTGAGAAGTGACTTTAAACCTTGGAATGGAACATGAAAAACAAGGCTCTGAATTCCCTTCATCTTCCTCCCACTCTCACACTCACACTCCTCGAATCCTCACAATTTCTCCCACTCAACCACCCCATGTTTTTCAGACACTACTGCACTCTCTCCTACATTCCAAATATTTCTTTCTATCTTCATCCCTGTTTTTTTTTTTTTTTTTTGGGCAGGGGGGTGTCTCTCTAGCTTTGTACTTTGGATTTTTCTCTGTGCCCCGACCTCTCTGCCACTATTACTGTGTAGTTTCACAGGCTCTCAGGGTGCTTTGTATCCCCCAGACACAATGCCATCCATTCATATTACATCAAGAGACACTGACACCAATTACTTGAAGGGTACATAAGGCTGCACAACCCCATGATCCGGAGGATGAAGAAAGAATTGAGACAGATGGACAGAACAGGATCAGAGAGGGACAGAAACAGAGACAAATGAGTGAAATTACTGTGTATGTGGCAATTCCTGAGTGAAATTTTATGAGTTAGAAAGTGTAGTAAACTGAAGACTTAGTCCACATTAATATGTACATCTTTTCTAAATCAGTGCATCTTCTTACATTACATAAAAAAAGTGTCCACATATTCATCTCACAAGAACCCAAAAACAGGACCGATGTCCCTGTATCTCAAAGGCATGTTCTATCAAGAATCAAGAACAAGTTGAATTTGTGAGGTTGTCGGGTTCTCTCACTATGTTAGAGTTCTGTGGTCTTGATGCAGGAGATCAATCTCCCAATAGAAGTGGGTGGTACTTTCACTGGAGGAAGACTGTTGAAATGTAAACACTGGTGACCTTGAATTTGATCCTTCAAGGTCACTCAAGGTCAAAGGTTATGGATGCAAATGAAAGTCCATATATGACTCCTATCAGTGCTCAGTCGTAACTATAGTGATATTAGTAATAATTTCCATGTTATAAACCATCAAAACCACCCTCTCCCACTGGTTGGGATGCAGCGCTGTGTCGCTGGTGCCTGGTTGCCGGGGTCGGTGGCTGCCTCCTGGTGCGGGTGGCTCCCTGAGACAGGCTCTTCTCTTTTACTTTTTGGTCCTCGCATGCTCAGTTAGTCTTTTTAAGTATGTGTGTACTTGTGGGTGTGTATATGTGTGCGTGTGTGGAGGGTGGTACTGATTTTTAAACTTATATGTAAAGCACTTTGTGCTACATCCTTCATGTATGAAAAGTGCTATATAAATAAAGATTGATTGAAAATATGTCCCATTATAAGTAAAGGCAAATTATTTCAAAAATCTGTCAAAAACTCAAAAAATGAAAATATCTGAAAACTGTGAACAGACTTTGTAAAGACTGTCCCAAGGAAGCTACATATAAAATTTGTAATGAATCCGACCAATAGTTTTGTCAGAGAAGAAATTGGTAATGAAGACGACGAAGACAAAGACAAGGACGTCGGACACAGCACCTTCACAATAGCCCGTCGGCTGGTGAGCTAAAAATGGCAGCAAATGCTCAAATTAGCATGCCAAGCCTAGAGTTGCCAATAAACTCTACATTAACAATATGTCAAATAACAAAGAAGAAGATTCTGAGCTTCTTTTTACTTTGGAAAGGAGGTCATGCTATGTGCCTTGAATGTTTTGTCACTCTTTATGAGCATATCATAGATATATACACTGGATGTCATGTTCGGCCTCTCAGCATGCGTCAATGGAGCTGCCATCTTAGTACGGGGTAGCGCTCCTTTTACATGAATGAACGTCAGTCGGGGCTAAGGTGTATACAGAATTAAATCACCATAGATCGGCAAATTTGAGAAGTGAAGTTTTATGTCTTTGTTCGTTACAAATGTCAGACCCATATTTCCGACCGAGCCATGAGTAAAATGATAGAGAAAAGTGTTATTTGTCAATATTGTAATGGTCAGAGTACGGAGACTGAACCCACATGCAAGACCTGGAGGCAGACGTAAAAGTTTGCAGGGTTCACTGAGCACAAAGTTAACTGACAAGTCTCTGATAGTGATACACTGCATGAAAAGTGGGGTTTTCGTCAGTTAACGTCCCTGTAAATTGCTGTGGAACTTGAAATTAACGCCTACTGGTGGGAATTTGAAGTCACCACAGAAAATTCTCTCTAACTGCCGGGAATTGCTGTGAATTCCCCCCCTCTGGTTAGAGAGCCTTGGCATTAACCCCTCCCCAGCCCCTTGGGCTATGTGAGGTTTTCGTATGTAAATGGTCCTGCTGTGAGGTATACAAATGCAAATGGAGTCGTACGTGACACAGCAGTTTACAGTGGAGGTGAGACAACAACTCACTGACTTGAACCAGGCAGACACTGGATGAGCCACCAGACTGTGGACAAGAACCAGAAAAAGGCTGGAGCACAATCCAAAAATTGTGGTAAGTATATATTCAATTAATTATTACATGTGTGCTATTTGGGTGGAATTTTATCTTAGTGTGACTTTCTTAGTTAATTGCACAGTGTACGATAGTGTGGTTTGACTGGTGGAACTGATTAAAGTAATGAATGTGTCACATTGACCTGCTGGAACCTGGAGGGGTTTGTTCCTCAAAGTGACTTAGTCTTGTATTTTTTTAGGAAGGTGTGCGCCGTCTGCAAAACAGTGAAGGAAACAACAGATGGTATGAACCAGAGCAAAGGTCAGATTTTAAAGAGTTTGGATCCATTCTGCTCTGTAGAAGTAAATGTATGCCTTTAATGTCTGCTTTTTCTGAACTATTTCTATTTGGTTTTCAGACTGAGCTCACCCACAGTGAAGCAGTGACTGCTCATTTAATGGCAGCTCCAGCTGAAGGTCCAGGCTGGAATGGAGTAGAAAGTGGAGTCCTGTTGATGAAGGAACTTTAATAGTTTGTTGTGTTTTGTTTCTCTATTGTTCTAATCCTATGCATCTATTTTTTTTACTCTTCCTAACTTGTATATTTTAATTCCAGTGGTCTGTAAGACATAAAGAAACAGTCCAATGGAACTACACATACAGCCAACCAGATCTAACAGTCCAGGCAGAAGACATGAACATTTCAGCCCACAGCAGAGAAGAAAGACGGTAAGATTTAGAAGAATCTGTGTTTAATCTGAATCTGACACAAACACCACATTCTACTACTGTTAGCCTCACAGTGCAGCACTGATGGTACTTCTGTCTGGACAGCAGCTGGAGGCAAAAGAGGAGGAACTGGACGACAAGGAGGAGATTTATGGAGGAGGATCACAATGGATATGACGTCTGATGAAGAAGATGGCACTGCTGATGGGACATCTGGGTGGACTGTAAGGCCTCCATCCTTCCACAGTCTGGAGCTCTAACCTATGAGCTGCACTCTAACACACACTACAGCAGAACCAACATATGTTCTACCACCACAGACACTACAGCGGAACCAGCATATGTTCTACCACCACAGACACTACAGCGGAACCAGCATATGTTCTACCACCACAGACACTACAGCAGAACCAACACATGTTCTACCACCACAGACACTACAGCAGAACCAGCATATGTTCTACCACCACAGACACTACAGCAGAACCAACACATGTTCTACCACCACAGACACTACAGCAGAACCAGCATATGTTCTACCACCACAGACACTAAAGCAGAACCAACACATGTTCTACCACCACAGACACTACAGCAGAACCAACACATGTTCTACCACCACAGACACTACAGCAGAACCAACACATGTTCTACCACCACACACACTACAGCAGAACCAGCATATGTTCTACCACCACAGACACTACAGCAGAACCAACACATGTTCTACCACTACAGACACTACAGCAGAACCAACACATGTTCTACCACCACAGACACTACAGCAGAACCAACACATGTTCTACCCACAGACACTACAACAGAACCAACACATGTTCTACCACCACACACACTACAGCAGAACCAACACATGTTCTACCACCGCAGACACTACAGCAGAACCAACACATGTTCTACCACCACAGACACTACAGCAGAACCAGCATATGTTCTACCACCACAGACACTAAAGCAGAACCAACACATGTTCTACCACCACAGACACTACAGCAGAACCAACACATGTTCTACCACCACAGACACTACAGCAGAACCAACACATGTTCTACCACCACAGACACTACAGCAGAACCAGCATATGTTCTACCACCACAGACACTAAAGCAGAACCAACACATGTTCTACCACCGCAGACACTACAGCAGAACCAACACATGTTCTACCACCACAGACACTACAGCAGAACCAACACATGTTCTACCACCACAGACACTACAGCAGAACCAACACATGTTCTACCACCACAGACACTACAGCAGAACCAACACATGTTCTACCACCACAGACACTACAGCAGAACCAGCATATGTTCTACCACCACAGACACTACAGCAGAACCAACACATGTTCTACCACCACAGACACTACAGCAGAACCAACACATGTTCACAAATTACTTTCATAAGTTACAATAAGCTGATAATAGATAAATCGGTTAAAATCTGTTAAAATGCAGTTGTCTTAAGAATTGATAGAAGTGAGATGTCTTCTCCTTAAGGATCTTTGTGTTCGCTGTGCGCTAAGGTTGTATACAGAGTGAGCGCTCTTTTGCTAGAGATGATCTTTGCCGTATATTTCCGTTCGTTCTTTTCTCTGCAGTTAAAGTTCAGAAAAACTCATGTTCGCTAAGTGTGCTCTACTACTGTGTGCCTTGGAAAATTTTCTTCTTTGTAAGTGTATATATCCGAAAACATTAGGTTCTAGGTGTTGGTTGATTGAAACTGTTCTGTGAACGTGTAATGAAGCTAACGTTTATGCTATTCAAGCTAGTGATGTGAGTGCATTACGTGTGTAGAGTAATTAATAAGAACTGTCTGTTAGTAATTTAAGTTGGATGTATTTTATATGTTGCAGTTACAAAAACGTTACAGAAAAAGTCAAGTAAAGGAGAAGCTCCAGCTCAGAACAGAAAGCCTTGTTTGGACTCTACTGTGTTGTTGTTTGTGGCTGGAGCTGCACAGACTGTGAAGCCGGTTACCGGACGTTAGTCTGGGGTTGTCTGTCTTCTATGTTTGTCTGTCATTTCCTGTTTTATTTTGTTAAGTTTTCCTCATGTGTCTTGTCTGCTGTCTTTACTTCCCTTCCTGTTTGGTGTTCACCCTTACCCTGATTTCCTGACTCCGCCCTAATTTGTTCCACCTGTGCCTCGTTGTCTTCCCTCCCTTTTGTGTATTTATACCCTGCCTTTTCCCCTGATCAGACGCCAGTTTGTTCTCTCTTGTAGACTACTTACCAGCGTTCTGATCCTGTTTGTTCGTTTGCCTTACCGTGTTCGACCTGTTTTTTGTCATCCGTTTTGCCTGTCTTTTGCCTGCTCCCTGTCGGTTGTTGTCAGCCTCTATCTGCCTTCCTGGTTTTTTGACGCCTTCGCCTGATTATTCGGTACGTGAGTTTTGCCTTTTCCCTATGTCCTGTCGCCTGTCTGATTGCCTTCCTGTGCATGACCTGTTTCCGTCCCTGACCTCCCTCTGCTTTCCCCTAGTCGGCGTTCCGGCAGTAAACCCGGTGCCGAACCGTGGGTTCGTGTCCGAAACCCGGTGGACGGTTCAGACGAGGACTTCCTTGCCCGCTGTCCTCAAGATCCTGTTCTTTATCATTATCATACTAATTGTATTCAATAAACCCTGTAAACTTTTACATCCGTCTCTGCGTTCTGCATTTGGGTTCTGGGTCTGTGCTGAAAGCATTACAGTACAAACTGGCCAGAAAATGAACCCAGCAGAACTTAATCAGGTCCGGGAAGCAATACAGTCCCAGGGACAGAGACTAGGGGGACATGATCAAGCCCTCCATACCCTGCTGGATAAGATGAACCAGCTGACTACTCAGGTCTCGCTGCTCACCAGTACCCAGGCTGCGGCCGCGGCCGCCTCAGGCGAATCCAGGGTTACCAATTCCCCGACGAGAGGTTCGGATGAGCCTAACATCCCTCCTCCCTCTAAGTACGCAGGTAACCCTGACACTTGTCGTAATTTTTTCACTCAGCTTCAACTCATTTTTGACTCTCAACCTACTCGTTTTTCTAAAGACTCTGTCAAGATTGCTTACGTTGCTAGTCTGTTGGAAGGCCCTCCCCTGAGCTACTTTAATGCTCTATTTGAACAAGGCTCCCCGGCCGTTCAGTCTTTTTCCGGCCTGGTGGCTGAGCTAAAAAGGGTTTATGATCACCCAGTTAGAAACCAACTAGCCAGTCACGAGCTATTGAGGCTGAGACAGGGAGACAGGCCTATCAGGCAGTATGTTAGTGATTTTCGGTCCCTAGTGGTAGAATCGGGCTGGAACAATCAGGCCTTGATTGCTGCCTTCCTAGGCGGCTTATGCCGCGTAGTGGGCCGAGAGATGGCGCTCCGTCAACAGCTCCATTCTCTGGATGACGTCATCGCCGAGGCGATCCGGGTCGCTGACCAGGAGGCAGTTTGGCGGGCAGAAGGATCTGAGAATCAACCATCCGCTTCGTCTGGTACTGTGGTCGCTCGAGAGACTTTTCATTTCCCGGTAAAAGAGACTGGTAGACCGCCTAAGGAGGAACCCATGCAGCTGGGGCGTACCCATTTATCCTCGGAAGAACGACGACGACGCCTTACCGAGGGTCTCTGTTTATACTGTGGTAAGGAGGGCCACAGAGTCGCCGGCTGCCCTACTAAGCCTGAGGGCAAGTCAGGTGAGGGGCCCCTGTTAAGCAGGACTGTATGTTTATCCTCTTCATCTCGTCAGTTTCCACTGGTTCTTCTCTGTTCTGATTCTGTGTCTCTGCAGCTTCCCGTTCTGATCGATTCCGGGTCAGACGCGAATTTAATGGACAGTAGCCTGGCCAAGAGACTGAACCTGGAACTGGTCCCAGTACAGCGTCCGTTGGAGGCCCGGGCCCTGGATGACCATGTTATCTGTCGTGTGACTCATCGCACCCAACCTGTCAACATACAGTTTCCGGATGGGCACACAGAGAATCTTAGTTTTCATGTGTATAAGTCTGATTCACAGCCCCTCATTTTGGGGTTTCCCTGGCTTCAACTACATGACCCTCATATTGACTGGATCACGGGGGAGGTCCAGTCTTGGGGTAAGGGATGTGAGACCCATTGTTTAAGTGTGAATTCTGTTGTGACTGTATCTGAGACTCCACAGATTGCTGTGGCACCGGTCTACCTCCCTAAGAATAGTGAAGAGGAGTTTCCAGCCTTAGAGAAGGTTCCTCCTTGTTACCATGACCTTAAGGAGGTTTTTAGTAAATCCAAGGCCACGTCCCTTCCTCCACATCGGCCGTATGACTGCGCCATTGAACTGCGCCCTGGCACTTCTCCCCCTAAGGGGAGATTGTATTCCCTATCGGGACCTGAAACTACGGCTATGAGGAAGTATATAGACGAGTCGCTGGCGGCCGGCCTTATTAGACCCTCCTCGTCCCCTGCGGGGGCTGGTTTCTTTTTTGTCGACAAGAAAGATAAGTCACTCAGACCATGTATTGATTATCGAGGATTAAATGACATCACTGTGCGTAACAGATATCCTTTACCACTAATGTCTTCTGCTTTTGAACTGCTACATGGGGCTAAGATTTTCACTAAGTTGGATCTCCGTAATGCCTATCATTTGGTGAGGATTAGAGAGGGGGATGAGTGGAAGACAGCCTTTAACACCCCTAGCGGCCACTACGAGTATCTCGTAATGCCTTTTGGCCTTACTAATGCCCCTGCTGTGTTTCAAGCTCTGGTGAATGACGTGCTCAGAGACATGTTGAACGTTTTTGTTTTTGTGTATCTGGACGACATTCTAATTTTCTCTCCAGACGAAGAGTCTCATGTGCAGCACGTTCGTCAGGTCCTACAGAGGCTCCTCGAGAATCAGCTGTTTGTCAAAGCGGAGAAGTGTGAGTTTCACCGTTCGACTGTTTCGTTCCTGGGTTTCATCGTCTCTGAGGGAAGGGTTCAAATGGACCCTGAGAAGGTTAGTGCTGTCAAAGATTGGCCCACGCCTTCGTCTCGGAAGGATGTTCAGCGATTTTTAGGGTTTGCTAACTTCTACAGAAAGTTTATCCGGGGGTTCAGCAGAGTGGCTGCCCCCCTGCATAGTCTCACTTCTCCCAAGTCTGTGTTTAGATGGAGCGTGGAGGCGGACAGGGCTTTTAACGCCCTTAAAGGAGCCTTCTCCTCGGCTCCCATCCTGTCTGTGCCGGACCCGTCCCTGCAGTTCGTGGTGGAGGTCGATGCATCTGATCTGGGACTGGGGGCGGTAATCTCCCAGCGTTCTCTGAAGGACAATAAGCTCCACCCATGCGCCTTTCTGTCCAGAAGACTCTCTCAGGCAGAGAGGAACTATGACATCGGCAATCGGGAACTGTTAGCCATCAAGGTGGCCTTGGAGGAGTGGCGACACTGGTTGGAGGGGACGGAGGTTCCGTTCCTGATTTGGACCGACCACAAGAACCTCGAATACCTAAGGTCAGCTAAACGTCTCAATTCCCGTCAGGCTAGATGGGCCCTATTCTTTACTCGTTTCAACTTCACCCTGTCCTACCGTCCCGGATCTAAGAATGGCAAACCGGATGCTCTGTCTAGGGTTTTTCACCCCGATAACTCTGTTGATGTCCCTGAAACCATTTTACCAGGCTCATGTTTTGTGGGGGCTTTTCTGTGGGACATTGAAAGAGCTGTTGCTAATGGACTGGTTAATTATGCTGTCCCGGATGGTGTTCCGCCAGACCGGCTGTTTGTTCCCCATAACCTTCGTTCCCAGGTGATTAGTTGGGCCCATACCACCAAGATGGCCTGTCACCCCGGGGTGAGGAGGACCCTGTTCATCATTAAACAGCGGTTTTGGTGGAGAGGAATGGAAAAGGACGTGACGGAGTATGTGGCTGCCTGTCCCGTTTGCGCCTCCTGTAAGGCGTCAAGCAGATCTCCGTCCGGACTGTTGCGTCCGCTTCCGACCCCTAGGAGGCCCTGGTCGGATATTGCCCTGGATTTTGTGACTGGCCTTCCCTCTTCTGACGGTAACACTGCTGTATTGACTGTGGTGGATAGGTTTTCTAAGATGGTTCACTTCATCCCTATGCCTAAGTTGCCTTCTGCGAAAGAGACTGCGGAGGCGCTGTTGAAACATGTGTGTCGGTTACATGGTTTTCCTAAAGACATTGTCTCGGACAGAGGTCCGCAGTTTACTGCTAGATTTTGGCGTGCCTTCTGCTCCCTGATTGGGGCCTCTGTCAGTCTCTCCTCTGGTTTCCACCCACAGACTAATGGACAGACGGAGCGTTTGAACCAGGTGTTGGAGGTGGGGCTTCGGGTTTTGGCTTCGCAGAACCCCGCCTCTTGGTGTCGTCAGCTGTTGTGGGTGGAGTATGCTCACAACTCTCTACCCTGTGCTTCGTCTGGGCTGTCCCCGTTTCATGTGGTGTACGGCTATCAACCACCTCTGTTCCCATCCTTGGAAAAGGAGGTTAGTGTCCCTTCGGCGCTGGCGCTGATCCGGAGGTGTAAGAGGACGTGGTTCCGGGCCAGGCAGGCCCTGTTAAAGGCTTCTGCACGGTACAAGTCGGCTGCTGATCGCCATAGGACTCCGGCTCCAGTCTACCATCCTGACCAGCGGGTGTGGTTATCCACGAAGCACCTCCCCCTGAGAGTGGAGAGCCGCAAGCTGGCACCCAAGTTCGTTGGTCCTTTCCCTATTTCTAAAGTGATTAATCCTGTCTCTGTTCGTTTGAAACTACCAAGGTCTATGAGAATTCACCCTACCTTTCATGTGAGCCAAGTGAAGCCGGCCAAGGAGAGCCGTTTGGTTCCACCCGCCCAACCGCCGCCGCCCCCCCGCCTCATCGATGGAGACCCGGCCTACTCTGTCCGTCAACCTTATGGCAGCTCGTCGCCGTGGGAGAGGTTTTCAATACCTCGTGGACTGGGAGGGGTATGGACCTGAGGAACGATCCTGGGTGCCGGCCTCCTTCGTCTTGGACCCAGACCTGATTCGGGACTTCCATAGACGTCATCCTGATGCCCCTGGTCCGTCTGGTGCCGTCCCTAGAGGGGGGGGTACTGTGAAGCCGGTTACCGGACGTTAGTCTGGGGTTGTCTGTCTTCTATGTTTGTCTGTCATTTCCTGTTTTATTTTGTTAAGTTTTCCTCATGTGTCTTGTCTGCTGTCTTTACTTCCCTTCCTGTTTGGTGTTCACCCTTACCCTGATTTCCTGACTCCGCCCTAATTTGTTCCACCTGTGCCTCGTTGTCTTCCCTCCCTTTTGTGTATTTATACCCTGCCTTTTCCCCTGATCAGACGCCAGTTTGTTCTCTCTTGTAGATTACTTACCAGCGTTCTGATCCTGTTTGTTCGTTTGCCTTACCGTGTTCGACCTGTTTTTTGTCATCCGTTTTGCCTGTCTTTTGCCTGCTCCCTGTCGGTTGTTGTCAGCCTCTATCTGCCTTCCTGGTTTTTTGATGCCTTCGCCTGATTATTCGGTACGTGAGTTTTGCCTTTTCCCTATGTCCTGTCGCCTGTCTGATTGCCTTCCTGTGCATGACCTGTTTCCGTCCCTGACCTCCCTCTGCTTTCCCCTAGTCGGCGTTCCGGCAGTAAACCTGGTGCCGAACCGTGGGTTCGTGTCCGAAACCCGGTGGACGGTTCAGACGAGGACTTCCTTGCCCGCTGTCCTCAAGATCCTGTTCTTTATCATTATCATACTAATTGTATTCAATAAACCCTGTAAACTTTTACATCCGTCTCTGCGTTCTGCATTTGGGTTCTGGGTCTGTGCTGAAAGCATTACACAGTCACATGTTGTGAGGACAGCACATCTGACTGAACTGACTGTGGACATTCTAAGTGTGTTTAATTTGAAAGTGTTGGCACTGTTTTCTTAAATATGTAAGTGTGCTTTTTGCATTCTGCATTTTATTAAAGCTTGTCTTTATTTTTTAACATGATCTTGGCAGTCGTGTTCTTTCTTAATTGATATTGGTGGTAATGTTTTCAGTATGTGAATTATTACCCTGCAACAATAAATAAATATGTATATAAATATCTGAATCATAAACATAATAATAACAATAATAATAATATTTTTAATGGGTGGGGCATATTATAATGCTGCACAGATGACCAATCACATGTGAGCTGTCCTTTGTGGTAACATCCAATGGGATGCTATAAAAAGAAAAAAAAACATCCAATGTGTGTCTCTGTGGTCGGACATGGCAGGCACCAGTGACATTCAAATGGAAATGAGGGTCGTTCACACCTCTGCGAGCTGTTAACCCCCGCACCCGCTCGCCCCCACACCCGCCCCGCTCCTCCTCCCCGGTTGGCTCCGTTTGCGGCAGTTTCCGGCACAGCTGAACTTTTCTGTAAACTCACGATAATTACCGGGAATCTTTGAAGTTGGCGGGCGTTTACGGGGTCGATAATCTGGTTTTTCATGCATTGATAATTAACAGAATCTTGAGGCCACAGAGTTCAGGATTCTTCACGGGACTCGTGAAGTGGACCGGGTACGGACCCTCACAGTCCAGACCGAAAAAACACGTCGGGGATCCAACTAGGGAAGAGCAGAGGGAAGTCAGTACACAGACCAGGTCATACACAGGCAGGCAGACGGAAAGGCAACAGTACATAGGGGACAGACAAGCTCACGTACCAGGAAAACAGGCAGGAAAGTTGAACACACGCAGAATCAACGGTTGCAGAGGCACAGACAAGGGTTGGGCAAAAAGCAGTGGTCTGAGAAGCAATCTGGGTCAAAAACAGACAGCCAGACAAACAGGATCCAAAAACCGCTGGTAAGTAACACACAAGATATTACGAACTGGCACAGGACAGGGGAACACACAGGGCTTAAATACACAAGAGGGAGGGAAGACAATGAGACACAGGTGGAACAAATCAGGGTGGGGACAGGTAATCACACACAGGTGGAAACGATTAAGGAGAGGAAGCAAAGACACCAGACATGACACACGAGGAGAACTTAACAAAATAAAACAGGAAATGACTGACAAAACACACAAGACAGACAAAAACACACTAACGTCTGGTGGCAGACGTGACAAATATAGCCCACTTGAAAATGTAACGTGCATCTTGGCATTGAACAAACTATACAATAGGTTAGGAAAGACACAGCCTCTGTACTGCCAGCTGTATATATTTTGTTCATTGTCTATAGTTCTCTACAAACCTATACAACACAGGTGTCAAACTCCGGTCCTCGAGGGCCGGTATCCTGCATGTTTTAGATGTTTCCCTCTTCCAGCCACACCTGGTTCAATTAATGATCAGCTCATCATCATGCTGTGCAGAGGCCTGATAATGATGTAATGGGTTCCAGGTGTCATGGAAGAGGGAAACATCTAAAACATGCAGGATACCGGCCCTCGAGGATCTGAGTTTGACACCCCTGCTATACAAGATGTCTTTGTGTATGGACCTGTCTTTAGTTCTTTTTCCAAACTTATACAAACAGGCTGTCGGTGGGTTACAGGAAAGCGGACCATCTTTGATATTAACCCTTTTATGCATAGTGGTCACTACAGTGGACAGCTATTCAAAGTTGTTCTCTTGTATATTCATGGATTTTGTTGTTTTGTTCCACATCAGCCAACACACTGGGTGCTCATGCATCATCCCATACACTGCAATTGATACCATTACTGTATGTAACCCATGTTACTACGAGGCCTTGAATAGGAGAAAGGAATTAAATTAGACGTTTTAATGAAACTAATCCACCCTGATATAAATAGCACATAAATTTCTGATATAAGGAAAAATGTCTCCATCATTTACATGAAGGGTGTGTTTTATTTCAAGGTGGTTGTAAACAAACAGGTGATAATGGAAATTAAAATGACTGAAAGTGATTTTTGTGATAAACGCGCTATATTTTACCTTGACGAATCAGAATGCTGTATATTGACATCACCGACGAATCAGCATGCGCCTTCTTGGCATTCCAGGAAGTGCCAGCCACGTTTTGTGTCTACCTGGTGCTGTAGTGAGAACGGAGATGAGCTGTGCATATTTTGCTCCATGAAGCATGTTAAAAGAACTTAATTCTACTCCATGTTAGACAGTGGATTCCGACAGAGATTTTCATCATCTCTTTATTTATGATCAATTTGAGCTACAAGCTACCAGAATTTTTTTCCCCCGGATATCGTGGCGCTCCCTTCTGTAGTTAGCCGGCATCGTAGCTGCTAATTAGCATGCTGCTAATCACCACCCAGTGAAGCGGAGACGGCGACGTGAGTTTTTATTTTGATTCACTCTTCAGTCATCGTGCTGCGCGTTAGCACACTGTTTGAACATGTTCCGGCTGTTTTGTAAAGCTAAATGTTAATATTATTTTATTCCCATGTCACCTGTTGCCACAAAGTGGATTGAAACTCGGGTGTGTGAGCTGTGCTTACGTCCATTAGCAAAGCTATATTCCAACATCCTGTTCTGGTGAGTGCACTTTATTTTGTGATAGAGTTTGAAATATTGATTATTGTAATGTGATACTCTGATAGTGTAATTGATTATCACACTGAAAGTTAAGGCAGACAGAGGATTAGAGCAGATAATTTGTGTTGTATGTTTAAATTCCAGAGTGAAAAAGAAAAAAAAAAGAAACTGAACACAATTATTATTCTTATTTTCTTTCATATTCATGAGCATTGTTGTGTGTAATGCTTTAATTAAATTAATATTGCCAGATTTAAAGTAGTTTACAATAGATAAATGAGTAATTTTGTTTGGCCTATCCAGGCCGGGTCTTTTATTATCCCTGTTTGTTGTCAGCGCCTAATTTGTTCTGCTCTTGGAGTGGTTTTCTGCTGCTGTTCCGCTGAACTACAGTTAGTAGCCACAGAGGACAGTAGTAGTGGCGGGCCAACCCAACTATCGAATCTGAACTGAACTGCTGTTGTTCCTGTTGCTTTCACCTGGAGATCCGGTAGGACTGATCTTTACTAGAGACTCTGAGGATTTATTTGTCAACTGGAGATCTTAACTCTTGGGGGTTTTATTTTTCCCTTTTCATTGGACTGAAAAAAAAACAACACTACTTCAATTATCACTGGTTACTGTGAAATGTAAATTGGTTGTATTCTCTTGTTGATGTTTTTTTTTTCCTGTTCAGAGATATTTCAATGTTTCTATGTGTTATGCACTGTAATGCTCAATTGGAGCTGACAAGCTGTTCCAACTAGTCTGCCTCTAGGTTAAAAGTTACTAAATTTCAGTTTACAAACTAAAAGGGTTCATCAGGTGCAGTGTGTATCATTAAAAATAGATTATAAAAAGATATTACTTAAGTTCATTTCAATAATAAGTATAAATTAGATAGTAATAAGACAGTTATAATAACAAATAGACACTAACTGTAAACAAATGAGCTCATTTGAGTAGCAAATTAGTCAAAATAGGGTTTCTAATATAAAGTGTGTAAATGCCTTTGGAAGGTAAATTGGTTTAAACATTTATACATCATACCCTGTGGAAAAAAACAATACTGTTTGCATGTTATGTTTTTCATTATTTTGTTTATTTAAATGTTCTTTTATATATAACTGTGCAATACACTGTTATACTTACCCATTGGCCTCTGAGCTTTTCTTGCTTTTGTTGCTCCATAAGTATCTATAACACCACTCTCTCCTGTGAGCCGAATCTAGTCTCTGAAGTACTGGTCCAAGTAATTCTCTGATATAAACTGTCCACGGTAGGTTAATGGTGTGTGGTTAGACGTAACTTTGCTGTTCTTGATAAAATTAATCTGCAGTAACATGTTTGAGTGTAAAGTAATTGCCTATTATTTTTATTAGACTGTAATTAACACCAAAAAGTTTTTTGTTTTATTTTTTTTTTCCCATATTATCTCCATGAAGTGAGTAATGACTAGTATTAGGGTATGTTAAAATGTGACAAAACATCAGATTAGCAGCATGGAAAATGTTTTTATTTCATAGTTTTCACACAGCATATTAGTAAATACATGTGTCTTTGCTTCAAAAATTAAATGCATGGTGCCCAGCTGAGTGGACATTTTTGCAACTCCATGAAAAATAGATTCATTTTTTAAAAAAATTTCAAATCCATTTTTTTTTTTTTTTTTATCCAATCCAACTTTATTTGTAAAGCACAGTGGATTAAAGTTCTGTACAGAAAAATAAATAAAAACCAAAATAACAGAGTAAAATACAAGAATAGATTAAAAGACAAAGAACTGTATAAAAAAAATAATAATAATAATGAAAAATAATAAAATAAAATAGATAGATAAAAATACAGAAGAATAGATAAAACCTAAATAAAAGAATGAAATACAAGAATAGATTAAAAACATTAAAAAGCTGTACAATTAATGCCATATTTATATTTTTGGGGTCTTATAAGCCCATGTAAGGGCTGGGCATATTCTTATATAGGACACAATAATAAAAACTCATTTATTGTTACCTTAAAATTATGCATCAGGTATGCATCATACCCCAGTAAGCCAAAACATTCTGACCACTAACAGGTAAAGTGGTAATGATGTTGATTATTTCATTTCATTGGCACCTGTCACTAATTTGGATGTATTAGGCAGCAAGTGAACATTAAGTCCTTGAAGATGATGTGCTGCAGCAAAATGGGCATTTGTGATGGCTAGACAAGAATGGCCAATATAATTAAAAACTTAATATTATTTCCACTTCCTTTAAGAGTGTTTCAGAACAACATGTCATGGTCGATGAGCCTGACTGCAGTGGTTTCGGTGAAAAGGCTTAAGTCTTACTTATCCTCAGTAGAGAACCGCACAACCACATAACTACATTTCATCATTTTCTTTTCAGAGCACAGCTGAAAAAACTGTACAACATGTTTCTACTAAACTTGTTACAATTGATCGGTTATGTGTTAAGTGATTCCTTTTACTATGCAGCTGTGTGTGAACCAAGAGGGGGCACTGGAATAAATGTGGACATGTTTTATTTCTGGAGGACAACTGGAAAAATATTCAATATTTTCACATTAAAACATCCCACAGTGTATCTCTTATGTGTTGAAGTGGTAGCTATTAGCTAATCTGTCTGTTTTATGTCATTGTTTTATCAATATTATTGATGGACTTAAGGTTATTTTGACACTTTACTTAACTCTCTGCTGCCAGAAGGCAAAGTCAGACAAAATTAGCCAACATTATTATAATTATTAATAGAATTATGATGATGATTATTATTAGTTCTAGTAGTTGTTGTGACTGATTGACTGATTGATCACTACAATATTATCACCATCATTATCTTCTTCCTCTTCTAATGCTTATTTACTGTATTACTGATATTACTATAATATTACTGTCGTATACTCTTCTAATGGATGCTGTTTTGGAGGACGGAATAACAACCTACATATTCAATATATCCACAGAGACAGGAGGTCTCCATGTTCACAGACATGTTTCTACAATCGTTCCGAACAGACTTCCTGCTCTCCTTTTTGTGTTTCATGGTGAGTGGAGTCTACTAATGACATTCATTATTTACTATGTTGAATATGGACCAGGTTTAATTTGACTGAGCCTTTTTTAAACAATTTCACCATATAAAGGAGTGGGAGGTCATGCAATGCTTTGCCTGCAATTTGACTGCACATTTCTCCTTTTTCTAAACAGAGTTGGTCCAAACCAGCAAATAAAGGAAGAGGAGAGTATGATTAGATAAAACAAGTACAAAACAGTTCGGGTTTTCATTTAAGTAAGTTTACAAAAAATATATATACTGGTTGGTTGTAGATACAATCAACATGTGAATCAAACCTTGATTGTCATTAACAATTGTATCACGATACTTGTAATTATCCACTACCTCAACAGTCTGGTCATAGATGACAACAGGAGACTATGCTGGAGGATAGATTATCATCTCTTTCATCTTGGTTACACTGATGATAAAACAAAAAGATAACTTGCACCAGTCAGTGAAATGGGACAGTACTGGACCATCATCATAGTCATCATTACTCAATGACAGAAGTCACAGATATCACAAAATAAACCTTTAATAAAGTCCATCAGAGAAAAGAGGCCCATCGTTTTCAAGAACTTAAAAGCATACGTCCTAGTTTGAATCCATTCTACTTAACATGAATATTGTGATTAGTTCAGTTTGATAAAGCAGTTGACTTATTATTGTTTGTGTATTTACATTACTGGGGCATTTTCACACCTTGACATCTGAACCAAGGATTATGGTTTTGGGAGACATGATGGTGCAGTGGATAGCACTCATGCTTCACACCAAGCAGGCCCTGGGTTTGATTCCAACACCAGTCGATGGAGGTGAGACCTTTCTGTGTGGAGTTTGCAAGTCCCCCCCCCATGTCTGCGTGGCTTCTCTCCGGGTACTCCGGCTTCCTCCCGCCATCCAAAAGCATGGACTAATAGGTTAATCAGTTAATCTAAATTGCCCATAGGTGTGAATGTGAGAGTGATTGTTTGTCTCTCTATGTTAGCCCTGTGATGAACTGGTGACAGGTCCATGTTGTACCCCACCTTCGCCCAAAAGTAGCTGGGATATTCTCCAGCGACCCCCATGACCTTAGTGAGGATAAAGCGGGTCACATAATGAATGTATTTAGTCATTCAAGTTGTGTATATTCTACAAGACAAATTCCAAAGGGGCGAGACCTTATATTACATATTATTATATATTACCTTTGCGACAAAGTTAGTAAGGGTGAGTATTTTACGATGCTGACATGTTTCAAATACATCAGCAGTCTTCCTCAGAGCGTCATCTGACGTGTGATCACGTGTCTTTTTATCAGGTGACCTGCCACGCCCCCTGCCATCCAATGGCCCCCAGAGGATGGAGTCCCAGGTGTGTGAGAGAGTGTATGCCCCCTCGTCCTGGTTCATGGAATCGTTGGCCCACTTCCTGATCTCAGTGGCCTCTTATATCCACTTCTTGTGCTTGTTGGCATATGTCTCAATTATTTGTTCTTCCGTCACTCCGAAAATGTTCACACGAGGGTGAAAATTGCGTTCTCTGCATATCTTTTCATCATTTTGATGTCTCCTAACCACTTCCATGTGTGCACAATTACGCATCCAAACCATTTGATGAATATAGACGCAGTTTCTATGAGCAAAATTGCTTTCTGGTTTGATAAATCACTTTGTGCTAAGTTAATATATTTACATTTTCTCCTCCCAGCACATGCACAACTGCATGTAAACGCCCCAAATTGCATATTCATTGTGGCAAATGTACTAACTGGATGCAGATGCGCTATTTTGCACCTTTGAAAGACGCAACCCTTATTGTGCACTGTTAGTAAATCAGTTTGTACATTTGTTTGCATGTGCAGTGAATTTGCACGTTTTCATACATGCAAACCTTTGATAGATATGGCCCTATATGCCATCTAATGTAACAATAGCATGCTAGCATGTTGTAACACTAGAACATAAATTGCTGTGTTTAGTTTTTAGCTCTGTGGAATTAAAATGTGGACATGTTTGTAATCCAGACAAAACCCAAGACTGTATTAAAGCAAAGTTAGTTTTATCCCTGCTTATGTAAGTGACCAGACAAGACAGAGATTGAAGTGTTAAAGATAATATTTATACAAGATTTAACCTCGACTAAATATCACTTAACTCACAGAAACAGAAAAATAACAATAGCAAGCTTAACTGCTGAAAGGCAAAAATAAAATAAAAAACATGCCTTACTTTCAAATATTCTCCCAGTCTAAACAAGGACACGTCTTTGTATGGTAGCCCGTTGATTCTGTATGTACATCTCCCTTTCACACATTGTGTGAAATTTACAGTAGAAGTACACAAGCTCCAATAAGCCAACAGGAGCTGGGGATAGTGTCATCCAGTCAATCCCAAAGAAGTCTACCTCGATCTTCCAGCTATGGACCATTGACGGGGGTATATCTGGCTGACTGTCCAAGCCCCTCCTGTATATGGCTGCCTGGTAGTTTGCCCGCTGCAGGTGTTTCCATAAGGCAGGGGCGTAGAATTGCATAGGGACACTTCCCTACCAATATCCATCCACTACTGTGTTGTCTCTACCAATGTAACCGCTGTCTGTAGTGTTTAGTCAATGATTATGGCACACAAAGGGTTAATAGTCGGTCTCTGCTAGAAGTCCCGCCTCTAACCTAATTATCACTCTCCGATTGGCTCTGTGGTTTTGCTATCGTACATGTGATTGGCCGTTCCCGCTGTTACTCCATCTACTTGTAAAACAGTTACCCGCTAGTTGGACAGGACAGGAAAAAAAAGATAAGAACTTAGACAGGACAGGAGGCAGTTCATATCTCCAACCGTTTAGCGTAAGTTGTCAACATGTATGCATTTGTTCTGCCTGGGTCACGTCAGCTAGACGGATTTGAATATCAGAGGTGACATTTACATTTGTACATATGTCTGTTTGCCTGCATGTGTGCGTATGCGTGTCTGTGCTTGCAGGGCCGGTTCGTGGCATAGGCTGATAACTGATGACATGATAATTTCTCATTAATTGTCTTAAAAATGAAGAAGTGAGAGGAAAAAAAAAACAACCTCCCCTGTAATTTCTCAGGTGAGCTCTCCCAGACTGGTGCCCACTGTGTGTGTGAGTGACAAAGACAGAGCAGAGCTAAGTGACAGAATCAAACAGGTGTAGAACTAAACATCCAGGTAAAGGATGGAGAGTTTATCACCATGAAGAGGCCTTCCAAGGCCTTAGCTGCACAGTTTAGAAGAGGAAAAAAGAGGAGGCAGAAAAATAATCCAGTTATAGAGGGATGTAATCTTTTATAATGTTAAAAACATTTTATGTCACTAGCTACAGCTAGTTGAACTGAACTGAAGCAAAGTTGGCTAATAATGGAACTGTAGATGATTAAGATACGAGATATCTGCTAAGGTGTGTGGTTTACTGCTGCTGAACTGGGTTATATATGTTTATAAGTGGTTTATATATGTTTCTATCTGGGTTACTGCTGGTTGGCTGGTTTATAAATGTTTTTTATGTGGTTTATATATGTTGCTATCTGATAGGGCTGCTCAATTATAGAAAAAAAAATAATCACGATTATTTTAGCAATAATTGAAATCACGATTATTAAAAATGATTATTTGTTAACCTTAAAGTTTATTTTTTTCTTGCAAAACAATGTAAAATATACTCTTTAAACATAAATAAAGCTTTTAACCACTAAAACAAAGTATGTTCACTTTTGTACGAAACAAAAAAATCTTTGAATGCAAATAAGTGTACTGTAAATTCAAGTATGTTTCCTTTTGTAAATAAATAGTGCACTGTAATTAAACTGCTATAGACTTCCCATAGAACTGGAGCAATAAAAAAAAATTAAAAAAACTCACGTAAAGTGCAAATTATAAATTCAAGTATGTTCAATGTAGTATGAAACAGTAAATTCAGTGGCGTGCCGTGAGGTTTCAGTTAAGGCCTTCTGTATACATCAGCCATCTAGAATACGTTCATTAGAGTTATACAGGTTAGGGTTACGTTAATACGGGAGTTGCAGCGTAAAGAGATTTGGAAACTGAAGATTGCATTGCGGACGAAGTTGTAGACGGAGTTGTTTTTATGTGTGTTAATTTTTCATGAGATTATGATAAAAGGTGGCGGTGGTTAAACTTGAGATGGTTACAAAGGTTTGTTGTGTTACCGGTCGGTGCGGACACAACTACGAAACACTTTTTGCACGTTATGTGTTTTTGCTCTTCGTCTTCTTCATCAAACCCAAAGTGATTCCATACAATTGAATTTGACTTGCCTTTTTTGTTTACCAAGCACTTCTGCTGTGATACTCCTGCCATTTTTCCAGACCGCTAGGTCCAACTGTCCTCTTGGGGTGGACCTGCCGGCTAGCTGGCAGCAGTAGCTTAGAGGGGGGCGGGGCAGAGCAGCTCATGGTAGCTTGCGTGTGCGTGAATTAAAACGACTCAAAATTAATAATCGTTTTTTCTCGATTACATAATTTTTGTAATCGTTGCGTGTAATAATCGAAATCGTAATTGAATTTCGATTAATTGCACAGCCCTACTATCTGATTTATTTATGTTTCTATCTTGTTTACTGCTAGTTGGCTGGTTTATATATGTTTCTATGTGGTTTACTGCTGGCTGCTTTGTGCATCTCCTCTCATGCTTCATGTATCTCCTCTTTGTGCCCCCCCCCCATATGTATGAGTATGGTTTTTTTTTTCGGGGGGGGGCACCAAATTCATATCTCGCCTAGGGTGCCAAAATGGCTAGAACCGACTGACTATGATTGTTTGCTTGTTTGATCAGCTCTACATGACGTGAAATTATGATCGCAAATGCAAAAAAACATCAACTTTCAGGAGTGCTGCCTTGGAGCACTTTTGTGTCCCCACCAATGTCAAAATCAAACCTACTCCCTTGCCATAAGGCATCCCTGTTTGGTGGCAGGCTTCTGTCTGTGCACTTGCCACTTTTGAACATTTGGGCTTGTGTATAGTTGACACCTATACAGCCTTTCAGGTCATAGAGGGCACATGTAAAAGCTTCATTTGTTTCATGTAATTCTCCTGTTGGTTGAAAAGATGCTCCCAACTTCTTTAAGGTGACACAGTGCTCTTTTTCAAACAGCAGTATTTTCACAGCCTTCACTTTACCATCACCATGGAAAGCACTGACTGTAAGACCTCCAGCTCTGTGCCACTGATGGTCATTCGTATTACATGACACTCAGCCCCATGTCCAAATATCAGCGTAATATCTTCTTTTCTGGACTTTGACCATATTCATGTTTGACCTGTTTTTATTTACACTTTAACTTAAATATGGTTTTCAATCCAAGACTTTGTTTTGTAGTGCAGTATTTTCATTTAATGGATATGCATTCTTTCCACCACTGTATATGATTTTTATGATCAGAAAATTGACTGTGCTGTCCAAAGTAAAATCTATGATGTTGTACAAACTTTTAATCTTTCTTTCTTCTTCCGAGCCCTTTCAGTGTCTCTTGTTGGCATATTGCATATAGCACTCTCGGTGGAAACCAACATTTAGCTGACACACATGGAAACATATAATTTGTTAAATCATATTTTTGTACAGCTATTGCTGCTTCTTGGCTTTCATTTGCATTAAGGTCAACCCACTCCAAATAACTTTTTTTTTACAAATGTTGCCCAACTTGCAACTGAAAATGATATGTGACTACCTGCCACATGCATACAGTACTCCATATTCTTCTAGCTAAGGTATGCACATTTGTTGTTTTATGGTCTGGAGATGAGATGACATAAAAATGATGAAGAAGTAGTTGAAGAAGAAGAAGCACTCAAGATTCATCAATTGTAGGATAGTTTATCTGTTCAGAAGCATGACGCAATAATAAAGTTACATGCCAAAAGCTTATAAACTAGAGAGTTTATGATTTATTATAAATAAATCCTGAAAATTAATCTTTAATATTAGAACAATATGTGAAGATACATAGAAAAATCACAGCACTGGTGATTTTAAGCACCTACAAAAGAATTTACATTCTGGTTATACAATTATATTACCAGTACATAAGTGTATTGATGACGATGATGATGATGATTCTATACCATACATTATATATATATATATATATATACACACACACACACCCAAGTTGGTGAATGGAATTTTTGATATTGCATAATATTGTTAAAAGTCTACTGTAACTTTCATTATGAATGTGACACTTTCACTCATAACAAACCACAAAATAATTAATATATTTTCTAAATTCTCATCACACCACCACATAATCATATACTCTTCCCTCATCTCATCCACCCATTCATGGAACATTCATTTCCCATAATTTGTTCCTCCTCTCTGAACATATTGCTCTATTTCTCCATGTTTTATAAGTGCAGTGTCTTTCTCTGAGAGAGCCATTGTGTTCCATTTGGGATGACTCCTCGAGAATAGAAGAGGGCAGAGAACCAGGGCTGAGGCTGAGAAAACAAGGATTCATATCCAATCTACCATGATGCTTTGCTCTACAGCTCTTGAAGTGAAGTCAATCTCCTGCATCATAATTTCCTCTCTCAAGTCTTCTCAAGTCTCAAATATGCCCAGACACATGCAGCCACTTGCAGATCCACTTTATTACAGGTGTGTGACATGTGGTTCCACTTCTGTCACACACCTGACAACTATGAATGCTCCTCTTGGTTTGTTAATGAATTTTCCAAAAGGTTGACACTTAATGCACAATAAAACACAAACACGAACAGCTTTCTCACAGCAGGAAGAAGCAGAAGTTAATATTAAAATGGATTAATTAAGAAAAATATCTTTACATATATGACATGCATATATATATATATACACTCTCTCTCTCTCTCTCTCTCTCTCTCTCTCTCTCTCTCTCTCTATATATATATATATATATATATATATATAATTCAACTCAAAATTATTTGAAATTCATTTTACATCTTTATTATTCTTTTGTTATTGTTAGTAGTGTAGTAGTAATAAGAATAATGTAACTAGACAAAAGACTTTCCATCAAAAATCAAACTGGAAGGTTTTTTTTTTTTTTTTCCTGTGTGTTGAGGCAGTCACATACAATGCATGCACAGGTATACACCATGTATACACAGGTAAATAAGCTGTAAAAGGTTATCCAGCTGTAGCTGCTACTACAGTAGATGGCAGGTAGCATATGGTCTAAGCAGTGCAACACACAAAAACAAATGACATACGATGCACACACAAATGACAGCAGAGCTGCTGCCGCTGTTCTACTGCACATAATTATAGAGCACACTGGCTGTGAACTGGACCTGAACATCCAGAAAAAGTCCACAGTCTGCTTTAAAACACCTCCTTGACTGATTCTAGAGTTTTGTTTCACCAGCCTTTCAATGTCTTTTTTTTTTTTCTTGTTTTGACGTCAGACAGAAAGTACACTATGAGGAGTTTTTGTGTTGCATCTCCCACTGTTTTAGGTCAAGTTTGATTTAACCTAACTAGTTCTGAGAACACTTTCCAAGTCAGCGGACGGAATAGATAAAAATGATGGATCAAGCACAGATGGTATGCCCCCTGCAAACACAGGGCCTAGAAAACCTAATAGCAGCCTGTTTAATGGGTCAACAATATGATGGGGTTTATGATGTATTGGGCAATCTTCTACTCACATCCCGCAGCGTTTGAGTTGTATTCCTGCCTCCACAATATTTGTGAAGACCGACTCAGCCCCACATTCAAGAGTAGATGAAACCATGAAGCAGAGAGAGGAAAAAAGATAGGAATATTTTTCAAAAACACAGTCACAACACATTTGTTCTCTAATTTTATTTTATTGATGTTGCTCCCCCTGAGCCACGATCAAAACAGTGTTACTCATGCAGTAATGACTTCACAACTCAATAATCAACCAAATTTGACCCAAACCTGAATTGTTCTCACTGAACTTGTTATGAGATTAAAAAGCCTTTAAGTAAAATATTACCTTGAATGCCCTCCCAAAAGTGCGTGGAAAATGAAGTAGTCATCTCTCATACAGACCCCACCTGTTCCATCCTGTGGTTATTTGCTCAGTGATTGGTATTGATCAAAAGCAGCAGCATCCCCTGCAGAGGGAGGAATCATCGTTGTAGGCAGTGATTTTATATGATCTGAAAGCGCAAATCTTGATCAATTTTCTGTCAAGTTAAAAGGAAAATATGTTTCCTGTTTGCCTTTAAAAAAATGTAAACATTACATTTCACATACATCGACTTTCTAGCTCTTAATGTAGTGTTTACTCTTGTGTGGTGATGATTTACATGTATGTATTGATGAAAAACATCACACTGGCCACTGGAACAAGCCCAGAAGTATAAAACAGTAATAATTTTAGTAAAAGTTTAGGGCTTTGGCCAAATCAGTGATATTAAGGTTTGTCCACTTGATGTGTAAGGTTGGTTGAATAGGGAACACAGAGGTTTTCTGCACTTATACTGAAGTCACACGTGTTCTGCAGCAGTTGCAGCATATTGCCTCATGGCCCCTTTGGATTTACTCATGTTTAAAGCACAAATCCATCCTGAAGCAAATCAGTTATTGATCATTAATTTAAACTTTGACATGAATTTTAAAACACAGCACTGAAATGTTACCCTATCTGCCTCAACTTTCCCCCAATGCACTCTTTAGCTTAATAAAACTTTTCCATGAAGATGTTTTAGATGGTCTCAGTGAAGATGATGCAATAACAGCAAAGTCAAGATACTTTTTTCCACTTATCATACAAATTATACTAACGCTAACAGTATATTTGAAAGTGGTGTTTCCCACAGATTGTATTTAGGGGGGTATATCTGATATTTTAACTTTCAAAATTGGAATTGGAAAATTGCAAATATGGGTGATAAAAAACTCAAAATGCTTAATTATGCTATAACAGGTTAGGATTCTATGCAATATGCAAATGCTTTGGCCTTAACACACACAGGCAGGTTACTCAAGTAGAGTCTAGGCCAGGGGTGTCAAACTTATTTTAGTTCAGGGGCCACATAAAGTCTAATATGATTTCAAATGGTTTCAGATCACTAAAAGAATAACATAATAACCTATAAAGAATGACAACTCCAAAATTTTCTCTATATTTTAGAGTAAAAAAAGTGAAGTGGCATATTGAGAGTCTGGTTTTGACCAGCTCTATATGTAAAGTGTCATGAGATAACTTCTGTTTTGATTTGGTGCTATATAAATAAATAAATTTAGAATTTTAGAATTTTGGATAATGAAAATGTTTACATCTACAAACTATTCTTGAAAAAATGAGAACATGAACAACAAAGAGATTTCTTAAGAAAAATAAGTGCAATTTTAACAGAATTATGCATTTAAACATGCATTACAGATCACAGTGGATCTACAAATGCACAAAACATTTAGTAACAGACAGAATATAGTTAAAATTGCACTTATTTCTCTTAAGACATGTCAGATTATTCATATTTGTTTTGGTTATTCATATTTTTGCTGAAAGGCTGGTTTGTAAATGTAAACATTTTCATTTAATTTACCTTTTTTTGTTATTATTCATAGATTATTATAGTATTGAATAGATTGAATTAGTCTGTATGCGGAATATGAACTAAAATGATTTTGATACCCATGACTGTTCATGTCATCAGTGTAATTTTTGCATTTCATAAATTCATCCCATGGGTCTGATTGGACCCTTCGGAGGGCTGTTATTGGCCCATGGGCCGTATGTTCAACACCCCTGGTCCAGGCAGTATATACATAATGAATGTATGGTGTCCCTCTGTTCAGTTTGAAGGACAAACACGCCCATATTAGTTTGTGTCCTAGTTTTGCATCTGCTGTTCTTATATACATATATACGGCTTTTTGTTCATGTGTCACTGAAGTAGCTGAAAATCCAAGATGAGCTCAGGAGGCAAAATCTTCATTCAATATTATTCAAATCCAGCAAAGTCGAACATTTGAAGAGAAACAGAGATAGTGAGGGGGAGTGAGTTTACACACAGTTAAGAACAGCTTTCTGCAGATAATAATACTGCTAAAATCATTTAGCAGTTCAGTTGGTCAGTTTGTGCAAAAAGGTTTATTTACATTGAAACGACACATTTCAAAGGGATGAGATGAATGTCTCATAATTTACATCCATGTGAATAGCACAGGAACTTGATAACATCTGCTCTGTTTTAGGTGAATATTATGCTATATTTTTGTGTCATTTACATTGGAAAAACAGCTATAAAAGCTGTACTTTGCCTTGATGGATGCATAAAAATTGTATTTTGTTCTGTTTGAATTCTGCCCTGTCTGGTTTGGATGACAGCTGACTGCCTGCTGAGCGGGACTTTCAGCACTTCCATTATCTTATAAAATGTCGTTGTATTGTTGTTGTTTTATTCCCAGACAAACAACTGTACTGTAGTTTTGGTGAAGAATTTACAATTATTGATTTATTGATTGATTTATTGATTTATTTTGCACATACATAACATTAATCAAAGACATAATAAAACAGTAAAGGTGCAGGGAGGGGCAGAAAGACTAAAATGACTTGTTTTAAAGCCTCCACCTTATAAATACATAAACATTATAAAAGTTATGAGACTTCCATAGTCCATACACGTTCAGAATACATTAAAAAAAGAAAAAATAAATAAATATATATATATATATATATATATACACACACACATATATATGTGTGTATATATATGTGTGTGTATATATATATATATATATATATATATATATGTGTGTGTGTGTGATGTCAAAATTGATTTCCTTCAACATTTCTTAAAGGATATCTCTGATGTGCTATTTCCAAGAACATGTGAAAACCATATAGGCGAACCAATAAGAAAACCATAACATTTTCTTAGTCTTTTGTTTCGTTTTGCTTTTTGTTAAAATGCCCTTTTGCAACAATAAGATTGTCTTACCAACAACATTATGTAAATTTTTTGCTGCCATTTTAAATGCCTCACTTGTGGGTTTTACTGTGGATGACAGAGTTTCACTGAGGATTACATGAACACATAAAAAATACTAGCCATAAAAGGCAAGATTCTATAGTTTATTAACCTGATAACATGTTCAGATACAGATTATAAATGAGGGTCTAAATGGGGTCTAATTTTAAGACTAAGAAGAACCTTCCCTCACCTCAGAGGATCTTGGTAGCTAAACGATTAGCATGCGTTCCACATTACCGATACAAACACCTAACCTAAAAACACGCTGACACACATAATATACAGTAGTAGTTTCCTTCCTGGACAGGATTAATCTCAGTATTTCCTACTCAGCATTCCCCTCGCAGTGGCATACAGATATCTACACCCACTCACTCACACCTTCTCAGACAGCACTTCCTGTCTGTGCTCAGTCAGATACTGGACACTCAGTGATGTATTGGAGGTCAGTGGACTAAACAGTTTTCCTCTGTGGACTGCAGGCTACATGGTCTGCTTGCTCAGCACACAACTGTTATCAACAGATAGGGGATACCGGCAGAACTGGCTCAGTTAGGACGCTGTGATGAGTGTGTGTACAGTAAAGTGTGTGTCCATGCCTCAATGACAAGCTCAGGTAGAGAGATGTGCAAGTGTGTGTATCCAAGTGTGTCTGAAGATTACATAGACAGGTCTACGCTGTCAGATTGAAGCTTGTTATAAAATCAGAACATTCCATAAAAGACGAAAGATTTGACTATCGAGAGGAAGTGAGAAGGGCTCTGGGATAATTTTGACTTTTTCATGGTTAGATTCACAAAAAGCATATCACATGACAAATCCCTGCACTGGTGGTATAAATAATGGTGTAGTATCCATGTCAAACATCTCCCACCCACTGGATTAACAATAAATCCTTTTGAAAGCTCTGCGATAAGAAAAAAGAAACACATCATATTCAAAGTGAGCTCTGACGATGTGCATGTATACAGAAATGCTCTGTTTCTTTTTTCGTTTTGATGTAACAGTTCAGTTCTGGACTTTCTCTAAAGAACTGTGAGAATTTTTCTGCTATTTTCCAGTTAATTATCTAATATTTAAATTTTATTTAATGCTAGAAAAAATGTGCTTGCTTTTATTTTTCCTTTGTGCCCAGCAAAAATTGGCTGTTCATGTTTAGAATGAGATCAGCTTTTAGACATTTAAATCTCATTGTAATACATATGTAATATTAAAGTAATCATGTTTGCGACACTGTGGTGCTGTGGTTTCCACTATCACCTCACAATAAGAGGGTTTGATTCCAACAACAGTCAGAGACAACGCTGGTGCTGTCTGTGCATGTCTCAAGGTAAATTTGCACAGTATTAAGTTCCAGAAAAAGTTCAAAGCAGAATACAGTTTGGGGGTTGTTTTAATACAGTTACGACACAGATCCTTCCAAATTAAATTTGCATTCATGTAAAAAGCAAGGTTGTCAAAATTAATGTGTTAATGCGGATTAATCCATCATTATGATTAATTTGATTAAAAATTTTAACGCAGTTAACCCATCTGCAGCGCAGAATGACTGAACATCTCTGCCAACACATTTCAGTCAGTTTGTCCAAGTAGAGTTACCGTCCTGCATGTGCAAATAGGCAGTTGATCTGGTACTGACAGGCAGCAGAACCAACCCATAAAGATGGAAGATGCTAAACAGCATGTTGGCCCTCTGGATGGAAATATTAGTACAAAAACAACCAAGACAGATTGTTCAGGTTGTTTTGTTGAAACTGTTGAAGGTGTTTAATAAACACGATAAGTGCATATATATTCCCTTCTTTCTTCAGTCTGTTTGCTCATGCAAAATGAAATGCGATTAATATAGATTAAAAATGTATGATATTCAATCATGATTCATCAAAATGAATCCACAGCAACCCTGTGATTAATCTGATTAAAAATTGTATTATTTGACAGCACTCGTAAAAAGACATAATTTGGAAATATATACCTTTCTTCTGCAGCTCTCTCTGACCAAATCAAAAGATTGTTTATAGATATGTGTTCTGGAATCGTTTCATATCATCTTAGTAAAGTGAAATCAAAGAGCAGAAGAGTCAGTATCATCTAATGGAATTTTAACTTTGAAAACACCTCTGAAAACACCTTCTAGCAACTAAAAAACATTTCCTACATTTGAAGTCCAGAGAACATACAGAGGTCCAGTCTCCCCTCAGACCAAGGACATTGGGAAATTTTTGCCCAATGATGCCTAAAATGTCTCATACAATATGAAATATGAACATCCGCCAAGCACCAAATGTGGGTAAATGAGGGCACTGGTGTGTAAATGTTTGGACAAATAGTTATGGAATAAAAACTATGGCAACAGTCTCTACACACACAAACACATCACCAAACCAAATAATGGACACATTTTTCATGAGCCTCACATTTTCTCACTGTTCAATGCTAAAACAGTATTTTTCAGACACAAAGATAAAGGGAAAACTGACTGAACTTAACTTTGTCTCTGCAACCACCTCATGAGGCAAAAAATGGAGGGAAAATAAAGCAAATGACAATTGCAATTAAATATAGTTGTGTGACCAGTAATACATAATATCAGCATCTACATTTAGCCTTTCTACATCAACATTTTACATCTCCATCCTTCTGTCTATGACACAGGATGTTTACCATTTCATGTACCATTTTGCAGTGCATCATCTTTATTATATGTCTTTATGGAATAAGATGCTAAAGTCCTGTTGGCTACGGCTAAACAGTTATAATTAGTGATGCACTTTTCTTCAAATTCTGGGCCAATACAAGTTAAAATAAAACAATTTTACCAACAGCTGATAACTATCGATAAACTTGATCTAAATAAACTGACATATACTGTCCACACTTACCACCAGCAACCCACACAACAGAAGCCAGCAACAATTCAAGTAACACAGTTACTTTAGCATCTGCATTACACAGCTGCAGTCAGACACCACGGCGGCACTGAAGTTTTCTTTCTATTTGTATTCAACATAATCCCTGTGACATTAAAAAGCAATGTATTATTCTGGCAAATAAAAAATTGTGGTTGGTTGGTGGTTTTTCATTTGTCTTTTTCATCATTTTTTGTCCTTTCCCCTTGAACAGTGAGTCCAATAGTTTATTTCATGCATTATGTTTAACTAGCTAATACTTTAAGCCATCGTTTCTTCTGCAAAACTGTCCTTGGCTGCTGCTTTGTTACTGTAGCGCTGTGTCTTTTATTCTCGTCACCCCTTGCATCACCACTCTGACATCTATCTAAGAGTATTCATCTTCAACCACCTCCAGGAGGGAGCACGTCCTCTCACGCCTTTTTATAAGCCTATGTGCAACAAAGATGCTTCTGTGACAGAGGAATCGCTTGGCATCTACTCATGAAGGAAGGCCTGTCAGATTAACTTTTCTACAGTAGAGACCAATAAACTAGTACATGTCAACACAGCCGACAACGTCAAAGGCCATTAAAGGAGTGATCTCAAGATTTGTATAATATATGACTGAAAATAATACGATCTGAAGTGAAATATGTGGGTGGTGTACGGCAACTTTGTTCTGCCCATTACCAATGTCCATTTGTGTGTTCTGCAGAACACACAGCAGAACATGTCATACACCCACTGAAGTTTACTGCCATTTGCTGGTTTGTAGATTTCTTTCATGACAAAATATGAGATGATTTTATCCTTTTACAGCACACTACCTTAAGGTTTATGGTTGTATGAACAATTGCTTCAGTGTGGTTTCACTCTGATTAGATTGCTTGCTGTCTTGTTATATTTTCCGAAACACTAAGTGCAGGGTATTGAAATGCAAATATTGGGCATAAAATGCAGGGGACAAACTATTCACTGCTACAATAAAGGTCTATTTTTAAACAGAAAACCTCTATTTTAATCCAACTCTAAGAAATTTCTGGAAAAATGTACATTTCCTATCTATTACTACTATGCTGATGCTAAGAGTTAGTTCACCGTGGTATGAAGTGGGTGCATTTTAGCAATAGATCAAAATTTTAACTACCCATTTGAGCAGTAAGTCCAAATTTAAGAGTGAAACAATATATAATATCTATTAGATCCTGTCCTTAGATGTGCTTAGGCTTTGCCAGTTAAATGTAACATACCACTGAGCTGCAAATAGTCATAACCAGTCATTTCCAAGTCAAAGTTTCAAAGTAAATCCCCTATATCACATCAATATCAACATCATGTACAACTATGCAAAAATGTAAACGTATACATGTATAAAATGAGTAATATAAATAGAAGATTCTCTTTTATATTTCCTGTTCTCTCTCCTGATTCGTTTGGCCAAAGCCAGTTATCCATTTTGCTTCAGTCCATTTCAACTCAGCTTTGGCCCAGAGCAGATAGTGGCTTTTCCGGATCAGGTTCACATATGGTTTCGTTTTTCCATGATAGATCTTTAATCTGCATGTGTGGATGACACAGTGAACTGTACTCACAGATAGTGATTTCTGGAGTCGTTCCTGAGCCCACACAGTGATTTCCATGACAGAATAATGCCTGGTTTTAATGCAGGGCTGCCTGAGGGCCAAACAATCATGGGCATCCAGTATTGATTTTCAGCCTTTTTCACCACAAGTAGACATCTGTTGCTTCTTGCTCATCGAGTGTTGTTTTTTTTGTTTTGTTTTTTCAGACTCTCCCAATTGAGTCTCAGACTTTGTCAAAGTGTTTGTGCAGCAAGTGGCATGTAATTGTCATTTCTCAAGTATTTTTGTTTTTTTTTACTTCAAGTGTCATCATTAGTCCACACCTGATGACTCATTTAATTCATTCATCTCTTAATCGCTTAACCTGTTTACATTTCACTGACATGCATTCCATTTATAAAAGCATTCACTTTTTGCACTGCAGGAGGAAATGTGAAACCTATTTTGCAACTTTTTTTCAAATCCCAGGAGTTTTCACATGCTTACTCTGATTATAAATCTTGATGAACTTGGTGACAATGGTACAGAGAGAAAACCCGAAAACAAAGTGCCAGTTCACAGCTATAATTAACAAGGAGGCATGAAAAGATAAATCTAAAATACCCTATCCTTAACAGCACTATAATGAATGATATTTATGTTTTAAAAGTGAGCAGCAACTAAATGTGCACAAAGAAAATGAAAGGCAACCATTTCTCATGACATGTGTTCTTTAAAACAAATCAATAAGGAACAGATTATCAAAAGAAAAAAGAAAAGCAGAAGACGGAAAGGTAATAGGTCAGTGAATTTCCCCCGTTACACTATATATAGCTGCAATGATTATCACCTTTGTACGATGTGATGACCCTGGTGCAAATGGCAGCATTCCACAGAGGCCAATTAGCATCTAACAATGGGTTCTCAATGTGTGAACTCCCAAGAAATATTATTAGGTATTGTTAGGTATTATGTTTTACACAGACGTCACACTCATGCATTTTATATAAAAAGCAGTATTTCATCTTCGTGCCCAATCAGAGTATTTCATGCTCTATGACAAAGTAAACCAATAAACTGCAATAAATAAATAAAGCAAAGACACCATTAAGAAAGTGTTTCCTCCACAGCACCTGTATGTTAATCACCAAATATGAGGGGCGGGGGGGGTATGAGATAAATACAAGTAGGAGAAAAGGTGAAAACCATGCTGAGGGGATGCGGTGCTAGGCTGGCAGGAAGGGGCATGCAAGACTCATTATCGAGTAGCACCTCTTCTGAGCGTATTTGTACGTGTTGACATCTGTGAGAGCAGAACGCTGCATCGATAGGTAGAAAGGAAGAACAAAACAGAAAAATCAGAGGGTGAGAAAGACAGCAAGATGACAGATAAGAAGAAATGCAAAAAACAAAAGAGTTAAGGCACACTGAGTCTGAAGTTAACTTTCAGGTAGAGGTAATAGAGGTCATGCACCACTAGAGATGAAGCCTCAGCTTTTATGTCCTCCTCTACAAAGACACATCCTGTACCCCTACAATAGAAGATGTTTCTGTTATTCTTTACATTTTAGATCTTAAGGCACAGGTGTTGAACATACAGTCCGTGGGCCAAAACCGGCCTACCAAAGGGTCCAATCCGGCCCCTGGGATGAGTTTGTAAAATGAAAAAATTAGGAACCAGAGTGTTTTGTTTTGTTTTTTAATATTCAGTTTTGATATCAAGAAGCTATCTGTTTCATTTATTAATAATAATAATAATAATAATAATGGATTACATTTCTGTAGCACTTTTCAAGGCATCCAAAGCACCTTCATTATTGACCCATTATTCATTCTCTCTCACATTCCCACTCTGGTGGTGGTGGTAAACTACTTCTGTATCCACAGCTGCCCTGGGGCAGGCTGACGGAAGCATGGCTGCCAGTTCGTATCAAATGACCACCAACCCCTCTGACCACCACCAAACATTCACACGCATTCGCACGCAGTGTGATTGACACTGGAGGCAGTGTGAAGTATCTTGCCCAAGGACACAATGGCAGTGAGATTTGAACCACCAACCCTTTGGATGACCCACTCTACCTTCTGAGCTATGGTCACCCCAAGCAGTTATGTTGCTTGTTGTTATATTGTGGCGTTGGTGCTTAAAGGGTGAACACTCAAGGGTGTCAAAATCATTTTAGTTCACATTCAGACCAATTCAATCTTAAGTGGATCAGACCAGTAAAATAACATAACCTATAAATATGACAACTCCAATTTTTTTCTCTTTATTTTAGTGTTTAAAAAAGCAAATTTGAAATATTAATATTTACAAAATATCCTTTCACAAAAAATGTGAATAATCCAAAATGTCTTGAAAGAGTAACTGCCATTTGACCAATTTTCTGCCTGTTACTAAATGTATTGTGTATTTGTAGATCTACTGTAAGTGATCTTTAAGTTGTAAATGATAAACTGAGGTGTTGAAATTGCACTTATTTTTCTTAAGACATTTCGGGTTGTTCATGTTATTCATATTTTTAAGAAAAGTTTATAGCCGTAAACATGTAATTTGACTCCCCTGTCCTAAGGTGTAACTTTTGTCTCTAGTAATACTTATTACAAATGCAGTACTGACTAAAGTGTAAAAATGGTCAGCAACATACACATTTCTTTTTTTCTTTATGCAGGGTGTATTTCACATTGAGTTGAGGACAGATAGGAGAGAGTTACTGGCTCAAATTTATGAAAGATATTTTTTGATGGTAAGCTTATCAGCCCACAGCAATCAATACTAAAACCAACCAAAGAACAATAACTATATTGTGACAAACCCAGTGGAGAGCTTCATGTTTTCAGTCCTGCCTGCTCACCTTGTTTTTCTCCTCCTCCTCCTCCTCCTCACAGGTAACCAGTGAAGTGGCTGGATTTCTCCCACATTACCTGGTGGTGGGTGTGGCCACAGTGTTTAAAACCCAGCAGCGGTCGAAGCCGGGTCTCTCTCTCAGCCTCGCTGCACATGCACCGCCTTCTCTTTTGTTTGTTCACCTTTTGTTTAGTTACACACCCATCACTGTCACTCATCCATGCACACACTACACTACTGATAATGCTGACTACATATAGGATTTACTTTTTTAATATTTCTTATTGACTTGATTCATGCACTATTTAATTCATAACTTGTATTTCTTTGCTGGCATCCTCCTGTGTTCATTTGTTTTGTCAAGGCTCTGTGAGCCAGTCTTGACAAAATCATATCCCAAAATATATTGAACAAAATGTGCTTCATCCTATTCTTTCCAGTTTGCCCCATGAGACCTAACTTTAAACAAACAGTGGTCAGTGGAGAGAGACAAATGATTTCTTGATCTGGTTTGAAATATGCCAGTATTTGCACAATTGTCCATTCAAAAGACAATTTTATTAGTCAAGAAAATCACTTTTTTTCCTAAACATAGTCAAATCACATTACTTTGTGTTAAACAGCTTAGTGGACTGCATATCTCATAGCACAAATATTTTCTGTATTGAAAGAGATGAAAATCTCTACAAGTTTGTTCGTGTTGAAGCTGCAGAGATGTCTTCATTGACCGACAGACACCATTACGATGGCATCACTTCTGCACGTACAGTCTGATACTTCATCGGTTTACAACAAACTGTGACTTTATTGACGTGTAAATGATCTTTTAAACTGATAAAATAAAATAGGTGTAAATAATGGTGTGATTCAAAGGGGATCAAAAAAGTACTTGTTTTGACGTGGTACAGTTCAAAACACTGTCCCTTCGGGAGCGTGAAGTTGGTTCCGTTCGGTCTTGAGGCAGCAGTGCCACAACACAAGACATTCATATTATGAGTCATCAAATTTTATGGATCTTTAAATATTTAGGAAACTATTGTTTAAACATTTAAGAAAGTATTATTTGTTTGTTAAGTATCTTTGAAAAGTGTTCATTCAAGAAAAGCTTTTACTCATCAAATCAAACAAGAAGAGGAAGGAGGAGGAGGTTTGAATCTGCTCTTCCAAGTATTATTCATTATACTTTTAATATTCAATATGAAATCTCTTCTTACATGAATATTGTAGGGCACAGCTGGAAAAGAAGTTACTCTTAATTAA